>NC_053389.1:22939720-24217203 GCF_905171765.1 Bufo bufo | reverse complement strand
TATATTCTAACTAGAAGCGTCCCCATCACCATGGGAACGCCTCTGTGTTAGAATATACTGTCGGAAATGAGGTTTCACGATCTAACTCATATCCGACAGTATATTCTAACATAGAGGCGTTCCCATGGTGATAGGGACGCTTCAAGTTAAAATATACCATCGGATTGGAGAAAACTCCGATCGGATGGTATAAAAGGGACTCCAGACTTTACATTGAAAGTCAATGGGGACGGATCCGTTTGAAATGGCACCATATTGTGTCAACGTCAAACGGATCCGTCCCCATTGACTTGCATTGTAATTCAGGACGGATCCGTTTGGCTCCGCACGGCCAGGCGGACACCAAAACGACTTTTTTTTCATGTCCGTGGATCCTCCAAAATCAAGGAAGACCCACGGACGAAAAAACGGTCACGGATCACGGACCTACGGACCCCGTTTTTGCGGACCGTGAAAAAAAAAAACGTTTGTGTGCATGAGGCCTTAAGAACATCTTGGCCTGCAAGCTGCAAGCCACAATAACAGCTGAATGCACTTTATGCAAACTTTTAATCAAATATAAAGATTTAGTTCAGTCTCATCAGAAAATTACCCTCATTTATTTTAGGAACTGCCTGCATATACGATTTATGACGTATTTTTCCTACAATATTCAATATGTGTGAGCATGCATATGTTTGTTTGATGTTTTTATGAATTTTTTATAGTTTTATAGTGTCATTACGATTGTTTTTCATTTATTAAATTTGAGTGTGATCACCATAATTATTGTGTATTCATTTGAAGCCACACATACAGAGTGCCAGTCCACAATTTACAAGTAATTCCAATATTGATTGTATTTGGATTATTGTATTTGAATCTCATTTGTACTTCAATAATGCTTGGTTTGCATTCGGTGCAATCCACAAGGCACAGTACATCAAGTCAGTTCCAGTTCTGGTTTTCCAATTACCCCCCCCTTTTTTTTTTTTAAGAGACACCTCCTCTTTTTAGGTACAATTTCCTATAAAAGGACAGATACTCCATTCTGCTGCTCACCACTGAGGAAGGGGCAAGTTCAGACCCCAGAAACGCGTATGGTTCTAGCAGCAATTTTTATCTAAAGGATTCTACACTACCATATCTGTGGAGATGAACACAGCTGTACTTCGTTTTCAAGTTTAAGAGGCGCGCGCCTAAGCAGTGAAATCATCTTAGCCAACCCAGTAACCTCCCTTCTTGCTTGTGGGCCAATTGAAAGGCAGCAATGTCTTTGTCAGAGCTTAGCAACATCCCTAGCAACCAATAGGAAAGTTGCCTCCCCCTTACTATATAAGAACCTCCCCAGCAGCCATTTTCTATAGTTTTTTAAAGTTCTGAGCGAGAGAGCAGTGTCATTGCTGTGCTCTGTGCTTTCCACACTACATTAGATAGATAGTTAGATGCTTATATATATAGTACAGATAGTCAGTGTAGGTTATATCCTGATATAGTGGAGCTGCTGCAGTGCAGGGTGTTAGGTAGTGTGATAGGTTCTGCTGTCCATACATACAGTACATGCAGACCTGCTAAAATATGAAGTTTCACATATTGTGCCAAAATATTCACATCATTAGTCCCGATTAGCGCAATCACGAATATATTGGAGCACTCTAACTGTATATAAAGCCATTTTTAATGTTCTGCCGTGCAAACCATTTTCTCCACTTTCAGGAAATGTAGCAAAAGTGACCCACGCCTGTATTTCGCACGCATTACGCAAATATTACATTGCCGATTTTTTGCAATTAAGAAAATAATCTCGAATTTGCGAATTCATGAATATATGACGAATATTCGCCCAAATATTTGTGAAATATTGCGAATTTGAATATAGCCCCTACCGCTCATCACTAGTAGTGGGTGGTTTATTTAGGACGAATATTTCTAATATTCATGGTGATCTTATCTTTTTTTCTTTCTCTTTTTTATAGATGATATGTTGAAGATCAATGAGAGGTGGAGGAGTATGAATTATGAACACACTTGTCTACATTGTTTGTTTTTTGTTACTACAGTGCAAAATATTTGTAATATGATCTGCTGCATTTCCCGGGTTGTGCTATTAAAATATGTTATTATTTCCTTATTACCTGTTTTTTATAATACACCGAGGAGACCCCTCATGGGTGATCTTTTGGCGTGGTAGACCTAGGGCAGCTGCCCAGTGCAAATGGGAATATCTGTGTGATCCGTTCCTCAGTTTGGGAGGGGGGGTGTCCCAGATGGTGTACACTCCCGTGTCCCCTTGGATACCTTTTCGCCCTTTTCGCCATAGACCCTTATTTAGACTTTATGAGTTTCTGTATTTGTATAGATGCCAGCTTATCTTACCAGCGATCATAATGGCGTAACGCGCTATTGTTAATGATATTGTGCTTGCACCATTATACTCTTGCTGTTTGCCTATTGCAATATAGCCACTATAACTTCGGAGTGCTTGGGCGCATGCTCCAATAGCCACATTACATATCAGCGCCACGCAACTGAAGGTGGAACCCAGGCATGCATAACGGTGATCCTACACGCCGAGCTTGGCGCGGTATGTGCGCTGTACCACATGGGTGAATAAAAGTTATTTCATTTTTATTTTTGGAGTGCTGCCCTTTTTTCTATTTATATATATATAATCTCCCAACTGCCATACACATGGTCACATGACCCTTATTAGCCAGTAGGAGCTCCTGAGCGTGCCCACTCCTGCAGTTTTTTATAGAAGACACCCCCGACTTATGTCCACAACTGGCAGTAATGCCGATCCTGGACATTTATCCCCTTAGATGCCTTTGTCAATCCTGACCATGGCATCTGAGCGCGTGAAATACTGGAAGCACGAGCTTCCAGTGATGCTTCGGCTCCCCTGTGAATGACAGGGGGCTGCTGCATAGTATTTCCTATCGAGCCCTTGCCTGTAATAGGGCTCCATATGAAACTAGCAATTTCTCATAGACTCCAAAGCTAGTGCATTGGGGTCAAAGAGAATAGCAATCTAATGATTGCTTGTTATAGTTACCTATGGGAACTATAAAAAAAGTATTTAAAAAAAATAAAGTTTTTAAAAATAAAAAAATGAAACAAACATAATAATTCAAATCACCCCGCTTTTCCCAAAATAAAAATAAAAGAACTAAAAAAAATTTAAAGATACACATCATGGGTGCCGCCATGTGCGAAAACGCCCATAGTGTAAAAATATAAAAATATATTCCCCATACGAAAAACTGAAAAACTGAAAAAAGCGTGAAAATTGTGGATTCACTGTTTTTAGTCGCTTCATTTTCTACCCAAAAAATTAAATAGAAAGTGATCAAAAAGTCATACACACCCCAGAAGGGTATCAATGAAAAGTTCAGATTGACTCTCAAAAAATGAGTCCGTATACATAATTACAAAAAAGTTTTAGGGGTCAAAATATAGCGACGAAAAAATAAAACAGATTTTTCTTCACACTTTTTCATTATTTTATCACACCGCAAGAAAAACTATACATACACTCACCTAAAGAATTATTAGGAACACCATACTAATACGGTGTTGGACCCCCTTTTGCCTTCAGAACTGCCTTAATTCTACGTGGCATTGATTCCACAAGGTGCTGATAGCATTCTTTAGAAATGTTGGCCCATATTGATAGGATAGCATCTTGCAGTTGATGGAGATTTGAGGGATGCACATCCAGGGCACGAAGCTCCCGTTCCACCACATCCCAAAGAAAGCTCTATTGGGTTGAGATCTGGTGACTGTGGGGGC
Organism: Bufo bufo; assembly: GCF_905171765.1. Lineage (NCBI taxonomy): Eukaryota > Metazoa > Chordata > Amphibia > Anura > Bufonidae > Bufo > Bufo bufo. The sequence continues at coordinate 24,213,432 of NC_053389.1, read as the reverse complement.
CATTTTAGTACAGTGAACTCATTGTCATGTTCAAGAAACCAATTTGAAATGATTCGAGCTTTGTGACATGGTGCATTATCCTGCTGGAAGTAGCCATCAGAGGATGGATACATGTTCTCATTCTGTTTACGCCAAATTCAGACTCTACCATTTGAATGTCTCAACAGAAATCGAGACTCATCAGACCAGGCAACATTTTTCCAGTCTTCAACAGTCCAATTTGGTGAGCTCGTGCAAATTGCAGCCTCTTTTTCCTATTTGTAGTGGAGATGAGTGGTACCCGGTGGGGTCTTCTGCTGTTGTAGCCCATCCGCCTCAAGGTTCTGCGTGTTGTGGCTTCACAAATGCTTTGCTGCATACCTCGGTTGTAACGAGTGGTTATTTCAGTCAACGTTGCTCTTCTATCAGCTTGAATCAGTCGGCCCATTCTCCTCTGACCTCTAGCATCCACAAGGCATTTTTGCCCACAGGACTGCCGCATACTGGATGTTTTTACCTTTTCACACTATTCTTTGTAAACCCTAGAAATGGTTGTGCGTGAAAATCCCAGTAACTGAGCAGATTGTGAAATACTCAGACCGGCCCGTCTGGCACCAACAACCATGCCATGCTCAAAATTGCTTAAATCACCTTTCTTTCCCATTCTGACATTCAGTTTGGAGTTCAGGAGATTGTTTTGACCAGGAGCACCCCCCCTAAATGCATTGAAGCAACTGCCATGTGATTGGTTGACTAGATAATTGCATTAGAACAGGTGTTCCTAATAATTCTTTAGGTGAGTGTATAAGCTATTGCTGGATTCATACTGACCTGTAGAATAAAAGTAACTGGTCAGTTTTATCGCACATCGAATGCCGTAAATAAAAAAAACTGTAAAACTGTGGTGGAATAGCATTTTTTTTTGGCAACTTCATCCCATTCAGGAATTTTTTTCACGCTTCCCACTAAATCATATGCAATATTAAATGGTGGCGTTGGAAAGTACAACTTGTCTTGGAAAAAACAAGCCCTATGTGAACAAGCAAATAAAAAATTCATGGCTCTGGGAAGACAGGGGACGCAAAACGAAAATGAAATTACCTCCGGGGTAGAAAGGGTTAAGGGGCGGTGTGCTGTAGAGGTCACTGTTAAAGGGGCAGGTGTTGTGGAGGTTAAATTTTAAGGGAACGGAGCTCTGTGGAGGTCACAAGAGGGCAGATGCCGATTACTGTTAATGGGGCGGGGGACTGTGGAGGTCACTATAAAAGGGGCAGCTGCTGTGGAGGTCACTGTTAAGGGGGTTGGCTAATGTGGAAATCACTGTTAAGGAGACAGGTGTCACATCTGTGACAGGTCCCAGAAGGTCTGAAAGATTATCTATGCATTAGTGATCTGACAGCCTCTTTTGTTTTTTTGGCTTCACTTTGTCTGTGTGTTGCTGGTATGTCCACACCTCCTGTTCCGGTGTGGATCATGTGACCTCTACCACACCCTATTTAGTCTGACTTTTCCCATCGCTCCTTGCTTGGGATAGCTTCATTTGGTCTTGGAAGAGCTGGAGTGTGGTTCGTGTTGAAGTCCTGTTCATCCTTCATCCTCTGAAGTTAAGTGTTCCGCTTGTCGTGTTTTTTTTATCCTCCCCTTCCCCCCGGTTGTTTACTAGGCCTCAGTGAGACACTAGTTCCTTCACCAGGGAAGCAACAGGTGGTCTCTGCCCTGTCATTATCTTTAGGGCATCTGAGGGTCACCAGGGTTTTCTAGGTTCCCGTGTATGGGTATCTCTACCATTGAGAGGTGCCCATACGGATAGGAGTTAGGGCCAGGAGCAGGGTTTTATAGGTAGTGACCCTTTTCCTTCCCTAGCGGTGAGGCCTAGTGTCTTTCCCCTTCCTTCTTGATTGTCTTTTAGTGTTCTCCCCTACTACATCCGTGACAACAGGATACTGTGGAGGTCACTAATAAGGTGGAGGGGAGTTGTAAAGGTCACTGTAATGGGGTATACTGTTGATATATTTTAACAACACATAAACATTAAATGAAATAGATTAAATATACCCGTGCAAAGCCGAGTCCTTCTGCTAGTCTCTTATATATATAAAAATTGATTACTGTCTGTCGGTTCTTTATTCACAGCCAAACAACCAGACCGATCTGCACCAAATTTGGCACATAGGTACATCAGGTGTCAGGGAAGGTTTTAGACTGGGTCTTGGATCTTTATGACATACCATTCTTGAAATATTCCCCCAAAAATGCAAATATGGCACCATTATATGACCTGCATTAGCCAATATAGGCCTGCAGGTCTTTCACTCATAGCCCAACTGCCATACACATGGTCACATGACCCTTATCAGCCAATAGAAGCTCGCAGGTCCTTCAGTTTCGACATACACACAGTTTTACACCAGGTTTCCATGACAACCAAGCCACTTTTATTCACTGCTGTAGGTCACCTTTAAATGGGCATGGTGCTGTGGATGACACTGTTAACTGAGCAGAGTGCTGTGGATTTCACAGTTAAGTGGGCATGCTGCTGTGGAGGTCACATTAAGGGGATCGTCCGCAGTGTTAAAGGGCAGGGTGCTGTAGATGCCACTGTTAAGAGGGTGGGTTATTGTGGAAATCGCTGTTAAGGAGATGGGCACTGTGAAGTTCACTAATAAAGGGGCGGCCGCTGTGGAAGTCACTGTTAAGGGGCGGTATGCGGGGTGCTCCAGAATGACGTCAGAGCGCCCCATGCGCATGGATGACGTGATCCATGTGATCACGTCACCCATGCGCGTGGGGCGCCCTGACGTCACTCTGAAGCGCCCTAGGAGCCGCACAGACGGTAAGTATACTGCTCCCCCGCTCCCCACTACACTTTACCATGGCAAACAGGACTTTAGCGTCCTGGCAGCCATGGTAACCATTCAGAAAAAGCTAAACGTTGGATCCGGTAATGCGCCAAAACGACGTTTAGCTTAAGGCCGGATCCGGATTAATGCCTTTCAATGGGCATTAATTCCGCATCCGGCCTTGCGGCAAGTGTTCAGGATTTTTGACCGGAGCAAAAAGCGCAGCATGCTGCGGTATTTTCTCCGCCCAAAAAACGTTCCGTTCCGGAACTGAAGACATCCTGATGCATCCTGAACGGATTTCTCTCCATTCAGAATGCATGGGGATAATCCCGACGGAACTCTATGCCGGAAAAGAACAACGCAAGTGTGAAAGAGCCCTAAGTGCCGGATCTGGCACTAATACATGTCAATGTAAATTAATGCCGGATCCGGCATTCTGGCAACTGATCAGGCATTTTGGATGGAGATAATACCGTAGCATGCTGCAGTTTTATCTTTTGCCTGATCAGTCAAAAAGACTGAACTGATGACATCCTGATGCATCCTGAACAGATTACTCTCCATTCAGAATGCATGGGGATAAAACTGGTCAGAACTTTTCCGGTATAGAGCCCCTAGGACGGAACTCTATGCCGGAAAAGAAAAATGCTAGTGTGAAAGTACCCTTAGGAGTTTGTGTGTTAACCCTGCTACATCTGTACTTCACAATCTCCTACATTAGCGGACATTATGTCAGCAGTGAGTAAATCCAATAAGGCGTTGGAGATGATTATGAAACAAATGGGGAAATAAAATCTGAAGTACAGCTGATTAGAGATAATTGTAAGTAAGTGAGTGAACGAGTGAATCATGCAGAACATAGAATCAGTGATTTAGATCAAGTGACTGGTTTCGTCAAAGATTTTAGGAACTTGAAGGTGGAGAATGATGCTCTTACCAAGAAAGTTATAGAGACTGTAAAGTTCGGGTTCGTACCAAACTTTAGGTTTTTCGGCACTCGGACCCGAACCCGAACATTTACGTAAAAGACATTTACGTAAAAGTTTGGGTTCGGTGTTCGGCGCTTTCTTGGCGCTTTTTGAAAAGCTGCACAGCAGCCAATCAACATGCGTCATAATACTTGCCCCAAAAGGCCATCACAGCCATGCCTACTATTGGCATGGCTGTGATTGGCCAACTGCAGCATGTGACCCAGCCTCTATTTAAGCTGGAGTCATGTAGCGCCGCCCGTCACTCTGCTCGGATTAGTGTAGGGAGAGGCTGCAGCTGCTGTGAGGGAGAGATCAGGGAGAAATCTTATCAAGAACTGTTTTTTGTACTCAGAGATCTACAGCAAATGTGTTTTGTGGGTGCAGTGCGCAATTTTTTTAAGCCTGCCCTAAGCCAACTACTGCTGAAAACGAACTCTTTTTTCTTCAGTTAGTCAATATCAATACATAATTGGCAGCCATTTTATGCAATGATAGTGCACCAGCACAGGATATCTGCATGTCTGCAAGTCCAAAAATACAGCTTTTTGCTTACTGGGGTGAAAAAAATACATCTGTTAAATATAGTGCACATCTGGAATTACACGTGCATAAGTGACTGTCACATTTAGGACAGAAATACAGCTTTTTGCTTACTGGGGTGAAAAAACCCTCTAATATATTGCACATCTGGGATTACACGTGCATAAGTGACTGTCACATTTAGGCCAGAAATACGGCTTTTTGCTTACTGGGGTGAAAAAATCCTCTAATATACTGCACATCTGGGATTAGACAAGCATAAGTGACTGTCACATTTAGGCCAGAAATACGGCTTTTTGGTTACTAGGGTAAAAAAACCTCTAATATACTGCACATCTGGGATTACACGTGCATAAGTGACTGTCACATTTAGGCCAGAAATACGGCATTTTGCTTACTGGGGTGAAAAAAGCCTCTGATATACTGCACATCTGGGATTACACGTGCATAAGTGACTGTCACATTTAGGCCAGAAATACCGCTGTCATATAGAGTTTAAAAAAAATAATTGCGTGCAATACCCTACATCAGGGTTTTTATTGGCGGTTAATTATTTTTAACAGACTTAACCACTTTTTACTTTGCTTTGTAAATGCTAACTATGAGGCAAACATCTAATAAGCGACGCGGTCATGGTCGTGGTGGTGGTGTTGGTGGAGCCTCTGGTGCAGGGAGAGGACGTGGCCGTTCTGCCACAGCTACACGTCCTAATGAACCTACTACCTCAGGTCCCAGTAGCCGCCAGAATCTACAGCGATATTTGGTCGGGCCTAATGCCGTTCTAAGGATGGTAAGGCCTGAGCAAGTACAGGCGCTAGTCAATTGGGTGGCCGACAGTGGATCCAGCACGTTCTCATTATCTCCCACCCAGTCTTCTGCAGCAAGCGCACAGGTGGCGCCTGAAACCCATGCCCATCAGTCTTTCACATCACCCCCGTGCATATCGGGGAACCTGTCTGAGCCTCAAGTCATGCAGCAGTCTCTTATGCTGTTTGAAGACTCTGCTGGCAGGGTTTCCCAAGGGCATCCACCTAGCCCTTCCCCAGGGGTGGAAGACATAGAATGCACTGACGCACAACCACTTATGTTTCCTGATGGGGACATGGCAATACCACCTCTGCACGTCTCTGATGATGACGAAACACAGGTGCCAACTGCTGCGTCTTTCTGCAGTGTGCAATTTTCAGGTTGTTTGGACGGTACTCCGTAGCTAGGTTCCGGTGCTCAGCGGTAATGGCAATCAATATATAATATATATGACCGCGGCACTCGATTTTAGTAAACAGTTGTATTTATTAAATATTCCATCCAGAAATAGAAATAGGCTAAGGCCAACGTTTTGGTCTCATCTCGAGACCTTGTTCACGGCCTGAAATAATACAATAATTGTAATACATATATCAGTATAGTTGTGAGAAAATTGTATCAATTCTGGATATTATGAAAATTACCATTAAATTCTACTAATATATACAGATCCAAACAATGTGTGGCAATAAAGCATTGCCAAAAATTGTAGAGACAAAGGTCATACATAGGTGCAAAAATATATACAGTTTTGAATGAACACCATAGAAAATCATTACAAACAGAAGTGGATTGCAGAGTAACGTAGCGGTCAGAAGATTCCTATTTTGAAGAAAAAAGCCTGTAAAAAGAATTTATATTTTATATTTTATATAACTATAAGTTTTATATAACTATAAGTTAGTCATAAGGGAATACTGTCTCTATGTGTAATAGCATAGATTTATTGATATTCACATGCTGATTGATAAGTATATAATATAATATAGTATAAGCCTGTTGTTATTATCAAATAATATCTAATAATACATTGCCCAAGAGTGCCAGGGAGTATGTCAATAATCCGGATAGTGCAAACTGACACTGGGTGTGTCTATTGTACCAATCACAGAGAGGGGATTTAAAATCTTCTGCAGGAGAAAGGTCAGTCTATATTGGTAAAGATACATGAGCAGCATACCTGAATGTGGAATACGTCTGGTACGGTGGATGGCCAGTGTTGTCTGAGCCGTAACATGTGAAATACTAGAGCGGTGTCAGGTGTGGATCGCCGTCCGCCTGACGTCATCGCGGCTGTGCGCGTGACGTCACAAGAACGTGCTGCGTCGCCGCGCATGCGCAGTAGCGCTGATGTGGCGATTCAGGGCAATGGCAAGCGGAGCTGCTGATTGAAGGGAGGTAAAAATAGGAAAGATGTCAGAAAATATATAAAATGATGTGCCGCCTAAAGATTAAGCAATTGTGGGCCTAGTATATGATGATTATGCACTATTAAAGCAATAATTACTATGGGCAATGCAGTGTGCAGACCGAAAAGGAGGTCAGGGAGGAAGACTCGGTGGAAGACGATGCAGGGGACGATAAGGTCCTAGACCCCACATGGAATGAATGTCGTGCCACTGACTTTCAGAGTTCGGAGGAAGAGGCAGTGGTGAGACCGAGGCCAACAGCGTAGAAAAAGCGGGAGCAGGGTGCAAAAGCAGAGCAGCCGTCACCGAAACAGTTCGCCTGCTACTGGCCACCGTCACCAGGGACCGAGCACACCAAAGGCAGCTTCAAGGAGTTCCCTGGCATGGCACTTCTTCACACAATGTGCTGACGACAAGACCCGAGTGTTTTGCACGCTGTGCCATCAGAGCCTGAAGCGAGGCATTAATGTTCTGAAACTTAGCTCAACCTGCATGACCAGGCATCTACATGCGAGATACAGGCTGCAGTGGAGTAAGCACTTTCAAAACCAAGAAAGGGCTCCTCCTGCTTCCTCTTCTGCTGCTGCCTCAGCCTCTCACTACGCCTCTGGAGGAACGTTGCCACCTGCCGCCCAGCAAACAAAGGATGTGCCACCAACAACACCACCTCCGTCACCAAGCATCTCCACCATGTCACACGGAAGCGTTCAGCTCTCCATCTCACAAACCTTTAAGAGAAAGCGTAAATTCCCACCTAGCCACCCTCGATCCCTGGCCCTGAATGCCAGCATTTGTAAACTGCTGGCCTTTGAAATGCTGTCATTCAGGCTGGTGGAGACACACAGCTTCAAACAGCTCATGTCGCTTGCTGTCCCACAGTACGTCGTTCCCAGCTGCCACTACTTCTCCAGGAGAGCTGTGCCCTCCCTGTACAACCAAGTATCGGATAAAATCAAATGTTCACTGCGCAACGCCATCTGTGGCAAGGTCCACCTAACCACAGATACGTGGACCAGTAAGCACAGCCAGGGACGCTATATCTCCCTAACTGCACACTGGGTAAATGTAGTGGCGACAGACCTTCACCACCAACTTCCGCACAGCCAGGGGTAAACGTCAGCAGGCCGTTCTGAAACTGATGTGTTTGGGGGACAGGCCCCACACCGCGCAGGAGTTGTGGCAGGGTATAGAACAACAGACCGACGAGTGGTTGCTGCCAGTGGGCCTCAAGCCCGACCTGGTGGTGTTCGATAATGGGCGACATCTCGTTGCAGCTCTGGGACTAGCCGGTTTGACGCACATCCCTTGCCTGGCGCATGTGCTGAATTTGGTGGTGCAGAAATTCATTCACAACTACCCCGAAATGTCAGAGCTGCTGCATAAAGTGCGGGCCGTCTGTGCGCGCTTCCGGCGTTCTCATCCTGCCGCCGCTCGGGTGTCTGCTCTACAGTGTAACTTCAGCCTTCCCGCTCACCGCCTCATATGCGACATGCCCACCAGGTGGACTCCACCTTGCACATGCTGGAGAGACTGTGCGAGCAGCAGCAGGCCATAGTGGAGTTTCAGCTGCAGCACGCACGGGTCAGTCGCACTGCGGAACAGCACCACTTCACCACCAATGAGTGGGCCTCCATGCGAGACCTGTGTGCCCTGTTGCGCTGTTTCGAGTACTCCACCAACATGGCCAGTGGCGATGATGCCGTTATCAGCGTTACAATACCACTTCTATTTCTCCTTGAGAAAACACTTAGGGCGATGATGGAAGAGGAGGTGGCCCAGGACGAGGAGGAGGAAGAGGGGTCCTCTCTAACACTTTCAGGCCAGTCTTTTAGAAGTGGCTCCGAAAGAGGATTTTTGCAACAGCAGAGGCCAGGTACAAATTTGGCCAGCAAGGGCCCACTACTGGAGGACGAGGAGGATGAGGAGGAGGATGGGGATGAAGCATGTTCACAGCGGGGTGGCATTTAGACGATACGCCTCCCACAGAGGACAGCTTGTCCTTACGTCTGGGCAGCCTGGCACACATGAGCGACTACATGCTGCAGTGCCTGCGCAACGACAGTAGAGTTGCCCACATTTTAACGTGTGCTGACTACTGGGTGGCCACCCTGCTGGATCCCCGTTACAAAGACAATGGCCGTCCTTAATTCCCTCACTGGAGCCTGATCGGAAGATGCGCGACTACAGGCGCACGCTGGTAGACACGCTCCTGAGAGCAAGCCTGACTGACGCCGGGGGACAAGTGGAAGCACGAGGCGAAGGCAGGGGAGGAGGAAGAGGTCGCCAACGCAGCTGTGTCAGCGCCAGCACCTCAGAAGGCAGGGTTAGCATGGCCGACATGTGGAAAAGCTTTGTCACCTCGCCGCAACAACCGGCCCCAACTGCTGATATGGAACGTGTTAGCAGGAGGCAGCATTTGAACAACATAGTGGAACAGTACCTGTGCACACGACTACACGTACTGACTGATGGTTCTGCCCCATTTAACTTCTGGGTCTCCAAATTGTCCACATGGCCAGAGTTTGCCCTGTATGCCTTGGAGGCGCTGGCCTGCCCTGCAGCCAGTGTTCTCTCTGAACGTGTATTTAGCATGGCAGGAGGCGTCATTACAGACAGACGCAGCCGCCTGTCCACAGCCAACGTGGACAAGCTCACGTTCATTAAAATGAACCAGGATTGGATCCCACAAAACTTGTCTGTACCTTGTGCAGAATAGACATTTATACCACCATCAAACATACATTTTTGTACTCAAGTCAAGTGAAATGATTCTTTTTTTTTTTTTTTTTTATTTGTCCCAATATTTTGGGGCTACCTACCCCAATAAAAAAAAAAAAAAAAAACATTGTTGGCTACCTGTTCCTTCTCCATTGCTGCCTCCACCTACAACACCACATTCACCGCCTCCTCAAGCTCCAACTCCAAATCCACCTCCTTCTCTGAGTTGCAGGTTAATAATTTGTAATTTTTAGTTATTTTATTTCATTTTAAGTTATTTTCCTATCCACATTTGTTTGCAGAGCAGTTGCCATGCTCTTAAGCACATTTTACTGCCTTTTACATCCCTCTAGCCTTTTCAAGGACCATTTTAATTAAAAAAAGTGCCAATTTTAGTGCCCTAAATTGAAAAAATTCTTATTTTCAAATGTCGGGTGACATTTTACCATTTTTGGCGTATACAAACCCCTGCTGTGCCTGGGTGACAGGGGCCTAAATCTCTCAAAATCCTCTGTTCTATTGCTGGGTGACATGAACCCCCTTTTGCCGTGAATGAACCCCTGCTCTGCATTGCTGACAGGGAACTAAATTTAGTGAAAACATCTGTTACTGATCGGAAGATGCGCGACTACAAGCGCACGCTGATGATGGCATTCCCACCTGACAGCGGGGGCACAGTGGAAGCACAAGGCGAAGGCAGAGGAGGAGGAAGATGTCGCCAACGCAGCTGGGGCACCGCCAGCACCTGAGAAGGCAGGGTTAGCATGGCCAAAATGTGGAAAAGCTTTGTCAGCCTTGGAGGTGCTGACCTGCCCTGCAGCCAGTGTATAGTGTGAACGTGTGTTTAGCACGGCAGAGAGCATTATCACAGGCCGCAGCCAATGTGGACAAGCTTACATTTATTAAAATGAACCAGGCATGGATCCCACAGGACTTGTCCGTACCTTGTGCAGAATAGACATTTATACCAGCCTCAACCATCCATTCTTGTACTCAAGTGCACTTATTCTTAGTTTTATTTTGTTACATGTCCCAATATTTTGGGGGATACCCCAATTTAAAAATAAAAAATAACACAAATCAGTGTTGGCTACCTATTCCTTCTTCACCGCCGCTTCCACCTACACCGCCACGTCAACCTACACCGCCACATCAACCCATCCACCGCCTCCTCAACCTCCTACTCCTAGATCCAGATTGTTATTTTTAATTTTTCTGTATTTTATGTTATTTTAAGTCATTTCCCTATCCACATTTGTTTGCAGAACAGTTGCCATGCTCTTAACCACATTTTGATGCCTTTTGCAGCCCTCTAGCCCTTTCCAGGACCATTTTAGTGCCCAAAAGTTGGGGTCCCCATTGACTTCAATGGGGTTCGGGGTCAAGTTCGGGTCCCGAACCCGAACTTTTTTTTCAAGCTCGGCCGAACCTGCCGAACCCGAACATCCAGGTGTCCGCTCAACTCTAATCTCTAGTTCCTCACTCTCCCTCTTCTCCCACTCCCTCCAGAGTGTTCTTTCATCTCTAGTTTAAATCTCTCACTTCTAGTTACCATACATATACTACTGTATACCAGAAACCTGGTTGCACAGTGTGGGATTGGAACATTCCTCACACACTATGGTTGCCTTGAGTAGGCATTGACATGCCCCTAAGATGTGTTTTGTAAGCATTCTCCTGTGTTCCTGACATGTCAGTGAGCACTACAACCCTATGGTGTACTAACAGTGTCTTAGTATAAAGGGACAACCCTCTTCATAGTTAGTTGTTTGTAGATAACACTATCTTTTTCTAGCTGTTCTATCATTTTGTGAGCTTCGCATTTCCAATTGTGGTAGATCCCTACTACACAAGTTGGGAGCCCTCTGCCTTGGTTTTAAAATTATGTGCATATTGTCAATGTTGTATAGGGGTTATCCCTGGGTGAGATATTGGTTGTGATAGAAATTACGGACTTCTGGACTATGGGCACCAGTGCCAACAGGAGAATCAGTTTTTGTGGCTCGGGTGCGGACCCATTCACTCCAATGGGGCCGCAAAAGATGCCGACAGCACTGCCTAAGTGAAAGGGCTGCCAAAAATTTCAAGGAACTGGAACTACAATGCACCCTTTATTACACATAAAGGAGGGCATCATACACACCCTTTAAAAATTATCATTGATGGCCTGCTGGTGACCCTCAAAAACATTAGGAGCAAGGGCCTGCTGATCTAAACACCTAAGAAGTTAATTGACCCAGTCAGCACAGGCTACCAAGAAAGAATGACCAATTTCAAATCATAATGTTTCTTTTGGTTCCAGAGAACATCACATAGCAGAGTTAGCGCAGCGAATGGCAGTCATCATTTGTTGCCTCTTTACATTATGGAACTGTACCACAATTACAAGCTGCTATCTGACTATCTTGGAATTCTAATGTATAACCCAAAAAAAGATCTAGGGAAAGTGGCACAGTGAAAAAAATGAATACAATTGTAATTCCTCCAGACCCCAAATGTGAAAGGGTCTAATATCTCCTGAAAAGGCATCTGCAAAGGAGAGAGGAGAAAATGGAGTCACACCTGACATATTTTTTTTAAAAAACATTGACATTTTTACCCCTGTGCCACAATATAAAACCAGAATCCTGTAAAAAACACATGCGTGAAAGATTCAACACTGAAGGAAGCCAAATTATGTTTCCTTCCAAGTCTGAAACATAGAAAATAATATAAAATGTCAGCTGACCCCCCAAAAAATTGTAGGTGAGGGCCTGCAGCTGAGCAGACGTATGAAACATGATGTTTTGACCAGTGCCCCGAATGTTATGCTGGCAGCCAGTGGCGTAACTACCGGGGAAGCAGGGGCCTGGGCTGCCAAGGGGGCCCGGCGTCCCGGCGTCCCGTGTGACAGTTTATTTTCAAGTTAGTTAAATATCGATGTTTTAATGTTCAGGGCCCCTTCACAGCAGCAGCGGCGCTAATGTGATCTAATCTTACTGTCTCCTAAAGTCTTCTGATGTGTCTGGGATTCGAACCCACAACCTCCAATGTATCAGTGTATCAGAGGCAAAGCATTTACCCTCACAACCATAAAGGCTGCATTACAACTGATTGAAAAAATCTGAGACTTCTACTGTTATAGCTGGCTAAGTGTACATCTATACACATGACAGCTGCCCCAACACACCCTGCACTGCTATATCTCTATATGACAGCTGTCCCAGCACACTCAGCTCTGCTATAACTCTATATATGAGCAGCTGTCATGTGTATAGATGTACACTTAGCCAGCTATAACAGTAGATGTCTTATATTTTTTTCAGTCAGCAGCAAGGCAGCTGTTATGGTCTTGTGGTTAAATGCTTTGCATCTGATACAGAAGGTCGTGGGTTTGAATCCCAGCAGAAACTTTTCTGAAATACAAGCACTGACTCCATATATGGACATACAGGGCGGGACACAGGAAGAGGATGCATCGCATCACTGACATGGAGGTAAGTAGAAGTGTTTATATATATTTTTTTATATCCGACTGTTACTGCCATGGGGGGAGCGGGGGGCACTTGATACTGGCACATGGGGGGAGGCACCTGATACTGGCACATAGGGGGGAGGGAGAGGCACCTGATACTGGCACATGGGGGGGGGGGAGGGGTTGGCACCTGATACTGGCACCTGGGGGGGAGGGGGGTTTGGCACCTGATACTGGCACATAGGGGGGGGAGAGGCACCTGATACTGGCACATGGGGGGGAGAGGGGTTGGCACCTGATACTGGCACCTGGGGAGGAGGGGGGGTTGGCACCTGATACTGGCACATGGGGGGGAGAGAGGCACCTGATAATGGCACATGGGGGGAGAGGGGTTGGCACCTGATACTGGAACATGGGGGGGGGAGAGGCACCTGATACTGGCACATGGGGGGAGGCACCTGATACTGGCACCTGGGGGGGGGGGAGAGGGGGATTGGCACCTGATACTGGCACATGGGGGGGCACCTGATACTGGCACATGGGGGGAGGCACCTGATACTGGCACCTGGGGGGGAGGGGGGGGTTGGCACCTGATACTGGCACATGGGGGGGAGAGAGGCATTTTATACTGGGACATTATGAGGGCACTATGGGGACATTAGCTCGACTGGGGGCATTACAAGGGGGTATTTTTGCACTGTCACATTATAAGGAGAATTATTACTACTGGGGGGGGGGGGGCATTATGGTGGGCTTTATTACTCCCCCATGGTATGACCCCCCCAGTAGCAGCCTCTCCCTGCTCTGCTATCCCTCTGCCCCTTCTCCAAATCCTTATTATGAAATCTTTCTTATTAGGATAAAGCACAACATCAGCTCCGCCGAGCCCCCGGCCAAGTGTGGAAGTGGCGTTCGAGATCCCCAAGGGCCAAGTAACTGTAAGTTTTCATGTGAAATATGTTTATGTTATACACATATAGCATCCACTGTGCCCCACAATATACAGTATACTGCTACACTGTGCCCCACAATATACAGTATACCGCTACACTGTGCCAAAGGAGTGGGGTTTACACAGGAGGAGGGAGGTGCGAAGTGCGCTGGGGGGGGCCCTTACAAATATTTGCTGTGGGGCCCAGTCACTTCTAGTTACGCCCCTGCTGGCAGCAGTGGCGTAACTACCAGGGAAGCGGCTGCTTCGGGGGCCGGGGTGACAAGGGGCCCGGCGCCTGGCAGCCTGACACCATGTGCCTTGATTATCTAATGCAGTTTTTCATGCCAGCGCAGTCATTTCCACACAATCTCCTGCACAGCCTGGAGCCTGACTCCGCCCACTCATGTGACTGATCATGTGCTCCTGACATCATGAAAGGTCCCTTTGCCCACTAGGAACTATCATCTCCTGAGGTAGGACATGTGAATAGAGCATTTCTAGGTGCATGTTTTGGCTATATTCTGCCCCCTTCCCTGTACTGTACCCCCTATGCTGCACTGTGTGTGCTTCCTGCCCTGTACTGTACCCCCCATGCTGCACTGTGTATACCCACTGCCCTGTACTGTGCCCCCCATGCTGTATTCTGCTCCCTGCCCTATGCTGCACTGTGTGTGCCTCCTGCCCTGTACTGTACCCCCTATAATGCACTGTGTGCCTCCTGCCCTGTACTGTGCCCACCTATGCTGCACTGTGTGTGTGCCCCCTGCCCTGTATTGTGCCCACTATGCTGTACTGTCCCCCATGCCCTTTAGTGTGCCCCCTATGCTGCATTGTACCCCCTATGGTGCACTGTGCGTCCCCCCCTTGCCCTTTACTGTACCCCCTATACTATACTGTGCCCTGTACATTGCAGCCTCCCTTCTCTGTCTCTAGTACTTGGCACTGACCCCTGGTAATGTATACATAAAATGTATATGTTAACAGGTGACTCAGACTGACATCATAAAAAAAAAGATACGTTAATGTATAAGTTTTTTTTTTTTAACAGACTTTGCAGGATACAAAAGCGTAGTGTGCTGCGCTTTTGTATCCCATTTTCCAACGTAAACATCAAATGGATGGCAATAATGTGATGTGAACTCTCCCTTACATATGCACATATAGGAGGCCAGGATAGTCATGGAGGGGGGGGGCCCATACATTTTTTTGCTGTGGGGCCCAGTCAGTTCTAGCTACGCCCCTGGCTGTCAGGGCCGGCCGCTCTGACTCTCCTGCGCTGCGCAGCCCCGCCATCCTAATCCGTATCCTGCAGTAACTGAACTTTAAAACAACGCTCATGATCTCATTACTATCTTACACACTCAGCTCCGGAAACATGCAGTGCGGGCGGCGCTCGCTCACTGACACTCGCTCCCACTAGGCGGCACAGGCGCGTAATGTCAGTGAGTGAGCGCCACCCGCACTGCCTGTTACTGGAGCTGAGTGTGTAAGTCAAGATAGTAATGAGATGAGCGCTGATTTAAAGTTCAGTTACTGCAGGATATGGATTACTGAGGGGATGATCTGTGGGGTTGCCCAGAAGGCTAGGCCCTTCACAGTAGTTATTAACTCCTTTCACTGAAGGGGGTTAATAACTACTGTGAAGGGAGGACTGCTGAAAAGGGTTAATAACTACTGTGCAGGGGGGACTGCTGAAAGGGGTTAATAACTACTGTGAAGGCCCATGGGGATGTGGCTTCATGGGGTGGGGGCGTGGCACAATGGGCTTGTGCCCCGGATGTTTTCAGACCCTAGCAATACTCCTGGGTGAGGGCCTGAAGGTGAGCGAACCCCATAAAACATTGTATTGAGGGCCTACAGCTGAGCAGATGTATGAAACATTGGAGGTGAGGGCCTACAGTTGAGCAGACATATAAAACATTTGAGGTGAAGGCCTACAGCTGACCAGAGTTTTCTTTGTAGCGGGAATCGAGAAGGGTGAACACCCAGTAATCTATGTTATCTAAAAGTCGTATAACGCGAGGGTCGCGGTTAAGGCAGCCTAACATGAATTTAGCCATGTGTGCCACAGTACCAACAGGCAAGATGTCGACATCAGGATGACTCTCCATCTCCTCTTCCTTCTCCTCCTCTTCGGCCCATCCACGCTGAACAGATGGAATTAAAGTTCCATTGGTACTAGCCTCAGTAGCAGAGGCAGCAGTCTCCATCTCCTCCTCCTCTTCACGGTCCAATTCGTGCTGAGAAGACAAACTGTGGGTGGTCTAGGTATCACCCTGTGAGATGTCCTCCCCCAGTTCCTTGTCTGCCACATTCAGAGCTTTATCCCTAATTGTGAGCAGCGATCGTTTGAGTAGACACGGCAGTAGGATGGTTACGCTGATAATAGCGTTATCGCCACTAACCATCTGTGTGGATTCTTCAAAGTTCTCACATAGGTCTGACATCAATACCCAATCCTCGCTTGTGAATAGTGGCAGTTGACTTGAAAGGCGACGACCATGTTGCAGCTGGAATTCCACAACTGCCCTCTGCTGCTCACAAAGCCTGGCCAACATATAGAACGTAGAGTTCCAGCGCATGCTCACGTCGCACAACAGTCGGTGAGCTGGAAGCCGCAAGCGCTGCTGCAGTGTTGGCAGGCTGGCTGAAGCTGTGGGCGACTTGCGGAAATGGGCACACACGTGGCGCGCCTTCACTAGTAGCTCTGGCAAATTGGGGTATGTTTTGATAACCCGCTGAACCACTAAGTTTAAGACATGGGCTAGGCATGGGATGTGTGTCAGGTTGCTGAGCTCCAAAGCCGCCACCAAGTTACGGCCATTGTCAGACACAACCATGCCTGGTTGTAGGTTGAGTGGAGAGAGCCACAGCTCGGTCTGTTCCCTTATACCCTACTAAAGCTCTGAGACGGTGTGCTGCTTGTCCCCTAAGCAGATCAGCTTCAGCACGGCCTGTTGACGCTTACCCACAGCAGTGCTACACTGCTTCCAGCTAGCGACTGATGGCTGATGGCTGCTGGAGGTGGAAGTGCAGGAGGATGAGGCAGAAGAGGAGGAGAAGTGGGGGTTGGAGCCAGTAACATAGCTGCTTGCGGAGACCCTGATGGACGTAGGGCCCACAATCCTGGGCGTGGGTAGCACCTGTGCCACCCCAGGGTATGACTCACTCCCGGCCTCCACCACATTCACCCGGTGTGCTGTCAGGGAAATGCAGTGAGAGGCATCCAGGCCTGCAGGGGATTGGACAGCACGTAACATAGGGGAAGAGGAGGCAGTGGTGTGAACCACAGACCCAGATTGTTGACCCAGGCATTCGGCCCACTTAGTAGGGTGCTTGGATGCCATGTGGCGGATCATGCTGGTGGTGGTGAGGTTGCTAGTGTTCATGCCTCGGCTCATTTTGGTACAGCACAGGTTGCAAACTACTACTATTTTGTCCTCTGCACTTTCCTCAAAAAAGCGCCATACTGCGGAACACCTACCCCTTGCTAAGGTTGATTTACGCATGGGGGTGATCGGTGTAATGGTTGCGGGCCTGTTTGGTGTGGGTCGACATCTCCCTTTTGCAACCCCACTACCTCTTCCAGCCTGTTGCTGTGCTGTGGATCCCTCCCCCTCTGTTCTGCTGTCCTCGCTCGGCTTTTCACCTTCCCAAGTTGGGTCAATGACCTCATCGTCCAACACCTCCTCTTCCACTTCTTCACTCTGATCATCCTCCTGTCTTGACCTAACCACAACGTCAGTGATTGACAACTGTGTCTCATCGTCATTCACCTCGTGAACTAATGATTGACGTTCACCACCGTCATTTTCTTGAGACTGTGAAGGCTCAAGAGGTTGGGAATCAGGGCACAATATCTCAGGTCCCTCTGCAAGCATGCTGGCCGCGATGGCCAAATCTAATAGTGGAGCTGAAGAGAGCTCCTGGGAATATCCGAGTGTGGGATCACTCGTTTGGCAGGCCTCTCCATGGTGGGAGGAAGGATGATCTGAGCGAGGAGTTGGCTGACGAGACTCTTGGCTACAGAGAATTTTTTCTAGACAAATTAAGAGGGGGGCTAGGTTGGAATCGGTGGAGGCAACAATGGGTCTGCCAGGTGGGTTGGTGAGTGATTTATGTATTTTTGGAAGAGTATAGAATACTGGAGTGACAGGATGTGTATTGATTAGAAAATCGTATGTTTTTTTGTCAATGGTTTGTGTCAGTAGGTATCTGTCTAATGTGGTTTGTATTTTGGAACGAATGGAGTGAATTGGATCCAATGCCAATTTGGAATAGGTCGTGGTGTCAGAGAGTTGCCGCTCAATCTCTTTTGTGTAATCTTTTTTATTCATGACTACGATGGCACCCCCTTTGTCCGCTGGTTTGATTATTATGTGTGGGTTGGTCTTGATGTTGCGTACTGCTGTTTGTTCGTCCGGTGTTAAGTTGTGTTTTGTGGGGTATAAGCCTTGTTTGCATTCAGTTGTAACTTTCTGGATGTAGCGGTCGATAAGTGTGATGTATGTTTCAATCCAATGATTGGTTTTAGGGGGGTTTAAATTGCTTGGTTTTCGAAGGCCTAATGTTCCTATTGATAGTTCGGGTTGCGGTGGGGTGATTGTTCCTGTGGTGTTGCTCTGTTCTCCCGAAAAGTGGGCTTTGAGTCTCAGGGTTCTATAGAACCGCTGAAGTTCTTGGTCTAAACCAAATGTATCGTGTGGTGGTATGGGACAAAAAGAGAGTCCTTTCTGTAGTACTTGTAGTTCAGATGATGTAAGGGTGTGAGAGGAAATGTTTATGGTTAAATCAGGTGTCGTCTTACCTGTGAACGTGTCTGGATGGGTCTGTGATTTCCTCTTTGAGCGTTGCGACCTCCTGGGGGGTTTCCCCTTCCTCTGCGTGGTCCTAAAAAAGATGGTGGATAAGCTTGACCTTGTGGGGCTTAGCTTCCTAAGCTTGAAGAGTCGTAGTTGCGATTTCTCCTTGGTGGTCTCGTGTAGTTGTGGGATGGGTCTTCTACCCATTTGTATACTCTGTTGGAGGTATAGTCGTCGGCGTCTCTCTGGAATTTTATCTGTTTCCTTTCTTGGGTGGTGGTAGACAGAATATGGTCAATTCAGTTCTTTATGGCTGTGAAATCTTAGGTTGTAAGGATGGAGGTTAGTTGAGTTTCAATTGCACTGACATTTTCCTTGGTTTTGGGTTTGGAGAGTTGGAGGAATTCTAGATTCAGTAAGATCGAGTGAACACTTGTTTAATATTTGTTGGAATCGGATTCTGAATTCTTTATCATCTGAGAAGAGGGTTGGGCGTAGATTACATCTAAGGCCTTAGGTATTCTGCTAGGGTAGCACTGTGTAACTCGTGTGCCAGTAATTTCTTGGATTCTTTTTCAAAATCACATGCTCAGAGGTCCTGTGTGAGCTCCCAGCCTACTCTGCCGCGCAGCGGTCCCGCCCTCCGCAACTATACCTGCGATCTATTGACAAAGGTCTCATATGACCGAAACGTCTGAAACATCGCAACTCTCCACATGACTCACGGCGCAGCATTATTTTCATTATAACGGAGCAATTAATGCCCGACTGGGGCAGTATCGTGTAATTTTACCAGCAGAATCATCTACTTGCCTATTATTGCAAATGTTGCTGGCACCTACTTCACAGCATGAAGTGTATGATTCACAATAAATCCACCTGGCATATCTAAATTCTCAAGAGTGTGCGTGGTTTTCTCCATAAATATACACGGGCTCTGCCGTATACCACAGCACCTCGCCCTACCACCAGGAGTGCAAGTTCCTCCCCTCTACGTTATTGAACCATCAGCATAACGCCCACTTCCCCGTCACTTAGTGCTGGCCATCTTCATATTTATGGATTTTTTACTGGTTGTGACGCAGTTTTTTTTACTGTCCACAAAAGACAGTTTTCAGATACAGGGCAGTATATGACACAGAACACAGATTTTGGACAGTATTTTAGCCACAGATTATTGTAATATGCAGTACAGACACTGTTTTATGATGTTGTTTATATTTATGACTATATTATTCCCAATATATGAGCCTGAAGTGAACAGACGGTACAGAAATGCAATGCACCGCGATTAATGCTTTAAACCGCAGACAAGAAAACTGGGTGCTGATTTAGTGAAATGTGTATATATACTGATTTTCAATTTCTCCAAATATATGGGCCTGAAGCACTCAGACGGTATAGAAATGCAATGCGCTGCGCTAAACGGTTTCTGCCGCAGACAAGAAAACTGTGTGCAGAATCAGTGAAATTTGTATATATATTGATTTTCACTTTTTCCCAATATATGGGATTGAAGCACTCAGACGGTATAGAAATGCAATGCGCTGCGATAAACGGTTTCTGCCGCAGACACAAAAAACTGGGTGCTATTTTCACTGATATTCTTCCTATCTATGCCCCTGATACACAGAAGGTATAGCACAGATGTCTGAAGTCACTGCAGACACCTTCTATTAAGATAGCCAATGAAGCGATTTTTTTTTGTAAATTAAAACAAACAAAAAAGTGCAAATCTGCACTTTAAATTGCTGCCAACACATACAGTAGTCCTTAAAAGGACTTTTGAGTCTTTGAAACGTCTTGAGAAAGAAAGTAATTTGCGATCCCAATCTCCCTACACTCGCTCTGTCTCTTCCTAACAGCAGCTCTCCCTGACTAGCAATGAGCCGAACCTGTGTGACCGGGTGCTATGTAGCACCCAATGACGTGTTCCGGCCAGCCAATCACTGTAATGCCAGTAGAAAACATGGCTAATGGCATTACAGTGATGGCAATACTTACCAGCATGTTTAGTGGCTGCTTAGAAGGCGCCAAACGTGCGGGGAGGAGACTCGAGCATGACGCTCGAGCACATGTGGTACTCTGCCGAGCGCTCAGATCTGCCGAGCATAGCGATGCTCGAGCCGAAACGGTACTCTGCCGATAATGCACGCTCATCACTAGTCCCCACAAATTCATGATATTTGGGGCACAAAATGGGTGGGGCAAACACAAACCCCTGCCAAAAAATGGGTATTTCCAGAGGGATTTGGGGTGTCCCTGGGGGTGAGGCTTAAATGTCATGATTTTACAACTGAATTGTTCGTATGAGTTTTGCGAGTGGTAACCAAGGCATATATCTGCAATGGCTAGGATACGGGTACGCTGACGCAGTGGCCTGGTCAGGTGGATAATAGTATGTCTTTGTTCATGACGCCAATTGCAGTGTGTGCAGGGTACTATCCCAGGGCCCTTCCAAGGTGTTATAACGCACGTCCCAGATTAGGAATGCCAGAGTGGTGTAATGGCCTATAATGTCTCTAGTAGAGATGTCCCGAACTATTCGTCGGTGAATAGTTCCCGGCGAACATAGCTTGTTCGCGTTCGCCGCGGCGGGCGAACATATGCGATGTTCGGTCCGCCCCTATTCGTCATCATTGTGTAAACTTTGACCCTGTACCTCACAGTCAGCAGACACATTCCAGCCAATCAGCAGTAGACCCTCCCTCCCAGACCCTCCCACCTCCTGGACAGCATCCATTTTAGATTCATTTGGAAGCTGCATTCTTAGTGAGAGGAGGGACAGTGCTGCTGCTGCTGATTTAATAGGGAAATCGATAGCTAGGCCAGTGTATTCAGTGTCCACTACAGTCCTGAAGGACTCATCTGATCTCTGCTGTAAGGACAGCGTCCCAAAAAGCCCTTTTTAGGGCTAGAACATCAGCCTGCTTTTTTTTTTTTTTTTTCTGTGTAATCTAATTGCAGTTGCCTGCCAGCGTGTGTGTCAGGCTCACAGCCTATTCTGTGCCCACTTGCCCAGTGCCACCACTCATATCTGGTGTCACAGTAGCTTGCATTTATAAAAAAAAAAAAACTTTTTTGACTGTAATATAATAGCAGTCAGTTGCCGGCACGCGCGTGTGTTTCATGCCCTGCAAGTGCACAGTGTCACTTCAGCGCAACTCATATCTGGTGTCACATTCGATTCCATTTAAAGAAAAACAACTATTTTGACTGTGAATAAATAGTCAGTTGCACACACGTGTTTGTGTGTTTAAGGCCCAGCTGCAAGTCCATAGTGTCACTTCAGCACAACTCATATCTGGTGTCACAGTAGCTTGCACGCATAGTACAACTTAACTAATCTAAAAGAAAATGACAGGCAGAGGCAGGCCACCCCGCAGGGGCCGTCGTGGTCGTGGTGCTGTGATTCCCTTTGGCCCTAGAATAATGCCCAGTGTTCAGAGGCCACGTACCCTGAACTCGAAAAGTTCAGAGAACATAGTTGACTGGCTAACACAGGACACCTAATCTTCTACAGCTTCCGCTCGGAACCTTGACGCACCATCCTCCTCCAGCTCAGCTTCGGGCACCTCTCAAGTTACCACTCGCCCGCCTGCCGCCACCACCAACACTAGCACCACAGCCGCTTCACTTGATCTGTCAGAGGAGTTATTTACACATCAGTTGGAAGAAATGAGTGATGCGCAACCATTATTGACAGAGGATGTAGATAACAGGGATATGTCTCAGTCAGGCAGCATTACACACATGGACGTACGGTGTGATAATGATGATGTTGTACCTGCTGCTGCTTCCTTTGCTGAGTTGTCAGATACAAGTGAAGCGGTTGATGATGACAATGTGTACGTGGATGTCATGTGGGTGCCACGCTCGAAAAAAAGAACAGGTGGAAAGTTCTGATGGGGAGACAGAGAGGAGGAGGAGACGAGTTGGAAGCAGGGGGAGGTCGTCGCAAGGAGCTAGTGGCACAGTCAGACAGCATGCATCAGCACCCGGGGTCAGCCAGACAGCACGCCAATCAACGCATGCTGTTGCCACCACCAGAATGCCGTCATTGCAGAGCTCAGCAGTATGGCATTTTTTTTGTGTGTCTGCCTCTGACAACAGCGATGCCATTTGCCTGTGCCAAAAGAAACTGAGTCGTGGGAAGTCCAACACCCACCTAGGTACAACTGCTTTGCGAAGGCACATGATCACACATCACAAACGCCTATGGGATCAACAAATGAGTACAAGCAGCACACAAACTCAAAGCCGTCATCCTCCTCCTGGTCCAGCATCTTCAGCCACGTCAACCACTTCTGTCCTCCTTGCCCCCTCTCAACCATCCGCCACTCCGTCTCTCGCCTTGAGCCGTTTTTGCTCATCTGCCCACAGTCAGGTGTCTGTCAAGGACATGTTTGAGCGTAAGAAGCCAATGTCACAAAGTCACCCCCTTGCCCGGCGTCTGACAGCTGGCTTGTCTGAACTCTTAGCCCGCCAGCTTTTACCATATAAGCTGGTGGAGTCAGAGGAGTTCCAAAAATTTGTAGCTATTGGGACACCGCAGTGGAAGGTACTCGGCCGAAATTTCTTTGCACAAAAGGCAATCCCCAACCTGTACTCGATTGTGCAAAAGGAAGTAATGGCATGTCTGGCACTCAGTGTTGGGGCAAGGGTCCATCTGACCACTGATACCTGGTCTGCAAAGCACGTTCAGGGCAGGTATATCACCTACACTGCGTATTGGGTAAACCTGCTGACGGCTGCCAAGCATGGAATGCGTGGCTCTGCAGAGGAGTTGGTGACACCGCCACGACTTGCAGGCAGGCCTGCTGCCACCTCCTCTACTCCTCCTACTCCATCCTCTTCCATAACCTCCTCGGCTGAGTCCTCTTCTGCTGCTGCGTCTTGCTCCACATCAACGGCACCCCCCCAGCTCCCCAGGGGCTATTCCACATCCCAGATACTGCAGTGTCACGCCGTCTTGGGGTTGACTTGCCTGAAAGCAGAGAGTCACACCGGACCAGCACTCCTGTCCGCCCTGAACGCACAGGTAGATAAGTGGCTGACTTCGCATCAACTGGAGATCGGCAAAGTGGTGTGTGACAACGGAAGCAATTTGTTGGCGGCATTGAATTTGGGCAAGTTGACACATGTGCCGTGCATGGCACATGTGTGTAATCTGATCGTACAACGCTTTGTGCATAAGTACCCAGGCTTACAGGACGTCCTCAAGCAGGCCAGGAAGTTGTGTGGCCATTTCAGGCATTCCTACACGGCCATGGCGCACTTTTCAGATATCCAGCCGCGAAACAACATGCCAGTGAGGCGCTTGATTTGCGACAGCCCGACACGTTGGAATTCAACACCCCTAATGTTCGACCGCCTGCTCCAACAAGAAAAAGCCGTCAATGAGTATTTGTATGAGTGGGGTGCTAGGACAGCCTCTGCGGAGCTGGGAATTTTTTTGCCACGTTACTGGATGCTCATGTGCAATGCCTGTAGGCTCATGCGTCATTTTGAGGAGGTGACAAACCTAGTCAGTCGCACCGAAGGCACCATCAGCGACATCATACCATTTGTTTTTCTTCCTGGAGCGTGCCCTGCGAAGACTGCTGGATCAGGCCGTAGATGAGCAGGAAGAGGAAGAGTTGTGGTCACCATCACCACCAGAAACAGCCTTATCAGCATCGCTTGCTGGACCTGCGGCAACACTGGAAGAGGATTGTGAAAAAAAGGAGTCAGAGGAGGAATGTGGCTTTGAGGAGGAGGAGGAAGACCAACCACAACAGGCATTCCAGGGTGCTCGTTGTCACCTATCTGGTACCCGTGGTGTTGTACGTGGCTGGGGGGAAGAACATACCTTCAGTGAGATCACTGAGGACGAGGAACGGGACATGAGTGGCTCGGCATCCAACCTCATGCAAATGGGGTCTTTCATGCTGTCGTGCCTATTGAGGGACCCTCGTATAAAAAGGCTAAAGGAGAATGACCTATACTGGGTGTCCACGCTACTAGACCCTCGGTATAAGCAGAACGTGCCTGAAATGTTACCGAATTATCGCAAGTCGGAAAGGATGCAGCAGTTCCAAAATAAATTTAAAAGTATGCTTTACACAGCGTATAAGGGTGATGTCACAGCACAACGGGAATCTAACAGAGGAAGAGGTGAAAGTAATCCTCCTCCTCCCACGACCTCGGCTGCAAGGACAGGACACTTTACAGACGTGTTGTTGATGGAGGACATGCAGAGCTTTTTAAGTCCTACGCATCGCCACAGCCCTTCGGGGTCCACCCTCAGAGAACGTATCGACCGACAGGTAGCAGACTACCTCGCCTTAACTGCAGATATTGACACTCTGAGGAGCTATGAACCCCTTGACTACTGGGTGTGCAGGCTTGACCTGTGGCCTGAGCTATCCCAATTTGCGATAGAACTTCTGGCCTGCCATGCTTCAAGTGTCCTGTCAGAAAGAACCTTCAGTGCAGCAGGAGGTATTGTCACTGAGAAGAGAAGTCGCCTAGGTCAAAAAAGTCTAGATTACCTCACCTTTATTAAGATGAATGGGAGTGGGCGATACATTCGACTAAAAAAGGCCTGATGAGATGAGCTGCCTTGGGCTAAAAATGGTCTACACGCTGCTGTATTTTATCTCTGAATGCCGGGTGACTTGGGTGACTTATCCGCCACCAACTAGGGTTCAAGCCGCAATGTTTTAGGGCACTTTCTGCCTGGGAAACATCAAATACCAAGTTTTTCAGGCATGTGTACATGTCTAATTTTTCTGGCCTCTGGTGCTGCACTGTGGCTTCAAAAACCAAACAAAAATAAAGGCACATACATGTGTCAATTCCCCTTCGTGATCGTTACCTTGTTGTGGTGAAGGGGATTGCGTATCACAATAAAGCGACCACCTATATGAGTGTGTTGGCAATGCCAATGTTGGCACACACCAGATGAGATAAGGTCGTTGCTTCATTGTGAACTGACCAAAAGCGATCGGCTGGATAATTTTGCATAGAAAAAACATTAATTTTCTTTGTGATCATCTAAGGTGATCATTAAAGCCTACTAGGCCAACAATGGGCCCACACTGCAGAATCATTGTTTTCTGGGTCACTTAACTGTCACTGAACTACCTCAGCACGACCATAGGCTTTGAAAAAACCCCATCGCCTGCAATCTCCCAAACGTGCGCACGAGCACAGTCATCACTACCCCAAGATTGACGCATAGAGGTATAAAATTTATGTCATGAGTGTGTCAACTATTGACAACTCTTTGCGGTTGTCTAAAATCTATTCCATACACGTCCCTTGATAGAGGACGTAACAGGGATTAAACTGATAGGAATAGTACTACTTAACACACCTTATAATAATAATAATAATACTAGTGGACGTAACAGGGATTAAACTGATAGGAATAGTTCTACTTAACACACCACTCCTATCTGGTGGCACAGTAGATTGCACGTGCAGTGCCCCAAATTGGACGTAGGAGGACCGACCAAGCATCTTTTTCCATCTCCCGGTTCCTAAAATCGATTCCATATATACATCCCCTGATAGGGGACGTAACAGGGATTAAACTGATAAGAATAGTACTACTTAACACACCACTCCTATCTGGTGGCACAGTAGACTGCACGCGCAATGCCCCAAATTGGACGTAGGAGGACCGACCAAGCATCTTTTTCTTTCTCCCGGTTCCTAAAATCGATTCCATATACACGTCCCCTGATAGGGGACTTAACAGGGATTAAACTGATAGGAATAGTACTATTTTCCACACCTTATAATAACGCAGAGAGAGGCAACGCAGAGAGAGGAGTCTGAAGAAGAGGAGTCAGAGGAGGAAGGTGGCTTTGAGGAGGTGGAAGACCAACCACAGCAGGCGTTCCAGGTGGCTTGTTGTCACCTTTTAGGGACCCTTGGTGTTGTACGTGGCTGGGTGGAGGAAGAGACCTTCAATGACATTAGTGAGGACAAGGAATGGGACATGGCTAGCTTGGTATCCAACCAGGTGCAAATGGGGAGTTTGCGGTTGTGCAAATGGACTGTTTGCGGTGCGTTAAACGGTGAGTTTGGTCTGTCACTGTGAAGCGTGCGTAACCCTTACACTACCTGATCAATACAACATCATACCTGATGTTTTAAAGCACGTTATTCCAAACAATTTAGGAATGTTAGGTGATTTATGCCCTTTATGGATTGAAACCAGACTCTGCGTCAAATATGTAATTTCCCATGGGAGTTTTGCCATGGATCCCCCTCCGGCATGCCACAGTCCAGGTGTTAGTCCCCTTGAAACAACTTTTCCATCACTATTGTGGCCAGAAAGAGTCCCTGTGGGTTTTAAAATTCGCCTGCCTATTGAAGTCTATGGCGGTTCGCCCGGTTCGCCCGTTCGCCAACATTTGCGGAATATCGCGTTCGCCGTTCGCGAACGGAAAATTTTATGTTCGCGACATCTCTAGTCTCTATAGGGTAGTGGTACTTGTGTCAACGATGTCTCCTACCTGGGTACGGCTGGACTCCTGGCTCACTTGCAATAAGTTGGAGTGTAGTGATAGTAGGAGTAATAGAGGAATTTTGCATAGTAAATGATGTCCAGACCTTTAGATGAAGTTCAAATATTTCTTTACTGAAGATAACTTGTATTGAAGCAGTATTCAGCTTTGGTCTCTGGTCCCAGCAGGTTTTAGCAATCTTTGGCTGGAATAAATACGTCTGCTTTAAATTTGGAGCTTGCAGGATAAGTCATCTGCTTGGTAGCTCTGTAATTGTGACAGGAATTTATCTTCTGCACTTTTCTGTACCTTTGTGGGGAGAGACTAGCTGAGGAGGAATGGCTTCTCCTAGGTCTCTGGACTTAACTCACAGATAGATTTTCAGGGGAAGCTTTCTTCCTGGAATTCTGGAGGTTGTACTTTTTGCTTCTTCATCCAGCTGAGGCTGAAGGTGCTCAGACTGGGGATATGATCAAGTCTCTGCTGAGACTAGATACTTGCTGTCTTCCCTATGCAGGGGATCTCCTGAACGCTATCACACAGCCTTTCCCTACAGGGGTGGCTGGCACACTAACTCTCACTTCCTTCTCCACCCATGCTGCAGGATGTGGGAACATCCCACTCTGTTCACAGAGGGGGAGCTAAGCTGGAATAATCCATTCCAGCCTAGATTCACCAAACTGGGACTTGTACTTGGCCAATGCGTTGCCTCCGCCTGCTGGTGAACCTGGAAAATTACAGGAACAATTGTGTTTAACATGGTTTTAGATGCACATTTGTGAAGACATAATATAAATTACATCAGATGACAATATACAGCTCTTAAAAGACAGTAAAAAAACCAAAAACCTTTGCGGCATGTGCTCCATATGTGACAGCCAGGCAAGTAAATACACTAAATTCATCTGTTGGATTGTGGGTTGACATATTTACAGTTTGGGCTTTAACTAACCCTGCGGCCTGCACTGCATATGTGACAGCCAGGCCAATAAATTCAGCAAATCCATCTGTTTGCGTGTGGGGTGACATTTCCACGGTTATCAGGCCAGTCATTCACAAGTGGCTCGGATGGTGGGTTCCTGCACCAACATAGGCCAGGTACACAATTGTACAGCCAGGGCACATGTGCAATACACAATTTTTACACCCCTGACATAGAAAGATAATTTATCTGTATGTTCAATCTGTGGCTGATCTTCCTACAGCAATTTTTTGGTGGGCGCAAAGCAACATGTAAAATAAATATTAATAATTTAATACTTAATCCGTCTGTTTGTTCAGTGGGCGACAAAACAATTTTTTTGTGAAGTACACCTGCACCTGCATATGTGCCAGGGACAATAATATAGTTAATCCTTCTCTGAGTTCAGGGGATGACATATTTGCATATTTGGCTGTGATATACTCCTGCTCTACATAGCGGACAGGGAAATAAATTTCACTAATGTCACGGGGTTCCAAAGGTGCACTCGGTCCCCCATTTCCCGCAGACCTGTTGCTTAGCTTTGGGAATGAGGATTTGTGCTTGACCTCATTCCCAGGGCAGTTTTACTAGCTGGGTGGCTCCCTGCTCCTAGTCTGCCTTGAGCGCCGAGCTGATCACTCGGTGCTCTACTGGTTGGTCTGTCGGTCATGTGACGCTGGCCACGTCACATGACCCTCACTCCCCACTATAAATTCAGGCAGCCTGCTGGCCACAAGTTGCTTGTTCATTTCTAGGTTCCTGGCTATTTGTTGGACTACTGAATACTTACCTGATCCTGTTCCCTGACGATCCTTTGCCTGCTCCTCCTGTACTGCGCATCCATCCTGGTATTGTGACCTCGGCTCCCACCTGATTACTCTCTTAGGACTCCTCTTGTACTTCGCTACTCTCCTGGTATTTGACCCCGGCTTCTCCTGACCATTATTTGCTTAATCCGTTGTACTGCGTAGGTCTCTTGGTTCTGACCCGGTCCGTTCATGTTCCGTATTTTGTCTTGTCTGTCTTCCCTGCACATATCCTAAGTTAGGGACTGCCGTCCAGTTGTCCCCTGTCATCAGGACTCGTGAGGGAAGTAGGGCAAGGTTCTTCCACTCCTCTGCCCTCCAGTCCACATTTTGAACCCCAGATCAAGCTCCCAGAACCCTTTTCTGGAGACCGGAAGAGGTTTCTCTCCTTTAAGGAGAGTTGCAAACTCTAATTTCGTTTGCGCCCCGTGTCCTCCGGTCCTGAGAGCCAACGCGTGGGGATTATCATTTCTCTACTACAGGGTGATCCCTAGGACTGGGCATTCTCGTTATCTCCTGGGGCCAGTTGTCTGACTTCTGTGGAGGTTTTTTTTCAGGCCCTGGGTACCCTCTATGACGAACCAGACAGGGTCCTGGTAGCCGAGACGGCTCTTAGGGCAGTGGTTCAGGGCCATCTCCCTGCTGAGGAGTATTGCACCCAATTCAGACGGTGGTGTGTCCCCTCTGGATGGAATGAACCAGCCCTGAAGAGTCAGTTTAGGTCTGGTCTGTCTGATAATTTAAAAGATCTATTAGTCAGTTATCAAGTTCCAGAGACCTTAGAGGAGATGATGACCCTAGTTGTCCCACTTGACCGACGAGTTAGAGAGAGACGACAAGAACGACAGTTCTGTTCTCAGATGGTGGTCCAGCCAGAGGTCTTTTCCAGGGACAACACTGAGGTCTCCACCGAGGAACCCATGCAGGTTGGCATGACCCGGGGTAATCTTCGTCGCAGACGCGGAGAGTGCTTCTACTTTGGAGATCCTGGCCATTGGATCAACAAGTGTCCTAAGAGGGTCCTCTCTGACAAGTCTCCTAAGGCAAGTCAACCTAAAGACCAGGTACACCCTGATTTTTCTAAATATAAGCT
The DNA here is from genome assembly GCF_905171765.1 of Bufo bufo. Taxonomy (NCBI): domain Eukaryota; kingdom Metazoa; phylum Chordata; class Amphibia; order Anura; family Bufonidae; genus Bufo; species Bufo bufo. The sequence goes on along the minus strand of NC_053389.1, from coordinate 24,183,611 downwards.
TTTGGTACCCATAACAATTTCTCTGGGGGTTAATAAGTGGACGGGTAAGGCCTTTATTGATTCCGGTTCAGCCGACAGCTTTATTGACTTAGAATTTGCTAGTACATTGGGTATTCCAATGTTTGCTTTACCTACACCTATCCATGTCATGGCTATTGATGCTACTCCCCTGATTGGTGGTACGGTGAGGTCATGTACCTCTGAAATTTCTCTGACCGTGGGTGTGTGCCACTCTGAGAGATGTTCTCTTTTTGTCTTGGAGAACCTACCGGTTGATGTGGTACTAGGGTTGCCTTGGCTCCGTTTACATAACCCCACAATTGATTGGTTCAAAGGAGAGTTGGTGAAATGGGGACCTAAGTGTGACTCATGCTTGTCCGTGGTCGAGGCTGGGGTTTCAGTAAGGTCTAATACATTACCTTCAGTTATTAAAGAATATTCTGATGTATTCTTATCCCCTATTCCAGAGGTTCTCCCCCCCCCATAGACCTTATGATTGCACCATAGAGCTAATAGAGGGTGCCGAATTTCCTAAAGGGTGAATTTATAATCTTTCAGGGCCCGAACGCAAGGCTATGGAAGATTATATTAAGGAGAGCCTTGCTAAAGGGCATATTAGACCTTCAGTCTCTCCTATGGGAGCAGGGTTTTTCTTTGTTAAAAAGAAGGATGGTGGTCTTAGGCCTTGTATTGATTATCGGAGATTAAATAAGATCACTGTCCAAAATAGATACTCTCTCCCATTGATTCCGGATTTATTTAACCAGGTTCTGGGGGCAACCTGGTTTTCCAAGATTGACCTGAAAGGGGCATACAATCTAATCCGAATCAAGGAGGGAGACGAATGGAAGACAGCGTTCAATACTCCGATAGGACACTTTGAATATCAGGTGATGCCTTTTGGACTCAGCAATGCCCCAGCTGTGTTCCAAAACTTAATGAACGATATTCTTAGAGAGTTCTTAGGTAAATTTATTATTGTCTATCTTGATGACATTTTGATATTCTCTCCTGATTTCGAATCTCATGTGTCTCATGTCAAACAAGTATTAGAGGTGTTGAGGGAGAACCAGCTATCCGCTAAGCAAGAGAAATGTGTCTTTGGTGTACAGGAGATACTGTTTCTAGGGCATGTTTTAACTCCTCACACCTTTAAGATGGATCCTGGTAAGGTTTTAGCAATTAAGGAATGGGTAAGGCCTTCATCCTTAAAGGCTTTACAACGGTTTTTGGGTTTCGCTAATTACTATCGTAAATTTATCATGAATTTTTCTGTAATTGCTAAGCCATTGACCGACCTTACTAAGAAAGGGGCGGATTTGGAGAATTGGTCTACCAAGGCCATTTCTTCATTTGAAACATTAAAAAAGGCATCTAGTAGCGCTCCCATTCTGATCCAGCCTGATCAGGAGAGACCCTTTATTGTGGAGGTAGATGCAGCCGAGGACGGCGCAGGAGCAGTTCTTTCACAGGGTCTTGCTAGCCTCACTAACCTGAGACCATGTGCCTTCTTCTCCAGGAAATTCTCTCCCACGGAGAGAAACTACGACATAGGGAAAAGGGAGCTGCTGGCCATTAAATGGGCATTTGAGGAGTGGAGGCATTTTTTGGAGGGGGCAAGGGATCGAGTAACTGTTGTCACTGACCATAAAAACCTAATGTTTCTCGAGTCCGCTAAGAGGTTGAATCCCCGACAAGCCCGATGGGCTCTGTTTTTTACTCGTTTTGATTTCTCCATTACGTTCAGGCCGGGAAGTAAAAATGTGAAAGCAGACGCATTATCTCAGAGCTTCCAGGCTTTTCAACCCACTGAGACGCCGCCTGAATCCATCCTGCCCATTTCAATCAATTAGATTCTACCTTTAATTTTTTATAGCTCCTTTGTAAAATGAAAGGTGGAATCTGATTGGTTGCTATGGGGAACTGAGGCTACTTTCACAAATTGTGTCATCTTCAAATGGATCCGTCCCCATTGACTTACATTGTAAGTCTGGACGGATCCGCTTGCCTCCGCACGGCCAGGCGGACACCCGAACGCTGCAAGCAGCGTTCAGGTGTCCGCTTGCTGAGCGGAGCGGAGGCTGAACGCTGCCAGACTGATGCATTCTGAGCGGATCCGCGTCCACTCAGAATGCATTAGGGCAGTACGGATGCGTTCGGGGCCGCTTGTGAGAGCCTTCAAATGGAGCTCACGAGCGGACACCCGAACGCAGGTGTGAAAGTAGCCTAAGCCTGTTCTACTTTACACCAGTTTCATAAATGACCACATATATGTCTATTGGTGTTTATTTCTCAACAAAATGTTTCAAAACATATATCACTTATTAACTCCTTAGTGACCACCCATACACCTTTTTACAGCAGTCACTAGTGGACCTTTGGCTAAGCTGCTGTCTTTTTCAGCAGCCCAGTCTACGCTCTCCCTTGCAGAAAAGAGTAGAAGTTTGGCTGTCACATAAAAGCCAGGCTCCTGCTCTAACGGCCCAGAAAGGCAGAAGGGCTGATCTGAGACGATTAATCCCTTAGATTTCTTGGTCAATAGCGACCATGGCAACTAAGCAATATACAGAGGAAGCAGACTTCTATCCGCATCCCAAAAATGACATCACAGGATGCCAATGTATCTGCACAGCAGTCCGAAGCCTAATGAAGGTCCCAGCCTAGAAGGACATGACTATTTGGCGCGGGCTGCTGGTGACTATCAGTATAGCACTGACTGTATAATTCTAGAAGCAATTAAAAGATCCCCTGATCAATTTGTTCCCCAGCTTCGTTTTAATGCTGCACAGAGTCCTCTTTCCATTAACATGTATGGGTTTCACGCAGAGGCAAACTTCGTTAAGTCTTAAGTCGCATGACACTTCTGTGAAGAACTTCGGCCTTCGATTCTACAACTTTAAAAAAAAATTCAAACAGCAATCCGAAGTCGGCTTCAGGACCGACTCGTACCTCAGAACCAAAGCCTTCAGATTGCTGTTTTAAAATGCTTTTAAAGTTGTACAATCGAAGGCCGAAGTTCTTCACCGAAGTCTCGTACGACTTTGGATTTAACCAATTTGCCTCTGCGCATACATTATAATGCTGTTTGGAGACAGGTCTCTGTACAGCATTAAAACGAAGTTGGGGAACAAATCAACTTTGGATCTTGGATCCAAAATGGGATTCGCTCACCCCTACTAGGCTCAAACTTGTGAAAGGGGTTATCCTGGAAAAAGATGATGACTTATCCTCAGGATGAAGGCTCCTGTAAGGTTTCCAAGGACAGCACCGTAAATCATATAGTGGCAGTGCTTGGAATTGCAGTTCCATCCCATTGACTTGAATGTAGCTGTGCTGCAATTAGGCCTCATGACCGATATAGAGTGATGTGACCGGCCTAATAAGAGGCTGCGGTGCCCAAGACCTCTTCTAACAGATGATTGTCGAGGTTCTGGGTGTTACACCCCTACAGATCTGATACTGATAATGACCTAACCTGAGGATAAGTCATAAATATCTTTTCCTGGATAACCCCTTTAATATATCTGCCCTATTGTATGCTTTGCCTAGCTCTAATTTTTTGTGTTTTGTGTCTTACTACTGCCATTGTTCCTTTCTTCTCAATGGAGACAATTGTTATATGACTTCTGCACTTAGATATTTTCCAGCCAAGGTTTAGTAAAAAAGTTACTGACAATTAAAGGAATTAAGGAACAACGTGAAATACACAACGATATATACGTCTTTGTCATTTATTTCGGCACATTCCTACAAAAATCCTAGAAGAGCAATTTCAGCAGAAGACACACAATGGCTGAAGTCAAGACGACTTTATGGTCACTCATGCTGCCTCTGTTGCTACCGCTGGTGCTGGCTCTCGTGCAGTTAATCTTAACCTCAGTGAATGATCCGGTCTTATTTTGGGACTGACTGCCAAGATCACAGATAGACATTGATGCGCACCCTCGAAAGGTTGTTGAAGTTGACATTGATCCTGCAAAGATCCACAGAAGAACTTTCATTTAACACAATATTAGACCTGAAATATGCAGACTTTCTAAACTAACTAAATAGATAAATAAATAAATATATATATATATATCAGTCGGCCCTTGTATTGCGAGCCTGTGATGCCAATAAAAGTAGCATGGAAAAGGAGTCATACAGATGTGTCCATGACATTTGCTCTTGACTCCTCATACACTGAGACATGTGGTGTGAGATGACCAACTTGACAACAAAAAAGACATGATTTCTCAAAATTTTGTCACAAGATCTCTAATTTTATATGTGTGGCTACCCAATGGTTGTGGTATGCATTGCAGCCTGGTAAGGGTTTTGTTAGCATGTCACATTATTGTATTGAATTTGTGTTATGTGAAATTGAGGTCCTTAATCAAATCAAAGCAAAGGTAAGATTGGACATATCTGCATGTTGGTCCTTCCTTATTTCTTATTTTTTAACACAAAGACAGCCCATAATTCTGTTAGAATTGTGCTCACTAGTTCAGGAGAGGATATCTCAATATTTGTCAATGGTTTCTTTAAAGCAAGATAAAAGAAATAATAAAAAAAATTATACCTGATTCTTGTGTTGTCTGCAGAAGAAGACACATAGTCTCATCCCCTCTGCACTGTATGGTTTCATCAGTGTGACACCAGGTAGAGTTAGCAGATAAGCAGGATGGGCAGCCCAGTCCATTGAGGGGAGAGTTGTCAGTTAGCGCTAGAATCAGATAGGAGAAAGAGAAATAATATATTGTTAATACATGAACATATGTAGTTCTCTCATAAGCCACTATTCTCTTTGATAAAGGGGTGGTGCTTCTGTTAGAGCCTAATGAAAGCACAATCATTTAGTTTTGTCTAAAGAACTTGTTGGGCAGTGGTCATCTTTTCTGTGGATTGAAATCAGTGAACTTCCAAGCAATACATAGACACTAGTGGACTTCCAAAGTGAGATCTACCCATCACAAAAAAAGTATCTGCTCTACATGTGCAATACTATATGGACCACCTTGTCAAGATCGGGGTTATGGGTCCACTCTGCCAACCAACCAGTGTGGTTGGCTGCTGATCTTTGGGAATCAGAGACACCAGTGTGACGTACCAAGAGATCAGGCTATAGTCGTACTCAGCAATCAGGTACAGATCAGAGCAATTCGAGTTCTTGCAAATCTGTATTTCAGTTCAGAAGTCAGGGCAGGCATCTCCGGATCAGCAAAGTGAACAGGCATGGGTCAGGTCAGGCGCCAGAGAGGTAGAGTCCAGGAATCAGGCCCAAGTCGGTACACACGAAGACAAATGGATTATAGCTCTTTAGTATGGACTTGCAAACTAGCAGAATCAAACAGAAACTGGCAATATCTGTGGGGACATATTGCTCAGGCACAGGGTGGAGCAAACCGACTTGTATATGTAGGAGGGCTGATAATCACATTGAAAATCAGCTGGACACAGAACAAAGGAAAAGGTTAACCCTTGCAGTGCTGCAGAAAAGTATAAGAATACAGAAACCAAGGGAAGTTTAAAGAGCCTCTGTCAGCATGATCAACCCTATTAAACCAGACATATTGTCTGGTAGTGGTGATCATGCTGATTAAAATTATATATTTCTTAGATATCTGCATTTGTATTCATATGCAAATGGTGCACCAGGGGGTGGGGCTGAATCCTTCGAGTGCTGCTTTGTAACACCCCTGCATAATCCCCTCTCCTTTTCATTGAAAGGGCTAGAGATCAGCACACTGGGGACAAAAGCAGAAGATGTAATCATTTTTCTCATATGTGACACTCAGCTCTGGCTTAGAATTTGCCTTTACTTAGAGAAATAGATCCTCAGCTAGATATGGGGAGTATTATGTATAGATATCAGGAAAAAGTAAAGTTGAGTAAAAATAAAAGGTAATAGAGCATTACTTTCATCAGGCCATTTTACCATACACATAAGATTTTCTATCAACTTTTATTATGAGTTAAATGACGGGGACAAAAATGAACTGAAGAAAGACCTCTCCAAGTGTTTTGTGGGATTCAAACCTGAGACTAGAGATGTCCCGAACTATTCGCCGGCAAACAGTTCCCGGCGAACATCGCTTGTTCGCGTTCACCACGGCGGTCAAACATATGCGATGTTCGGTCCGTCCCCTATATGTCATCATTGAGCAAACTTTGACCCTGTACCTCACAGATTTTCTATCAACTTTTATTATGAGTTAAATGATGGGGACAAAAATGAACCGAAGAAAGACCTCTCCAAGTGTTTTGTGGGATTCAAACCTGAGACTGCTACAGTATATGCAAGGAATAAGACCTTACCTTTAGGCTATAGCCTTACCATATTGATAGCACCATTTTTGGTATACTTAGAAAGCTAATATGTAGTATTTGCAATGGAAACCAATGCTACAGTTGCAAGAAAAAGTATGTGAACGCTTTGGAATGATATGGATTTCTGCACAAATTGGTCATAAAATGTGATCTGATCTTCATCTAAGTCACAACAATAGACAATCACAGTCTGCTTAAACTAATAACACACAAAGAATTAAATGTTACCATGTTTTTATTGAAGACACCATGTAAACATTCACAGTGCAGGTGGAAAAAGTATGTGAACCCTTGGATTTAATAACTGGTTGAATCTCCTTTGGCAGCAATAACTTCAACCAAATGTTTCCTGTAGTTGCAGATCAGACGTGCACAACGGTCAGGAGTAATTCTTGACCATTCCTCTTTACAGAACTGTTTCAGTTCAGCAATATTCTTGCGATGTCTGGTGTGAATCGCTTTCTTGAGGTCATGCCACAGCATCTCACCCATCTTCTGTTGAGCTTCAGCTGGTGGACAGATGGCCTTAAGTTCTCCTGCAAAATGTCTTGATAAACTTTGGAATTAATTTTTCCTTCGATGATGGCAATCCGTCCAGGCCTTGACGCAGCAAAGCAGCCCCAAACCATGATGCCCCCACCACCATACTTCACAGTTGGGATGAGGTTTTGATGTTGGTGTGTTGTGCCTCTTTTTCTCCACACATAGTGTTGTGTGTTTCTTCCAAACAACTCAACTTTGGTTTCATCTGTCCACAGAATATTTTGCCAGTACTGCTGTGGAACATCCAGGTGCTCTTGTGCAAACTGTAAATCTGTAGCAATGTTTTTTTTGGACAGCAGTGGCTTCCTCTGTGGTATCCTCCCATGAAATCCATTCTTGTTTAGTGTTTTACGTATCGTAGATTTGCTAACAGGGATGTTAGCATATGCCAGAGACTTTTGTAAGTCTTTAGCTGACACTCTAGGATTCTTCTTCACCTCATTGAGCAGTCTGCGCTGTGCTCTTGCAGTCATCTTTACAGGACGGCCACTCCTAGGAGAGTAGCAGCAGTGCTGGACTTTCTCCATTTATAGACAATTTGTCTTACCATGGACTAATGAACAGCAATGCTTTTGGAGATACTTTTATAACCCTTTCCAGCTTTATGCAAGTCAGCAATTCTTAATCGTAGGTCTTCTGAGAGCTTTTTTGTGCGAGGCATCATTCACATCAGGCAATGCTTCTCGTGAAAATCAAACCCAGAACTGGTGAGTGTTTTTTATAGGGCAGGGCAGCTGTAACTAACACCTCCAATCTCATCTCATTGATTGGACTCCAGTTGGCTGACACCTCACTCCAATAAGCTCTTGGAGATGTCATTAGTCTAGGGGTTCACATACTTTTTCCACCTGCACTGTGAATGTTTACATGGTGTGTTCAATAAAAACACGGTAACTTTTAATTCTTTGTGTGTTATTAGTTTAAGCAGACTGTGATTGTCTATTGTTGTGACTTAGATGAAGATCAGATCACATTTTATGACCAATTTGTGCAGAAATCCATAATATTCCAAAGGGTTCACATACTTTTTCTTGCAACTGTTTATATACTGACTTTCTAAGAATAAAAAAAAATATGGAAAGGCTATAACCTGGAGCTAAGGTCTTCTGACTTGCATATAGCAGTCTCAGATTTAAATCCCATTTAAATTCCTCTATTCAGTTAATTTTATTTCTCTTTCATTTAACCCATAATAAAAGTTGATATAAATTAAAATCTTACTGTATGTGTATGGTAAAATGGCTTTGTAACGGATCCGCTTCCGTTAATGGACGCTTCCTAGCTTGCGCCGAGGACCACAAGCACCGCACTGGACACCACAACCACCGCAGACTCCACAACCGCCGTAGCTTAACTGGAGCCGCGCCGTCTTCCTTCCACCCTGAATGAACCTCCAGCATTCAGGACCGTGTGGGAAAGATCTCTCCTCCAGGGAATATGCAGAGCATAGCAATCCCCAGCGTGATACAGCAATTCCCTCCAATAACAAGACAAGGCTGCGTTTTGAAGGGTTAGAAAAACATGAACTGAACTGAACTCTTTATTGAGGGCTACCCGCCCGTATTTATGCAGGTCCCAACAATGCATCATGGTTTCCTCCTCTCTGCCCTGGAGACACCCGAAGCAATTCAATTATCTTTCAGGACAAAGGGAAATCACCAATACACATGTGGGAACAACAGGGCAGGAATTACCACCCAAATACACAAAATCCTCCCTTCTGTCTGTGATATAATTATGGATTAACATAACTATCACAGTAAAAATACAGTTTTTAAACATACACTGTAACTTTAAGACCATACATTCCATCTCCATAAAAATTACATATTTAAACTCAGCATACATCAAACAGAAACACTTCCAAAAATCACACAAATCCCTCCAGCGGATCAAAAGTTAAGTGGAAGTCCTTTATGACCGACCACAAGCACAATCTCCTGCCCAAAACAGTTCTATAGATTTGGGCTGTGCGGTCGGTCATCTTCGAACGGGACTTAGTCTCTGGAGCTGAAAGTTCAGTATGGAAGAAGGTAATATGTCCCGGGGCCATATTCGTAGGGCAGGAGGCTAGCCATACGTTTTCTACAATGCCCAGTGGCAAATGGCAGTTTGTCACAGGCTTGATGGAAGAAATGCTGCAGTTCATATCATGTTATGATGCCATTCAAGGATGAGTTTTACTTCTTTCCTGATACCTATACATCTGAGGAGTAACCAGGGGCAAATCTGCAATGAGGCAATGTGAGGCTGTCTCCTCAGGTGGGGTCATCCAGTGAGTAGAGAAGGGTGGCAACAGCACTGACATACTGCAGAAGTAGCCAGTCCAAGAGCTCCCACCTCTAGATAAAGGCAATTGCACTGGCTTACAGGATGTTTCTGCCAAATAGGGGAGGATGCAGGAGTATTACAGTGAGAACCTTCCAATGTTGTTCAGCTGCCTGCCCTTTAGTGGAAGTGAGTGGATGGGTCGCTGAATAACAGTGATAGATCCTCCTTTAAAAGTCACTGATCCAGCATAGGGTTAATCTGCATGTGGAGGGGAAGTGGTGTCCTTTGCAGAAGGATTCTCAATGGGATTTAGGTCTGGACTTTGACTAGGCCATCCTAACACATACAGTTCTAACCCACTCCATTGTAGCTCTGGCTGTATGCTTAGGGTTGTTGTCCTTCTGGAAGTTGAACCTCCGCCCAAGTCTCAAGTCTTTTGCAGCCTTTACCAGGTTTTCCCCCAGGATTGCCCTGTTTTAGCGCCATTCATCTCCCCATGAACACTGACCAGCTTCCATGTCCTTCTGAAGGAAAGCATCCCCACAGCATGATGCTGCCACCGCAATATTCCATGGTGGGGATGGTGTGTTCAGGGTGATATGCAGAGTTACTAGTTTTCCTCCACACATAACATTTTGCATTTAGGACAAAAAGTTCAACTTTGGTCTCAGGTCTCATCTGACCAGAGCACCTTCTTACACATGTTTACTGTGTCCTGTACATGGCTTGTGGCAAAGTACAAATGGGACTTCTTATGGCTTGCTTTCAAAAAGCCTTTCTTCTTGCCACACTTCCTTAATGACCAGATTTGTGGAGTACGCATCTAATAGTTGCCCTGTGGACAGATTCTCACACCTGATCTGTGGATCTCTGCAGCTCCTCCAAAATGACCATGGGCCCCTTGACTACTTCTCTAATTAGTGCTCTCCTTGCTTGAGCTGTCAGTTTAGGTGGATAGCCATGTCTTGGTAGATTTGCAGTTCTGCCATACTCCTTCCATTTTCGGATGATGAATTGAACAGTGCTCTGTGAGATGTTCTGAGCTTGGGATATTTTTTTATAACCTCTTTCTGCTTTACACTTCTCTACAACTTTATCCCTGACCTGTCTGCTGTGTTCCTTGATTTTCATGATACTGCTTGATCACTAATTTTCACTAACAAACCTCTGAAGTCTTCACAGAACATCTGTAGTTATACTGAGAATACATTACACACAGGTGGACTATATTTACTAATTAGGTGATCACACTGGATTTTATTTAGGGGTAACAGATTACAGGGGGCTAAATACAAATGTTCGCCACACTTAAATTTTTAATGTATAGTTTACTTTTGAATTCAAACTTACTCAGGGACGTCTTTAATGTGGGGCAAAAGGAGCAGCTGCCCATTTGCTCCTGGGGGCCCCAAGGCAGCTGCCTTTTGAGCCCCGTATTTTTCGCCCCATAAGACGTATTTTTCCCCCCCAAAAGTGGGTGGAAAACGCCCCTGTGTCTTATGGGGTGAATACTAATCAGCGCTTCCATTAGTACCGGAGGAGCGGGAAGCGGTGAAAGCTTTGTACTCACTGCTTCCTAGTCCTCGGCTGTCGGCTGTGCATGGCTGCGCACAGTGTGACCTCACGCTGTGAGCAGCCTTCACAGCCGACAGCTGAGGACCAGGAAGAAGAGAGAGATAGCTGGTGTTGAGTAGCGGCGGCGTCCAGGAGCAGGAGAGGTAAGTGGTTTATTTATTTTATTTGCGCTGATGGCTGGGGGCTGATATATGAGGTTGGGGGGCTTATATATGAGGCTGGGGGCTGATATATGAGGCTGGGGGCTGATATATGAGGCTGGGGGCTGACATGAGGCTGGGGCTGATATATGAGGATGGGGGCTGATATATGAGGCTGGGGGCTGATATATGAGGCTGGGGGCTGATATATGAGGCTAGGGGGCTGACACATGAGGCTGAGGGGCTGATATATAAGGATGGGGGCTGATATATGATGAGGCTGTGTGCTGATATATGAGGCTGGGGGGTTGATATATGAGGCTGGGGGCTGACATGAGGCTGGGGGCTGATATATGAGGCTGGGGGCTGATATATGAGGCTGGGGAGTGATATATGATGCTGGGGCGGACATGAGGCTGGGGGCTGATATATGAGGCTGAGGGCTGATATATGAGGCTGAGGGGCTGATATATAAGGATGGGGGCTGATATATGATGAGGCTGTGTGCTTATATATGAGGCTGGGGGGTTGATATATGAGGCTGGGGGCTGACATGAGGCTGGGGGCTATTATATGAGGCTGGGGGCTGATATATGAGGCTGGGGAGTGATATATGATGCTGGGGCTGACATGAGGCTGGGGGCTGATATATGAGGCTGGGGGCTGATATATGGCATTCGGGGAGCTGATATATGGCATTGGGGGGCTGATATATGAGGCTGGAGGCCTGATATATGGCATTGGGATGCTGATATGAGGTTTGATTGAGGGTCTTATTAACATTGGGGGTCTGATTGGGGCTGTCAGCTGAGGTCTGATTAACATTGGGGGTCTGACTGCTGGTCTGACCTGAGGTGTAATGGAAAATATTTTTTTCTTTTTGTCCTCCTTTAAAATCTAGGTGCGTATTATAGGGCAAAAAATACGGGTACTTGCTTGCTCCTTCTCCCGACCTCCCCTGCCCTTTGCGTACGCCGCGCGCCGTGACGTCACGCGGAGGCACTGCAAAGCTAGGGTGAGCCGAGTCCCGGTGTCCTTCCTGAACTGCATAGCGGTGCCCACTTCCAGCCCTGAGCCCAGCTGCCCAGAGCACTGATCCTGAGTCTGCTGGAGTCTTCAGAACTGTAAGTATTTACAGTAATTTTTTGTGTGTGTGTTGTGGTGGAGGGCGTAATTGTATGCTAGGGTGTGGGAAGGCAGGATCCAGGGGACCCAAGTAAATTCTTGCCCAGGGTCCAATCAATATTAACCCCTTAAGGACCGGGCCCTTTTTCACCTTAAGGACCAGACTGATTTTTGCAAATCTGACATGTGTCCCTTTATGTGGTGATAACTTTAAAACACTTTTACTTATCCAAGTGATTCTGAGACTATTTTCTCGTCACATATTTTTCTTCATGACAGTGGTAAAATTAAGTAAAAAAAATTCATTTTTATTTATAAAAAAATACCAAATTTACTAATAATTTGGAAAAATTCGCAACTTTCCAAATTTCAATTTCTCTGCTTTTAAAACAGATAGTGATACCACCTAAAATTGTTATTACTTTACATTCCCCATATGTCTACTTCATGTTTGGATCATTTTGTGAATGCCATTTTATTTTTTAGGGACGTTAAAAGGCTTAAAAGTTTAGAAGCAAATCTTTAAATTTTTTAGAACATTTCCAAATCCCACTTTTTTAAGACCAGTTCAGGTCTGAAGTCACTTTGTGAGGCTTACACAATAGAAACCACCCAAAAATGACAACATTTTAGAAAGTACACCCCTCAAGGTATTCAAAATTGATTTTACAAACTGTGTTAACCCTTTAGGTGTTTCACAAGAATTAACGGGAAATGGAGATGAAATTTCAGAATTTCACTTTTTTGGCAGATTTTCAGTTTTAATTCATATTTTTCCAGTTACAAAGCAAGGGTTAACAGCAAAAAAAAACCTCAATATTTATTGCCATGATTCTGTAGTTTACAGAAACACCCCATATGTGGTCAAAAACTTCTGTATGGCCACACGACAGGGCGCAGAAGGAAAGGAACGCCATATGGATTTTAGATGGCAGATTTTGATGGACTGTTTATTTGACACCATGTCCCATTTGAAGCCACCATGATGCACCCTTAGAGTAGAAACTCCAAAAAAGTGACCCCATTTTAGAAACTACACCACTCAAGGTATTCAAAACTGATTTTTATAAACTTTGTTAACCCTTTAGGTGTTCCACAAGAATTAATTGAAAATGGATATGAAATTTCAGAATCTCACTTTTTTGGCAGATTTTCCATTTTAATAATTTTTTTCCGCTAACAAAGCAAGGTTAACAGCAAAAAAAAACTCAATATTTATTGCCCTGATTCTGAAGTTTACAGAACCACCCCATATGTGGTCAAAAACTTCTGTATGGCCACACGACAGGGCGCAGAAGGAAAGGAACGCCATATGGTTTTTAGAAGACAGATTTTGATGGACTGTTTATTTGACACCATGTCCCATTTGAAGCCACCCTGATGCACCCCTAGAGTAGAAATTCCCAAAAAGTGACTCCATTTTAGAAACAACACCACTCAAGGTATTCAAAACTGATTTTACAAACTTTGTTAACCCTTTAGGTGTTCCATAAGAATTAATGGTAAAGGGAGATGACATTTCAGAATTTCACTTTTTTGGCAGATTTTCCATTTTAATAATTTTTTTCCGCTAACAAAGCAAAGGTTAACAGCCAAACAAAACTCAATATTTATTGCCCTGATTCTGTAGTTTACAGAAACACCCCATATGTGGTCAAAAACACAGCAGGGCGCAGAAGGAAAGGAACGCCATATGGTTTTTAGAGGGCAGATTTCACTGGGATAATTTTAACTTGCCATGTCACATTTGAAGACCCCTGATGCACCCCTAGAGTAGAAACTACAAAAAAGTGACCCCATTTTGGAAACTATGGGATAAGCTGGCAGTTTATTGGTACTATTTTAGGGTACAGATGATTTTTGGGTGATCTCTATATTACACTTTTTGTGAAGCAAGGTAACAAAAAAATTGCTGTTTTGCCACAGTTTTTATTTTTTGTTATTTACAACGTTCATCTGACAGGTTAGATCATGAGCTATTTTTATAGAGCATGTTGTTACGGACGCGACAAATATTACTCCTTTTTTTGTTGTTTGTTTCAGTATTACATAATAAAGCATTTAAAAAAAAAAAAAAATTGTGTCTCCATATTCTAAAAGCCATAGTTTATTTTATTTTTTTGGACAAATGTCTTATGTAGGGGCTCATTTTTTTTCAGTATGAGATGACGGTTCGATTGGTACAATTTTGGGGTGCATATGACTTTTTGATCACTTGCTAATACACTTTTTGTGATGTAAGGTGACAAAATGACTTTTTTACACTGTTTTTATTTTTATTTTTTTAAGCTGTTCACCTGAGGGGTTAAATCATGTGATATCTTTATAGAGAAGGTTGATACGGATGTGGTGATACCTAATATGTAAAGTTTTATATACTAATATAATTTTTGAAACAAAAAAAAAAATCATGTTTTAGTGTCACCATAGTCTGAGAGCCATATATATATATTTTTTTTGGTGATTCTCTTAGGTAGGGTATCATTTTTTGCGGGATGAGATGACGGTTTGATTGGTACAATTTTGGGGTGCGTATGTCTTTTTGATCGCTTGCTATTACAGTTTTTGTGATGTAAGGTGACAAAATGGCTTTTTTACACAGTTTTTTTATTTATTTTTTACGGTGTTGACCAGAGGGGTTAAATCATGTGATATTTTTATAGAGAAGGTTGATACGGACGCGGCGATACCTAATATGTATGCTTTTTTTATTTATTTAAGTTTTATACACTAATATCATTTTTGAAAAAAATAAATAAAATGTTTTAGTGTCACCATAGTCTGAGAGCCATATATAATTTTTTTTTTTTGGTGATTCTTTTAGGTAGGGTATCATTTTTGCGGGATGAGATGACGGTTTGATTGGTACAATTTTGGGGTGCGTATGACTTTTTGATCGCTTGCGATTACACTTTTTGTGATGTAAGGTGACAAAATGGCTTTATTACAATGTTTTTTTTTTCATTTTTTTTACGGTGTTCATTTGAGGGGTTAAATCATGTGATATTTTTATAGAAAAGGTTTATATGGACGCAGCGATACCTAATATGTATACTTTTTTTTATTTATTTAAGTTTTATACACTAATATCATTTTTGAAACAAAAAAATATCATGTTTTAGTGTCACCATAGTCTGAGAGCCATAGTTTTTATATTTTTTGGGTGATTCTCTTAGGTAGGGTATCATTTTTGCGGGATGAGATGACGGTTTGATTGGTACAATTTTGGGGTGCGTATGACTTTTTGATCGCTTGCTATTACACTTTTTATAAGGTGACAAAAAATTGCTTTTTTGACACTTTTTTTTTTACGGTGTTCACCTGAGGGGTTATGTCATGTGGTATTTTTATAGAGCAGGTTTTTACGGACGCGGCAATATCTAATATGTATACTTTTTTTTTTTTTTACATTTAACACAATAAAAGCATTTTTGAAACAAAAAAAAATATCATGTTTTAGTGTCTCCATAGCCATAGTTTTTTAATTTTTCGGGCGATTGTCCTATGTAGGAGCTAATTTTTTGCGGGATGAGGTGACGGTTAGATTGGTACTATTTTTGGGGGCATACGCCTTTTTAATTACTTGGTGTTGCACTTTTAGTGATGTAAGGTGACAAAAATGGCTTTTTTTTTACACTGTTTTTATTGTGCTTGGATACAGCAGGGGCCCGGCTACCAGGGACTGCTGGACCCCTGCAGTGATCGGGCGCTCACCGCTACGGTGCCCGCCCGATCATCCCGACATGCATGTACGGCAGAATGCATTCGGGCAATGCATCCCCCGCCATACATGCACGGCGTTCTGCGTTAAGGGGTTAAAGACGTCCCTGCTTGTATTTTTAAGATACATGGGAGGCTGGGTCACGTATTTCTGCAAGAAAAAGTCTATATATTCTGTAAGTCTGCTGGTAAGGGAATTAGAGACTATAGGTCTCCCAGGGGGGTTGTCCAAACTTTTAGGAATCTTCGGTAGCTGGTATATGACCTGAAAACAAAACAGTTATGTCCCTATATACCATATAACTGCTTCCCCCTGCCTCCCTGCACTGCCTGTAGTGAGCGCTTACCGCTCCTGGCGGCTGCTTCATTAGTCCGCATGCCTGTAGTGCAAGGGGAAAGCTCACTGACAGCGCTGGCCATGCTTCAGACTCCTGCGCCCACCAGGCTGTGACGGAGCAGGGCAGGCAGAGACCCGCAGCTCCCGCAGAGCCCGTCTCTCCTATGCTAATAGGAGAGGGATGGCCCTTAGCAATGCTCATTTGACATTTGAGAGAATGCTGCTAAGGGACATTTCAGCCCCAGTTTTCTACTAAAAATAAACGTTTTCCCTAAATAAAGTACATTACCAAAATGTTCCCTGTCACTGTCCCTACACATTAGCAAAAAAAAATAAAAAATGAAACGGCAGTTACACTTTAAAAGCTTGTTGATTGGCTGTCCTGCAGCCTTTCAACAAGCTTTATTAAATGCCTGAACACCGAACTCGAACCCAAACTTTTCTGGCAAAGTTCGAGTTTGGGTCCGGGTACCCAAAATCATAAAGTTTGGTACAGACCCGAACTTTACAGTTCAGATTCGATCCATACTACAAAGAACTTGTCTACAGCGGATTTATCTCCCTCAAACAAAAACTTCAGAGGACACCAGAGACAAAAGAACATTTCTTTACCTTCATGGAAAGAATATTTCAGAATAACCATGCAGAAATTGCACCCGTGCTCCAAGACTCCGAGGAGTGTTGGTACTTAGCCATATTCTGCGTCTATCATCCTAAAAAACCAAGGAAGATAAGAGTAGTATTTGACTTAAGCGGCAAGTGCGAAGGTGTCTTGCTAAACTATGTCTTACTGTCTTGTCCAGACCTCAACAACAGATTTATGGAGGTACTTCTACGCTTCCGCAGAGATTCAGTAGCATTTATGGCCGACATACAGATGTAGCAGGGTTAACACACAAACTCTTAACTCAAATTTCTTAACTCATCGCATTATCTTGAAACAAAAGCTATTGAAAAGCAATTGAAGGTGTTTGGTTAAAGGGAGTCTTTCACCTAAAATGACCATTATAGAACACTAACACTAGGATCTCCATTATTGTCCCCATATTAGAATGCTACTTACCATATTGCTGTTCGTCGCTGATTTTCGCTAAAAAACATTTTTATTCAATATGGTAATTAGGCGCTGAAGGTGCCCAGGAGCGGTGTTCAAGCATCCGGTGCCCAGGCCCCTCATTGCTTTTCATACCAAATCCCTCACCTTTCACCCCTCTGGCCCGCCTAGGTTCTTCAGAAATCCAGCGCCAGCGCCGTTCAAAAGATTTGCCGCGCCTGCGCACTTCATTCCCCATTATGGGCAGAGGTACAAGAGCGTACATCTAGCCGGCCTTGTGCCTCTGCCCATAATGGGGAATGAAGTGCGCAGGCGCGGCAAATCTTTTGAACGGCGCTGGTGCTGGATTTCTGAAGAACCTAGGGCGGTACGGAGGAGTGAAAGGGGAGGGATTTGGTATGAAAAGCGACGAGGGGCCTGGGCACCTTCAGAACCTAATTAACATATTGAATAAAAGTGTTTTTTAGCGAAAATATGGTACACAGCAATATGGTAAGTAGCATTCTAATATGGGGGACTATAATGGAGATCCTGGTGTTAGTGTTCTATAATGGTCATTTTAGGTGAAAGACTCCCTTTAACGCATTTAGTTTAGATAACACGTCTTATAAACCATGTGTTTTAACTCTACTACATCCGCACAACAGATGCTCCACTACTTCCTCGTCAAGGAAGAACACAGAAACTACTTGAGGTTCTTCTGGTACCATAACCCCGACCCCAGTGAAGACATTGTAGAGTACCGAATAAGAGTGCACATCTTCGGAAACAGTCCTTCCTCTGCAGTCGCTATCTACATTCAGCCTGAGAGGGTAAAGTAAAGTATGGGTTGGATGTCAGGTCCTTTGTGGAAAAGGATTTTTATGTGGATGACTGCTTGAAATCCACACCCACAAACGAGACCGCGATTAGTCTCTTGAAAAGGGCCCAAGAAATGCTCGCTCTATCTAATTTAAGGTTGCACAAAATCTCCTCCAACAGCCGTGAGTTAATGGAGGCCTTCTCACCCCAAGACCATTCAAGTGATCTAAAAGACTAAGCTTTGCTGGCCATGGAGGCAAAAGCCTAAAGCCTCAAGAGCCAGGAGATTAGTTCCTCGGCTGAAGATAAGTCAGACTACAGAGTGAAAGGCAGCATAAAGAAGAAGCCGTTATCCAGTCAGCCTGTCAGTACTGCAGTGAGAGAAACAAATATAGCAGGGTTGAGTTTGCCTGCCAGTTTAATGCTAAAGCCTGCTGGAACCAAGACAAAGCCTGTAAACTGTTGGAAGAAATGTTTATGCAAGTAAAGCTGCTGTTGAACTTCATCTCAAAGTCTGGACTCAACTTATTTCTTCAAATCCCTATATTATTCCCCCTATTTATTGCTTCAGGGCCAAAGCCTGGGGTCCAGCAGTATCCAGGTAGGAGCACCGTGACACACATAAAGAGACATTTTAGGCCACACTATAACACTCGGCATTCCTACTAAACCTGGGGCAGTATATAGAGGGCCCTAGGGGGAGGCCGCCCGTTGCACTGTCATTGTAAATGTTATAGTACATGCTATCCTATGCTTTATACTTCTACATGTTTTTTGTATTCTTGTAGTTTTACCACACATGTACAATCTCTCACTCCGCGCAGAGTACAACCTGTTGACCAATAAACAAGTTAGACTACAAAGAACAGGAATAGTTTACTGTGTGAACGTGTATGAAGACAGAACAAGTGATGCAAGATAATCAGCTTGGAAAAATAAAACTTTCGGGTTGCTTGCAAAGCCCTGCAGAGCTAGACAGACATGTTTTGTTCTTTAAAACCGACCATCTTGTTCCATTTTTCTCAGGATATGTTGAGCCAAGAGGAAAGATAGAGAGGGGCGCATCAGAATGTCAATTCACTTATGTGGAATCTAAAATTGGTTTTCATTTTTAAATGACAAGTACAGAACACATATAAATAGCCAGGAATATATGACTCACAATTGGCGATCGAAGGGCAGTTGGGATTGCCATAACATAACGTGTTCATCCTGATTTGTAGTTGCTGCAGACGCATGCTGCCCAAGAAGTTACATTTAGTTGCACATTCATATGTCCAGGCCAACATTTTAGCCATCTTATCACCTGCAAATAAACATAACAAAGTTTTGAGTTAAAAGAGGTTCTCTCTCCACTGGACCTTCTTGTTAATGGTTCTTTGACAAAAAAAAACAACAACTGATCACACGATAACCCCCTGCTGGGACCTCCAGCAATCAGCTCTGTGGGCATTCAATTTTCCAGCAGCGCCTCCGCAAGGGAAATCAGGTATTACCCAGTGTCCATTCTAATTGGTGGAATGTCTGTTTAATAGAAGACAGGAGAGGTCCTCCAGAGTAAGAGATAATCTTAACCCCTTTTTGAAGAGCTGGCTGTGGACTAAAGATTCTGCAAATTGCGGAACGCAGATGGGCCGCCGTACGTGTTTTGCGGATCCACAATTTGCAGATCCGAAAAAAAACTACGGTCGTGTAAATGTGGTCTAAGACAGCGTCAGAATGGCCAACCAGAGCACAGGAGAATCTGCTGACACTGTCACATGACTGCCTGCCTGCTGTCCATTCATGGCGCTGTGAGCGCAGCGCTGCTTGGATATTAAACCCGAGCCCCACAGCGGCACTGCCTGTGTGCATGTGCTGTTTGAGAGCGAGCAGACAGAGGGAGTGGAGTGGTGTGTTCTGCTGCCGCACTGTGTTATCCCTGGTGTTACATAGGACTGCAGGTGACATCTACTACATTATCTGTACTCAGAGACTTATCACTGTGTTATCTGTGGTGTTACATAGGACTGCAGGTGACATCTACTACATTATCTGTACTCAGAAAGCTATCACTGTGTTTGTTATCTGAGGTGTTACATAGGACTGCAGGTGACATCTCCTACATTATCTGTACTCAGAGAGTTATCACTGTGTTATCTGTGGTGTTACAAAGGACTGCAGGTGACATCTCCTACATTATCTGTACTCAGAGAGTTATCACTGTGTTATCTGAGGTGTTACATAGGACTGCAGGTGACATCTACTACATTATCTGTACTCAGAGAGTTATCACTGTGTTATCTGAGGTGTTACATAGGACTGCAGGTGACATCTACTACATTATCTGTACTCAGAGACTTATCACTGTGTTATCTGTGGTGTTACATAGGACTGCAGGTGACATCTACTGCATTATCTGTACTCAGAGTTATCACTGTGTTATCTGTGGTGTTACACAGGACTGCAGGTGACATCTCCTACATTATCTGTACTCAGAGAGTTATCGCTGTGTTATCTGAGGTGTCACATAGGACTGCAGGTGACATCTACTACATTATCTGTACTCAGAGAGTTATCACTGTGTTATCTGTGGTGTTACACAGGACTGCAGGTGACATCTCCTACATTATCTGTACTCAGAGAGTTATCGCTGTGTTATCTGAGGTGTCACATAGGACTGCAGGTGACATCTATTACATTATCTGCACTCAGAGAGTTATCACTGTGTTATTGCTGGTGTTACATAGGACTGCAGGTGACATCTACTACATTATCTGTACTCAGAAAGCTATCACTGTGTTTGTTATCTGAGGTGTTACATAGGACTGCAGGTGACATCTACTACATTATCTGTACTCTTTAAGTCCTGCCTTTTTGATGCCTCCATTAATATAATTTGAACTCGATCCCTCCGGTTATTTGTGCTTGTGAACAGTATATGTGATCCAGCGCTGGAACGCATCAGCTGACACTTCTGAACCGTAAGTGACACATCCGGACCGGAAGTAATGTGGATCAACTTCCGCGTGGATGCACATGGGGGACCAGATTACCATTACCTATAACTATATATATATGTAAGTCATTTTATGTATTTTATATGGTCCTGAGGAAGGGGACCTCTATGGTAATCCCCGAAACACGTCGAGTTTATTTCCTCATTAACTACTTTCCTTTTATTGGAGTCCTCTGATCCATCTTGCTGAACGGACGGGTGGTTGGTATTCTACAGGCGACCTCGGCGAGGGAGGTGAGGGATGCAAGTGTCTTGAGTTTATCTTCCTGGTGAAGTATTCCATGCGGTATACTGTAATTTTAACTCCAAGTTTTCTGACTGGTTAACAGATAAACGAGTCTACCACTTTTATAAGCATCCCTAGCGTTTTTACCACTTAGTAACTTTCTATGTGGGCACTCGGTGTATATTGGCGCCTCACGCCTTTCTTTCTTTACATTTTATCACAGTCTCACACTGATTAATGAAGTCTGTTTAATTCTCTTTAGTAGGTTGCTGCCTTGTCTTCCACCACTCTGCTCATCTATCTTATACAACAAGGACTTACTACCAGTGAACATCACCTTCTTTTGTCTCATTGGTGTCCCTCCCGACCCCTTTCCCTTACTCCCAATATCTGTGGGACAGCCTTCCACCTACTGAGTAGGGCAAAAAACACTTAGCTAGTTAACTCATGTACAGCTGTTGAAATCACAAGTATAACTTAGAAAATGCAGTAAACTCTTAGACCTCATGCACAGGACCGCCGTGGCCGTATTGCGGCCCTCAAACAGCGGGTCCACAATATGCGGGCACCGGCCGCGTGCTCACCGCATCACATATACGGACCCATTCACTTGTTTTTTTGTAATGTGGATGGATCATGAATCCATTCAAGTCCCCAATGGAAAGAACAGCCGAGCATTGGCCGTGTGCATGAGGCCTTAACCCCTTTAAAGACTGGGCTATTTCCATTTTTACGTTTTGGATTTTTTCTCGTTCCAATAGCCATAACTTTTTTATTTTTCTGTTCACATAGTTATATGAGGGCTTATTTTTTGCGTGACAAGATGCATATTTTAATGTCACTGTTTAATTTACCAAGTCTTGTATTAGAAAACAGGAAAAAAATTCTCTGTGTGGCAAAATTAAAATAAATAAATAAATAAATAGAATTCCTGCAAGTTTCTTGGGGTTTTGACATCAGATCATTCACAATGTACTAAAAATGACCTGACGTCCTTATTCTGTGGCTAAATACAAATGCGGCAATACCAAACTTGAATATATACCGTATATACAGTACAGACCAAAAGTTTGGACACACCTTCTCATTCCAAGAGTTTTCTTTATTTTCATGTCTATGAAGGCATCAAAACTATGGATTAACACATGTGGAATTATATACATAACAAACAAGTGTGAAACAACAGAAAATATGTCATATTCTAGGTTCTTCAAAGTAGCCACCTTTTGCTTTGATTACTGCTTTGCACACTCTTGGCATTCTCTTGATGAGCTTCAAGAGGTAGTCCCCTGAAATGGTCTTCCAACAGTCTTGAAGGAGTTCCCAGAGATGCTTAGCACTTGTTGGCCCTTTTGCCTTCACTCTGCAGTCCAGCTCACCCGAAACCATCTCGATTGGGTTCAGGTCCGGTGACTGTGGAGGCCAGGTCATCTGGCGCAGCACCCCATCACTCTCCTTCATGGTCAAATAGCCCTTACTTTCAAAGTTTTCCCAATTTTTCGGCTGACTGACTGACCTTCATTTCTTAAAGTAATGATGGCCACTCGTTTTTCTTTACTTAGCTGCTTTTTTCTTGCCATAATACAAATTCTAACAGTCTATTCAGTAGGACTATCAGCTGTGTATCCACCTGACTTCTCCTCAATGCAACTGATGGTCCCAACCCCATTTATAAGGCAAGAAATCCCACTTATTAAACCTGACAGGGCACACCTGTGAAGTGAAAACCATTTCAGGTGACTACCTCTTGAAGCTCATCAAGAGAATGCAAAGAGTGTGCAAAGCAGTAATCAAAGCAAGAGGTGGCTACTTTGAAGAACCTAGAATATGACATATTTTCAGTTGTTTCACACTTTTTTTTTATGGAGTTTTGATGCCTTCAGTGTGAATCTACAATTTTCATAGTCATGAAAATAAAGAAAACTCTTTGAATGAGAAGGTGTGTCCAAACTTTTGGTCTGTACTGTATATATATATACAGTCCTGATCAAAAGTTTAAGACCACTTGAAAAATGGCAAAAAATCATATTTTACATTGTTGGATCTTAACAAGATTCCAAGTAGAGCTTCAACATGCTTTAACATTTTTTGAGCATTCAATTAATTGAAAATAACGATTAAACTGAAACAGGCTGTTTTTCAGCTGATACAAATTTTAGGACCACATGCCTTTAAAAGGCCAAATCTGTGCAAAGATGTGGATTCATTGTCATTTTCTGTCAGATAGTCACACGTTGTGATGGCAAAGGCAAAAAAACTCTCCCTTTTTGAACGTGGTCGGGTTGTTGAACTGCATAAGCAGGGTCTCTCACAGCGCGTCATCGCTACTGAGGTGGGACGCAGTAAGACAGTCATTTGGAATTTGTTAAATGATCCTGAGGGTTATGGAACAAAAAAGTCAAGTGGAAGACCCAAAAAAATTTCATCAGCACTGAGCCGGAGGATCCAATTGGCTGTCCGTCAACACTGGACGATCCTCGACCCAAATTAAGGCCCTTACTGGTGCTGACTGCAGCCCCTTAACCATCAGACGGCATTTGAGACTGAAGGGCTTCAAAAACAAAAAACATCTTCAAAGACCTTGTCTCCTTGAACGCCACAAAACTGCTCGTTTGGACTTTTCAAGAGAGCACCAAACATGGGACATTCAAAGGTGGAAGAAAGTTGTATTCTCTGATGAGAAAAAATTTAACCTTGATGGTCCTGATGGTTTCCAACGTTACTGGCATGACAAGCAGATCCCACCTGAGATGTTTTCTACGCGCCACAGTGGAGGGGGCGCCATAATGGTCTGGGGTGCTTTTTCCTTCAGTGGAACAATGGAGCTTCAGGAAGTGCAGGGGCGTCAAACGGCCGCTGGCTATGTCCAGATGTTGCAGAGAGCATTCCTCATGACTGAGGGCCCTCGTCTGTGTGGTAACGACTGGGTTTTTAAACAGGATAACAATACAGTACACAATGCCCGCAGGACAAGGGACTTCTTCCAGGAGAATAACATCACTCTTTTGGCCCATCCTGCGTGTTCCCCTGATCTAAATCCAATTGAGAACCTTTAGGGATGGATGGCAAGGGAAGTTTACAAAAATGGACAACAGTTCCAGACAGTAGATGGCCTTCGTGCGGCCGTCTTCACCACTTGGAGAAATGTTCCCACTCACCTCATGGAAACGCTTGCATCAAGCATGCCGAAACAATAACGGCGGAACTACTCATTACTGATTTCATGTTTGGAAGTTGTATTTCTGTTTTGGGGGGGTTTAGTTTTTTTTTGGAGGTGTGGTCCTAAACTTTTGATCAGCTGAAAAACAGCCTGTTTCAGTTTATTCATTGTTTTCATTCAATTGAATGCTCAAAAAATGTTTTGTCTCACTCCCATTTCTTCTTGTTGCATGTTGAAGCTCTACTTGGAACCTTGTTAAGATCCAGCCATGCTAAATATGATTTTTTGCCATTTTTCAAGTGGTCTTAAATTTTTGATCAGGACTGTATATATATATTTTACTACTTTTAAAAAAATTAAAAGCTTTGGAAAAATCTACATTTTCTTTGCATTTGCTTACCATTTGCTTTTGCTTACCTTTGCATTTCTTACCATTTTCTGACAACCATAACTTATTTATTTCAGTCTACTGAGCTATATAAGGGCTTGTTTTTTGCGTAACAAACTGTCGTTTTTATTAGTACCATTTCTGTAGGATGTAAGACTTTTTGATCACCTTTATTAAATTTTTTGGGGAGACAAGATGACAATAAAAATTGAAAAATCGTGTGTTTTTCATTTTTTTTCATTATTGCGTTCACCGCACAATAATTATTTTTTTATATTTTAATAGTTCAGATATTTTCGGATGCGGTGATACCCAATATGTTAAAAAAAAATTGTATTGTTTATATATTTTATTGGTAAAATTAGGAAAGATGGTGATTTAAACTTTTAATATATTGTTGTTTTTTTTTTTTTTTTTTTAAACTTTTCACTTATTTTTTAAATAAATATTAGCCCCCTTAGGGGCTAGAACCTGGGATCTTTTGATCCCCTCCTCTATTCACCCTAATACAGTAGATCTCTATTAGGATTTTTACAGTCCCTATTCTGAGCCCTGCCTTGTGCATAGCTCAGTATGGAGAAAGCCATAGCAGGCCTGGAGCGTTTCAGCAGCGTCCAGGCTGCCATGGCAACCGATTGTAGCACTGCGATTTCACTGCTGGGGCTCCGATCGGAAGGAAGAAGGAGCCACAACGCTCTGCCGTCACAAGTCCACCGATTAGCATTGATAGTGGTACCTGAGGGGTTAAATAACAGGGGAGGGGCGGGTTTCGGCTATATGATGCAGCCAGCAACCGCCGTGTATGGAGTGGGCCTGCTGCAGAGGCCCGCTCCATACACACGCAGGCACATAACGCCATATATATACGGCGCTATGGGTTAAGGTGGCCAGTAAAAATCCTTCTAGCAGTGATCCAATTAATTATTAACCCTTCTAGAACTGATCAAATTAATAATTAACCCTTCTAGCAGTGATCCCCTGAGTCACTGTAGTGAGACAGTAGCATAGTTGACAAGGTTATAAAACAACATACACTGACCAAAAATATAAACACAACACTTTCGGTTTTGCTCCCATTTTGCATGAGCTGAACTCAAAGATCTGAAACATTTTCTACATACACAAAAGACCCATTACTCTCAAAAATTGTTCACAAATCTGTAGAAATCTGTGTTAGTGAGCACTTCTCCTTTGCCGAGATAATCCATCCCACCTCACAGGTGTGGCATATCAAGGTGCTGATTAGACAGCATGAATATTGCACAGGTCTGCCTTAGACTGCCCACAATAAAAGACCACTCTGAAATGTGCAGTTTGATCACACAGCACAATGCCACAGATGTCGCAACGATTGAGGGAGCGTGCAATTGACATGCAGACTGCAGAAATGTCTACCAGAGGTGTTGTCCATGCAATGAATGTTCATTTCTCTACCATAAGCCGTCTCCAGTGACTTGAGTGGGCAAATGCTCACATTCGATGGCGTCTGGTACGTTGGAGAGGCGTTCTGTTCACGGATGAGTCCCGGTTTTCACTGTTCAGGGCAGATGGCAGACAGCATGTGTGGCGTCATGTGGGTGAGCGGTTTACTGACGTCAATGTTGTGGATCGAGTGGCCCACGATGGAGGTGGGGTTATGGTATGGGCAGGCGTATGTTATGGCCAACGAACACAGGTGCATTTTATTGATTGCATTTTGAATGCACAGAGATACCGCGACGAGATCCTGAGGCCCATTGTTGTGCCATTCATCCACGACCATCACCTCATGTTGCCGCATGATAATGCACGGCCCCATATTGCAAGGATCTGTACACAATTCCTGGAAGCTGAAAACATCCCAGTTCTTGCATGGGCAGCATATTCACTGGGCATGTCACCCATTGAGCATGTTTGGGATGCTCTGGATTGGCGTATACAACAGCGCGTTCCAGTTCCTGCCAATATTCTGCAACTTCGCACAGCTATTGAAGAGGAGTGGACCAACATTCCACAGGCCACAATCAACAACCTGATCAACTCTATGCGACGGAGATGTGTTGCACTGCGTGAGGCAAATAGTGGCCACAGCAGATACTGACTGGTTTTCAGCCCCCCCACCCCCTCCCTAGTAAGGCAAAACTGTGCACATTTCAGAGTGTACTTTTATTGTGGGCAGTCTAAGGCACACCTGTGCAATATCCATGCTGTCTAATAAGCACCTTGATATGCCACACCTGTGAGGTGGGATGGATTATCTCGGTAAAGGAGAAGTGCTCACTAACACAGATTTAGACAGATTTGTGAACAATATTTGAGAGTAATGGGTAGAGGTGGGAAGACGAATCAGTCGAATCCACGAATCCCTCGAATCTAACAAGATTCGAGGGATTCGTGGACTCGAATCCCGACCTATTTTGTAAAATTCGAATCCGACGAATCCCGACAGCGGGGACCGGTGCAGTCCCTGTATTCTAATGCACCGGCCCCGCTCACTGTTGTATAATCTTATTCTTATCTAGCCTGTAGGCATTATTAATAATAATCATTTGTAATCCAGCTGTATTACTTACAGCTAAGTTCCGTAGCAGGGAGGAAAGAGGCGCGTCACTCACTACGTCACGCACCCGCGCTGCCTGGTTCCTTCATAAAGTGGGCGGCGCAGGTGCATAACGTAGTGAGTGACGCGTCGCCCACCCGTCCTCCCGGCCTGCCTCCTCCCTGCTACGGAACTTAGCTGTAAGTAATACAGCTGGATTACAAATGATTATTATTAACAATGCCTACATCTTAGATAATATTAAGATTATACAAGAGTGAGCAGGGCCGGTGCATTAGAATACAGGGACTGCACCGATCCCCGCTGTCATTACTAATCCAGATGCCGGCCTCCAGCCCCTGTATTGGGGGTCATTCACACTGCAGGGACACTGTTATGGGGGGATCTGTGGATGGCACATAGCATAAGATGCATATGTGTCATCCACAGATTCCCCCATCACAGTACCATCCAGAGATCCCCATAACAGAGCCATCCAGAGATCCCCCATAACAGTGCCATCCAGAGATCCCCCATAACAGTGCCATCCAGAGATCCCCCATAACAGTGCCATCCAGAGATCCCCCGTAACAGTGCCATCCAGAGATCCCCCATAACAGTGCCATCCAGAGATCCCCCATAACAGTGCCATCCAGAGATCCCCCATAACAGTGCCATCCAGAGATCCCCCATAACAGTGCCATCCACAGATCATCCATAACAGTGCCATCCACAGATCCCCCATAACAGTGCCATCTACAGATCCCCCATAACATAGAAACATAGAAACATAGAATGTGTCGGCAGATAAGAACCATTTGGCCCATCTAGTCTGCCCAATATACTAAATACTATGGATAGCCCCTGGTCCTATCTTATATGAAGGATGGCCTTATGCCTATCCCATGCATGCTTAAACTCCTCCACTGTATTTGCAGCTACCACTTCTGCAGGAAGGCTAATCCATGCATCCACTACTCTCTCAGTAAAGTAATACTTCCTGATATTACTTTTAAACCTTTGCCCCTCTAATTTAAAACTACGTCCTCTTGTAGCAGTTTTTTTTCTTTTAAATGTTCTTTCCTCTTTTACCTTGTTGATTCCCTTTATGTATTTAAAAGTTTCTATCATATCCCCTCTTTCTCGTCTTTCTTCCAAGCTATACATGTTAAGGTCCTTTAATCTTTCCTGGTAAGTTTTATCCTGCAATCCATGTACCAGTTTAGTAGCTCTTCTCTGAACTCTCTCCAAAGTATCAATATCCTTCTGGAGATATGGTCTCCAGTACTGAGCACAATACTCCAAATGAGGTCTCACTAGTGCTCTGTAGAGCGGCATGAGCACCTCCCTCTTTGTACTGGTAATTCCTCTTGCTATACACCGAAGCATTCTGCTAGCATTTCCTTTAAGTCTTCTGAAATAATGATCCCTAAATCCCTTTCCTCAGATACTGAGGTTAGGACTGTATCACAGATTTTATATTCTGCTCTTGGGTTTTTATGTCCCAGGTGCATTATCTTGCACTTATCAACATTAAATTTTAGTTGCCAGATTTTTGACCATTCCTCTCGTTTTCCTAAGTCCTTTTCTATTTGGTGTATTCCTCCAGGAACATCAACCCTGTTACAAATCTTTGTGTCATCAGCAAAAAGACACACCTTACCATTAAGGCCTTCTGCAATTTCGCTGATAAAGATATTAAACAATATGGGTCCCAGAACAGATCCCTGAGGTACCCCACTGGTAACAAGACCTTGGTCTGAATATACTCCATTGACTACAACCCTCTGTTGCCTGTCCCTCAGCCACTGCCTAATCCATTCAACAATATGGGAGTCCAAGCCCAATGACTGCACTTTATTGATAAGCCTTCTATGTGGGACAGTATCAAAAGCCTTACTAAAGTCTAGATAAGCGATGTCTACTGCACCTCCACCATCTATTATTTTAGTCACCCAATCAAAAAAATCAATAAGATTAGTTTGACATGATCTCCCTGAAGTAAACCCATGCTGTTTTTCATCTTTCAATCCATGGGATTTTAGATGGTCCACAATCCTCTCCTTAAGTATGGTTTCCATTAATTTCCCCACTATTGATGTCAGGCTTACTGGCCTATAGTTGCCCGATTCCTCCCTACTACCTTTCTTGTGAATGGGCACAACATTTGCTAATTTCCAATCTTCTGGGACGACTCCTGTTGCCAGTGATTGGTTAAATAAATCTGTTAATGGTTTTGCTAGTTCACCGCTGAGCTCTTTTAATAGCTTTGGGTGTATCCCATCAGGCCCCTGTGACTTATTTGTATTAATTTTAGACAGCTGACTTAGAACCTCTCCCTCTGTAAAGACACATGCATCAAAAGATTCATTAGTCTTCTTTCCCAACTGAGGTCCTTCTCCTTCATTTTCCTTTGTAAAAACTGAACAGAAATATTCATTGAGGCAGTCAGCTAGTTCTTTATCTTCTTCCATATACCTTCCTTCTTTAGTTTTTAATTTGGTAATTCCTTGTTTTAGTTTCCTTTTTTCATTTATGTATCTGAAGAATGCCTTATCGCCTTTTTTCCCTGACTGAGCTAATTTCTCTTCTGCCTGTGCTTTAGAAGATCTTATAACTTGTTTGGCCTCTCTCTGCCTAATCTTATAAATTTGTCTGTCATCCTCGTTTTGTTTTTTTTTTATAATTCCTAAATGCTATCTTTTTGTTTTTAATGATTTTGGCCACTTCTGCTGAGTACCACAGTGGTCTCTTCCTTTTTTTGCTTTTACTGACAAGCCTATTGCAATCTTCTGTTGCCTTCAATAGTGCCACTTTTAAGTAGTCCCATTTCTCCTGGACTCGTATACCACTAATCAAATTTTAGAAAAGTCTGTTTTTCTAAAATCTAAAACTTTTGTTTTTGTGTGGTGTGACTCAGTCACTGTACTTATAGTAAACCACACTAACTGGTGATCACTAGATCCCAAGCTTTCCCCTACAGTAATATCATATACCAAATTCCCATTTGTGAATACTAAATCTAAAATGGCCTCCTTCCGGGTTGGCTCCTCAACTACTTGCTGTAGAGATAATCCCAGTAGGGAATTTAGAATATCTGTACTCTTGGCAGAACTAGCTATTTTGGTTTTCCAGTTTACATCTGGAAGATTGAAGTCTCCCATAATGATAACTTCCCCCTTCAATGTCATTTTAGCTATTTCCTCAACTAGTAGATCATCTAATTCTTTGACTTGGCCAGGTGCTCTATATATCACACCTACACGAGTTACCTTATGATTATCAAGCTGCACGGTAACCCAAACTGACTCTAAATTGTTCTTGCTAACTTGTATCAAATTAGATTTTATGCTATCTTTCACATACAGGGCCACCCCTCCCCCTTCTTGCCTTCTCTGTCTTTCCTGTAACAGTGTATCATCCACAGATCCCCCCATAACAGTGCCATTCACAGATCCCCCCCCACAGTGTTTGGATCACTTTGTTTCTTACACCGTTCACACAATTCTTATGTACAGGATTTATAGGATTTGAGATTCGAAAGATTCGATAGATTCGAGAACCTTTTGGGATTCGGATTTTAAAAAATTGGATTCGTCCCACCTCTAGTAATGGGTCTTTTGTGTATGTAGAAAATGTTTCAGATCTTTGAGTTCAGCTCATGCAAAATGGGAGCAAAACCGAAAGTGTTGCGTCTATATTTTTGTTCAGTGTAGATTTGTCTCCTTTCTTACCTTCCATCTTTATGTGGACATGTGTCCTTATTTACCAAGATGAGTGGTTCCAGATAACAGGGCATAAAAAACATAAAACTTTTATGCTACTCGCAGAAGCTTTACAGAGTCACACAAATTATTTCTTTAAAACCGGTCATCTTGCTTCGCTCATCTCACAATATGTTAAGTCAACAGGAAAGGTAAGAAGGGCGCAGTATGTGGAATCTAAGGCCCTTTTCCCACAAGCGTGATGGATTAGGTCCAGATGCGTTCAGGGAAACTTGCACCATTTTGCAAGCAAGTTCAGTCAGTTTTCTCTGTGATTGCGTTCAGGTGTAATGCATTTTGACGTGTTTTTCACGCACGTGATAAAAAACTGAAGGATTACAAACATCTCCTAGCAACCATCAGTGAAAAACGCATTGCATCTGCACCTGCTTCTGGATGCAATGCGTTTTTCACTGAAGCCCCATTCACTTCTATGGGGCCAGGGCTGCTTGAAAAACTCAGAATATAAAACATGCTGCGTTTTTCACGCAAGTGATGCGTAAAAAAAAAAAAAAACACTCATATACACAGACCCATTGGAATGAATGGGTCAGGATTCAGTCGGGTGCTATGCGTTCACGTCACGCATTGCACCCGCACGGAAAACTCGCTCGTGTGAAAGGGGCTGTGCTAGTAAACCTGGAGCCCTAGAGTCAAGGAACTATTTTCTTTGCCAAACTACAAGTATATGTATAAAAAGACAGAAATAGATGACTTACATGCAGGACTATAAGTATTGCATTGAATTGGGAAACATTGTGATTTGATTATCCTCATTTTTTCTTGCTGCGCGCTCGTGCTGTCCAAGGGGTTACATTCAGATGGTGGTGGACGTGACTTGCCCAAAAATGCAGCATTCTTTCCACCTACAAAGAAACATAACAATTTATTTTTTCTTTCCAAAATTATAAAAGGAATTCTTTAACAGGTTTTTCACTTTGGAACTATTGGTTAGAAGGACTCTGACAAGAGGCGGATCACAAAGTGCCCCACTGCTGGGCGCTCCAGTGATCAGCTGTAATCTGTGGGGGAACCTAACAGCACAAGTTCAACTTCCCTGCAGCGCCTCCACAGGAGGTATTAGCCAATCTCCATTCACAAAAATGCACTGTATGTGCAAGGAGCCCCTGGGGAGCAGTTGTAGAGGATGGGAGTGGTAGTGACCCTGATGTAGTGATGTGGTGTTGCAGTGTCCTACCTCAGGCTGTTGCTTCCAGGGGTTCAATGCAGTGAGAAATATGATGGAGAAAGGAACCAGGCACAGAGGGTTAAACAAAGAACTTTTAGCAATACACTGAAAAACCTGCTAGCTGACGCGGTCTCTCTCTCTCTCTGGATTCCTTTCCCTAGGACTTTACTATGGCATCTGTGACTGTAGGTGTCCACTATAAGATAATGATAATAATATTTATTTATATAGCGCCATCATATTCCCCAGCGCTTTACAAATTCATAGGGTTCATGTACAAAACAAAAGTAACTGCCTAAAATACAACTTAAAGGGCTTCTGTCACCCCCCAAACAGCAATTTTCAGTATTGGACTTAATACAATTGCTAATATATGCAGAGTCCATATATACCCCTCTTACATCTGGCGGTGCTTTCAATTCTTAAAAAATAGTACTTTTGTGATATGCAAATTTCTTCACTACCAGTAAGTTGGGCGGTTACTTGCTGGTAGCCGCCGCATCCTCGGTCTAAAAAAACGCCCCCTCCTCCAAAAAATTGCTGTTTGGGGGGTGACAGAAG
Organism: Bufo bufo; assembly: GCF_905171765.1. Classification (NCBI taxonomy): domain Eukaryota; kingdom Metazoa; phylum Chordata; class Amphibia; order Anura; family Bufonidae; genus Bufo; species Bufo bufo. The sequence continues at coordinate 24,150,932 of NC_053389.1, read as the reverse complement.
CCCTTTAAACACTAGGATTGAGGGCCCTACTCCAAGAGCTTACAATCTATGAGGAATTGGGAGATTGACAGATAAGGTAGTTGATTGTGATAAGTAGTATTCGAGCCATCATTGAACTGACAGGAGTGGTGCCGGCCGATCTGCTTCAGGTTTGGGACTGTTGGAGGATCGGGTTCAGGCCGGAGGAGTTGGTGAGGGAGAGGTTTACTCGTTATAGGTAGCTTGATAAGCCTGCCTGAAGAGATGTGTTTTTAAGGCACGTTTGAAGGTGGAGAAGTTGTGAATTGACCTAGTATTCCGGGGCAGAGTATTCCAGAGAGTAAGTGCAGCTCAAGAAAAGTCTTGAAGACGGGAGTGAGAGGTACGAATTGTGAAGGATATTAAAGGGTTTCTGTCATAAAAAAAATGAGTATTAAGCTGGCGGACATTAGCGATGTGCCAATATCAGCTGAAAGTGACTATATTAGTGACATCTCCCTGTGTGCCACCGTTATTGATAAGTACTTTTATAATATGCAAACGAGCCTCTAGGTGTGGGGGTGGGGGGCGGGAGAAGTTAAGACAGCTGGCAGCAGGCGAGCATCCTTCACTCACTGCGCCCGCGCGGAATACTAAACGGGGCGACACAGGCGCCGGATTTACAGGGCTGGAGGAGACCAACGATGTCTGGCCCTGTCAATCAACTTTAGCAGTGCGTGTCGAGGTGCGAGAATGGAGCCTCTAGGGGCAGGACAACGTCCCCCCCTCCAGCTCCTAGAGGCTCGTTTGCATATTATAAAAGTACTTATTTCTCAATAACGGTGGCACGCAGGGAGATGTCACTAATACAGTTATGTTCAGCTAACATTAGCACATCGCTAGTCAGCTTAATACTCATTTTTTGATGACAGAAACCCTTTAATCTTAGGTCGCTAACAGAACGGAGAGTGCGAGTAGGGTGGTAGATGGAGATGAGGGAGGAGATGTATGAGATGTATGGAGATGCAGCACTGTGCAGAGCTTTGTGGGTGAGGGTGAGAAGTTTGAACTGTATTCTGTGTTGGATGGGCGACCAGTGAAGTGACGGCACAGACTTGTGACATCAGTGTAGCGGTTTGATGGATAGATGAGCCTGGCTGCAGCATTTAGGACAGACTGAAGGGGGAGAGTTTAGTGAGAGGGAAACCGATTAGTAATGTATTGCAGAAGTCAAGACGAGAATGAATCAAGGCAACAACAAGAGTTTTTGCCGTTCCCACCGTAAGAAAAGGGCGGATTCTGGCGATATTCTTGAGGTGCAGACGACAAGAGCGTGTAAGTGATTGAATATGGGGAACAAAGGAAAGATCAGAGTCAAATGTGGCCCCAAGACAGCGGGCATGTTGCCCAGGAGTCATGATAGTGCTGCAGACCGAAATTGAAATATCAAGTTTAGGTGAGTTAGAAAATGGGGGAAAGACAAGAAGTTCAGTTTTTGAGAGGTTCAGTTTAAGATACAGAGAAGACATAATGTTAGAGACAGCTGCCAGACAATTACTGGTGTTTTGGAGTAAGTCAGGGGTGATGTCAGGAGACAAAGTGTTTAGTTGGGTGTCATCAGCATAGAGATGCAGTCTTCTAGCGATGCCTGTCCTAAACTCTAATGATGGTGTTTCAACGTGTTTCCCACCTCTTTGCATCAGAATCATGATAGCTTGTTCGTCTGATCACTTTGCTTACTCTAATATGTCGTAGATTGCAAATTCCTTTGTGGCCTAGGATCCTGCATTCTCCCTGGGGAAATAACAGCCACATCTAATGTCCACCTGACCTGGAGGAACGGCAGATGGTTCACATGCTCCCTCACTGTTTACCCTAGATTCTTAGACTGTAAACTGACTCTCTCTAGCTCAGGCCCACCTTTGGCAGGAGGTCAGATCAGCCTACTCCGACCAAGAGTGGAGGAATGGAATGGTAAGTTCCATTCCTGTTACCAAGCATTGCCAACTGTACTCCATCTGCTGGTGAACCAGGTACATTACATGTCATTACATTCACATAACATATAAAATAACTGAAAATGCCATTGTACTACCCGCAGGTCTAGGGTCCTAATATGTAATACAGGACAGGACAGGTCCCCCAGGGTGGGAGAAACTCTGGCTAAGAAATATATTTCCCAGACACTGCACAATGTACGGAGTAGTGTTCTTTTTTATGTGCTTCAGCTCCTTCTGTCATCTGATTGACAGGGATGTCAGGAGTTGAACCTTCACTTGTCAGACATTGGTGACCTATCCTGAGATAGATCATCACTGGAAAACCCTGTAAAGTGAAAAAGCAGCATTTACACTTCCTCATTTCTACAGCCAAAAGACATTACTACACCAGAAATTGCATAAAAAACTATATCACATAAAATACATTGGGGAAGTTCAATATTGGCATAGAATCCCCTGTGCTGCTGGAGGATACACCTCATGGATGGCAAGACACAGACCTTGTCCTATATTAGGTGCATCCTCCAGTACTCCGTGTTCTCCCTTCGTTTAGACCAGAAAAAAGGTGTACATGAAGACAAACGTTCTGGGCCCCGCCAGCCTCTCCTTCCACCTGCCCTCACCACGTGACCTTTTAAGAAAGTTTGCTATTTTGTTGCAGTTGCATTTACAAAGTCACAAGCACAGGGTGTCGCTGGTGTAGATAGATAATAGAGATGAGCAAACCACTTCACAAAAATGTATCTGCAAGGTGAACCCGAAACTTTTCATATGAATCCGGTAAAACGGTGCAATGTGCCATTTTACCGAACATGTTGGTGAGAAACTCACGAGGGAGGAAGGAGAAGGGTGCTCACTTGACCTTAAAAGGAAGTGGGGGAAGGCTTGCAATGATTGGCTCGCGGGCTGACACACAGCTTGGATGAGCAAATCCGTGCTGCAGCAGCCAAGGAGGTGCCCTAAAAGGACAAATAAAACACCACAATGTAGGAACAGAATGGAAAGACATACTGTAATAACTGTTTATAATAGGGACTTTGATCAGGGAATACTTTCTGGCAGTGAGGAGCTGAGGCCAGATGCAGAAGGCAGCCACCTTTCCGTTTTTTTTCTCATTTGAACAGAAAAATACCGTAGCTGTGCTTTTTTCCAAACCTAAAGTTTCTACATAGGCTTATTGCTAGATTATTTCCAGTACAATTAACGTTGTGCTGCAGTGCTGATTGCTGAGTAATTGTGTACAACTGTGAGTGTACATTTTTTCCGAGTGCATCATATCTGTCCGTGCTAAATGTATTGCATTATATCTGAAGCATTTTACAGCAATAATGCCTTCTGCTGCTGCTAAGTAATGTTTTTTTTTTCCAGAGCATCATATTGGTGTTGTTTTTACACATTTTGCACTGTAGCAAAAGCAATAACACAGTTTTTCTACTAGCTAAATCGTAGTAATTTACACTGTAAACAGAAATCAAACCGCATTCCCTGCACAGTTCAAGTGTTGGTGTGTGAGGGAGGGATTAGCCATTATACAAGTGTGCAACAAGTATTTTACAATCCAGAGAGTATTGTTTTAAGTGAAAACAGCTGGAATAGTAGGCCGAAATCTGTTACAGGGCATCTCCAGGCGGTTCAAGTGTTGGTGTTATGGGGGAGGGAGGGATAATCTCATAGTATAATCACAACTAGAGATGAGTGAATTTCTCAGAAATTCGATTCAGCCAAATTTTCCAAAAAAATTTGCTTCGATCTGAATTTATTTGTGGCAAATAATGTAAAAAAAAACGGCTATTTCTGGGCTGCAGAGAGCCTTTATATGGGTGTAGAACACTGTGCCTTGCAGTAACACACATAAGGAGTCTGCTGTGGTAGTGAAATAATACTGTGAGTCAGTATGACATGCAGATGACAGGTGTCGCTAATAGAATCACAGCACACTTGACTTATTTGGGCAGTCACGGAGATAAAAAATGACCAAATAACTCAAATATCAACTCAGCCTTACAGGTTGATGTTAGCGTCAAGAAGAAGCGCACTCCTTTTACACCGTCGTCAGCTGATTACACATAGATGTCTACAGAACCTGTTCTATTAAACGCTTATACAAGTAGAGCCCCCCGACAGAGTGGAGAGGGTGTCAGCAGTAAGTTTGTGTTAATGTCACAGATTAATTTGCCCTTCCTCTGATCTATCAGAATAACCCACAAATAATGGCTCACGTGTCATCTCAGTATTGCTAATGGCAAAAAAAAACAAACAGGAGTGGATCTAAAACCGAGATGACACGTGAATGGAATATTTGCATGTCTTCTGTGTTTTGTACCCAATCCTGCTTTTGGCTACCAAATCATAAGCTAATTCTGATGGGACCATACAGGCCTTACAGCTGATACACAGACAGGATCCGTTGTGCATCTCGTTTTTTCTTCCTTCTGACAGATCAGAAGAAGTGTCCAATAAATGATGATGTCAGCCAAGCCGAAAGCCAAAATAGTGGACCAGTCATGATGTGGGGAGGGTGGGAACAGCATAAGAAGTCCACAGAGTGGCCCTATGACATAGTGGTTTGGTGGAAGCAGCATCAGGAGACCAACAAGTGGCACAATAACAGAGTCTGGAGGTGGCAGCAGCATCATGAGGCCACCGAGTGGCACAATGACAAAGTGTGGAGGTGGTGGCAGCATGAGGAGGCCACAGAGTGGCACAATGACAGAGTGTAGAGGTGACAGCAGCATGAGGAAGCCACAGATTGGCAAGGTGACATAGTGTGGAGATGGCAGCAGCAGCATGATAGAACAGAGTGGCATGGTTATATAGTGTGGACATGGCAGCATCAGGAGGCCACAGAGTGGCAAGGTGACATAGTGTGGACTTGGCAGCATCAGAAGTCCATAGAGTGGCAAGGTAACATAGTGTGGAGATGGCAGCAGCAGCATGATACAAAAGAGTGGCACAGTGACATAGTATGGACATGGCAGCAGCAGCAGGATACAACAGAGTGTCACAGTTATATAGTGTGGACATGGCAGCATCAGGAGGCCACAGAGTGGCACGGTGACATACTGTGGACATGGCAGCAGCAGCATGATACAGCAGAGTGGCACAGTGACATAGTGTGGAGATGGCAGCATCAGGAGGCCACAGAGTGGCAAGGTGACATAGTGTGGACATGGTAGCAGCAGCAGCATGATAAAACAGAGTGGCACTGTTATATAGTGTAGACATGGCAGCATCAGAAGGCCACAGAGTGGCAAGGTGACATAGTGTGGACATGGCAGCAGCAGCATGATACAACAGAGTGGCACTGTTATATAGTGTAGACATGGCAGCATCAGGAGGCCACAGAGTGACAAGGTGACATAGTGTGGACATGGCAGCAGCAGCAGCATGATACAACAGAGTGGCACTGTTATATAGTGTAGACATGGCAGCATCAGGAGGCCACAGAGTGGCACAGTGACATAGTGTGGACATGGCAGCAGCAGCATGATACAGCAGAGTGGCACAGTGACATAGTGTGGAGATGGCAGCATCATGAGGCCACAGAGTGGCAAGGTGACATAGTGTGGACATGGCAGCAGCAGCATGATACAACAGAGTGGCACTGTTATATAGTGTAGACATGGCAGCATCAGGAGGCCACAGAGTGGCACAGTGACATAGTGTGGAGATGGATAATCTAATCTGATGCATCAGGCATTGGTGGGTGGAAATCCTGGCTGATTCATCTTGACAAAAGTAAGTCTCTCCACATTTTGGGTAGACAGGCGAGTTCTTCTTCTCCAGTTTGGCTGCCCAGTAGTCCAGCAGATCTTCAATGACGGCTGGCAGGGTGCACTCCAAGTATACCACCACCTGCTGGTTCAGGTCCTGCTCCAGGTCTACCTGCTGCTGGTGAGTAATTTCTTCACTATAAGGTTGAAAAAAGCTGCTCTTCATCGACTCTAGACTCAGGCTGCTGCTGATGGAGCTGCTACTGCTCCTCGCACCCACCCCTCCCCAGCAGCCATGGCAGTGAAACGTGACCACAGAGGTACCCCCGGTCAGACCTTCAAAAGGATGGACGATAGCGCAGATAGGTAGCAGCCAACTGATTACATACAATGTCTCTGTAGTAGTTCAGTTTGTCCTCCCTCGCAGTGGGTGTAAAAAAGGCCCCCATTTTGGACCGGTAGCGAGGGTCCAGCAAGGTAGAGAGCCAGAAGTCATCCCTCTGCCGAATGGTAACAATCCGGCTGTCACTACGCAAGCAAGTGAGCATGCAGTGTGCCATTTGTGCAAATGACTCGGAGGGACTCCCTGTCTCCATCTCCACTGCATGCTGCCACGATGTGCCTGGGTCCTCTGCCTCGTCTTCCTCATCTCCCTCTTGCTCCTCCGGCTGCTCCTGCTCCTCCTCTCCTGTCACCTGAGTGGAAAAACTATTCATTTTGCTACATATTGCCTGTGCTCCTCCCCCTCCTCCTCCTCTTCCAGTTCAGCCCCAACAGGACTCATTTGGCCCTGAGATGTAGGCGCCATGTCTCCAGTCCCTTGACCAGCCATATTTACCAGCATCTGTTCCAGGACATGAAGCAGTGGAATGATATCATTCATCCCGTAGTTCTGGCGACTGACAAATAACGTGGCCTCCTCAAAGGGCCTGAGCACATGGCAGGTGTCACGCCTGAGCTGCCACTGACTGACATCAAAGTTACACAGAGGAGTACTCCTATCCGCTTTCGTCATCAAAAAATCATTGATGGCCTTTCTCTGTTTGTATAGTCAGTCCAACATATGGAGGGTGGAAATCCAACGGGTAGAAATGTTGCATATCAGCCTATATTAGGGGATGCTGTTCTGTGCTGTAGCTCAAGGAGAGTGTGCTTTGCGGTGTACAAGTGGCTGAAGTGCATGCAAAGTTTCCTGGCCATTTTTAAGATGTTTTGCAGTTGAGTGGAAGACTTCAGGAACTGCTTGATAACCAGATTGAACATGTGTGCCATGCAGGGCACATGGCTCAGCCCTCCTTGACGCAGCGCCAACACCATGTTCTTCCCATTGTCGGTCACCATGGTTCCGATTTTCAATTGTCGTGGAGAAAGCCAGGATTCGATTTCTTGCTGAAGGACACAGAGCAGTTCCTCCCCTGTGTGACACCGTCCGCCCAGGCAATACAGGTGAAGAACAGCGTGACACCGCCGTGCCCTGCACATGTGGTATGCTGGAGGGGCACTGTGAATTGTCCCTGCAGTGCAGGCTGAGGACATGGTGGAGGATGAGGAGGCAGAGGCGGACGTTGTCGCAGGACCAACGGCTTGAGAATGTGGAGGCGGGAGCGGTGTCACCTGGCCAAGTTGCTGATGTGGCTGTGCAGGAACCACATTCACCCAGTGGGCCATAAAGGACATGTATTGTCCCTGACCGTAGTTACAGCTCCACACGTCGGCGCTACTGTGCATTTTGGCAGACACCAACTCAAGGACTGGCCCACCTTCTGTTCTACATATTTGTGCAGGGGCTGGTACTGCCTTTTGGGAAAAGAAATGATGGCTTGGGACTGTCCACCTCGGCTTAGCACAAGCCATTATTTTTCTGAAAGGTGCAGAGTCCACCACTTGGGAAGGGAGGGACTGCAGCACCAGCAACTTAGCCAGGAGCACATTCAGCTTATGTGCCGTTGGATGAGTGCACGCATACTGTTGTCTCTTGGCAATCGCTTCAGTGATCGAATGCTGACGGAATGACTGATGAGGAGTAGGAGGAGGAGCAGGAGCATCAGGACCAGTAGATGATGGGAAGGACAGACAGCTCCCTTCAGCTAAGGTGGTGGAGGCTTGACTGACTGAAATCGGGTGCGATGTGCCACTGAGTGATGCAGTGGTTGCTGCGGCAGGCTGGACCACAACATTGGAGCCACGGTTCTCGCAGGGCACTTTATGGTGATGCTGCATAAGTTGACGCAGGGCTGTGGTGCCAACATTGGCACCCTGGCCACGCTTCACCTTCTGCCCACATATTCAACATATGGCCATGTTAACCTCCTCCGGCAGCTTGACAAAAAACTGCCACACCACCGAGTAGCTGGTTTTGCCCCCAACACTCCGCACTGACTTACTGCTAGTGCCACTGCAAAGCGGGTGGTCTACCCAGGGCCCGTTTGGCTCCCGACCTCCCACTTCTGCCACTCTGCTGACTCCCAGCCATGCTACAACGTTGCTATCTCAGCTGCTGCCTCACAGGCAAGCTGCCACCCTCTTCTCCTGATGATGATGAAGCCCCATCTTCACTCAGCTCCCAAGTGCGATCGGCTTCATCATCATCGAGTAGTGTCTGCACATCACTGATGTCCTCGTCAATGGTCTCTGGGTCAGGTGCTTGAGCGCTCGCAACACCAGCTCCCACGCCACTCTCCTCATCACTACTTGCCCGTCTAGAGGAGTAAGTGGCGGATGTCTCCTCCACATCTTGGCTGGGCAGTAGCTGCTGACTGTCCTCTAGTAGCTCATCCTCGCTGTATAGTGGAGCTGAGCCCACACAGGGCCGATCCTAGGGTCACAGGCGCCTGGGTGCAGAAATATTTCTGGCGCCCCCACATGGGCGTGGTTATCTTACTAACTCCTCCCCTTTACAATGTTTCTATGGCAACAACTTCAGCCAGGGCCGGACTGGGGATAAAAACCAGCCCTGGAAAAAGTTGCACACCAGCCCCACAGCATTGCGTCATTATTTACTTGTTTATAATAGGAGAAAGCATTCATTTTAAAACACGTGTGTAAACACGAATATGAACTTTGCCCCACGATAGCTCTTTTGTAGAACCCCCATAAAAACTTACAGTTACTTGACTTGGCCCTTGGGGATCTCGGACGCCACTTCAACACTTTGGCCGGGGGCTCGGCGGAGCTGATGTTGTGCTTTAACCTAATGAGAAAGATTTCATAATAAGGATTTGGAGAAGGGGCAGAGGGATAGCAGAGCAGGGAGAGGCTGGTGCTGCTACTAGGGGGTCATACCATGGGGGAGTAATAAAGCCCACCATAATGCCCCCCCAGTAGTAATAATTCTCCTTATAATATGCAAAACATTTGTAATGCCCCCAGTTGAGCTAATGTTCCCATAATGTGCCAATATAAAATACCCCTTCTCAGTGCCCCCGTAGATGACCCCCATAGTGCCCCCCCCTTCCCCATAGTACCCACCATAATGTGTCCCAGTATAAAATGCCCCTATACAGAGCCCCCCATATAAAATATCTTCTTTTTTAGCCTCAGTAGATGCCCCTATAGTGCCCCCCAATAATCTGCAGTAAGATGTGCCCCCATAGATGCCCCCAATCATGTGCCAGTAATAAGAGCCCCCCCACCATCATGTGCCAGTAGCCAGAGCCCCCCCATATCATGTCAGTAGCCAGAGCCCCCCCCCATATCATGTGTCAGTAGCCAGAGCCCCCCATATCATGTGCCAGTAGCCAGAGTGCCCCCAATCATGTGCCAGAAATAAGAGCCCCCCCACCATCATGTGCCAGTAGCCAGAGCCCCCCATATCATATGCCAGTAGCCAGAGCCCCCCCATATCATGTGTCAGTAGCCAGAGCCCCCCATATCATGTGCCAGTAGCCAGAGTGCCCCCAATCATGTGCCAGAAATAAGAGCCCCCCCACCATCATGTGCAAGTAGCCAGAGCCCCCCCATATCATGTGCCAGTAGCCAGAGCCCCCCATATCATGTGCCAGTAGCCCCCCTTATGTGCCAGTAGCCCCCCTATGTGCCAGTAGCCCCCCTTATCATGTGCCAGTAGACCCCCTTATCATGTGCCAGTAGCCCCCTTATCATGTGCCAGTAGCCCCCTTATCATGTGCCAGTAGCCCCCCTTATCATGTGCCAGTAGCCCCCCATATCATGTGCCAGTAGCCAGAGGCCCCCGCTTATCATGTGCCAGTAGCCAGAGCCCCCCCCCCATATCATGTGCCAGTAGCCAGATCCCCCCCATTATCATGTGCCAGTAGCCAGAGTGCCCCCATATCATGTGCCAGTAGCCAGAGTGCCCCCATATCATGTGCCAGTAGCCCCCCTTATCATGTGCCAGCCCAGTAGTCCCCCCTTATCATGTGCCAGCCCAGTAGTCCCCCCTTATCATGTGCCAGCCCAGTAGCCCCCCTTATCATGTGCCAGCCCAGCCCAGTAGTCCCCCCTTATGTGCCAGCCCAGTAGCCCCCCTTATGTGCCAGCCCAGTAGCCCCCCTTATCATGTGCCAGCCCAGTATTGTACCTATATAAAAAAAAATAATACACTTATACTTACCTCCAGCAATGCGATGCGATGCAGGCCGCCTCTTCCGTCTGTGTCCCTCGCTATACGGCTCAGCCTCAGGCGACGCGATGACGTCATCGCGCCGCCTGCACCGGCCTCTGATAGGCTGCCAGCACTAAGCCGGCAGCCTATCAGAGGAACAGGAGGGGACACACCTCTCCCTTCTCTGCCGCAGCACAGGCATCTGTATTATTGCCGTCCTGAGGACGGCAATACAGATGACTATGGAGATGAGCGCTTCCGCAATGGAGGCGCTCATCTCCTGCTCTGCCCTGCCACCGGCCGCGGCCGCCCCCACTTGTCACCAGGGCCGCGGCCTTGCGGCACTCAGGCTTGCCGGCCCACCGGGAAATTTCCCGCTATCCCGGCAGGCCAGTCCGGGCCGGCCCTGCGCTCGGCGCCTTTCGGGTGACAGCGCTGGGGTGCGGGGCACCCACTGCACCCCGTGTAGGATCGGCCCTGAGCCCACAGCATACATAACTTCTCTGGCTGAGGGAACAGCAAAGGACAGAGGCAGGTTGAAGACAGGTGAGGGCACAGGGCCTGCTTCCGGGCCATGCCAACTAAGGGTTGTGTCTGATGAACCTACTAACTGTTGGCTGGGGGTGTCTGATGTCACTTGGGATGAATTGGATGACTGAGTTAACCTATCAAGATCCGCTGGGTTGCTGGTGAAGACACGACCGCTAGATGACATCGGGAGCTCAGGCCTCTCGCTGCGACTCCTGCTGCCACGCCTCCTTACTCTGCTGCGACCTGTACCTGCGCCAGATACATTTAGGCCTCTGCCACTCCTCTGTACATGGCTTGGCACTTCTCTGTCTGACATACTTTTATCTGAACTAAATAAATTAAAAGCAAATTAAAACTCCCCTAAAAGCCACGAATATATTTCTCTTTTTGAATAGAAATACGCCAAAAAATGCTTTTAGCGCAAATAACAGCTAAAGTGAACTGTGTATATCTTTCTCTTTTTGGAATGAAATAGCCCACTGAACGCTTTTAGCGCAAATAACTGCACATGTGTATATATATTTATGTTTTTGAACAGAAATACGCCACTATACTCTTTCACCACATATAGCTGCAGAGCATATATATTTACCTTTTTCCACAGATATAGGCCACTAAAGGCTTTTCAACATAACACTTGCACCCCAATAACTAATTGCTGGAATGACAGAGCTGTATTATGACTATTTGGATCCCCAAATAATGTTTCCCTGCACTTGTAAACGGCTTTTTTTCACAATGAGGTTTTTCCTATGACTCTCCCTAGCATCTGCACACGTCTGTCCCTGCCTGTGAATTGATTGCTCAGTATCCTTTCCCTGCACTAGTAAATCGATTTGTTCCGTTTCTTTTTTTTTTTTTTACAATTTGGTTTACTTTCACTCTCCCTAGCGCCTGCAGACGCCTCTCTCCCTGTAGTAAGTACATTGGTGAATGCCAGAATCTAAGATGGCCTCCGTATTTATAGGGCTGTGACATCACAGGGCTAGCTGGCTGCTGATTGGCTGCATGCATGGCATTGTGGGTCATTCCGCCTTCCCAGAGTTCCTTTCTCCATGTCCTCACACGTGTAGCCACCATTTTAGCATCCATATCAGCCGCCATTTTTGAAAAAAATTGTCACGTTACCATGAAGCACGAGGAAATTTGCATTCGTTCACATAGCGGAGAACATAGGTCACTCCTTGCTATATTTGCAATGCCAAAGGTGCATGCCATGGTGGACATCTGGAGCTGCTGTTATGGGCAGGGATAGTACATGTCTTTCACGGCTCACTGGGCCAATGTTTTTTCGAGGCAGCACAACAGCAACAAGACCAGGTCTTTTGTCGCCTCATTGTTGGTGGTAGCCTGGGTCCAACACTAGATACTTATCTGTCCTTTCTGCCACCTCCTCCATGGACAGCGTCCTGTGCCCAATAGCAGCAGGGCACAGCTTTGCTCCCACTCCCCTATGTGTCAAGTCAAAACAGCAGATCAGATGCCTGTGTGCAGGGGACCTTACAATGTATCACCGCAGGCAGAGATATAATTAGACCTCACCAGACACTAATAGCAAATTTTAGAATTTCTCCCCCTTCCCGAACAACTTCCCCTTAGCACAGTACTAACACAGTGCTGGACTCAGACAGGACTTACCTTACCAGGCCAATTTTACAGTTTTAGCACTGGGCTTATCTAACTACAAATAACTAATTGATTAATTTCTGAGCAAACCGATTTGATATTATTTTTCACATGACACCATAGACTAAAGGCTCATTCACGCATTTTCGCAATCAAATGTTCGCAAACCGCACGTTCGAGATGGGCCCCATTGACTTTAATGGCAGATGAACCTGAAAAAGCTTCAGGTCATATTTGCAGCCACCAAATACAAACTAGAAGTGCACAAATAGTCCCACAACATGGACAGTGACATACCAGAGGGGGATCATTGGCAAAAATACCCACAAAAAATATGTATTTTTATTAGGGGCCATTTTAATGCGTCTTAAAGGGAAACTCTCAAAAATGTGCCCTGCTGGAGCCTAGAAAAAATGTATTCTAGGACACGGGGGTACAGACAAGATTAAAGGTGGTCGGTCAGTAGTGATGTCGCGAACATAAAATTTTCAGTTCGCGAACAGCGAACGAGAACTTCCGCAAATGTTCGCGAACTGGCGAACCGGGCGAACCGCCATAGACTTCAATAGACAGGCGAATTTTAAAACCCACAGGGACTCTTTCTGGCCACAATAGTGATGAGAAAGTTGTTTCAAGGGGTCTAACACCTGGACTGTGGCATGCCGGAGGGGGATCTATGGCAAAACTCCCATGGAAAATTACGTAGTGGACGCAGAGTCGGGTTTTAATCCATAAAGGGCATAAATCAACTAACATTCCTAAATTGTTTGGAATAACGTGCTTTAAAACATCCAGTGTGTGTATACGATCAGGTATGATGTTGTATCGATCAGGTAGTGTAAGGGTTACGCCCGCATCACAGACATTGACAGACCAAACTCCCCTTTTAATGCACCGCAAACAGTTCATTTGCACAACCGCAAACTCCCCATTTGCACAAGGTTGGATACCAAGCTAGCCACGTCCCGGTGATGTCATTGAAGGTTTCTTCCTCCACCCAGCCACGTACAACACCAAGGGTCCCCGAAAGGTCAATTGAATTGATTTTTCGAACGGGGAGATGGTTAAAAAAACGCTGGCTCCCTCCCCTTTGTTTTTATCCACGGTGACTGCGTCTGCGCCGTGCAATTTACTGTCACACCCGATATGAGTGGTATTTTCTGTAGTACTATTCTCATCAGTTTAATCCCTCTAACGTCCCCAATCTGGGTGCCATTTATTGAATAGATTTTTCGAACGGGGAGATGGTATCAGTGGTTGGCACTGGCAGTGGGCACACTACAGTCAGTAGAAGCGGGCCTGACACACACTGGCAGCAGGCAAGCAACTGAAATTACACTAAAGTGTAAAAATTAAATGCCTTATTTATCGGCAAGCTACTGTGCCACCCGGTATGAGTGGTTGGCACTGGCAGTGGGCACACTACAGTCAGTGGAAGAGGGCCTGACACACACTGGCAGCAGGCAAGCAACTGAATTTAGACTACTGTCTAAAAATTAAATGCCTTATTTATCGGCAAGCTACTGTGCCACCCGGTATCAGTGGTTGGCACTGGCAGTGGGCACACTACAGTCAGTTGAAGTCGGCCTGACACACACTAGCAGCAGGCAAGCAGCTGAAATTACACTAAAGTGTAAAAATTAAATGCCTTTTTTATGCAAAGTCCTGTGCCAGCCGGTATGAGTGGTGGGCACTGGCAGTGGGCACACTACAGTCAGTGGAAGTCAGCCTGACACACACTGGCAGGCAACTAACCTTAGATTAAAGTGTAAAAATTAAGTGCCTATTTTTTAAGCAAAGTCCTGTGCCACTCGGTATGACAGGGGTGGGCACTGGCAGTGGGCACACTACAGTCAGTTGAAGTCGGCCTGACACACACTAGCAGCAGGCAAGCAGCTGAAATTACATTAAAGTGTAAAAATTAAATGCCTTTTTTAAGCAAAGTCCTGTGCCAGCCGGTATGAGTGGTGGGCACTGGCAGTGGGCACACTACAGTCAGTGGAAGTCAGCCTGACACACACTGGCAGGCAACTAACCTTAGATTAAAGTGTAAAAATTAAGTGCCTATTTTTTAAGCAAAGTCCTGTGCCACTCGGGATGACAGGGGTGGGCACTGGCAGTGGGCACACTACAGTCAGTTGAAGTCGGCCTGACACACACTGGCAGGCAACTAACCTTAGATTAAAGTGTAAAAATGAAGTGCCTTTTTTTTAAGCAAAGTCCTGTGCCACACGGGATGACAGGGGTGGGCACTGGCAGTGGGCACACTACAGTCAGTTGAAGTCGGCCTGACACACACTAGCAGCAGGCAAGCAGCTGAAATTACACTAAAGTGTAAAAATTAAATGCCTTTTTTATGCAAAGTCCTGTGCCAGCCGGTATGAGTGGTGGGCACTGGCAGTGGGCACACTACAGTCAGTGGAAGTCAGCCTGACACACACTGGCAGGCAACTAACCTTAGATTAAAGTGTAAAAATTAAGTGCCTTTTTTTTAAGCAAAGTCCTGTGCCACACGGGATGACAGGGGTGGGCACTGGCAGTGGGCACACTACAGTCAGTTGAAGTCGGCCTGACACACACTAGCAGCAGGCAAGCAGCTGAAATTACACTAAAGTGTAAAAATTAAATGCCTTTTTTATGCAAAGTCCTGTGCCAGCCGGTATGAGTGGTGGGCACTGGCAGTGGGCACACTACAGTCAGTGGAAGTCAGCCTGACACACACTGGCAGGCAACTAACCTTAGATTAAAGTGTAAAAATTAAGTGCCTTTTTTTAAGCAAAGTCCTGTGCCACACGGAATGACAGGGGTGAGCACTGGCAGTGGGCACACTACAGTCTGTGGGCCTGCAGCTCCTCACACACAGGCAGGCCAGGCAACTGCAATATGTATATAAAGGAAAAAAAAAAAGCAGACTAATGTTGCAGCCCTAAAAAGGGCTTTTTGGGGTGCTGTCAGGACGCTGTCCTTACAGCAGAGATCAGATGAGTCTTTCAGGACTGGAGTGGACACTGAATTCACTAGCCTAGCTATCGATTTCCCAATTAAATCAGCAGCAGTTACAGTCTCCCTCCTCTCACTAAGACTGCAGCTTCAGAATGAATCTAAAATGGATGCTGTGCAGGAGGTGGGAGGGTCTGGGAGGGAGGGTATGCTGCTGATTGGCTGGAATGTGTCTGCTGACTGTGAGGTACAGGGTCAAAGTTTGCTCAATGATGATGTATAGGGGGCGGACCGAACATCGCATGTGTTCGCCCGGCAGAGGCGAACGCGAACAAGCTATGTTCGCCGGGAACTGTTCGCCGTCGGATAGTTCGGGCCATCTCTATCGGTCAGGAGAGGCAATGGTGTCTCCCTGAATACTGCTCAATTAACAACCAGAAAAACTATGAGGGGCAGTATACTCAATAAAACTTCACTTTTAATAACGTATAGGAGATAAAAAGACGGCCCCTACAGACATACAACGAGTAAGACCTGCAAAAACTCAGCCTAGTGGGGTGAGTAAGCATAGACAATTACATAACAAACAGGGATGTAGGTAGTGGACTGGACCAAATGTATGGAGAGGCGGGCGAGACTGTGTTAGAGGGTCTAACCAACTGGCCCTATTGCCTCCCTGCTTGTCCTAGTCCGCCCTACAGAGTGTGTCCAAAGGGACGGGGTCCAAAAAGCCCCGCAAGGGGTGGCCCAGACTGGAACTCTCTTCCAGTATAGGTGACCCTAGTGAGGCCCTAGCACAGGGAAAGGAAAAAATCCCGTCCAATGGAACCAAACACATAAAAGAATGATATAGAGATGTTACCCCACAAAAATACCACTAAAGGGGATAATGTGGGGATATACTCAAGTGTCCCGACGCGTTTCTTCAGAGAATGCCCCAGGATTAGAGTTGAGCGAACACCTGGATGTTCGGGTTCGAGAAGTTCGGCCGAACTTCCCGGAAATTTTCGGGTTCGGTATCCGAACCCGATCCGAACTTCGTCCCGAACGTGAACCCTATTGAAGTCAATGGGGACCCGAACTTTTGGGCACTAAAAAGGCTGTAAAACAGCCCAGGAAAGAGCTAGAGGGCTGCAAAAGGCAGCAACATGTAGGTAAATCCCCTGCAAACAAATGTGGATAGGGAAATGAATTAAAATAAAAATTAAAAAAATAAAAATTAACCAATATCAATTGGACAGACGTCCCATAGCAGAGAATCTGGCTTCACATCAGCAGAGAATCAGTCTCTTCATGCCATAGCAAAGAATCTGGCTTCATGTCAGCAGAGAATCAGTCTCTTCATGCCATAGCAGAGAATCTGGCTTCATGTCAGCACAGAATCAGTCTTCATGTCATAGCAGAGAATCAGGCTTCACGTCACCCACCACTGGAACAGGCCACTGTCACACATTTAGGCCCCGGCACCCAGACAGAGGAGAGAGGTACCGTAACAGAGAATCTGGCCTTATGTCAGCGCAGAATCAGTCTTCATGTCATAGCAGAGAATCAGGCTTCACGTCACCCACCACTGGAACAGGCCTCTGTCACATATTTAGGCCCAGGCACCCAGGCAGAGGAGAGAGGTCCCGTAACAGAGAATCTGGCCTTATGTCAGCGCAGAATCTGTCTTCATGTCATAGCAGAGAATCAGGCTTCACGTCACCCACCACTGGAACAGGCCACTGTCACACATTTAGGCCCAGGCACCCAGGCAGAGAAGAGCGGTCCCGTAACAGAGAATATGGCCTTATGTCAGCGCAGAATCTGTCTTCATGTCATAGCAGAGAATCAGGCTTCACGTCACCCACCACTGGAACAGGCCACTGTCACACATTTAGGCCCAGGCACCCAGGCAGAGGAGAGAGGTCCCGTAACAGAGAATCTGGCCTTATGTCAGCGCAGAATCAGTCTTCATGTCATAGCAGAGAATCAGGCTTCACGTCACCCACCACTGGAACAGGCCACTGTCACACATTTAGGCCCAGGCACCCAGACAGAGGAGAGAGGTCCCGTAACAGAGAATCTGGCCTTATGTCAGCGCAGAATCAGTCTTCATGTCATAGCAGAGAATCAGGCTTAACGTCACCCACCACTGGAACAGGCCACTGTCACACATTTAGGCCCAGGCACCCAGGCAGAGGAGAGAGGTCCCGTAACAGAGAATCTGGCCTTATGTCAGCGCAGAATCAGTCTTCATGTCATAGCAGAGAATCAGGCTTCACGTCACCCACCTCTGGAACAGGCCACTGTCACACATTTAGGCCCCGGCACCCAGACAAAGGAGAGGTTCATTCAACTTTGGGTTGCCCCGCAATATAATGGTAAAATGAAAATAAAAATAGGATTGAATGAGGAAGTGCCCTGGAGTAGAATAATATATTGTTAAGGGGAGGTAGTTAATATCTAATCTGCACAAGGGATGGACACGTCCTGTGGGATCCATGCCTGGTTCATTTTTATGAACGTCAGCTTGTCCACATTGGCTGTAGACAGGCGGCTGCGTTTGTCTGTAATGACGCCCCCTGCCGTGCTGAATACACGTTCAGACAAAACGCTGGCCGCCGGGCAGGCCAGCACCTCCAAGGCATAAAAGGCTAGCTCTGGCCACGTGGACAATTTGGAGACACAGAAGTTGAATGGGGCCGAACCATCAGTCAGTACGTGGTTGGGATGCTTCGTGACGCAGGTGGTGGTGTTGGTGGTACATCCCATGTTTGCTGGGCAGCAGGTGCCAACGTTCCTCCAGAGGCGGAGGAAGAGGCCGAGGCGGCGGCAGCAGCAGCAGAAGAGGCCGAGGCGGCGGCAGCAGCAGAAGAGGCCGAGGCGGCAGCAGCATAAGAGGTAGCAGGGGGAGCCTGAGTGACTTCCTTGTTTTTAAGGTGTTTACTCCACTGCAGTTCATGCTTTGCATGCAGGTGCCTGGTCATGCAGGTTGTGCTAAGGTTCAGAACGTTAATGCCTCGCTTCAGGCTCTGATGGCACAGCGTGCAAACCACTCGGGTCTTGTCGTCAGCACATTGTTTGAAGAAGTGCCATGCCAGGGAACTCCTTGAAGCTGCCTTTGGGGTGCTCGGTCCCAGATGGCGGCGGTCAGTAGCAGGCAGAGTCTCTTGGCGGCGGGTGTTCTGATTTTGCCCACTGCTCCCTCTTTTGCTACGCTGTTGGCTCGGTCTCACCACTGCCTCTTCCTCCGAACTGTGAAAGTCAGTGGCACGACCTTCATTCCATGTGGGGTCTAGGACCTCATCGTCCCCTGCATCGTCTTCCACCCAGTCTTGATCCCTGACCTCCTGTTCAGTCTGCACACTGCAGAAAGACGCAGCAGTTGGCACCTGTGTTTCGTCATCATCAGAGACGTGCTGAGGTGGTATTCCCATGTCCTCATCATCAGGAAAAATAAGTGGTTGTGCGTTAGTGCATTCTATCTCTTCCACCCCTGGGGAAGGGCTAGGTGGATGCCCTTGGGAAACCCTGGCAGCAGAGTCTTCAAACAGCATAAGATACTGCTGCATAACTTAAGGCTCAGACAGTTTCCCTGATATGCATGGGGGTGATGTGACAGACCGATGGGCTTGGTTTTCATGCGCCATCTATGCGCTTTCTGCAGAAGACTGGGTGGGAGATAATGTGAACGTGCTGTATCCACTGTCGGCCACCCAATTGACTAATGCCTGTACCTACTCAGGCCTTACCATCCTTAGAACGGCATTGGGCCCCACCAAATATCGCTGTAAATTCTGCTGGCTACTGGGACCTGAGGTAGTTGGTTCACTAGGACGTGTGGCTGTGGCAGAACGGTCACGTCCTCTCCCAGCACCAGAGGGTCCACTAACACCACCACGACCATGTCCACATCCGCGTCCGCGTCCCTTATTAGATGTTTTCCTCATTGTTCCCGTTCACAACAATTTTGAGAATGGCAAATTTGGGAATAGTTTTTCAACCCAGAACAAAAACTGTGCTTTTACGGTCACTACAAATAACTTGACCAGCTAAAACAGTACAGATTTGGTTAAATAGAAATGTGAGGCCTGTTTTTTTTTTGCGCTATGTGACAGGTATACGTTTAATCACAGAATTAGACTTGTATCTGCACGGTAGCGTGTGTGTTAAGTTTTTCTGAATGACACTATCAGCACCTTGAATCTAAGATATCCTTTTTGGGATAGATTTCAAGTAGGCCTGATATAGCATAAACTACTTATTTTGAGAATGGCAAATTTGGGAATAGTTTTTCAACCCAGAACAAAAACTGTGCTTTTACGGTCACTACAAATAACTTGACCAGCTAAAACAGTACAGATTTGGTTCAATAGAAATGTGAGGCCTGTTTTCTTTTGCGCTGTGTGACAGGTATACGTTTAATCACAGAATTAGACTTGTATCTGCACGGTAGCGTGTGTGTTAAGTTTTTCTGAATGACACTATCAGCACCTTGAATCTAATATATCCTTTTTGGGATAGATTTCAAGTAGGCCTGATATAGCATAAACTACTTATTTTGAGAATGTCAAATTTGGGAATAGTTTTTCAACCCAGAACAAAAACTGTGCTTTTACGGTCACTACAAATAACGTGACCAGCTAAAACAGTACAGATTTGGTTAAATAGAAATGTGAGGCCTGTTTTTTTTTGCGCTGTGTGACAGGTATACGTTTAATCACAGAATTAGACTTGTATCTGCATGGTAGCGTGTGTGTTAAGTTTTTCTGAATGACACTATCAGCACCTTGAATCTAAGATATCCTTTTTGGGATAGATTTCAAGTAGGCCTGAAATAGCATAAACTACTTATTTTGAGAATGGCAAATTTGGGAATAGTTTTTCAACCCAGAACAAAAACTGTGCTTTTACGGTCACTACAAATAACTTGACCAGCTAAAACAGTACAGATTTGGTTGAATAGAAATGTGAGGCCTGTTTTTTTTTTGCGCTGTGTGACAGGTATACGTTTAATCACAGAATTAGACTTGTATCTGCACGGTAGCGTGTGTGTTAAGTTTTTCTGAATGACACTATCAGCACCTTGAATCTAAGATATCCTTTTTGGGATAGATTTCAAGTTGGCCTGATATAGCATAAACTACTTATTTTGAGAATGTCAAATTTGGGAATAGTTTTTCAACCCAGAACAAAAACTGTGCTTTTACGGTCACTACAAATAACTTGACCAGCTAAAACAGTACAGATTTGGTTGAATAGAAATGTGAGGCCTGTTTTTTTTTTTGCGCTATGTGACAGGTATACGTTTAATCACAGAATTAGACTTGTATCTGCATGGTAGCGTGTGTGTTAAGTTTTTCTGAATGACACTATCAGCACCTTGAATCTAAGATATCCTTTTTGGGATAGATTTCAAGTAGGCCTTATATAGCATAAACTACTTATTTTGAGAATGGCAAATTTGGGAATAGTTTTTCAACCCAGAACAAAAACTGTGCTTTTACGGTCACTACAAATAACTTGACCAGCTAAAACAGTACAGATTTGGTTGAATAGAAATGTGAGGCCTGTTTTTTTTTTGCGCTGTGTGACAGGTATACGTTTAATCACAGAATTAGACTTGTATCTGCACGGTAGCGTGTGTGTTAAGTTTTTCTGAATGACACTATCAGCACCTTGAATCTAAGATATCCTTTTTGGGATAGATTTCAAGTAGGCCTGATATAGCATAAACTACTTATTTTGAGAATGTCAAATTTGGGATTAGTTTTTCAACCCAGAACAAAAACTGTGCTTTTACGGTCACTACAAATAACTTGACCAGCTAAAACAGTACAGATTTGGTTGAATAGAAATGTGAGGCCTATTTTTTTTTGCGCTGTGTGACAGGTATACGTTTAATCACAGAATTAGACTTGTATCTGCACGGTAGCGTGTGTGTTAAGTTTTTCTGAATGACACTATCAGCACCTTGAATCTAAGATATCCTTTTTGGGATAGATTTCAAGTTGGCCTGATATAGCATAAACTACTTATTTTGAGAATGTCAAATTTGGGAATAGTTTTTCAACCCAGAACAAAAACTGTGCTTTTACGGTCACTACAAATAACTTGACCAGCTAAAACAGTACAGATTTGGTTGAATAGAAATGTGAGGCCTGTTTTTTTTTTGCGCTATGTGACAGGTATACGTTTAATCACAGAATTAGACTTGTATCTGCACGGTAGCGTGTGTGTTAAGTTTTTCTGAATGACACTATCAGCACCTTGAATCTAAGATATCCTTTTTGGGATAGATTTCAAGTAGGCCTGATATAGCATAAACTACTTATTTTGAGAATGGCAAATTTGGGAATAGTTTTTCAACCCAGAACAAAAACTGTGCTTTTACGGTCACTACAAATAACTTGACCAGCTAAAACAGTACAGATTTGGTTGAATAGAAATGTGAGGCCTGTTTTCTTTTTGCGCTATGTGACAGGTATGCGTTTAATCACAGAATTAGACTTGTATCTGCACGGTAGCGTGTGTGTTAAGTTTTTCTGAATGACACTATCAGCACCTTGAATCTAAGATATCCTTTTTGGGATAGATTTCAAGTAGGCCTGATATAGCATAAACTACTTATTTTGAGAATGGCAAATTTGGGAATAGTTTTTCAACCCAGAACAAAAACTGTGCTTTTACGGTCACTACAAATAACTTGACCAGCTAAAACAGTACAGATTTGGTTGAATAGAAATGTGAGGCCTGTTTTCTTTTGCGCTGTGTGACAGGTATACGTTTAATCACAGAATTAGACTTGTATCTGCACGGTAGCGTGTGTGTTAAGTTTTTCTGAATGACACTATCAGCACCTTGAATCTAATATATCCTTTTTGAGATAGATTTCAAGTAGGCCTGATATAGCATAAACTACTTATTTTGAGAATGTCAAATTTGGGATTAGTTTTTCAACCCAGAACAAAAACTGTGCTTTTACGGTCACTACAAATAACGTGACCAGCTAAAACAGTACAGATTTGGTTAAATAGAAATGTGAGGCCTGTTTTTTTTTGCGCTGTGTGACAGGTATACGTTTAATCACAGAATTAGACTTGTATCTGCATGGTAGCGTGTGTGTTAAGTTTTTCTGAATGACACTATCAGCACCTTGAATCTAAGATATCCTTTTTGGGATAGATTTCAAGTAGGCCTGAAATAGCATAAACTACTTATTTTGAGAATGGCAAATTTGGGAATAGTTTTTCAACCCAGAACAAAAACTGTGCTTTTACGGTCACTACAAATAACTTGACCAGCTAAAACAGTACAGATTTGGTTGAATAGAAATGTGAGGCCTGTTTTTTTTTTGCGCTGTGTGACAGGTATACGTTTAATCACAGAATTAGACTTGTATCTGCACGGTAGCGTGTGTGTTAAGTTTTTCTGAATGACACTATCAGCACCTTGAATCTAAGATATCCTTTTTGGGATAGATTTCAAGTAGGCCTGATATAGCATAAACTACTTATTTTGAGAATGTCAAATTTGGGATTAGTTTTTCAACCCAGAACAAAAACTGTGCTTTTACGGTCACTACAAATAACTTGACCAGCTAAAACAGTACAGATTTGGTTGAATAGAAATGTGAGGCCTATTTTTTTTTGCGCTGTGTGACAGGTATACGTTTAATCACAGAATTAGACTTGTATCTGCACGGTAGCGTGTGTGTTAAGTTTTTCTGAATGACATTATCAGCACCTTGAATCTAAGATATCCTTTTTGGGATAGATTTCAAGTAGGCCTGATATAGCATAAACTACTTATTTTGAGAATGTCAAATTTGGGAATAGTTTTTCAACCCAGAACAAAAACTGTGCTTTTACGGTCACTACAAATAACTTGACCAGCTAAAACAGTACAGATTTGGTTGAATAGAAATGTGAGGCCTATTTTTTTTTGCGCTGTGTGACAGGTATACGTTTAATCACAGAATTAGACTTGTATCTGCACGGTAGCGTGTGTGTTAAGTTTTTCTGAATGACACTATCAGCACCTTGAATCTAAGATATCCTTTTTGGGATAGATTTCAAGTTGGCCTGATATAGCATAAACTACTTATTTTGAGAATGTCAAATTTGGGAATAGTTTTTCAACCCAGAACAAAAACTGTGCTTTTACGGTCACTACAAATAACTTGACCAGCTAAAACAGTACAGATTTGGTTGAATAGAAATGTGAGGCCTGTTTTTTTTTTGCGCTATGTGACAGGTATACGTTTAATCACAGAATTAGACTTGTATCTGCATGGTAGCGTGTGTGTTAAGTTTTTCTGAATGACACTATCAGCACCTTGAATCTAAGATATCCTTTTTGGGATAGATTTCAAGTAGGCCTGATATAGCATAAACTACTTATTTTGAGAATGGCAAATTTGGGAATAGTTTTTCAACCCAGAACAAAAACTGTGCTTTTACGGTCACTACAAATAACTTGACCAGCTAAAACAGTACAGATTTGGTTGAATAGAAATGTGAGGCCTGTTTTTTTTTTGCGCTGTGTGACAGGTATACGTTTAATCACAGAATTAGACTTGTATCTGCACGGTAGCGTGTGTGTTAAGTTTTTCTGAATGACACTATCAGCACCTTGAATCTAAGATATCCTTTTTGGGATAGATTTCAAGTAGGCCTGATATAGCATAAACTACTTATTTTGAGAATGTCAAATTTGGGATTAGTTTTTCAACCCAGAACAAAAACTGTGCTTTTACGGTCACTACAAATAACTTGACCAGCTAAAACAGTACAGATTTGGTTGAATAGAAATGTGAGGCCTATTTTTTTTTGCGCTGTGTGACAGGTATACGTTTAATCACAGAATTAGACTTGTATCTGCACGGTAGCGTGTGTGTTAAGTTTTTCTGAATGACACTATCAGCACCTTGAATCTAAGATATCCTTTTTGGGATAGATTTCAAGTAGGCCTGATATAGCATAAACTACTTATTTTGAGAATGGCAAATTTGGGAATAGTTTTTCAACCCAGAACAAAAACTGTGCTTTTACGGTCACTACAAATAACTTGACCAGCTAAAACAGTACAGATTTGGTTGAATAGAAATGTGAGGCCTGTTTTCTTTTGCGCTGTGTGACAGGTATACGTTTAATCACAGAATTAGACTATTATCTGCCCGGTAGCGTGTGTGTTAAGTTTTTCTGAATGACACTATCAGCACCTTGAATCTAAGATATCTTTTTTGGGATAGATTTCAAGTAGGCCTGATATAGCATAAACTACTTATTTTGAGAATGGCAAATTTGGGAATAGTTTTTCAACCCAGAACAAAAACTGTGCTTTTACGGTAACTACAAATAACTTGACCAGCTAAAACAGTACAGATTTGGTTGAATAGAAATGTGAGGCCTATTTTTTTTTGCGCTGTGGGACAGGTATGCGTTTAATCACAGAATTAGACTTGTATCTGCACGGTAGCGTGTGTGTTAAGTTTTTCTGAATGACACTATCAGCACCTTGAATCTAAGATATCCTTTTTGGGATAGATTTCAAGTAGGCCTGATATAGCATAAACTACTTATTTTGAGAATGGCAAATTAGGGAATAGTTTTTCAACCCAGAACAAAAACTGTGCTTTTACGGTCACTACAAATAACTTGACCAGCTAAAACAGTACAGATTTGGTTGAATAGAAATGTGAGGCCTATTTTTTTTTGCGCTGTGTGACAGGTATACGTTTAATCACAGAATTAGACTTGTATCTGCACGGTAGCGTGTGTGTTAAGTTTTTCTGAATGACACTATCAGCACCTTGAATCTAAGATATCCTTTTTGGGATAGATTTCAAGTAGGCCTGATATAGCATAAACTACTTATTTTGAGAATGTCAAATTAGGGAATAGTTTTTCAACCCAGAACAAAAACTGTGCTTTTACGGTCACTACAAATAACTTGACCAGCTAAAACAGTACAGATTTGGTTGAATAGAAATGTGAGGCCTATTTTTTTTTGCGCTGTGTGACAGGTATACGTTTAATCACAGAATTAGACTTGTATCTGCACGGTAGCGTGTGTGTTAAGTTTTTCTGAATGACACTATCAGCACCTTGAATCTAAGATATCCTTTTTGGGATAGATTTCAAGTAGGCCTGATATAGCATAAACTACTTATTTTGAGAATGTCAAATTTGGGAATAGTTTTTCAACCCAGAACAAAAACTGTGCTTTTACGGTCACTACAAATAACTTGACCAGCTAAAACAGTACAGATTTGGTTAAATAGAAATGTGAGGCCTGTTTTTTTTTGCGCTGTGTGACAGGTATACGTTTAATCACAGAATTAGACTTGTATCTGCACGGTAGCGTGTGTGTTAAGTTTTTCTGAATGACACTATCAGCACCTTGAATCTAAGATATCCTTTTTGGGATAGATTTCAAGTAGGCCTGATATAGCATAAACTACTTATTTTGAGAATGGCAAATTTGGGAATAGTTTTTCAACCCAGAACAAAAACTGTGCTTTTACGGTCACTACAAATAACTTGACCAGCTAAAACAGTACAGATTTGGTTGAATAGAAATGTGAGGCCTGTTTTTTTTTGCGCTGTGTGACAGGTATACGTTTAATCACAGAATTCGACTTGTATCTGCACGGTAGCGTGTGTGTTAAGTTTTTCTGAATGACACTATCAGCACCTTGAATCTAAGATATCCTTTTTGGGATAGATTTCAAGTAGGCCTTGAAAGGAATCCATGTTCTTTATTATGTCAAAATCAATTCTGCTTTTTACTGAAGTTTCATTTCTATGTTAGGTACTAACTCTGATTGCTGTGAAACTAATATACTGTAAGGTTTCTATTCTCTGTAACCCTGAATCTTATCTCTTTGGCACTACTCCCGGACAATATTCCTAATATGGAAGTTCCGTTTTTGTTTCTCTTTCTGTAAACGTAGAATGAAACGTGTTAATATGATAGGTTAAATACATAACATACGATGATATGCTAATAAAGAGGGTAAAGCCCCCTCTATATAACCTGTGTGCATTAAAAATAAACCTTAGAGTGTTCATTCAGTACATCACTGTTGTGTCTTTCGTTACCTACTGAGTGAAACGCTCTCCTGACGTCAGAAAAGGACTCAAACCAAGCCGATACTAGAAGTTTGGTGCCAGGGGTACCAAGTGGGACTAAGAGATTCCTATCAGTTGGGGGCTCGCGTCCGGGATCGGGAAAGTTTTCCTCGTGTTCGGTAAGGAAGGCATCTGTTATTGTCCTCTGGCCGATCTGAGGACCACGTCCCGATCTAGTAAGTAGAACCTACAACTTCTAGTATAATTACTGTATCAGGGATACAGGGTACAGACTCCGGGAGTCTGGGGGAGTGACCCGGGGACTCCGGGAGTCCGCCGTGAGGATCACTCAGAGAAAATATAGTGCGCACTAGATAATATTGTCTCAGGGAGACAAAGACGGAGCTTGGTTTGACTCTTTACTTTTTAAAAGCTGTTTTAAAGTATAAGAATATTAGAGTTGATATAAGGATACTGATGTCCGGGTGGTAAGTGTACGGACTGAAGTTCACTATTTGCATAGAGTTTTAAGGACATTGCATTGTTGTTTTACTGTGTTGCGGAGGTCTGCAATACGCCCCACCCCCGGCTGGGAGCAATCCATTAACCAGCAGATAGGTGAACACAAGCGGCAGACCAAAGCAACAAATTATATGTTTGATGAAACTCTCTGATATATTGTGATCAGACCTGAGTCCTTTGCCTAGTTGACAGGATTAATTTCTCTGAGCCTTAAAGGTTCAGTGCAGCCAGTCCTAGGAAAGTAGCATCATTAAAATATCAGACGGAATGGGATAACAAGAGTCTAAAACCAATTATCCCAAACCCAAGACGGGAGAAACATGCAAAGTTTATGTTGCACGGTGTAGTCCCACAAATTACTTCCTAGTTAACCCATGGGTGGATAACTTAGCTGGATGGACTGAGTTCATGCAAGCTGCTAGCCCCTTTCCCAGGGACGGCGATAATAGCCCGTACCACATGGACATGATAAAGGGTCTTTGTCTGGAAGACAAAGAAGCATGGCCACATTTTGACCATGATCCGTCCTGGAATATAGATTACATGATTCAAGGGGGTGAACAATGGTTGGAGATAGCCCCACATTGGTACAATGTACCATCAAATAAGAAGAAAGGGAAAACTAATAAGATTCCAAAAGCTGACAGTCAGTTACATAAAATGGAGAAAAGAACAGAATTAAAAGACGTGTCTGAAAAGCCAAACCCACCACCTTACACTGTCCCGTCTGCCCCTGCACCCCATCTCACACTAAACCCTGTACACATATGTCCAAGCATGCAGGAGATACAGGACGAAGATATAGGTGCTACATTTATGCAGGTCCATGACGACCTAGAGAAAACAAAATACAGTCAAAAACAACAGAAAGCTGCAGAACAATATAAGTACCACACACGCAGCAAGGGAATAGAAGCAAAAGAAGAACAGGTAGAACTCAGTGCACCCTTCATAACAATAGGAGAACACTTAATGAAGAAACCCATGGACATCGAGGACCTTAATAAAATTATCAAACACTGCCCCAAACCCACAGTGGCTCATTTGGGAACCATCACCTATCTTAAAAAGGCTTGTAAAGGCAGAAATTGTACACAAGAAGATTTAAGGCTCATAATAGATGGCATCATAGGGACACATACTGCTTGGGATTGGGATGAAGTCCCATCCATTTCTACACTAGTGGATGGAACTGTTGATGCCAGCCGGTACATATGCAATACAGAAGAAGGAATGAAGAGGATTTGGACCCAAGTTGAGGATCATATGAATAAGGTATTCAAACAAAAATCATCTCTGCCTATTGCTGTAGCTTGTAAACAAAAGCCCACAGAGTCTGTTACTGAGTTTTGGAAGAGATTCATGGACTGTCGGAGACTGGAGGCGGGACTCCCTACCCTCCAGAATGACAGCCTGATCATCTCCACATTTATTAACAATCTGTCGGACAAATTAACCCTTCCAGTGAAACAAGGTGTATCCTCATGGACCTCAGATGACACTGTCACTTTTGAAAAACACCTTTATGAAAAGGAATCAGCAGGATGTTTCGAAATCAGAAAAATCACACCCACACATGCCTATGCCAACAACAGGGGAGGGGGCCGAGGAAGGAGGAGAGGAGGACATACTAGTTACAACCAGAACACACAGTGGCAGCAAGGACACCCACAAGATCAGATACAAAATAACTGTTGTTATAACTGTGGGAAAGAAGGACATTGGGCAAGACAGTGTACACAGCCCAGGAGGCACCGGGGTAGACAGGGCCAAAGTCAGGTACCAGACACGAATACACAGTCTTTTAACCTCCCTCAACAAAGACCCCAACAAACAGGCCAACAACCAAGATTCCCCATTGATTGGAATCAGCAACAACAATCATACTGATGCTGCCCGGAGGGAGGTACCCCGATTTTCACACAGGTCACCACACACTGGAAAGACACACCTGTTATTCTACTGAGAGTGGGAGGAAGAAGAGTAGGATTCATGGTAGATAGCGGTGCAACTTCAAGTGTGTTAAGTAAAGATTTATACAAGGGACCATTGAGAAAATCTGAGCCCTCTATGGGAATTAATGGGGTTTTAACAAAAACTTTCAAAACTGACTCACTACCACTTGAGACCATGGACAAGGAGTACATCACAGACCATGCCTTCAGCATTATACCAGATTGCCCTGTCAGCCTGTTAGGGAGAGATTTGTTCATTAAGCTTGATTTACAAGTGTCAGCCAAAAATCAGGGCATAAGAGTACACTCAGATCTCATTCCAATCTCTACACCAGTACCACTGATTCTTGCAAACATACAGGACCACCCAGAACTCAACAACATCAACCCTGCATTATGGTCTTCAAATGAATATGACACGGGGTTCATAGATTGCACACCTTACAAGGCTACTGTGATATCAGGTGTCCTCTCAGTGTTCCAGAAACAGTACCCGTTGTCCACAGAAAAAATTGAGGGCTTGAGGCCAATGATCGAAGAGTTTTTAAAGAAAGGCATCCTGGAAGAGGTGATTTCACCCTTCAGCACGCCCATAAATCCTGTGGCAAAAGCACAGTTCAATTCGCTTTGTGCAGGATTTAAGGGAAATCAACAACATCATTGTGCCTATAGCCCCTATTGGACCTGACATTACTCAGTTGCTATCTGCCATTCCAGCAGACGCTGTTTGGTTCAGTGTGATAGATCTGAAAAATGCATTCTTTTCTATCCCAGTTGACAAGAAGACCAGACTACTTTTTGCTTTTTCCTTCGAGGGGCGACAACTAACCTGGGCAAGAATGTCACAGGGATATGCTGATTCACCTGTAGTGTTCAGCATTGTCCTCCAAATGACTTTAAAACCATGGCACCCCCCCCAAGGTTCCGTGTTGTTGCAATACGTGGATGATTTACTGTTGTGCAGTATGTCAGTGGAGGCCAACATTGAGGATGGTATATCACTGTTACAATGGTTGTTTGAATGTGGACACAAAGTGTCATTAGGGAAAATGCAATGGTGTAAACAGCAAGTCGAATACTTGGGGTTTGTCCTGACAAAGGGGGAAAGGAGGATCAGTCCAGGGAGAGTTCAGTCTGTAGCGGGATTGGTCACCCCGCACTCCAAGAAGGAAATGCTATCCTTCCTTGGAATGATAAACTACTGCAGATAATGGATCCCAGACTGTTCCTACCATGATAATATCTTGAGACAGGCAACACTGCAGGACAAACCTGATTTAATAAGATGGTCTTCAGAAATGTACAATGCATTTGATTATCTGAAATGTTCATTAATGTCAAGTCCAGGATTGGGCCTCCCTGACTACAAACTGCCCTTCCACATGTTTGCATGACAAAACTGTAAAACCATGGCGGGCGTGCTGACACAAGAACATGGAGGCAAGTTGCGCCCATGTGCATTTTTCTCGAAGGTAATGCCCACCTCTGTCCAAGGGATGCCGGCATGTCTGCGTTCTCTTGCAGCCTGTGCTATGATGGTAGAGTTGGCAACTCCTTTTACAATGGGACATTACACCATTTTGCACACCACACATGATGTTGTAGGCCTACTCAAGGGCATCCACACACAACACATGTCTGCACAAAGGCTTTCAGGATATGAGGTACTACTGCTCAGTGACCCTTCATTCGAAATCAAGTATGCTTCCCACACCTCAGGACCAGCACCAATACTAAATGCTCTCTTAGGCCTTAAAGGACAGGAAGATTGCCTCACAGATACACATGATTGCTTACAGGTCCTGGAACACGAAACTTCTCCAAGACATGATTTGTCATCCACACCCATTATAGGTGCTCCAGAGGTTTTTGTAGACGGTTCATGCACCAGACCAGATGACACCAGTTACTGTACAGGCTACGCCATTGTCATGCTCCCAGATGTTGTACTAGAGGCAAAGCCCATAAAGTTTCAGTCTGCACAGGCAGCTGAACTCATTGCCCTTACCAGGGCATGCATTCTACATGCTGAAAAACCAGTCACCATTTATACTGACAGTAGGTACGCACATGGGGTAGTGTGGGATCATGGAATGATTTGGCACAGAAGAGGTTTCACTGCAGCAGATGGTAAACGCATCTCACACTCACAGTTGGTCGCAGATCTACTTGAAGCCATCAGATTGCCTTCACAATTGGCAATTATCCACTGCAAGGCACACACCAATGGTAAGGATCATGTCTCACAGGGCAATGCGCTGGCAGATAGGGAGGCGAAACGAGCGGCCGAATACAGCCCCTCAGGTCCATGTAAACGTTGGGAGGCACCCCCAACCCTTGAGATGTCACAAATGCTTACCGATCTTCAAAGATACGCCACTGAACAGGAACGGCAAGACTGGTGTTATCCAGTATTGCAGAAAAATTCTAAGACAGAATTACTCTGCAAACTAGGGATTGTCATACTAATAGTAATTGTAGTAATAGGTGTAGTAGCATTATGTGTTATTCCCTGTGTGAGACGAATGCTAGAAAAAGGGCTCTCTAATATGTCATTATATCAGACTACTGTACCCCAGGAGGATCGAAGCCCAGATGGGTATAAGAATTACCTAATATCATATAGAGAAAAAAAGGACAAAAAAGGAAAGAACCATGTAGTGTGATCCACTAAAGGTTCTTAAGAGGGGATTTGAAAGGAATCCATGTTCTTTATTATGTCAAAATCAATTCTGCTTTTTACTGAAGTTTCATTTCTATGTTAGGTACTAACTCTGATTGCTGTGAAACTAATATACTGTAAGGTTTCTATTCTCTGTAACCCTGAATCTTATCTCTTTGGCACTACTCCCGGACAATATTCCTAATATGGAAGTTCCGTTTTTGTTTCTCTTTCTGTAAACGTAGAATGAAACGTGTTAATATGATAGGTTAAATACATAACATACGATGATATGCTAATAAAGAGGGTAAAGCCCCCTCTATATAACCTGTGTGCATTAAAAATAAACCTTAGAGTGTTCATTCAGTACATCACTGTTGTGTCTTTCGTTACCTACTGAGTGAAACGCTCTCCCGACGTCAGAAAAGGACTCAAACCAAGCCGATACTAGAAGTTTGGTGCCAGGGGTACCAAGTGGGACTCAGAGATTCCTATCAGGCCTGATATAGCATAAACTACTTATTTTGAGAATGGCAAATTTGGGAATAGTTTTTCAACCCAGAACAAAAACTGTGCTTTTACGGTCACTACAAATAACTTGACCAGCTAAAACAGTACAGATTTGGTTGAATAGAAATGTGAGGCCTGTTTTTTTTTGCGCTGTGTGACAGGTATACGTTTAATCACTGTAAGATCCTCACCTGCTTTGCACTCCAGGGGAACCAAGAGGGGTCCTCGTGGAGTTGCGGGACAGGTTATGCGTGTCTCTGATGCACCAGCGCTGACCCCTTTGCGAACCAGTGCGGGGATGCGTTCGCGTGGACATCGGAGGGGAGGACCGTCGGAGTCCCGGGGACAGAGTGGCCAGGCGAGTGACAAGACGCCGCGGCCAGGGTTGTCTCCGGTGTCTCCTGCGACTTCCGTTTCCGCATCTGGGTCCACGCGCTCGCATACTCGCGCTGAGTCAATCATGCGTCCGTGCGTACGCACGAGGGCAGGTTCGCAAAGGGATACACGGTCGCGAGTACGCGCTTCTTATGCGCTTCGTCGACCAGTGGCGCATAATATACTGACTCACAAGAGCAAAGTGGATTAGGGAGCCAGCCATGGGTTAATCAACTTGTGATTGCCTTAGGCCATGTACTCAGGTGCAGGGCAATTTGTTCACCTATGGTAGTGGACACTTGGCACCCTGGGATTGGTCAGCAGGCATTTAAAAGGAGGTCTCTCAGGGTAATCAGTTCCCACTGTTATTTTCCCTCAACCAGGTATAGGTCACAACTGCTAGTGACTGAAGACTGCCAGGAACTTTGTCCTTTGCAGCGGACCCAAGATCTGGAGTGACTCGACTGCCAAGTGCACAGCATCTTTCAGCACTGGTTGGGACTATTCCTGGAATCTCCTTGCCTGGTTTTTGTTATTATTCCTTGTTACCAGCAAGTGTCCTGGACGTTTATGTTTCTGGTGAATAAACACCTTTTTGCTTTCATCACTGGTCTGTTTGTTGGTGCCTTGCATTACAGAACAGTGGGCCCAACTAACAGTTGCCATGGACAAGATCCAGCAGCAGCTGAGTGAATTAACGGGAGCCGTTAACCTGCTGTTCCAACGACGCCCAAATATACCAGCAGCCGCTGCAGCACAAATCCAAGAGCAACTGACAACTGTGATGGAGGAGGTTCAGCAGCTTATCCAAGGAGCCTCAGCACTACCCGTCACTATCGCAAGGCATCAAACAGAACCTAAGATCCCTCTGCCTGACCCCTTCACAGGAGAGCGACAGGAGTTCTTAAACTTCAGGGACTCCTGTCTCCTTTATTTCCAGTTGCGTCCGATGGCTTCTGGCACTCTCAGGCAGAGAATTGGAATTGTAATGTCACTGCTACGTGGAGACCCCCAACGTTGGGCATTTAATTTGCCTCAAGACCATACAGCTTTTTCGTCAGTGGACGCCTTTTTCGAGGCTATGGCTGTGATTTACGATGACCCGGATCATACTCGCACCGCAGAGACCAATCTTGAACATATTCAACAAGGCCGCCGCCCAGCTGAAGAATACGCTGCAGAATTCAGGCGATGGGCAGCTTTCACCACCTGGGGGGACGCAGCCCTACGCCATCGCTTCCGTTTGGGACTTTCGGATGCGGTCCGGGATCTTCTTTTGGCCTTGCCTACCCCCTTCTCGTTGGAAATGGCTATCTCTCAGGCAATCGATGCCGACAGGCGAATCCGTGAGAGGCGAGTGGAACGGTCGTCTCGGTTTTCATCCTCTCGACCACATCCAGGGCCTCTTAAATCGGCCGAAGAGCCAATGGAGGTTGGATCCTCCCATCTCACACAGGCAGAACGAGCTCGTCGCCAACAGAAAGGCCTGTGCCTATTTTGCGGAAAGTCTGGACACCTCGTTAAAACCTGTCCCCTCCTGCCGGCGGGAAACGAATGAACCTAGGGGGCATAGAGGAGAACCCCCTAGGTGCTATTATCCCTCCTCTAAGCCGGGTGATGGTATCCATATCCTTACGGTGGCAAGACAAGGTCCATGAGTTTTCAGCACTAATCGATTCTGGGGCCGCTGGGAATTTTGTGGACTCAACCTTGGTTCGTCGACTTGGCATCCCGTTGATCCAGCCGAAAACCACCATGTCAGTGACCGCGATTGATGGTTCCCCTCTTCAAGATGGTCGTGCAGTGTGGATGACTCCGGGAATACAGGTAACGGTGGGGGCTGATCATCGGGAGACCTTAAGCCTTTTTGTCCTTGACATGCCATCCACTCCCGTGATTTTGGGTCTCCCTTGGTTAAGGCTCCATAATCCAGTAGTGGACTGGCGCTCGGGTCTTATTTGTCAGTGGAGTACGGAATGCCTTACTAAGTGCATTCGTCCCGACCTGTCACTAGCCTCCATGGAAGTATTAAGTACTTTACCACAGCAGTATCATAATTTCCGAGATGTGTTCAGTCCTCAGGGGGCTGATGTGTTACCTCCCCACAGGTCATATGATTGTCCTATAGACCTGTTGCCAGGTACCATGCCACCACGAGGGCATCTTTATAATCTCACTGGGCCTGAGGTTCAGGCTCAGCGGGAATATATTAAAGAGAACCTTGAGAAGAATTTCATTCGTCCATCCACTTCCCCTGCTGGAGCTGGATTCTTCTTTGTGGAGAAGAAGGATGGAGGCTTGAGACCTTGCATCGATTATCGTGCCCTTAATCGGATTACGGTGAAGAATCGGTATCCACTGCCTCTGACTGATGATCTGTTTTCTCAGGTGGCAGGGGCCCGAGTCTTCACCAAACTCGATTTAAGGGGTGCTTATAATTTTAGTTCACATTAGAGAGGGTGACGAATGGAAGACCGCATTTAATACCAGAGACGGGCATTACGAGTATCTCGTGATGCCTTTCGGTCTCTGTAATGCTCCCGCGGTCTTCCAGGAGTTCATCAACGATGTTCTCAGAGATTTCTTGGATAGATGTGTTGTTGTCTATCTAGATGACATACTAATCTACTCTTCGGATCTGGTCTCTCATCGGAGACACGTGTGTCAGGTTTTCCAGAAACTGAGGGAGAACCGCCTCTATGCCAAACTTGAGAAGTGTCTGTTTGAGGTGAAGGAATTGCCTTTCCTGGGGTACATTATCTCAGAAAAGGGATTGGCTATGGACCCATCCAAACTTTCTGCTGTCTTGGATTGGCCTCAGCCTAAGGATCTTAAGGGGTTGCAGCGTTTCTTAGGCTTTGCCAACTTCTACCGCAAGTTTATTAAGAATTTTTCTGCGATAGTAGTACCTCTCACCAACCTCACTAAGAAGGGAGCTAATCCTTCTAAGTGGACGAGAGAGGCAGTCAGAGCCTTTGAGACGCTGAAACAGGCCTTTTGCACGGCACCAATTCTTACTCATCCAGACACCTCCAGACCTTTTGTTCTCGAGGTCGATGCCTCAGAGGTCGGTGTAGGGGCAGTTCTCTCACAGTATTCTGGGGACCCTGAGAGGTTACATCCCTGTGCCTTCTTCTCTCGGAAGCTCTCTCCAGCCGAGTGTAATTATGATATCGGCAATAGAGAGCTTCTGGGAGTAAGATTGGCTTTTCAAGAGACATTGGCTAGAGGGTGCAGAACATCCCATCACGGTTTACACTGACCACAAAAATTTGGAGTATCTAGAGAGTGCCAAAAGACTCAACTCCCGACAAGCCCGGTGGGCATTGTTTTTCACCCGCTTCAATTTCCGCCTCACTTATAAACCAGGTTCCAAAAACGTGAAGGCAGATGCCCTGTCCGGCTGCTTCCCTGAGGCTGCTTCCGTCCTGGACTCTGAGCCAGAAACCATTCTCCCAACTAAATGTTTTCTTGCTGCCCTGGGGGCCGCAGAAGTAATGGAGGACTTGTCCTCTCTTCTTGAGCCTTCACAGGCAGAGAGTCCATCTGACAAACCAGAGGGTCGATGGTTTGTACCCATTAACCTTCGATTGAAGGTCATCCAACAGCTTCATGACTCAAAGTCTGCCGGGCATTTGGGTGTTAAGAAAACACTTGCCCTTGTTAAACGTCACGTGTGGTGGCCCAACATGTCCGTGGATGTTAAGGCCTATATCCAGGCATGTACTGTTTGTGCCAGATGTAAACCGTCCCGGTCTGCCCCTTCTGGGACTTTACTCCCACTGCCAATTCCCCAGGCTCCATGGACTCACATTTCCATGGATTTCATCACAGATTTGCCAAGGTCCTCTGGAAGTACGGTAATCTGGGTAGTGGTGGACCGTTTTAGTAAAATGGCCCATTTTATCCCACTCACTGGATTGCCCTCGGCCAGAGAATTGGCAGATCTGTTCTTGAATCATGTCTTTCGATTACACGGAGCGCCGGATGACATTGTTTCAGACAGAGGAGTGCAATTCATCTCTCGCTTCTGGCGTTCTTTCTGCTCCCGATTGGGTATTAATTTGTCTTTTTCTTCTGGTTTTCACCCAGAGACCAACGGTCAGACGGAAAGGACTAACCAGACCCTGGAGCAATATCTCCGGTGCTTTGTGTCAGACTGCCAGGAGGAATGGGCAGCGTATCTACCCTTTGCGGAGGTGGCTTATAACAACTCTGAGCATGCTTCCACTAAGATGTCTCCGTTCAGGTGTGTGGGGGGCAGGGATCCAAGACTCTCTTCTTTGGCCGGACCCTCCACTGACTCATCGGTGGTGGATTAATGGTTCGAGGATAGACGTCCCATTTGGTCGTCGGCCCAGCGGAATCTCCGCAGTGCGGTGGCGCAACAGAAGAAATTTGCTGATCGTCATCGCACCGTAGAGCAAAAGTTTAAGGTGGGAGATCAGGTGTGGGTCTCCACCCGGAACATTCCGCTGCGTCAGCCATCTTCCAAGTTGGGTCCTCGATTCATTGGCCCATACCCAGTGACACAAAAGATCAACCGAGTTACGTACAAGGTTGCTCTTCCACCGTCGATCCGAGGAGTGAACACCTTTCATGTTTCACTTCTCAAATCGGCAGCCGACTCCGCTCCCTTCATTCAGACCCCATCACCGCTGGAGGTCCAAGGGGTACAGGAGTTCGAGGTGAACAGAATTTTGGACTCTCGTTTTGTCCAAAGGTCTCTTCAATACTTGGTGGACTGGAAGGGTTTTGGTCCAGAGGAGAGATGTTGGATACCTGCTCGCCAGGTGCATGCAGATGAGTTGGTGGCAGCCTTTCACCGGGATAATCCGGGGAAAGCTTGCTTGGAGTCTTCAGAGCCGCCTCCTCGAGGGGGGGGTAATGTAAGATCCTCACCTGCTTTGCACTCCAGGGGAACCAAGAGGGGTCCTCGTGGAGTTGCGGGACAGGTTATGCGTGTCTCTGATGCACCAGCGCTGACCCCTTTGCGAACCAGTGCGGGGATGCGTTCGCGTGGACATCGGAGGGGAGGACCGTCGGAGTCCCGGGGACAGAGTGGCCAGGCGAGTGACAAGACGCCGCGGCCAGGGTTGTCTCCGGTGTCTCCTGCGACTTCCGTTTCCGCATCTGGGTCCATGCGCTCGCATACTCGCGCTGAGTCAATCATGCGTCCGTGCGTACGCACGAGGGCAGGTTCGCAAAGGGATACACGGTCGCGAGTACGCGCTTCTTATGCGCTTCGTCGACCAGTGGCGCATAATATACTGACTCACAAGAGCAAAGTGGATTAGGGAGCCAGCCATGGGTTAATCAACTTGTGATTGCCTTAGGCCATGTACTCAGGTGCAGGGCAATTTGTTCACCTATGGTAGTGGACACTTGGCACCCTGGGATTGGTCAGCAGGCATTTAAAAGGAGGTCTCTCAGGGTGATCAGTTCCCACTGTTATTTTCCCTCAACCAGGTATAGGTCACAACTGCTAGTGACTGAAGACTGCCAGGAACTTTGTCCTTTGCAGCGGACCCAAGATCTGGAGTGACTCGACTGCCAAGTGCACAGCATCTTTCAGCACTGGTTGGGACTATTCCTGGAATCTCCTTGCCTGGTTTTTGTTATTATTCCTTGTTACCAGCAAGTGTCCTGGACGTTTATGTTTCTGGTGAATAAACACCTTTTTGCTTTCATCACTGGTCTGTTTGTTGGTGCCTTGCATTACAATCACAGAATTAGACTTGTATCTGCACGGTAGCGTGTGTGTTAAGTTTTTCTGAATGACACTATCAGCACCTTGAATCTAAGATATCCTTTTTGGGATAGATTTCAAGTAGGCCTGATATAGCATAAACTACTTATTTTGAGAATGGCAAATTTGGGAATAGTTTTTCAACCCAGAACAAAAACTGTGCTTTTACGGTCACTACAAATAACTTGACCAGCTAAAACAGTACAGATTTGGTTGAATAGAAATGTGAGGCCTGTTTTTTTTTTTGCGCTGTGTGACAGGTATACGTTTAATCACAGAATTAGACTTGTATCTGCACGGTAGCGTGTGTGTTAAGTGTTTCTGAATGACACTATCAGCACCTTGAATCTAAGATATCCTTTTTGGGATAGATTTCAAGTAGGCCTGATATAGCATAAACTACTTATTTTGAGAATGGCAAATTTGGGAATAGTTTTTCAACCCAGAACAAAAACTGTGCTTTTACGGTCACTACAAATAACTTGACCAGCTAAAACAGTACAGATTTGGTTGAATAGAAATGTCAGGTCTATTTTTTAGGCGCTGGGTGACAGGCTCAACTTGCTTCTGATGTAGTATATGGCCAATAAATAACCACACTATTGATGGTTAAATGCACTTGGGTGACACAGGCTCAGCCTGCACCTGATGTAGTATATGGCCAAAAATTAACCACACTGTTGATGGTTAAATGCACTTGGGTGACACAGGCTCAGCCTGCACCTGATGTAGTATATGGCCAAAAATTAACCACACTGTTGATGGTTAAATGCACTTTGGTGACACAGGCTCAGCCTGCACCTGATGTCGTATATGGCCAAAAAATAACCACACTGTTGATGGTTAAATGCACTTGGGTGACACAGGCTCAGCCTGCACCTGATGTAGTATATGGCCAAAAAATAACCAGACTGTTGATGGTTAAATGCACTTCGGTGACACAGGCTCATCCTGCAGCTGATGTAGGATATAGCAAAAAATAACCACACTATTGATGGTTAAAAGCACTTGGTGGTAGCTTGTGCTGGCGCACCACAAGCCACAAAATGGCCGCCGATCACCCCAGAAAAAAGTGATATAAAAACGCTCTGGGCAGCCTAAAAAAAGTGAGCAAGTCGATATTAGCACTTCAATGATCCACAGCTGGAGATCGATCACAGAATGAAGTCTTTTGGAGGAGTTAATCTGCCTAATCTCGCCCTAACGTCACAGCAGCAACCTCTCCCTATGCTTGAATCAGCAGAGTGACGTGCAGCGCTACGTGACCCAAGCTTATATAGAGGCTGGGTCACATGCTGCACTGGCCAATCACAGCCATGCCAATAGTAGGCAAGGCTGTGATGGCCTCTTGGGGCAAGTAGTATGACGCTAGTTGATTGGCTGCTTTGCAGCCTTTCAAAAAGCGCCAAGAAAGCACCGAACTCCGAACCCGAACACGGACTTTTACGAAAATGTTCGGGTTCGGGTCCGTGTCACGGACACCCCAAAATTCGGTACGAACCCGAACTATACAGTTCGGGTTCGCTCATCCCTACCCAGGATTCATCAGGGGACACGGGGCAATGGTGGTGGTTATCCCTCCCGGCTAATTCACCAGAAAGTAGGGGAATAGCCTATGTAGTTACTGCAATCAAGGTGTGGCTGAGTCTGCGAATAACATTAAGAAGCAAAAAACAAGAGTAAATAAAGTAACATAGATGAACCTCCATCAATCAAACCATGTGGGACTCTGGAGGCAAATCACTTACATTCTGTTGGCAGCGGTCGGCGTATGGCTCTAAATCCACCTTCAAGCAAAGACCCAGGGTGGTGGTGTCTGCAGTGGTGGGGTGACCGGCAACTAGTGGGGCAAAACCGTCCCCTTATAAGGGCTGTAGGGCCATGTGAGACGTCCCATAACCTCCGGCGCCTATTCATGACGCCATAGGAGGCGTATCACTAGCATGGCCATGTGATCGGGAAGGTCGTGATCACATGTTCGCGCATGCGCACATAGCCCCCGTGCGTTTCATGGGGCTGTAGGTGGAACGCACGGCTGTGCTTCCGCATCACGTGACCGCCGCGATGCGCCAACGTCAGAGACTGTTGCGTCACGATGGCGGTCACATGATCGGAGTGGAGCAACAGCAGAAATGTCCCAGATGACTGAAGGAGGCCAAGCTCAGTAAAGCTACATATCAGATTGGTATGACGTCATCTTGGGGCATCATTAGGGACATGCATAACCGCTCCCCCGGTCTGCATGACACATGACTGGGCCGTCCCCCTCTTAAGGGTATATTAGTAGGGAGAGCTCAGCTCCAGTAGAGATTTCAGGAATGGAATAAAGAGAGAATACATCAAGGGGGAGTCAACCGCTCATTGGTCTGGTGGGACCATAACCTCCTTGTCCCTCTTACATAGAGGGGACATGACAGTATGTGTCCATTGTCCCACATATTGGACCAAAAATATACAGGGGTTTAAATGACCGAGAGTCTGATCCCCGGATTCAAACAGAAAAAATTGTGATCAAAGGAAACAGCTGAAATTTAGTTGTTCATTCAAACCGTGAGGGGCGACCGTGTTTAAGGTGAACGTCCACCAACACTCTCTTTGTAGAATGAGTCTATTCCAATCGCCCCCCCGTGTAGGTTTGAGCACTTATTTAATGGCCATGAAGCTGATGGCCGAGGCGCGTCCATCATGGGATAACTGTACATGACGCGCTATGGGAGTATCTCTGTTATTTCGGATGTCCTTGAAATGCTTGCGCAGTTCCCTAAAGGTTTTGCCAATGTAGCGAAGCCCACATATACACGTTACCAGGTAAATCACACCCGCCGTGCGGCAGTTTATGAAACCCTTCACATGGTAAACGGTGTTATTGGGTTCCCCAGTGAAAGTCTTACCTTGTGACAGGCTGCCACAGAAACGGCAATGTCCGCATCTGTGGCATCCCGTCACGGGTGTGTCCAGCCACGTCCGTGGCTTCACTGGAGGGGCAAAATGGCTGTGCACCAGGCTGTCCCTCAGGTTATTGCCTCTCCTAAAGGTGAGGGAGACGGTGGGGCTAAGGACATCAGTAAGGTCTGGGTACATAAGGAGAGTATCCCAGTGCTGTGCCAGGATTCTCTTCACTTGGGAAGCCGCAGCATCAAACGTTCCTATTAACCGGACAGTACCTTGAGATTCGCTCGCCCTACTGGTTGTGGGGTGGAGTAACTCAGTTCGCGTACGTGCTTTAGTTTTTTCGTATGCCAGTCTGAGGGTCCTGTCCGGATATCCTCTCTTCTGAAATCTCGATCTCAGGTCTCGAGCCTGGTACTTAAAGTCACTGAGTTCTGCACAATTGCTTTTTAATCTCAGGTACTGTCCGGTTGGGATTCCTCTCTTAAGGGGCACAGGATGGCAGCTGTCCCACCTGAGCAGAGAGTTAGTGAAAGTCGGCTTACGATAAATGGACGTGCTCAGACCGCCCTTGTCATCCCTGCAAATGACCACATCCAGAAACGGGAGGCGATCTTTAACAATCACAGAGGTAAACCTTAGTTTGAAGCTGTTTACATTCAATGAGCCTGTAAAAATTGCTCTCTGGTCCTCTCCACAACACGAAAATATCGTAAATGTAGCGTGACCAGAGAGCGATGTGCTCGATGAACCACAGTGATGGTTCCCCAAACACTACAGACTCCTCCCACCAGCCCAGGAGCAAGTTGGCATACGACGGGGCACAGGAACTGCCCATCGCGGTGCCCCTGAGCTGGTGGTATATACGGCCGTCAAATAGGAAAAAATTACTCGACAGAATAAAATTTAACAATTCGAGGGTAAAGGTGTTATGCAACGTAAATTGTTGGCCCCTAGTCTTAAGATAATGGCTGGTGGCTTCCAAACCTCGTTCATGTGGAATGGAGGAATATAGGGCCTCCACATCAATGGAGGCCAGGAACCAGTGTGGCTCAATACAGATATCCTCCAGCTTCCCCAGCAGATCCCCAGTGTCCCTCACGTAGGACGGTAAAGCCGACACAAAGGGACGTAACACCTTATCCACATAAATTCCACAGTTTTGAGATAGACTCCCAACTCCCAAGACGATTGGTCGTCCCTTGATTGGAGTGGTCCCCTTGTGGACTTTAGGTAGACAATAGAAGGTAGCTGTTACCGGGTGGAGTGGGTACAGATACTCGTATTCCTCACCACTAATTAGAGAGGCTTTTTTGGCTTTTTCAAGGATGTGTCTCAAAGTCCCCTGTAGACTGCTGGTAGGGTTATTAGGAAGTATTTCATATCCAGTCCCGTCTTCCAGGACGGAGAGACACATTCCTCTATATGCCGGCATATCCATCACCACGACATTACCCCCCTTATCCGATGGCTTAATTATGATGTTTTTATCACCTTCAAGGCTTGCAATGGCCATCCTCTCCTCTCTACTACAGTTGAATCTGGGTGGGACAGGTTGTATGGTGGCCAGATCTGAGGTGGTGTGTTGTAAAAACACATCCACACAGGATACATCTCCCATAGGGGGCATTCTGATGCTTTTATTCTTCAGGGACGTAAAGGGACCTAGCCCCTCAGCATTAGGTGGTAACTGGTCAAGGTTGAAGAGAAGGTGGACGTCCTTCAAAATATCGACGGGAACGCCCAGTTCTTGACTCTCCTTTCTATCTTTGAGTTTGTGGAATTTGTGCCACTTAAGTCTTCGGGCAAAAAGGTGAAGGTCCCTTGTCCACCGGAAGATATCTAACTTATTCGTTGGAACAAAGGATAATCCACGTCCCAGCAATTTAAGTTCAATTTGTGATAGTACCCGGGAGGAGAGGTTTATGACCCGTTTATCTAAAGGGGGGGGGAGTCGCGTGTGATATCTATGACTGGGTGTTCTGGCTCCTGAGGGGGTAATAGTGTGCCCCTTGGTCTAAAAAAGGGGAGCCTGGTGCCAATACAGGGAGGTTTTGGGGGGGATTTTGTGGATTCTGTCTGGGGCAATTGCCGCGTCCCCTGGGTCTATATGATCCCCGTCCACGCCCCCTATTCTTGGAGTATCTTTCTCTCTCCACGTCGGATGCTTCCGTATCCGTGGAGGAAAGATCTGTGTTCTGGGTAGCGGGCGGGTTGGTCAGAAATTGGTACACCTTATTATCCCGGAAATCCTGAAAATCTCAGTTGTATTGCTTATGTTTACTGTCTTTGAGTTGATACTGATACCGTTCTACCGTATTTTGTAATTGTACTTCCTTAACTGAAAAGTCAGGTTCAGATTAGAACTTCTTTGCAATTTCAATCTGTTCATTAAGACTGCCCGACCCAGAATCACTTTTTCTTCATCCAAGAGAAGCTGCATTAATTTTAGGGAACTAGATGTTGCCTCCCTTTCCCATTTTTTTAGGAATTCAGGATTCCTAATGCGATGTGCGGGAGTCAGAGTAACGGGGGTACAGACCCCAAAAATTAGGCATTCACCTGACAGAAAATAACTTGTGTTCCTTGATGCGGTTGGACGTGACGTGGTTTGTGCCCCTTCTCAGACGGTATCATCTCCCTGTGGGTATTCAGGTTTGTTGCGCCCTTGCGTTCTGGCTGCAGCGTTCCGTGCTTGCTGGTTGCTAGGGGCAACGTCCTGTATCGCAGCTTCTTTGCTGCAGTTTCTTGTTTACCCCTGATCTGATTAGGTACCTCCCTGCTTAGTTCTGATAGGGTTATTCTCCCTCTTTATTTTCTGGGTGTGTCCGTTCAGGTGCACTCATTAAGCTGCTACTTCTGTCTTTGGACGTGTAGGTTCAGGGCTCAGTCTGCATAGCTTGTGGTCAGTTGTGTTAATTCAGGCCCCAAAAATTAGGCATTGACCTAAAAGAAAAGAACTTGTGATTATGTGGCTGGAGGTACATTAGGTGGTCACTGGATAAAAATTTTACTATAGGCCACTGGAGTAGAGACCCCAAAATTAGGCATTCACCAGACAGAAAAGGCCTTTTATGGCACTGTATATACATAAGACAAGGACCGTTCTGTGTGGTGGCGGATATGTGTGGGCTGGCATGAGGAAATTCAATTACACGTGGTCATCACAGGTGTTAAATTCCTCCGAGATCCATGCCTCATTCATTTTTAGAAATGTGAGGTAGTCCACACTGTCATGAGCTAGGCGAGTGCGCTTATCGGTCACGATCCCCCCTGCTGCGCTGAATGTCCTTTCGGACAAGACACTCGACAACGGGCAAGCCAAGAATTCCATGGAAAATTGTGCCAGCTCTGGCCACAGGTCAAGCCTACACACCCAGTAGTACAGGGGTTCCTCGCTTCTCCTAGCGTCCACATCGGCCGTAAACCCGATGTAGTCGGACAACTGTCAGTCTAGGCGTTCTCTGAGGCTAGATCCGGTGGGTGTCTCTAGATGGGTTGGCTGCAAGAATGATCTCATATCTGAAGTAACCAACACATCTTCAAACAGCCCTCTTTTTGCAGGCATGGTAGGATTGGTACCCGCACCTGTTTCGCTGTGGGTGGAAATTCCTCTGCCA
Organism: Bufo bufo; assembly: GCF_905171765.1. NCBI lineage: Eukaryota > Metazoa > Chordata > Amphibia > Anura > Bufonidae > Bufo > Bufo bufo. The sequence continues at coordinate 24,106,264 of NC_053389.1, read as the reverse complement.
GTGCCCGCAACAGCAGAATGCAGCATCTCTCGCAGCAAGGCCTGGAAATGCTGCATTCTGACAGCCCTCTGTGATGCTTGTAACATGTCTGCCATTTTGTGTTTGCACCGGGTGTCTAGATACGTTGCCACCCAGTACAAGTCCTTGACCTTTATGCTTTTTATATGAGGGTCCCTCTTCAAGCACTGGAGCATGAAGGCCCCCATTTGCACTAAATTCGAAGCGGTGGAGCACCCGGCTCCTGCTCATCGCCCAGGAGAATGTTGTCCTCGGTCTCCTCCCCCGAGCCACGGACAACACCAGGGATTCCCAAAAAGTTTAAAGTCCCCTCAAAGCCTGCTCTTCTTGCTCCTTCTCCTCCCCATAGCCACATCTTCAGACTCCTGCTTGTCTCAGATGGAGTAGACCCCATGGGAATTCATTCAGCATTGCGACTTCCTCATCTTACAGCTCCTGCTCCTCGACTGCTTGATGAATTACACGACACAATGCACATTTCAAGGTATGATGTCAGTGATGGCGCCCTGGCTGCGACTCATCAGTTTGGTGATCTCATCAAATGGGCGCAGAAATCTACATGTGTTGCGCATGAGCAGCCACTTAGCAGCAGGGGCAATATTTAAATTTGCTATATTTCGTGAATATTTGTCATATATTTCCGAATTCGTGATCTCCAGTCATTGTTTTCTTGATTGTGAAAATCAGCAATTAGAAAATTATCGATTAAAAATTTGCGATAAAAATTTGCATATACGAAAATTTGCGATAAACACTACTCCTAAAGTCAAAGATATTGCAGCCTTCTCATTGGCCCACAAGCAAGAAGCAGTGAGGGATCATGGGTACTGATTAAAAAAAATCTAGAATATTCTCGATTACGAAGATATAGCACTATATTCTAGATATTCGTGAATTCTCGAAGTGCCAATATTCGCTATAAAAATTTGCGATTAGAATATTTGCGATCAACACTACTAGCGCGGTGAAAAGAAACCAAGTTACCCAGAACTTGTCCTGCTGCAGAGTTCGTACAGGTAATCGTTAATGGCACTTTGCTGCTGGAGCAGCCTATCAAGCATATACAAGGTGGTGTTTCAGCGCGTCGGGCTGTCACAAATCAGACGTCTGACGGGCAGGAGGTGTCGCCGCTAAATGTCAATAAAACCGCCATCTCATCCCGCAAAAAATGAGCCCCTACATTAGATAGCTTCCAGGCTATGGAGATACTAAAATAATTTTGGTTCCTAAAATGATAATATCGTGTAAAATCTAAATACATTTTAAAATGTAGACATATGTAGACATATAAGGTATCGCCGCGTCCGTAAGAATCTTCCCTATAAAAATAACATTTGACCAAACCCTTCGGATGAACAGCATTAAAAATATAAAATAAAAACTGTGCCAAAACACCCATTTTTTGGCAAAATTTCCATTCGAATCCTTTTTTTCCGGTAATAAAGCAAGGGTTAACAGCCAAACAAAACTAAATATTTTATTCTGTAGTTTGCAGAAACACCCCTATGTGGTCGTAAATGGCTATATAGCCACACGGCAGGGCATAGAACGAAGGGAACGCCATATGGTTTCTGGAAGGCAGATTTTGATGGATTGGTTTATTTACACCATGTCCCATTAGAAGCCCCCCTGATGTAGCCTAAACTAGAAACTCCAAAAAAGTGACCCCATCTAAGAAACTACACCCCTCAAGGTATTCAAAAGTTACTTTACAAACTTTGTTAACCCTTTAGGTGTTCCACAAAACTAAATAGCGAATGTAGAAACAATTTTAGAATTAATTTTTTTGTTACCTTGCCTCAAAAAGTGTAATATAGAGCAACCAAAAATCATATTTACCCAAAAATAGTCCCATAACAACAACCACCTTATCCCGTAGTTTCCTAGATGGGGTCACTTTTATGGAGTTTCTACTCTAGGGGTGCATCAGGGGGCTTGAAAGGGTACATGGTGTAAATAAACCAGTCCAGCAAAATCTGCCTTCCAAAAACCATATGGCGTTCCCCTTCTTCTATGTCCTGCCGTTTAGCCAAATAGTAGTTTACGACCACATATGGGGTGTTTCTGCAAACTACAGAATCAGGGAAACCCATATTGAGTTTTGTTTGGCTGTTAACCCATTTTTTCCAGTAATAAAGTTAGGGTTAAAATAGAAAATTTGCCAAAAAATAGAAATTCCAAAATTGTTTCTCCATCTGCCATTAACTCTTGTGGAACACCTAAAGAGTTAACAAAGTTTGTAAACCCAGTTTTGAATACCTTGAGGGGTGTACTTTCTTAGATGGAGTCACTTTTTTGGAATTTCTATTCTAGGGGTGCAACGGGGGCTTGAAATGGGACATGGTATAAACAAAACCTGCAAAATCTGCCTTCCAAAACCCATATGGCGTTCCCCTCTTTCTATGTTCTCCCGTTTGGCCAAACAGTAGTTTAGGACCACATATGGGGTGTTTTTGCAAACTACAGAATCAGGGCAACCCATATTGATTTTTGTTTGGCAGTTAACCCTTGCTTTGTTCCTGGAAAAAATTGATTATATTGGAAAATTTTCCCAAAAATCGAAATTCTTAAATTTTCTGTCCATTTGCCATGAAGTCTTGTGGAAGACCTAAAGGGTTAACAAAGTTTGTAAAATCTGTTTTGAATACCTTGAGGGGTGTAGTTTCTAAAATGGTGTCATTTTTGAATGTTTTCTATTACGTAAGCCTCACAAAGTGACTTCAGACCTGAACTTGTCCATAAAAAGTGGGATTTGGAAAATTTCTGAAAAATTAAAAAATTTGCTTCTAAACGTCTATGTCTATGTAACATCGCCAAAAAATAAAATATCATTCCCAAAATTATACAAACATGAAGTAGACATATGGGGAATGTAAAGTAATCACAATTTTTGGGGGTATTACTATGTATTACAGAATAGAGAAACTGAAACTTTGAAATTAACTTTTTTGACCCAATTTTAGCAGTGTCATGAAGTACAATAGGTGACGAAAAAACTATCTCAGAACGGCCTCGGTAAGTAAAAGCGTTTTAAAGTTATCAGCACTTAAAGTGACACTGGTCAGATTTGTAAAAAAATTGCCTGGTCCTTAAGGTGAAATAGGGCTGTGTCCTTAATGGATTAATTAAATCAACATATGTAGGTGATCAATAGTATTCAATACCAATACACAGGCCAGCACACAAAAGTATCTGTGAGGGATAACATTTAGGCATAAATCAGTTTTCCTTTATTCCTGTGTTCACAAACACATTTCCAATCAATTTTTGTTTTTATTGGGAACGGATTACAACGGATTACATTCAAACTAGCAACATATTGTGAGACAGTGACAGGCCTCATGGCTGTTAGGAGACAGGAATGGCAGGGTTATCAATTTCTTTCCCATCAGTGGTCAGGCCTGAGGCAGCAACAGGTGCCACAATTAACGGAGCATAAAGCTGTCCTCAAAGTGAGAGGCGCATGTCCTGTGTTTTACAGAAGCCTGGAGTGGTTCTGTGTGTTGTTTGAGCTCGAAGCGCTGAGAGACGCCGCGGCTGTGATTAGCCTGAGGTTTTGAGTCCAGCTACGCCTAGGGAAAAGGGTCGCATGGTCAGTGTCCGGCGGACGACTAGACCACAATCCTCCAAAAGACACCGGTGTGGTAACAGCCAGGAGGCTGATGGAAATTAGGCTGGGGAAAGCCGCATGGGTTCACGTGTGTGTGAACAGCGTTATCGGCACTGGCCATGTAGGTGGAGTACTCAAAACAGCTCAAGAAGCACACAGGTCTCGCATGGAGGCCTAGTCATTGGTGGTGAAGTGGTGCTGTTCCGCAGAGCGACTTACCCGTGCATGCTGCAGCTGAAACTCCACTATCGCCTGCTGCTGCTCGCACAGTCTGTCCAGCATATGCAAGGTGGAGTTCCACCTTGTGGGCACGTCGCATATAAGGCAGTGAGCGGGAAGGCCGAAGTTACGCTGCAGCGCTGACAGGCGAGCAGCAGCAGGGTGAGAACGCCGAAAGCGCGCACAGACGGCCCACACTTTCTGCAGCAGCTCTGACATATTGGGGTAATTTTTAAGGAACCTCTACACCACCAAATTCAGCACATGCGCCAGGCAAGGCATGTCCATCAAACCGGCTAGTCCCAGAGCTGCTACGAAATTTCGCCCATTATCGCACACCACCAGGCCGGGCTTGAGGTTCACTGGCACCAACCACTCATCAGTCTGTTGTTCCATGCCCGTCCATAGCTCCTGCGCAGTGTGGGGTTTGTCCCCCAAACAGATAAGTTTTAAAACTGCCTGCTGTCGTTTACCCCTGGCTGTGCTGAAGTTGGTGGTGAAGGTGTTACACTGACCAGATGAGGAGCCGGTAGAGGATGCGGAAGCGGAGTAGGAGTAGTAAGCAATAGGAGGCAAACTGAAGCACCCTGCAATCCTCGGTGGTGGAAGGACATGCGCCAAACTGCTATCCGCCTCAGGCTCAGCCGCCACTACATTTAGCCAGTGTGCTGTTATGGAGATATAACGTCCCTGACCGTGCTTACTGGTCCATGTATCCGTAGTTAGGTGGAACTTGCCACAGATGGCATTGCGCAGTGCACACCTGATTTTATCCCCACTTAGTTGTGCAGGGAAGGGATGGCTCGCCTGGAAAAGTAGTGGCGGCTGGGCACGACGTACTGTGGGACAGCCAACACCATAAGGCTTTTAAAACTCTCCGTCTCCACCAGACGGAATGACAGCATTTCAAAGGCCAGTAATTTTGAAATGCTGGCATTCAGGGTCAGGGATTGCGTGTGGGTAGTGGGATACTTCCTCTTCCACTCCAGTGTTTGGGAGATGGAGAGCCGAACGCTTCCGTGGGACATTGTGGAGATGCTTTTTTGACCCAGGTGGTGGTGTTGCTGGCAGATCCTCTGTTTGCGGGGTGGCAGGTGGCACTGTCACTCCAGAGGTGGATGACGAGACCGAGACTGCAGCAGAAGAGGAAGCAGGAGGAGCCAGAGGTGTCTACTTTACTGCAGCTCGTGCTTTCACTTAGATACCTGGTCATGCAGGTTGTGCTCAGGTTGAGAACGTTTATGCCTCACTTCAGGCTCTGATTGCACAGCGTGCAAACCACTCGTGTCTTGTCGTCAGCACATTGTCTGAATAACTGCCAAGCCAGGAAACTCCTTGGAGCTGGCTTTGGTGTGCTCGGTCCCTTGCTGCGTTGGGCAGTAGCAGGCGTACTGTCTAGGGGACGGCCGCTTTGCTTTTGCACCCTGCTCCCTTTTCTGCTGTGTTGGTGGCTCTGTGCGACCACTGCCTCTTCCTCCGAACTACGCAGGTCACTCGCATGACCTTGATTCCATGTGGGGTCGAGGACCTCATCGTCCTCCACATCATCTTCCACCCAGTCTTTACCCCTGCCCTCCTTGTTGGTCTGCACACTGCAGAAAGCCACAGCAGTTGGCACCTGTGTTTAGTCATAATCCGAGACGTGCAGGGGTGGTCGTCCCATGTACTCATCTTGAAACATAAGTGGTAGGGCATCGGTGCACTCAATCTCTTCCACTTCTGGGGCAGGGCTATGTAGATGGCCCTGGGAAACCCTGCTAACAGAGTCATCAAAAAGCAGAATAGACTGCTGCATGACTTGGGGCTCAGACTGCTTGGCTAATTTGCAAGGGGGTGAGGTGAAAAACTGATGGACATCCGCAGCAGGTGCCAACTGTGGTTTTTCAGCAGGAGACTGGGTGGGAGACAATGTGAAGGAACTGGAGGCACTGTCAGCAACCCAATCTACTATCACCTGTACTTGTTCTGGCCTCACCATTGGTAGAGCCGCATTAGGCCCGACCAAATAACGCTGAAGGTTCTGTTGCCTACTTGCACCTGAGGAAGGTATTTCACTTGTGCGTGTAGCTGGCACAGATCGACCGACCACGTCCTCTCCCTGCAACAGGAGCTCCACCAGCAGCACCATGACCGTGGCCACGCCCCTTATTCGATGCTCTTATTCTCCGCAATTATAGTATTTTGCCCAAAATGGGTGTTTTTTTAATAACAGAATATAACAGCAGTATCTAACGCGTGTATTTCACACTGACAGATGCAGCAAAGGCCGCAAATTTTGTATTTTCCCCCAAATTATTATTTTTTAAATAACAGAATATAACAGCAGTATCTAACACGTGTATTTCACACTGAAAGATGCAGCAAAGGCTGCAAATTTAGTATTTTGTCCAAAATGGTGCTTTTTTTAATAACAGAATATAACAGCAGTATCTAACGCGTGTATTTCACACTGAAAGATGCAGCAAAGGCTGCAAATTAAGTATTTTGCCCAAAAAGGGTGTTTTTTAACCCCTTAAGGACATAGGACGTACCGGTACGCCCTATTTCCCGAGTCCTTAAGGACCAAGGACGTACCGGTACGTCCTGACTTAAAATCTGTATTCCGGCGCCCCAGGGGTTAATCGGAACGGGATTTCGGCTGAAATCATTCAGCCGCCATCCCGTAACAATGTAGGGGGGGGTCATTTTACCCCCGCGTATCAGCGATCGCAGGAAACCGCATGTCAATTCAGACCTGCGGTTTGCTGCGCTTTTTGCAGTTTCTGATCCCCGCGGGCCCTGACCGCGGGGATCAGAAACTTTAGAGTGGCTAAAATCTATATTTTTCACCCCCCCCTGCACCCCTGCAAGGTTTTATGCCGGCGGGTGGTGCGGGGGGGGGTGTCGCAGGCGGTGGGGGCGTTGCGGGAGGCAGGCGGTGCGGCAGGCGGGATCGCGATCCCCCGCCTGCCTCCCAATGAACGATCGTTGGCTTCTAGTGGGTTATACCAGGGTGCCAGCACATTGCTGGCACCCTGGTATAAACGGCTGACATCTGTGCAGATGTCAGCCGTTTAACCCTTTCCATACCGCGGTCCGTACGGACAGCTGTATGGAAAAAGTTAACTGTCATCGGTCAGGGAGCTCCCTCCCTCTCCATCGGGGGGCTGCTGTGCCTTTGCAGCCCCCCGATGGAGAGGGAGAGAGCCCCCCGACAGCCCCCAGAGAGCCCCCCTCAGCTCGTGCTTACCCTTCCCCGTCTGCGAAGTTCTGAGCAGACGGGGAAGGTTCCCATGGCAACAGGACGCCTGCTCAGGCGTCCTGCTGTCCATGGTGCTGAACAGATCTGTGCTAAAAGCATAGATCTGTTCAGTGTAAGTAAAATACAGTACAGAACAATATATATTGTACTGTACTGTATTATACAGACATCAGACCCACTGGATCTTCAAGAACTAAGTGGGTCTGGGTCACAAAAATGTAAAAAAAAGTGAAAAAAGTTAAGATAAAAAAAAAACATTTATCACTGAATAAAAATTCAAAAAATAAAATACACTACACATATTAGGTATCGCCGCGTCCGTAACGACATGATCTATAAAACGGTCATGTTACTTTCCCCGCACGGTGAACGCCATAAAAATAAAAAAAATAAAAACTTTGAGAAAATTGAAATTTTGCCCACCTTACTTCCCAAAAAAGGTAATAAAAGTGATCAAAAAAGTTGCATGTACGCCAAAATAGTACCAATCAAACCGTCATCTCATCCCGCAAAAAATGAGACCCTACCCAAGATAATCGCCCAAAAACTGAAAAAACTATGGCTCTTAGACTATGGAAACACTAAAACATGATTTTTTTTGTTTCAAAAATGAAATCATTGTGTAAAACTTACATAAATAAAAAAAAAGTATACATATTAGGTATCGCCGCGTCCGTATCGACCGGCTCTATAAAAATATCACATGATCTAACCCCTCAGATGACCACCGTAAAAAAATAAAAACAAAAACGGTGTAAAAAAAGCCATTTTTTGCCATCTTATGTCACAAAAAGTGTAATAGCGAGCGATCAAAAAGTCATATGCACCCCAAAATAGTGCCAATCAAACCGTCATCTCATCCCGCAAAAAATGAGACCCTACTCAAGATAATCGCCCAAAAACTGAAAAAACTATGGCTCTTAGACTATGGAGACACTAAAACATTTTTTTGGTTTTAAAAATGAAGTTATTGTATAAAACTTACATAAATAAAAAAAATAGTATACATATTAGGTATCGCCGCGTCCGTGACAACCTGCTCTATAAAATTACCACATGATAAAACCTGTCAGATGAATGTTGTAAATAACAAAAAAAAAAAAACGTGCCAAAAAAGCTATTTCTTGTTACCTTGCTGCACAAAAAGTGTAATATAGAGCAACCAAAAATCATATGTACCCTAAACTAGTACCAACAAAACTGCCACCCTATCCCGTAGTTTCTAAAATGGAGTCACTTTTTTGGAGTTTCTACTCTAGGGGTACATCAGGGGGGCTTCAAATGGGACATGGTGTAAAAAAAAAACAGTCCAGCAAAATCTGCCTTCCAAAAACCGTATGGCATTCCTTTCCTTCTGCGCCGTACCGTGTGCCCGTACAGCGGTTTACGACCACATATGGGGTGTTTCTGTAAACTACAGAATAAGGGCCATAAATAATGAGTTTTGTTTGGCTGTTAACCCTTGCTTTGTAACTGGAAAAAAAATATTAAAATGGAAAATCTGCCAAAAATGTAAAATTTTGAAATTGTGTCTCTATTTTCCATTAAATCTTGTGCAACACCTAAAGGGTTAACAAAGTTTGTAAAATCAGTTTTGAATAGCTTGAGGGGTGTAGTTTCTTAGATGGGGTCACTTTTATGGAATTTCTAATCTAGGGGTGCATCAGGGGGGCTTCAAATGGGACAAGGTGTCAAAAAACCAGTCCAGCAAAACCTGCCTTCCAAAAACCAAACGGCGCACCTTTCACTCTACGCCCCGCTGTGTGGCCATACAGTAGTTTACGGCCACATATGGGGTGTTTCTGTAAACAGCAGAGTCAGGGCAATAAAGATACAGTCTTGTTTGGCTGTTAACCCTTGCTCTGTTAGTGGAAAAAATGGGTTAAAATTGAAAATTAGGCAAAAAAATGAAATTCTCAAATTTCATCCCCATTTGCCAATAACTCTTGTGCAACACCTAAAGGGTTAACTACGTATGTAAAATCAGTTTTGAATACCTTGAGGGGTGTAGTTTCTTAGATGGGGTCACTTTTAGGGAGTTTCTCCTCTAGGGGTGCATCAGGGGGCTTCAAATGGGACATGGTGTCAAAAAACCAGTCCATAAAAACCAGCCTTCCAAAAACCATACGGCGCACCTTTCACTCTACGCCCCGCTGTGTGGCCGTACAGTAGTTTACGGCCACATATTGGGTGTTTCTGTAAACGGCAGAGTCAGGGAAATAAAGATACAATCTTGTTTGGCTGTTAACCCTTGCTTTGTTAGTGGAAAAATTGGGTTAAAATTAAAAATTAGACAAAAAAATGAAATTCTCAAATTTCCTCCCCATTTGCCAATAACTCTTGTGCAACACCTAAAGGGTTAACAATGTATGCAAAATCAGTTTTGAATACCTTGAGGGGTGTAGTTTCTTAGATGGGGTCATTTTTGGGTGGTTTCTATTATGTAAGCCTCGCAAAGTGACTTCAGACCTGAACTGGTCCCTAAAAATTGAGTTTTTGTAAATTTCTGAAAAATTTCAAGATTTGCTTCTAAACTTCTAAGCCTTGTAACATCCCCAAAAAATAAAATATCATTCCCAAAACAATTCAAACATGAAGTAGACATATGGGGAATGTAAAGTCATCACAATTTTTTGGGGTATTACTATGTATTACAGAAGTAGAGGAAACTGAAACTTTGAAATTTGCTAATTTTTCCAAATTTTTGGTAAATTAGGTATTTTTTTGTGCAAAAAAAATAATTTTTTTGACTTCATTTTACCAGTGTCATGAAGTACAATATGTGACGAAAAAACAATCTCAGAACGGCCTGGATAAGTCAAAGCGTTTTAAAGTTATCAGCACTTAAAGTGACACTGGTCAGATTTGCAAAAAATGGCCTGGTCCTTAAGGTGAAAATGAGCCCGGTCCTTAAGGGGTTAAAACCCAGAAAATTATTGCAGTATTTCAAGCTTATATTTCACACTGACAAATGCAGCATAGGCCCCAGAATTAGAGTATTGCCAAAAATGGGTGTTTTTTTTAACCCAGAAAATTATTGCAGTATTTCAAGCTTCTATTTCACAATGACAGCTGCAGCAAATGCCGCAAATTTATATTTTGCCCAAAAAGGGTGTTTTTTATAGCAGAATATAACAGTGGTAACTAACTCTTGTATTTCACACTGAAAGATGCAGCAAACGCTGCAAATTTAGTATTTTGTCCAAAATGGTGTTTTTTTTAATAACAGAATATAACAGCAGTATCTAACACGTGTATTTCACACTGACAGATGCAGAAAAGGCTGCAAATTTAGTATTTTGCCCAAAATGTTTTTTTTTTTTTAAACAGAAGATAACAGCAGTATCTAACGTGTGTATTTCACACTGACAGATGCAGCAAAGGCTGCAAATTTAGTATTTTGCCCAAAAAGGGTGTTTTTTAAAACCCAGAAAATTATTGCAGTATTTCAAGCTAATATTTTAAACTGAAAAATGCAGCATAGGCCCCAGATGTAGGGTATTGCCAAAAATGGGTGCTTTTTTAAACCCAGAAAATTATTTCAGTATTTCAAGCTTGTATTTAACAATGACAGATGCAGCAAACGCCGCAAATTTAGTATTTTGCCCAAAAAGGGTGTTTTTTTTAAAACACATATAATTATTGCAGTATTTCAAGCTTATATTTCACACTGACCAATGCAGCATAGGCCCCAGATGTAGGGTATTGCCAAAAATGGGTGATTTTTTAAACCCAGAAAATTATTGCAGTATCTCAAGCTTATATTTCACAATGAAAGATGCTGCAAATGCCGCAAATTTAGTATTTTTCCCAAAAAGGGTGTTTTTTATTAGCAGAATATAACAGTAGTATCTAACGCTTGTATTTCACACTGACAGATGCAGCAAAGGCTGAAAATGTAGTATTTTGCCCAAAAAAGGTGTTTTTAAAACCCAGATAATTATTGCAGTATTTCAAGAGTATATTTCACACTGACAAATGCAGCATAGCCCCCAGATGTAGGGTATTGCCAAAAATTGGTCCTTTTTTAAACCCAGAAAATTATTGCAGTATTTCAAGCTTGTATTTAATAATGACAGATGCAGCAAACGACGCAAATTTTGTATTTTGCCCAAAAAGGGTGTTTTTTAAAACCCAATAAATTATTGCAGTATTTCAAGCTTGTATTTCACACTGGCCAATGCAGCATAGGCCCTAGATGTAGGGTATTGCCAAAAATGGTTGATTTTTTAAACCCAGAAAATTATTGCAGTATCTCAAGCTAATATTTCACAATGAAAGATGTAGCAAATGCCGCAAATTTAGTATTTTGCCCAAAAAGGGTGTTTTTTTTTAATAGCAGAATATGACAGTGGTATCTAACTCTTGTATTTCACACTGACACATGCAGCAAAGGCTGCAAATTTAGTATTTTGCCCAAAAAGGGTGTTTTTTAAAACCCAATAAATTATTGCAGTATTTCAAGCTTGTATTTCACACTGACAAATGCAACATAGGTCTCAGATGTAGGGTATTGCCAAAAATGGTTGATTTTTTAAACCCAGAAAATTATTGCAGTATCTCAAGCTAATATTTCACAATGAAAGATGTAGCAAATGCTGCAAATTTAGTATTTTGCCAAAAAAGGGTGTTTTTTAATAGCAGAATATAATAGTGGTATCTAACTTTTGTATTTCACACTGACAGATGCAGCAAAGGCTGCAAATTTAGTATTTTGCCCAAAAAGGGTGTTTTTTAAAACCCAGAAAATTATTGCAGTATTTCAAGCTTATATTTCACATTGACAAATGCAGCATAGGCCCCAGATGTAGAGTATTGCAAAAAATGGGTGTTTTTTTAAACCCAGAAAATTATTGCAGTGTTTCAAACTTCTATTTCACAATGACAGCTGCAGCAAACGCCGCAAATTTAGTATTTTGCCCAAAAAGGGTGTTTTTTTTATAGCAGAATATAACAGCAGTATCTAACACGTGTATTTCACACTGACAGATGCAGAAAAGGCTGCAAATTTAGTATTTTGCCCAAAATGGGTGTTTTTTTTTAATAACAGGAGATAAAAGCAGTATCTAACGTGTGTACTTTACACTGATAGATGCAGCAAAGGCTGCAAATTTCGTATTTTGCCCAAAAAGGGTGTTTTTTAAAAAACCCAGAAAATTATTGCAGTACTTCAAGCTTATATTTTAAACTGAAAAATGCAGCATAGGCCCCAGATGTAGGGTATTGCCAAAAATGGGTGCTTTTTTAAACCCAGAAAATTATTTCAGTATTTCAAGCTTGTATTTAATAATGACAGATGCAGCAAACGCCGCAAATTTTGTATTTTGCCCAAAATGGGTGTTTTTTATAGCAGAATATAACAGTAGTATCTAACGCTTGTATTTCACACTGACAGATGCAGCAAAGGCTGCAAATGTAGTATTTTGCCCAAAAAAGGTGTTTTTAAAACCCAGATAATTATTGCAGTATTTCAAGAGTATATTTCACACTGACAAATGCAGCATAACCCCCAGATGTAGGGTATTGCCAAAAATTGGTGCTTTTTTAAACGCAGAAATTTATTGCAGTATTTTAAGCTTGTATTTAATAATGACAGATGCAGCAAACGCCGCAAATTTTGTATTTTGCCCAAAAAAGGTGTTTTTTTAATAGCAGAATATGACAGTGGTATCTAACTCTTGTATTTCACACTGACACATGCAGCAAAGGCTGCAAATTTAGTATTTTGCCCAAAAAGGGTGTTTTTTAAAACCCAGAAAATTATTGAAGTATTTCAAGCTTATATTTCACACTGACAAATGCTATAAAGGCACCCGATGTAGGGTATTGCCAAAAATGGGTGCTTTTTTAAACCCAGAAAATGATTGCAGTATTTAAAGATTGTATTTCACACTGACAAATGCTTCAACGGCCCCAGATGTAGGGTCTTGCAAAAAAAATGGGTTTTTGAACCCAGAATATAATTGCAGTATTTCAAGCTTGTATTTTACTGTCACAAATGCACATATGCTGTGCTGGTGCACTGAACTTGCATAAAATGGCCGCCGCCGCCGCCCACCTAACTAACAGGCGGATAAAAGTTATTTTTCTGTGTCACTGGGCTCAGGGCAGGGTAAAGAGATTGTGCACTGCACCCACAAAACAAATCTAGGTAGATCGCTGAGTTAACAAGCACTTCAGATTAAAGATTCTTTCCTATTCTCTCCCTCACAGCAGCAGCATCCTATTCCTACACTAAACAGAGCAGAGTGACGTGCAGCGCTACGTGACTCCAGGCTGGGTCACATGCTGAACTGGCCAATCACAGCCATGCCATTATTAGGCATGGCTGTGATTGCTTCTAGGGGCACACAAGTTAAATGCTTGTTGATTGGCTGCTCTGCAGCCTTTCAAAAAGCACCATTAAATCGCCAAACACCAAACCTGAAATTTTAATGAAAAGTTTACAAAAATCCTAAAATTTGGTACGTACCTGAACTTTACAGTTCGGGTTCATTCAACCCTACTAGGAATGTCACGTGATATTGTGAGTCGCAGGTCCCTACCATAGAAACATACATAGAGAGATAAAATGTATCGGCAGATAAGAACCATTTGGCCCATCTAGTCTGTCCAACATACTGAATACTATGAATAGCCCTTGGCCCTATCTTATATGAAGGGTGGCCTTATGCCTATCCCATGCATGCTTAAACTCCTTCACTGTATTTGTAGCTACCACTTCTGCAGGAAGGCTATTCCATGCATCCACTACTCTCTCAGTAAAGTAATATTTCCTGATATTACTTTCAAACCTTTGCCCCTCTAATTTAAAACTATGTCCTCTTGTAGCAGTTTTTCTTCTTTTAAATATTCTCTCCTCTTTTACCTTGTTGATTCCCTTTATGTATTTAAAAGTTTCTATCATATCCCCTCTGTCTCGTCTTTCTTCCAAGCTATACATGTTAAGGTCCTTTAATCTTTCCTGGTAAGTTTTATCCTGCAATCCATGTACTAGTTTAGTAGCTCTTCTCTGAACTCTCTCCAAAGTATCAATATACTTCTGGAGATATGGTCTCCAGTACTGAGCACAATACTCCAAATGAGGTCTCACTAGTGTTCTGTAGAGCCGCATGATCACCTCCCTCTTTCTACTGGTAATGCCTCTCCCTATACACCCAAGCATTCTGCTAGCATTTCCTGCTGCTCTATGACATTGTCTGCCTACCTTTAAGTCTTCTGAAATAAATCCCTTTCCTCAGATACTGAGGTTAGGACTGTATCACTGATTTTATATTCTGCTCTTGGGTTTTTACGCCCCAGGTGCATTATCTTTCACTTATCAACATTCAATTTTAGTTGCCAGATTTTTGACCATCCCTCTAGTTCTCCTAAATCCATTTCCATTTGGTGTATCCCTCCAGGAACATCAACTATGTTACAAATCTTTGTGTCATCAGCAAAAAGACACACCTTACCATTGAGGCCTTCTGCAATTTCGCTGATAAAGATATTAAACAATATGGGTCCCAGAACAGATCCCTGAGGTACCCCACTGGTAACAAGACCATGGTCTGAAAATACTCCATTGACTACAACCCTCTGTTGTCTGTCCCTCAGCCACTGCTTAATCCATTCAACAATATGGGAGCAAAGCCCAAAGACTCTAATTTATTGATTAGCCTTCTATGTGGGACAGTATTAAAAGCCTTACTAAAGTCTAGATAAGCGATGTCTACTGCACCTCCGCCATCTATTATTTTAGTCTCCCAATCAAAAAAATCGATAAGATTAGTTTGACATGATCTCCCTGAAGTAAACCAATTGTGTTTTTTATCTTTCAATCCATGGGATTTTAGATGTTCCACAATCCTCTCCTTAAGTATGGTTTCCATTAATTTCCCCACTATTGATGTCAGGCTTACTGGCCTATAGTTGCCCGACTCCTCCCTACTACCTTTTTTGTAAATAGGCACAACATTTGCTAATTTCCAATCTTCTGGGACGACTCCTGTTACCAGTGATTGGTTAAATAAATCTGTTAATGGTTTTGCTAGTTCACCGCTAAGCTCTTTTTATAGCTTTGGGTGTATCCCACCAGGCCCCTGTGACTTATTTGTATTAATTTTAGACAGCTGACTTAGAAACTCTTCCTCTGTAAAGACACATGCATCAAAAGATTCATTAGTCTTCTTTCCCAACTGAGGTCCTTTTCCTTCATTTTCCTTTGCAAAAACTGAACAGTATTATTCATTGAGGCGGTCAGTAAGTTATTTATCTTCTTCCATATACCTTCCTTCTTTTGTTTTTAATTTGGTAATTCCTTGTTTTAGTTTCCTTTTTTAATTTATATATCTGAAGAATGTCTTATCGCGTTTTTTCACTGACTGAGCTAATTTCTCTTCTGCCTGTGCTTTAGAAGCTCTTATAAATTGTTTGGCCTCTCTCTGCCTAATAAATTTTCCTGTCATCCTCTTTTTTTTTTTTATAATTACTAAATGCCATCTTTTTGTTTTTAATGATTTTGGCCACTTCTGTTGAGTACCACAGTGGTCTCTTCATTTTTTTGCTTTTACTGACAAGCCTAATGCAATTATCTGTTGCCTTCAATAGTGCCACTTTTAAGTAGTCCCATTTCTCCTGGACTCCATTGAAACTGTTCCAATCTGATAGGGACTCGTATACCACTAATCTAATTTTAGAAAAGTCCGTTTTTCTAAAATCTAAAACTTTAGTTCTTTTTGTGGTGTGACTCAGTCACTGTACTTATAGTAAACCACATTGACTGGTGATCACTAGATCCCAAGCTTTCCCCTACAGAAATATCAGATACCAAATTCCCATTTGTGCATACTAAATCTGAAATGGCCTCCTTCCGGGTTGGCTCCTCAACTACTTGCTGTAGAGATAATCCCAGTAGGGAATTTAGAATATCTGTACTCCTGGCAGAACTAGCTATTTTGGTTTTCCAGTTTACATCAGGAAGATTAAAGACTCCCATAATGATAAGTTCCCCTTTAATGTCATTTTAGCTATTTCCTCAACTAGTAGATCATCAAATTCTTTGACTTGGCTAGGTGGTCTATATATCACACCTACACGAGTTACCTTATCATTATAAAGCTGCAAGGTAACCCAAACTGACTCTAAATTGGTCTAGCTAACTTCTTTTAAATTAGATTTTATGCTACTGTAACGGGGTGCCGAAGGCGCACTCGGTCTCCCATCAGCCGCAGACCTGCTGCTTAGCTTTGGGAGCCAGGATCTGTGTTTGACCTCGTTCCCAGGGCGGCTTTGCTAGCTGGGAGGCTCCCTGCTCCTAGGTCTGCCTTGAGCGCCGAGCTGATCACTCGATGCTCGACTGGTTGGTCTGTCGGTCATGTGACGCTGGCCACGTCACATGACCCTCACTCCCCACTATAAATACAGGCAGCCTGCTAGCCACAGGTTTCCTGTTAATTTAGGTTCCTGGCAGTTGTTGGATACCTGTGTACTTACCTGATCCTGTTCCCTGACGATCCTTTGCCTACTCCTCCTGTACTGCGCATCCTTCCTGGTATATTGACCTCGGCTTCCACCTGACTATTCTTTGCAGACTCCTTTGGTACTTCTCGACTCTCCTGGTATTTATGACCCCGGCTTCTCCTGACCTTTCTTTGCTTATCCCTCTGTACTGCGTTGTCCTCTTGGTTTTGACCCGGTCCGTTCACTATCCGTTATTTGTCTTGTCTGTCCTTCCCGCACGTATCCTAAGTAAGGGACTGCTGTCCAGTTGTTCCCTGTCATCAGGACTCGTGAGGCAAGTAGGCAGGGCCAGGGGTGAGGGTTGAGCGCAGTGGTCACTATCCTCCCCCCTGTGTGTGTGTGTACGTGACCGTTACACTATTAGTGTGCAAAACACATCCTCCTTGAGCTGCAAAGGCAGAATGGTGTTCCCCAACATCACCTCATATGTGACATTTCCACACTTTTGAACCCCACCCTTCACATGTTGGACAGACTATATAAGCAGAAGAAGGTTATGAATGATTTCTTGATAATGCAGGTGGACA
This sequence comes from Bufo bufo, assembly GCF_905171765.1. Taxonomy (NCBI): domain Eukaryota; kingdom Metazoa; phylum Chordata; class Amphibia; order Anura; family Bufonidae; genus Bufo; species Bufo bufo. Next base: position 24,089,145 of record NC_053389.1, on the reverse strand, counting down.
GGAGTACTCCCCTGTGTAACTTCTACGTTAGCCAGTAGCAGATCATGACACATGCCGTTTTCTCAGGCCCTTTGAGGAGGCCACTTTGCCAACAGGACTACAGGATGAATGATGTCATACCTCTCCTTCACGTCCTGAGCAGATGTTGATAAATCTGACTGGCCAGTGGACAGGAGACTTGGCACCTACATCTCATGGCCAACAGAGCCCTATGGAGGCTGAACTGGCCAAGGAGGAGGATGAGGACATTAACATCCAGGAATTGTATGCAGGTGGGTTATCTGCCCAAGTGACAGGAGAGATTGATGAGAAGCATGAGGACCTTGTGCAAATGGCCAGATGCATGCACAGTTGCTTGTATAGTGACAACCACATTATGGCCCCTACAGGGCCAAAATGGGGACCTTTTTTCCACCTACTGAGAGTGATGATAAACTCAATAACTATCAAGATATCCTATGTAGTCGGTTGGTCGCTGCCTATGTGTGCCATCGCCCATCCTAACGAAGGTCTGTCAGGGGGATGCTCTGAGCTCACGTTCCACTGCAATGAATGCTGCTGGGGGAGGGGAGCCAGGACCAGCACCAGCTCCATCAGCAGCAACTTAAGTCTTGAGTCTCTACAAGGCAGCCAAACATGATTTGTAGCCGCAACTGGCCTAGTTTGTCCTGGAAAAGCTTCCATTGGAGTGGATGTATAGCACGGTGGGGGCCATAGTCACCCTAAGGAGAACTCACCTTTCAATACAAAATGTTGAGAGATTATCCTTTGTAAAAGTGAATCAGGCGTGGATCAGCCAGGATTCCACACACTGGTGCTTGATGCATTAGACTAGATCATTCTGGCAGAATTGTTCTGACTGCAGTGTGCTGTCACACCAGAACATTGTGAAAAATGGCCCGTTACTTCTGCCTCCTGCTTCAGCCACTATTTTAATGCTCAGGGCCGGTGTCAGCACCCGGCACACCCACTTCTACTGCGCTGCTATGAGCGCTTACATCAATACATATGGACGCGCTCATTGCTGGAGCGCCGGCATATGGGTCGCAGCGGTCGCAGTTGCGACTGGGCCCCTAATCCAGGTGCCAGTGGTGAGGGAATACTAGTGAGCGCTTCCATAATGGAAGCGCTCACTAGTCTGCAGGAGGAGGGGTGGAGAAGCGCTGAGAGAAGACAGCCAGGACAGGGATAGTGGCTGCATGAGAGGTAAGTTACTTTACTATTTGACAGTCTGATCTGAAGTCTGATATGAAGGTCTAATGGGGGGTTTGGAGAGGTCTCAATGGGGGTCTGGAGGTCTGACTGGGGAGTCTGGAGTGGTCTAGGTGGGGTCTGAAGGTCTGACTGGGGAGTCTGGAGTGGTCTATGGGGGGGTCCGGATGTCTGACTGGGGGTCTGCAGTTCTAATGGGGGTATTATTGGGGGTCTATAGGTCTGATTGGGGGTCTGGAGGTCTAATGGGGGTCAGATATGTCGGTCTGGAGGTATAATGGGGTCTTATTTGGGGGTCTGGAGGTCTAATGGGGGTCTTATATGGGGGTCTGGAGGTCTAATGGGGGTCAGATATGGGGGTCTGAAGGTCTAGTGGGAGTCTGGAAGTCTAATGGGGGTCTGCAGGTTCAATGGGGTCTTATCTGAGGTCTGATATTGGGTTGGGGTCTTACATAGAGGTCAAATTGGGGTTTGATCTGAGGTCTAAAGCTGGGGTCTTATATGGGGTCTGACATAGAGGTCTAAAGGGGGTTTGGTCTGAGATGGATGTCTGATCTGAAAGGAAGGGTGGAGTTTTTTGTACTAGCGCACAATATAAAGGAGTGTGGTACCAGTATTTTCAGGGAGACTTTTTCTGCAGGAAAGTATTGGTGAGCACAGCGGACACAGTATTGGGGGTGGCAGGATGGGGTGTTGAGAAGGTGGGAGGATGATGGAAAAGTAGGAAAGTAAAATGTCTGTTTGTTATACTCTGCAGAGACGAGGCGCGGCTGAAAGAAGTCACCATGGTGGTCTGGTCTGACAGGAGATAAGGAGGAAAGAGAATGTCTACTTAAAGGGGTTGTCCGGGATCAAATATATATATATTTTTTAAAGTGTACTCACTATTAACAGTTGATTAAAGTTCCCCCCATATGTGTTGAGGTATTTTCGCCACTTATACATGGCTCCGATGGCCCCCCACGCATTGTTTACATATATGTTTATCTTTGCCTAACTTCCTGTCGCACTGCACTGTGGGTTCTAATGCAGCGCGGCATCACGTGGTTACAGCTAACTATCATCTCCGCTGTAACTTTGCCCCCTCATTAATATTATGCCTCCATTCATTAGAAAGTGCTATGCCTGGTGACGTCACTGGACCGGAGGGGCGTGGCTTAGCGCGATGTCTTACAGCCTAGTCACCGCCCCTCCCTGCGATCTGCATAATTACTGAGGCTGATGGTGACATCACCGGGCTGGAGGGGCGTGGCTTAGCGCAATGTCTTCCAGCCTAGTTACCGCCCCTCCCTGCGATCTGAATAATTACAGAGGCTGTTGGTGACGTCACCGGGCTCCCTGGGAAGCGGAAGAAGAGGCTTCGCTCTGCAGCAAGGGACCCGGTACGTCACTGACTATGAGAAAATAGGCACTTCCTGCTTAGAATTTGCAATATGAAAACGGGGCATCAGACATGTGTGGCAAAGGTAGGATAGTCATGTGTGTAATATTTGTTTTACTGTTGTACAATTAGAACAATGTCCCCAATCCCGGACAACCCCTTTAAGACAAGAGAAGTCACTGGATATAAGAGGTACATATGTGGCGCTGTATGACCCTGTATGTTCTGTAGCGCTGTATGTAATGTTTTCCAAGTACAGTATGTATTTGAATGGGTTGTCCGCTTTTTTTTTTGTACGAGCGCTGCCTTCTCTGCTCTGTTTACCTGCTCATCACTGCAAATGCTACGGCAAGCAGGTGAACGGAGCAGAGAAAGCAGCTCTCATGAGAGCGCTGCCCTCTCTTCATACAGCTGATCGTCGGGGTTGCCGGAGGACCCCGGCCGATCTTATATTGATTACCTATCCTGAGGATAGGTCATCAGTAGTAAAAAGAGCAACAACACGATCCATCGGCGCTATCTCATTACAACTTTGCAGCAGTGCTCCAATACGGCGCCGTACCTCCGCTGTGATTACTATGTAAAAAACAACTTCTAAATGAGTATAGGGGCACCACGCACCTCCACTTAACTACTGCACACCGCTACTAATTATCAACTATAAGACAGGATTTTCCTTACTATCTTTATTGGTCCTCCTCGCAGCTGCTTGTTAGTCCGTGTGTGGAGTCGTTTCCTTTTTATTCTTTAAAGAGCTTAACAGAGATCCGCGCTGGTTGTAGGCAACGTTTTTCAAAGCTCGCCCCAACCGGTGGCATAGCTTCTACTTTCGTTTTTCGCTCACGCTCACTGAATGGAGCGGGTGACGTCACCAGAGCTACAGTTTCTCACAGACACCAAAGGGGATCATCCAACGAGTTTCTAGCACTACGGTGCACTACGTCGAGGATCTCTGTTAAGCTCTTTAAAGAATAAAAAGAAAACGACTCCACACACGGACAAGCATCTGCGAGGAGGACCAATAAAGATAGTAAGGTAAATCCTGCCTTATAGTTGGTAATTAGTAGCGGTCTCCTAATACAGTGTGCAGTAGTTAAGTGGAGGTGCGCGGTGCCCCTATACTCATTTAGAAGTGGTAAAAAGAGGGCAACCCCTTCAACAGTAGGACTCTTACACAGTATAATGACCCCAGTGCCCTCCATTTAGTATAATGATCGCCAATGACCCTCCATTCAGTATAATGACCCCCAGTGACCCCATACAGTATAATGACCCCCAGTGACCCCATACAGAATAATGACCCCCAGTGACTCCATACAGTATAACCTCCAGTTTGGTGGCCACTGGGGGTCATTATTATGAATTGGGGGGTGACTGAGGGTCATTATTCTAAATGGAGGGCCACTGGGGGTTATTATACTGTGTGTGAGGGCATTGGGGGGTCATTATACTGTATATAGGCAACTGGGGTTCTTTATACAGTGTGGGAGTCACAGGGTTAAATGTATAAAAATGCCAAAAGGGGGCCCACTGAGATTTATCGCCCAAGGGCCCACATGGACCTGGAGCCGGCCCTGTTAATGCTGTCATTTAACTAATGCCACACACCTGTGGCCATCTTCTCCTACTGCCACCATCTTGTGCTGTTACTGCCATTGCTGTTGTGAACCGCTCTACTCTGTGACTGGTTCACGATGTTGCCTCCTCTTGGGCTCTTTTCACAGTTTATTTGCAAACATATAAAAGTGATTTTTTTTTTCTGCAAAACTACAGCAGTCATAATTTGCACAATGGTATATTTCTGACCTGCTGTAGGAGACCTCCAATAACATGTAATTGGCTCTGTGGAGATAATCCTGGGGACATAGATTGAAGGGATAGACTAGTGTGAGATGGGAGGCCACTGAAGATGATGTTGCAGTAGTCTAGTTGGGAGATAATGAGGACATGCACTAGCACTTTAGATGATTTGGGATTGAAGAAGGATCAAATATGAGAAATGTTTGTGGAGGCTGTAAGAGGTGATATGGGCTTAGGGGTGAAGGTAGAAAGTGTGGAGTCAATAACTGCGATTAACAAGTATGGTGACGGGCTTGGATGGTATGAGGGAAAGAGAATGAAGTCGGTTTTCTCTATGTTGAGTTTTTTTAAGCATCAATCGTCATCTAGTCAGAGCTACTGCCATTCCCCTTCTCCGCTTTGTCTGCCCTCAGGGGTTTGCTGCACCAGAACAGAGCCTTGAGCGACATATTACTCACCAGTACCACCTTCTGAGGATCCACACCCCTCTCCTGATGGGCAAGTGATGTTGTTGGTTGGGCATCGTGAGATTATAGAAACACCCGGATAACAGTTAGAGCAACCTAAAAAAGATGTCAAACAGTCAGGACACTGGTCACTTATTACAATATTTGCCATTACATTTCTTTATTTTGCATTGTTAATGAGATCAGTAGCGTCTGAGAATGATGTTCAATATAGCCCAGCTCACACCATGATCGGGAGAAAGGGAAGATCTGTCCTACACATGACTGTTACCATTGACAATAATATGAATAAATCCCTAACAAAACAAAGCAACTAAATAGGAAAAGACAACTAATTCAGGTCTCACAATGTTTCCAAAAACTTACTTGTTGCTGCAAGAGCCGAGAGGAGGCAGAGGATTCCAAACAGGGAGCTCATGGTTCTGCTCCTGAAGACAGGACGTAATGTGAAGGTTTTTGTGTGTAATACATGGGAGGATCTTAATTATGTTGATGAAATGAAACTCCCCCCAGTAACAAAAAAGTTAATGTTTTATATATAATAAATCCCTGGCAAAATTACAGTAAATGGAAAATAACAAATGCACAGGAGGCTGCAGTGCCAAGGACTTACTGGTCGTGCACTTACAGTATAAATTGCTACGTAATTAAACTAAAACAGGCTCGCTCTCCCAGCAGACAAGGATTATATACACATGAAGAATGTGTTATGAAGCAATTAAAGAGGAAATGTCACCATTCCAAGAAAAAAAAAATATATATTTATAAATCCTACTAGTGTGCCAATCTTGCAATAAAAAAAAGGAGAATGGGGAGTTCACCAGAATAGAGCCCGACCTGCTACCACCCAATACCTAATACAATTGATAAATACACTAGTGGTCGGCTCACAAGTAATCAATTAGGAATTTATTATTAACACTAGATTTGCATAAATAAAAACACAATTATAATGTAAAAAATGTGCAGATAAAATTAGTCACGGTCCCTCATATATTATAGGTTGCGGAGCTCACGCAACCTACGATTCATATGGTACAGTTCATATGCTGCAATTTTCTATATCATATTCCTAATTTGTCAGATAGGTAGGTATTAGATGTTCAATCTTGGTTTGGATCTTTCTGTTATAGAGCGTATTTGTGGTATGTTGTAAAAAATGTCCTGCGCTATTTGTGCTTTTTAAATCAAACTTAAGTGCAATTGTATATGGTATAGTGCACTCAACACCTTATGAGTGGGTTTAGCTGGAACATCCTGCATTATTGAACTTTATGGCAAAATTCTGGTGATTATATTGTGTTCATAGAAGATGTCCTGCGCTATTTGCGCTCCTTACCATAATCCAATGCAGCTATATATGGAGTGAAGCACACAACTCACTATAAGTTAATTTGGCTGGAATAGTTTAGGATAGCTTGTGCTATTATACTTTTGTGCAGGGCTCCGGTACTGGCTTGTGTGAAACAGCACGTGTATAGGCCCTGTATATAGGCTTAATCTCTTTCTTGCACGTTCACATACAATGTTGTGCGCCACTGCGCTTCTTACCGGCCACCGGTGTTGCCGTCTGTGGGATAATACATACGTAGGTCCGGAGTTTATGTTGTGTGCTGTTTGTCTGTTGACGGTCTCACAAGCAGTCTCTGTGTTTGTGCCGGCACTTACCGCATGCGTGGTAGAGATTTCCGAACGCCAAATAGTAACTTTTGTTTCTTTTGTATCGATCTGTAATCAGAATAGAATTCTCAAGAAAATGCAGCTCCTGTATTCGATGTGGTATCGCCAGATACGTTTCGAAACCGCAATGGTTTCTTCCTCAATGGCAAAAGATATATTGGGAATGAGGGACATATCGCTCCTTATATAGGGCTAGTAACTTTGTCAAAACCTGGACCGGACCGTGACTATTAGTCTCATTGCAAATATTGTTAGGTGCGTGTTCACTTTGTTCATTCTTGCACTTGCAATTGTTGCAATAGCTTCTACTAAAACATATACATTTGAACAATAACATGCTTAGTCATACTAGATATCACATATATCATATGAATAGCTATCTAATATAAATAAAAATAAGAATAAAAGTAGAATTTAAATAAAAATAATAAAAATCAGGAAAGGTGCACTGCTTTATTATTGGTGATGACATGGGACCAGTGGGAGGATGCAGGACACGTCAATGCGCTGGTAAAACAGCCTCGCATCGACATGTCATGTAAACCTATCACTGGTCATCGACATGTCATGTAAACCTACCGCTGGTCCACCTACAAAAATCCAAAAATTTCCAGTTCTGAATTGATTCCCTTGGGTACTATTGTTCCAAACTCGAAAATCATTCTTGACTCGCATCTCGACATCTTAGATATAAAATCACCTCCCCTCCAATCCCTCTTGATGGATTGGATCGCTGCAAATTTTAAACCTGTTGGATTACTGGCATGGTGTGACTTGAAATGAAATGACAGTGTATGTTTCTCATACCCCTTTCTAATGTTGTTCATCTTAGATAGCATCAGGTACGTTTTGACACATAATTATTTTTATTTTGATTCAAAATATTATTTGCAGTTGACGGGCACCGCCATGGGCACCAGATTTGCCCCCAGCTATGCAAATTTGTTTATGGCAGCATGGGAACAGGATGCAATAGTGCCTGTGCTGGGGTTGGGTCTGGTGCTCTGGCGGCGCTACATCAACGACATTATTTTAATATTGCATAAGTCAAATGATGATTTACTACAATTTTTAGATGAATTAAATAATAAAGGGTTAAACTTGAAACTTACACCTAATATTAGCAGCACTCAATTGGTACCATTTTTGGATCTAAACATAGAAATAAGAGCTTTAAAATTCATACAGTATGTAACACATACCAGAAATCCGTGGCAAAGAACAGCTTTATTTTAAATACTAGCTGCCATCTAACTCGATGGCTGCTAAACGTACTGTTTAGTCAGTTTCGCCGCTTAAAGGGATTCTGTCACCTCCCCTAACCCAAAATCGGATTTTAAAGCAGTCATGCAGCACAGCTTACCGTGAATCGGCTGTGCTCTTCTATCTTGTAATCCGTCCAGTAGTTTATGATAAAAACGACTTTTATGATTATGCTAATTAGCCCTGAAGGTGCCCAGAGGGGCGTTTTATTCCCCTTAGTGTGCCCAGAAACGCCCCTCTTACAGTGCCCAGAACGCCTTCCTTCCGACTGCCTAACCACCCACAGCCTCTCATCCCTCTCCTCCCCCTCCCTCACGGCCGAACGAACTCTCACACAGGCGCAGTACCCACTGAGGGCTGCGCCAGTGCAATTTGCTGGAGACTGAGGGAAGAGCGAGCATCGGACGTCACTGGGCTCGGCGCATGCCCAGTGACGAGGATGAAGCTCCTGCCCTCAGTCTCCTGCAGATCGCACTGGCGCAGCCCTCAGTGGGTACTTGTCATGGCCATGCCCATGACCGTGACTCCTTTACCGCATGCAGTTGCCTGCGGTTTTGTATGGGTGTTCAACCACGGGTGAGGGCCGCTTGTCTGTGGCCTCACTTGTGGTTGCCGCGGGCAACCAGTGTTGTGTTTTGCAGCAGAGCAGCCTGAGCGTCGCTAGGCAGCTTGCTGTCCTGGCATGCGGTCACACCTAGCAACTTTTATGTTAGGTGTGTGTATGTTATGCACGTTGTATGTATTGTGTGCTATTCCCCTTTATGTGTCTTTTCCTTCTGTGGTACTGGAAGGGTTAACTTCCTTCCCAGTGTGTATGTGATGTCACTGGGTGTGTCCAACCTTTGGGTGTGGCCACTTTGGCCTATATAAACCCTCTCTCTAGCAGGACTCAGTAGGTTGCTTCAGTCTTGCTAGCTGAGGCAGCCTCCTGTGTTTTCCATCCGTCTGTGAGAGCCACCACTGTGGTCATAGGTTTAGGTTTAGACACACCCAGTGACATCACACACACACTGGGAAGGAAGTTAACCCTTCCAGTACCACAGAAGGGAAAGACACATAAAGGGGAATAGCACACAATACATACAACGTGCCTAACATACACACATCTAACATAAAAGTTGCTAGGTATGACCGCATGCCAGGACAGCAAGCTGCCTAGCGACGCTCAGGCTGCTCTGCTGCAAAACACAACACTGGTTGCCCGCGGCAACCACAAGTGAGGCCACAGACAAGCGGCCCTCACCCGTGGTTGAACACCCATACAAAACCGCAGTCAACTGCATGCGGTAAAGGAGTCACGGTCATGGGCATGGCCGTGACAGTACTGCGCCTGCGCGAGAGTTCGTTCGGCCGTGAGGGAGGGGGAGGAGAGGGATGAGAGGCTGTGGGCGGTTAGGCAGTCGGAAGGAAGGCGTTCTGGGCACTGTAAGAGGGGCGTTACTGGGCACACTAAGGGGAACAAAACGCCCCTCTGGGCACCTTCAGGGCTAATTAGCATAATCATAAAAGTCGTTTTTATCATAAACTACTGGACGGATTACAATATAGAAGAGCACAGCCGATTCACGGTAAGCTGTGCTGCATGACTTCTTTAAAATCCGATTTTGGGGTAGGGGAGGTGACAGAATCCCTTTAAAGCGCAACTGCAAAAGAGATGATCACTTTGAGATAGAGGCAGAATCCATGAAAAATAAACTCTTAGGAAAACAATATCCACTTACCCTATTGGACGATTCACTAAATAAAGTGAGGAATTTGGATAGACATAAATTTTTTCAAGAAAAAGAATAAAGTAATAATCAAGGAGAGGAGACATCCAAACTAATACTGCCCATCAATATGGAATAAAAAAAATGTCAGCTGTCATTAGTAGGTACTGGTATATATGCTACAAGAAGACAAGACATTGGCAACCATTTTACCAAATAAACCACCCATTGTACAGTATATACAAGGGATCCAAATCTAGGATTACAAATAGCTCCCACTATAAGAAAACAAAAAGAAACATCTATAACCACACCATGGACAGCTTTGAAAGGATTCTACAGATGCGGCGTATGCAGTAACTGTAGAACAACGAAGTTTCCTAAAAAAACAACAAAAATAACTTCTCAAACTAATACATATGAATTGGAGATGCACAAGACATTATCATGCAACAGTGAGGCAGTTATATATATGTTGGAATGCCCAAAACAGTATGTGGGACGCACAAGCAGAACTCTTTAAGTTAGAATTTCTGAACGCATAAACAACATTAGAAAGGGTATGAGAAACATACATTGTTATATCATTTCAAGTCACACCATGCCAGTAATCTAACAGGTTTAAAATTTGCAGCGATCCAATCTGTCAAGAGGGATGGAGGGGAGGTGATTTTATATCTAAACTGTCGAGATGTGAGTCAAGAATGATTTTCGAGTTTGGAACAATAGTACCCAAGGGACTCAATTCAGAACTGGAAATTTTTGGATTTTTGTAGGTAGACCATCGGGAGGTTTACATGACATGTCGATGCGAGGCTGTTTTACCAGCGCATTGACGTGTCCTGCATCCTCCCACTGGTCCCATGTCATCACCAATAATAAAGCAGTGCACCTTTCCTGATTTTTATTATTTTTATTTAAATGTTACTTTTATTCTTATTTTTATTTCTATTAGCTAGCTATTCTTATGATATATGTGATATCTAGTATGACTAAGCATGTTATTTTTCAAATGTATATGTTTTAGTAGAAGCTATTGCAACAATCGCAAGTGCAAGAATGAACAAAGTGAACACGCACCTAACAATATTTGCAATGAGACTAATAGTTACGGTCCGGTCCAGGTTTTAACCAAGTTACTAGCCCTATATAAGGAGCGATATGTCCCTCATTCCCAATATATCTTTTGCCATTGAGGAAGAAACCATTGCGGCTTCGAAACACATCTGGCAATACCACATCGAATACAGAAGCTGCATTTTCATGAGAATTCTATTCTGATTACAGAGCGATACAAAAAAAACAAAAGTTACTGTTTGGCGTTCGGAAATCTCTACCACGCATGCGCTAAGTGCCGACATGAACGCAGAGACTGCTTGTGAGACCATCAACGGACAAACAGCACACAACATAAACTCCGAACCTACGTACAGTACAGACCAAAAGTTTGGACACACCTTCTCATTCAAAAAGTTTTCTTTATTTTCATGACTATGAAGGCATCAAAACTATGAATTAACACATGTGGAATTATATACATAACAAACAAGTGTGAAACAACTGAAAATATGTCATATTCTAGGTTCTTCAAAGTAGCCACCTTTTGCTTTGATTACTGCTTTGCACACTCTTGGCATTCTCGTGATGAGCTTCAAGAGGTAGTCCCCTGAAATGGTCTTCCAACTGTCTTGAAGGAGTTCCCAGAGATGCCTAGCACTTGTTGGCCGTTTTGCCTTCGCTCTGCGGTCCAGCTCACCCCAAACCATCTTGATTGGGTTCAGGTCCAGTGACTGTGGAGGCCAGGTCATCTGGCGCAGCACCCCATCACTCTCCTTCATGGTCAAATAGCCATTACTTTCAAAGTTTTCCCAATTTTTCGGGTGACTGACTGACCTTCATTTCTTAAAGTAATGATGGCCGCTCGTTTTTCTTTACTTAGCTGCTTTTTTCTTGCCATAATACAAATTCTAACAGTCTATTTAGTAGGACTATCAGCTGTGTATCCACCTGACTTCTCCTCAACGCAACTGATGGTCACAACCCCATTTATAAGGCAAGAAATCCCACTTATTAAACCTGACAGGGCACACCTGTGAAGTAAAAACCATTTCAGGGGACTACCTCTTGAAGCTCATCAAGAGAATGCCAAGAGTGTGCAAAGCAGTAATCAAAGCAAAAGGTGGCTACTTTGAAGAACCTAGAATTTGACATATTTTCAGTTGTTTTAACACTTGTTTGTTATGTATATAATTCCATATGTGTTAATTCATAGTTTTGATGCCTTCAGTGTGAATCTACAATTTTCATAGTCATGAAAATAAAGAAAACTCTCTGAATGAGAAGGTGTGTTCAAACTTTTGGTCTGTACTGTATGTATTATCCCACAGACGGCAAACCAGTGACCGGTAAGAAGCGCAGTAGCGCACAACATTGTATGTGAACGTGCAACAAAGAGATTAAGCCTATATACAGGGCCTATACACGTGCTGTTTCACACAAGCCAGTACCGTAAAGAGCGCAAATAGCGCAGGACATCTTCTATGAACACAATATAATCACCGGAATTTTGCCATAAAGTGCAATAATGCAGGATATTCGAGCTAAACCCACTCATAGGGTTTTGAGTGCACTTTACCATATTGCACATTTTTTACAACATACCACAAATACGCTCTATAACAGAAAGATCCAAACCAAGATTGAACATCTAATACCTACCTATCTGACAAATTAGGAATATGATATAGAAAATTGCAGCATATAAACTGTACCATATGAATCGTAGGTTGTGTGAGCTCCGCAACCTATAATATATGAGGGACTGTGACTAATTTTATCTGCACATTTTTTACCATTATTATTTTCATTTTCATTATAATTGTGTTTTTATTTATGCAAATCTAGTGTTAACCACTTGCCATCTGGGCCATTTGCCCCCTTCCAGACCAGGCCAAATTTTGCAAAACTGACATATCTCACTTTATGTGGTAATAACTTTGGAACGCCTTTATTTATCCAAGTCATTCAGAGATTGTTTTATCGTGACACATTGTACTTCATGGTAGTCATAAATTTGAGTCAAAATATTTCACCTTTATTTATGAAAAAATCCCAAAATTTGAAAAATTCACAATTTTCTAAATTTCAATTTCTCTGCTTTTAAAACAGAAAGTGATACCTCATAAAATATTTATTATTTAACATTCCCCATATGTCTACTTTATGTTGGCATCATTTTGGAAATGTCATTTTATTTTTTTAGGACGTTAGAAGGCTTAGAAGTTTAGAAGGAATTCTTCAAATTTATAAGAAAATTGCCAAAACCCACTTTATAAGGACCAGTTCAGGTCTGAAGTCACTTTGTGGGGCCTACATAGTGGATACCCCCATAAATGACCCCATTGTAGAAACTACACCCCTCAAGGTATTCAAAACCGATTTTACAAACTTTGTTAACCCTTTAGGCGTTCCACAAGAATTAAAGGAAAATGGAGATCAAATTTTTAAATTTCACTTTTTTGGCAGATTTTCCATTTTAATCAATTTTTTTATTTAACACATCGATGGTTAACAGCCAAACAAAACTCAATATTTATTACCCAGATTCTGCGGTTTACAGAAACACCCCACATGTGGTCATAAACTGCTGTATGGGCACACGGCAGGGCGCAGAAGAAAAGGAACTCCACATGGTTTTTAGATGCCATGTCCCATTTGAAGTCCCCTGATGCACCCTTACAGTAGAAACTCCCAAGAAGTGACCCCATTTTGGAAACTAGGGTATAAGGTGCCAGTTTTATTAGCACTATTTTTGGGTACATATGATTTTTTGATCATTCATTATAACACTTTATGGGGCAAGGTGACCAAAAAATTGGTTGTTTTAGCACAGTTTCTATTTATTTATTTTTACAGCGTTCACCTGAGGGGTTCAGTCAAGTGACATTTTTATAGAGCAGATTGTTACAGACGTGGCGATACCTAATATGTATACTTTTTCTCATTTATTAAAGTTTTACACAATAATAGCATTTTTGAAACAAAAAAATTATGTTTTAATGTGTCCATGTTCTGAGAGCTATAGTTTTTTATTTTTTGAGAGATTTTCTTATGTAGGGGCTCATTTTTTGCGGGATGAGGTGATGGTTTTATTGGTACTATTTTGTGGGACATACGCGTTTTTGATCACTTGGTGTTGCACCTTTTGTGATGCAAGGTGACAAAAATTGCTTGTTTTGACACAGTTTTTTTTTTTTTTTTACGGTGTTCACCCGAGGGGTTAGGTCATGTGATATTTTTATAGAGCTGGTTTTTACGGACGCGGCAATACCTAATATGTATACTTTTTTTTATTTGTTTCACTTTAACACAATAATAGCTTTTTTGAAACCAAAAAAATGATGTTTTAGTGTCTCCATGTTCTAAGAGCTATATTTTTTTTATTTTTTGAGAGATTTTCTTATGTAGGGGCTCATTTTTTGCGGGATGAGGTGACGGTTTTATTGGTACTATTTTGTGGGACATACGCGTTTTTGATCACTTGGTGTTGCACCTTTTGTGATGCAAGGTGACAAAAATTGCTTGTTTTGACACAGTTTTTTTTTTTTTTTTTTTACGGTGTTCATCCGAGGGGTTAGGTCATGTGAGATTTTTATAGAGCTGGTTTTTACGCACGCGGCAATACCTAATATGTATACTTTTTTTATTTTTTCTATTTTTTTTAATTTTTTTTTTTTCATTCCTTACTTGGGGACTTTTTTTTTTTTACATGTGAAACTTTTTTTTATTTTTTTATTTTCAACCTTTTATTTTTATTTTTTTTATTTTACACTTTTCGTCCCCCATAAGGTCATACAAGACCTCTGGGGGACATTTACTTCACTTTTTTTTTTTTTTTTTTCACAGTTGATTTCTCCTGTAACTGGGGCTGACATAGTAGCCCCAGTTACAGGACAAATGCACCCCTAGAGAGGCTGTACAGCAGCAATCCAGCGCTGTACAGCCTTACAGCAGGGCTGATCGAGGTCTCTGAGAGACCTCACACAGCTCCTGCACACTCCGGTCACGACGGTCACATGACCGCCGGGCCGGAACAGGAAGCGCACAGCGCTTCCTTCTCTGCAGACACAGCGCTCGGTGAGCGCTGTGTCTGCAGCGATCCGGAAGGAAGGGACACCTGGGCACTGTCCCTGCCTTGTCTTAGGGTTGCCCTGCTGTCACTGACAGCGGTCAACCCGATCAGCAGCTGCACGATTAGCGTGCAGCTGCTATTTCTGAAAGGACGTTCTAAAACGTGCTGTCAGAAATAGACGTCCACCCATAGGACGTTTATATCCTATGGGCGGACGTAAAGCGGTTAATAATAAATACCTAATTGATTACTAGTGTGCCAGCCTTCTCTCCGGTCTGAGTGAGACACTGTCCTATGGGAACTAATGTTACAGTGTGATCACGTGAGATCATGCTGCAGCCGGAGAATTGGTGTGATGCAGAGCATCACAGCCGGGAAAAACCGCTGTTACCAAAAGAAGTGAAATGACTAGGAAGATATCTGTGTAACAACATGCCCGGTGCTGGGGGCATAAATAAAGAATGGGTAGTGGTGCTGCACATAAATATGACTAAGAGATTGCCATGGCCATGGAAGCATGGAAAACTAGAATATATCCATTTATATCTCAGGTTCTTGTTAACCCTCTTGTAGATTGTAAGCTCTCGCTAACAGGGTCCTCTCCTCTCAAATATTCTTTACAAATCTGTCTAAATCTGTGTTAGTGAGCACTTCTCCTTTGCCGAGATAATCCATCCCACCTCACAGGTGTGGCATATCATGGTGCTGATTAGACAGCATGAATATTGCACAGGTGTGCCTTAGACTGCCCACAATAAAGGCCACTCTGAAATGTGCAGTTTGATCACACAGCACAATGCCACAGATGTTGCAACGTTTGAGGTAGCGTGCAATTGGCATGCTGACTGCAGGAATGTCTACCAGAGCTGTTGCCCTTGCATTGAATGTTCATGTCTCTACCATAAGCCGTCTCCAAAGGTGTTTCAGAGAATTTGGCAGTACATTCAACCAGCCTCACAACTGCAGACCACATGTAACCACACCAGCCCAGGACCTCCACATCCAGCATGTTCACCTCCATGATCATCTGCATGCTTGTCGTCCTCATCAGGGTCTGAACCTGACTGCAGTTCGTTGTCGTAACCGACTTGAGAGGGCAAATGCTCACATTTTATGGCATCTGGCACATTGTAGAGGCATTCTGTTCACGGATGAGTCCCGGTTTTCACTGCTCAGGGCAGATGGCAGACAGCGCGAGTGGCGTCGTGTGGGTGAGCGGTTTGCTGACATCAACGTTGTGGATCGAGTGGCCCATGGTGGCGGTTGGGTTATGGTATGGGCAGGCGTATGTTAAGGACAACGAACACAGATGCATTTTATTAATGGCATTTTGAATGCACAGAGATACCGTGATGAGATCCTGAGGCCCATTGTTGTGCCGTTCATCCACGACCATCACCTCATGTTGCAGCATGATAATGCACGGCCCCATATTGCAAGGATCTGTACACAATCCCTGGAAGCTGAAAACATCCCAGTTCTTGCATGGCCAGCATACTCACCGGACATGTCACCCATTGAGCATGTTTGGGACGCTCTGGATCTGCGTATACGACAGCGTGTTCCAGTTCCTGCCAATATTCTCCACAGGCCACAATCAACAACCTAATCAACACTATGCAACGGAGATGTGTTGCACTGCGTGAGGCAAATGGTGGCCACACCAGACACTGACTGGTTTTCTGAACCCCCCCCCTTTTAAGGCAAAACTGTGCACTTTTCAGAGTGGCCTTTTATTGTGGGCAGTCTAAGGCACACCTGTGCAATATTCATGCTGTCTAATCAGCACCTTGATATGCCACACATGTGAGGTGGGATGGATAATTATCTCAGCAAAGGAGAAGTGCTCACTGACACAGATTATTGTGAACAATATTTGAGGGTAATGGGTCTTTTGTGTATGTAGAAAATGTTTCAGATCTTTGAGTTCAGCTCATGCAAAATGGTAGCAAAACCGAAAGTGTTGTGTTTATACTGTATTTTTGTTTAGTGTGTGTGTGTGTGTATATATATATATATATATATAAATGGCAGCACTGACAAAAAAGCAATAACAATGGGTGCCAAGCCCAAGGGGAATAAGCAATTACCCAAAATATAAATAGAAAAAAGGGCAGCACTCCAAAAATAAAAATTTTATAATGTAACGGGGTTCCGAAGGTGCACTCGGTCCCCCATTGCCCGCAGAACTGTTGCTTAGCTTTGGGAATGAGGATCTGTGTTTGACCTCATTCCCAGGGCGACTTTACTGCTGGGTGGCTCCCTGCTCCTAAGTCTGCCTTGAGTGCCGAGCTGATCACTCGGTGCTCAACTGGTTGGTCTGTCGGTCATGTGACGCTGGCCACGTCACATGACCCTCACTCCCCACTATAAATACATGCAGCCTGCTAGCCACAGGTTGCCTGTTAATTTCTAGGTTCCTGGCTATTTGTTGGACTACTGAAAACTAACCTGATTCTGTTCCCTGACGATCCTTTTGCCTGCTCCTCCTGTACTGCGCATCCGTCCTGGTATTTTGACCTCGGCTCCCACCTGACTACTCTCTTAGGACTCCTCTTGTACTTCTCTACTCTCCTGGTATTTGACCCCGGCTTCTCCTGACCATTCTTTGCTTAACCCTTTGTACTGCGTAGCTCTCTTGGTTCTGACCCGGTCCGTTCATGTTCCGTATTTTGTCTTGTCTGTCTTCCCTGCACGTATCCTAAGCTAGGGACTGTCGTCTAGTTGTCCCCTGTCATCAGGACTCGTGAGGCAAGTAGGCAGGGCCAGGGGTGAGGGTGGAGCGCAGTGGTCACTATCCTTCCCCCTGTATGTGTGTGGACGTGACCGTTACAGATTAACAGGCCCAATAACCACTGTATCATGAATCCTCTTACTACCCTGACTGACCATGTCTCTAACTTGACACAGAGGGTACAGGAGCTAGGAGAGAAACTCCGTTCTTGTGAGTTAGGGCAAGGTTCTTCCACTCCTCTGTCCTCCAGTCCACATTTTGAACCCCAGATCAAGCTCCCAGAACCCTTTTCTGGAGACCGGAAGAGGTTTCTCTCCTTTAAGGAGAATTGCAAACTCTACTTCCGTTTGCGCCCCATGTCCTCCGGTCCCAAGAGCCAATGCGTGGGGATTATCATTTCTCTACTACAGGGTGATCCCCAGGACTGGGCATTTTCGTTACCTCCTGGGGCTAGTTGTCTAACTTCTGTGGAGGTTTTTTTTCAGGCCCTGGGTACCCTCTATGGCGAACCAGACAGGGCCCTGGTAGCAGAGACGGCTCTTAGGGCACTGGTTCAGGGCCATCTCCCTGCGGAGGAGTATTGCACCCAATTCAGATGGTGGTGTGTCCCCTCAGGATGGAATGAACCAGCCGTGAAAAGTCAGTTTAGGTCTGGTCTATCTGATAATTTAAAAGATCTATTAGTCAATTACCAAATTCCTGAGACCTTAGAGGGGATGATGACCCTAGTTGTCCGACTTGACAGACGAGTTAGAGAGAGACAACAAGAACGACAGTTCTGTTCTCAGATGGTGGTCCAGCCAGAGGCCTTTTCCAGGAACAACACTGAGGTCTCCACCGAGGAACCCATGCAGGTTGGCATGACCCGGGGTAATCTTCGTCGCAGACGCGGAGAGTGCTTCTACTGTGGAGATCCTGGCCATTGGATCAACAAGTGTCCTAAGAGGGTCCTCTCTGATAAGTCTCCTAAGGCAAGACAACCTAAAGACCAGGTACACCCTGATTTTTCTAAAGGTAAGCTTTTGGTACCCATAACAATTTCTCTGGGGGTTAATAAGTGGCCGGGTAAGGCCTTTATTGACTCCGGTTCAGCGGCCAGCTTTATTGACTTTGAGTTTGCTTGTAAATTGAGTATTCCAATGGTTGCTTTACCTACACCTATCCATGTCATGGCTATTGATGCTACTCCCCTGATTGGTGGTACGGTGAGGTCATGTACCTCTGAAATTTCTCTGTCCGTGGGTGTGTGCCACTCTGAGAGATGTTCTCTTCTAGTCCTGGAGAACCTACCGGTTAAGGTGGTACTAGGGTTGCCTTGGCTCCGTTTACATAACCCCACAATTGATTGGTCCAAAGGAGAGTTGGTGAAATGGGGACCTAAGTGTGACTCATGCTTGTGCGTGGTCCAGGCTGGGGTTTCAGTACGGTCTAATACATTACCCTCTGTTATTAAGGAATATTCTGATGTGTTCTCGTCCCTTACTCCAAAGGTTCTCCCCCCCCATAGACCTTATGATTGCGCCATAGAGCTAATTGAGGGTGCCGAATTTCCTAAAGGTCGAATTTATAATCTTTCAGGGCCCGAACACAAGGCTATGGAAGATTATATTAGGGAGAGCCTTGCTAAAGGGCATATTAGACCTTCAGTCTCTCCTATGGGAGCAGGGTTTTTCTTTGTTAAAAAGAAGGATGATGGTCTTAGGCCTTGTATTGATTACCGGAGATTAAATAAAATCACTGTCCAAAATAGATACTCTCTCCCATTGATTCCGGATTTATTTAACCAGGTTTTGGGGGCAACCTGGTTTTCCAAGATTGACCTGAAAGGGGCATACAATCTAATCCGAATCAAGGAGGGAGACGAATGGAAGACAGCGTTCAATACTCCGATAGGACACTTTGAATATCAGGTGATGCCTTTTGGACTCAGCAATGCCCCAGCTGTGTTCCAAATCTTAATGAACAATATTCTTAGGGAGTTCTTAGGTAAATTTATTATTGTCTATCTTGACGACATTTTGATATTCTCTTCTGATTTCAAATCTCATGTGTCCCATGTCAAACAAGTATTAGAGGTGTTGAGGGAGAACCAGCTATCCGCAAAGCAAGAGAAATGTGTCTTTGGTGTACAGGAGATGGATCCTGGTAAGGTTTTAGCAATTAAGGAATGGGTAAGGCCTTCATCCTCAAAGGCTTTACAACGGTTTTTGGGTTTCGCTAATTACTACCGTAAATTTATCATGAATTTTTCTGTAATTGCTAAGCCATTGACCGACCTTACTAAGAAAGGGGCGGATTTGGAGAATTGGTCTACCAAGGCCATTTCTTCATTTGAAACATTAAAAAAGGCATTTAGTAGCGCTCCCATTCTGATCCAGCCTGATCCAGCCTTTATTGTGGAGGTGGATGCGTCCGAGGAAGGCGCAGGAGCAGTCCTTTCACAAGGTCCTGCTAGCCTCACTAACCTGAGACCGTGTGCCTTCTTCTCTAGGAAATTCTCTCCCACGGAGAGAAACTACGACATAGGGAATAGGGAGCTGCTGGCTATTTAATGGGCATTTGAGGAGTGGAGACATTTTTTGGAGGGAGCAAGGCATCAAGTAACTGTTGTCACTGATCAATGGGCTCTGTTTTTTACGCGTTTTGATTTCTCCATTACGTTCAGGCCGGGAAGTAAAAATGTGAAGGCAGACGCATTATCTCGGAGCTTCCATGCTTTTCAACCCACTGAGACGCCGCCTGAATCCATCCTACCAGCAAACATCTTCTTAGCGGGTCTCGCATTAAGGCTGAACAACATCTGGCACCGGCATCCACCCCAACAGATAAGTTGTTTGTTCCCGTACAATTTCGTCTCCAGCTGTTGGGTGAGTGTCACGATTCTGCCTTTTGTGGACATCCGGGTGTTGAGGGCACTAAGGATCTGGTTTCTAGATCTTATTGGTGGCCCACTCTGACCAGGGATGTCAAGTCCTACGTGTCAGCCTGTGAGGTTTGTGCCAGGTCTAAGACACCTAGGACTCGCCCTGCTGGTAACCTACGACCCCTACCCATTCCCAGTAGACCCTGGTCCCATATCTCGATGGACTTTATAACTGACCTACCGCTGGCGGAGGGTAAGACTGTGGTTTGGGTAGTGGTCAATAGGTTTAGCAAGATGGTTCATTTCATTCCCCTGTCTAAACTTCCGAATGCTAAAACCCTGGCGTCTATTTTTGTGAGAGAGATTGTTAGTTTACATGGCATCCCGGAAAATATTGTTTCGGACAGGGGTGTGCAGTTTGTTTTCAAATTCTGGAGGGCCTTCTGTCAAAGATGTAAAATTTCATTGTCTTTTTCTTCCGCCTACCATCCTGAGAGTAATGGGCAGACTGAACGCCTTAATCAGTCTGTGGAACAATTCCTGAGGTTGTATGTTGCTGATGACCAGCAATTATGGGTCAAATTGCTTCCGTTTGCTGAATTTGCTTTGAATAACCGTGTCAATTCTTCTGCTGGGGTCTCCCCTTTCTTTTGTAACCATGGTTTTCATCCCCGTTTTCATTCTGGGTCGTCCGTCTCCTCCTCTAACCCTGAAGCTGATAAACTCTCCTCCGAACTGTGCACAGTTTGGGCCCGGGTTCAATCGAACCTAGAAAAGGCTCAAAGTTCTCAAAAACTCAAGGCCGATAGGAGACGTTCAAGGGGGGTGAACTTTCAGGTTGGGGATAAAGTATGGTTGTCCTCCAAGAATCTATCTCTCAAGGTAGCTTCTAGAAAATTTGCTCCTCGTTTTATTGGACCATATAAGATCACGGAGGTGATTAACCCGGTATCATTTAGGTTGGAGCTGCCCGAGTCATTCCACATTCATAATGTGTATCATTAACAATAGCGCGCAACGCCATTTTGATCGCTGGTAAGATAAACTGGCATCTATACAAATACACAGACTCATAGAGTCCAAATAAGGGTCTATGGTGAAAAGGGATCCAAAGGGACACGGGAGTGTACACCATCTGGGACACCCCCCTCCCAATCTGAGGAATGGACCACACAGATATTCCCATTTTCACTGGGCAGCTGCCCTAGGTCTACCACGCCAAAAGATTACCCATGTAGGGTCTCCTCTGTGTACTATAAAAAACAGGTAATAAGGAAATAATAACATATTTTAATAGCACAACCCGGGAAATGCAGCAGATCATATTACAAATATTTTGCACTGTAGTAACAAAAAATATCTGGCAAGTCTGTTCATAATTCATACTCCTCCACCTCTCATTGATCTTCCACAAATCATCTATAAAAAAGAGAAAGAAAAAAAGATAAGATCACCATGAATATTATAAATATTCGTTCTAAATAAACCACCCACACAGGAGTAGAGGCGAAGATTCCCAAAAAGGCAAAAGGGAAAACCAACCACTCACAATATATTCCCAATTTTGTAGTCAACATTAAAGAGTTTCTGTAACATGAAAAATGGGTATTAACCTGGCTGACATTAGCGATGGGCTAATGTCAGCTGTACATAACAATATTAGAGCCATCTCACTGCCTAAAGCCTTTATTGAGAAAAACAAAATTTTATAATAAGCTAATTAGCCTCTAGGAGCAGAGGGGGGGGGGGCTCCATTTGCCCACCTCTTTTCACGCCCTTCGTCTCTTAAATGACAGGGCCAGGGCAGCGTTGCTTTCCTTCCTCCCGCCGGCCGTCTACTGCGAAAATATCACGCCTGCGCCGTCTCGTTCAGTATTCAGCGCAGGTGCAGTGAGGGAAGGACGCTCGCCGCCTGAATGGCGCAAGATTTACACTGCAGACAGGGCCGGAGACCAACTCTGCCTGGCCCTGTCAATCAGGAGAAGAAGGGTGTGAAAAGAGGTGGGCAAACAGAGCCTCTAGGAACAGGTGCAACGCCCCCCCCCCCCCCCCCCCCCCCCTCCGACTCCTAGAGGCTAATAATTAGAATTTTAGAAAAGTTTGTTTTTCTCACTAATGGCTTTAGGCAGTGAGATGGCTCTAATATAGTTATGTACAGCTGACATTAGCACCTCACTAATGTCAGCCAGCTTAATACCCATTTTTCAGGTGACAGAAACCCTTTAAGACCAGAAGGTTTGAGTGTATTCAGCTTATAAATCCACAATAATTCCTTTTTCTTTAACATATTAACTCGATTGCCACCTCTCCTAGGCATAAGGACATGATCATAATGCAACCACTCAAGTCCATTTCAGTATGTTTAAAGTCCAAAAAGTGTTTCGAAACTGGCAAGTCAAGACGTCTTTTGCGTATTGTGTAACTGTGATTGTTAAGACGTGTCTTCATATCTGTAGAAGTCTCACCTACATTCATCAGTTTACGAGGACATAAAAGTACGTAGATAACAAAAATCGAGTCACAGGTAAGGTGAAAACGGATCTGGTGTGAAACACCAGTGACAGGATGAATGAAGACCCCGTCTTTATGTATGTATCGGCAGTTGACCCAGCTGAGACAAGGAAAACAACCAAGTCCAGCAAATGTCAATGTCATTTGTCTAGTCTGTTTTACAGGTCCAAA
The DNA here is from genome assembly GCF_905171765.1 of Bufo bufo. NCBI lineage: Eukaryota > Metazoa > Chordata > Amphibia > Anura > Bufonidae > Bufo > Bufo bufo. The sequence goes on along the minus strand of NC_053389.1, from coordinate 24,066,223 downwards.
ATCTGCCCTGACCAATTGGTCACGTAATCTCCTAGATCTGCGGTGCGAAAAAAGTGGAGGAGATTTAAATTCAGGGATACTCTTAAGGCAACCACCTAATATACTCCAATGGCATCTGAGGAGTTTACTAATATCAGTGCTCAATTCTGTATATGTGGAGATAAAGGGAATCCTAGACATTTTTGTATTAGTTTTTTTTACTAGATAAGGTGCTATCTCTGTCCAGCTTACACACAGTGTCCTTATGTAGCTGCAATAAATTGTGAGGGTATCCACATTGTATGAACTTATCAAACAATACATCTAATGTATTGTTCAAAACAGATTTATCCAATACAATACGTCTAGCTCTCAAGAATTGTGAATATGGAAGGTGTTTGACCATTTTTCTAGGATGGCAACTGTTATAAAGCAAGACGGTATTCCTATGAGTGGATTTTGTATATAGCTGAGTACATAATTTACCATTGGAAAGAACAACAGTAGTGTCCAAAAATTGTATCTCAATGATGGAGTGTACTAATGTGAACTGTAATGTATTGTCCACACTGTTAAAAAAGCCATGAAAGTCAAACAATTCTGTCTCGGTTCCTGTCCAAAGGAGGAGGATGTCATCTATGTATTTCCACCACCTGGACAAGTGCTTTAACCTAATCAGATGTGGGGTTGGGATGCTTGAAGTGAGACATAAAATGTGTAGACTTTCGAGCCTCCATATCAGATTTCACAGCTGAAATGAAGGCTTCAATAGCAGGCTCATTGACTACAGGATTAAAGTTACTTTTGAGTGTTAGGTTGAACATCCCCAGGGAGAAATCACTCAACTGGGATGGTCAACCCTAGACCTATCATTGAACCAAGTTTTTAATTTAATGGACTGAAAAAAAAAGTTAGATCCAAGTCCAAATTGAGCCAGTTAATCGGTGTGTTAGGACAGAACGATAGACCCTTATTTAAAACACTCACTTGTGCATCAGAGAAATCTTTAGATGAAAGATTGATTACAGTCATTTCCTCTTGGATGCTTGGGTTTTGTCCACCTTAGGTCAAACCTTGTTGTTGAGCAGTTATCCGCTCTCTTCGGTGTTTATAGCCACCATGCCTGGTTCCACTGCATTTTTTTTCTGTAAAGTCGCATCGTCCCCTAAAAAGAGTTCTCTCCGGATGGTGAAGCCATCTGTGGATTCCTCCTCTTTCTCCTGGTGTCTTTATGGCCTTGGTTATTCACCTCATCAGATTACCAAGTATAGATGGTACCTTTTTTGTAATCCTCAAGATCCCTGTTCCACTTAATCCGTTTCCCTTCTTCCGACTCGATTTGAAAATTTTGCACTTAAGTTGATACACTCTCTGAACTTAAAGATTTTGTCATTAGACATTTGTATTAGAAGTTGCTCATCAATAATAGAAAGATCAGATGATACTACTGAAAGTTCCTGTTGCAGATACTCAATATTTAACTAAATAAAGTCCAGAGCATATCTATTAGAGAGGGCCTCAAATCTTTAGCAAAAAAAAATAGATTGGCAAAAAAAAAGTTTGGTCAAAGATGTGACAATATACCTCTAGGTATCCGCTGAGCCTTATAATACTCGCCAAGGGTAGTCATGTGTAGACGTAAAGCTATAGACCTTCTGGATAAAAATGTATATTTTTTCTTTAATTCTTTTAAAGATGGGGTATTGAGAAAACTAGCATCTCCCTCTATTCCTTGTAGGATACGATCAGCCTCCTCTTGTGTGTAGGTAAAACCACCAGGTGAATCCAGTTCTACGGTGGACATATAGTATACAGTTGCAAGAAAAAGTATGTGAACCCTTTGGAATGATATGGATTTCTGCACAAATTGGTCATAAAATGTGATCTGATCTTCATCTAAGTCACAACAATAGACAATCACAGTCTGCTTAAACTAATAATACACAAAGAATTAAATGTTACCATGTTTTTATTGAACACACCATGTAAATATTCACAGTGCAGGTGGAAAAAGTATGTGAACCCTTGGATTTAATAACTGGTTGAACCTCCTTTGGCAGCAATAACTTCAACCAAACGTTTCCTGTAGTTGCAGATCAGACGTGCACAACGGTCAGGAGTAATTCTTGACCATTCCTCTTTACAGAACTGTTTCAGTTCAGCAATATTCTTGTGATGTCTGGTGTGAATTGCTTTCTTGAGGTCATGTCAGAGCATCTCAATCGGGTTTAGGTCAGTTTATATATCATAGTCAATCATGTACATGATTATTAATTAATTATTCAATAAATAAAAGGAAAATTCTTACACAAAATAAAAATTGTACAGTGAGATAAAAACAGTGGACATGATTAAAACAAATGTGATTACCAATCCTAATAAAAAAGTGAAAAAGCCAAAGTGTTAAATAAAATAAAATACAACAATATTTCATATAATTAAGGATTAAGACCAATTCAAAAAAAGACCCATAGTATAAAAATATAAAAAAATATATTCCATACGGAACAGAAAAACTGAAAAAAGCATAAAAATTGCTGATTCACTGTTTTTAGTCGCTAAATTTTCTACCAAAAAATGTAATAAAAAGTGATCAAAAAGTCAAACACACCCCAGAATGGTATCAATGAAAGGTTCAGATTGCCCCTCAAAAAATCAGTCCCCACACAGCTCCGTATACATAAATACAAAAAAGTTATAGGGGTCAAAATATGGCGTCAAAAACATAAAACAGATTTTTTTTTTCAAACTTTTTCATTATTTTATCACACTGCAAGAAAAACTATACATATACGGTATCGCCGGATTCGTACTGACCTGTAGAATAAAAGTAACTGGTCAGTTTTATCACACATCGAACATCCTAAATAAAAAACCTGTAAAACTGTGGTGGAATAGCATTTTTTTTGCAGCTTCATCCCATTCGGAATTTTTCCCCAGCTTACCATTAAATCATATTCAATATTAAATGGTGCCGTTGGAAAGTACAACTTGTCTTACAAAAAACAAGCCCCATTTGAACAAGCAATTAAAAAAATAATGGCTCTGGGAAGACAGGGGACGCAAAACGAAAACGAAAAAACTTTCGGGGTAGAAAGGGTTAAGGGAAGGGGTGCTGTAGAGGTCACTGTTAAAGGGGCAGGTGTTGTGGAGGTCACATGTTAAGGGAACGGAGCTCTGCGGAGGTCACTGTTAAGATGGCAGATGCCGGTTACTGTTAATGGGGCGGAGGACTGTGGAGGTCACTATAAAAGGGGCAGCTGCTGTGGGGGTCACTGTTAAGGTTGAAATCACTGATAAGGAGATAGGATACTGTGGAGGTCACTAATAAGGTGGAGGGGAGTTGTAAAGGTCACTGTAATGGGGCATACTGTTGATATATTTTAACGACAAACATAGACATTAAATTAAATAGATTAAATATACCCCTTGCGAAGCCGGGTCCGTCTGCTAGTCTTTTATATATATAAAAATTAATTTCTGGTTTTCTATTCTTTATTCACGGCCAAACGACCAGACCGATCTGCACCAAATTTGGCACATAGCTACATCAGGTGTCAGGGAAGGTTTTAGACTGGGTCTTTATGATGTACCATTCTTGAAATATTCCCTCAAAAATGCCAATATGGCACCATTATATGACCTGCATTAGCCAATAGAAGCCTGCAGGTCTTTCACTCATAGCCCAACTGCCATACACATGGTCACATGACCCTTATCAGCCAATAGAAGCTCGCAGGTCCTTCAGTTTTGACATACACACAGTTTTACACCAGGTTTCCATAACAACCCAGCCACTTTTCTTCACTGCTGTAGGTCACCTTTAACCCCTTAGGGACCCATGACGTACCGGTACGGCATGGTTCCCGAGTCCTTAAGGACCCATGATGTACCGGTACGTCATCTATAGTTCCGATCACCGGCGGGTGGTGATCGGAACACAGTGCCTGCTCAAATCATTGAGCAGGCACCACGGCTAAATGCGTGGGGGGGTTCCGTGACCCCCCGTGTCGGCGATCGCCGCAAACCGCAGGTCAATTCCGATCTGCGGTTTGCGGCTTTTACCTGGTGCGGCGGCGGTGCCATCGGGTCCCCATGGGGCTATGGGGGAGATCGCGCTGCCATCCGGTGAAGAGCCTGTGAGATCCAGCCCCCTGGATCTCACAGGCCGGAAGCTGTATGAGTAATACACACAGTTTTACTCATACAGCCAATGCATTCCAATACAGAAGTATTGGAATGCATTGTAAAGGATTAGACCCCCAAAAGTTCAAGTCCCAAAGTGGGAAAAAAAATAAAGTGAGAAAAAAGTTTAAAAAATAAAGTTTTCCCCCCAAAAAATGAAAAGTTTCAAGTAAAAATAAACAAAAACGTAATTTTCCTCAAATAAAGTAAAAAAAATTGGTAAAAAATAGGAAAAAAAAAGTATACATATTAAGTATCGCCGCGTCCATATCGACCAGCTCTATAAACGTATCACATGACCTAACCCCTCAGATGAACACCGTAAAAAAAAAAAAAAATACAAACTGTGCTAAATAAACAATTTTTTTGTCACCTTGCATCACAAAAAGTACAACAGCAAGCGATAAAAAAGGCGTTTGCCCACCAAAATAGTACCAATCTAACCGTCACCTCATCCTGCAAAAAATGAGCGCCTACCTGAGACAATCGCCCAAAAAAAAAAAAAACTATGGCTCAGAATATGGAGACACTAAAACATCTTTTTTCTGGTTTTAAAAAAGCTGTTATTGTGTAAAACTTACATAAATAAAATAAAAAGTATACATATTTGGTATCGCCGCGTTCGTATGGACCGGCTCTATAAAAATATCACATGACCTAACCCCTCAGATAAACACCGTAAAAAATTTAAAATAAAAACTGTGCTAAATAAACCATTTTTTGTCACCTTACATCACAAAAAGTGTAATAGCAAGCGATCAAAAAGTCACACGCACCCCAAAATAGTGCCAATAAAACTGTCATCTCATCCTGGTAAAATCATACCTTACCCAAGGTAATCGCCCAAAAACTGAAAAAATTATGGCTCTCAGACTATGAAAACACTAAAACATTATTTTTTTTGCTGCAAAAATAAAATCATTGTGTAAAACTTATTCATTGTGTATACATATTAGGTATCGCCGCGTCCATATCGACCGGCTCTATAAAAATATCACATGAACTAACTCCTCAGATGAACACCGTAAAAAATGTAAAATAAAAACTGTGCTAAATTTTTTGTCACCTTACATCACAAAAAGTGTAATTGCTAGCGATCAAAAAGTCACACGCACCCCAACATAGTGCCAATCAAACCATCATCTCATCCCGCCTAAATCATACCCTACCCTATGTAATCGCCCAAAATCTGAAAAAATAATGTCTCTCAGACTATGGAAACACTTTTATGGAGTTTCTACTCTAGGGGTGCATCAGGGGGGCTTCAAATGGGACATGGTGTCAAAAAAACCAGTCCAGCAAAATCAACCTTCCAAAAACCGTATGGCATTCCTTTACAACCACATATGGAGTGTTTCTGTAAACTACAGAATCAGGGCCATAAATATTGAGTTTGGTTTGACTGTTAACCCTTGCTTTGTAACTGGAAAAAAATTATTAAAATGGAAAAACTGCCAAAAAAGTGAAATTTTGAAATTGTATCTCTATTTTCCATTAATTCTTGTGGAACACCTAAAGGGTTAACGACGTTTGTTAAATCAGTTTTGAATACCTTGAGGGGTGTAGTTTCTTAGATGGGGTCACTTTTATGGAGTTTCTACTCTAGGATTGCATCAGGGGGGCTTCAAATGGGACATGGTGTCAAAAAAAACAGTCCAGCAAAATCTGCCTTCCAAAAACCGTATGGCTTTTTGCTTCAAAAAAGAAATTAGTGTGTAAAACTTACATAAATAAAAAAAAATATACATATTAGGTATCGACGCATCCGTGACAACCTGGTCTATAAAAATATCACATGATCTAACCTGTCAGATGAATGTTGTAAATAACAAAAAATAAAAACGGTGCAAAAACAGCTATTTCTTGTTATCTTGCCTCACAAAAAGTGTAATATAGAGCAAACAAAAATCATATGTACCCTAAACTAGTACCAACAATACTGCCACCCTATCCCGTAGTTTCTAAAATGGGGCCACTTTTTTGGAGTTTCTACTCTAGGGGTGCATCAGGGGGGCTTCAAATAGGACATGGTGTCAAAAAAAAACAGTCCAGCAAAATCTGCCTTCCAAAAACCATATGGCATTCCTTTCCTTCTGCGCCCTGCCATGTGCCCCATACAGCTGTTTACGACCACATATGGGGTGTTTCTGTAAACTACAGAATCAGGGCCATAAATATTGAGTTTTGTTTGGCTGTTAACCCTTGATTTGTTACTGGAATAAATGGATTAAAATGGAAAATTTGCCCAAAAATTGAAATTCAGAAATTCCATCCCCATTTGCCAATAACTCTTGTGGAACACCTAAAGGGTTAATGACGTTTGTAAAATATGTTTTGAATACCTTGATGGGTGTAGTTTCTTAGATGGGGTCACTTTTATAGAGTTTCTACTCCAGGGTTGCATCAGGGGGGCTTCAAATGGGACATGGTGTCAAAAAAAACTGTCCAGCAAAATCTGTCTTCCAAAAACCGTATGGCATTCCTTTCCTTCTGCGCCCTGCCGTGTGCCCGTACAGTAGTTTACGACCACATATGGGGTGTTTCTGTAAACTACAGAATCAGGGCCATAAATATTGAGTTTGGTTTGACTGTTAACCCTTGCTTTGTAACTGGAAAAAAATTATTAAAATGGAAAAACTGCCAAAAAAGTGAAATTTTGAAATTGTATCTCTATTTTCCATTAATTCTTGTGGAACACCTAAAGGGTTAACAACGTTTGTTAAATCAGTTTTGAATACCTTGAGGGGTGTAGTTTCTTAGATGGGGTCACTTTTATGGAGTTTCTACTCTAGGATTGCATCAGGGGGGCTTCAAATGGGACATGGTGTCAAAAAAAACAGTCCAGCAAAATCTGCCTTCCAAAAACCGTATGGCATTCCTTACCTTCTGCGCCCTGCCGTGTGCCCGTACAGTAGTTTACAACCACATATGGGGTGTTTCTGTAAACTACAGAATCAGGGCCATAAATATTGAGTTTGGTTTGGCTGTCAACCCTTGCTTTGTAACTGGAAAAAAATCATTAAAATGGAAAATCTGCCAAAAAAGTGACATTTTTAAATTGTCTCTCTATTTTCCATTAATTCTTGTGGAACACCTAAAGGGTTAATGACGTTTGTAAAATCAGCTTTGAATACCTTGAGAGGTGTAGTTTCTTGCCAAAAAGTGAAATTTTGAAATTGTATCTCTATTTTCCATTAATTCTAATAAAGGGTTAAAAAATTTTGTAAAATCAGTTTTGAATACCTTGAGGGGTGTAGTTTATAGAATGGGGTCATTTTTGGGTGGTTTCTTTTATGTAAGCCTCACAAAGTGACTTCCGACCTGAAATTTCAAGATTTGCTTCTAAACTTCTAAGCCTTGTAACATCCCTAAAAAATAAAATATTATTTCCAAAATGATCCAAACATGAAGTAGACATATGGGGAATGTAAAGTAATAACTATTTTTGGAGGTATTACTATGTATTATAGAAGTACAGAAATTGAAACTTGGAAATTTGCAATTTTTTAATTTTTTGGGGTAAATTTGGTATTTTTTTATAAATAAAAATGATTTTTTTTTTACTTCATTTTACCAGTGTCATGAAGTGCAATATGTGACGAAAAAACAGTCTCAGAATGGCTTGGATAAGTCAAAGCGTTTTAAAGTTATCAGCACTTAAATTGATACTGGTCAGATTTGCAAAAAATGGCCAAGTCCGTAAGGTGAAATAGGGCCGAGTCCTTAAGGGGTTAAAGGGTCAGGGTTCTGGGGATGACACTGTTAACTGAGCAGAGTGCTGTGGAGGTCACAGTTAAGGAGGCAGGCTGCTGTGGAGGTCACAGTTAAGGGGATCGTCCACAGTGTTAAAGGGCAGGGTGCTGTAGAGGTCACTGTTAAGAGGGCAGGTTATTGTGGAAATCACTTTTAAGGAGATGGGCACTGTGAAGGTCACTAATAAAGGGGCAGCTGCTATGGAAGTCACTGTTAAGGGAGTGGGATGCTGTGGAGGTCACTGTTAAAGGGGTGGGCACTGTGGTGGTTACTGTTAAGGGGGCAGGGGACTGTGGAGGTCACTATTAAAGGGGCAGTCACTGTGGGGGCCACTTTTAAGTCAGCAGGGTCTTAAAGGGGTGGGTGCTGTGTAGGTCTGTGCAGGAAACAGTTAAGGGTCTGTTATGGAGGTTAGTGTTAAGGGTCGGGGTGCTGTAGAGGTCACTGTTAAGGGGGTGAAATGTTGTGAAGGTCACATTTTAAGGGAACAGAGCTCTATGGAGGTCAATGTTAAGGGGCAGGCTATTATAGAAATAACTGCTAATGAGACGTGGTACTGTGGAGGTTACAAATAAAGGGTGGGCTGCTGTGAAGGTCACTGTTAAAAAGGAGGGCGCTGTGGAGGTTACTGTTAAGGGGGCGGAGGACTGTGGAGATCACTATTAAAAGGGCAGCTGCTGTGGAGGTCACTGTTAAGGAGGCGGGTTATTGTGGAAATCACTGTTAAGGAGACGGGGTACTGTGGAGGTCACTAATAAAGGTGCGGCCTCTGTGGAGGTCACTAATAAAGAGGCGGGTGCTGTGAATGTTACTGTTAAGGGGGCAGGCTGCTGTGGAGGTAACTGTTAAAGAGGCTGGAACTGTGGAGGTCACGGTTAAGGGGGCATGGTACTGTGGAGGACACTTTTAAAGGGGCAGCTGCTGTGCGTGCCGGCATGACATTGAAGATGTAGCTACGTCGGCCGTAGCTCCGCCTCCCCTCCCTATCCAGCGATGAGTGAGCCTGCCGCGCAGGATCCCGCGTGTCTTGGTCCTCGGCGTCCCTGGACTGGATGAGCGCTCCAACCTTCAGCGTTAGCCCCAGCTTTGCTGCCTAGCTGGATTGGATGAGCGCACTAAAAACCGTCTCTAGTCTCTGTTCTGCCATCCGCTGGGTAATGCCAGTTATCCTGCTGGAAGGTATGAGACCATCGTCTGGAGTTCCTTCTTTGACCCTTTTAATCATTGCTGACCGAGGGGAAGCATTTAGGGAGCGAGTGCTACCTGGAGGGTAATAGAGAAATCTCCTTAACGGAAAGCGCTGATCCCTGGAGGGGCTGCCTGGTCAAGGAGGGACGCCTGGGTGAAGCTAATTCATCCTTCCTATGGTATGTGGTGTGACACGTGGCGTGGAATGAAGAGCGGCTTGTATGTAAGCTCTTTTGATCACATCTCTCTGAGAAGCGTTGAGGGGTGAGACGGAGGGGTACTGATACCTGGAATATGCTTTATCACTTTTGATGGATGAAGCTTTTAAATAAAAGGGGACTTTTGCTTTGATCCTTTATGGAAACAGACAAGATACACCAGGATCCCAGTAACCCTGCAAACTTGGAATGGACTGAACTACATTATAACACCAAAAAACTTTAATTATAAACTGGACAGAGGCATCTAAGGAGCCACCTGTGAAGGTGATGTTAATGCTCTGGGGGGGGAGCATTTAATGGCTTCATTAACTTTGCCAGTGAAAGTTAAAACTCTTTAAAAACCACTTGTAAGAGTGATTTGTCTGAAACAGTGCAATTAACTTTGTGTCTTGGACAGGTGACCCCCTTGACTGATGATTTTTTTTCTGCTAATCCCTTATAACTGGATTCAGGTGACTAAGGGTACTTTCACACTTGCGGCAGAGGATTCCGGCAGGCAGTTCCGTCGCTGGAACTGCCTGCCGGATCCGGCAAACTGGATGCAAACGGATGCATTTGTGAGACGGATCTGGATTCGTCTCGCAAATGCATTTCAATTCCAGATCCGTCTTTCCGGTTGTCATCCGAAAAAAACGGATCCAGTATTTTTTTTTTCATAGATTTAATGGTCTGCGCATGCGCGGACGGAAAGAACGGATCCGTTTTGCCGGAACACCTGGGGCGGCATTAATGCATTTCAATGGAAATTAATGCCGGATCCGGCATTCCGGCAAGTGTTCAGGATTTTTGGCTGGAGAGAAAACTGCAGCATGCTGTGGTATTTTCTCCGGCCAAAAAACGTAAGAGGGACTGAACTGATGCCTCCTGATGCAACCTGAACGGAATGCTCCCTATTCAGATTGCATTAGGATAAAACTGATCAGTTTTTTTCCGGTATTGAGCCCCTAGGACGGAACTCAATACCGGAAAACAAAAACACTAGTGTGAAAGTAACCTACGCTTGGAATTATAGTCAGAAGAAGGACAGTCGGCACTCCATTCTCCCGATGGCGTGGTTCACATGTCTAGGGTCAGCGTCCCCGGAACAAACGTGAAGATAAGACTGGCACTCAGTGGTAGATTGCGATTTCTTTTATTGTCACATAGCAGGTATGTACAATTTTGACACTTTTCGGCTCAAAACATGAGCCTTTCTCAAACAAAGGCTCATGTTTGAGAAAGGCTCATGTTTTGAGCCAAAACGCGTCACAATTGTACTTGCTATGTGACAATAAAAGAAATCGCAATCTACCAGTGAGATTAATTATTAACTATCTTATTTACTAACGAATGCTTTACCCTATCTGATCTCAACTGACCGAATTACTAATGATCTGTGTGATTTACTCTAGTTGGACTCTGGACTAATACTATCTACTTTATTGATAAGGACTCACTTATAAAAAGTTTAACTCCTGCTGTTATTTATTAACAAACTGTTAAGGATTGGAGGGACTGGTTTGACACGGATTTCGGACTTTGTTAAGAATCACTCTAATTATGACTTACTAATGGATGGTTTTCTTTTTTAGAGGAGTTTTGGAGTAATACTAATAAGTTAACTGACTGTGTTCTAAAACCCCGGGGAAAGAGGAAAAGAGGATGGGGGTAGTAAAAAAATAAATGGTTAAGAAGAAAGATGATAAGGAGAAAATGGGGGAGCAGAGGCAGTCTGGAGTATATGGGTCCCAAAGCGAGAGCGGGATGGCAGACTGGATAGATTTCTCCAGGTTTCATCTTCCGCATGAATAAGGGCCAGACTAGGTCCAATACTCAAATTAAAAACTCAGTTGTGAGTAGCAAGGACACAGATCTAGAGCAGATGTTACAATCTCCATTAGATACAGATGTAGTAGAGTTAACACTCATGCTTTATGAGACGTGTTATCTAAACTAAATGCATTAAGCAAACACCTTCAATTGCTTTTCAATGTCTTTGGTTTCAAGATTACGCAATGAGTTAAGAAATTTGAGTAAGGGTACTTTCACACTTGCGGCAGTGTCATCCGGCAAGCAGTTCCGTCGTCGAAAGTGCCCGTCGGATCCGCCGATCTGGATGTGACTAAAAGCATTTGTGAGACGGATACGGATGCAGATCCGTCTCACAAATGCATTGCAAGAACGGATCCGTCTCTCCGCTTGTATGGGGATGCGCAGACCGGAAGAACGAATCCGTCCTTCGGGTGTTTCTTAATGCTGGATCTGGGACTACTACATGTCAATCTAAATTAATGCCGGATCCGACATTCCGGCAACTGATCAGGCATTTTGGATGGAGATAATACCGTAGCATGCTGCGGTTTTATCTTTTGCCTTAATTGAAGACATCCTGATGCATCCTGAACGGATTGCTCTCCATTCAGAATGCATGGGGATAAAACTGGTCTGTACTTTTCCGGTATAGAACCCCTAGGACGGAACTCTATGCCGGAAAAGAAAAACGCAAGTGTGAAAGTACCCAAAGAGTTTGTGTGTTAACCCTGCTACATCTGTACTTCACAATCTCCTACATTAGCGGACATTATGTCAGCAGTGAGTAAATCCAATAAGGCGTTGGAGATGATTATGAAACAAATGGGGAAATAAAATCTTAAGTACAGCTGATTAGAGATAATTGTAAGTAAGTGAGTGAAAGAGTGAATCATGCAGAACATAGAATCAGTGATTTAGATCAAGTGACTGGTTTCGTCAAAGATTTTAGGAACTTGAAGGTGGAGAATGATGCTCTTACCAAGAAAGTTATAGAGATGGAAGACAGGGATAGGAGGTCAAATATAATATTGATAGGAATACCTGAAAGAATGGAGGGCGCAGATTGTACACAATACATTCAGAATTGGATCAGTGAGGCGGTGGGTGGGGAAATTCTGTCTAAACAGTTTACAGTTGAGAGAGCACATAGGATACCAATGAGAAATGTAACGGGTAATTACCCAAGGATAGTGATGATTGAGTACCAAAGTATTCGGGTGCTATATTCGTGTGCTCGGCCGAGCACCCGAGTATAATGGAAGTCAATGGGAGACAACCAGGCACCCCCTGCTCTGAAGAGAGGAGGGTGCCTGGTCCATTGGAAAAGGTCAGAAAGTGACAGAAACACCACTGAAATGGATCGGGAACACCATGATGACGATGTCTGGATGCATCTTGGACTCCCAGGTCGCTGCTGGGAACCATGTTGTCCGAGTAGTATACGCCACTTTTACAGACTGACAAAAATACGCACAAAACCCCCCCAAAAAAATCAATTTTACCAGAAAAATTGCTAAGAAACATTCTTTCCTGTATATTCAATTGTATATAAAGTGCAAGTGCTGCAATAAAATTACAAGGAAGAGGCACTCCGATACAACCTGTATATCACATAAAGGAGAGCCTCATTCACATTCTGGTACAATTGTTTAGGTAGTGGGACTCCTACACTCATAAAGCCTATGCACTAAGGGAAAGGGCTGCCAAAAATTACAAGGAACCGGCACTCCAAAACACCCTTTGTTACACATAAAGGAGGGCATCATACACACCCTTGAAAAATTATCATTGATGGCCTGCTGGTGACCCTCAAAAACATTAGGAGCAAGGGCCTTCTGATCTGACCATCTAAAACCTTAGGGGCGAGGCCCTGCTGCCGCATTGGTGACTCTAGATAAACTCTGGGCGATTGCACGTCTCCGTGATGGCGACAATCCATTTGGCTGTCTGCCCTATCAACTGTCCATGTTCTTTTCTGCGCCTTCCATGGTGATCATGGGTAATGGGGAATCAGAGTTTGATGGTGGATAGGGATCTTGATAAAGGGATACCACATCCAAGGGAGGTCAATGGCTGAAATCTGATTGGGTGGAGATGGTGGGTCAAGTTATTAAAGCGGAAAAATCGAAGGAAGGCAGGAGGCGCGTAACAATTACCCACTCCCGACTCGGGGAGGTAGTGACGATAAATAACAATACAGGACTCTTAAGATGCCCTGTTATTGGAATGAGTAATAAAAAATTACAGGGAATGTCACTGGGGTATTTTGGATGAGGAAACGTTATACAGGAGAGGCCCTGCTGCCACTTTGTTGACTCTAGATAACTTCTGCCTGATCGCACATCCTCGTGACGTCCACAATACATTTGGATATCTTCCCTATCAACTTTCAATGTTCTTTTTTATCACCATGCTGCTGCTGCTTAAAATGCCTTAAACTGATCACCAGGCCCACAATTAATTTAAGGTTTTGGAATTGATAAACCCAACTTGCTTTTGTGGGCTGCATCAGTGGCATAGCTAGAATTGACTGGGCCCCACAGCAAATTTTTGAATAGGGCTGCATCCCACAGAAATTTTTAAGCGACCCCTTCCTTTCATGCCTCCCCCATTCCTGTGGCTAGTAAAGAGCGCTCTCTCAGACCAGGGCCGGCAGCTGTTCCATACATTTTATACACTGTCTATACTGTCACTGTCAGGGGAGCACCCAGGAATTTTGTCTAGGGGGGGTCCAAAAGGCAAAAAAAGTGGCATGTGTAGTGCGGGGGGGGGCTGTAGTGTGTTGCGCTGATTCTTTCTAAAAGCTCTGCAGGAACGGAACAATGCAGCGCGCGCAGCGCACCGCCAATCTGTTTTAGCCCCGCCAATTATTAAAAGCCCCTCCTACATATAATAGGCCACGCCCAACAAACACTGTACAGCTGAAATTCTATAGTTGAGGCCTGTCTCTACACATCATATGGAGAGGGGAGCGTCTGTCCTGGCTGCACTGCCTGCTTATATAACAAGCTACAGCCAGGAAGCTCCTCCGCTCTCCTCCCTCCCCTGATCCTGCTCAAGGCCTGTGGTTCCCCCCACCATCTGACACCCGCCCGTGGCCTGCTGCCCCCCTTGACCGTCCTCACCCAGCTCTGAATCCTCCTTCTGCAAATAGCAGGGGGAGGAGCCAGAGCATCTCCTCTCCTATAAGCGCCCCCTACCTCTCACATCCAGTGATGTCACCTTTGTTGTAGACGTTCTCTTTCTTTATCTTCTCCATTCAGACCAGACCGCCATGATGATTTTTCAGCCATCTCCCGTCTCTGCAGAGATTAACAAACAGACATTAGTTTCCCACATTTCCATCATCTTCTGAACACCCTTTCCTGCCACCCCCAATACTGTGCCCGCTGTGCCCCCAATACTATACTGCAGAGAAAGTCCCCCTGGAAATACTGCTACCACACAGATAGTGCCCCCTTCAACAATTATTGGCACACAGTGCTCTAAAAAATAACTGCGCCCAGACACTAATAGTATAAAGATAATGTCCCCCAAAAATTATTGTGCTAAGCTGATACTGTGCCAAGGTGCCCCCCAAAGTAACAGTGCTCCCCAAAATCCCACCAATAGAAATAATTCTCTGCCAGAGCACACTTAGTAGTAATAATGCCCCTATAGTACCCATACTAGTAATCATGTTCCTCATAGACCCCCAGTAGTAGTAAAGCTAATACCCCCTAGTAGAAATAATTCTCCCTATAATATGACAGTACATGAAATACCCCCGCTTAGTGCCCGCAGTTGAGCTAATGTCCCCATAATGTATGCCAAAATACCCCTATATAGTGCCCCATTAAATGCCCTCATAGTGCTCCTCTCGCCCTTTCCCATAGTGTCCCCCATAATATGCCAGTAAAAAATGCCCCTTCTAAGTGCCACCATATGCCCCAATAGTGCTCCACTCCCCCATAGTGCCCCCAAATAATGCCCCATAGTGCCGCTCTCCCCTATAGTGCCAGTAAAAAATGCCCCCTTAGTGACACCAGATGCCATAATGCCTCCCATAATGTGCCAATAAGAAAAAAGGCCCCTTTAGAGCCCCCACTTCCCCATAGTGCCCCCAAATAATGCCCCTATAGTGCCACCAGATGCCCCATAGTGCCGTTCTCCCCTATAGTGTCCCCCATAATGTGTCAATAAAAAAAAAAAAGCCCCTTTAGACCCCCCAGATGCCCCCATAGTGCTCCTCTCCCCCATGGTGCCCCCCCCCCATAATGTGCCAGTAAAAAATGCCCCCTTAGTGCCACCAGATGCCATAATGCCCCCATAATGTGCCAATAAGAAAAGAGTCCCCTTTAGAACCCCCACTTCCTCCATAGTGCCCCCAAATAATGCCCCTATAGTGCCACCAGATGCCCCATGGTGCCGTTTTCTCCTATAGTGCCTCCCATAATGTGTCAATAAAAAAAAAGCCCCTTTAGAGCCCCCAGATGCCCCCCATAGTGCTCCTCTCCCCCATGGTTCCCCCCCCATAATCTGCCAGTAAGAAATGCCCCCAGAGTGCCACTCCCAAAAAAAATTGGGCTGTAAGAATTGTCAGATGCCCCCATAGTGCCAGCTCCCCCCCCCCCTCCAAAAAAAAATAAATTGAAAACACTGATACTTACCTCCATCAGCAGCGATGCGATGCAGGCTCTCCCGGCCTGTGTCCCTGCTCTGTGCTGCCCGGCTCAGGCAGCGCGATGATGATGTCATCGCGCCCCTGAGCCGGCCTCTGATAGGCTGCAGGCATTAGTGCCTGCTGCCTATCAGAAGAACAGGGGAGGGACACACCTCTCCCTCCCCTGCCGCAGCACAGGATGGATATGGAGATGAGCGCTTCCACAATGGAAGCGCTCATCTCCTACTGCCCCCCCGGCCCCCCCACCGCTGCCTCAATTACATCCAGGGCCGCGCCGCCTGTGGTGATCGGCGGTGCGGCCCTGAGGGATAAAAAAAAATAAAATGTCTGGTTGTTCTAGGGGGGGTCCAGACCCGCTGGACCCCCCCTGTAGGTGCGCCACTGGTCACTGTATATAATTTCATTGTGTAATACTGTTGAGGGGGCCCTGACCAAATCCTTTAGTCCTCCTCCTCCTGGATGGGCCCCTTCTGGGTCAGGGCCCCAAAGCTGCAGCTTCCCCTGTAGCTATGTCCCTGGTCTGCATTAATCTACAGATGACTGTGATACAGCTCCACAGATTGATTCCATCTGCATCTTTCTAAACAATCTGTGGCCTTAGTCTTTTATCCGGACTCAGTCATTGTGCCACTATGTGGCCTCCTCATGCTGCCATCTCTACACCATGTCACCTTGCCACTCATTTTTATCACCATGCTGCTGCTGCTTAAAGGGCCTTAAAGTCATCACCAGGCCCACAATCTAATTAAGGTTTTATGCACAAAACCAAAGTAAAAAATTGATTTTATAGGAAAAATTGATTAAAAACATTCTTTCCTGTATATTTACTTGTATATAAAGTGCAAGTGCTGCCAAAAATTACAATGAAGAGGCACTCCGATACAACCTGTACATCACATAAAGGAGGGCCTCATTCACATTGGGTTGTGGGCCTGCAGGTGAGCTGACCCTCTAAAACATTATGGGTGAGGGTCTGCTGCTGAGCTGACCCTCTAAAACAATAGGGGCGAGGGCCTGCAGTTGAGCTGACAATATTAAAAAAATTTGAGTGGAGGGAATATAGACAATCTGGAAGAGGAGGAGGAGAAAACAAGATTCAACCATATACTCTTTTTTTGTGGTGGAAAAGGTGCAGGGGAATACACTACAGTAGATTGAGTACATTATAAATGATAGATTGAAATTGCCTTTATGTTCATCATCAGCTCAGCGTTCCTCTGGTGGAGATGAGAAATCTGGGGCAATCCAGGCCTTGTTCATTTTTATCTGAGTCAACCTGTCAGCATTGCCAGTGGACAAGCGAATACGCTTATCTGTTATAATGCCACCAGCAGCACTAAATACACGCTCAGACAAAATTCTGGCGGCAGGGTAGGCCAGCACCTCCATGGCGTAGAGCGCAAGTTCATGCCACTTGTCCAGCTTGGACACCCAGTAGTTATAAGGCACTGAGGGATCATTTAGGACGCTGACACGGTCTGCTATGTATTCCTTCACCATCTTCCAAAACTTTTCCCTCCTTGTACCACTAGGCCGCACTTCAGGGTGAGATTGCTGGCGGGGTGTCATGAAAGTGTCCTATGCCTTGGAGAGTGTTCCCCTGCATTTGTTGGAACTGCTGTATATTCCCCTTGTCTCTCTTCCTCGGTTGCCTAAGGAAGTACGGACTCTGCTGCCAGCGTTGTCAGATGGAATATTTTGGAGCAATTTTCCAAGGATCTTCTGGTATTGCACCATTTTGCTTGTCCTCTCCACCAGAGGAATGAGAGATGAGAAGTTCTCTTTGTAGCGGGGGTCAAAAAGGGTGAACACCCAGTAATCCATGTTATCTAAAATGCATATAACGCAAGGGTCGCTGGAAAGGCAGCCTAACATTAGGTCAGCCATGTGTGCCAGAGTACCAAGAGGCAAGACGTCAATGTCGACATCAGGATGACTCTCCATCTCCTCATCCTCCTCCTCTTCTGTCCATCCACGCTGAACAGATGGAATTAAAGTTCCATGGGTACTACCCTCTGTAGCTGTAATGACCGGCGCCACACAAAGGGAGGGAAATGGGAAGGCCCTGTCCAAGGGAGAGGGAAAGGTGGTGACCCCTGACTCACCTTGAGGCTGGCACCTGACTGCCCTGACATCCCTAGACGGGTTCCTTACCCGTACGCCGATCACGTGCCTAAACCCTGGCTTTCCCTAAGATGAGCCCTATGTAGTGAACAGGGCGGTGGGAACACTAGTCCGCACCACTGACACTAAAAGGAAAACACCAAGGAGAGGACAGACAACACAGACAAAACATATAATCCCAGTTGGGGGACAACAGCAGACAACAAAAGCCCAACAGGGATCCGGAGGGTAACGTTCTGGAACAACAACCAGGGAACACAGCTACACAGCTCCAGTGGGTCAGTATAGAAGTCCAGGCAGGAAGCTCTATATCTGGCAACCAGAGAAGTGAGAGAGGGGAATATAAGGAGGTTAGGAGTGCTGGACAAGAAACAGCTGAGGAGAAGAAGCTACGGATCCCTGAGTGAGCCAAAAAGGGTTGCAAGGCAAACCCAGAAAGCTACCATTAAGAAACAGCACTATCTTTATACATAGAGCGCGTCTGCCACATTCAGAGCGTCGTTCTTAATTGTGAGCAGCGATCGTTTGAGTAGACACAGCAGTGGGATGGTTACGCTGATAATAGCGTTATCGCCACTAACCATCTGTGTGGATTCATCAAAGTTTTTTAAAACCTCACACAGGTCTGACATCAATACCCAATCCTCGCTTGTGAATAGTGGCAGTTGACTCGAAAAGCGACGACCATGTTGCAGCTGGTATTCCACAACTGCCCTCTGCTGCTCACAAAGCCTGGCCAACATGTAGAACGTAGAGTTCCAGTGCGTGCTCATGTCGCACAACAGTCGGCGAGCTGGAAGCCGCAAGCGCTGCTGCAGCGTTGACAGACCGGCTGAAGCTGTGGACGACTTGCGGAAATGGGCACACACGCTGCACGCCTTCACTAGTAGCTCTGGCAAATTGGGGTAGGTTTTGGTAAACCACTAAACCACTAAGTTTAAGATGTGGGCTAGGCATGGGATGTGTGTCAGGTTGCCGAGCTCCAAAGCCGCCACCAAGTTACGGCCATTGTCAGACACAACCATGCCTGGTTGTAGGTTGAGTGGCGAGAGCCACAGCTCGGTTTGGTCCCTTATACCCTGCCACAGCTCTGCGGCGGTGTGCTGTTTGTCCCTTAAACAGATCAACTTCAGCACGGCCTGTTGATGCTTCCACAGCAGTGCTACACTGCTTCCAGCTAGCGACTGATGGCTGACTGCTACTGGAGTTGGAAGTGGAGGAGGCGGCTGAGGAGGAGAAGTGGGGGTTGGAGCCAGTAATATAGCTGCTGGCGGAGACCCTGATGGACGTAGGGCCCGCAATCCTGTGCGTGGGTAGCACCTGTGCCATCCCAGGGTACGACTCACTCCCAGCCTCCACAACATTCACCCAGTGTGCGGTCAGGGAAATGTAGCATCCCTGGCCACTAGCACTTGTCCATGTGTCAGTGGTTAAGTGGACCTTCCCAGTAACTGCGTTGGTCAGAGCACGGGTGATGTTCTGGGACACATGCTGGTGTAAGGCGGGCACGGCACACCGTGAAAAATAGTGGTGGCTGGGGACTGCGTACCGAGGGACGGCCACCGACATCAGGCTGCAGAAGGCCTCAGTGTCCACAAGCCTAAATGGCAACATTTCAAGGGCCAGTAATTTTGAAAGTTGCGCATTTAGTGCTATGGCCTGTGGGTGGGTATTTGCGCTTGCGTTCAAATGATTGTGTTATGGACATTTGGACGCTCGCTGAGACAGGGAAGTGGATGTTGTTGCTGATGGTTCATGCGAAGGTCCAGGTGCAGGGTAAGGGGCATACAGGCTTGCGCCTTCGGCAGGGGATTGGCCAGCAGTGCAAAACACAGGGGAAGAGGAGGCAGTGGTGTGACCCGCAGACCCAGATTGTGGACCCAGGTGTTCGGCCCACTTACTAGGGTGCTTGGATGCCATGTGGCGGATCATGCTATTGTTGGTGAGGTTGCTAGTGTTCACGCCCCGGCTCATTTTGGTACGGCACAGGTTGCAAACTACCACTCTTTTGTCGTCTGCACTTTCCTCAAAAAAGCACCATACTGCGGAACACCTAACCCTTGGCAAGGTAGATTTACGCATGGGGGTGCTCGGTGTAACGGTTGCGGGCCTGTTTGGTGTGGGCAGACTTCTCCCTTTTGCAACCCCACTGCCTCTTCCAGCCTGTTGCGGTGCTGCGGATCCCTCCCCCTCTGTACTGCTGTCCTCGCTCAGCTTTTCACCTTCCCATGTTGGGTCAGTGACCTCATCGTCAACCACCTCCTCTTCCACTTCCTGACTCTGCTTATCCTCCTGACTTGACCTAACCACAACCTCAATGATTGTTAACTGTGTCTCATCATCATCCACCTCGTGAACGAATGATTGCCGTTCATCACTGTCATCTTCTTGAGACTGTGAAGGCTCAAGAGGTTGGGAATCAGGGCACAATATCTCAGGTCCCTCTTCAAGCGTGCTGGGCGTGAGGGCCAAATGTAATAGTGGCGCTGGATAGAGCTCCTCGGAATATCGGAGTGTGGGATCACTCGTTTGGCAAGCCTCTCCATGGTGGGAGGAAGGTTGATCAGAGTGTTTTCGGTTGACCAGACTCTTGGCTAGAGACTGGACTTGGTAGAAGAGAGGGTGGTGATTAACTGACTGAAAGCATTATCTTCATCAATCCAACCGACCAACTGTTCGCACTGGTCCGACTTGGTCAGTGTTTTCCTGCACCACCCAGCTAAGTTGGACATGAAGCTGGGTACAGAGGATGTTTTATTTTATTATGGTGCACTGGCAGGAGGCACCGTTTCATTGCTTAGGGCCACGGCTTCTGCATGCACCATCAGCATCACACCCACTTCCCCGTCCCTTTGTGCTTGCCTTCTTCATGTTAATTGTTTTGTCACTAGAAGTGGCGCAGATTGTTTTACAGTCCGCTAAAGACACTGTTTTCTGATGCAGGACAGTATATGTCACAGTAACACACAGAATATGGACACTATTTTAGAACCAGATTATTGGAATCTGCGGTACAGACACTGTTTTCTGATGTAGTTTATATTTATATTTATATTTTTCACTCTATCTAGCCCTGACAACCACACAATGTATTGAAGCGCAGATCACTGATTGCACCGTTGACAGCAAAAATGTGGATAGATTATGGGGGGGGGGGGGGGAATGTGTTTTCTGTATTCAAATTTTTTCCCTATATCTGGCCATGACAACCACAAAATGTATTGAAGAGCAGATCACACAATTCGCGGATTACACCGTTGACAGCAAAAATGTGGATAGATTATGGGGGAAAAAATAATGTTTTCTGTATTCTAATTTTTTCCCTAAATCTGGCCCTGACAACCACACAAGGTATTGCAGCGCAGATCTGACAACTCACGGATGACACCGTTTACAGCAAAAATGTGGATATATTATGGGAAAAAATAATGTTTTCACTATTAGGCTACGTCTACACGACGACAATAAGTCGCGCAACAGATAGGGCACAACTAGACTGCAGCATTTGTAGAGCAACATTTTGTTGCACTAATGTCGCGCAACAATTTTTATAATGGCAGTCTATGGTGTCGCACTGCAACATGCAACATGCTGCGACTGCGACGCAACAGTCGCAGAAAACCCATCTTGCATGGATTTTCTGCGACTGTTGCGTCGCAGTCGCAGCATGTTGCATGTTGCAATGCGACACCATAGACTGCCATTATAAAAATTGTCACGCGACATTAGTGCAGCAAAATGTTGCGCGACAAATGTTGTCGTGTAGACGTAGCCTTATTCTTCCTATCTCTGCCCCTGACACACAGAAGGTATTGCTGCACAGATGTCACAAGTCACTGCAGACATCTTCTATATAGCAAAATAATCGCTATTTTGCAAAGTATGTAAAAAAAAATTGAGTACTACTTTGCTAAAATAAATTGCTGCCACCGCACACAATAGTCCTTAAAAGGACTTTTGGGTCTTTGAAACGTTATTCACTTGAATAAAATACAATCACAAACTCCCTACACTATCTGTCCCTCCCGAAGCGCAGCTCTCCCTGACTCGCAATGAAAGGAGAAAATACAAAAAACACAGCGCCTCATGTGCGGTACCGCCTTATATAAAATATAAAATTATGGTGCGTATTGCGCTTACCGGATTCTGTTGTGAATAGTCACAACTGCTGGATGTGCCTTAGCTGGTATATTTCCCCACCAGCATTAGGGGATGCCGTGCTGCTCTTTTCCTGTCCAAAAGGTTCCAGGGAAATAGGTATGCAGAAATTCTTAAAAATATCAGACCGCTATCCGGCGCTGTAGGCATAGAAATCAGTCCTTGAGGTAAGTAAGATTCTTTTTATTATAGTCAACGCGTTTCAAGGGCAAAAGGCCCCCTTCGTCAGGACAATATACAGAATGAAGATACACTTGTAATCAGGTTATTTAAAACGCTGTTTTGGCGGGTTAAAAAGGGGGAGGTTCAGGGGGTGGGGTGGGCGTGTTTAGTATAATGAACCTGTTTGCTGATATCTTCTAGCGATCTGCGGCAATTGATGTTAAGTGTCCGACACTTGCTGTGATGTGCAGATGGTCTGATTACATACATTGTTTCAACCATAGGTTTCACAATACACATAGTGATATATTTTGATACATTTGATACATTGTATGAACATATTTGCTGTTCCTTACGGTGATGTGTTCAGAGTTACAGCGGCGCTGCTGACCCCGCACTAGGTGAACATTGTTCCTTCCTATAGAGCTGAGGGCATATCGTGCTCCCCGCTTTTATTACACAGCAGCTCGCCTGTCAGTTGTTCTTGCAAGATCTCCCGGCTCCTCCTGCCTGCTGTCACATTCAGCGCTGCCTGATCTCTCAGACCAGGATCCTCAAAGTCCACAGATCGGTATGGTATGGCGCTAGTGTTCACATTTGCTTAGTTCTCTATGTTAAATTTGTGCAGTCGCTCCTAGGGGGTTCTAAATCCTTGTTCCCAAGGGTTGACATGATTTGAGTATGTGTGGCAAATGGGGTATCTTCATTTCTTTCCTTATTAATTCTAACTAATTTTGGATGTACTCTGCCCGTCAAGGGTTAACATAGGGGTTGTTAGGGCAACAGCGGCTGCTGTCC
This sequence comes from Bufo bufo, assembly GCF_905171765.1. Lineage (NCBI taxonomy): Eukaryota > Metazoa > Chordata > Amphibia > Anura > Bufonidae > Bufo > Bufo bufo. Next base: position 24,043,201 of record NC_053389.1, on the reverse strand, counting down.
CCCTCCCCCCGTTTGCACATTCCGGACGATGGTGCATCGTAGGACAGCACATCACCTGGCTGTGCACCCTGGGCAGATTATCCTGCATTATGTCAGGTCTTACATACTACTTTGTATTTTCGCTGAAGCGCTTTATTCATCTATGTTGTCTATGACGTGAGGGTCATGTGATGCACTATTGTGAACACGCAACCGCTCCTTCAGTGACGTCACGGACATGCGCAAATCCAGTTCCGGGACGCCGTATCCACGAGACACATCACGGAACCTTGTATCTACCTGCAATTTGAGCTTGCCTGATTCCATGCCCGGCCCTCCTATGATGTTGCACACACAGGTGACAATTATTCACTGTAGATTATCACTTGACTGTAATAAGTATATATTTGTTGTACCGACGGTTCCATATATTAGAGTTATATGTATTCATGTATTTGGCTGCGTTGTCTCTCTGATATGATGTCCGGATGCACCCATATGAATTGATTCGTATTTATTTTTCACTCTTTGTTTAAGTATCACTTATGTATGTAAAGGTGACATGACTATATAAATACCCACAATTGTATTTGATGCATTGCTTGAAAATGGTCCCAGCAAGCGGACCGAAACGTCGCTGCTTGGGTGAATAAAGGATCCCACATTTTTCACCTTACGGATGTGCTGCGGTGTGTTTATTCCTCTGGTTGTTTGACACTGTGGTCGAGTGTCGATACCGCTGGCACCCAACATCTGCTACAAGGAGTGCTGCCCTGAACTCTAATCTATCCATTTCTTTATATATATATATATATAAAACCGCCAGGCTATGAGGTGCACTTATCATCATAACCCGGCCATTTATATAAGGTGCAGGGTATAAATATGACTCGCAATGAGCCAAACCCACGTCATCGGGCGCTATCTAACCTCCGAAGACGCGTTCCGGCCAGCCAATCAATGTAATGCCAGTAGTCAACATGGCTACTGGCATTACAGAGATGGCAGTACTTACCTGCACGTTTATTTGCTGCTTAGTAGCCGTGAAACGTGCGGGGAGGAGACTCAAGCATGGCGCTCGAGCACATGTGGTACTCGGCCGAGTACCGCCATGTGCCGAGCATAGCGATGCTCGAGCCGAACAAGTATTAGGCCGAGCACGCTCGCTCATCACTTGTCACTATTAGTAACAAATTACAAACAGGACACTTCTATATCACTGAAGTTGGTAGATATGTTAAGGACAAAAGTATTAGGTGTAACACGGGTCTCTCCTTGTTTTACAGCACAAGGTTTTTCTGGTACATCTTTAACCACTTAGGGACCGGGCTCATTTTCACCTTAAGGACCAAGCAATTTTTTGCAAATCTGACCAATGTTGCTTTATGTGGTGATAACTTTAAAATGCTTTGATTTATCCAGGCCATTCTGAGATTGTTTTTTCATCACATATTGTACTTCATAACACTGGTAAAATGGAGTCAAAAAAATTCATTTTTATTTATAAAAAAATGAAAAAATTACCAGAAATTAGCAAATTTTTAAGTTTCAATTTCTCTACTTCTATAACACATAGTAATACCTCCAAAAATAGTTATTACTTTACATTCCCCATATGTGTATTTCATGTTTGGATCATTTTAGGAATGATATTTAATTTTTTGGGGATGTTACAAGGCTTAGAAGTTTAGAAGCAAATCTTGAAATTTTTCAGAAATTTTCAAAAACCCACTTTTTAAGGACCAGTTCAGGTCTGAAGTCACTTTGTGAGGCTTACATAACAGAAACCACCCAAAATGACCCCATCTGAGAAACTACACCCCTCAAGGTATTCAAAACTGATTTTACAAACTTTGTTAACCCTTTAGGGGTTCCACAAGAATTTATGGAAAATAGAGATACATTTTCAAAATTTCACTTTTTGGGAATATTTTCCATTTTAATATTTTTTTCCAGTTACAAAGCAAGGGTTAACAGCCAAAAAAAAACTAAAAATTTATGGCCCTGATTCTGTAGTTTACAGAAACACCCCATATGTGGTCGTAAACTGCTGTACGGGCACACGGCAGGGCGCAGAAGGAAAGGAATGCCATACGGTTTTTGGAAGGCAGATTTTGCTGGACTGGTTTTTTGATACCCCCTGATGCAACCTAGAGTAGAAACTCCAAAAAAGTTACCACATTTTAGAAACTACGGGATAGGGTGGCAGTTTTGTTGGTACTAGTTTAGGGTACATATGATTTTTGGTTGCTCTATATTACACTTTTTGTGAGGCAAGGTAACAGAAAAAAAGCTGTTTTGGTACCGTTTTTTTTTTGTTATTTACAACTAGGGATGAGCGAACCCGAACTTTATAGTTCGGGTTCGTACCGAATTTTGGGGTGTCCGTGACACGGACCCGAACCCGAACATTTTCGTAAAAGTCTGGGTTCGAGTTCGGTGTTCGGCGCTTTCTTGGCGCTTTTTGAAAGGCTGCAAAGCAGCCAAACAACGAGCGTCATACTACTTGCCCCAAGAGGCCATCACAGCCATAACTACTATTGGCATGGCTGTGATTGGCCAGTGCAGCATGTGACCCAGCCTCTATATAAGCTTGGGTCACGTAGCGCTGCACGTCACTCTGCTGATACAAGTGTAGGGAGAGGTTGCAGCTGCGACGTTAGGGCGAGATTAGGCAGTGATTAACTCCTCCAAAAGACTTCATTCAGTGATCGATCTACAGCTGTGGATCATTGAACTGCTGATATTCAATTGCTCAGTGTTTTTAGGCTGCCCAGAGCGTTTTTCAGTCACTTTTTTCTGGGGTGATCGGCGGCCATTTTGTGGCTTGCTTGTGCACCAGCACAAGCTGCCACCAAGTACATTTAACCATCAATAGTGTGGTTATTTTTTGCTATATCCTACATCAGGGTCAAGCTTTCATCAAGTGCATTTAACCATCAATAGTCTGGTTATTTTTTGGCCATATACTACATCAGGGGCAAGTTGGGCCTGTCACCCAGCGCCTAAAAAATAGGCCTCACATTTATATTAATCCAAATCTGTCATTACTGCTTTAGCTGGTCAAGTTATTTAGTGTCCGTCAAAGCACAGTTTTTGTTCTGGGTTGAAAAACAATTCCCAAATTTGCAATTCTCAAAATTAGTGGTTTCTGCTGTATCAGGCCTACTTTAAATCTATCCCTAAAAGGGTATATTAGATTCAAGGTGCTGATAGGGTAATTCTCAAAAACTTAACACACACGCTACAGTGCAGATCCAAGTCTAATTCTGTGATTAAACGTATACCTGTCACCCAGCGCCTAAAAAATAGGCCTCACATTTATATTAATCCAAATCTGTCATTACTGCTTTAGCTGGTCAAGTTATTTAGTGTCCGTCAAAGCACAGTTTTTGTTCTGGGTTGAAAAACAATTCCCAAATTTGCAATTCTCAAAATTAGTGGTTTCTGCTGTATCAGGCCTACTTTAAATCTATCCCTAAAAGGGTATATTAGATTCAAGGTGCTGATAGGGTAATTCTCAAAAACTTAACACACACGCTACAGTGCAGATCCAAGTCTAATTCTGTGATTAAACGTATACCTGTCACCCAGCGCCTAAATAATAGGCCTTAAATTTATATTCAGCTAAATCTGTCATTACTGGTGTGCCTGTATTAGTGTAATACGGTACCTAAATAGATAGCCAGATAGACTTAGTGTTAGGTGTCTGTAAAAAAAAGGCCTGAATTTTATTTCAATACATTGGCCCGAATAATATTTTTCTTATTGTGGTGAACGGTAACAATGAGGAAAACATCTAGTAAGGGACGCGGACGCGGACATGGTCGTGGTGGTGTTAGTGGACCCTCTGGTGCTGGGAGAGGACGTGGCCATTCTGCCACAGCCACACGTCCTAGTGTACCAACTACCTCAGGCCCCAGTAGCCGCCAGAATTTACAGCCATATTTGGTGGGGCCCAATGCCGTTCTAAGGATGGTAAGGCCTGAGCAGGTACAGGCATTAGTCAATTGGGTGGCCGACAGTGCATCCAGCACGTTCACATTATCTCCCACCCAGTCTTCTGCAGAGAGCGAACAGATGGAGCATGAAAACCAAGCCCATCAGTCTGTCACATCACCCCCATGCATATCAGGGAAACTGTCTGAGCCTCAAGTTATGCAGCAGTCTCTTATGCTGTTTGAAGACTCTGCTGGCAGGGTTTCCCAAGGGCATCCACCTAGCCCTTCCCCAGGGGTGGAAGAGATAGAATGCACTAACTCACAACCACTTATGTTTCCTGATGATGAGGACATGGGAATACCATCTCAGCACGTCTCTGATGATGACAAAACACAGGTGCCAACTGCTGCGTCTTTCTGCAGTGTGCAGACTGAACAGGAGGTCAGGGATCAAGACTGGGTGGAAGACGATTCAGGGGACGATGAGGTCCTAGACCCCACATGGAATGAAGGTCGTGCCACTGACTTTCACAGTTCAGAGGAAGAGGCAGTGGTGAGACCGAGCCAACAGCATAGCAAAAGACAAAGAGGGAGCAGTGGGCAAAAGCAGAACACCCGCCGCCAAGAGACTCCGCCTGCTACTGACCGCCGCCATCTGGGACCGAGCACCCCAAAGGCAGCTTCAAGGAGTTCCCTGGCATGGCACTTCTTCAAACAATATGCTGACGACAAGGCCCGAGTGGTTTGCACGCTGTGCCATCAGAGCCTGAAGCGAGGCATTAACGTTCTGAACCTTAGCACAACCTGCATGACCAGGCACCTGCATGCAAAGCATGAACTGCAGTGGAGTAAACACCTTAAAAACAAGGAAGTCACTCAGGCTCCCCCTGCTACCTCTTCTGCTGCTGCCGCCTCGGCCTCTTCTGCTGCTGCCGCCGCCTCGGCCTCTTCCTCCGCCTCTGGAGGAACGTTGGCACCTGCCGCCCAGCAAACATGGGATGTACCACCAACACCACCACCTGCGTCACCAAGCATCTCAACCATGTCACACGGCAGCGTTCAGCTCTCCATCTCACAAACATTTGAAAGAAAGCGTAAATTCCCACCTAGCCACCCTCGATCCCTGGCCCTGAATGCCAGCATTTCTAAACTACTGGCCTATGAAATGCTGTCATTTAGGCTGGTGGACACAGACAGCTTCAAACAGCTCATGTCGCTTGCTGTCCAACAGTATGTTGTTCCCAGCAGGCACTACTTCTCCAAGAGAGCCGTGCCTTCCCTGAACAACCAAATATCCGATAAAATCAAGTGTGCACTGCGCAACGCCATCTGTGGCAAGGTCCACCTAACCACAGATACGTGGACCAGTAAGCACGGCCAGGGACGCTATATCTCCCTAACTGCACACTGGGTAAATGTAGTGGCGGCTGGGCCCCAGGCGGAGAGCTGTTTGGCGCACGTCCTTCCGTCGCCAAGGATTGCAGGGCAACATTCTTTGCCTCCTGTCTCCTCCTCCTCCTCCTACTCAGCTTCCTCCTCCTCTTCTTCCACCTGCTCATCCAGTCAGCCGCACACCTTCACCAACAACTTCAGCACAGCCCGGGGTAAACGTCAGCAGGCCGTTCTGAAACTCATATGTTTGGGGGACAGGCCCCACACCGCGCAGGAGTTGTGGCGGGGTATAGAACAACAGACCGACGAGTGGTTGCTGCCGGTGAGCCTCAAGCCTGGCCTGGTGGTGTGCGATAATGGGCGAAATCTCGTTGCAACTCTGGGACTAGCCGGTTTGACGCACATCCCTTGCCTGGCGCATGTGCTGAATTTGGTGGTGCAGAAGTTCATTCACAACTACCCCGACATGTCAGAGCTGCTGCATAAAGTGCGGGCCGTCTAATCGCGCTTCCGGCGTTCACATCCTGCCGCTGCTCGCCTGTCTGCGCTACAACGTAACTTCGGCCTTCCCGGTCACCGCCTCATATGCGACGTGCCCACCAGGTGGAACTCCACCTTGCACATGCTGGACAGACTGTGCGAGCAGCAGCAGGCCATAGTGGAGTTTCAGCTGCAGCACGCACGGGTCAGTCGCACTGCGGAACAGCACCACTTCACCACCAATGACTGGGCCTCCATGCGAGACCTGTGTGCCCTGTTGCGCTGTTTCGAGTACTCCACCAACATGGCCAGTGGCGATGACACCGTTATTAGCGTTACAATACCACTATGTCTCCTTGAGAAAACACTTAGGGCGATGATGGAAGAGGAGGTGGCCCAGGAGGAGGAGGAGGAAGAGGGGTCATTTTTAGCACTTTCAGGCCAGTCTCTTCGAAGTGACTCAGAGGGAGGTTTTTTGCAACAGCAGAGGCCAGGTACAAATGTGGCCAGACAGGGCCCACTACTGGAGGACGAGGATGAGGAGGAGGTGGAGGAGGATGAGGATGAAGCAGGTTCACAGAGGGCTGGCACCCAACGCAGCTCGGGCCCATCACTGGTGCATGGCTGGGGGGAAACGCAGGACGAAAACGATACGCCTCCCACAGAGGACAGCTTGTCCTTACCTCTGGGCAGCCTGGCACACATGAGCGACTACATGCTGCAGTACCTGCGCAACGACAGCAGAGTTGCCCACATTTTAACGTGTGCGGACTACTGGGTTGCCACCCTGCTGGATCCAGTGCCCACCTTACTTCATGCACTGGAGCGTGATAGCAAGATGCGCGAGTACTGAGAGCATTCCCAAATGTCACAGGGGAACAAGTGGAAGCCCAAGGCGAAGGCCGAGGAGGAGCAAGAGGTCGCCAACGCAGCTGTGTCAAGGCCAGCTCCTCTGAGGGCAGGGTTAGCATGGCAGAGATGTGGAAAAGTTTTGTCACCACGCCACAGCTAACTGCACCACCACCTGATACGGAACGTGTTAGCAGGAGGCAACATTTCAATAACATGGTGGAACAGTACCTGTGCACACCCCTCCACGTACTGACTGATGGTTCGGCCCCATTCAACTTCTGGGTCTCCAAATTGTCCACGTGGCCAGAGCTAGCCTTTTATGCCTTGGAGGTGCTGGCCTGCCCGGCGGCCAGCGTTTTGTCTGAACGTGTATTCAGCACGGCAGGGGGCGTCATTACAGACAAACGCAGCCGCCTGTCTACAGCCAATGTGGACAAGCTGACGTTCACATAAAAATGAACCAGGCATGGATCCCACAGGACCTGTCCATCCCTTGTGCAGATTAGACATTAACTACCTCCCCTTAACAATATATTATTGTACTCCAGGGCACTTCCTCATTCAATCCTATTTTTATTTTCATTTTACCATTATATTGCGGGGCAACCCAAAGTTGAATGAACCTCTCCTCTGTCTGGGTGCCGGGGCCTAAAAATATCTGACAGTGGCCTGTTCCAGTGGTAGGTGACATGAAGCCTGATTCTCTGCTATGACATGAAGACTGATTCTCTGCTGACATGAAGCCTGAATCTCTGTTATGGGACCTCTCTCCTCTGCCTGGGTGCCTGGGCCTAAATATGTGACAGTGGCCTGTTCCAGTGGTGGGTGACGTGAAGCCTGATTCTCTGCTATGACATGAAGACTGATTCTCTGCTGACATGAAGCCTGAATCTCTGTTATGGGATCTCTCTCCTCTGCCTGGGTGCCTGGGCCTAAATATGTAACAGTGGCCTGTTCCAGTGGTGGGTGACGTGAAGCCTGATTCTCTGCTATGACATGAAGACTGATTCTCTGCTGACATGAAGCCTGAATCTCTGTTACGGGACCTCTCTCCTCTGCCTGGGTGCCGGGGCCTAAAAATATTTGACAGTGGCCTGTTCCAGTGGTGGGTGACGTGAAGCCTGATTCTCTGCTATGACATGAAGACTGATTCTCTGCTGACATGAAGCCTGAATCTCTGTTATGGGACCTCTCTCCTCTGCCTGGGTGCCTGGGCCTAAATATGTGACAGTGGCCTGTTCCAGTGGTGGGTGACGTGAAGCCTGATTCTGTGCTATGACATGAAGACTGATTCTCTGCTGACATGAAGCCTGAATCTCTGTTATGGGACCTCTCTCCTCTGCCTGGTTGCCAGGGCCTAAATATCTGACAGTGGCCTGTTCCAGTGGTGGGTGACGTGAAGCCTGATTCTCTGCTATGACATGAAGACTGATTCTCTGCTGACATGAAGCCTGAATCTCTGTTACGGGACCTCTCTCCTCTGCCTGGGTGCCTGGGCCTAAATATCTGACAATGGACTGTTCCAGTGTTGGGTGACGTAAACATGATTCTCTGCTATGACATGAAGACTGATTCTCTGCTGACATGAAGCCTGAATCTCTGTTATGGGACCTCTCTCCTCTGCCTGGGTGCCTGGGCCTAAATATCTGACAATGGACTGTTCCAGTGTTGGGTGACGTAAAGCATGATTCTCTGCTAGGACATGCAGACTGATTCTCCGCTGACATGAAGCCAGATTCTCTGTTACGGGGCCTCTCTCCTCTGCCTGGGTGCCTGGGCCTAAATATCTGACAATGGACTGTTCCAGTGTTGGGTGACGTAAAGCCTGCTACTCTGCTATGACATGCAGACTGATTCTCTGCTGACATGAAGCCAGATTCTCTGTTACGGGACCTCTCTCCTCTGCCTGGGTGCCGGGGCCTAAATATATGACAATGGACTGTTACAGTGGTGGGTGACGTGAAGCCAGATTCTCTGCTATGGCATGAAGAGACTTATTCTCTGCTGACGTGAAGCCAGATTCTCTGCTATGGAACCTCTCTCCAATTGATATTGGTTAATTTTTATTTATTTTATTTTTATTTTTATTAATTTCCCTATCCACATTTGTTTGCAGGGGATTTACCCACATGTTGCTGCCTTTTGAAGCCCTCCAGCTCTTTCCTGTGCTGTTTTACAGCCTTTTTAGTGCCGAAAAGTTCGGGTCCCCATTGACTTCAATGGGGTTCGGGACGAAGTTTGGGTCAGGTTCGGATCCCGAACCCGAACATTTCCGGGAAGTTCGGCCGAACTTCTCGAACCCGAACATCCAGGTGTTCGCTCAACTCTATTTAGAAAATTCATCTGACAGGTTAGATCATGTGGTATTTTTATCGAGTAAGTTGTCACGGACGCGGCGATATCTGATATGTATACAATTTTTCTATTTATGTAAGTTTTACTCAATGATTTCATTATTAAAACCCCCCAAAAATATCATGTTTTAGTGTTCCCATAGTCTGAGAGCCATAGTTTTTTCAGTTTTTGGGCAATTATCTTGGGTAGGGTATGATTTTTGCGGGATGAGATGACGGTATGATTGGCACTATTTTGGGGTGCGTATGACTTTTTGATCGCTTGCTATTACACTTTTTGTGATGTAAGGTGACAAAAAATAGCTTTTTTTACACAGTTTTTTTTTTTACGGTGTTCACCTGAGGGGATAGGTCATGTGATATATTTATAGAGCAGGTTATTATGGATGCGGCAATACCTAATCTGTATACTTTTTTTTTATTTATGTAAGTTTTACACAATGATTTCATTTTTTAAACAAAAAAAAATCATGTTTTAGAGTTTCCATAGTCTGAGAGCCATAGTTTTTTCAGTTTTTGGGCGATTTATCTTGTGTAGGGTATTATTTTTGCGGGATGAGATGACGGTTTGATTGGCACTATTTTGGGGTGCATATGACTTTTTGATCGCTTGCTATTACACTTTTTGTGATGTAAGGTGACAAAAAATTGCTTTTTTTACACTTTTTTTTATGGTGTTCATCTGAGGGGTTAGGTCATGTGATATTTTTATAGAGCAGGTTATTACGAACGCGGCGATACCTCATATGTATACTTTTCTTTTATTTACTTATGTTTTACACAATAACAGCTTTTTTAAAACAAAAATTTTTTATTTTTTTTCTCCATATTCTGAGCCATAGTTTTTTTTATTCTTTGGGCGATTGTCTTAGGTAGGGGCTCATATTTTGTGGGATGAGGTGACGGTTAGATAGGTACTACTGTATTTTGGTGGGCATACGCCTTTTTGATCGCTTACTTTTTGTGATGCAAGGTGACAAAAAAATTGTTTATTTAGCACAGTTTTTATTTTTTATTTTTTACGGTGTTCATCTGAGGGGTTAGGTCATGTGATATTTTTATAGAGCCGGTCGATACGGACGCGGCAATACCTAACGGAACCCCCCCCCCCCCCCCCGCGCATTGTTCCCGGGTGCCTGCTCAATGATTTGAGCAGGCACCTTGTTCCAATCACCGCCCGCCACGCGGCGGTGATCGGAAATACATAGGACGTACAGGTACGCCCCGTGTCCTTAAGTACCAGGACATCAGGGATTACCTCTACGTCCTATGTCCCAAACAGGTTAAACATCTTATAGAGATATAATTTGCGTATCGCCTTGAACATATCTATCTCAAAGGTAACAGGGTCGAATTGCTCAACAAGGCTGTATAAGAGGCCCCGAGAGAGGACCCAGATACATCCTGGAGGCAATTCGCGACCTATAAAGTTAATCACCAAATGTTCAGTCCCAGATGAATATTCTGTCTCTGAGGCAGGAGTCACCATCTCCATGAGACCTGTTTTCTCCTGCATAATGACTTTCTTGTGTCTCTTTTTCTTTCCCCTTCCCCTTCTGATCCTCCTTCTAAAGGGTCCTGGGTATGGGTCATTTCTGCAGGTGCAGTCTGATTGCTTGACTCCTCTGAGAGGCCCGAATCTGAGTCTGTTGTCCAGAAATCACTCCTACTACGGCGTTGATATCTCTTTTTACCACGTTGTTTCTTCTTGTTCCAATCGAACACTCTACCAGTGTCATAGTCCTGTTTATCTCTGAGGAACTTATCTTTTTTCCTTTCTTTCACCTCTGTTTGGGTAATTACAAGTTTGCTGTTCAATGTTCAATTTCTTATTGAAATCACATAATTGACTCTCGCTTAGTCTTGTTTGCAGCTCATTTTTAGCTTTGTTCAGTTCCTCTTTTATTTGATTATATTCTATTTCATCTCTATGCAAGACCATATCTAGTATTTTTAAGGAGAAACTCTCATGCAGCTCCTGCCACTCCGTCATGAAGGTGGTGTCACATTTATATTGCATGGGTTATTTGTAAGCTCTAAGTCCTCTGTGAACCCTGACGCTCTCTTTGTATGACTTCAGAGAGTTAACAGTCCAGAAGAGGCGAACCTCCTTATCTGCAAGATGCTATATTTTAGTTTCCGGTGCCTTTGTGCTCAAATTCTGCAATGTGTCTTTACTGTTGCATTGTATAAAGAACGCGTCCGCCCCTTTTCTGCCCTCGTCCAGACTAGGTGCGACTTCTTCTGATATCTTTAATAATATAATGTGTTCACGGTGTAAAAGCAAGGAGTGAACAATCAACGTGCTCAGACCAAAAACAAGAATCAATAGTGTGCACATAGTAGAGGGACCAGGCTCCACAGCTATACACTCCCTTTTCAACACTTCATGCACCGGATCCAAAAACAGACATCTAGTGCACCACCCCGTCTTACACTGCAGTGCTATGGTGCAATGCCAGTCCATACATGTAAGTATAGATTCCAACAGTAGAAAAGGATAATGAGGCGGCACTCACCCAGCAGTAATTCATAAAATGATCCTTTATTGATCCGGGATGCGAGTAACAATAACCAGCAGCATTAACAGGGGCGGACACCAGAAGGGTGATAGTGTGTCATACGTGTGTCCCCCTGGGTGTGTTTAAAGTCAGCGCGTTTATACGCGCTCACGTCAGCGGCCCGAGGAAGCGCATTTTTGCGCAAAACAGTCATCGCCCCTATGCATGGAAGATTCGCTGTCCGCCCCTGTTAATTCTGCTGTTTTTTTGTTACTCGTATCCCGGATCAATAAAGGATCATTTTATGAATTACTGCTGGGTGAGTGCCGCCTCATTATCCTTTTCTACTGTTGGAATCTATACTTACATGTCTGGAGTGGCGTTGCACCATAGGACTGCAGTGTAAGACGGGGTGGTGCGCTAGATGTCTGTGTTTGGATCCGGTGCATCTACTGAGGCCACAAAGAAGGAGTATTTTATATGGGGGCTCTGTATAGGGGCATTTTATACTGGGAAACATTATGGTGGGTACTAAGGAGAAGGGGGGAGAGGAGTACTATGGGGTCATCTACGGGGGCACTAAGAAGGGGTATTTTATACTTGCAAATTATGGGAGAAACTGAGGGTATCTATTGGGGCATTTTATACTGGTACATTATGGGGGGCACTAGGAGGAAGGGGGAGAGGAGCACTATGGGGGCATTTACTGGGGGCACTATATAGGGGTATTTTATACTGGCACATTATGGAGGCACTATGGGGACATTAGCTCAACTGGGGGAATTAAAAGGGGGTATTTTTTGTAAGGAGAATTATTACTACTGGGGGGCATTATGATGGGCTTTATTACTACTGGGGTTCTATGGGGAACATGATTACTAGTATGGGCACTATGGGAGCATTATTACTTCTGGGGCACAGGGGGGACATGTTGGGGGCACTGTAGGAGCATTATTACTATCATGTGTGCTCTAGTAGAGAATTATTCCTATTGGTGGGACTTTTGGGAGCACTATTGCTGTTGGGGCCCCCTTGGCACAGTATCAGCTTACCACAATTATATTTGGGGGACATTATGTTTGCACTATTAGTGTCGGGCACTATTTGCTGGGCACAGTTATATTAGGGCATTGTGTGCCAATAATTATTGAAGGGCACTATCTGCATGGTACTACTATTATCAGAGGGTTTATCTGTTTCTGTACTATAGTTTTGGGGAGCACAGCAGTCAGAATATTGGGGGTGGTAGGATGATTTGTCAAACTGCAAAGACGAGAAATGGCTGAAAAATGGTGGATAGTCTTAAGGTCTGAAAGGAAAAGATGGGGAAAGAGGGAAGGAACATCTACATCAAAGGAGACTTCACTGGATGTAAGAGGTATGGGGCGCTGTATTACCCTGTATGTGCTGTAATGATGGGAGGGTGGATATAGAATTTGGCCCACACTATAGCAGCCTGGCCCCAGACTTCAGGTCACACTGTGTGTGTTCTGAAATCTGGAACCTCACACCCATCTACTACATTATCTGTACACAGAGAGTTATTACTGTGTTATCTGTGGTGTTACATAGGACTGCAGGTGACATCTACTACATTATCTGTAAAAAGGTGCGTTGCCACAGGTTTGGGGGGGTGCAATACTTGGCTTGCCCCGGTTGCTGGCGACTCACGCTATGCCACTGGACACAAGACACACCGCAGAGGATTGAACTACCGTATACTGTTTTTTATGTACTGCAGCTAAGCAACCATTCTGACTCCATACACTGTACAGTTTCCGGCTCCAGTGGTTGTTTAAAACAGCTGATCATGGCATTGTGGTGTGTCGGACCCCAGCAATATGATATTGATGATTGTTCTGTTATAATGGCCTTTCACTTATTGTAGCAGGCGCAGCACTATGAAGTGCCTTTTGCACTGTGGCATTAGAAGAATTTTGATATCTCTGACTTTTAGTCTAACCAGACTGTCTATTGCTCTGTAATTCCTCTAGCGCCGTTCTATGGAAACAGTAGGTTTAAAGAGCACACCAAATGCTTCAAATAACTTCTTTATTAACTTCAACTTTTCTTCATATATAACACTGCCGCCTCCGCAGGAGATAGTCAATGTACAAAACACGTGTTGAAAAGATATCACAAAATGGCGGTATGCATAAGATGGTGGTTCAACTGTTCAATCTTGTCATTCAACATAAAATGGTGTATATATTTCTCTCTTCAGTATCTGTACTCTCACTTTAAGTTATTTAAGCACTTTATGATCTCTCTGAGAGGTATATCTGAGGTCTAACTAATAGTTCTACTTGCAGTATGCAGTTAATAGTGACTATTTGCAGATTGGTTGAGTATCATCTGGTATGGTTGCATGCAATTTGGATTGCAATATGGAATCTGAATGCTTGCAATTGTAGTTTGCAATTTGAAACTTGTATTTGTACTTTGCAATTGGTAGAACTGTAAGTAAACACATATATATATATATCTAGTTCAGCATAGAGTTCTAAACACAATACTAACAATATGAACATTTATATAACTTGTTTTAAATACCTATATTGGCCTCTTGTTCCCATAAAACTCAGCTCTCAGTGGAGTGAATGTCTCTGCTGCTCCTTTCTCTGGTGAATAATCATTTTAGCAGCAGGAGCTGGGGGAATTCCCAGACAGGCTGTCTGTGAGGCTGGCTGTGATTGGTGAAAACTCTTGCTGTATGAGAAGCTGGCTGTGATTGGTCTAGACTTCTGCCCAGTAACAACAGATTAACACTATGCTTTCAGTTGTTTCTGCTGTGTCACTGAGTTTGCCTTACATTATAAAATTAATCTTAAAAGCATATTATCTTTTTCTGCTTCTGTGAACACAAAATATAACAGTTATATGACATCCAAAACATAATGTCTGAGTAAATAACTCTGCACTTGTCTTTAACACATAAACATAGGAACTGTATTAAAGAGAACCTGTCACCAAGATTTGGTGCATAGAGCTGGGGACATGGGCTGCTAGATGGCCATTAGCTCATCTGCAATACCCAGTCCCCACAGCTCTCTGCGCTTTTATTGTGTTAAAAAAGTTTTGATCAATATGCAAATGACCTGATATGAGTCCTGTATCCGGAGATGAGTCAAGCGGAAAGGAGCCCAGCACCGCCCCGCATCCTCCGAATCTCCTTCTTGCTGCCTGACGTCACAGAGCTGGAGCGCCTAAATCTTGCGATGCGCGAGCTAGCGCATGCGCAGTTTCGGCATCATGTTCATTCCCTGTACTGGCATCAGCACAGGGAACGAACTACGCATGCGCTAGCTCGCGCATCGCGAGATTTCGGCGCTCAAGCTCTGTGACGTCAGCCAGCAAGGAGGATATTCGGAGGACGCGGGGCGGTGCTGGGCTCCTTTCCGCTTGACTCATCTCCGGATACAGGACTCATATCAGGTCATTTGCATATTGATCAAAACAGTTTTTTAACACAATAAAAGCGCAGAGAGCTATGGGGACTGGGTATTGCAGATGTGCTAGCGGCCATCTAGCAGCCCATGTCCCCAGCTCTATACCCCAAATCCAGGTGACAGGTTCCCTTTAAGGCTATTGGCAGGTTTAGCTGTATACACATATAAGCTATACTAGCAACCTAGAACAGATCTTAGCTTGCCAGATGCACGCAGCAATATGAAGTGCTATTTGTGCTGTGGCATTAGAAGAATTTGGATATCTCTGACTTTTAGTCTAACCAGACTGTCTATTACTCTGTAATTCTTCTAGCGCCGTTCTATGGAAACAGTTTTAAAGAGCACACCAAATGCTTGAAATAACTTCTTTATTAACTTCAACTTTTCTTCATATATTACAATGCTGCCTCCGCAGCAGATAGTCCATGTACATAACACGTGTTGAATAAATTATCATAAAACGGCGGTATGCATAAGATGGTGATTCAACTGTTCAATCTTGTCATTCAACATAAAATGGTGGTATATTTCTCTCTTGAGTATCTGTACTCTCACTTTAAGTTATTTAAGCACTTTATGATCTATCTGAGAGGTCTAACTGATAGGTTCTACTTGCTGAATTTAGTCGCAATTTGCAGTATGCTGTTAGCAGTAACTATTTGCAGATTGGTTGAGTATGATCTGGTATGGTTGCATGCAATTTGGATTGCAATATGGAATTTGAATTTGTTTGTTTGCAATTGGTGGAACTGTAAGTAAACACACATATAACTGGTTCAGTATACAGTTCTAATCATTATATTAACAATAGGAACATTATATAACTGTTTTAAATATCTATTTTGGCCTCTTGCTTCCATAAAACACAGCTCTTAGTGGAGTGTGTGTCTGTTCAGCTCCTCTCTCTTGTGAATAATGATTCCAGCAGCTCCTGCTAGAGGAATTTCCCACACAAGCTGTGTGTGAGGCTGGTTGTAATTGGTCAAAACTCCTAGACTGTGTGAGGCTAGCTAGGATTGGTCTAGACTCTTGCCCAGCAACAACAGTTTAACTCTATGCTTTCTGTTGTTTCTGCTGTGTCATTGAGCTTAGCTTACATTCATATAATGAATCGTAAAAGCATATTATCTTTTCTGCTTCTGTGAACACAAAATATAACAGTTATATGACACCCAAAACATAATGTCACAGTAAATAACTCTGCTTTTGTCTTTAACACATAAACATAGGAACTGTATTATGGTTATTCAATATGTGAGAGAGAATTTTTTATTTTCTTTTTTTTTTTATTTTCTTTTTTCTTTTCTTTCTGCAGCCTAGGTGCACAAAGGGGCCCAAATTCCAACGAGCACCCCCAGGACTTCACAGGGCATTTTTTTTACGCATTTGGATTCCAAACTACTTCTCACGCTTTAGGGCCCCTAAAATACCAGGGCAGTATAAACACCCCGCAAGTGACCCCACCCTTGAAAGAAGACACCCCAAGGTACTCCGTGAGGGGCACGGCGAGCTCCTAGAATATTTTTTTTTTGGCGCAAGTTTTTTTTTTTTTTTTAATTCTTTATTGTTTTTCTGAACCAAAAATGTAAATTCCATTATATATCGTTTAAGAAAAAGATACAGATAATCATACACCAATTTACATACTTGACCCCATTATACCCACCCCCCACCCCTTGATTCACTGCAGCGGGATCCGACAGTATCCTATTGCTACTCGTGGTCATCCCCAAATACCACACATAGCCAAGCTCTTTGGAGCGAAGGAAAGAAGGAAAAAAAAAACATCAAAGACCCGCCCCTTCCAGGACTACTCTGCTGAGATTCTAATCTGATAGGGCGTTAAATCCGTATGGGTGAAAGAACCTAATATTGCCTGCGTAAAACAGTGATTCAATTTAATCTTATATCTGCTGTGTAGTTCTTCATAAATTCTGGTCCAAAATCCATTTATTTCTGGTCAATTCCATAGCAAGTGACCTAGACCAGCATTTTCGGCCGAAAATTTCCAACACGTATCCCTTCTTTCCTTATACACTGCTCAAAAAAATAAAGAGAACACTTAAACAACACAATGTAACTCCAAGTCAATCACACTTATGTGAAATCAAACTGTCCACTTAGGAAGCAACACTGAGTGACAATCAATTTAACATGCTGTTGTGCAAATGGGATAGACAACAGGTGGAAATTATAGGCAATTAGCAAGACACCCCCAATAAAGGAGTGGTTCTGCAGGTGGTGACCACAGACCTCTTCTCAGTTCCTATGCTTCCTGGCTGATGTTTTGGTCACTTTTGAATGCTGGCGGTGCTTTCACTCTAGTGGTAGCATGAGACAGAGTCTACAACCCACACAAGTGGCTCAGGTAGTGCACCTTATCCAGGATGGCACATCAATTCGAGCTGTGGCAAGAAGGTTTGCTGTGTCTGTCAGCGTAGTGTCCAGAGCATGGAGGCGCTACCAGGAGACAGGCCAGTACATCAGGAGACGTAGAGGAGGCCGTAGGAGGGCAACAACCCAGCAGCAGGACCGCTACCTCCGCCTTTGTGCAAGGAGGAACAGGAGGAGCACCGCCAGAGCCCTGCAAAATGACCTCCAGCAGGCCACAAATGTGCATGTGTCTGCTCAAACGGTCAGAAACAGACTCCATGAGGGTGATATCAGGGCCCGACGTCCACAGGTGGGGGTTGTGCTTACAGCCCAACACAGTGCAGGACGTTTGGCATTTGCCAGAAAACACCAAGATTGGTAAATTCGCCACTGGCGCCCTGTGCTCTTCACAGATGAAAGCAGGTTCACACTGAGCACATGTGACAGACGTGATAGAGTCTTGAGACGCCGTGGAGAACGTTCTGCTGCCTGCGACATCCTCCAGCATGACCGGTTTGTCATTGGGTCAGTAATGGTGTGGGGTGGCATTTCTTTGGAGGGCCGCACAGCCCTCCATGTGCTCGCCAGAGGTAGCCTGACTGCCATTGGGTACCGAGATGAGATCCTCAGACCCCTTGTGAGACCATATGCTGGTGCGGTTGGCCCTGGGTTCCTCCTAATTCAAGACAATGCTAGACCTTATGTGGCTGGAAGAGAATAATATGTGTCTTCCCAGGATAAATGACTGCAGGGGCAGTTCGCCTGGGTACCACTCAGGAAGATAAAGCAATGAAATGAAGGGGAGCAGTAACAATTTAAAATTTAACTTTTAATATGTCTATTCTCACACGGGAGTAAAAGACCCCTTACAAACAAAAAAACACACACACGAAAAGACAGACGAGACCCCTGGACGGTTGTGCCGCGTATTAAACGCTGCGCACCGATCCAGGTGCCAACCTCCCTACGTCTATGAACAAATACACAGGCCTATAGTGGAGGAACCGTGTGATTCCTAGTATCTATAATATGAGATAGTAGGGAATCAGATAATTAAGAAGTGGAACGGTCTTACCAGTTCTTAAGAGAGCCTCACTTGAATAACCATATGGAATGGGTTAATGCAGGAGGAGGTCACAGAGCGTGGGTAGGTACTCCGTCAGATGTCCATAGGTGGATGAAATAAGACATCCAAGGTGTCCAGACGGCTGGGTACGAGAGTAGCCTTAAACTAGAAACTAGCCCTAGTACCTCCCTGCTTGACCTAGCCTAGCCCTAGTGACCTATCACGGGGTCAGTGCCCCGCAAGGGGTGGCCCCGTCCGGAACCTTGCCCTGTTGTGGAAACCCTAGGTAACCCTAACAGAGGGTAGCTAGGGACAGGATAATATATAACAAGGCCGGTGAAGATATTAAATTGATAAGGTCTCAAAGGACCATAAGTAATGGAAGTAAGCACAATAAGTGCGTGTCTATCGATATGTAAGCGTGTCCCGACGCGTTTCTTTAGTGTCACATATCCTAAGTAAACTTATAAATCAAAAGGCCCCAAAAAGTCATCAGGGGACACGGGGCTTAGTATTGAAACTCCTGCCGATCTAATTAATGCCACTGTATTGGGTATCTCAGTGTAGCAAAAAAATGGGGGTATTTGTTTGAAGAAAAAAGTGATATATTCCACATCAAAAAAGGATCATTGGCAGTGTGAGGCATGCACAGTAATGTACTGTAGGAGAGTACCTGGGGTGGTCGTAAACGGGAGGTACGTGCCAGCGGGGGTCCTGGCCCTGCTGGAGTAAGAGCCGGAAAAATGCATTTTGCAGCGGTTACGCTGTTAACAACGGATCTGGGCCGGCTCTTATTGGGAGCAGGCAGATATGCGGGCGGGTGCCTGTCTCCCCACGGTCCAGGCCAGGTTTTGCAGGGAAGGGTTAAAACCTGACCAGCAACAAGGGTGTGGTGTTCAGTGTGGAGCTTCTGTGTTCTCTGGCTGTGAGAGTGAGGAGTGGAGGTGAGCTGGGCTGCGTGCTGAGGCCTGTAAAGGAGTGTGCAGGGACCCGCAGCTGAATCCAGGAGGGATCCATGTCCCGTGGCTAGGAGCCGGACTCATGGACTTACTTCACCAAGGAGAAAAGGTGACATTACTCCTGGCTTTAAGTAGACTTTGCTTTATGTGACTGAAACAGGCCTCAAGTAGCCTGCAGCAGGGACTTGCTGTGTTTGAACTATTATTTTGCTGTGGTGTGTGACCACCCTCCCTATGAACTGCACCGTCTTTCACAAATATGCACCGTGTGAATAAACAAAGCATTGTGTTTTACACCAAGACCGGTCTGTGTTGCCTCTATACTGCACTCGCTACCACTGCCTACCAGAGCGGATCCCCACAATTGGTGGCTTCAGCGGGCAAACAGCAGTGAGGCCGAAAAATTGTGTTGTTTGGACTGTATGTCATATTGTAGTGTACGGGAACTGTAATACCCGTCACTACCAAAGTGTCACTTGGTGTGCTGTCGTCACTCCTAATTATGGGGAAGTTGTTATATGTCAGTTTTATAAAATTCATGTAATGCAATGCTATGTGTTTCCCTGTTACTATGACACTTGCATGTACAGGCCTGCTAGGGGTGTCATTCCAGCTTCTAGTCATTAGAGGGAGCTAGGGAGCTCTAGTTTATATAAGGCCCAGTCAGGGAAGTAGAGGGGAGACGGAGTCTAGTGTCTGTAATCTACAGTTGGAGATTAGACAATGTCAGAGACAAGTCCAGGCCTGAAGCCTGCTGTCCAGGAGAAGATTCCCTCCTGAATTCCCATATGCAGAAACAGGAATATCTTAGCTAAAGAGCCTGAGGAAGAAGCAGAGAGAGACAGAGGCAAACTGCAGAGAAGCAAGAGGTACTAAAAATAACAGAGGAGGTACTTTCTAAAGCTATAGCCAAGGATATAAAGCCAGAACTAGGTTATTGGGCCTTGGTGAAGAATTGCTATATTCCAGGATCAGACAGAAATAGAGTGCAAGCTCCTGTACTGCAAGTCCTGTGTTCAACACTCTGTAATCACCTTGCTAAATCTGTAATTGCCTGCATCAACCGTATTGCAAAATCGACTGTATGCCAAGGAAGTGCGATTCCAATATTGTCTCTGCATGAAAACTACTAAAGTTGGAGTTCTGTTTTAATACCACGTGTTCTTCAATTTATTCCTGCTTTCCGCAAACGGCGTGCCACCGTTTAATTGGCACTGGCGTCACGAACAATTTCTATCATCACCTGCCTATGCAGAGAGTCAGCCGTCTCAGGTTAGTGTCATTGCACTACTACACCCAGAAACTCTATTACACACAACTTGAGTACGCTGCAATATATTAAACCGGCAAGTTTTGTGGCTCCAGATAAGATGGAGGAAGCCATTAGACACTTGGTGCAAAGTAATGAGGAGGCTACTCGGAGACATGAGGAAGCCCTTAAAGACCAGCGGCAGTTGAATAGTCTACTGGCCCAGCAACTGGCGACTATGCAGGAGTCCATGCGTGTGTTACAACAACAAGCCGTCCCAGGGGGAACCGCAGTCCTACCTGCTGCCCGGGATAAGGTGCGCTCAGCGTTAAGAAAGATGGGCCCCGAGGATGATATCGAGGCGTTCCTGATGGTCTTCGAACGCACTGCGGAACAGGAAAGGTTACCTGCAGAACAGTGGGCCGAAGTAGTAGCGCCATTTTTAGTGGGAGACGCACAAAAGGCCTACTTCGACCTCAGTCAGGAGGAAGCCAAGAGCTATAAGAGGCTGAAGGGGGAGGTGTTGGATCGTCTTGGGGTTAATACCTATGTGCGTGCACATCGAGTCTACCAGTGGGCCTTCTCTGAGTCCCGGCCTGCTCGGTCCCCGGCCTATGACCTGTTACACCTAGTAAAAAAAATGGCTGCAGCCTGAGACATTGAGCCCCTCGCAGATGGTGGAACGGGTGGTGGTCGATCGTTTGGTGCGGACCCTGCCAAGGGCCATACAGCGCTGGGTTGGTCAGGGAGACCCCGGCAACCTGGATCAGTTAGTAAGCCTAGTCGAGAGGTATGTGGCGACCCAGGACTTGGTGCGGGACTCAGCGCAGGTACGGGAATCCCGTCAGGCTCCCTCTCAGGCTAGGGATCCGGAAAAAGGGACCCAACCACAAAGGGGGGGGGAAGGCTAGTCCTACTCCAGGGAAGAGAGACCGGGGAGGGACCACGGGGATTCAATGTTGGCACTGCCACGGCCTGGGACATAGGGCAGCGAACTGTCCTCAAACACCTGAACCCATGGACTGCGGGTTCGCTCGCCGGTCCTCTTTCTTTGCCCGGCCTGTATGTACCGCAGATGCCTGGCCGGACGCCGATATGCCACCTCTGTGCCAAGTCTTGATCGATGGGCATCCGATTAATGCTTTGCTGGACTCTGGGAGCCTGGTAACCCTAGTGCATGCGTCCCTAGTGTCTGAGACACTCCCAGAGAAGCAAACCCTGTCCATTGTCTGTATCCATGGGGATCGCCGGGAGTACCCCACTGCCAGGGTTACCATGTCCGTGTTGGGCAAAGAGGTGCAGCATGTCGTCGGGGTGGGACGCCAAATCCCTTATGCCGCCATACTGGGAAGGGATTTTCCTTTATTCTGGACTCTATGGAAGAGCGATATGCCTTCCCTTAGGGACAGACGACAATCTGGCCCAGTGCCCGAGGATCCCGATGCGGGGATACCAGCCGTAGGGGTCACCACATCACCTGTAGAGTGTCATCCCGATAGGTTTCCCCTAGAGGTGTTGGCAGGCGAATCCGTGGAAACCCCGTCCATCCCGGACCTGGAGGTATCCCGTGACACGTTCGGGACCGCCCAGCTCCAGGATCCGACATTATTGCGGGCGAGGGAAGGGTGACAGTGGTAAATAGGGTGGCTCAGCACCCAGGGGCCGACTCGGTGTTTCCCCATTTAGCTTTTAACCAGGACCTGCTGTATAGGGTGGACAAAGTGCAGCACGAGGTAGTGGAGCAGCTGGTGGTACCCCAGCCATACCGCCGTGTGGTACTGGACTTGGCCCACTCCCACGTGCTGGGAGGACACTTGGGCGTAAAAAAAACCCAAGAGCGGATTCTGCAAAGGTTCTATTGGCCCGGGGTTTATGAGGAGGTCAAAAGGTTTTGCCAATCCTGTCCAGTGTGTCAGATGACGAGCCCCCAACCCCACTATCGCAGTCCCCTAGTACCCATGCCCATCATTGAGGTCCCCTTCGAAAGAATAGGGATGGATCTGGTAGGCCCCATAAACAAGTCGGCCAGAGGGCACCAGCATATCTTGGTGGTCTTAGACTATGCCACCAGATATCCTGAAGCGATCCCACTACGTCATACTTCAGCTAAGCTCATAGCTAAAGAACTCATGGGCATGTTCGCAAGAGTGGGGATTCAAAAAAAGAGATCCTGACCGACCAGGGGACACCCTTCATGTCTAAGGTGACGAGGGAGCTCTGCAAGCTTTTAGGGGTTAAACGGTTACACACGTCCGTATACCATCCTCAAACCGACGGACTAGTGGAGCGCTTTAACAAAACCCTAAAAACTATGCTTAAAAGAACCGTAGCCAAAGACGGAAAGGATTGGGACTTGTTGCTGCCGTACGTATTGTTCGCAGTGCGAGAAGTGCCCCAGGCCTCTACGGGATTCTCGCCCTTCGAGCTATTGTACAGTCGACGGCCAAGAGGGTTGCTGGACATCGTTAAAGAGGCGTGGGAGCAACAGCCCACCCCACACAAGAGTATTATAGAGCATATAGAAAAGATGCAGGACCGTATCGAGACAGTCCTACCAATCGTCCGGGAACACATGGAGGCCGCCCAACTGGCACAGAGCCGGGTATACAACCGGAGTGCCCAGGTCCGGACATTTAACCCGGGTGACCGGGTACTGGTGCTAGTCCCCACCATTGACAGTAAGTTTTTGGCACGGTGGCAAGGTCCCTACGAGGTGAAAGAGAAGGTAGGGCCAGTGAATTACAAGATATCCCAGCCAGGCCGGCGGAAGCCAGAACAGGTATATCATGTAAATTTACTGAAATCGTGGAGAGATAGGGAGTGTCTCATTGGGGGCGGCCCAAGCACTGTCTTGTCTGCGGGGAAGGTCCCAGCTCCACCCGAGGTCCCGGAGGGCGCCTCCACGGTAAAGATAGCGGGTGGTCTGTCGACCAAACAAGCTCAGGAAGCCAAAGAGTTGGTGAGTCGAAATAGGGACGTGTTCTCTGAGCTTCCTGGTCGAACTTCGGTAGTCCGACATGACATCGTCACCGAGCCCCACGTCAGGGTACGGTTAAAGCCGTATCGTGTACCGGAGGCCCGGCGACAGGCCATTTCAGAAGAAGTAAGGTCGATGTTGAGGTTAGGGGTGATTGAGGAGTCAAGGAGCGAGTGGGCCAGCCCCATAGTCCTCATCCCAAAACCTGAAGGTACTCTGCGCTTCTGCAATGACTTTAGAAAGCTCAACGAAGTGTCGAAATTCGATGCCTACCCCATGCCCCGGGTAGACGAGCTCATAGAACGGCTAGGGATAGCTCGCTATTTCTCGGTCCTCGACCTCACAAAAGGATATTGGCAGGTGCCTCTCACGGAGGCGGCAAAGGAGAAGACTGCCTTTGTCACCCCCGAGGGGTTATTTCAGTACCAAGTTTTGCCCTTTGGCCTGCATGGCGCTCCAGCCACCTTCCAGCGATTGATGGACGTCATACTACGGCCCCATCGTCCATATGCTTCGGCATATCTAGATGACATCATCGTGTTTAGCCAGGACTGGGAGAGTCACCTGCCCAAGGTACAGGCCGTAGTCGATTCACTTAGAAAAGCCGGACTGATGGCCAACCCAAAAAAATGTTCGATCGGGTTCGAGGAGGTCCGATACCTGGGATACGTGATTGGGCGGGGAGTTGTCAAACCCCAGGTAGACAAGGTTGAGGCGATTAAGAGCTGGCCCAGACCTCTTACCACCAAGCAAGTACGTTCGTTCCTAGGGATGATAGGATATTACAGGCGCTTTATCCCCAACTTTGCCACAGTAGCGGCCCCATTGACAAGACTTTTAAAGGGGAGGAAGACTGTGATGGTCCGCTGGGATGAGCAGGCGGAAGAGGCGTTCTCCCGTTTGAAGTCGGCTCTGTGTGGGTCCCCGGTTTTGGTGACACCAGACTTCACACGGGAATTTGTCGTTCAGACGGACGCCTCTGGAGTGGGCCTAGGGGCGGTACTCTCTCAGGAAATCAGTGGGGAGGAACACCCTGTTGTCTTCCTGAGTCGCAAACTCACCCCAGCGGAAACCAGGTACAGCGTGATAGAGAGAGAATGCCTGGCCATTAAGTGGGCCCTCGAGTCCCTTAGGTACTATCTGTTAGGGAGAAGGTTCCGTCTGGTGACCGACCATTCCCCTCTTCAGTGGATGAGCCCGGCCAAGGAGGGGAGTGCCCGGGTCACCAGGTGGTTCTTATCCCTCCAGAATTTTAAGTTCAGTGTCAAACACAGGGCAGGCCGCTTACAGGGGAATGCCGATGCCCTGTCCCGGGCACACTGTTGTACGTGTGTCCAACCGTTCAGGATTGAACAGGGTGTGCAACCCTTCAGGATTGAACAAAGGGGGGGGATATGTAGGAGAGTACCTGGGGTGGTCGTAAACGGGAGGTACGTGCCAGCGGGGGTCCTGGCCCCGCTGGAGTAAGAGCCGGAAAAATGCATTTTGCAGCGGTTACGCTGTTAACAACGGATCCGGGCCGGCTCTTATTGGGAGCAGGCAGATATGCGGGCGGGTGCCTGTCTCCCCACGGTCCAGGCCAGGTTTTGCAGGGAAGGGTTAAAACCTGACCAGCAACAAGGGTGTAATGTTCAGTGTGGAGCTTCTGTGTTCTCTGGCTGTGAGAGTGAGGAGTGGAGGTGAGCTGGGCTGCGTGCTGAGGCCTGTAAAGAAGTGTGCAGGGACCCGCAGCTGAATCCAGGAGGGATCCATGTCCCGTGGCTAGGAGCCGGACTCATGGACTTACTTCACCAAGGAGAAAAGGTGACATTACTCCTGGCTTTAAGTAGACTTTGCTTTATGTGACTGAAACAGGCCTCAAGTAGCCTGCAGCAGGGACTTGCTGTGTTTGAACTATTATTTTGCTGTGGTGTGTGACCACCATCCCTATGAACTGCACCGTCTTTCACAAATATGCACCGTGTGAATAAACAAAGCATTGTGTTTTACACCAAGACCGGTCTGTGTTGCCTCTATACTGCACTCGCTACCACTGCCTACCAGAGCGGATCCCCACAGTACCTATGGAGAAACACAGATAGAGACAATGCAAATAAATATCTAAGTCTAGGTACCCATGCTGCCCACATGGTGGTGGGTGCGAGTAGGAACTCACATAACTGCTGGAACGGTGACACCCGATATCCAGAGTTGGCGGCATGGAGGTGCACCACGTCGTCCGTCTATATAGCATGCCTAGCATGTGTGCAAAGGCGCGCTGTATTTAAATGGAAGGAAGGGGAGACGCCGGTCAGTGCGCCTGCGCCATGTATGATGCCGCCCCACGTGACCGGATCAAGTCACATGATCGGGCCAAACGGGGGTGCGGCGTTCCCACAGAGCGCATGCGTCCAGAGACACGGCGATAGCGAGCAAAGCCGAGGGGGAGGCATCTGTTGTGACACGACAGTGTCGTCATGCCTACCGGGCCGCCCGATGGGCGCAGCTAAGGTTGGGGGAGTGGCCTAAGGTCCTCGAACCACCTCAGAGTGAAGCGCCGCTTACAGCAATAGCTGCAGATAGGGGGGGTGGAGCTAAACCTGGAAAATGAGGTTATAAACCGGGTGGCTACTACACAGCTCATTCCCAAAGGGGGAGAGATAAACCCCTCAATGTATATGATAAATAGGACATTTTGGTGGGCTAACATACCACCTAGTCTGGAAGGGGAAAGAGACAAGCGGCTAAACAGGAGAACGTGATGTTGCAGTCTACAGAGAGATAAATAAAGCACTATGAATGAAACTGCACATGGTCGACGCAGCTCTACTCATAAGTGAAATTCCTCATGACTGGCACAGTGATAAGAGGTTTATATATAGCATCCAAAGTGTAGTTGTTCATTTAAACCATGGGGGTGGGATGTATTGAGTTTGAAAATCCACCAGCATTCACGCTGGAGGATCCGTCTGTCCCAATCCCCCCTTCGAAATGGTTTATTCACCCGTTCGATACCCATAAACTTGATGGCAGATGTGCGGTCACCATGTACCGAAATGACATGCCTAGCTACCGGCGTGTCCCTTCCGTTACGGATATCTCCTAGGTGCTCGCCCATCCTTTTACGCAGTTCCCTCCGGGGTTTGCCCACATAGCGTTGGCCACACTCGCAGCTAAGTAGGTATATGACCCCTACGCTGCGGCAGTTGATAAACTGTTTAATCGTGTAGGCATTATCCGGAGGGTTCGTCGCAAAAGATTTGCCCTTAACCAACCATTCACAAAAACTGCAGTGGCCACATTTATAACAACCCATAGTACTTCTGTCCAGCCATGTCCCTTGGGTCACAGTGGGACTGAAATGGCTGTGTACTAATTTGTCCCTTAGGTTGACCCCTCTTCTGAATGTTACTGAGGGGTGTGGGCTCAGGATTTCGGCTAGGTCTGGGTCCATCAAGAGGGTCTCCCAATTGCGTCCCAGAATACCTTTCACTTGGGTCGCAGCCGAGTCAAAGGTGCCGATTATCCTTATTGTTTTTGTTGGAGCTGTGCTAGGGCGTGTGGTGGGATATAGGAGAGTGGTTCTACTACGTGCCATGGCCTTTTGGTATGCTTGTTTCAGTATTCTGTCTGGGTAGCCCCGTTCTAAAAACCTAGCTCTCATGGTGGATGCCTGTTGTTTAAATTCTCTATATTCAGAGCAGTTGCGTCTGAGACGAATGTACTGACCAAAGGGGATTCCACGTTTCAGTGGCGCAGGGTGGCAACTGTCCCACCTCAGTAGTGAGTTTGTTGCCGTTGGTTTGCGGTATATCGTTGTTTTTAACCCGCCCACGTCATCCCTAGAGACAGTAATGTCTAGGAAGGGGAGATTGTCCCTCATGATGGACGAGGTGAACTTCAGTCCAATGGAGCTAATGTTCAACTCCTGGACGAAGCTATCAAACTGCCCTTCGGTCCCGCTCCACAGAATGAATATGTCATCTATGTAGCGGGACCAAAGGGCAACATGTCCAGTAAGTCCGCAAGGTATGTCACCAAACACCACTGTCTCCTCCCACCAGCCCAGGAGCAGGTTGGCATACGACGGTGCGCAGGAACTGCCCATCGCCGTGCCCCTGAGCTGGTGGTACGTGCGGCCATCAAAAAGGAAAAAGTTCCTAGTTAAGACAAATTGCAGGAGTTCCAGGACGAAGTTGCTATGTGCTGAATGCTGGCATCCCCTTGCTTTAAGGAAGTGTGCGGCAGCCCCCAGGCCCTTGTCGTGGGGAATGGAGGAGTATAGTGCCTCGACGTCAATCGACGCCAAGAGCCAATCAGGTTCTATGCAGATGTGCTCCAGTTTTGTAAGAAGATCCCCCGTGTCTCTGATGTAGGAGGGCAGTGCTTGCACAAATGGGCTAAGAAGGCGGTCAACATAAATGCCCACATTTTGTGAAAGACTGCCCACTCCTGACACGATGGGGCGTCCCCTCATTGGTATGGTGTCCTTGTGGACTTTTGGAAGACAGTAAAATGTTGCTGTCACCGGATGAGGGGGATACATAAATTCGAATGCATCTCCATTGATAAGTTGGGCAGTTTTGGCACTAGCAAGTATCGCACATAGTTCGCCCTGGAATCTCGGCGTTGGGTTACCCTGTAGGGTTTCATAGCCCTCTTTGTCATTCAAGATGGCCAGGCACATCAATTTGTATGCTGAAGAATCCATGAGGACAATGTTTCCCCCTTTGTCGGAAGGTTTAATGACTATATTTTTGTCACCCTCAAGTGAACTGATGATATCCCTTTCTTCTCTGCTGCAATTGAACCGAGTAGTGGTGGATTCGAGAGAGCAGAGTTCAGCTACAGTTTGTTTAATAAAGACATCGATACATGAAATCTCGCCCATTGGGGGCATTTTGGTACTCTCCCTCTTAAGGTTTGTGAAGGGACCTCTCCCCTCTGAATCAGCAGGTGCTGTGTCCAAATTGTAAAGAAGATGGACATCGTCAAGGATCTCCACCGGGATGCCCAACTCGCGACTCTCTTTATGATCTTTAACTCTAAAGTGCTTATGCCATTTCAGCTTGCGGGCAAACAGGTGGAGATCCTTGACCCAGCGGAAGGCATCATACTTTTGGGTCGGAACAAAGGAGAGTCCCTTTCTCAGAAGGCTATTCTCCTTGGTAGTCAACGGGTGAGAGGACAGGTTGATTACTAGTCTGTCTGTCCTCTGATCTTATACGTTGTGTAACGTGGGGTTTCGGTTGCGCAGTGGATAATGTGTCCCCTGGTCTAAAAAAGAGGAGGAAGACGGTTGTGTAGATGAGGGCCGTTGGGTAGAAGGGGGACATTGTGGTTGGTTAGAGAATTGGTCTGTGTTATATCTACCTCCTCCCCGTCTCCTACCTCTATATCCGCCCCTACCTCGACCTCTGTTCCTGGGGTATCTGTCCCTGTCAGTATCCGAGGCCTCCGTGTCTGTGGAGGACAAGTCAGTTTTTTGAGACGTACCTTGTTATCTCTGAAATCCTGTAGGTCCCTAGCAAACTGCTTGTGCTTGCGCTCCTTAAGATGGTACTGGTAGCGCTCTAATGTATTTTGTAGTTGACTCTCCTTAATGCTGAATTCTGTGTCAGAGTGAAATTTCTTAACAATCTCTATTTGTTCCACTAGGTTAGTGTCCAGCCGTGCAAGTATGGTCCTTTCTTCGTCTATGAGAAGTTGCATGAATTTAAGGGAGCTGCTGGTTGCTTCCTTTTCCCACTTGACCAGAAGTTCTGGGTTCCTGACACGATACGCTGGTGCAAGGGAAATACGGAGCCCCCTGGGTACTATTCCTTGTTTAATGTAATGTTCTAGCCCCTGCAACTCCCACCAGGAGCTGATGTGTTCCTTATAAATGCGGGTGAGTTCTGAGAAGGCCCCGTTGAGTGTGGGGGTATATTTCTTTTGTGTGAAAGACTGATCTGAGAATATTGTTTTAGCCTCTGTTAGCCATGTCTCCCTATCCAGGCCGGCCGTAAGAAAACCTGCCATGTCCCTAGAGATAGATAGTAGAGAATAATATGTGTCTTCCCAGGATAAATGACTGCAGGGGCAGTTCGCCTGGGTACCGCTCAGGGAGATAAAGCAATGAAATGAAGGGGAGCAGTAACAATTTAAAATTTAACTTTTAATATGTCTATTCTCACACGGGAGTAAAAGACCCCTTACAAACAAAAAAACAGACGAGACCCCTGGAGGGTTGTGCCGCGTATTAAACGCTGCGCACCGATCCAGGTGCCAACCTCCCTAGGTCTATGAACAAATACACAGGCCTATAGTGGAGGAACCGTGTGATTCCTAGTATCTATAATATGAGATAGTAGGGAATCAGATAATTAAGAAGTGGAACGGTCTTACCAGTTCTTAAGAGAGCCTCACTTGAATAACCATATGGAATGGGTTAATGCAGGAGGAGGTCACAGAGCGTGGGTAGGTACTCCGTCAGATGTCCATAGGTGGATGAAATAAGACATCCAAGGTGTCCAGACGGCTGGGTACGAGAGTAGCCTCAAACGAGAAACTAGCCCTAGTACCTCCCTGCTTGACCTAGCCTAGCCCTAGTGACCTATCACGGGGTCCGTGCCCCGCAAGGGGTGGCCCCGTCCGGAACCTTGCCCTGTTGTGGAAACCCTAGGTAACCCTAACAGAGGGTAGCTAGGGACAGGATAATATATAACAAGGCCGGTAAAGATATTAAATTGATAAGGTCTCAAAGGACCATAAGTAATGGAAGTAAGCACAATAGGTGCGTGTCTATCGATATGTAAGCGTGTCCCGACGCTTACATACCTTGCGGACTTACTGGACATGTTGCCCTTTGGTCCCGCTACATAGATGACATATTCATTCTGTGGAGCGGGACCGAAGGGCAGTTTGATAGCTTTGTCCAGGAGTTGAACATTAACTTCATTGGACTGAAGTTCACCTCGTCCATCATGAGGGACAATCTCCCCTTCCTAGACATTACTGTCTCTAGGGATGACGTGGGCGGGTTAAAAACAACGATATACCGCAAACCAACGGCAACAAACTCACTACTGAGGTGGGACAGTTGCCACCCCGCGCCACTGAAACGTGGAATCCCCTTTGGTCAGTACATTCGTCTCAGACGCAACTGCTCTGAATATAGAGAATTTAAACAACAGGCATCCACCATGAGAGCTAGGTTTTTAGAACGGGGCTACCCAGACAGAATACTGAAACAAGCATACCAAAAGGCCATGGCACGTAGTAGAACCACTCTCCTATATCCCACCACACGCCCTAGCACAGCTCCAACAAAAACAATAAGGATAATCGGCACCTTTGACTTGGCTGCGACCCAAGTGAAGGGTATTCTGGGACGCAATTGGGAGACCCTCTTGATGGACCCAGACCTAGCCGAAATCCTGAGCCCACACCCCTCAGTAACATTCAGAAGGGGGGTCAACCTAAGAGACAAATTAGTACACAGCCATTTCAGTCCCACTGTGACCCAAGGGACATGGCTGGACAGAAGTACTATGGGTTGTTATAAATGTGGCCACTGCAGTTTTTGTGAATGGCTGGTTAAGGACAAATCTTTTGCGACGAACCCTCTGGATAATGCCTACACGATTAAACAGTTTATCAATTGCCGCAGCGTAGGGGTCATATACCTACTTAGCTGCGAGTGTGGCCAACGCTATGTGGGCAAAACCCGGAGGGAACTGCGTAAAAGGATGGGCGAGCACCTAGGAGATATCCGTAACGGAAGGGACACGCCGGTAGCTAGGCATGTCATTTCGGTACATGGTGGCCGCACATCTGCCATCAAGTTTATGGGTATCGAACGGGTGAATAAACCATTTCGAGGGGGAAATTGGGACAGACGGATCCTCCAGCGTGAATGCTGGTGGATTTTCAAACTCAATACATCCCACCCCCATGGTTTAAATGAACAACTACACTTTGGATGCTATATATAAACCTCTTATCACTGTGCCAGTCATGAGGAATTTCACTTATGAGTAGAGCTGCGTCGACCATGTGCAGTTCAATTCATAGTGCTTTATTTATCTCTCTGTAGACTGCAACATCACGTTCTCCTGTTTAGCCGCTTGTCTCTTTCCCCTTCCAGACTAGGTGGTATGTTAGCCCACCAAAATGTCCTATTTGTCATATACATTGAGGGGTTTATCTCTCCCCCTTTGGGGATGAGCTGTGTAGTAGCCACCCGGTTTATAACCTCATTTTCCAGGTTTAGCTCCACCCCCCCTATCTGCAGCTATTGCTGTAAGCGGCGCTTCACTCTGAGGTGGTTCGAGGACCTTAGGCCACTCCCCCAACCTTAGCTGCGCCCATCGGGCGGCCCGGTAGGCATGACGACGCTGTCGCGTCGAAACAGATCGCTATCGCCGTGTCTCTGGACGCATGCGCCCTGTGGGAACGCCGCACCCCCGTTTGGCCCGGTCATGTGACTTGATCTGGTCACGTGGGGCGGCGTCATACATGGCGCAGGCGCACTGACCGGCGTCTCCCCTTCCTTCCATTTAAATACAGCGCGCCTTTGCACACATGCTAGGCGTGCTATATAGACGGACGACGTGGTGCACCTCCATGCCACCAACTCTGGATACCGGGTGTCACCGTTCCAGCAGTTATGTGAGTACCTACTCGCACCCACCACCATGTGGGCAGCATGGGTACCTAGACTTAGATATTTATTTGCATTGTCTCTATCTGTGTTTCTCCATAGGTACATTACTGTGCATGCCTCACACTGCCAATGATCCTTTTTTGATGTGGAGTATATCACTTTTTTCTTCAAACAAATACCCCCATTTTTTTGCTACACTGAGATACCCAATACAGTGGCATTAATTAGATTGGCAGGAGTTTCAATACTAAGCCCCGTGTCCCCTGATGACTTTTTGGGGCCTTTTGATTTATAAGTTTACTTAGGATATGTGACACTAAAGAAACGCGTCGGGACACGCTTACATATCGATAGACACGCACTTATTGTGCTTACTTCCATTACTTATGGTCCTTTGAGACCTTATCAATTTAATATCTTCACTGGCCTTGTTATATATTATCCTGTCCCTAGCTACCCTCTGTTAGGGTTACCTAGGGTTTCCACAACAGGGCAAGGTTCCGGACGGGGCCACCCCTTGCGGGGCACAGACCCCGTGATAGGGCTAGGCTAGGTCAAGCAGGGAGGTACTAGGGCTAGTTTCTCGTTTGAGGCTACTCTCGTACCCAGCCGTCTGGACACCTTGGATGTCTTATTTCATCCACCTATGGACATCTGACGGAGTACCTACCCACGCTCTGTGACCTCCTCCTGCATTAACCCATTCCATATGGTTATTCAAGTGAGGCTCTCTTAAGAACTGGTAAGACCGTTCCACTTCTTAATTATCTGATTCCCTACTATCTCATATTATAGATACTAGGAATCACACGGTTCCTCCACTATAGGCCTGTGTATTTGTTCATAGACCTAGGGAGGTTGGCACCTGGATCGGTGCTCAGCGTTTAATACGCGGCACAACCCTCCAGGGGTCTCGTCTGTCTTTTCGTGTGTGTGTTTTTTTGTTTGTAAGGGGTCTTTTACTCCCGTGTGAGAATAGACATATTAAAAGTTAAATTTTAAATTGTTACTGCTCCCCTTCATTTCATTGCCTCATGTGGCTGGAGTATGTCAGCAGTTCCTGCAAGACGAAGGCATTGATACTATGGACTTGCCCGCCCGTTCCCCAGACCTGAATTCAATTGAGCACATCTGGGACATCATGTCTCGCTCTATCCACCAACGTCACGTTGCACCACAGACTGTCCAGGAGTTGGCAGATGCTTTAGTCCAGGTCTGGGAGGAGATCCCTCAGGAGACCGTCCGCCACCTCATCAGGAGCATGCAAAGGCGCTGTAGGGAGGTCATACAGGCACGTGGAGGCCACACACACTACTGAGCCTCATTTTGACTTGTTTTAAGGACATTACATCAAAGTTGGATCAGCCTGTAGTGTGTTTTTCCACTTTAATTTTGAGTGTGACTCTAAATCCAGACCTCCATGGGTTGAAAAATTTGATTTCCATTTTTTTATTTTTGTGTGATTTTGTTGTCAGCACATTCAACTATGTAAAGAACAAAGTATTTCAGAAGAATATTAAATTAATTCAGATCTAGGATGTGTTATTTTTGTGTTCCCTTTATTTTTTTGAACAGTGTATATTTTGGCGAGGAAGGCAGGGGAGTAATACAAGCGATGTACAATCCTGAACTGGATTAATCTATATTTTTGGGATATCGATACCTTTTTTATATTTCGATATACTATTTCCCAATCAACAGTACTTCCTACGCCTAATTCAGCTTTCCAGCCTCCCTCGCTTTTAAATGTTGTTGTTTCTCCTAAGCAGTCCTGAAATCTACGGTATATTTGTGAGAGAGTGAGTTGTGTATCCCTAAATTTAAAACAATAGTCCAAGAAGGAGTTTGCCCTAGTGATTAAAGAATCTTTATCCTGGGTGTTCGTGTATGCATGTCTAATTTGTGAATATCTATCTAGAGAAGTGACATTTATATCCTTTATTAAATCGTCAAAAGGGACAATACTTCCATGAGATGTTATTTGGATTAGACTGTTAATGCCACGTGAATTCCAATACTTGTAATCTTCAATTAACCTGAACTCTTTTAAATTGTGATTGTGCCAAAGAGGGGTAAAAAGTGTGGGGCTGCTTACACCCAATATCTTTTTAGTTTTATTCCAGACCTTATCTAACGTGTCACTGATTAAGCACAGTTTTTTTCTTTTTCCCGGATGCCCAGTCTCCAAAATAGAAAAAATGTCTCCATATGGCCCCAAAAAGTCCCTTGACAGGATATTCAGCAGCGTTGCAGACTGGTGATCCCCCGCCCCACCCACCACCTTATCTGAGCTGCGATGTAGTATCCCTGCAGGAATGGAAGGGAGAGCCCACCATCCCTCTCAGAGAGACAAAGATATTTTTGCTTAATCCTGACCCTTCCCCTCCCCCAGATTAACATTTAGCAGTCTATCTAACAGCCCGAAAAAAGAATCATCAATCCATATAGGACATGCTATCAAGGGGTATAGGGCAATAGAGAGGACCACCATCCTAACCAGTGCAATCCTTTCTGCCTGTGACAGAGGCAACTTCTGCCAAGTTCGGATCTTTTCCTTCACCTTATTAATCATGGGAATTATATTTAAGAGGCTATTTCTAGTCAGATCTGCGCCAATTCTAATACCCAAATATCGGAAAGAATCGGTGAGGCCAAGTAGCCTAATACATTATACTCCATCAGGGGGAGTTCGAACTAGGGGGAGGAGTTCAGACTTATCCCAGTTCACTTTATAGCCTGATAAGGCCCCATATTCTTCCAGAATATTAATCAAGGGTTGGACGCCCTTCCATCCCTGCCTCAAAAAGACAAGGATGTCGTCCGCATACAGGCTAATTTTATCTTCTTTTCCTCTCCCTCCAAAGCCTATGATCTCTCTAGACTGTCTGATTCTACATGCTCTAAGACCAGGGCGAATATCAAAGGTGAAAAGGGACATCCCTGCCGGGTGCCTCGCTGTAGGGGGAACTGTTCTGAGTCAATCCCATTTATCTTAACGCTGGCCGTGGATCCAGAGTATAACAGCTGTATCCATTTAGTGAAATGTTCACCCAAGTTCATTCTAGTCAGGGTTCCCCATAGGAAGGGCCACTCCACCCTGTCAAAAGCCTTCTCGGCATCCAAAGACAGGATGGAGCGGTCCTCCCCATCCCCGACATATATGTTAAGAAAGGCTCTATGGATATTCGATTGTATATTTCGTTTTGGGATGAACCCCGTCTGATCCGGATGGATAACCCCCTTCAACCTATTAGCAAGCAGTTTAGCGAGTATTTTGTAATCGGTATTAAGTAATGAGATTGGACGATACGATCCAACTTTGGTCCGATCTTTATCCTTTTTCAAAATTAAAGAAATGGAGGCCTCCCTCAGAGAGCGAGGGAGTAAGCCGTTCTTCCAAGATTCATTAAGCATCTGAAGGAGAAGAGGCAATATCTTTTTACGATGTACTCTATATATTTCAAAAGGCAGGCCATCTCGGCCCGGCGCCGTATTATTTTTTATACTATCTACCGCGGCCTCCAATTCTAAAAGAGTTATTGGCAAATTTAATTTAGTACAGTCTTGGTCGGAGAGGGAAGGGAGTTCCACTTTGTCCAAAAAATGAGCCGGGGCTACTCCCTCCACCCCGAGATCCGACTGGTATAGTTTAGTGAAGTATTCTATAAAGGCGGATTTTATATTAAGGTAGTCATTAGTTAAGGTGCCAGAAGGTAACTTAATTTGCTTTATTGGGGTTTGGGTCTTTTGATTACCGACTAAAGATGCCAGCAATCTGCCTGTTTTCCCTTTTTCAAAAAAAGCACGCTGTCCTGCGAAAAATGCCTTATGTTGCGTCTATTAATGATAATCGGACATTTTCCCTGTTCTGTCTAGCCAACTCCGCCTCCAAAGCCTCAACCCTCTCTGCCAATTCTTTTTCTGTTTTGGCTTATTCCGCCCTTTTTTTTTAAATCCTCTTACAATATACCCCTCTTATCATGGCCTCCCACACAAAATGTATATGTGTGGATCCGTAGTTTAGTGCCCAAAATTCTGAAATATCCTCCCCAATCCTTTCTTGGTCCCCAACCAGATGTATCCAGTGTGGATTTAATCTGAAAGGTTTTCTGCTCTTTTGCGCGAGATCAACCATTGATAACAACATTGGAGTATGGTCGGATATACCATGTGGCTCATACTTAATTTTTTGTATCCGTTCCAAAAGTCCTGGGGTCGCCAGGGATATATCTATCCTAGACATAACCCTGCAGGATCTGCTAAAACAGGAGAAGACATTTTTTTTTCCATACAGAGACTGCCACACATCTATAAGGCCCAACTCCTGGCAGATCCTGCTAAAGGCTGTAGGCTGATCGCTTACACTCCCCCCTCCACTAATCCCAGATACCCTATCCTTTTAACGGCGTTGAAATCTCCCTGAACTAATATGGGGCACGAGTCCCATTTACAAATATATTCCGCTAGTTTTCTCAGCACCTCAGAGGAAAAGGAGGGGGGATATATACAAACGCAAGCACGCACACCAGTCCCATCCATCGGCCATACAGAAATACAAATCTGCCTTCTTTATTGATCCATTGATCATATAGTCGTAATCCACATTTCTATGAATGTAGACACTTACTCCCCGCGAATAGGCCGAATAGTGGGAGTGGTACTCGTACTGCGACCAGGACTTTCGCATATAAAGCATTCTTTCAGCAGTTAAATGGGTCTCCAGCAGCCCCACGATGGCAGGTAAATGTCTAGAGATGGTATCATAGACCACCCTCGTCTTAAGTTTGTCCGCCAATCTGCGGACATTCCACGTCAAAATGCGTGCCATTTACCCTAAATTGGAGGGTGGTCCATACCATCCGCTCCCCTCCTAACTCTATATTGGATCCCGCAGCAGTGAAACAACCCTTCCCCCCCCAATCCCCCCTTCCCATGGTGCACGAGGCAATTAAGACCCATGCTCCTCTTACACATCGCCTAGGCCTCCTACCCCCCCTCATCACCTCCCCTCATCCCTCACACTTTCCTACCCACTATATATGCAAAACAATACAGCTTAGATACCAAAACAAAATAGCGGCTATTACATGAATAATTCATATTTGGCCATGAAGGGAAAGAAAAATAGGAGAAGGAGAGCAAGCACCATGCAGCTGGTGTTCATATCTCATAACACGTGTTGAATAAAGTATCATAAAACGGCGGTATGCATAAGATGGTGGTTCAACTGTTCAATCTTGTCATTCAACATAAAATGGTGGATATATTTCTCTCTTGAGTATCTGTACTCTCACTTTAAGTTATTTAAGCACATTATGATCTATCTGAGAGGTCTAACTGATAGGTTCTACTTGCTGAATTTAGTCGCAATTTGCAGTATGCTGTTAGCAGTAACTATTTGCAGATTGGTTAAGTATGATCTGGTATGGTTGCATGCAATTTGGATTGCAATATGGAATGTGAATTTATTTGTTTGCAATTGGTGGAACTGTAAGTAAACACACATATAACTGGTTCAGTATACAGTTCTAATCATTATATTAACAATAGGAACATTATATAACTGTTTTAAATATCTATTTTGGCCTCTTGCTTCCATAAAACACAGCTCTTAGTGGAGTGTGAGTCTGTTCAGCTCCTCTCTCTGGTGAATAATGATTCCAGCAGCTCCTGCTAGAGGAAATTCCCACACAAGCTGTGTGTGAGGCTGGTTGTAATTGGTCAAAACTCCTGGGCTGTGTGAGGCTAGCTAGGATTGGTCTAGACTCTTACCCAGCAACAACAGTTTAACTCTATGCTTTCTGTTGTTTCTGCTGTGTCATTGAGCTTAGCTTACATTCATATAATGAATCGTAAAAGCATATTATCTTTTCTGCTTCTGTGAACACAAAATATAACAGTTATATGACACCCAAAACATGATGTCACAGTAAATATCTCTGCTTTTGTCTTTAACACATAAACATAGGAACTGTATTAAGGTTATTCAGTATGTGAGAGAGAATCTAAATGCTATTGTGTTTAAAAATTCACTTTTATTGAAAACTATTTATTAAAACTGCTTTAGCAAATGTACTGCCACGGTTTAAAAATCCCCAGTGATCACAGAGACTCTCCTTTATATGGGACCTTCCTGCTGTTTATTATCCTTCACAGCAGAGGGTCTGCTAGTCATTCACAGCTTCAGCTATTGCCTGCATTTCTACACTGCCTGTCCCGCTGTGCTAGCTGTATTTTTACTCCTCTCAGGGAGTTCCCTCTCTGTTATTCACTGTTACTAAAATAATACACACACAAGTTTCCTGCCTCCTACCACCTCTCAGTTGGTGTTCCTGAGAGGCTGTGAACAGGTGAGCTCTCTGCACCTGTTCACATTATGCGATGCTGGGCGGTGGCCATTGCTGCTTTTGTGCTGTGCTGGTGGAGTGATGGGGCCCAGGGCCTAGGTGGCTTTGCCGCACAGTGAGGGAACTGTGTGGCTGCTGGGTCCCGTTGCCTGCTGGTGCAGTGCGGGGGCGCGATGGTCGCTGCACAGTGCCGCGCCAAAGTTAGAGTAGGTCCCCACTTGAAGAGGCAACCTTGTCGTGGTAAGTGGGCCTATGCTCTTTGATCAAACTATATACTAATGCCTCCTAATAGTGCATAGCATAAGGTTATATTTATTAATAATAGTGCTGAAAAGCCATATTTTATCATACTGAAAAAAAAACTGTTGTTATATCAAAAGCATAGTATTGAGGATGTGCGATTTAGATTCTCTCTCACATATTGAATGTATTAAGGTTATTGGCAGGTCTAGCTGTATAAACATATAAGCTATTTTAGCAATCTAGGACAGGTCTTAGCTGGCCAGCTACACTTATACCATTATACTGTCCATGCAGTGTTGGCTGCTTGTAGGAGTGATTTAGGGACATTCTAGTCTTGGCTATACGCTAATGCCACCACTCCGTGTATCCTGGTCCTGGTTACTTCTGGTGCGAATTGTGCCTGTGCACTTGTACTCCTCCTCTGTTCTGCAAATTATTAATGTTACACCAGGATAAAAAAGTTAAAGTTGGCAAAAACATAAACGAGCTAGGCAGGTGCAAAGACTACCAAAGATGGCCCTAATTTATGATGAGGCGCACACACTGTCATAAATTAGGTGCATTTTCCAGCAGCAAAGCAGATGTAAAATGTACTAAAAAGACAGTCAAAATATGACTGTCATAGTAACTAACCATGTGTTGTGTGCAAGAAGTCCATATGTCTGGTTCAGGGGTGCACCTAGCATTTCTGTTCCCGAGGCGAAAACTGAAATGGTGCCCCTACCTCCCCAATGCCAATTTTTTAACCTAACCCCTTCCCTTTAGCCCATGGCCCTTTGGCTGCCCCTCTCTTACCTCTACCTGGTGCTGCCTGAGGCGATTGCCTCACCGGGCTTCATTGGTGGTGCGCCCCTGGTCTGGTTCCTGATCTTGCCATCTGCCAGTGCTTTGTGTTTTGCGTTATATCTGTAATCCGTGTTTGCCTTGGATTCGTCTGTCATAGCTCAATATACTGACGAGAAATCATTACCAGTATAAACTGGAAACTGTGAAATAATAATAATTTCTACAAAAGTAACCTGCTCATGTACCACCAGCCTCGAAAAAAATTACAGCCACATTTGTATTTTTTTATCGACACAAAAAAAACATTGCCTATTTTTATGGACAGTCTAGTAATTTCTGGATGGGTGGCAACCCTCGTCAAGATTATTGACTCTTAACCAAACTGGAAAGAAGCTACGACGGAGAAACAGAATATGTGTAAATTATAAAGTTTTTCCAAGAGGCATAATTGAGAGTTGTGCATAGGTGTGTAAAATTTCCCCATTAGCAGTATGTGCATATTGTCAGTTCACCCTGCTAACCAATATTGTAGGAGTTAAGATCATCTATTTGGCCACTAGAGGTCAGCACTGTACTGTATTGCGTGTAGATGCCCGAACGATAATAATGGAAAAATTCAAGACATAATTTCCCTAGTACTGAAGAGATGTATTGTTCATTCCATTTAGTTAATTATATGAAACCTTGGTTTAATATTTATTCGAACAGTTTCTTAAGGGGAATGTGTCTTTAGACAATGACCTATTAAATCACATTTTTAAGTTAAACAGATTTATTTTATAATTTTTGGTTATTTTTTTTTCACATTTTCTATGTCACTGTGCATATTACAAAATATATCTTAAAATTGTGCAGCTTTTACGCTGACTACTGAGCCTAATACTATTTCAAGACTTCCCGTTCTGTACAGATAATTTTTCAGAAGCCATCTCCTTATTATGATAGCCAGGATTACAATGACAGATGACACCTGTATATAAAAAGAACAGGAGCTGCCATTTATAATAGCTGAGCCTATATATTTCCTCCCTTATTTTATATACTTCATTCTACAGGGTGGGCCATTTATATGGATACACCTTAATAAATTGGGAAGGGTTGGTGATATTAACTTCCTGTTTGTGGCACATTAGTATATGTGAGGGGGGAAACTTTTCAAGATGGGTGGTGACCATGGCGGCCATTTTGAAGTCGGACATTTTGAATCCAACTTTTTTTTTTTTTAATAGGAAGAGGGTCATGTGACACATCAAACTTATTGGGAATTTCACACAAAAAACAATAGTGTGCTTGGTTTTAACGTAACTTTATTCTTTCATGAGTTATTTACAAGTTTCTCTTTCTTTACAGCCATTGACATGTCGCCGAGGTTAACACGTGAGGAGCGGATAGAAATTGTGTTGATGTCTGGTGAACGCAGTAACCGGGTCATTGCAGCAGATTTCAATGCAAGACACCATACGAGACCACCCATCTCCCATCCTACAAATAGCAAACTGCTTGCTAAATTTCGTGAAACTGGTTCAGTGTTGGATTTGCCAAAATGTGGACGCATGAAATCTGTCTCTAATGAAGAAACATCAGTGGCCGTCCTAGCTTCATTCAGCAAGAGCCCACAGCGTAGCACTCACCGCATGTCACTGGAGAGTGGCATTAGTCGAACATCCCTTCGGCGGATATTAGCTACTCACAAATGGCACCCTTACAAACTCCAGCTACTGCAGCATCTCAACGAGGATGACCCAGATCGGCGCACTGAATTTGCAGAATGGGCAAAACAAAAATTGGAACAGGACCCTGAGTTTACGCAGAAGATTTTGTTCAGTGATGAGGCAAACTTTTATGTGAATGGTGAACTTAACAAACAAAACCACCGCTATTGGTCTGACACTAACCCACATTGGATAGATCCCTCAAAGACTGTTGAAACAAAAAAAATTATGGTATGGTGTGGTATATGGGGTACAAAGATAGTGGGGCCATTCTTCATCAATGGAAACCTCAAGGCCACTGGATATGCGAAATTGCTACATGATGATGTTTCCCTCTTTATGCACTGAAGCTGGCACGTTCCCTGAGTTTTTCCAGCAAGATGGTGCACCACCACATTATGGGTGTCAGGTCCGAGCATTCCTAGATAAACAGTTTCCTGGAAAGTGGATTGGTCGTCGTGGGCCAGTTGAATGGCCCCCAAGGTCTCCCGATCTGACCCCCTTAGACTTTTATCTTTGGGGTCATCTGAAGGCAATTGTCTATGCTGTGAAGATACGAGATGTGCAGCACCTGAAACTACGGATACTGGAAGCCTGTGCTATCAGTGTGTGAAGAGTGGGAGAAGAGGGTTGCATTGACAATCCAACACAATGGGCAGCACATTGAACACATTTTATAAGTGGTCAGAAACTTGTAAATAACTCATGAAAGAATAAAGTTACGTTAAAACCAAGCACACCATTGTTTTTCTTGTGAAATTCCCAATAAGTTTGATGTGTCACATGACCCTCTTCCTATTGAAAAAACAAAAGTTGGATTCAAAATGGCCGACTTCAAAATGGCCACCATGGTCACCACCCATCTTGAAAAGTTTCCCCCCTCACATATACTAATGTGCCACAAACAGGAAGTTAATATCACCAACCATTCCCATTTTATTAAGGTGTATCCATATAAATGGCCCACCCTGTATATACTACACCTGCACAATGACCTATTGACATATTTTTGGCCTGGTGGCCAGCATGAAAGCTGTATGTTTTTTTTTTGTTTTTTTTTACTGACTTTTAAATTTTAAAATCACCTAGAAAATCTTTAAAAAAAAAAGTTTAACATAAAAACTCAGATTTTTTTTTCTTTTGAAAATGAAAGATCATTTCAAAAAATTATTGAATTATCAGTGGAAAACAAGAGTAAAGTTACATAAGAAAGGAAGGCAATAGTGCCCCTCGCTGTCTCATAAGACCCTCTCTCATATAGCAAAATCTCTTCACTTTTTCAACCTGATTGACACTTGGAGACGCATGCATCTGTCATGTTGAGCGGTTAGGAGAACCACTGAACATATCCCAAGAGTTCTCAGACAAGACATACGGACATAGAAAACGCAAGAACGAATGTTTTATTACACAGATAGTTCAAGACACAAAGATAATCAGAATCAAACTGGACTTAAAGGTAGGAAACAGCACAAGCCTAGTCTCACCCGACCACTGTCCCTACCTGCCCTAAACGACAATCCCCAACTGGTCAACAGTCCCTATGCTGGCTAAGTGCAGGGACCTAGTCCAAACACTCCCAGTTATAACTGAACAATCAATGAACAATCAGGCTGACCACAAGAGTCAGAGTAGGAATCACAAATATTCTGGTCAGGATCACACTCTCTTCACACAGATTTCTTGGAGACCAAAGACAGACTGATCTCCCAAACACACCGGTCACAGGTCTAAATATCCGAGTGATTAAGACACTGTCAAGCTTCGGTGTGGGAGGTAAACACCACACCGAGCATACGAGGGAAGGGGGGGAACAGGGAATCAGGTCTGAGAACTAGGGAAGGGAGATGGACACCTCCTAGTGAAAACCCTAACCAAAATCCTAAATGACTACCAGTATGAACAGACCCCAGAGGTAAGTGAGTTCATACGCAGGAATACCTAGAGTCCTATCTAGCCCTATAGGACCTTAGTGCTAATGGCAGGGACAAGAATACCTGCTCCTCCAAAAAGAAGGACGAACGAAGTCTCCTTTAAGCCTAATAAAAACAATAGGGAAATGCAACACACAGGACCCAAACAAAATACAA
The DNA here is from genome assembly GCF_905171765.1 of Bufo bufo. Classification (NCBI taxonomy): domain Eukaryota; kingdom Metazoa; phylum Chordata; class Amphibia; order Anura; family Bufonidae; genus Bufo; species Bufo bufo. Next base: position 23,999,825 of record NC_053389.1, on the reverse strand, counting down.
AAAGGAAATGAAAGACTTAACTTCAAAGGAGCAATGAAAGAACAAGGAACTCAGCCGAGATCCAACCACAATCTATCCAAAAGTCCAAATAGAAGATATAAACCGCACAGCATTGTGGGAGAAGCAACTATAAATATAGAAGGTTAAATGACCCTAATAGCCACACCTGGGGAAAGAAGGTGTGGCAAGCACCAGAAACAACACAGACGTCATTTGATCCAAACGGAAAACATGTCAGCTCAAACGTGTTGCCAGTCTCACCGATGTCCTGTCACCTGTCGCAGGAATGTCCGTGACAGACACCTGACTACCTGATATTCAGACACACAGACCAGGAAAACATTGACCGTTACATGAAAAAACATAGTTAGCATACATCACAAGTAACACCAGCAACCAGCATACATGGGAACACGTCAACTGCAGCCAGTACGCAAGAGTGCAGGCCGCTAGACTACATGGCAACACGGTGTCACAGTGTACCGTGTTGTGACAGTACCTATCAAATAAAGATTGCACACCTCTCTTCTCCCCATAACTCATACCACCGACTTGATTACATCTTTATGTCACTCCTGACTAGTATCCATGAGGTTCCTGTGCTTCTGACCACTCTCCTATGCTACTGACTGTGGTTCTGACCACTCTTCTGTGCTTCTGACCACTCAGGAGTGCTACTGACCACCCTTCCATGCTGCTGATCACCCTCCAGTGTTGCTGACCACTCTCCTGTGCTGCTGACCAGTCTACTGTGCTTCAGAGAACTTTATTAATATGTGCCTATCACGTCTCATATGGCAGGTAACAGACGTGCGGAGCAGAGGGTAGGAAAGGGGAGTACCCTTTCACTAGGGAGAGGGAGGAGTGGTGACCCCTAACTCACCTAGCACTGGCACCTGGCTGCCCTGACATCCCTAGACGGGCTGCTAACCCGTACGACGATCCCATGCCTCGTTCCTGGCTTACCCTGAAATCAGCCCTAGGTAGTGAGTAGGGCGGCGGGAGCACTAGTCCTTACCACTGACACCTAGGGTAACAACAGGGGAAAGGCAAACAACACAAACAATCCCAGAAGGGAGACAACAAACAGGATTGAACCGGAGATCCGACAGTACCAGTTCTAACAGCTCAACAGCAACTCCAACTCCACCTGAGGTCAGAATAGAAGATCTGGAAAGAAGGTCTATATCTGGCAAAAAAGAAAGCAGAAAGGGAGAATATATAGTAGCTGGGAGTGGCTGATAGAGAACAGCTGAAAGGAAAAGCTACAAATTTCTAAATTGGACAAAAAGGATCACAAATTTGAGCAGGACAACCTTGTCCGGAAACCATTCCCACCACTAGGTCATGGAGCAATCTCTTGAAACCGAGCACATAGCCACCCGCTGTGACCTTCTGACCCCAGGCACAACAGGGTCAGCGATAGGTCGTGACACCCTTGTGACAGTACCCCTTAGCAGGTTAGGTCTTGTTGACTAAACAAGACAATATTGTACTCAAGCCACCAAATAACGCTTATTTCCTCTACTTAGGCTTTGTATTTTTCAACCAATTCTGCTGCTCTCTCCTCTTTCCCTATTATTTGGGAGGCTCATAAAACATTTATAAGGGGTGAGTTTATGTTTGTGGTTTCCAATAGTGATGAGCCGCAGGGGCAATATTCGAATTCGCAATATTTTGCTTATATTTTGTAGAATATTCATCATATATTCGCAAATTCTAGATTATAGTCTTGATTGCGAAAATCGGCAATGTATTATTCGCGTAATGTGCGCAAAATACCGGCATGGGTCACTTATGCTACATTTTTCAAGCTGCTAGAAGTTTCCTTAGACTGGAGAAAATGGTTGGCACGGCAGAACATTAGAATAACTTTATATGCAGATAGAGTGCTCCAATATATTTGCGCTTGCGAAGTTTCGGCAATAATTGATGCGCATATTTTTTTGCAATACGTGCAACTTGTGACATTACATAACTATGTCTGTAGCATGTACAGTAAAGACCAAAAGTTTGGACACACCTTCTCATTCAAAGAGTTTTCTTTATTTTCATGACTATGAAGGCATAAAAACTATGAATTAACACATGTGGAATTATATACATAACAAACAAGTGTGAAACAACTGAAAATATGTCATATTCTAGGTTCTTCAAAGTAGCCACCTTTTGCTTTGATTACTGCTTTGCACACTCTTGGCATTCTTTTGATGAGCTTCAAGAGGTAGTCCCCTGAAATGGTTTTCACTTCACAGGTGTGCCCTGTCAGGTTTAATAAGTGGGATTTCTTGCCTTATAAATGGGGTTGGGACCATCAGTTGCGTTGAGGAAAAGTCAGGTGGATACACAGCTGATAGTCCTACTGAATAGACTGTTAGAATTTGTATTATGGCAAGAAAAAAGCAGCTAAGTAAAGAAAAACGAGTGGCCATCATTACTTTAAGAAATGAAGGTCAGTCAGTCAGCCGAAAAATTGGGAAAACTTTGAAAGTAAGGGCTATTTGACCATGAAGGAGAGTGATGGGATGCTGCGCCAGATGACCTGGCCTCCACAGTCACCGGATGTGAACCCAATCGAGATGGTTTGGGGTGAGCTGGACCGCAGAGTGAAGGCAAAAGGGCCAACAAGTGCTAAGCATCTCTGGGAACTCCTTCAAGACTGTTGGAAGACCATTTCAGGGGACTAAGTTTTGAAGCTCATCAAGAGAATGCCAAGAGTGTGCAAAGCAGTAATCAAAGCAAAAGGTGGCTAATTTGAAGAACCTAGAATATGACATATTTTCAGTTGTTTCACACTTGTTTGTTATGTATATAATTCCACATGTGTTAATTCATAGTTTTGATGCCTTCATAGTCATGAAAATAAAGAAAACTCTTTGAATGAGAAGGTGTGTCCAAACTTTTGGTCTGTACTGTATGTATGGACAGCAGAACCTATCACACTGCCTAACACCCTGCACTGGAATGTCATGGTCTTACCTTCTTGCTGTTCTCCTTCGTTTGACATGTGCTGGCGGCCATCTTGGTTTCTGGGTTTCTTGTAGCCTTCCACCCTGCGGCTCCTCCTTCCCACTGGGAGGAGCTGGATGCCTAGCTCATATATATAGGAGGTCTGTGGCTTCAGTTCCTTGCTTGGTCCTCCTGTGTTCACATGCTTCTAAGATTGCTGCTGCTTCTGGTTCCTGATCCTGGCTTCGTCTGACTACCCTTCTGGTTCCTGATCCTGGCTTCGTCTGACTACCCTGCTGGTTCCTGATCCTGGCTTCGTCTGACTACCCTGCTGGTTCCTGATCCTGGCTTCGTCTGACTACCCTTCTGGTTCCTGACCCCTGGCCTCTCAAAGACTCTGCTTCGGTTTCACCATCCGTTTGGACTTTTGCTTTACAGCTTTATTTTCAATAAAGCCTTCTTATTTTCCCTTATCTCTTGTTGTACGTCTGGTTCATGGTTCCGTGACATTAGGACCAAGCCATGAATTCTGACGGTACAGGGCCATCCTCGCTACCCATGCTGGTTGCCAGACTTGATCAGCAGGATCACCTGTTGGGTCGGTTCGCTGTGGCGTTGCTAACCCTGCTTGAACGCACGGCTCATTTCGCTCCCGTTGCCGATGGGTCGGTTGTCGCTCCTACTGCCGCTCCGGCTGTTGCGCCAGAGTCTACCCCGACACCTGTTGTTGCGCCTGCGGTGTTTCGGGGTATGACCGGTTCTGCCCCTCTTCCACAGCGCTTTGGGGGAGAGCCAACTCAGTGCCGAGGTTTCCTTAACCAGGTGGGCATTTATTTCGAGTTGCTGCCACATGCCTTTCCTACTGAGAGATCAAAGGTGGGCTTCTTGATCTCGCTGCTCTCGGACAAGGCCTTGGCCTGGGCCAGCCCTTTATGGGAGAACAACAATCCGGTGGTTGCCGAGTTTTCCGGTTTTGTTGCGAACCTACCATAACTCCAAGACCGCGGGGCATCCTGGAAAGAATCAGCTGTCCTGGGCTGTTTCACGTCTGTTCTGGTGGCCTTCCTTACGTTCCGACATCGCCGCATATGTAGCGGCATGCTCCGTTTGTGCCCAGAGTAAGTCCCCTCGGCACCTTCCGTTGGGCCTTCTGCAACCCATAGCCACCGGGGAGCGCCCATGGTCACACCTGGGGATGGATTTCATTGTGGACCTCCCTGCATCCCGAGGCCATACGGTCATTCTTATGATTGTGGATCGGTTTTCCAAAATGTGCCACTGTGTTCCTCTCAAGAAGTTACCCTCTGCACAAGAGTTGGCCACGATTTTTGCCAGGGAGGTCTTCCGGTTGCACGGTTTGCCCAAGGAGATTGTGTCGGATCGGGGGAGTCAGTTTGTGTCCAGGTTCTGGCGCGCCTTTTGCTCCCAGTTGGGGATTCATCTCTCCTTCTCCTCGGCCTACCACCCTCAGTCCAATGGGGCCGCAGAACGATCCAATCAGGCATTGGAGCAATTCCTTCGTTGCTATGTCTCCGATCACCAAGACAATTGGGTTGACCTCCTGCCTTGGGCTGAGTTTGCCAGGAACACGGCGGTGAACTCTTCCTCTGGGACGTCTCCCTTCATGGCCAATTATGGGTTCCAACCTGCCGTGTTACCGGAGGTATTCTCTCCCCAGGATATTCCGGCTGTGGAGGATCACCTTTCCGTCCTACGTGCTTCTTGGGTACAGATCCAGAAGTCCCTTGAGGCCTCTGCGCAGCGCCAGAGACTCCAGGCTGATCGCAGACGAGCGCCTGCTCCTTCCTACCAGGTCGGAGACCATGTATGGTTGTCCACCCGCAACCTCAACCTTCGAGTGCCCACTCCCAAGCTGGCGCCTCGCTTTGTTGGTCCCTTCCGAGTGCTTCGCAGGGTAAACCCGGTAGCCTATGCCCTTGCGCTTCCTCCTGGCATGCGGATCTCTAACGTGTTTCATGTCTCTCTGTTGAAGCCACTGGTGTGTAATCGTTTCACTTCCTCGGTTCCTCGGCCTCGTCCGGTCCGAGTGGGCAATCGTGAGGAGTATGAGGTGAGCAATATCCTGGACTCACGCCTGGTCCGCGGTCGGGTGCAGTTTTTGGTCTTTTGGCGTGGTTATGGTCCAGAGGAGCGTTCCTGGGTTCCCTCCGCAGATGTCCATGCTCCTGCCTTGCTCCGAGCCTTCCACGCACGCTTCCCTCAGAAACCGTTTTTTGCTCCGCGGAGGAGGGGCCCTTGAGGGGGAGGTACTGTCATGGTCTTACCTTCTTGCTGTTCTCCTTCGTTTGACATGTGCTGGCGGCCATCTTGGTTTCTGGGTTTCTTGTAGCCTTCCACCCTGCGGCTCCTCCTTCCCACTGGGAGGAGCTGGATGCCTAGCTCATATATATAGGAGGTCTGTGGCTTCAGTTCCTTGCTTGGTCCTCCTGTGTTCACATGCTTCTAAGATTGCTGCTGCTTCTGGTTCCTGATCCTGGCTTCGTCTGACTACCCTTCTGGTTCCTGATCCTGGCTTCGTCTGACTACCCTGCTGGTTCCTGATCCTGGCTTCGTCTGACTACCCTGCTGGTTCCTGATCCTGGCTTCGTCTGACTACCCTTCTGGTTCCTGACCCCTGGCCTCTCAAAGACTCTGCTTCGGTTTCACCATCCGTTTGGACTTTTGCTTTACAGCTTTATTTTCAATAAAGCCTTCTTATTTTCCCTTATCTCTTGTTGTACGTCTGGTTCATGGTTCCGTGACATGGAACCTATCAGCTACACTATAGATCAATCTAACTTACACTGACTATCTCCCCCTAACTATCTGAATTATATATAAGTTAACTGTCTAATGTAATACAACAAAGCGCAGAGCACAGCAATAACACTGCTGTCTCTTTCATAACTGCAATAAACTTTTGAAAAAAGCTGCTGGGGAGGTTCTTATATAGTAAGGAGTAGGCAAATTTTCTATTGGTTGCTAGGGATGGTGCTAAGCTCTGACAAAGCCTTCTCATTGGCCCACAAGCTAGAAGAAGGGAGGGATGATCACCTGATATGTACTGTTTAAAAAAAAAAAAATAATAATAATATTCGTAATTCCGAATATATAGCACTATATACTAAATATTAGCGAATTCTCGAAGTGCCGATATTCGCGATAAAAATTTTCTTTTTGAATATTCGCGCTAAACACTAGTATCCAGTCTTAACAATACTGGACTTAAGATGATTACCTCATTTGACAGAGAAAATCCACACTTGAACTATATGACTCAAGTCGTCACGAGCCTCAGACACCATTGGGGTCATTCATGAAACTAGTGTAAAGTAAAACTGGCTTAGTTGCCCATAGCAACCAATCAGATTCCACCTTTCATTTTTACAGCTCCTTTGGAAAATGAAAGGTGGAATCTGATTGGTTGCTATGGGCAACTAAGCCAGTTCTACTTTACACCAGTTTCATAAATGACCTCACATATGCCTATTAGTGTCCAAGAAACTGATGCTGAAAGTTTCGCTAATACTTTGTGAAATGAAAAAAAAATAAAAAAACACAAACGTTTATTTCTCAACAAAGTTTTTCAAAACTTATCACTTGTTAACTCCTTAGTGACCACCCATACACCTTTTTACAGCAGTCACTAGTGGACTTTTGGCTAAGCTGCTGTCTTTTTCAGCAGCCCAGTCTACGCTCTCCCTTGCAGAAAAGAGTAGAAGTTTGGCTGTCACATAAAAGCCAGGCTCCTGCTCTAATGGCTCATAAGGGCAGATCTGAGACTATTAATCCCTTAGATTCCTTGGTCAATAGCGATCATGGCAACTAAGCAATATACAGAGGAAGCAGACTTCTATCTGCATCCCCAAAATTTACATCACAGGAAGCCAATGTATCTGAACAGCAGTCTGAAGCCTAATGAAGGTCCCAGCCTAGAAGGACATGACTCTTTGGCGCAGTCTGCTGGTGACTATCAATATAGCACTGACTGTATAATTCTCTTGCACTGCATAAGCAATATAAGAAAATTATAGAAGCAATCAAAAGATCCCCTGTTAAAGTCCCTTTGTGGTATTGTTGAATGGTTGAAAAAAAAAGTACCATGGCATCTGAAGAGTCAAATGTCTGCAATTAGTGTAATCTCCGATCGCAGACAGTAGACCTGACTCAGGCTTCTGCTGTTTAAACTAGCAGAAACATGACAGATATTTAAATAGATGACTTCCACTGTACATGGCTGGTGACAGTCATCTAAGAGTTAAAGGTCAAGTTCGAGGATGGTATCTGCTACCTGGTGGATGAATAGAGATATTATATGTAAAAAAAAAAAAAAAAGATTGAATCAAAATTGAATCAAAACAATGAATGAAACCAAACTGGTTACAATGGTGAACAAGACGAGTCTGCAAAATACTTTGTGACACATTTTCAAGTGTCCACAAACATCTTGTGATTTCAGAACAAGACAAAAACGTCTTTGATCATACCAGGCTGAAGCTGGGATATTTATTTTGCCAAATATCTGCCTCTTGAAAATGTCTTAAATAGAGAAAAGAATTGGCTAAAACAAAGACAGGATAACAATCTAATTTCTGTGTATATGACTAATTCGAGCAAGGCACAAGCAAAGTGGTCTATGAGGCTCATTATCAGCTACATTCTAGACACTAGAGGTGAGCGACTCGAGCTTCAGATCCAAAGCCGATTTCTTCCCCAACTTCATTTTAATGCTGCACAGAGTCCTCTTTCCATTAAAATGTATGGGTTTTGTGGGGCGGAGCCTGCACCGGAGCTGAATGGCCGCGTGAAGCTCTGCTGTGAACGATTCCCTCAAGAGCCTGCATCTTTAGCACAGCGATCCCGACATGGTCAAGATCGGGGGCCAAAGATCCGCTGACACACAGGAGCAAGCCAGAATACAGAACCAAGCTGGCGATATGGAGAAATTTATAAAAAAAAGCCGCACAGACATATGTGGCAAGGGATTCCAAAATGGCGCCCGAAGCACCTCACACGCCGAGGAGCAAACAACAAGCCGGAACTCCCGCTGAGAAGGTAATAGAGGAATCCCCAGGGGCCGACACATTACTATTATCAAGATCATTCTTGAAGGAGGCATTATCGGAAGCCCTGGGGCCTCTCAAGACAGATCTCACCTCCATCAAAGAGGATATGCGCCATATAGGGAGAAGGTTAGAGGTGCTGGAAGAAGCGCACACCGCTATCACAGCTCACCAGAACGCAATCTCCTCTAACATGACCCTATATCAAAAGCACCTGAACTCCCTTTACACAATGTTGGAGGACCAAGAAAACAGGGGCAGGCGCAACAACCTGCGCTTCAGAGGTATCCCTGAATCTGTGGGCCCTGAAGGGATACCTGAGACCGTGATGCAGATTTGCTTGAAACTCTTGGGCCCTGACTCCTCACACGAAGTCATCATTGAGCGTGCCCATAGGGCACTTCGCATCAAACCTCAGCCTTCAGAACCACCAAGGGATGTGATCTGCAAATGCCTGCATTTCCCAGCAAAGAGGCAATACTTAATAGCGCAAGGAATACCTTACAGCTGTCCTGGGAAGACAATCCTATATCCATCTATCAGGATCTAGCCCAATCCACATTAAAGAAGCGCAAAGCACTAAAGCCGCTCACTGATCTGCTGCGGAACAGAAAAGTCATATACAGATGGCTATTACCATTTGGACTTTCATTTTTCCACAACGGGCGCCTAATGTCAACCAAATCACTTGGCTGATGGAAGTCCTCCCCCTTCTAGAGCAACATGGAGAGGGTGTAATGGTGTTTGGTGGAGATATTAACATAGCACTTGAACCTTCTCTGGATTCTTCATCCAAGAAATCCTCGATTTTCACCAGGGCCCTCAAAAGTTTAAAAAGGAAACTGCATCAAAAGTTCCTTATGTGATGCCTGGAGACTATTAAATCCCTCCAGACATGATTACACCTTCTTCTCTCCTCCGCATGGCACATATTATAGGCTCGACTATATATTTATATCTAAAGAACATTTACAACTTTGCTCTAGAGCCCGAATAGGTAATATTTTGCTTTCTGACCATTCTCCTGTGTTCCTCACCATCTCAGCCTCGTCCTTGTCCCCACAAGCTTTTAGGTGGCGGTTAAATGAACAACTACTTGCACCAGGGAAACTTTTGGAACGCTCTCAGAAGTCACTAGAGGAATTTTTCTCCTTGAACTCTCTTCCAGAGACTTCACCACATATACTATGGGACTCTCATAAAGCATATGAGAGGACAATTCATTAGTCTAGGCTCCCAACTTAAAAAAGAAAGGAGGGCCAGGGTGGAGGAATTGCTTTCATTTGGAAAGTCTACATAAAAAAAAAAACCTTCTTGAGTCACACCTGAAGGAACTTACTGACCTAAGAGTCTCCCTAAAGAACCTCCTTAACATACAATTAGCTAAATATTACCTTCATTCACAATTTAAATATTTCGCCCACGGGGATAAGGCCTCTAAATTTATGATGCAACGCATCAAACAGAGAAAATCCCACAATTACATCCACAGCGTTAGAACCAAAGAGAGCAAAGAAGTCTTCTCTACCCCCGATATTGCAAAACAATTTCAGAAATACTACTCTTCATTATACAACTTAAGAGAGGAGCCGGAGGAGAACTTTATCCCCCTCCCTCTACTAAAGAGACAACAACATCTTTCCTCTCTCACTACCTACCCTGTCCTTCTCACATAAACAAGCCCTACAGACTCCATTCTCTTTAGAGGAATTGGAAAGGGCTATTAAACTGCTGCCTAAAGGGAAAAGTCCAGGGCCAGATGGCCTTCCAGCCCTATACTATAGTACATTTTATAAGACACTGACTCCATACCTTTTATCATTGTGCAATAGCTCCCTCTCTGGAGTACCACTTTCATGCGATATGACTAGAGCCCATATCACTCTGATCCCCAAGGAGGGAAAGGATGGTTCTCAGTGTGCAAATTACCGTCCTATTTCCCTTCTAAACTTAGATTTGAAGTTACTAGCCAAGATGTTGGCTACCAGATTATCCAAACTTCTCCCATTGCTAATTCACAGAGACCAAGTAGGTTTTATTCAGGGGAGGGAGGGCAAAGATAACACCACGGGGGTCCTGAATGCCATCTTTTATGCCAAAAAGACAAAACACCCTCTTGCGCTTATTAGTACCAATGCCGAGAAGGCATTTGATAGAGTAAATTGGGACTATATGAGAGAGATATTGAAGATCTTTGGTATTCCTGAGCCATTTATTAATGCCACTTTCTCCCTCTACACAAACGCCTCAGCTTCAATTATTATTAATGATTCTCTCTCCCCTTCCTTCACTATTCGAAACGGCACAAGACAGGGGTGCCCCCTCTCACCATTACTCTTCGTATTGGTGATGGAATCCCTACTCCAAGTAATTAGGAATACCAGAGAAATCAAAGGACTCCTTCTTGGTCATCAGAACCATAAAGTTGCCGCCTTCGCGGATGATCTACTGTAATGACCACCAACCCAATCAAAGCCTTACCACACATTTACAATTGCCTCAACCGCTTTAGCCTCCTAGTTGACTTTAAAGTCAATATGAATAAGTCACACATATTGAGCATCAACATACCAGAGCCCATTAAAACAAACCTAATGGCGAGCTCCCCATTTAATTGGAATACACCGCACATCACATACCTTGGAGTGAGGATAGGATCTGACCCTACCTCACTTTTTCAACTTAACTTCACCTCCCTCCTGCGTTCTATAGAAGATCAACTGTCCAACTTGGAAAGTTTTAAATTGTCCTGGTTTGGCAGGAAAAACGTAGTCACATCACTTATAATACCTAAATTGACATATCTTCAACAGGTTCTCCCAATCCCTATCCCAAGATCCTATTATATCACACTACGTCGAAAGATTAGCCTTTTCATTTGGGATGGGAAAAGAGCACGACTAGCTTATAACACCCTTAGTAGACCTAAGCAATTTGGTGGGACGGCTCTCCCGGATCCTGAGTTATATAGCAGAGCTAGTATTATATCAAGATTGATCTTCTGGCTTGGTGACTCTGAGGAGAAATCCTGGGTCTCTATGGAACAGACCAACTTTAATTTCCCCTTCTCAAGCCTACTAGTAGGTCCTGCCGTTCCTCGGAGCCTGGATAAGTTGTCTAACCCAATTATTAAAACCACCCTCTTAACATGGAATTGGCTACAGACATCCAACCTTTCTATTCCCCTCCCATCACCTCTAATACAAATCAGAGACATTCTAGCATTTGCCCCACCAACCTTACTAAAAAGCTTACCCTCTGCCATCCGAAACTCTTTGATGGGGGCAATAGCACTCTACAATGACGAGGGAAAACTTCTGAAGGGAGATGAAATCTCACATTTGTTCCCAGAGTGCAAATTTCCTCCACCCCTGGTTTCCTTCCTCAAATCATTTGTCCCCAAGAATATCCCCAGGAGTGCACTATTAAGACCTCTGACATGGTTGGAAGGCCACATTTCTAGTCGGATCAGAAGATCCAAGCTAATATCCCAAATTTATAAAAAGCCAATTTCTCCAGTACTATTACACAAACCGGCAATCATTGGTCTCTGGGAGAGAGATCTGGGGACCTCTTTCACCCATAAAGGCTTATCACAACTTCTTATCACACCCCATAAGTCATCAAGATGCATGCAAACACAGGAGAATGGTTATAAAATCCTAACCCGTTGGTACAAGACTCCAGAGCTAACGTGTCTCTATAACCCAAATAATTCGGACTCCTGCTGGAGATGTCTAACCGAAAGAGGAACCTTCTTCCAAATATGGTGGACTTGTCCCTCCATACAATCCTGGTGGACCGAGATTTTCAGCAAAGCTAATAGCATCTGCAATCTTAAACTTAAAATGACACCTCAACTCGCTTTGCTAGGCACCCCTCCTGAGGTTGAACCAGGGAACCCTCCACCTCTCTTTAGGTCCCTCTTGAGCGCAGCTCGCTTACTAATTCCCCGATTTTGGCTGTCCTCTGACCTTCCTTCAATGTCCCAATGGATAAGTAAAGTTCATCAATTATACAGATTTGAAGAAATAGCCGCATGGGAAGACCGTAAGATCCGTCAGTTCAGACTACAATGGCAAAAATGAGCTGAATATAGAAAATTCTGACCTAACACGGGTCTTGCCTTTCCCTTCTAAATATAGGATAAACAAGCTCAACATCTAAAATCCCCTGGCTTAGTATCCCCAGGCTTAATACTTCCTTAACCCCTTACTTGCATTGACTTGTAACATACCTCCTGTCTTTGTTTATTTAGGTTTCTCACAGCTATGTACCGTATGTATGTATACAATATGACATTGTGACATTTGCTTTCTTTATTATCCATACTTGTACAATTCAGCTGATGTTTTAAATAAAGAAATTATAAAAAAAATGTATGGGTTTCGCGCAGAGGCAAACTTCGTTAAGTCCAAAGTCACATGACACTTCTGTGAAGAACTTCGGTCTTTGATTCTACAACTTTAAAAACAATTTCAAACAACAATCCGAAGTCGGCTTCAGGACCGACTGGTACCTCAGAACCAAAGCTGTTTTAAAATGTTTTTAAAGTTGTACAATCGAAGGCCGAAGTTCTTCACCGAAGTCTCGTGCGACTTTGGATTTAACCAGTTTGTCTCTGTGCAGCGCATACATTTTAATGCTGTTTGGAGACAGGTCTCCGTACAGCAATAAAACAAAGTTGGGAAACAAATCGACTTTGGATCTTGGATCCGAAACGCGATTCGCTTACCCCTACTAGGTTCAAACTTGTGAAAGGGGTTATCCTGGAAAAAGATTATGACTTATCCTCAGGATGAAGGCTCCCGTAAGGTTTCCAAGGACAGCACCGTACATCATATAGTGGCAGTGCTTGGTATTGCAGTTCGGGCTCATTGACTTGAATGGGGCTGTGCTGCAATTAGGCCTCATGACCGATATAGAGTGATGTGAATGGCCAAATAAGAGGCTGCAGTGCCAAGACCTTTTCTAACAGATGATTGTCGAGGTTCTGGGTGTTACACTCCTACAGATCTGATACTGATAATGACCTAACCTGAGGATAAGTCATAAACATATTTTCCTGAATAACCCCATTAATATATCTGCCCTATTGTATGCTTTGTCTAGCTCTAATTTTTTGTGTTGTTTTTTTTTTTTTGTCCTACTACTGCCATTGTTCTTTTCTTCTCAATGGAGACAATTGTTATATGACTTCTGCACTTAGATATTTTCCAGCCAAGGTTTATTAAAAAAGTAACTGACAATGAAAGGAAATAAGGAACAATATGAAATACACTACGATATATACATCTTTTTCATTTATTTTGGCCACATTCCTCCAAGAATCCTAGAAGAGCAATTTCAGCAGGAGAAAACACACAATGGCTGGAGTTAAGACGACTTTATGGACACTCAGGCTGCCGCTGGTACTGTCAATGGTGCTGGCTCTCGTGCAGTTAAACTTAACCTCAGTAGATGATCCGGTCTCATTTTGGGACTGACTGCCAAGATCACAGAAAGACTTTGTTGTGCACCCTCGAAAGGCTGTTGAAGTTGACATTGATCCTGCAAAGATCCACAGAAGGACTTTCATTTAAAACAATATTAGATCTTAAATATGAAGACTTTCTAAACTAAATATATACAGTACAGACCAAAAGTTTGGACACACCTTCTCATTCAAAGAGTTTTCTTTATTTTCATGACTATGAAAATTGTAGATTCACACTGAAGGCATCAAAACTATAAATTAACACATGTCGAATTATATACATAACAAACAAGTGTGAAACAACTGAAAATGTCATATTCTAGGTTCTTCAAAGTAGCCACCTATTGCTTTGATTACTGCTTTGCACACTCTTGGCATTCTCTTGATGAGCTTCAAGAGGTAGTCCCCTGAAATGGTTTTCACTTCACAGGTGTGCCATGTCAGGTTTAATAAGTGGGATTTCTTGCCTTATAAATGGGGTTGGGACCATCAGTTGCGTTGAGGAGAAGTCAGGTGGATACACAGCTGATAGTCCTACTGAATAGACTGTTAGAATTTGTATTATGGCAAGAAAAAAGCAGCTAAGTAAAGAAAAACGAGTGGCATCATTACTTTAAGAAATGAAGGTCAGTCAGTCAGCCGAAAAATTGGGAAAACTTTGAAAGTAAGGGCTATTTGACCATGAAGGAGAGTGATGGGGTGCTGCGCCAGATGACCTGGCCTCCACAGTCACCGGATCTGAACCCAATCGAGATGGTTTCGGGTGAGCTGGACCGCAGAGTGAAGGCAAAAGGACCAACAAGTGCTAAGCATCTCTGGGAACTCCTTCAAGACTGTTGGAAGACCATTTCAGGGGACTACCTCTTGAAGCTCATCAAGAGAATACCAAGAGTGTGCAAAGCAGTAATCAAAGCAAAAGGTGGCTACTTTGAAGAACCTAGAATATGACATATTTTCAGTTGTTTCACACTTGTTTGTTATGTATATAATTCCACATGTGTTAATTCATAGTTTTGATGCCTTCATAGTCATGAAAATAAAGAAAACTCTTTGAATGAGAAGGTGTGTCCAAACTTTTGGTCTGTACTGTATATATATATAGTGACACAGTGAGAGGTTTGGTCTGGGAAAACCGGTATTTTTCTCCCAGCATGTGCTGCTGGGCTAATTTACAGCCAGGTGAGGTCAAATACCGGACCGGATTTTAAATGCATGTGGTGTGAGATGACCAATTTGACAACAAAAAAGACATGATTTCTCAATATTTTGTCACAAGATCTCTAATTTTATGTGTGTGGCTACCCAATGGTTGTGGTATGCATTGCAGCCTGGTAAGGGTTTTGTTATCATGTCACATTATTGTATTGAATTTGTGTAATGAGAAATTTAGGCCCTTAATCAAATTAAAGCAAAGGTAAGATTGGACATATCTGCATGTTGGTCCTTCCTTATTTCTTAACACAAAGACAGCCCATAATTGTGTAAGAATTGTGCTCACTAGTTCAGGAGAGGATATCTCAATCTTTGTCAATGGTTTTCTTTAAAGTAAAATAAAATAAATAATAAAAAAAAAAAAATTATACCTGATTCTTGTGTTGTCTGCAGAAGAAGACACATAGTCTCATCCCCTCTGCACTGTATGGTTTCATCAGTGTAACACCAGGTAGAGTTATCAGATAAGCAGGATGGGCAGCCCAGTCCATTGAGGGTAGAGTTTTCAGTTGGCGCTAGAATCAGATTGGAGAAAGAGAAATAAAATGTTGTTAATACATGAACATATGTAGTTCTCTCATAAGCCACTATTCTCTTTGATAAAGGGGTGGTGCTTCTGTTAGAGCCTATTGAAAGCACAATCATTTAGTTTTGTCTAAAGAACTTGTTGGGCAGTGGTCATCTTTTCTGTGGATTGAAATCAGTGAACTTCCAAGCAATACATAGACACTAGTGGACTTCCAAAGTGAGATCTACCCATCACAAAAAAAGTATCTGCTCTACCTATGCAATACTAGATGGACCACCTTGTCAAGATCGGGGTTATGGGACCACTGTGCCAACCAACCAGTGTGGTTGGCTGCTGACCTTTGGGAATCAGAGACACCAGTGTGACGTACCAAGAGATCAGGCTATAGTCGTACTCAACAATCAGGTACAGATCAGAGCAATTCGAGTTTTTGCAAATCCGTACTTCAGTTCAGAGGTCAGGGCAGACATCTCAGGATCATCACGGTGAACAGACATGGGTCAGGTCAGGCGCCAGAGAGGCAGAGTCCAGGAATCAGGCTCACGTCGGTACACAGGAAGACAAATGGATTATAGCTCTTTAGTATGGACTTGCAACCTAGCAGAATCAAACAGAAACTGGCAGGATCTATGAGACATATTGCTTAGGCGCAGGGTGGAGCAAACCGCCTAGTATATGTAGGAGGACTGATAAGCACATAAAAAATCAAGATATAGATGTGGGAGGCACTCAGTATCCGGGTTGAATATGTGTGGTTTGTGGAAATATTGAGGGGTTGGTGGTAAAGGTGTGGGTTGTGTTCTTGAAGTGGTATATAACGATATATAATGATCACACCATAATTGTTGCTATTAAAAATGTTAATTTATTAATAAAAATGAAAAAAAAAAAAAGAAAAAATCTAAGAATATAGAAAGAAAATTATCTTCGGTCCACTTAATGTGTTAGGACAAACAAAGTTTGCATATTCAATGTTCCTTAAAGTCCTCGATTTGACATTTGTGTCCAGTAGGGGGAGCTAAAGATGGTTACAGCTGAGGGTGATTGCAGCCGGGAACGATGAATATGCCGGATTTGCTGGGAGAAAAATGTAAGTGCACATGTAGCAGGATCGACATATGAATAGCCTCTAATTTCGTAGCTTTGTATTGATATGGGTTAGGTATGTCGATAGAATAAAATACGTTGCAAATATAAATGTGCGGCTAAAAAAAGGTGAGGAACATAGACAGGTGATCGATGTACCCTATTAGTGTTACGTTACCCGTTCTGCTGCTTTGTTATTCTCTGGCCTTGCTCTACCTGCCCGTGATTAAAAATCAGCTGGACACAGATCAAAGGGAAAGGTTAACCCTTGCAGTGCTGTAGAAAAGTATAAGAATACAGAAATCAAGGGAAGTTTAAAGAGCCTCTGTCAGCAAAAATGATATATTTCTTAGATATCTCCATTTGTAGTCATATGCAAATGGAGCACCAGGGGGTGGGGCTGAATCCTTGGAGCGCTGCTTTGTAACACCCCTGCACAATCCCCTCTCCCTTTCATTGCAAGGGCTAGAGATCAGCACACTGAGGACATAAGCAGCAAATTGTGTTTTTCATATGTGACACACAGCTCTGGCTTAGAATTTGCCTTTACATAGAGAAATAGATCCTCATATAGATATGGGGAGTATTATCTATAGATATCAGGAAAAAGTAAAGTTGAGTAAAAAAAAAAGTTGTGTTATGAACTACAGCATTACTTTCATCAGGCCATTTTACCATACACATAATATTTTCTATCCACTTTTATTATGAGTTAAATGAGGGGGGGGGGAAATAACTGGGGATTAAAACCTGAAACTGCTACAGTATATGTAAAGAAGAAGACATTACCTCCAGGCTATAGCCTTACCATATTGATAGCACCATTTTTGTTATACTTAGAAAGCTAATACATAGTATTTGCAATGGAAACCAATGTTATATACCGGCTTTCTAAGTATAAAAAAAACATACCTTTCAATATGGTAAGGCTATAACCTGGAGCTAAGGTCTTCTGCCTTGCATATAGCAGTCTCAGGTTTGAATCCCATAAAAGACTGGGAGATTTCTCTCTTTAGTTAATTTTAATTCTCTTTCATTTAACCCATAATAATCTTACTGTATGTGTATGGTAAAATGGCCTGATGGAAGAAATGCTGCAGTTCATATCACATATAGATTAAGACTCCTGTACTCCACTTTGCTGTTTTGAATAAATGCTTTTATTTCAAAGAGCGGTTCCAGTCAAAAAACGTTTTTCGGCATATAGCCTTCTTCAGTACAACTTGTTGAGCCGCATAGGTGGAGAAAAAAGCGTAGAGTAAGAGTTAAAGTTGAGGTACCCACAGTGGGTTGCAAGTTGTTGCAGTGATGTGGGGCTCTATGGCCCTGTACGGCTTGCGCTGGAGTAAGGCAGTAGCCTAAACAGAAAGGCGCCATCAACTTTAACTCTTACTCTACGCTTTTTTCTCCACCTATGCGGCTCAATCAGTTGTACTGAAGAAAGTTATATGCCGAAAAACGTTTTTTGACTGGAACTGCTCTTTGAAATAAAAGCATTTATTCAAAACAGCAAAGTGTCTTAATCTATACTATTATCTGGTTTGGGAACCATCTCCTGCTGCCCACAAAATCAGATTGGAGTACTATCCAACCTTACATTATTGCAGTTCATATCACGTTATGACGCCATTCAATGATGAGTTTTCCTTCTTTCCTGATACCTATACATCTGAGGAGTAACCAGGGGCAAATCTCCTCAGGTGGTGCCACCTAGTGAGTAGAGAAGGGTGGCAACAGCACTGACATACTGTAGAAGTAGCCAGTCCAAGAGGTCCCACCTCTTGATAAAGGCAATTGCACTGGCTTGCAGGGTGTTTCTGCCAGATAGGGGAGGATGCAGGAGTATTAGAGTGAGAACCTTCCAATGTTGTTCATCTGCCTGCCCTTTAGTGGAAGCGAGTGGATGGGTCGCTGAACAACAGTGATAGATCCTCCTTTAACAATCACTGATCCAGTAAAGCGTTAATCTGCATGTGGAGGGGGAGTGGTGTCCTTTGCAGAAGGATTCTCAATGGGATTTAGGTCTGGACTTTGACTAGGCCATCCTAACACATACAGGTGAAACTCGACAAATTAGAATATCATCCAAAAGTCCATTTATTTCAGTAATGCAACTTAAAATTAGAATATTGTGAAAAGGTTCCATATTCTAGGCTCAAAGTGTCACACTCTAGTCAGCTAATTAATCCATACCCCCTGAGAAAAGGGAACCTGAGATTGTGACTTTGGGGTTTTCATAAGCTGTAAGCCATAACCATCCAAATTATAACAAATAAAGGCTTAAAATATCTCGCTTTGCATGTAATGAGTTTATCTCATATGTTAGTTTCACCTTTTGAGTTGCATTACTGAAATAAATGAACATTGCACGATATTCTAATTTCTCGAGTTTCTCCTGTACAGTTCCAGCCCACTCCATCGTAGCTCTGGCTGTATGCTTAGGGTCGTTGTCCTGCTGGAAGCTGAACCTCTGCCCAAGTCTCAAGTCTTTTGCAGACGTGAATGCATAGCACCCGCTCTGAATCCTGACCCATTCATTTCAATAGGTCTGTGTACATTTTTTCAAGCAGCAGTTCCTCGTTGCGTGAGACTCGCAGCATGTTCTGTATTCTGCGTTTTTCACGCAGCCCTGGCCCCATAGAAGTGAATGGGGCTTCAGTAAAAAACACATTGCATCCGGATCCATTCCGGATGCAGTCCTTATGCAATGCGTTTTTCACTGATGGTTTCTAGGAGATGTTGTTTGTAAACCTTCCGTTTTTTTTCACAGGCTTGAAACGGATTGCACCTGCGCGGAAAAAACTGAAACACTGAACGCAATCGCAGACAAAACTGACTGAACTTACTTGTGAAATGGTGCGAGTTTCACTGAACGCATCACGACATAATCTGTATCGTTTGTTTGAAAAAGGCCTTAAGCTTTAGACTATACATTATGTAGTGTCCCACTACGTAAGGGTGGGCACTACACAAGGGTCAATTGGGTCACGTTGTTCTCCACCTCCTGTGGAACATGGTCATTGCATTTTATATAGCATTTTAATGTATATTGTCATGTTATTTATGTTATCTCCTGTGTACCAGGCCTGTTAGGGGTGTACTTCCTCCTCCTAGACAGTAGAGGGAGCTAGGGAACCCCCTAGTATAAATAGCCAGGTCCAGACCAGAGAGAGGGTTGAGTGTTCAGAAGCAAAGAGTCACCTTAGCCAGTGAGTAGCTGGGAATCAGCTTCTGACATGCAGCTAGATAGCCCAGGCTTCTAGCTTTCCACCAGGGGAAGAAGTTACCTCCTGAGAAACCAAGTTCCTATAAGAGTGCAGCGCAGAGCCAAGTTTATTCCAGCCAAACAGAGAGCTGAAGGGCAGAAGGATCTATTTAAAGCAAGGAGACATATACCTGAGGAAGTTTTCCCTAACCAAGGATAAAGCCAGCAATAGGGCATACGGGCCTTGGATAAAGACAGACAGGATTCTGAGGAAAAGTGCAGCCTGATCTGTAAGTGTTTAACCCTCTGAGTATCTTGCAAGAACATTGTGCCTGCCATTTGATGTAAACCCTGCCTGTCACCACCTTTTTACCTATGGAACTTTGCCTAAAGACTGTAAATAACTGTTAAACTGTTCAGTAAAAGAAGTTTTGGTTCACTGCAACTTGTGTTCCTCAATTATAACTACAAGAAATCGGTGTGCCACCGTTACCGGCACTGGCGTCAGGAACTTTAAGGGATCTTGCCACAGGCACACTAAACCTACAACACCCAGGGCACCTCACCTACCACCTGGCCTGGTCCCTATACACAGAGAGTGCCCCAGAGGATCCATGTGCCAGCCTCTCCATCACTGCTGTACGCTAGCCCAGGGTATATAAAAACTGAGTTCCAAGAGCAACCCTCGGTTTGTTAACTACCCCTGTGACCTCACATTCGCTCACCCTGCAGGGCTGCGTACTGCAATTAGAGTATTCCCTAACACAGGGCTTGACAAATTTCCTTGGAATCTAGGAGCCAGCTAAAAAAGTTAGGAGCCAGGCGGAGCCGCGTCATAAAATCTATATTGCGATATAATTTTAAGCATGTGCGATATGCAATATATATTGCGATATATTGTCTTCTGAATTTGGGGAGGGGGGGGGTGTTTAAACTTTTTTTTATTTTTTACTTTATTTAATAACTATTAGCCTCCTTAAGGGCTAGAACCATGGCAGCCAGCCTATCATGTGCCCCCCCAGCCTCTGATCAGCCCCTCCAGCCTCTGATCAGCCCCCCCCCAGCCTCTGATCAGCCCCCCCAGCCTCTGATCAGCCCCCCCAGCCTCTGATCAGCCCCCCCCCCAGCCTCTGATCAGCCCCCCCCCAGCCTCTGATCAGCCCCCCCCAGCCTCTGATCAGCCCCCCCCAGCCTCTGATCAGCCCCTCCAGCCTCTGATCAGCCCCTCCCTCTTATCAGCCCCCTCTGGTAACAAACCCACCCTCCCCAGTATTAATCATTGGTGACAGTGGCCACAGGGTCCCCCCCCCCCATCATTGGTGGCAGTGGGCAGTTCCGATCGGAGTCCCAGCAGTGTATTGCTGGGGCTCCGATCGGTTACCATGGCAGCCAGGACGCTACTGAAGTCCTGGCTGCGATGGCATGTTAGTGAGCAGCATTATACTCACGTGCGCAGTGATCGCCGGGAGCTCCTTCTTCTCATAGGTCTGTGCGGCGCATTGCTAATGCTATAAGCATTAGCAATGAGCCGCACAGACAGAAGGAGCGCCCGGCGGCCACGGCGCACGTGAGTATAATGCTGCTCACTAACATACCATCGCAGCCAGGACTTCAGTAGCGTGACTCCTGGCTGCCATGGTAACCGATTGGAGCCCCAGCATTACACTGCTCGGACTCCGATCGGAACTGCCCACTGCCACCAATGCAGACAAACATTCCCGGCACCCGATCTCTGACAGGACGCTGTGATCACAGCGTGCAGTCATAGGGGCCGGGATATGGCCGGCACATTGGTAGTCAAGCATTCATTGGTGGCGCAGTGGCCACAGTCCCTGACTCCCTCCCCTCCTCCTCCTTCTCTGTTCTCATTGGTGGTCAGCGGCAGCCGCGCACAGTGGGGAGAAAGGGACTCCTCTCCTTCTCCACTGTGCCGGCTCAGGAAACCATGGTGCGCGCCGAGAGCGCATCTTTGAAAACGGGCTGACAAATACCCAAGCGCCAGGACCAAATTCCTGGTCGCCATGGCGACATGGCGCCTGGGATTTGTCGAGCCCTGCCCTAACATACACCCCCAACGTATGTGACCGTAAAGCCGTACAGCAGCATATATCAGCCATTGGTTAGGAAATAAATAAAAAGGGAACAAACGCTGTTTACATTGCCTGCAGTGGCCGGCTGTGAAAATAAATGATGTATGTCACTCCGACGGAGGCCAATAGGAATAATGGAGGCTAATGACTACATTTAGTGTATATGCCGGGAGCTTTGTCTCCAAATGTATTCACTAAATGTAATGTGAACGCAGCCGTACACGAGTCTGTAGGTCACATATTCATAAACTAAAAGAAATATAGTAAACTGGCACCGCTATCAGTGTTACAATAATGCCACCTAAGTGTCAGTCATACCTCCCAACCGTCCCGGATCTGGCTTGTGTGGGAGGAGCCTGCAGCTTGGAAATCTGCCTAAGCTCCTCCCACACAGTGCTGCAGATGTGTGTCTGCAAGGGAGAGCTGGATGTGACCATCAGGAACGGGACAAGGTGAGTAGGTACTGTGTGTTTTTTTTATTTTTTTTATGGATATTGGATCTGGGAGGCACTCAAAATATCTAGGGTCGTATATATTAACCACAATGTGAGTGATGCTGTAAATGATTTATTATATTAACAATCCAGATTACTTTGTGAAAGAAGGATAAAAAATGAGAAGATAATATATTATGATTATCTAGGATAGATTAAAAAAAAGAAAATTAGGAAAAAAATAATAATTGGAAAAGTAAAAAATATAAAATTAAAAAACATTGTTCATATAAAATTTATATGTATAAAAAAGTTAATACATATATAGAAAATTAAAAAATATAATATGAACTTGTAAACACAGTGTTCAATGTAAATCCCATAAATGTCCAGTAGGGGGAGCAGCTATATAAAAGTTCTATATAGTCCAAGTTCATTCACCCTATTTCATGAATGGGTACTGTGACTGTGTTCTCTCTATTATACGGAGGCGCACACTGTCACCGAGGAATAAAAAGGAAGATGGTCAAAGCTGTTCTGTCTCTGGAGCGAGACACCGCTAATACAGCAGACATCCTTAATTGTGTTCACCGCACACAAGATAGAGCTACAGTTTTAAACATCATTATTATTATACTTCAGGCTTTTCTGAGCATCAAACGCATTACCATTATCTACCGGAAAATATCAGATGTACTGTGACGTGTTCTCTCTAATATACGGAGGCGCGTACTGTCACTGATAAATGAATAAATAAAGAGGAAGAACGACAAAACCTAAGGGAAGCTCTCTGACGTATATAGGTTCGTGCGATACCGTTATTGTTCACCCCTGGGATTCCCATTCATGAAATAGGGTGAATGAACTTGGACTATATAGAACTTTTATATAGCTGCTCCCCCTACTGGACATTTATGGGATTTACAGTGAACACTGTGTTTTCAAGTTCATATTATATTTTTTTAATTTTCTCTATATGTATTAACTTTTTTTTACATATACATTTTATATGAACAATGTTTTTTAATTTTATAATTTTTACTTTTCCAATTTTTTTCCCCTAATTTTCCTAGATAATCAATCATTAAAATATCTTCTCATTTTTTATCCTTCTTTCACAAAGTAGTCTGGATTGTTAATATAATAAATCATTTACAGCATCACTCACATTGTGGTTAATATATACGACCCTAGATATTTTGAGTGCCTCCCAGATCCAATATCCATTATAATCTATTTTCTCTTGCAACATTAGGGTGAGTCGCCTGGGTAGAGTACCTAGCCATAGGTCTTCCAGTTTGGTCCACTGATCTGTTCTATTTAATAGTTGTTTTTTTCAACACAGAGGGGGCACAGAGGGCTTTACTACGGTGAAGGTGGCACAATGGGCATTTCTAGCATGGAGGGGGCACAGAGGGCAGTACTACTACAAAGGGGCACAGAGGGCAGTACTACTACAAAGGGGCACAGAGGACAATACTACTATGAAGAGGGAACAATGGGAATTACTACTGTGGAGGGAGCACAATGACCTGGAGGGGGCACAATTGGATTTACTATTATAAAGGGGCACAATGGGCATTGATATTATGAAGGGGCACAATGGGCATTGATATTATGAAGGGGCACAATAGGCATTACTACTTTGAAGGGGGCATAATGGGCATTACTACTGTGAAGTGGGCACAATAGGCATTTCTACTACAAAGGGGGCACAGAGGGAATTACTACTACAAAGGGCAGGGCTCCAGATGGCGACCAGAAAGGTCGCCAATGCGACTTAGAATTTACAAATGGCGACAAGACTTTTTAGTCTTGTCGCCATTTGCGACTAGACCCGCCGCCGCAGCTCTGCTCAATACAGCGGCGGCACAGGAGATGATGTTCTCAGCAGCGCAGGAGGAGTCTCTCCCTCCCCCCTGTGCTGCTGCTGCTGCCACCGCCTCCGCCAATAAGAAGAGAGGCAGGAGGAGGAGGGGAGGGGCTGTGGCCACTGCGCCACCAATGAAGAAAACTGAGCTGTATTACAAATACAGGAGGCGGGTGCTGGAATCAAATAGCCGGCACCCGACCTCTGTGACAGGGAGCTGCGATCAGCTGCAGTTGAGTTAACCCTTCAGGTGCGGTACCTGAGGGGTTAATTGTAGCTGATCGCAGCCCCTGTCACAAAGGTCGGGTGCCGGCTATTTGATTCCGGCACCCGCCTCCTGAATTTGTATAAGAAACGTTGGTGGCACAGTGCGCCCCCCCCCCCCCCCCAAACACCCCAGTATAAGAAACATTGGTGGCACAGTGCGCCCCCCCCCCCCCCCCCCCAGTATAATAAACATTGGTGGCTCGGTGGGAAGTGCCAATGAGGGTTAAAAATAATAAAAGAAAATTAACTCGCCTCCTCCAGTTGATCGCATAGCTGCCGGTCTCCTGTACTTACTTCTTTCTTCAGGACCTGTGGTGATGTCACTGAGCTCATCACCATGGTAATGGATCATGTGATGAGCACAGTGACGTCACCACAGGTCCTGAAGAAAGAAGTAAGTACAGGAGACCGGCAGCTATGCGATCAACTGGAGGAGGCGAGTTAATTTTCTTTTATTATTTTTAACCCTCATTGGCACTTCCCACCGAGCCACCAATGTTTATTATACTTGGGGGGGGGGGGGGGGGGGCGCACTGTGCCACCAACGTTTCTTATACAAATACAGGAGGCGGGTTAGGGTTGAGTAAATTATTTTTTTATTTTTTAACCCTCATTGGCACTGCCCACTGCGCCACCAATGTTTATTATATTGGGGGGGGGGCACACTGCGCCACCAATGTTTATTATTTTGAGGAGGGGGCGCACTGCGCCACCAATGTTTATTATATTGGGGTGATGGGGGGGCGCACTGCGCCACCAATGTTTATTATACTGGGGTGATGGGGGGCGCACTGCGCCACCAATGTTTATTATACTAGGGTGATGGGGGGCGCACTGCGCCACCAATGTTTATTATACTGGGGTGATGGGGGGGCGCACTGCGCCACCAATGTTTATTATACTGGGGTGATGGGGGGCGCACTGCGCCACCAATGTTTATTATACTGGGGTGATGGGGGGCGCACTGCGCCACCAATGTTTATTATACTGGGGTGTTGGGGGGGCGCACTGCGCCACCAATGTTTATTATACTGGGGTGATGGGGGGCGCACTGTGCCACCAATGTTTATTATACTGGGGTGATGGGGGGGCGCACTGCGCCACCAATGTTTATTATACTGGGGTGATGGGGGGCGCACTGCGCCACCAATGTTTATTATACTGGGGTGATGGGGGGCGCACTGCACCACCAATGTTTATTATACTGGAGTGTTGGGGGGGCGCACTGCGCCACCAATGTTTATTATACTGGGGTGATGGGGGGCGCACTGCGCCACCAATGTTTATTATACTGGGGTGATGGGGGGCGCACTGCGCCACCAATGTTTATTATACTGGAGTGTTGGGGGGGCGCACTGCACCACCAATGTTTATTATACTGGAGTGTTGGGGGGGCGCACTGCACCACCAATGTTTATTATACTGGAGTGTTGGGGGGGCGCACTGCGCCACCAATGTTTATTATATTGACCTTCTACTATGCAGTCTGTATTCAGAATGCTATTATTTTCCCTTATAACCATGTTATAAAGGGAAAATAATACAGTGAATAGACTTTCATCCTAGGAACCATGCGTGAAAATCGCGCCGCATCCGCACTTGCTTGCGATTTTCACACAGCCCCATTAACTTCTATGGGGCCTGCGCTGCGTGAAAAACGCACAACAGAGCATGCTGCAATTTTCACGCAATGCACAAGTGATGTGTGAAAATCACCGCTCATGTGCACAGCCCCATAGAAGTGAATGGGTCCGGATTTAGTGCGGGTGCATTCTGGTATTCTGAATGCCGGATCTGGCACTAATACATTCCTATGGGGAAAAATGCTGGATCCGGCATTCAGGCAAATCTTCATTTTTTTTCCGCCGGAGATAAAACCGTAGCATGCTGCGGTTTTATCTTTTGCCTGATCAGTCAAAATGACTGAACTGAAGACATCCTGATGCATCCTGAACGGATTACTCTCCATTCAGAATGCATGGGGATATGCCTGATCAGTTCTTTTCTGGTATAGAGCCTCTAGGACGGAACTCTATGCCGGAAAAGAATAACGCTAGTGTGAAAGTACCCTAAAATATTAAGTTTAAATCCCCCCTTTCCCAATTTTACATATAAAATATATAAACAATAAATAAATAAACATATTACATAGCGCTGTCCAAACTATTAAATTATTCAAAAATATCTCCTATGCGGTGAGCATTCGCATTTTTAGTCAACTTGTCACCCCAAAAAATAGGATAGGACGGTTCTATTATGGGCCGAATGTTTCATAAAATGCGAAATGCACGCAGCTTTTTTTTTGTTTGTTTTTTTTGCGCGGTATTGAGTATCGCAATACTTTTTTATGGTGACGAAAGCGAATCAAAATTTTGGTTTCAAAACAACCCTACGCCGATCTGATCGGCATAGCGTTGTCACGATACCAAAATTTTGATTCAGTTTCGATTTGGCGACTAAAAATTTGATTTGGCTCCTAAATTTTTCAGTTCAGGAGCCAATGGCTACTAGGTATTTTTTTTAGGCTGGAGCACTGAAGGGGGCGCAGAGGCCATTACTACAATGAAGAAGCACAATAGGCATTACTACTATGAAGGGGGCACAATGGGCATTACTACTATAAAGGGGGCACAATGGGCATTACTACTGTCAAGTGGACACAGAGGGCATTATTCCTGTGAAGGGTGCACAATGGACATTACTACGATAAAGGGGGCACAATGGGCATTACTACTACAAAGGGGGGCACAGAGGACAATACTACTACAAAAGGGCATATCTACTGTGAGGGGGCACAATGAGGGTTTACCTACCATGAAAGTTGTAGAGTAAGGGGGCACGTTGTGGGCAAACTACCTTGAGGGGTCACATATCTGGACAAAACTACTATGAAGGTTGTACAATGAGGTCAATACTACTGTGAGGGCGTACAATTTTTTAAAAGTATTGGGAGGGAGTGCCAGAGAAAGGACCCACCCGGGTGCCAAACACCCTAGGCACGCCACTGGATAGAAGCCTAGTGGTTAAGGTTGAAACATATAGAGAGATTTGTCTCCTCTCTTACTTTCCTCTTTTCTCCACATCTGTCCTTATTTAATGAGACAAGTGATGTTCTGCCTAGCAGGTTTAGAAACTCATTACAGTCTATTCCTGCCTCAGTCAGGGTGTTCAGAAGTGTTTAGTGTGGGTATAGCACCATCTAGCGGTGTTAAATTGTATTACACTTTGTTTGCCTGTTACAAAGACTACTGCATTGTGGGTGGTGCACTGCATTGTGGGAGAGCAAGGCATCCTGGGAAAGAGAAGTCTCCAGTCTCCAGGACACATCATCAGAGCTGCCCTGTGCATGTCTCCTTCTCAAACTCCACCATCCTTGTAAAAGCATATCTGGTGAGAGATCTAACTTTGTTTCAGGGACATTATGTTATGCAGAGCTGTTCAGTTAGTTATAATGGTTATTCAGGGAGTTATATCTGTTAGCTAGCCATGCAATCTTATGTATAGGCAGCCATTTTACCATGTGCTTTTACTGTCATTGTAAATATTATAGTACATGCTATCCTATGCTTTATACTTATACATGTTATTTGCATTATTGTAGTTCTTGCACCACACATGTACGATCTCTCACTCACGCACACCACGCAGAGAGTACAACCTGTTGACCAATAAAAAAGTTAGACAACAAAGAACAGTCCTCTTATTTGGAAGACAGGAATGGTTTATGCTGATTGTCAGACTGCACACTGTGTGAACGTGTATGAAGATAGAACAGTAAAACAGATGCTAGTCGCCAGCGATATAGCATTTGACTATACGGAGCCGCCATCAGCCAGGCGGTCCTGCGTACAAGATTGCAGCAGCTGCCATACAGTCACAAGAAGTGAGAGTGCAGCCCCCCTAGCACGATCCAGACCACGCTGCACAGAGACATTAAGCAGGCAGCAGAGGTACACAATGTCCACTAGCCAGGCTTCATCATTCAGGACACGGTCAAAAGCAAGTCCTCAATAACACCACGCAACAATGATTTTGCTACTGAGAGAAAAACATGTGATTTATACTAAAATGAGCGCGCCGATTCCAAATATGAACTCGGAATTTGCCTGACACGTCTACATTTTAACTCCTTAAGGACCCGGGGATTTTCTATTTTTGCATTTTCGTTTTTCACTCCCCGCCTTCCCAAAGTCCTAACTTTTTTTTTTTTTTATCACATAGCCATATGAGAGCTTATTTTTTGCAGGACAACTTGGACTTTCTAATTGCACCTTTTACGGGTTGCATACCATGTAGTAGGAAGCGGGAAAAAAATTCCAAATGGTGTAGAATTGGGAAAAACCGCAATTCTGATAACGGTTTTTCCTTTTTTTTTTTTACACTGTACACTATGCGGTAAAATTGACCTGTTATCTTCATTCTCCAGGTCAGTACGGTTACAACGATACCACACTTGTATATTTTTTCTTGCGTTTTAATACTGAAAACAAAAATGATGAAAACCTTTGAGGAAATATTTTTTTATAACTATATTCTGACCCTTATAACTTTTTTTGTAGTTATGTGTACGTGGCTGTTTGAGGGCTCATTTTTTGCGGGCCGATCTGTTCTTTTCAGTGATACTAATTTGAAGTGTGTGCGACTTTTTGATCACTTGTTATAAAAAAATGATTGGGTAGATGAAGTGACAAAAAATTGTAAATTGGCTGTTTTAATTCTTTTTGCTGTTATGCCATTTGCCGTATGTCATTAATATTGTTATATTTTAATAGTATGGGTATTTTTGCACGCGTCAATGCCCATGATTTTTTTTAGATATTGTTTAAGTTTTTTTTTTTTTAAAGGAAAAAGGGGTGATTTGAACTTTTAGTTTTATTTTTTTAGATTTGCAAAAACTTTTTTGCACTTTTTTTTGTGTTCATTGATGTATTGTGTTCATTGATGTCTATATAGACACCATTAAACATTTCATTTGCACTATACCAAGACAATGCTGCCACCTAGTGGCCTGTATTGGTATAGTCATCTAATAGGCACCGAAGCCTGCTTGAGGCTTCAGCCTATTAAATCAATATAACAGGTTCCCCAATCTCAGACGGGGAACGCTGCTACCGGAGCGGAGGTGCGCGACTTCCACTTCTGGACTGTGCAGATTCCATGGTAACATTTCACCACGGCATCTGAAAGGAAAAATGTATGCAATCAGCCGAGTCTAAAATAGCAGAAACCCGGCGGCTATGGCGCCCGCTGCACGTGCGTGCGGGCGCCAAGTTTGGAGACCGTACATGTATGGCGGAGGTCCTTAAAGGGTTAAGGTATACATGCAAAGCCTATTCAGTTATAATATTAATGCATTATATTGGAGATATTCAAATGGACATGTCCAGACCTGTTCGGACGCACTCAGGCTGATGTCAACAGTAAGTATATAAGACAAGCCAGATTTTGATAAAATGATCTGTTATAGTGCTATCAGTTTTAAAACTTAAGATGGATAAACTTAAATGAGTTAACAATCCAGACAATTTCTGCTACATATGTGGCAAATACACTACTTATGATCAGCGCAAGAATTTGACAAAGCGAGTGCGTCTTGCAGATTGGGATGCATTTGTGCTAGTAGTGCAGAACTTCCTTGGGAACAGACTAGCTGCAAACTATGCTGAATTAATAGACAACATGCTTACAGCATATGAACAACTTGGCTGCCGAATGTCATTGAAAGTGCATTTCTTACATTCCCATCTTGACTTTTTCCCACCCAATTTGGGACACGTAAGTGTTGAACATGAAGAGCGGTTCCATAAAGATATTTCTACAATGGAGAACAGGTATCAAGGCCGTTGGAATCCCAACATGATGGGGGACTACTGCTAGTTTTTGCAACGGGGAAAATATGACCGTTCACAAAAGCAGATGCCTGAAGCATTTGCCAGCTCACCGACTGTTGTGCGACGTGAGCACACGCTAGAACTCCACGTTCCACATGTTGGCCAGGCTTTGTGAGCAGCAGAGGGCAGTAGTGAAAAACCAGCTGCAACATGGTCGTCGCCTTTCCAGTCAGCTTCCGCTCTTCACAAACGAGGAGTGGGCATGGATTTCGGACCTCTGTGAGGATTTAGGAAACTTTGAGGAATCAACACAGATGGTGAGCGGCGATAACGCTATTATCAGCGTAACCAACCCACTTCTGTGTCTACTCAAACGCTCGCTGCTCAGCATTAAGGACGACGCTTTGCATGTGGAAGAGGTGTAAATGGGGGAAGACATTACACAGGGTGATAGCCAGACCACCCTCAGTTCATCTTCTCAGCACGAATTGGACGATGAAGAGGAGGAGGAGTAGGAGCAGGAGACGGTTGCCTCCGCTACAGAGGGTAGTACCCATGGAAGTTTAATTCCATCTGTTCAGCGTGGATGGGCAGAAGAGGAGAAAGAGGATGAGGAGATTGAGAGTCATCCTACTGATGAGGACAGCAAAGTCTTGCCTGTTGGGACTCTGGCACACATGGCTGACTTTATGTTAGGCTGCCTTCCCCGTGACCCACACGTTTTAAGCATTTTGGACAACACGATTACTGGTTGTTCACCCTTCTCAACCCCCGCTACAAAGAGAACTTCTCATCTCTAATTTCTGTGGTGGAGAGGATGAGCAAAATGGTGCAATACCAGAAGGTCCTTGTGGAAAAATTGCTCCATAAATTTCCAGCTGACAACGCTGGCAGCAGAGTACTTAGTTGCTTGGGCAACCGAGTAGGGGAGACGAGGGGAACACACAGCAGTTCCAACAGAGGCAAGGCAACACTCTCCAAGGCCTGGGACAGTTTCATGACACCCCGCCAGCACCCTCACCCTGATGCGTGGCCTAGTGTCACAAGGAGAGAAGTTTTGGAAGATAGTGAAAGAGTACGTGGCAGACCGTGTCAGCATCCTCAGCAGTGGCGTACATATACAGGGGTCGCAGTTGCGACTGGGCCTGGCACTCCAGGGGGCCCGGCCACCTGTGGACCCCTGGCCCCTGCAGTACTGCCACTCAGACTCAGGTGTGGGCTCGCGGCAGGTGACTGGGAGATGATCGCTTCCATTGTGGAAGCGCTCATCTCCTAGTGATCTGTATCGCCGTCCTCAGGACAGCGATACAGATAGCTGTGCTGCGGCCGGGCAGGGGAGGGAGGCGTCTCCTTTCCCTGTTCCTCTGATAGGCTGTGCCGGCAGCCTATCAGAGCGGTGCAGGCGGCGCGATTACGTCATTGCGCCACCGGAGCCATACAGCGCGGGACACAGGCCAGAAGAGGCCTGCATCGCTGCTAAGGAGGTAAGAATAAGGGTTTATTATTATTTTTTAATACCGGACTTTACTGGGACATGAGGAGGCACTTCATACTGGCAAAAGAGGGGGAGGGCATTGGCACTTCTTACTGGCAAATAGGGGGGGTTGGCAACTTGGCACTTACTGGCAAATGGGGGGTTAGCACTTACTGGCAAATAGAGGGGGGTTGGCACTTCATACTGGCAGATGAGGGGGGTTGGCGCTTACTGGCAAATGAGGGGGGGTTTGGCACTTCACACTTGCAAATGAGGGGGGGTTGGCACTTCATACTGGCAAATGAAGGGGGGTTGGCACTTCATACTGGCAAATGAGGGGGGGTTGGCACTTGATACTGGCACATGGGGGCGGAGAGGCACTTGTTACTGGCACATTATTGGGGGCACTATTGGGGACCACAGGGCACAGTATTGGGGTAGTAGGATGTTTTGTCGAGAAGATGGTAGGATGATGAAAAGTAGTTAAGATTTTTTTTTGTCAAACTGCAGAGATTAAAATCGGCGTAAAAATGGTGGTCTGGTCTGAAAGGAGAAGACGAGGACAGAGAACATCTACATCGAAGGAGAAGTCACTGGATGTAAGAGGTACGGGCGCGATTTATGGGTGGGGCTGTGTGTGGTTTGAGGGCGGGTGGGGACACAGGGGCCCCATAATCTCCTATTGCCTGGGGAAATGCCCCTCCCCAGACCGGGGGGGGGGGGCCCCATGGATCAGTTTTGCACCAGGGCCCCATGGATTGTGTGTACGCCACTAATCCTCAGTGATCTCTCAGTGCCTTAAAACTACTGGGTGACCAAGCTGGACACGTGGCACGAACTGGCGCTCTACGCCTTGGAAGTGCTGGCCTGCCCTGCCGCCAGCATTTTGTCAGAGCGGATAATTAGTGCTGCTAGGGGCATCAGCCTGGATTGACCCTGACTTCTCTACTCCACCAGAGGAAAGCGGCTGAGCATAAAGGCACTTTAAATGTGTTTTTTTTATAATGTACTGAATAGACTGTATTCCCATGCACCCCTTCCAACACAAAAAGGGGTATATGGTTCAATCTTCCTTTTCTCGTCCTCTTCCATCATATCAACATGATTATTAGTCTGCCCTTGCTCCTAATGTAAATGGTCAGCTTACCTGCAGGCCCTCACATATAATGTTTTAGAGTGTCAGCTCACCAGCAGGCCCTCACCTACAATCTTTTAGAGGGTCAGCTCAGCAGCAGGCCCTCGCTCGTAATGTTTTAGACAACATCGTTCCCAGCAGCGACCTCGGAGTCCAAGATGCATCCAGACATCCTCCCCATGCTGTTCCCGAACCATTGATGGTCTTTCCATCAATTTTTTACCATTTCCTATGAACCAGACACCCTCCCCTCTTCTGAGCAGGGGGTCCCTAATTTAATGCTCGGGTTCTCCCATGGATTTCCATTGTGTTCGGGTGCTCGGTAGAGCACCTGAGCATCCCGAGGTGTTCGACCCGAGCACCCGAACACTTTGGTGCTCGATCAACACTAGTGCACAGTCTTTCACAGGACAAGAGAAGACAACAGAGTCGCAATGTCCATAGAAGACAGGCTGTTCTTGGATATCATGGATCAAGAAATAGTAAAAGACAAGTCAAAAAGCTGGGTCGCACCTTTACCGTTTAAACCCCAGAGACAACGCTTACCTAACAACAAAGAACTTGTCTACAGCGGAATTATCTCCCTCAACACAAACTTCAGAGGACACCAGAGACGAAAGAACATTTCTTTACCTTCATGAAAAGAATATTCCAGAACAACCATGCAGAAATTGCACCCGTGCTCCAAGACTCCGAGGAGTGTTGGTACTCAGCCATATTCGGTGTCTATCATCCTAAAAAAACAGGGCAGATAAGAATAGTATTTGACTTGAGAGCCAGGTGCAAAGGCATCTCGTATTCATAGGATTCAGATATATTGGGCAGACTAGATGGGCCAAATGGTTCTTATCTGCCGACACATTCTATGTTTCTATGTAAACGATATCTCGCTAAACGATATCTTACTGTCTGGTCCAGACCTCAACAACAGACTTCTAGAGGTATTCTCTGCTTCCGCAGAGATTCAGTAGCATTTATGGCCGACATACAACAGATGTTCCACTGCTTCTTCGTCAAGGAATAACACAGAAACTACTTGAGGTTCTTCTGGTACCGCACAACGACCCCAATAAAGACTTTGTAGAGTACCGAATGAGAGTGCACATGTTCGGAAACAGTCCTTCCCCTGCAGTCGCTATCTACAGTCTTACACATTCAGCCTGAGAGGGTGAAGCAAAGTATGGGTGGGATGTCAGGTCCTTTGTGGAAAAGGATTTCTATGTGGATGACTGCTTGAAATCCATGAACGAGTCCGCAATCAGTCTCTTGAAAAGGGCCCAAGAAATTATCGCTGTATCTAATTTAAAGGGGTTGTCCAAGTTTTTTGTTCTTTCTATGTTTCTAACTAGGCAAATATAACAGCTTTCTAATTAACTCACTTTATCTCCAGTGGCTGGTTTCTCAGATTTCACTGAGGGTCACTTGACCTGTGATGTCAGCTTCTCTCCCTGTCCTGATAATGTTCGTGCACAAGCCTGAGAGATCTGTACACCAGACTTTACTGTGCCGGCCACGCCCCCTGCACTGCTGGCTGCTGCTTATTGCTCTCTCCCACGATTCTTAACCCCTTCAGCTGCACAGACTCAGGGCTGAAGTGTTTACTGTGTAGCTGCAGGCAGTGAGGAGACAAATGCTGGGCACAGGAACTGAAAGAGAAGTTCTGCAGAGCATTGCAGGTAAGGGGAAAATCCTGTGTGTATTAGCAGTGTCATTGTACACCTGGGACATGTAGTTCTATATATACAACATGCTGCTGAGTCTCCCAGCAGGCAGACATGTCACTCAGGGCAGTATTTGTATTCACTCCCTTAGCAGTGTCATTATACAGCTAGGACTTGTAGTTCTACACACACACACAACATGCTGCTGATTCTCCTAGCAGGCAGACATGTCACTCAGGGCAGCATTTGTATTCACTCCCTTAGCAGTGTCATTATACAGCTGGGACTTGTAGTCCTACACATACGACATGCTGCAGAGTCTCCCAGCAGGCAGACATGTCACAGAAGCTCTTGTATCCACTCCCTTAGAAGTGCAGGGGGAGGGGCAGAGATTGTTTTTATTGCAAGTAAACAAAGGGCCAAAAAAGAGAACCAGGGAAATGAGGAAATAGATATTTTGTTTCCTAAAACTTGCTTAGCTTAGTTATATATCACTGACCATCAGATTTACAGTGCTATTATAATTTTTTTTCATAACTGACAACCCCTTTAAGGTTGCACAAAATCGCCTACAACAGCTGTGAGTTAATGGAGGCCTTCTCACCCCAAGACCATTCAAATGATCTAGAAGACTTGGATCTTAGCACCGACTCCCATCCCATGCAGAAGAGTCTCGATTTGCTCTGCGATTTAAAAGCAGATACATTCACCTTCCAAATCAGCAAGGAAGAAAAGCCCTTCATATGCAGAGGAGTCCTGTCCACCATAAACAGCTTATATGATCCTCTGGGATTCGTAGCGCCTGTTACCATCCAAGGTAAAATGATGCTAAGAGACTTCACCCCAGAGACGTCTGATTGGGATGATCCACTTCCCATGGAGAAAAAAGACCTGTGGACAGGTTGGAGGAAGTCTCTCGAAGCTTTGTCCAGGTTTCATGTGGCACGACCGTATGCTTCCGTGCTATCAACTGAAGTCAAAATGCAAACACTGTACAGTTGTGTTCCAAATTATTCAACCCCCAATGCTGTAAAGGGTTTTAGGGAATTTAGTGTACATTTGTAATTGTGTTCAGAATTAAAGCTTTCAAGGACTTTTTAAAGAACCAAATGCAACTAAAATGACAATTGTTTTTGTAATACAGTATTAAATGTTATTTTTGTGATTTCTTCATTGACACAATTATTCAACCCCTTAACCACCTCAGCCCCCCTAGCTTAAACACCCTTAATGACCAGGCCACTTTTTACACTTCTGACCTATACTACTTTCACCGTTTATTGCTCGGTCATGCAACTTACCACCCAAATGAATTTTACCTCCTTTTCTTCTCACTAATAGAGCTTTCATTTGGTGGTATTTCATTGCTGCTGACATTTTAACTTTTTTTGTTATTAATCGAAATTGAATGATTTTTTTGCAAAAAAATGACATTTTTCACTTTCAGTTGTAAAATTTTGCAAAAAAAACAACATCCATATATAAATTTTTCTCTAAATTTATTGTTCTACATGTCTTTGATAAAAAAAAAATGTTTGGGTAAAAAAAAATGCTTTGGATAAAAGTTATAGCGTTTACAAACTATGGTACAAAAATGTGAATTTCCGCTTTTTGAAGCAGCTCTGACTTACTGAGCACCTGTCATGTTTCCTGAGGTTCTTCAATGGCCAGACAGTACAAACACCCCACAAATGACCCCATTTCGGAAAGTAGACACCCTAAGGTATTCACTGATGGGCATAGTGAGTTCATAGAACTTTTTATTTTTTGTCACAAGTTAGCGGAAAATGATGATTTTTTTTTTTTTTTCTTCTTACAAAGTCTCATATTCCACTAACTTGTGACAAAAAATAAAAACTTCCATGAACTCACTATGCCCATCACGAAATACCTTGGGGTGTCTTCTTTCCAAAATGGGGTCACTTGTGGGGTAGTTATACTCCCCTAACATTTTAGGGGCCCAAATGCGTGCGAAGTAGTTTGAAATCAAAATCTGTAAAAAATGGCCGGTGAAATCCGAAAGGTGCTCTTTGGAATGTGGGCCCCTTTGCCCACCTAGGCTGCAAAAAAGTGTCACACATGTGGTATTGCCGTACTCAGGAGAAGTTGGGCAATGTGTTTTGTGGTGTCATTTTACATATACCCATGCTGGGTGAGAGAAATATCTTGGCAAAAGACAATTTTTCCCATTTTTTTATACAAAGTTGGCATTTGACCAAGATATTTATCTCACCCAGCATGGGTATATATAAAATGACACCCCAAAACACATTCCCCAACTTCTCCTGAGTACCTTTAGGATTTCACAAGCCATTTTTTACAGATTCTGATTTCAAACCACTTTTTTGCAGCCTAGGTGGGCAAAGGGGCCCATATTCCAAAGAGCACCTTTCGGATTTCACCGGCCATTTTTTACAGATTTTGATTTCAAACTACTTACCACACATTAGGGCCCCAAGAATGCCAGGGCAGTATAACTACCCCACAAGTGACCCCATTTTGGAAAGAAGACACCCCAAGGTATTCCGTGAGGGGCATGGCGAGTTCCTAGAATTTTTTATTTTTTGTCACAAGTTAGCGGAAAATGATGATTTATTTTTATTTAATTTTTTTCTTACAAAGTCTCATATTCCACTAACTTGTGACAAAAAATAAAAACTTCCATGAACTCACTATGCCAATCACGAAATACCTGGGGGTGTCTTCTTTCCAAAATGGGGTCACTTGTGGGGTAGTTATACTGCCCTGGCATTTTAGGGGCCCGAATGCGTGAAAAGTAGTTTGAAATCAAAATCTGTAAAAAATGGCCGGTGAAATCCGAAAGGTGCTCTTTGGAATATGGGCCCCTTTGCCCACCTAGGCTGCAAAAAAGTGTCACACATCTGGTATTGCCGTACTCAGGAGAAGTTGGACAATGTGTTTTGGGGTGTCATTTTACATATACCCATGCTGGATGAGATAAATATCTCGACAAAAGACAACTTTTCCAATTTTTTATACAAAGTTGGCATTTGACCAAGATATTTATCTCACCCAACATTGTATAAAAAAATGGGAAAAGTTGTCTTTTGCCAAGATATTTCTCTCACCCAGCATGGGTATATGTAAAATGACACCCCAAAACACATTGCCCAACTTCTCCTGAGTATGGCGATACCTGATGTGTGACACTTTTTTGCAGCCTAGATGCGCAAAGGGGCCCACATTCCTTTTATGAGGGCATTTTTAGACATTTGGATCCCAGACTTCTTCTCAGGCTTTAGGGCCCCTAAAATGCCAGGGCAGTATAAATACCCCACATGTGACCCCATTTTGGAAAGAAGACACCCCAAGGTATACAATGAGGGGCATGGTGAGTTCATAGAATTAATTTTTTTTTGGCACAAAGTCTCCCTTTCCGCTAACTTGGGACAAAAATTTCAATCTTTCATGGACTCAATATGCCCCTCACAGAATACCATGTGGTGTCTACTTTCCGAAATGGGGTCACATGTGGGGTATTTATACTGCCCTGGCATTCTAGGGTCCCTAAAGCGTGAGAAGAAGTCTGGAATATAAATGTCTAAAATTTTTTACGCATTTGGATTCCGTGAGGGGTATGGTGAGTTCATATGAGATTTTATTTTTTGACACAAGTTAGTGGAATATGAGTGTCACGAGGGTGTCAAGAGCCACGCCTGACTCTGTTGTACCCGGGGTCAGGAGGTCGCAGCGGTTGGCTGCGGGCTCTATGTAAGATAGGGCTGTTTCCTTATTGTAGCTTTCTGGGTTTGCTTTGCAAACCCTTTTGGCTCACTCAGGGATCCGTAGCTCCTTCTCCTCAGCTGTTCCTTGTCCAGCACTCCCAAACCTCCTTATATTCCCCTCTCACACTTCTCTGGTTGCCAGATATAGAGCTTCCTGCCTGGACATCTATTCTGACCCTCTGGAGCTGTGTTACTGCGTTCTCTGGTTGTTGATCCAGAACGCTACCCTCCGGATCCCTGTTGGACCTTTGTGGACTGCTGTGGTCGGCCACCTGGGTGTATGTGTTTGTCTGTGTTGTCTGTCCTCTCCCTGGTGTTTCCCTCTTAGTTCAGTGGTGCGGACTAGCGATCCCACCGGCCCGTTCACTATCTAGGGCGCATTTCAGGGAAAGCCAGGGTTTAGGCACGTGATCGCCGCACGGGTGAGGAACCCGTCTAGGGACGTCAGGGCAGTCAGGTGCCAGCTGCAAGGTGAGTCAGGGGTCACCACCTTACCCTCTCGCTTGGGCAGGGCTTTCCCTTTTCCCTCCCTGTGCGTGACGCCGGTCATTACATTATATCTGGCCCTTATTTTTGTGTAGGTAAAAAAAAAAAAATAATTTTTTTTTTTACCTACTTAAAATCCAGTATGGATCAAATTGCTGCTCTGTCCAAACAATTTCATGGCCTGTCTTTGGAGGTGGTAGGATTGAAGGCGTTGGTCCTCCAGCAACAGCAGCAATTACAACAGACCGCAAGCCCAGCGGTTGCTACTGGTAACCAGGTTGTAGCGGAACCCAAGGTCCCTCTCCCTGACAGATTTTCTGGGGGAAGGGACAAGTTTTTGACATTCCGTGAGGCCTGTAAATTATACTTTAAACTGCGCCCTTACTCCTCTGGTAATGAAGAACAGCGGGTGGGGGTTGTTATTTCCCTGCTGCAGGGGGACCCGCAGTCCTGGGCGTTCTCTTTACCTACTGATTCTTAGGCGCTTCGGTCAGTGGATGAGTTTTTCGGGGCCTTGGGTCTCATATATGACGACCCTGACCGAGTCGCACTGGCTGAATCAAGATTACGGAGACTCCTACAAGGAGAGCGGCCGGTAGAGGAATATTGCTCTGACTTCCGTAGGTGGGCTACGAATACCCAATGGAACGACCCGGCTCTCAGGAGTCAGTTCTGCTCTGGGTTATCCGAAAGGGTTAAGGATGCGCTTGCATTATATGAGACCCCCTTTTCCCTTGATGCGGTTATGTCCCTTTCTATCCGAATAGATAGACGCCTTCGGGATAGGTTGAAAAAACCGGAGCCATTGGTAACCCCTCCCAAGCAGCAGTTAGTCTGTACGGACTTAGACGAGCCTATGCAGCTAGGAGGAACTACTCGTCAGGTCCGTCCTCCTGTGGCTCGCTGTAGGCGTGGGGTTTGTTTTTTTTGTGGGGAGAGGGGTCATTTCATTAATGTCTGTCCTTCTTTCCTCAGAAACAAAAGACCGTCGGAAAACTACTAACCCCAGGCTGTGTGGATGATGTCAGCCAGGGCTATACGTTTCCTCCATACGTACATCGCAATTTGTGTTACCAGCGGTTATTGTTTTTGGTGATAAGACAGAGACTATTTCTTTCTTTCTAGACAGTGGAGCAGGGGTAAATTTGATAGATGCCCATTTTGCCCGCACTATGGGTTTGTCTCTCTGTACGCTACAGAGACCTATTCCCACATTTGCTATTGATTCTGCTCCTCTGTCTTAGAGAAACCTCACCCACATTGTTCATAATTTACACCTTCGGGTAGGGGACCACCATAACGAGATGCTTTCATGTTATGTTCTGGAGGGGCTTCCCACTCCGGTAGTGCTGGGTCTTCCCTGGTTGGTAATGCACAATCCAGTGGTGGATTGGCAGGCCAGGGAGATATTGGAGTGGAGTGAGCAGTGCAGAGAAAATTGGTTTAATAGCAATTGCTTAGTCGCCTCCATAACTACCCTACCTACATTTATTTCGGATTTTGAGAACGTTTTTTCTGAAAAGGGTTGTCAGAAGTTACCACCTCATCGTCCTTATGATTGTCCGGTTAACCTTATTCCCGGCGCAAAATTACCCAAGACCAGGTTATATAATCTTTCAGGTCCAGAGAGACAAGCCATGAAAGATTATATCTCCGAGAGTTTGGCTAAGGGACACATGAGACCCTCTTCTTCACCCGTGGCTGCAGGGTTTTTTTTCGTTAAAAAGAAAGATGGGGGCCTGCGTCCTTGCCTAGATTTTCGTGAATTAAATCGGATAACCATCCGAGACCCATACCCTCTTCCTCTCATTCCTGACCTGTATAACCAGATTGCGAGTGCTAGGTGGTTCTCCAAACTTGATCTTAGGGGGGCCTACAATCTGATTCGTATTAAGGAGGGGGATGAGTGGAAGACAGCTTTTAACACCCCTGAGGGGCATTATGAAAATCTAGTTATGCCTTTCGGTCTGACCAATGCTCCTGCCGTCTTTCAACATTTTGTGAATGACATTTTTAGTCATCTAATCGGCAGGTTTGTGGTAATATACCTAGATGATATTTTAATTTATTCGTCTGATCTGAGAACACATGAGGTGCATGTCAGACAAGTACTGCAGGTCCTACGGACGAATAAATTATATGCTAAAATTGAAAAATGTGTCTTCGCCGTTCAGGAGATACAATTCCTAGGTTATTTTTTATCTGCTTCAGGTTTCCGTATGGATCCTAGGAAGGTCCAGGCAATTTTGGATTGGGATCTTCCTGAGAACCTCAAAGCACTACAACGGTTCTTGGGCTTCGCGAATTTCTATAGGAAATTCATTAAAAATTATTCACTTATTGTAAAACCCCTTACTGACATGACTAGGAAGGGGACTGATTTTTCTAAATGGTCTGACGCCGCTAAAGTTGCTTTTTCCTCTCTAAAAGAGAGGTTTACTTCGGCACCTGTACTAGTCCAACCTGATGTCTCTCAGCCTTTTATTGTTGAAGTCGATGCATCAGAGGTGGGAGTGGGGGCTGTACTGTCTCAGGGTCTGTCTCCTGGCAAATGGCATCCTTGTGCTTTCTTTTCTAAAAAACTATCTGCAGGAGAAAAGAACTACGATATTGGCAATAGGGAACTGTTAGCTATTAAACTTGCGTTTGAGGAGTGGCGTCACTTCTTAGAGGGGGCAGTCCACCCCGTCACTGTGATTACAGACCACAAAAATCTTCTGTACCTCGAATCAGCTAAGCGTCTCACCCCTA
Organism: Bufo bufo; assembly: GCF_905171765.1. Lineage (NCBI taxonomy): Eukaryota > Metazoa > Chordata > Amphibia > Anura > Bufonidae > Bufo > Bufo bufo. The sequence goes on along the minus strand of NC_053389.1, from coordinate 23,958,560 downwards.
GACAGGCTAGGTGGTCGCTATTTTTTACCAGGTTTAACTTTGTGATTACCTATCGTCCTGGGGCAAAGAATACCAAGGCTGATGCACTATCTCGTTGTTTCCCTGGAGGGGGTAATGTGAGTGATCCAGTGCCCATTCTTCAAAGAGGAGTGGTTGTTTCTGCGGTACACTCTGTTCTGGAGGGGAAGGTGTTAGAGGCCCAGGGGGACGCCCCGGTCTCTTGCCCCTCAGAGAAATTGTTTGTACCGTTGAACCTACGTTTCGAATTATTAAAGGAACATCATAATTCGGCACTTGCTGGGCACCCAGGTAGTAAAGCAACCTTGGAGCTATTGTCTCGTCATTTTTGGTGGCCAAGGTTGCGTCAGGATGTATTGGATTTTGTGTCTTCTTGTTCTACCTGTGCGCGCGCAAAAGTTTCACATACACGTCCTGCAGGGTCTCTATTACCACTCGTCATTCCCAATAGACCATGGACACATCTGTCAATGGATTTTATCACTGACTTACCTTTGTCTGCGGGTAAAACAGTTATTTTGGTAGTAGTGGACAGGTTTAGCAATATGGTAAACTTCATTGCGTTACCCGCACTACCTAATGCTAAAACTCTTGCTCAGGTATTAGTCAGTGAGATCGTGAAGCTTCACGGGGTCCCCTCCGATGTTGTTTCGGATCGGGGAACCCAGTTTATTTCAAAATTTTGGAAAGCTTTTTGTTCCCGTTTGGGGGTACACTTGTCCTTTTCCTCAGCTTTCCATCCTCAGTCGAATGGACAGACTGAGCGTACCAACCAAAACCTGGAGACATATCTAAGATGTTTTGTGTCTGAAAACCAAGAGTTGTGGTCATCATATTTACCGTTAGCTGAGATTGCCATAAATAATTGTCGTCAGGAATCCACTGGCAAGTCACCATTTCTTGGTGCATATGGTTTTCATCCCCAATTCTGTACTTTCAAAGAGGGGGGGTCTTCTGGGGTTCCCGAAGAGGAACGGTTTTCGTCATCTCTTTCATCGGTATGGCAGAAGGTGCAAGCTAACTTGAAAAATATGGGAGGTAAATACAAATGCATGGCTGATAAGAGACGGTCGCCAGGTCCGGACCTAGGAGTGAATGACTATGTGTGGTTGTCTACTAGGAATATCAAATTGAAGGTTCCCTCTTGGAAACTGGGTCCTAGGTTATTTGGTCCTTACAAAATTGTAGCCATCATCAACCCCGTGGCTTTTCGCCTGGAGTTACCTCAGACTTTTAAAATCCATAATGTCTTTCATAAGTCGTTACTCAAAAAATATGTTCCACCTCTAGAACCGTCACCGCTGCCATCCCCTCCTGTTGTCGTGGATGGTAATCTAGAATTTCAGATATCCAAAATTATTAATTCTCGTCGGGTCCGCCGCTCTCTTCAATATCTGGTGCATTGGAGAGGTTACGGTCCCTAGGAAAGAATGTGGGTTCCTGCGTCTGAGGTAAACGCCGACAGGCTAGTTCGGGTTTTTCATGCCTCTCATCCTGAGAGACCTGGTCCTGAGTGTCCGGAGGCCCCTCGTAGAGAGGGGGGTACTGTCACAAGGGTGTCAAGAGCCACGCCTGACTCCGTTGTACCCGGGGTCAGGAGGTCGCAGCGGTTGGCTGCGCGCTCTATGTAAGATAGGGCTGTTTCCTTATTGTAGCTTTCTGGGTTTGCTTTGCAAACCCTTTTGGCTCACTCAGGGATCCGTAGCTCCTTCTCCTCAGCTGTTCCTTGTCCAGCACTCCCAAACCTCCTTATATTCCCCTCTCACACTTCTCTGGTTGCCAGATATAGAGCTTCCTGCCTGGACATCTATTCTGACCCTCTGGAGCTGTGTTACTGCGTTCTCTGGTTGTTGATCCAGAACGCTACCCTCCGGATCCCTGTTGGACCTTTGTGGACTGCTGTGGTCGCCCACCTGGGTGTATGTGTTTGTCTGTGTTGTCTGTCCTCTCCCTGGTGTTTCCCTCTTAGTTCAGTGGTGCGGACTAGCGATCCCACTGGCCCGTTCACTATCTAGGGCTAATTTCAGGGTAAGCCAGGGTTTAGGCACGTGATCGCCGCACGGGTGAGGAACCCGTCTAGGGACGTCAGGGCAGTCAGGTGCCAGCTGCAAGGTGAGTCAGGGGTCACCACCTTACCCTCTCCCTTGGGCAGGGCTTTCCCTTTTCCCTCCCTGTGCGTGACGCTGGTCATTACAATGAGACTTTGTAAGAAAAAAATATATAATTTCCGCTAACTTGGGCCAAAAAAATGTCTGAATGGAGCCTTACAGGGGGGTGATCAATGACAGGGGGGTGATCAATGACAGGGGGGTGATCAGGGAGTCTATATGGGGTGATCATCCCCCTGTCATTGATCACCCCCCTATAAGGCTCCATTCAGATGTCCGTATGTGTTTTGCGGATCCGATCCATGTATCCGTTGATCCGTAAAAAACATACGGACATCTGAATGCAGCCTTACAGGGGGGTTATCAATGACAGGGGGGTGATCAATGACAGGGGGGTGATCAGGGAGTCTATATGGGGTGATCACCCCCCTGTAAGGCTCCATTCAGACGTCTGTATGTGTTTTGCGGAACCGATCCATGTATCCGTGGATCCGTAAAAAACATACGGACGTCTGAATGGAGCCTTACAGGGGGGTGATCAATGACAGGGGGGTGATCAATGACAGGGGGGTGATCAGGGAGTCTATATGGGGTGATCACCCCCGTCATTGATCACCCCCCTGTAAGGCTCCATTCAGACGTCCGTATGTGTTTTGCGGATCCGATCCATGTATCAGTGGATCCGTAAAAATCATACGGCCGTCTGAATGGAGCCTTACAAGGGGGTGACCAATGACAGGGGGGTGATCAATGACAGGGGGGTGATCAGGGAGTCTATATGGGGTGATCAGGGGTTAATAAGGGGTTAATAAGTGACAGGGGGGGTGTAGTGTAGTGGTGTTTGGTGCTACATATTGCTGAGCTACCTGTGTCCTCTGGTGGTCGATCCAAACAAAAAGGACCACCAGAGGACCAGGTAGCAGGTATATTAGACGCTGTTATCAAAACAGCGTCTAATATACCTGTTAGGGGTTAAAAAAAATCACATCTCCAGCCTGCCAGCGAACGATCGCCGCTGGCAGGCTGGAGATCCACTCGCTTACCTTTCGATCCTGTGAACGCGCGCGCCTGTGTGCGCGCGTTCACAGGAAATCTCGCGTCTCGCGAGATGACGCGTATATGCGTGACTCTGCGCAGGGCTGCCGCCTCCGGAACGCGATCCTGCGTTAGGCGGTCCGGAGAGACTACCACTCTTAAGAACAGAGGTTCATTCATGTGTTTTCGATCAGGTATTGAAAACACCTGTGGATGTCAAGGAGCAGCAATCAAGCATAATAAGCCCTAATTAGGCACATTTAAAAAGGACTGTGATACTCAGCTCCTTCTAGACATTTACTGGTCTGTTTACAAACATGGTGAAGTCAAGAGAATGGTCCAGGAAGACAAGAGAAGAAGTGATTTCTCTTTACAGGAAGGGCAATGGCTATAAGAAGATTGCAAAGATGTTAAACATACCAGGAGACACCATAGGAAGCATCATTCGCAAATTCAAGGCAAAGGGCACTGTTGAAACGCTACCTGGTCGTGGCAGAAAGAAGATGCTGACTTCGACTGCTGTGCGCTACCTGAAGCGCAAAGTGGAGAAAAGTCCCCGTGTGACTGCTGAGGAACTGAAAAAAGATTTGTCAGATGTGGGTACTGAAGTTTCAGCTCAGACAATAAGGCGCACACTGCGTAATGAAGGCCTCCATGCCAGAACTCCCAGGCGCACCCCCTTGCTGTCTCCAAAGAATAAGAAGAGTCGACTGCAGTATGCCAAAAGTCATGTGGACAAACCACAAAAGTTTTGGGATAGTGTTCTGTGGACTGATGAAACAAAATTAGAACTGTTTGGGCCCATGGATCAACACTATGTTTGGAGGAGGAAGAACAAGGCCTATGAAGAAAAGAACACCTTGCCTACTGTGAAGCATGGCTGGGGGTCAATCATGCTTGGGGCTGTTTTGCTTCTACAGGTACAGGGAAGCTTCAGCGTGTGCAAGGTACCATGAATTCTCTTCAGTACCAGGAGATATTGGATAAAAATGTTTATGCAGTCGGTCACAAACCTGAGGCTTGGGAGACGTTGGACCTTTCAACAGGACAATGATCCCAAGCATACCTCCAAGTCCACTAGAGCATGGTTGCAGATTAAAGGCTGGAACATTTTGAAGTGGCCATCGCAGTCACCAGACTTAAATCCGATTGAGAACCTCTGGTGGGACTTAAAGAAAGCAGTTGCAGTGCGCAAGCCTAAGAATGTGACTGAACTGGAGGCTTTTGCCCATGAAGAATGGGCGAAGATACCCGTAGATCGCTGCAAGACACTTGTGTCAAGCTATGCTTCACGTTTAAAAGCGGTTATAACTGGAAAAGGATGTTGTACTAAGTACTAAGATTGAATGTCACTTGGGGGTTGAATAAAACTGATAATGATGTGAGCACAGAAAAGACATTTGTGGTTATTTCATTATAAATGTTATGTTATATTTGTCTGACTTACAAGTGCCTCTTTGATTTAATTGTAAACAAGATGACTGAAATGATCAAAATCAATGTCAAACTGGCCAAAACACTCAATTTCAGTGGGGGTATATCTTCTGTGATGCTTCAGTCAAGGCGATTGCAGCCGTAGCATACCTAAAGACCATTGACGTCAAAGAACGATGCCATATAGGGTTTGTTATGAGCCGGACCAAACTGGCACCACTCCGTGAACACACTATACCCAGATTGGAACTCTGCTCTGCTGGGCTTTCAGTGGAGTTGGCTGAACTTATAACAACAGGAATGAACCTGGAAATCGAGGAAGTAGAGTTTTACACTGACAGCAAGGTAGTCCTAGGATATATTTGCAACAAAACCAGATGCTTTTATGTCTGTCAGCAATCGGGGGCTAAGAATCATAAGATCCACTTGCCCTAAACAGTAGCATTATGTGCCCACACACCATGATCCTGCAGACCACGCAACTAGATCTGTTGCAGTGAGCCACCTTAACCTTTAGAACACAGCCTTATTTCACCTTAAGGACCAGGCCAATTTTTGCAAATCTGACCAGTGTCACTTTAAGTGGTGATAACTTTAAAACGCTTTGACTTATCCAGGCCATTCTAAGAATGTTTTTTTTCGTCACATATTGTACTTCATGAAACTGGTAAAATGAAGTCAAAAACATTCATTTTTATTTATAAAAAAAATCCCAAATTTACCAAAAATTTGTAAAAAATTGCAAATTTCCAAGTATCAATTTCTCTACTTCTATAGTACACAGTAATACCTCCAAACATAGTTATTACTTTACATTCCCCATATGTCTACTTCATGTTTGGATCATTTTGGGAATGATATTTTATATTTTGGGGATGTTACAAGGCTTAGAAGTTTAGAAGCAAATCTTGAAATTTTTCAGAAGTTTTCAAAAACCCAATTTTTAGGAACCAGTTCAGGTCTGAAGTCACTTTGTGAGGCTTACATAATAGAAACCACCCAAAAATGACCCCATTCTAGAAACTACCCCCTCAAACTATTCAAAACTGATTTTACAAATGTAGTTAACCCTATAGGTGTTCCACAAGAGTTAATGGCAAATGGAGATAAAATTTCAGAATTTGGATTTTTGGGAAAAACTTTCCATTTGAATCCATTTTTTCCAGTAACAAAGCAAGGGTTAACAGCCCAAAAAAATGTTTTATTTATTGCCCTGATTCTGTAGTTTGCAGAAACACCCCATATGTGGCTGTAAACTACTGTACGGGCACACAGTAGGGCGTAGAGGGAAAGGTGCGCCGTATGGTTTTTGGAAGGCAGATTTTGCTGGACTGGATTATTTACACCATGTCTCATTTGAAGTCCCCCTGATGCACCCTAGAGTAGAAACTCCATAAAAGTGACCCAATCTAAGAAACTACACCCCTCAAGGTATTCAAAACTGATTTTACAAACTTTGTTAACCCTTTAGGTGTTGCACAAGAGTTATTGGCAAATGGGGATGAAATTTGAGAATTACATTTTTTGGGCAAATTTTCCATTTTAATCCATTTTTTACAGTAACAAAGCAAGGCTTAACAGCCAAACAAAATGCTATATTTATTGCCCCGATTCTGTAGTTTGCAGAAACACCCCATATGTGGCCGTAAACTAATGTACGGGCACACAGTAGGGTATAGAGTGAAAGGTGCGCCGTGTGGTTTTTGGAAGACAGATTTTGCTGGACTGGTTTATTTACACCATGTCCAATTGAAGTCCCCCTGATGCAGACCTACAGTAGAAACTCCATAAAAGTGACCCCATTTTGGAAACTATGGGATAAGGTAGCAGTTTTTTTTAACTATTTTTAGGGTACATATGATTTTTGGTTTATCTTTATTACATTTTTGTGAGGCAAGGTTACTAGAAATAGAAATTCGGAAATTTCATCTCCATTTGCCAATAACTCTTGTGGAACACGTTTGTAAAATCAGTTTTGAATACCTTGAGGGGTGTAGTTTCTTAGATGGGGTCGCTTTTATGGAGTTTTTACTCTAGGGGTGCATCAGGGGGGCTTCAAATGGGACATGTTGCCAAAAAAAAAAGGACATCAAAATCTGCCTTCCAGAAACCATACGGCGTTCCTTTCCTTCTGCGCTGTGCCGTTTGGTCATACAGCAGTTGACGACCACATATGGGGTGTTTCTGTAAACTGCGGTATGAGAGTAATAAATATTAAGTTTTGTTTGGCTGTTAACCCTTGCTTTGTTATTGGAAAAAAATGGATTAACATGGAAAATTAGCCCAAAAAATTGCAATTTTTGTGATGTAAGGTGACAAAAAAATACCTTTTTATGCACCGTTTTTTTTTTTTTTTTAGCGTGTTCATCTGAGGGGTTTGGGGGGGAATTTTTATAGAGCAGATTCTTACGGACGTGGCGATACCTAATAAGTCTACTTTTTTATTTTATTTTAGTTTTACTAAATAATATTATTTTTTTACTTTTTTTTTAGTTTTAGTGTCTCAAGTCTGAGAACCAGATTTTTATCCGATTGTCAGTGGCTAAATTGGGATATAAATTTAGTACTCCATGGAAGTGTGGTACTCCCTGAAGCAACCAATAATGCAGAGACCCGGATGATCGGGGAACGTGTCACATTGAGTAGTGGTGTCTTTCAGTGTCCCCCTTCTGAGACACACTCTGCACCTTTTTTGGGTTCGTCCCTTCTTTCCAGTATGGGGGACCACACCTGGAAAGTGTTGGCCAGGGACGATCCGAGCGCCTCCAGTTCCCGAGGTTCTCCGGCCTGCTGTTTCCCGGTCCGAAAAGATCAAGGCCTTGAGGAATGCCTCATAGAACTGAAGGAATGTCCCTGTGTTGCCAGCGCTCCGGGACAGCACAAAAGAGTTGTACAAGGCAACCTGCACCAAGTAGACCACAACTTTTTTGTACCATGCCCGGGTTATGCACATGACTTTATATGGCTTGAGGACTTGATCAGAGAGATCAACTCCTTCCATATACCGATTGTAGTCGACGATACAATCGGGCTTGAGGACCGTTGCCGCGGTACCTCACACAGGGACAGGGGTGATGCCGTTACCATGAATTGTGGACAGTACAAGGACATCCTTCTTGCCCTTATATCTGACCAGCAACAGGTTTCCAGTGGTAAGGGCACGGGTCTCACCCCTGGGGATAGGTACCTGGAGGGGGTGGGCAGGGAGGCGTTGATTTTTCCGCACGGTCCCACAAGCGGACGTGGATCTGGCGGCAAGGGACTGTTACAAGGGGATACTAGTATAAAAGTTATCCATGTACACGTGGTAACCCTTATCTAGCAGTGGGTGCATAAGGTCCCACACAAGTTTCCCGCTAACACCCAGAGTGGGGGGACATTCTGGGGGTTGAATACGGGAATCTCGCCCCTCGTACACACGAAACTTGTAAGTGTACGCTGAGGTACTCTCACAAAGTTTGTACAGCTTCACGCCATACCTCGCCCGCTTAGAGGGAATATACTGGCGGAAAATGAGTCTCCCCTTGAATGCAATGAGAGACTCATCAACCGCGAACTCCCTTCCAGGTACATAGGCCTGTACAAATTTGGCCCCAAATTGATCGATGACCGGCCTGATTTTGTACAGTCGGTCATAGGCAGGATCACATCGGGGGGACATGCTGCATTATCTAAATAATGCAGGCATTTCCGGATAGCCTCAAACCAGGAGCGTGTCATGGCCATACTGTAAAGTGGTGTCTGGTAGAGGACGTCCCCACTCCAGTAATGCCTGACACTAGGTTTCTTGACTAGGCCCATATGCAGCACGAGGCCCCAAAATGTCCTCATCTCGGCTGCACTGACTGGCGTCCAGCCACTGGGCCTAGCCAAAAAGGAGCCCGGGTGTTGAGCAACGAACTGTTGGGCGTACAGGTTTGTCTGCTCCACCATTAGATTTACCAGTTGGTCACTGAAAAAATGACAAAAAAAGTCATATTCAGTGAAGCCCACTGTGGAAATCTGGATTCCTGGTTGGCCTACAAAATCATTAATCACGGGCTCAAATTGCTCTGTGGTACACCAGACAAGTTCACCGGCAGGGGCCTCCGGTGGATTTAACTGGTGGGCCGGAAAACTAGTACGAGCCCCAGAGCTGCTCGTACTTGGGTGGGCCACGGGGTCCCTAGCATGGCGGTCCCCTTCCTCCGCCTGGCGGCGTCTCCGCCGCCATGGGGGCTCATCATCATTGCTAGATGATGAGGAGGACGCGGATGACAACAGGAAAGTGGGGTCATCCTCGTCCTCACTGGGACTCTCGGACTCGGAGGCAAGCTGGGCGTATACCTCCTCGGCCAAGAACATCCGGGGAGTGTGTGTCTGCGTGTGTATGTGCGTGTGTGTAAATCTTTATTCAGTGTGCGTGTGTGTGGGGGCACAGGTGTTCGCGTACTTATCCCTAAAACTAACAGAGAAAAAAAGACTAACTAAAAAAAGGGGAAAAAATTAGAAAAAAATAAAACAAAAAAAATTCAAAATCGCTGATCAACCGTCCGAAGTTGATCAGCGGTGGGGTGTGCGATGCGCTAACAGTGGCCGGACGCTAAGAGTGCCGGCCACAGTCAGTGTACTCACAAAAAATAAAATAAAATACTTGCGCCCAAAAAAAAGTTGAGGGGGGGCAGGGGGGCAAGCTGCAGAACCCCTGGGGGTCTAAGGTCACACAGCTGTGCTGTGGACCCCAGACACCCGATTTAGGGTGATGCAATCACAAACTTTTTTTTTTATTTACTTCCACTAACTTTCCCTTTATTTTCCCTGCCTAACCCAACCTTTCCCTAGCCTTTCCCTATGTACCTGATTGAACAGATGGGGGGTGCTGGGTCACAGATCGGGTGCTGGGCACAGATGGGGTGATGCCTAGACAGATGGGGGTGCTGGCTGAGATCCGACACGTGCAGCGGCAGCGCTCCTCTCTCCTCGGCTCCCGGACACAAAAGGAGGAGGAGAGGAGCGCTGTTAGGATTTGAACCTCCCGCCGCCCGCCCACCTACTAATCAGAGCCGATCCTGAGAGGTGATGTCACCATCACCTCTCAGGATCTAAGGATGGTGATTGGTGGTGTATTATCACACCACCGATCACCATCCTGTTCCCCAGAGACCCGAATAACCCGGAAACGCTGCAAACTGCAGGTCTGAATTGACCTGCGGTTTGCTGCGATCGCCGACATGGGGGGGGGGGGTCACAGGACCCCCCGGCGCATTTAGCCAAGGTGCCTGCTCAATGATTTGAGCAGGCACCGGGTTCTGATCACCGCCCGCTGGGCGGCGGTGATCGGAACTATACATGACGTATCGGTACGTCATGTGTCCTTAAGTACCAGGACAACATGCCGTACCGGTACATAATGTGTCCTGAAGAGGTTAAGGACACTACATGGTTTATGGGTCCTGCATTCCTGTATCGTTCAATGTCTTGCAGTATCGTATCCGACACGTTTGAGTTGGTAGACCCAGATGCAGATGAATAAATCCGACCTGAAGTATCTGTGACTTCGGACCACCAACTCAAATCCCATAGTTTCAGCAGGTTGTCTACCTGGATGTCACTCATTCGTGCTATAGCCTGTCTAGTTCATATAGCTGAGACTTAGAAGTCGACATTACCTGTGAGCCAAAAGCCATGCAAAGGATGGCATCACTAAAAACACACTTTTTCAGCTACTAATCTGAATAATAATAATTCACACTATACAACGTGAATGTTATGCTAAAGAAATAGACTACCTCAGCAAAGGCCAAACAGTCTCCAAAGATAGCTCTTTGAAAAAGCTTTATCCCATCATTGACCAAAATGGGTTGCTAAGAATTAAGGGTCCAGTAGTGACGTCTGTTGATGTCAGGCGGGGAGTGTTCTGCCTAGCAGGTTTAAAAACTCATTACAGTCTATTTCTGCCTCAGTCAGGGTGTTCAGAAGTGTTTAGTGTGGGTATAGCACAATCTAGCGGTGTTAAATTGTATTACACTTTGTTTGCCTGTTACAAAGACTACTGCATTGTGGGTGGTGCACTGCATTGTGGGAGAGCAAGGCATCCTGGGAAAGAGAAGTCTCCAGTCTCCAGGACACATCATCAGAGCTGCCCTGTGCATGTCTCCTTCTCAAACTCCACCATCCTTGTAAAAGCATATCTGGTGAGAGATCTACCTTTGTTTCATGGACATTATGTTATGCAGAGCTGTTTAGTTAGTTATAATTTCTGAATAGCAATTATAACTGTTAGGCCTCTTTCACACGGGCGTGTCCGGATTGGGTCCGGATGCAGCCCGGTGTGTTGCGGCAAACCGGCGTGAGTAGGAATGCAATTGCAGTCAGTTTTGACTGCGATTGCGTTCTGATGTTCAGTTTTTATCGCGCGGGTGCAATGTGTTTTGCACGCGCATGATAAAAAACTGACTGTGGTACCCAGACCCGAACTTCTTTACAGAAGTTCAGGTTTGGGTTAGTTGTAGTGTAGATTGTATTATTTCCCCTTATAACATGGTTATAAGGGAAAATAATAGCATTCTGAATACAGAATGCATAGTACAATAGGGCTGGAGGGGTTAAAAAAATAAAAATAAAAATTAACTCACCTTAATCCACTTGTTCGCGCAGCCCGGCTTCTTTTCTGTCTTTAACTGTGAGCAATAGGACCTTTGATGACGTCACTGCGTTCATCACATGGTCCATCACATGATCCATCACCATGGTGATGGACCATGTGATGAACGCAGTGACATCATCAAAGGTACTATTGCTCACAGTTAAAGACAGAAGAGATGCCGGCTGCGTGAACAAGTGGATTAAGGGGAGTTACATTTTTAAAAAAAAATAATTAACCCCTCCAGCGCTATTGTACAATGCATTCTGTATTCAGAATGCTATTATTTTCCCTTATAACCATGTTATAAGGGGAAATAATAATGATTGGGTCCCCATTCCGATCATCACCTAGCAACCGTGCGTGAAAATCGCACTGCATCCGCACTTGCTTGCGGATGCTTGCGATTTTAACGCAACCCCATTCATTTTTATGGGGCCTGCGTTACGTGAAAAACGCACAAAGAGGAGCATGCTGCGATTTTCACGCAACGCACAAGTGATGCGGACACCAAAACGTTGGAGGCGTTTTGGTGTCCGCCTGGCGATGCGGAGTCAAATGGATCCGTCCTGACTTACAATGTAAGTCAATGGGGACGGATCAGTTTACATTGACACTATATGGTGCAATTGTAAACGGATCCGTCCCCCATTGACTTTCAATGTAAGTCAGGACGGATCCGTTTGACTTACACTTAGACTTGCTTGCGGATGCTTGCGATTTTCATGCAAGCCATTCATTTCTATGGGGCCTGCGTTACGTGAAAAACGCACAAAGAGGAGCATGCTGCGATATTCACGCAACGCACAAGTGATGCGTGAAAATCACTGCTCATGTGAACAGCCCCATAGAAATGAATGGGTCGGGATTCAGTGCGGGTGCAATGCGTTAAACTCACGCATCGCATCCGCGCGGAATACTCGCCCGTGTGAAAGGGGCCTTAGTTAGCCATGCAATCTTATGTATAGGCAGCCATTTTACCATGTGCTTTTGTAACACCCCAGAGTGGTGTTACCACTACTGCACCCTGCTACTGTCTTTATTGGGCTAACACTAATGCCATCTATGTACTTTGTCCAGGTTCTTCCACACTGTGCATTCCTAATAATGTTGTTATGTAACTGTTCATGTAATGCACCTGGTTCAACAGCAGGTGGCAGCAAACACGGCAGAGCTGTACTTAAGTAGAATGGAGCTTTCCATTCTATTCTAATTCCCCCCCCCCCCCTTCCCGGAGAGAAGTGGGCTTGTCCTACTTCCTCCAGGAAGGGTGGGGACCAGTTAGAGCTAGTCTAGTTTACCCCCAGCTAGGGGGAGGGTGTGCAGGGGCACGTCTCTTCTGGATGTGCCCACTCCAGCCAGAGCACCCTAAGCTCTGCTGGCCATGGAGCCAGGAAATTAGTTCCTCTGCTGAAGATAAGTCAGACTACAGATTGAAAATCAGCATAAAGAAGAAGCTGTTATCCAGTCAGCCTGTCAGTACAGCAGTGAGAGAAACATATAACAGAGTTGAGTTTGCCTGCCAGTTTAATGCTAAAGCCTGCTGGAACCAAGACAAAGCTTGTAAACTGTTGGAAGAAACGTTTATGCAAGTAAAGCTGCTGTTGAACTTCATCTTAAGGTCTGGAATCAAGTTATTTCTTCAAATCCCTCAGTTATTCCCCCTATTTATTGTTTCGGAGCCAAAGCCTGGGGTCCAGCAGTATCCAGGTAGGAGCACCGTGGCACACATAAAGAGACATTTTAGGCCGCACTATACCACTCAGCATTCCTACTAAACCTGGGACAGTATATAGAGGGCCCTAGGGGGAGGCCGCCCGTTGCACTTTCACTGTCATTGTAAATGTCATAGTACCTGCTATCCTTCGTTAAAACCTTTTTTTTTTTTTTTACTTTTTATTTAATAACTATTAGCCTCCTTAAGGGCTAGAACCCTTGTCATATTCACCCTAATAGAGCTCTATCAGGGTGAATAGGACTTTACACTCTCCCTGCTGCCCTGTGCTTTGTGCACACAACAGCAGGGAGCTGACCATGGCAGCCAGCCTCTGATGTGCCCCCCCCCAGCCTCTGATGTGTCCCCCCAGCCTCTGATGTGACCACCCCCAGCCTCTGATGTGACCACCCCCAGCCTCTGATGTGCCCACCCCCAGCCTCTGATGTGCCCACCCCCAGCCTCTGATGTGCCCACCCCCAGCCTCTGATGTGACCACCCCCAGCCTCTGATGTGCCCACCCCCAGCCTCTGATGTGCCCACCCCCAGCCTCTGATGTGCCCACCCCCAGCCTCTGATGTGCCCCCTCTGGTAACTCAAACCCACCCCCCTCCCTCCCCAGTATTAATCATTGGTGGCAGTGGCCACAGGGTCCCCCCCCCATCATTGGTGGCAGTGGGCAGTTCCGATCGGTTACCATGGCAGCCAGGACGCTACTGAAGTCCTGGCTGCGATGGTATGTTAGTGAGCAGCATTATACTCACGTGTGCTGTGGCCGCCGGGCGCTCCTTCTTCTCATAGGTCTGTGCGGCGCATTGCTAATGCTATAAGCAATGCGCCGCACAGACAGAAGAAGGAGCGACCGGCGGCCACGGTACACGTGAGTATAATGCTGCTCACTAACATACCATCGCAGCCAGGACTTCAGTAGCGTGACTCCTGGCTGCCATGGTAACCGATCGGAGCCCCAGCATTACACTGCTGGGACTCCGATCGGAACTGCCCACTGCCACCAATGATGGGGGGAAGGAGGGGGACCCTGTGGGATATGGCCTGCACATTCATTGGTGCCGCAGTGGCCACAGTCCCTCCCCTCCACCTCCTCCTCTGTCCTCATTGGTGTTCAGCGGCAGCCGCGCACAGTGGGGAGGGAGGGACTCCCTCCTTCTCCCTCCACTGTGCCAGCCGGCTCATCAGGAGAAAATGGTGCGCGCAGAGAGCGCGGTCATATCGCGGTCCGGCGATATAGGCGATATGGCGAAAATCCATATCGTGGCCCAAATTTATATCGCATATCGCCTATATCGCCCACCCCTACGTTTGACTTACACTTAGACTTTTTTTGGACAGAATAATGCAGACGGATCCGTTCTGAACGGATACAATCGTTTGCAGTATAGGTGCGGATCCGTCTGTGCAGATACCAGACGGATCCGCACCTAACGCAGGTGTGAAAGTAGCCTTACTTACAAAGCCCTGCAGAGCTAGACAGACATGTTTTGTTTTTTAAAACCGACCATCTTGTTCTATTCATCTCAGGATATGTCAAGCCAAGTGGAAAGATAGAGAGGGGCGCATCAGAATGGCAATTCACTTATGTGGAATCTAAAATTGTGCTGTGCTAGCAGTTTTCTTTTTCAAATGACAAGTACAGAACACATATAAATAGCCAGGAATATATGACTCACAATAGCCGTTCACAGTGCAGTTGGGATGGCCATAACATAACGTGTTCATCCTGATTTGTAGTTGCTGTAGGCGCATGCTGCCCAAGAAGTTACATTCAGATGCACATTCATATGTCCAGGCCAAAATGTCAGCCATCATTTTACCTGCAAATAAACATAAAGTTATAAGTTAAAAGAGGTTCTCTCTGCACTGGACCTTCTTGTTAGAGTGGTTCTTTGACAAAAATAAAAATAAAAATGATCACACGTAGAGTTGAGCGGACACCTGGATGTTCAGGTTCGACGGGTTCGGCCGAATTTCAGAAAAAAGTTCGAGTTCGGGACCCGAACTTGACCACGAACCCGAACCCCATTGAAGTCAATAGGGACCTGAACTTTTGAGCACTAAAATGGCTGTAAAAATGTCATGGAAAGGGCTAGAGGGCTGCAAATGGCATCAAAATGTGGTTAAGAGCATGGCAAGTGCTCTGCAAACAAATGTGGATAGGGAAATTACTTAAAATAACATAAAATACGTTAAAAAAAAAAAATAATAATCTTGATCTGGGAGGACCAGGTCCATATGGAGTAGGAGGTTGAGGAGGCGGTGGTAGCGTCGGTGGAGGAGGAGGAGGTAGCCTACACTGCTTTTTGATTTTAAATTTTATTTTTAAAATTAGGGTACACCCCAAAACATTGGAAAATATAACCTGTTGTAACTTCCCCCCCCCCCCCCAAGTCATGCTAAACACACGTTCAGACAATACACTGGCTGCAGGGCAGGCCAGCACCTCCAAGGCGTAAAGGGTAAGCTCAGGCCATGTGCCCAATTTGGAGACCCAGAAGTTGCAGGGGCTGACCCCTGTCAGTCAGTTCGTGTAGGCGTGTGCACACTTAGTGCCCCACATGCCGCACGTCCCCGAGATGTTCACGATCCAATTTGATATCTGCTCTATCAACTTTCGATGTTCTTTTTTTTCTTTCAAAATTCTTTTTATTATTTCAAGAAAATAAACATCCACATAGTATAAAATGTTCTACAGTGACACTTAGTAAAAAAGTATACATTCACCGTATTGAATTACAAGGTGTGATAACATTTGAACATTATACAGTAAGACAGTTTGCGTTAGTTTAAGGGATTTGTTGTATAAGCTTGAATGATTAGGATAACAGATACTGCATAGATATCCCTAAAGTTTACTGTATCGAGATGAGGGAATCCAACATAGTTCTAGACCATAATTCAATATAAGTCACTATTAAGTATGATAAGGAGGATGAGGTTAGGTTAAGGCCTCATGCACACGACCGTTTTTTTTTACGGTCCGCAAAAACGGGGTCCGTAGGTCCGTGATCCGTGACCGTTTTTTTCGTCCGTGGGTCTTCCTTGATTTTTGGAGGATCCACGGACATGAAAAAAAAGTCGTTTTGGTGTCCGCCTGGCCGTGCGGAGCCAAACGGATCCATCCTGACTTACAATGCAAGTCAATGGGGACGGATCCGTTTGACGTTGACACAATATGGTGCAATTGCAAACGGATCCGTCCCCCATTGACTTTCAATGTAAAGTCAGGAGTCCCTTTTATACTATCGGATCTGAGTTTTCTCCAATCCGATGGTATATTTTAACTTGAAGCGTCCCCATCACCATGGGAACGCCTCTATGTTAGAATATACTGTCGGATATGAGGTGAAACTCAAATCTGACAGTATATTCTAACACAGAGGCGTTCCCATGGTGATGGGGACGCTTCAGGTTAGAATATACTAAAAGAACTGTGTACATGACTGCCCCCTGCTGCCTGGCAGGTGCTGCAAGGCAGCAGGGGGCAGACCCGCCCCCCTGTTTTTAACTTATTGGTGGCCAGTGCGGCCGGCCCCCCCTCCCCCCTGTAGTTAACTCTTTGTTGTCCAGTGCGGCCGGCCCCCCTCCCTCCCCTGTAGTTAACTCGTTGGTGGCCAGTGGGGCCCCCCTCCCTCCCCTGTAGTTAACTCTTTGTTGTCCAGTGCGGCTGGCCCCCCCTCCCTCCCCTGTAGTTAACTCGTTGGTGGCCAGTAAGCCCTCCCCCCTCCCTCCCGCTACTAATTAAAATCTCCCCCCTATCATTGGTGGCAGCGGAGAGTACCGATCGGAGTCCCAGTTTAATTGCTGGGGCTCCGATCGGTAACCATGGCAACCAGGACGCTACTGCAGTCCCGGTTGCCATGGTTACTTAGCAATTTGCAGAAGCATCATACTTACCTACGAGCTGCGATGTCTGCCTCCGGCCGGGAGCTCCTCCTACTGGTAAGTGACAGGTCTGTGCGGCGCATTGCTTAATGATCTGTCACTTACCAGTAGGAGAAGCTCCCGGCCGGACACAGACATCGCAGCCTTGCAGGTAAGTATAATGCTTCTACAAATTGCTAAGTAACCATGGCAACCGGGACTGCAGTAGCGTCCTGGTTGCCATGGTTACCGATCGGAGCCCCAGCGATTAAACTGGGACTCCGATCGGTACTCTCCGCTGCCACCAATGATAGGGGGGGAGATTTTAATTAGGAGGGGGAGGCAGGGGGGAGGGCCCACTGGCCACCAACAAGTTAACTACAGGGGAGGGGGGGGGGGCGGCCGCACTGGACAACAATGAGTTAACTACAGGGGGAGGGAGGGGGGCCCACTGGCCACCAACGAGTTAACTACAGGGGATGGAGGGGGGGCCGGCCGCACTGGACAACAAAGAGTTAACTACAGGGGAGATAGGGGGGCCCACTGGCCACCAATGAGTTAACTACAGGGGAGGGAGGGGGGGCCGGCCGCACTGGCCACCAATGTGTTAACTACGGGGGGGGGGGGGGGCCAGCCCCCTGCTGCCTGGCAGCACCTGCCAGGCAGCATGGGGCAGTCATGTACACAGTTCTTTTAGTATATTCTAACCTGAAGCGTCCTTATCACCATGGGAACGCCTCTGTGTTAGAATATACTGTCGGATCTGAGTTTTCACGAAGTGAAAACTCAGCTCTGAAAAAGCTTTTATGCAGACGGATCCGTCTGCATGAAAGTAACCTACGGCCACGGATCACGGACACGGATGCCGTTGTCCGTCAAAAAAATAGGACAGGTCATATTTTTTTGACGGACAGGATATACGGATCACGGTCTCGGCTGCAAAACGGTGCATTTTCCGATTTTTCCACTGACCCATTGAAAGTCAATGGGTCCGCGAAAAAAAAATGGAAAACGGCACAACGGCCACGGATGCACACAACGGTCGTTGTGCATGAGGCCTAAGGAAGAGGGAATAACAGAAGGTTATGGATAACTGATGGAATGTGGGGGGGGGAAGGGTCAGGTGTGGGGGGGTGAGAACAAACAATAGTTCCTCTAGACAATCATATTAAGTTCTCAAGCAGTTAAAAAACCGCTCTGGATCATAGTTTCTTGCATATTAAATATCTTCCAGCGAGACTCCAAATTCAGACAGGCCAGACCCTTTTCAATGTTATTGTCGCAGATTGGTGTATGTGTTATTTTTAATCCATGCTTATAGCCGTAAATAAGAGCATTTAAATCTATGTCTCTGACTTCCATGGTTTCCATATTTTTTCAAATTTGGAGTGGTTGCTGAGTTCCCAGTGTGAGAGTTCCTCCAATCTGGCTATGTCATTTACTTTAGCGGACCATTGAAGTCCAGATGGGATGTCCTCGGATTTCCATTTTATTGCAATAAGTAGTCTACCAGCAGCTAATAAAATTCTTATCAAACTCTTTTCTATTTTGGACAAGGAGGTCTGTAAAAGGGAGAGTAAAGCTATTTCTGGAAGACAGGGAAGTCTCTCCACTGATAAATGCAAGATCTTCCTAATCTTGAAAAATATATATTTCCAGAAATTAGTTGTCTTAGGACATGACCACCAAATATGGAGGAAGTCTCCCACCTGTGTAAGGCATCTCCAACATTTATTGGAAGTAAGGGCATATATTTTGCTCAGTTTATGAGGTGTCAAATACCATCTAGTGAGGAGCTTATAAGCATTTTCTTGTATTGGAATGCATCTTGATATCTTTTTTGGAGCAGATAACAATATGCTAACTTCGGTGTCAGAGAATGTCCGTTTTAAATCACTTTCCCATTCTCTGATGTAATATAGAGCATTAGGTTTGTCCATCAGACTGAGGTGTCTAGTTATATTAGCAATTATTTTAGTAGGAGGTTTTGTCTGAGTTAAGAGTTTCTCATACCATGAGAGATCAGAATTTGATCTAGGATGTGCGAGAAAAAGCTTGGTTTGTGCCTTTAAGTATTCGTACTGCATTGTGTGTAGTTCGTTTATGGATAGCTTGGAAGCTAATTCAGATTTATTTAAGAATACTCCAGTATCATCTAGTAATTTATCCAACCTTACTGTGCACTCAGCCAGTTGACGGGGTAATGTTTGTGAAGCTACTCTATCTCTATATAGGCAGTCTGATACCGTTGTTAATGGAGAGGGGAATTCTAAGCAATATTGTCTGATCTTTACATTCCGTAGAATTTGCAAAGTGTTTGTAAGTAGTGAGTAGTCTCTATGTGTATGAATTTCCTTTGGGTCAGAGAAGACCAGGGATCTCAAGGGCCTATTTATTTGTTCTTCTTCCATCGTTAACCATTGCTTGTGTGATGGTTTTCTTACCCAATCTATAACCCTACCTAATTGTATGGCATTATATGTTCTCTGTATGGAGGGTAGGTTTATTCCACCTATATCATAGGGCAGCTGTAGAATCTTAAAGGCCAGTCTAGGTTTAATATTACCCCATATATATCTTGAGCTTATTTTCCTGAATTGATCAAAGAACTCACGTGGGAGTTTAATAGGTAACGTCTGTAGGAGATAATTGATCTTAGGTATCACTAAAGAATTACAAATGTTTCTCCTGCCCCACCATGATATGAAAGTAGGGGACCAGGATTTTAGTATATCTGGGATACTTTTTAGTAGGGGACGGTAGTTGGCATTAAATAGTTGATCTAAGTTGGGGGTGATGTTAATCCCTAAGAATTTTATATGTTCCTTCGTCCAAAGGAAAGGTGCAGTAGTTTGTAACTTGCTTATGACTGTAGATTGTACATTAATACCCATTGCTTGGGATTTAGTAGGGTTAATTTTATAATTAGATATAAAGCTGAATGAATCAAAGGCCTGTAAAAGGATGGGAAATGCACGTAATGGATTGGTGATCAGCATAAGAAGGTCATCTGCATACGCAGCTTGTTTTATTTCCATCTTTTTACATTTTAATCCCGATATGTCTGGTGATTGGCGTATATATTGGAGTAATGGTTCTAGTGATAGTATAAAAAGAATTGGTGATAAGGGACAGCCTTGTCTTGTACCATTTTTTATATGGACTGGAGGTGATAATGTGTCATTAACTCTTATTTGGGCACTGGGTGAAGAATACATTGTGAATATAGTGTCGATAAAGGTTTCATGGAAGCCAAACCTTGACAGGGTGTTCCGCAAAAATAGCCAGGACACCCTGTCAAAGGCTTTCTCCGCATCCGTACTCAATAGTACAAGTGGGGAGTTTCTTTTCTTAGCCAGAGATATGGCATCAATCACCTTAAAGGTAGTATCTTTCCCTTCCCTATTAGGGACAAAGCCGCACTGGTCTGAATGAATAAGTGATTGTAATAGGGGTTTTATCCTTGAGGCTAATATTTTAGCGAATATTTTAACATCTAGGTTTAACAATGAAATGGGACGATAATTTGAGCACAAGGTAGGATCCTTATTAGGTTTATGAATCAGTGAGATATGTGCTGAAAGGGTTTGGGGTAGAAATGCATATCCTTTTATGGCGTGATTATAGGAATTCAATAGATATGGCAATAGGGTTTTAGAAAATGTGTTGTAGTATAATAGAGGGAGGCCGTCAGGTCCAGGTGCTTTTCCTTTGGCCATATTTTTTATAGATGTCAGTATTTCAGTTTCTGTGATTGGTTTACACAAAGATAGAGCCTGATCACCTGAGAGAGAGGGAAGTTTGAGCTTTTCCAAAAAGGAAGTTGTGAGTTCCTCTCTTTTCTTTTTTGCTTCTTCTGTGTCAGAGATATTGATATTGTAGAGGTCAGAGTAATATGTGTGGAAAGCCTCCGCAATTCCAACATCATCTGAAGAAACAGAATTGTTCTGATGCTTGATGGCCATAATTCTAGATCTCCTTTTCCTCTGTTTCAACATAGCCAACATAAATTTAGTTGGTTTATTTCCATGAGCAAAGAATTTCTGCCTTAGAGAGAGGTAGAATTTAGCAGACTGTACATTAAGTAAATCTCTTAGTTCTTCTCTCAGCTTGATCAGTTCTTTTAGGTGATTTGTGGACAAAGATTGTTTATGTATAGCATCTATTTGCTTCTATTTTCTGTATTTTTCTATTCAGAGACGTCATATGTTCCTTCCTAGTTTTGTTTAAATGGGAAGTAATAGATATAAAACCCCCCTGATAACTGATTTGTGAGATTCCCATAAAATATGGGGAGAAATGTTTTCCACATTGTTTAAAAGAAAGTATTCTTTCAGGCTGGTCTCAACGCGTTCTGTGATTATTGATTTGTCAAGAATTGTCTCGTTAAGCCTCCAGTGGAATACCCTGGGACGACTGTCCGGGACATTGAAAGACATAAAAACTGGGAAATGGTCCGAATGAATCATAGAACCGATGTTGACCTCTATACAGAGGTGTAGAAGAGCAGCCGGAAATAAAATATAATCAATTCTGTGATAAGAATTGTGTGGAGCTGAATAAAATGTGTAGTCTTTTGTATCTGGGTGGAAGGTGCGCCAGATGTCCACTAGAGAGTGTTTATGTGTTAGTTTGTTAATAGTGGCTAATGTTTTAAAAGGCACCGTAGTTTTCCCCATAGAACAGTCAAGAGAGGGTTGAAGTGAGACATTGAAATCTCCTGCTAAGATGATCAGGCCTTCTCTAAATATCTCTAATTCGTTCATAACTGTTTCATACCATTGTCTATGGGAAGAATTGGGGGCATAGATACTGGCCAGTGTGTATAGTTGTGAGTCTATGTGTCCTTTTATAAAAACAAATCTACCTTTGGGGTCTATTTTGGTTTCTACTAATGAAAAGTTGGTGTGTTTATGGATGCCTATACTGGTACCTAATTTATTAGCAAATTCAGAAGTACTGTGAAACCATAAGTTATAGGGAGAATGTGTAAGGTTCGGTGTTTTATGGTGTTTAAAATGCTTTTCCTGTAAAAACACTATCTGTACTTTTTTTTTATGAAAGTGTCTTAAAATTTGGCTTCTTTTTATTGGGGATCTTAGCCCCCTGACATTGTATGTCACTACCTGTAAATTAGTCATGTGATAGGTAAAGAGTGATGTTTGTGATAGCGACTCTTACCACGTTGTCTGAGTGATAAGGCATATTTGGGTTGGCTCGTCTGAATGGAGGTCTCCGAGTACAGATTGAGAAAGGATGTCTAGGAGGAAGAAAAGAACCAAAAACCATTAGCTGGTAATTTTTAACATTTGGAACTAAACCTGGAACATTTACACAAAATATCCTCAATAGGACGTAACTGTAAGGGAGATCTTTTGTCTCCGGGAGAGACCATGACAGGTCTGTACACCAGAATGATCTATTCTGATGTAAAAGGAGGAAGAAATAATAATACATATAAAGGGTATTGTAATGAAAAAGAAAATAGGTCAGTGAGAAGAATACATTGTAAGATATGATAGACTTAAAATCATATTTAAAAGATGAAAAGCATAACGTTATTCAAAAGGAGAGGTTGGAAGTATATTGGGTAGTTGCTCACGACCGCGTCCACTCCCTTATCCACAGCATTTAAGGATCTACATTGTAAACCTCTATGGAGGTATTGTTGCGTAACTATTGTGGATCAGAGAGGGAGTCAACACCATCACGAGGGACGCACCAACAACTAAGAGAAAGAAAGAAAGGAGAGAAAGAGAAGAGTCAAAGCCCTTATAATTACTATAATATCAATTCAAAGTTAAGAGCAGGACTGTTCATCCATCTCCCTCTGATAAGATGCGACGCGGTGTCAATTTTCCTTGTCTTTTCCTCTGCCTTGATGATTTCCCGTTGCTGACTGTTTCCCATGGAGTTGGAGGTGTGATTTCTGATGGGATGCAGATGTCAGAAGTTGTTGACCAGTCAGGGACATCTATATCATCAATTTCCATAATTTTTAGTGCTTCTTGAAGATCTCCATGTTTTTTAATAATCAATCTTCTTTCTTTCCAATGAAACAATAGTCCAAAAGGAAAAAGCCATCTGAAGGCAATACGCTTGTGTTTGAGATGGTCAGTAAATGGTTTTAGCAGTCGTCTTTTTTGCAGTGTGGCGGGGGCCAAATCTTGAAACAGCATTATTTTCACTCCTTGGTACTCTATATTTTCGCATTCTCTCGCTTTCCTCATTACCATCTCTTTTTGAGAATAATTCAAGAACCTGCAAATAATGTCCCTAGGCGGTTCATTTGGTTTTGGTTTTGGTCTTAAAGCCCGGTGAGCTCTTTCAAGTAATATTGGGTCCAAGTATTCTTCTCCTAGCACAGATGAACATATTTCTTGCACCACTTAGGCCAGACAGGTGCTGGTAGTGGGAGACTCAATTATTAGGGGAACAGATAGGGAAATCTGTCACAAAGACCGTGATCGCCGAACAGTGTGCTGTCTTCCTGGCGCTAGAGTTTGACACATCACGGATCGGGTTGACAGATTACTGGGAGGGGCTGGAGAAGATCCAGCGGTCATGGTCCATATCGGAACCAATGACAAAGTTAGGGGTAGGTGGAGAGTCCTTAAAAATGATTTCAGGGATTTAGGTCAAAAGCTTAGGGCAAGGACCTCAAATGTAGTATTTTCAGAAATACTACCGGTACCACGGGCCACACAAGAAAGGCAGCGGGAGATTAGGGAAATTAACAAGTGGCTCAAGAACTGGTGTAGGATGGAGGGGTTTGGGTTCCTGGAGAACTGGGCCGACTTCTCTGTCGACTACAGGCTCTATCGTAGGGACGGGCTGCACCTCAATGGGGAAGGGGCAGCTGTGTTGGGGAAGAAGATGGCTAGAAGGTTGGAGGAGTGTTTAAACTAGGGACTGGGGGGGAGGGTAATTACACTATAGAAGGGGAAGATAGTGCAGATAGAGACCGGGGGCAAGGTAGTGGGACTGGGGGAGGAATGGAAGGAGGGACTAGAACAGTTCAGAAGGAAAGGTGTAGGGTAAAAAATATACATAAACCTCTCAAATGTATGTATACTAATGCCAGAAGCCTGACTAATAAAACTGGTGAACTGGAATTAGTGATGTGTGAGGAGGACTATGACATAGTGGGAATAACTGAGACATGGCTGGATGATAGCTATGACTGGGCAGATAATGTACAAGGTTACAGTCTGTTCAGAAAGGATCGTCAAAACCGGAGAGGTGGAGGGGTCTGCCTTTATGTAAAGTCTTGTCTAAAGCCCACACTCCGTGAAGATATAAGTGAGGGACATGAACATGTGGAGTCACTATGGGTAGAGATACATGGAGCTAAAAACAACAATAAATTACTAATAGGAGTCTACTATAAACCACCTAATATACCAGAGTCCACAGAAAATCTACTACTAAACGAGATAGACAAGGAGGCAAATCATAATGAGGTGGTTATTATGGGGGACTTCAACTACCCAGATATAGACTGGGAAACTGAAACTTGTATATCTCATAAAGGAAACAGATTCTTGGCAATAACCAAAGACAATTATCTCTCCCAACTGGTTCAGGACCCGACTAGAGGGACGGCCATACTGGACTTAATATTAACCAATAGACCTGACAGAACAACAGACGTGCAGGTTGGGGGACACCTGGGAAATAGTGACCATAAAGTAATAACCTTCCAATTATCATTCAAAAGAGCGTTTCTACAGGGAGGAACAAAAATACCAAACTTCAAAAAAGCTAAATTTAGCCAACTAAGAGAGGCCATAGGCCAAACTAACTGGGACAAAGTCCTCAAAAATAAAAATACAGCCAAAAAATGGGATATCTTTAAAAACATCCTAAAATCTCATTGTGAGAGGTACATACCGTATGGTAATAAAAGGTTAAGGAACAAAAAGAAACCAATGTGGATAAACAGAACTGTAAAGAAAGCAATAAATGACAAAAAGAAAGCATATAAAACACTAAAACAGGAGGGTGGCACGGAAGCACTGAAAAACTATAAGGAAAAAAACAGAACATGTAAAAAACAAATAAAAGCGGCCAAACTAGAGACCGAGAGATTAATTGCCAAAGAGAGTAAAACTAACCCTAAAATGTTCTTCAATTATATAAATGTTAAAAAGTATAAATCTGAAGGTGTCGGCCCTTTAAAGAGCAATGAGGGGGAAGTCGCAGAGAGCGACGAGGAGAAAGCAAAGCTGTTAAATATTTTTTTCTCCAATGTATTCACTGAGGAAAATAAACTGTCAGATGAAATGCTGAATGTTGAAATAAATTCGCCATTAAAAGTGCCCTGTCTGACCCAGGAAGAAGTACAACAGCGACTTAAAAATATCAAAATAGACAAATCGCCAGGACCGGATGGCATACACCCCCGTATCCTAAGGGAATTAAGTAATGTCATAGCCAGACCCTTATTTCTGATATTTGCGGACTCTGTACTGACAGGGAATGTCCCACAGGATTGGCGCATGGCAAATGTGGTGCCAATATTCAAAAAGGGTCCAAAAACAGAGCCTGGAAACTATAGGCCGGTAAGTTTAACATCTGTTGTGGGTAAACTGTTTGAAGGTTTTCTGAGAGATGCTATCTTAGAACATCTTAACGGAAATAAGCAAATAACGCCATATCAGCATGGCTTCGTGAGGGATCGGTCATGTCAAACTAATTTAATCAGTTTCTATGAGGAGGTAAGTTTTAGACTTGACAGCGGCGAATCAATGGATGTCGTATATTTGGACTTCTCCAAAGCATTTGACACTGTACCACATAAAAGGTTAGTATATAAAATGAGAATGCTCGGACTCGGAGAAAACGTCTGTATGTGGGTAAGTAACTGGCTCAATGATAGAAAACAGAGGGTGGTTATTAACGGTACATACTCAGATTGGGTCACTGTCACTAGTGGGGTACATCAGGGGTCAGTATTGGGCCCTATTCTCTTCAATATATTTATTAATGATCTTGTAGAAGGCTTGCATAGTAAAATATCAATTTTCGCAGATGACACTAAACTGTGTAAAGTAATTAACACTGAAGAGGACAGTATACTGTATATATACTACAGAGGACAGTATACTGTATAAATACTACAGAGGACAGTATACTGTATATATACTACAGAGGACAATATACTACTACAGAGGGATCTGGATAGATTGGAGGCTTGGGCAGATAAGTGGCAGATGAGGTTTAACACTGACAAATGTAAAGTTATGCACATGGGAAGGAATAATGCAAGTCACCCGTACATACTAAATGGTAAAACACTCGGTAACACTGACATGGAAAAGGATCTAGGAATTATAATAAACAGCAAACTAAGCTGTAAAAACCAGTGTCAGGCAGCTGCTGCCAAGGCCAACAAGATAATGGGTTGAATCAGAAGGGGCATAGATGCCCGTGATGAGAACATATTCTTACTACTTTACAAATCACTGGTCAGACCACACATGGAGTACTGTGTACAGTTCTGGGCTCCTGTGAACAAGGCAGACATAGCAGAGCTGGAGAGGGTCCAGAGGAGGGCAACTAAAGTAATAACTGGAATGGGGCAACTACAGTACCCTGAAAGATGATCAAAATTAGGGTTATTCATGTTAGAAAAAAGACGACTGAGGGGAGATCTAATTACTATGTATAAATATATCAGGGGTCAGTACAGAGATCTCTCCCATCATCTATTTATCCCCAGGACTGTGACTGTGACGAGGGGACATCCTCTGCGTCTGGAGGAAAGAAGGTTTGTACACAAACATAGAAGAGGATTCTTTACGGTAAGAGCAGTGAGACTATGGAGCTCTCTGCCTGAGGAGGTGGTGATGGTGAGTACAATAAAGGAATTCAAGAGGGGCCTGGATGTATTTCTGGAGTGTAATAATATTACAGGCTATAGCTACTAGAGAGGGGTCGTTGATCCAGGGAGTTATTCTGATGCCTGATTGGAGTCGGGAAGGAATTTTTTATTCCCCTAAAGTGAGGAAAATTGGCTTCTACCTCACAGTTTTTTTTTGCCTTCCTCTGGATCAACTTGTAGGATGACAGGCCGAACTGGATGGACAAATGTCTTTTTTCGGCCTTATGTACTATGTTACTATGTTACTATGTTACTTTGGGGACCGCTTCATTGGCTACTGACTCTGGGACGCCTCTAAAACATATGTTATTGCGGCGTCCTCGGTTCTCTTGGTCCTCTATATGGTCATAGAGATAATTGATATGTTGCTGGTATGAGTGGAGAGCCTCTGAGTTTGTTTTTGTATAGTCGACTAATACTGATTGTGTGGCTTCCAGATTTTCGACTCTATGGCCCACTTGTTTCATTTCTTTTTTGAGGTCAGCAAGTTCTTCCAATATAGGATTGACAGCTTTAGTGAAAGCCTGTGAAATACAGGATCTAGAGATGGGAAGTTCAGAAGAAGTTTCAATTGTGTCTTCAGGATCACTCTCATTATCTGCTTGTGAATGAGGCGATTTTGAAGCAGCTGATTTAGTATTAAGTGCGTTAGTATTGGATTTTTTCATCATGTAACTATCCAGATCAGATTGATGCGTAAGTGAGAGTTGACGTTTTTTAGGTGGGTCTGGTCTAGAACCATGATATCTTCCGATCTTCACCATAGGAATGTATTTAAATAGCCCCGCGGGTAGATTATTCTTCTTCTCACATAACCTTAATGAAGGTGTTAAATAATCATGGCATTATATTGACTGTGTAGATAACACTTTCAGAGATAGAGGAACATTGAAATGTATTGAGAGATTCTCAGGTAGGAGAATATCGCCACCTACTGGATAGTTCTTGTATATATTTCTCAATAGCTCCAATTACTTTTTATTACTTAGATTGTAAAAAACACATATATTTCAGATTCAGTGGTAATGATGATGGATGAGTATATAGAGGGTCTCACAAATCGTTATATTAAAGTCCTCTATACATAGATGAGAGTGAAGTATCGCTGATATTGCAGCATTTATCAGTGTGTAACTAAAATGGCGTCGGCTTCACTCCTCACCTCACTACAGCCGGACATGGGAGGATGTAGGAACTGAGCAGCAATTTACTTGGGTCAGTATCTCAGGACCAGCCAGGTAAGCCCTGTGTTACCACTATGGGAAACTTACTGCGATCCAGAGGTATATCGCTGTAACGACGTCTCTTCAGTCCTATGTATGGCAGTTTATTCCATGATGGCGTCGCCGCTGTACAGTGGTATTTTCAGCAGTCCGGTTATATAGTGCCGATTATATGGCACCGGAGGGACTGACTTTATTGTCTGACCTTGGTTAGTTGTTTGGTCAGCGGTGAGCGGTGATTAAATTCGGGCAGCTTATTTCTTCTTCACCGTGTGCCGCGATTTGTTGTATCCCTTCCTCTGATACAGGCTGGGTCTGCTGCACAGCGTAACACACTGCTGATGATAAGGCAGATTCCGAGGTCAGCTATATCGCCCCTCCGAAAAACGGCTTGTGTTCTGCGGCTAGGCGCCAAAATAGAGCACCCTGCTTTCCGGTGTGGTGTAGGCCGCAACCACCGACCACCCCAGATCCTCACAAAAGTAACCTCTTTGGGTTCCTGGTGGTGTACTGGGATCAGATCTACACTTTTTTTAGTGCAAACACTCCAGATTTTCCGAAATAAATTCAGTTTTCTCTGAACTGACTGCAGAGCTCCGCTATGCTGCTTTCACTCAGCTCTGCAGCTAGCTCCACCCCCCAACTTTCGATGTTCTTTTATGCGCCTACCATGGTGATCCCGGGTGGCGGGGAATCAGGGTTCCAGGCCGGAGAGGGAGCGTGAGAAAGTGAGACCACATCCAGGGGAGGATTCATTTTTTCAAATTTAAAATGATAGAGTTGAAATATGGGAGAAATTGTTAAAGCGTAAAAGTGTGACAACTTTTCAAAGTTTAAGCATTGAATGAAAGGATGTGGTGCTGAATAATTTATAAAATTTTATTCCCTGTCACCTATGTGTTTATTCACGTCTAAAATTGTATAGTGTCAACCCAAGAATGTAACAGAAAAATTGAAATTTATTACGCTGTCAACTAGGTAGAGGATATATTACACCCAAAAATTTGTGAATTTCACTAAAAAATGTAACTGACAATTTTTTTTAACCTGTCTACTAGGTATAGCAGTGGTACTATACACCCAAAAATTTGTTTATTTCGCCAGAAAATGTAACAATTTTTTTTTACCGGTCCACTAGGTATAGTAATGGTACTATACACCCAAAAATTGGTGAATTTCACCAGAAAATTTTAATGACAAAGTAGTGAAATGATATAAAATAAAAAACACGTACAAAAATAAAATATGGATTTATGAGGTGGAGGTCCATATGGAGTAGGAGTTTGAGGAGGGGGTGGACGTAGCAGAGTAGGTGGAAGCGGCGGTGGAGGAGGACGAGGTATCCAACACAGGTTTTTGGTTTTAATTTAATTTTGTAAAATTAGGGTACACTCCAAAAGAGCGTGAAATATCCAAAATACAAACATGAGCAATTGCGCTGCAGTACAACAATGGCTGGGTAAGGCCGGTATACATGTCTATTCTGCACAAGCTACGGACAAGTCCTGAGGGATCCATGTCTGGTTCATTTTAATGAACGTGAGCTTGTCCACATTGGCTGTGGACAGGGGGCTGCGCTTGTCTGTGATAACGCCCCCTGCCGTGCTAAACACACGTTCAGATAATGCACTGGCTGCAGGGCAGGCCAGCACCTCCAAGGCGTAAAGGGCAAGCTCTGGCCACGTGGACAATTTGGAGACCCAGAAGTTGAATGGGGCAGACCCATCATTCAGTACGTGTAGGCGTGTGCACACATAGTGCTCCACCATGTTGGTGAAATGCTGCCTCCTGCTAAGACCTTCCATATCAGCTGGTGGTGCTGGTTGTTGTGGCGTGCTGACAAAGCTTTTCCACATGTCGGCCATGCTAACCCTGCCTTATGAGGTGCTGGCGGTCCCCCAGCTGCGTTGGCGACCTCTTCCTCGTCCTTTGCCTTGTGCTTTTACTGTGCCCCCGCTGTCAGGTGGGAATGCCACCAGCAGCGTGTCTACCAGCGTGCACTTGTACTCGCGCATCTTACGATCACGCTCCAGTGAGGGAATTAAGGACGGTACGTTGTCCTTGTAACGGGGATCCAGCAGCGTGGCCAACCAGTAATCAGCACAAGTTAGAATGTGGGCAACTCTGCGGTCGTTGCGGAGACACTGCAGCATGTAATCGCTCATGTGTGCCAGGCTGCCCAGAGGCAACGAAAAGCTGTCCTCTATGGGAGGTGTGTGTGTCTGTGTCCTCTGTATCCCCCCATCTACGCACCAGTGATGGCCATGAGCTGGTCTGGGTGCCACCCTGCTGGGAACATGGTTCCTCCTCCTCCTCCATCTCCTCCTCCTCATCCTCCAGAACTGTGGCCTGGCTGGACAATTGTGTACCTTGGGTTTGTGGGTGCAGGAACCCACCCTCGGATCCACTTGGGAATGACTGGCCGGAAATCCTACGAAATGATCCCTCTTCCTCCTCCTCCTCCTGTGCCACATCCTCTTCCATCATCGCCAGGAGCGTTTTTTCAAGGAGGCATAGAAGTGGGATAGTAACGCTGGGAACGGCATTATCGGCACTGGCCATGTTGGTGGAGTACTCATAACAGCGCAACAAGGAACACAGGTCTCGCATGGAGGCCCAGTCATTGGTGGTGAAGTGGTGCTGTTCCGCCGAGCGACTCACCCGTGCGTGCTGCAGCTGAAACTCCACTATCTCCTGCTGCTGCTCGCACAGTCTGGCCAGCATGTGCAAAGTGGTGTTCCACCTTGTGGGTACGTCGCATATGAGGCAGTGAGCGGGAAGGCCGAAGTTACGCTGCAGCGCTGACAGGCGAGCAGCAGCAGGGTGAGAACGCCGAAAGTGCGCACAGACGGCCCGCACTTTATGCAGCAGCTCTGACATATTGGGGTAAGTTTTAATGAATCTCTGCACCACCAAATTCAGCACATGCGTCAGGCAAGGGATGTGCGTTAAACCAGCTAGGCCCAGAGCTGCTGCGAGATTTCGCCCATTATCTCACACCACCAGGCCGGGCTTGAGGCTGATTGGCACAAACCACTCATCAGTCTGTTGTTCCATGCACGTCCACAGCTCCTGCGCGGTGTGGGGTTTGTCCCCCAAACAGATAAGTTTTAAAACTGCCTGCTGTCGTTTACCCCTGGCTGTGCTGAAGTTGGTGGTGAAGGTGTTACGCTGACCGGGTGAGGAGCCGGTAGAGGATGAGGAAGCGGAGTAGGAGGAGGAAGCAACAGGAGGCAAACTGAAGCGCCCTGCAATCCTCGGTGGTGGAAGGACATGCGCCAAACTGCTATCCGCCTCAGGCCAAGCCGCCACTGCATTTACCCAGTGTGCTGTTATGGAGATATAACGGCCCTGACCGTGCTTACTGGTCCACGTATCCGTAGTCAGGTGCACCTTGCCACAGATGGCGTTGCACAGTGCACACCTGATTTTGTCCCCTACTTAGTTGTGCAGGGAAGGGATGGCTCGCCTTGAAAAGTAGTGGCGGCTGGGCACGACGTACTGTGGGACAGCCACCGCCATAAGGCCTTTAAAACTATCCGTCTCCACCAGACGGAATGACAGCTTTTAAAGCCAGTAATTTAGAAATGCTGGCATTCAGGGCTAGGGATCGCAGGTGGGTAGGGGGGTACTTCCTCTCCCTCTCCAGCGTTTGGGAGATGGAGAGCTGAACGCTTCCGTGTGACATTGTGGAGATGCTTGGTGACCCAGGCGTTGGTGTTACTGGCAGATCCTCTGTTTGCGGGGTGGCAGGTGGCACTGTCACTCCAGAGGTGGATGAAGAGGCCGAGACTGCAGCAGAAGAGGAAGCAGGAGGAGCCAGAGACCTTTCTTGGTTTTTGAGGTGTCTACTCCACTGCAGCTCGTGCTTTGCACTTAGATGCCTGGTCATGCAGGTTGTGCTCAGGTTGAGAACGTTTATGCCTCGCTTCAGGCTCTGATTGCACAGCGTGCAAACCACTCGTGTCTTTTCGTCAGCACATTGTCTGAAGAACTGCCATGCCAGGGAACTCCTTGGAGCTGGCTTTGGTGTGCTCGGTCTCTTGCTGCGGTGGGCAGTAGCAGGCGTACTGTCTAGAGGACAGCCACTCCGCTTTTTCACCCTGCTCCCTCTTCTGCCGTGCTGGTGGCTCTGTGCGACCACTGCCTCTTCCTCCGAACTACATAGGTCACTCGCATGACCTTGATTACATGTGGGGTTCGAGGACCTCATCGTCCTCCACATCATCTTCCACCCAGTCTTCACCCCTGCCTTCCTTGTCGGTCTGCACACTTTCAAAAGCCCCAGCAGTTGGCACCTGTGTTTCGTCATCATCCGAGACGTGCTGCGATGGTCCTCCCATGTACCCATCTTGAAAGATAAGTGATTGGGCATCGGTGCACTCAATCTCTTCCACTTCTGGGGCAGGGCTAGGTGGATGGCCCTTGGAAACCCTGCTAACAGAGTCATCAAAAAGCAGAAGAGACTGCTGCATGACTTGGGACTCAGACTGCTTGGCTGATTTTGAGGTGAAAGACTGATGGACATCGGCTGCAGGTGCCAACTGTGGTCTTCTAAGGTCAGACAGTTAACCGCTTGTTGATTGGCTGCTGTGCAGCCTTTCAAAAAGCGCCAAGAAAGCGGCGAACACCAAACCCGGAACTTTTACGGAAAAGTTCGGGTTCGGGGTCCAAAAAATCCTAAAGTTCGGTACGAACCCGAACTTTACAGTTCAGGTTCGCTCAACCCTAATCACACGATAACCCCCTGCTGGGACCTCCAGCAATCAGCTCTGTGGGCATTCAATTTTCCAGCAGCGCCTCCGCAGGGGTAATCAGGTATTACCCAGTGTCCATTCTAATTGGTGGAATGTCTGTTTAATAGAAGACAGGAGAGGTCCTCCAGAGTAAGAGATAATCTTAACCCCTTTTTGAAGAGCTGGCTGTGGACTAAAGATTCCGCAGATTGCGAAACACACATGGCCCGGTGTACGTGTTTTGGGGATCCACAATTTGCAGATCCGCAAAACACTATGGTCGTGTAAATGTGGTCTAAGACAGCGTCAGAATGGTCAACCAGAGCACAGGAGAATCTGCTGACACTGTCACATGACTGCCTGCCTGCTGTCCATTCATGGCGCTGTGAGCGCAGCGCTGCTTGGATATTAAACCCGAGCCCCACAGCGCCACTGCCTGTGTGCATGTGCTGTTTGAGAGCGAGCAGACAGAGGGAGTGAAGGGGTGTGTTCTGCTGCCTCACTCAGGGCCGGATTAACATAGGGGCGGATGGAGCAGCAGCTCCAGGCCCCTGTGTGAAAATAGGCCCAGCAGGCAGCAGCCCGCAATTGCCCCCTCCCCGAGCTGGCGGCGTGCCGGCACAGGGAGATGAGCGCTTCCATTGTGGAAGCACTCATCTCCATCTGTCTCGCTGTCCTCAGGACAGCGAGACAGATGGCTGTGCTGCAGCAGGGCCGGGGAGAGGCGTGTCCCTCCCCTGTGTCTCTGATAGGCTGCAGGCACTAGGCTGGCAGCCTATCAGAGGCCGGCGCAGGCGGCACGATGACGTTATCCTGCCACCTGAGCCGTACAGCGCGGGACACAGGCCTGAAGAGGCCTGCATCGCATCGCTGACATGGAGGTAAGTATAAGTGTTTTTTTTTTTTTAGATGTATTACAATACTTTTAAGAAAAGTCTTTTACTGGCACATGATGGGGGGTGCCTCTTTTTACTGGCACATGATGGGGCATGGGGGGGGCCCTCTTGTTACTGGCACATGATGGGGAATAGAGGGGGGCCTCTCGTTACTGACACATGATGGGGGGGCCCTCTTTTTACTGGCATATGATGGGGGGGCATCTATGGGGGCACTTTTTACTGGCACATTATTGGGGGCACTTTTTACTGGCACATTCCTGGTGGGCACTATAGGGGCATCTACTCAGGCCACAAAGAATGGGCATTTATATGGGGGCTCTGTACAGTAGCATTTTATACTGGGGCACATTATGGTGGGTACTGTTGGGGAGAGGAGTACTATGGGGTCATCTACGGGGGCACTAATAAGGGGTATTTTATACTTGCAAATTATGGGGGACACTGAGGGCATCTACTGGGGCATTTTATACTGGTAAATTATGGGGGGCACTAGGAGGAAGGGGGGAGAGGAGCACTATGGGGGCATTTACTGGGGGGAACTATATAGGGGTATTTTATACTGGCACATTATGGGGGCACTATGGGGACATTAGCTCAACTGGGTGCATTATAAGGGGGTATTTTTTGCAGAGGAGAATTATTTCTACTGGGGGGGGGGGGCGCATTATGGTGGGCTTTATTACTCCCCATGGTATGACCCCCTAGTAGCAGCACCAGCCTCTCCCTGCTCTGCTATCCCTCTGCCCTTTCTCCAAATCCTTATTATGAAATCTTTCTCATTAGGATAAAACACAACTTCAGCTCCGCCGAGCCACGGGCCAAGTGTTGAAGTGGTGTCCGAGATCCCCAAGGGCCAAGCCAAGTAATTGTAAGTTTTCATGTGAAATATTTTATACACATATAGCATACACCGTGCCACACAATATACCGCTACACTGTGCCTCACAATATACAGTATACTTCTACACTGTACTAGAGTTGTTGCGATACCAAATTTTTGATTTGGTTTCGATACCATGAAAAAGTATTGCGATACTCGATACCATTCGAAAAAAATAAACCAACAAAGCCACGTGCATTCCGCATTTAAAAAAATGGCGAATCGCGCAGTTTTTATTTATTTTTTCTGTTCCAGCGTTCACCGCATAGATTTTTTTTATATTTTAATAGTTTGGACTTTTCTGACCTGGCGATATGTAATATGTTTATTATTTATACATTTTATATGTGAAATTGGGAAAAGGGGGTGATTCATACTTAAAATTTTGGTGTTTTTTTTTTAAACTTTTTTATTTTTTTACACTTTTTATTTAATAACTATTTCCCCCCTTAGGGGCTAGAACCTGGGATTTTTTTCATCCCTTGTCCTATTCACCCTGATAGAGCTCTATTAGGGTGAATAGGACTTCACACTGTCCCTGCTGCTCTGTGCTTTGTGCACACAGCATCAGGGATGTTACCATGGCAGCCAGGGCTTCAGTAGCATCCTGGCTGTCATGGTAACCGATCGGAGCCCCAGGATTACACAGCTGGGGCTCCGATCAGAAGCTGCCACTGCACCACCAATGAGGGGTAGGGGAGGGGACCCTGTGGCCACTGCCACCAATGAGGGGGAGGGGACCCTGTGGCCACTGCCACCAATGATTTTAATACTGGGGGGGTTGAGAGGGGCCGGCGCACTGTGCCACCAATTATTTTAATGGGGTGGGGGGTTGAGATTGTGAAAACTCAAATCCGATGGTATATTCTAACCCCCAGGCGTTCCCATGGTGACAGGGACGCTTGCCTGGGGGTTAGAATATACAGGGCCACACCGCTCACAGGAGTACATTTATAAACTAATCAGTAACTTTAACTTTAATCATTGACATTGCTGATCTCTTTACTTGGATACCTTACTCTGTCTTAGCTCTGGTAACAGCAGGCAGTGCGGGCGGGCGTCACTCACTCACTGACGTCACGCGCCTGCTCCTCCCACTAGGTGGCGCAGGCGCATGACGTCAGTGAATGAGCGCCGCCCGCCCGCACTGCCTGCTGTTACCGGAGCTAAGACAGAGTAAGGTATCCAATCCAAGTAAAGAGATCAGCAATGATTAAAGTTAAAATTACTGATTAGTTTATAAATGTACTCTGAGAGCGTCGGGGAGGGGGGGATCTGTGGATGTTACTGTTTAGGGGAGGGAGATTTGTGGATGGCACTGTTTAGGGGGGGGGATATGTGGATGGCACTGTTTAGGGGGGGGATCTGTGGATGTTACTGTTTAGGGGAGGGAGATCTGTGGATGGCACTGTTTAGGGGGGGGGGATATGTGGATGGCACTGTTTAGGGGGGGATCTGTGGATGTTACTGTTTAGGGGAGGGAGATCTGTGGATGGCACTGTTTAGGGGAGGGAGATCTGTGGATGGCACTGTTTAGTGGAGGGAGATCTGTGGATGGCACTGTTTAGGGGAGGGAGATCTGTGGATGGCACTGGTTTAGGGGAGGGAGATCTGTGGATGGCACTGGTTTAGGGGAGGGAGATCTGTGGATGGCACTGGTTTAGGGGAGGGAGATCTGTGGATGGCACTGGTTTAGGGGAGGGAGATCTGTGGATGGCACTGGTTTAGGGGAGGGAGATCTGTGGATGGCACTGTTTAGGGGAGAGGGATCTGTGGATGGCACTGTTTAGGGGAGAGGGATCTGTGGATGGCACTGTTTAGGGGAGGGAAATCTGTGGATGTTACTGTTTAGGGGAGGGGGATCTGTGGATGGCACTGTTTAGGGGAGGGGGGGGATCTGTGGATGGCACTGTTTAGGGGAGGGGGATCTGTGGATGGCATATAGGAAGGGGTGGGGTTTAGAGAGAAAGGGGTTTGGCCTTGACAGGAAGGGGTGGGTAAAATTTATATTAGTGGGGGTGCCCGAGTTTAGTCTCGCCTAGGGCAGCACAAAACCAAGATACACCACTACACTGACCACGTCGCTGCTGCTGCCGCGCCTACCGGGCTGCCGGCCGCGCTGGAGGACAGAGGAAGTAGTGAGCACTTGGCACTGACTTACGTGCTCCCTCCCCGCTCCGCCTCCTGGCTCAGCCGCTCCGCTGCTCTGGTCTCTGCTCAGTCGCTTGCCTGACTGGGTGGGAGCTCTGGAAGGGGTGGTGGGAGGCCCAATAGATATGTGGGGGGGGCCCCATAATTTTCTTTTGCTATGGGGCCCATGCATTTATAGCTACGCCCCTGTTCCTGCCCCAGCTGCGGCCCGTGGAGTCGAGCAGATCTCTCTGCAAAATGTGGCCACTTCCCTTACACAAATCTATACATTGTTGAACTCCCTTAACTCCTCTCTCCAGGATTTGCAACAGCGTATGGAGTCGGTGACAGCCGCCGGCCCCCCAGCCGCGGCTGTCCCGGTGGTTCCCGCAGCCCCCCCAGTGCTCTCAGGTATCCCTGCTTCACCTCCCTCTATTACTCCAGCTCACTTTGTGCCCCCTAGCATCAGGAAGGACATCCTGGAGGGGAAGGATGTGAATCTCTCTCCCTTGCTGTTGGCGTCGCAGGACATGACCGAGAACAAGGCCTTTGCCTGCAGGGACATTTCAGTGATCCTTAAAGCGAAGGATCCCCGTCTCAACCGTAAGCTGTCCCTGCCCAAGTTCATGCTGGAGTTCAGCGTGTACAGAGACGTGGTCTGTTCGGTGGCGCCCAACAGGAGGGAGGAGTTGGACCTGTATCTGTACCGAGTAGTGGAGTTGGGTCACAGGTATGGTGGTTGGGCGTTCTACGACTACCACAGGTCTTTTTCGGCTAAGGCAGCGGCCACCCTGGCTCAGTTCCAAGTTGTGACCAACTGGGGCGGCGTGGACATGGAGCTGTTCTGCCGTTATTTTGAAAGTTTGAGGGCACCGGTGTGTGCCATCTGCCAGTCCTTCTCCCATGCCACCACTTGGTGTCCCTCCGCCGAGATCCCCTCCGTCCAGGGTTCTTCCAGATCGGCTGCAGCCTCTCTCCCGAATCCTAAGCAGGCTGTGCAGCTGGATAAATTGGGTAGGCCCATTCATTTTTTGGGCAAGGCCCAGATATGCAACAATTTCAATTATACCGCCTGTAACTTTGGGCAATGCCGCCTCCTGCACATCTGTGCCTTGTGCTTTCGGGCCTACCCCAAAATTGGCTTGCACCTTGCGGCAGGGGGATTCAGCATGACTAAGGAGGGTTGACGTGGGGTTCCCGAGTCACTGTCTGGTGGGTCACCCGTCCTCGTCTTTCCGTGACTTCCTGGTACAGGGGTTCACCCTGGGGTTCCACACGGGGTTAATCATCTTGCCCACCTCCTCTTTTGAGTGCAGGAATCTGCTGTCGTCCTCCCTAGATCCGGACGAAGTTGACGGATTGCTGGCTCAGGAGCTGGAAAAGGCTTTTCTTATTGGTCCCTT
The DNA here is from genome assembly GCF_905171765.1 of Bufo bufo. NCBI lineage: Eukaryota > Metazoa > Chordata > Amphibia > Anura > Bufonidae > Bufo > Bufo bufo. Next base: position 23,920,593 of record NC_053389.1, on the reverse strand, counting down.
TGTCACCCCCCCTTTCGGAACTTGGAGGGTGAGCCCTATTGGATTGGTCAGAGGTAAATTTTGCAATAAACCCCGCTTAATTTATGATTTGTCTGGGCCTCACTCATCCAGTGTGCCTAGTCTGAATTCACTAATCCCGTCGGAGGAGTTTTCACATAAATATTCCTCTGTGGATCAGGCGATTCAGACAATCATTCGGGCAGGCAGGGGTGCCTGGTTGTCCATCTTATGCTTAAAAGCGTCGGAAATGTCCGCTTTGGACAACCAGGCACCCCTGCCTGCCCGAATGATTGTCTGAATCGCCTGATCCACAGAGGGTCCTCCATCTTATGCTTAAAAGCGTCGGAAATGTCCGCTTTGGACAACCAGGCACCCCTGCCTGCCCGAATGATTGTCTGAATCGCCTGATCCACAGAGGGTCCTCCATCTTATGCTTAAAAGCGTCGGAAATGTCCGCTTTGGACAACCAGGCACCCCTGCCTGCCCGAATGATTGTCTGAATCGCCTGATCCACAGAGGAATATTTATGTGAAAACTCCTCCGACGGGATTAGTGAATTCAGACTAGGCACACTGGATGAGTGAGGCCCAGACAAATCATAAATTAAGCGGGGTTTATTGCAAAATTTACCTCTGACCAATCCAATAGGGCTCACCCTCCAAGTTCCGAAAGGGGGGGTGACAAAGGGACCAATAAGAAAAGCCTTTTCCAGCTCCTGAGCCAGCAATCCGTCAACTGCTGTCATTTCTTTGGGTGTCCGGCTGGACACGCTGCGCATGCAGGCCAGTTTACCCCAGGATAAATTGGACAGCATCAAGCCCGCCAGCCGCGCCATGCTCCGGGCCGGCTCTGCCACCAGGAGGGAGCTGCAGTCTTTGCTAGGCATGCTTAATTTTGCCATGCGGATTATACCGCAGGGCAGGTCCTTCATCTCCAGGTTGCTTGCGCTGCTGCCTTCGGCTCCTGATGCAGAGTCCTTGGTTCGATTGAACCCATGAGCACGAGCGGACCTGGCGATGTGGGACGAGTTTCTCAGTCGGTGGAATGGTGTGTTCATGTTTATCCCGCAGGCCTCAGCGGATTGGTGTGCCGATGCCGCAGCCTCAAGGGGCTACGCGGCCATTTTTGGCCCCCACTGGCTAGCAGCCCCCTGGATGGAAGAGGTTTTGGAGATTCCAGAATTTTCAAGTACCTCTTCTCTTTTCGAAATTTACCCTATCGTGGCTGCTGCCACAGTTTTGGAACACTTGTGGTCGGGTCAAACAGTAACGTTTCTCACTGATAATCAGGCTACCTCCGATATCATCACTAAAGGCAGATCCAAGTCCCTAGTCATTATGTCCCTTCTGAGGAGGCTGGTATGGTTGTCTCTGCAACATAGTTTCAATATAGCCTGTTCGTTTATCCCCGGGAGGGGGAACACTGCTGCGGATTAATTTCCCCCTTTTTTTCCAACAGCATCCAGAGGCAGACGTTACAGCCACTCCGGTGCCACCTTTCTCTCTGCTAATTCTGGACCGACCTCTCATTGGCCCACCGCCTGCCACATCATTCAGAAGTCGTTATCCGATAACACAAGGAGGGCTTACTCCTCAGCATGGCTCAGGTTTCTAGATTTTCAGGAGAGGTACCCGAGACTAGACTCGGGCAACATCAAATACATACTGTCATCGTATTGCCACACCAACCTGGGTCTTTCACATAGTACCATCAAGCTGTATTTAGTGGGGGTGCAACATCACATGTCCCTCCAGGACCCCGACAGGCCATTTCTCTTTTCAGCGCATCCCGTTAAGGCCATACTCAGGGGAATCCAGAAGCTGCAGCCAGGGTCAAGACTCATCCGCCTTCCCGTTACGGAGGGGATTTCCCGGGATCTTGATGGAGGGCTGTCGTGGGCACCTCTTGGTGTACTGCCCAGCCTGGTTTTGAAGGCGGCAATCTACTTAGCCTTCTACGGGTTTCTAAGGCCCGGAGAGTTCACTGTTACCAGGCCGCAGGGTCACGCTCTTGCCAGGAGACAGCTAGTTCATTACCCCACCTTCTTCTCACTTTGTTTGGAACACTCGAAGACACTGCAACCTGGCAAAAGCATGGAGGTCAAGTAATTCCCTTCACAGAATGCCTGGTGTCCAGTCAGAGTTCTGGACCAGCTGCTAGCTGCTCTCGGTCATTCCTCTCCGGACAGTCCCCTGTTGCTTTTCTCAGGAGGTCCACTCAGCTCCGCACATTTTATTAGAGATGTACGCATCCTCCTAGCCAACAGGGGTCTCAACCCCGAGCAATATTCCGGGCATTCCTTCAGGATAGGGGCAGCTTCTGCGGCATCCAGGCAAGGTGCTCCAGTGCATGTCATTAAGCAGTTGGGAAGGTGGAGTTCAGGGTGTTATGCTAGGTATGTGCCTGATCCACAGCTGGAAATGGCGCAGGCATTCTACAAACTTCTGCTGTAGTTGTTACTTTAATTAATGTATCCCCTTTTCTACTAAGTGGTTTTTGCCCCCTTATTGCATACTGACCATAGTGACTGTGGCACACCTCAAGTCAAGGTTAGGTAGGGTCATCACCTGCATGTTACAGGTACGAATTAGTGGGGCTCAGACTACAAGTTTGAGGCCAATTATTGGCCGGATTTGTGGGAGGAGCCCCGCACATTTAAACCCCTCTGGTTCCCCCACTCACAAGTCATTTTATGTATTTTTATATGCTCCTGAAGAAGGGGACCTCTATGGTAATCCCCGAAACACGTCGAGCTTATTTCCTCATTAACTACTTTCCTTTTATTGGAGTCCTCTGATCCATCTTGCTGAACGGACGGGTGGTTGGTATTCTACAGGCTACCTCGGCGAGGGAGGTGAGGAATGCAAGTGTCTTGAGTTTATCTTGCACCCCCTCCCTGGTGAAGTATTCCATGCGGTATACTGTAATTTTAACTCCAAGTTTTCTGACTGGTTAACAGATAAACGTGTCTACCACTTTTATATGCATCCCTAGCGTTTTTACCACTTAGTAACTTTCTGTGTGGGCACTTGGTGTATATTGGCGCCTCACGCCTTTCTTTCTTTACATTTTATCACAGTCTCACACTGATTAATGAAGTCTCTTTAGTAGGTTGCTGCCTCGTCTTCCACCACTCTGCTCATCTATCTTGTACAACAAGGACATACGGTACTACTTTAAAAAAAAAAATTATTTCTCCCAACTCAGAGGGGGCAGGGACAGCCTTCCACCTACTGAGTAGGGCAAAAAACACTTAGGTAGTTAACCCATGGACAGCTCTTGAAATCACAAGCATAACCTAGAAAATGCAGTAAACTCTTAGGCCTCATGCACACTGCTTTTGCCGAACGTGGCCCGCATCGCGGCCCTCAAACTGTGGGTACGCAAAATGCGGGCACCGGCCGTTTGCTCACCGCATCACGGATGTGGACCCAATTAACTTGAATGGGTCCACAATCCGGAAGGTGCGGAATGGAATGAAGGCACAGAACCCCACGGGCCACGGAAGCAATACGGAGTGCTTCCGTGGAATTTATCTCTGTGCCTCCGCACTGCAAAAAAATAAATAAAATATATAACTTTTTGCTGTGCAGATGTATCACGGACCCATTCAAGTTGATTGACCCATTCAAGTCCCCAATGGACAGAACAGCCGAGCATCGGCCGTGTGGATGAGGTCTTAACCCCTTAAATACCGTGACTATTTCCATTTTTACGTTTTGGATTTTTCCTCCCCACATTCCAATAGCCATAACTTTTTTATTTTTCTATTCACATAGTTATATGAGGGCTTATTTTTTGCAGGATAAGATGTATTTTTTAATTTAATTTACAATGTCTTGTATTAGAAAACGGGAAAAAAATTCTGTGCGGCAAAATTGAAAAAAAAAAAACAACCAGAAATCCGGCAAGTTTCTTGTGGTTTTGAGATCACAGCGTTCACAATGCACTGAAAATGAGCTGACGTCCTTATTCTGTGGCAAATACAAATGCAGCAATACCAAACTTGATTTTAGTGTTTTTTTTACTACTTTTAAAAAAGTAAAAAGCTTTGGAAAAAATCTAAATTTTCTTTGCATTACCATTTTCTGACAACCATAACTTATTTATTTTATTTATTTCAGTCTACTGAGCTGTATAAGGGCTTGTTTCTTGCGTAACAAACTAGTTTTTATTGGTACCATTTTTGTAGTATGTAAGACTTTTTCAGATGCGGTGATACCCAATATGTTTAAATTTTTTTTGTTTATATATTTTTATATGTAAAATTGGGAAAGGGGGTGATTTAAACTTTTAATTTTTTTTTTAAAAACTTTTTACTTATTTTTTTTAACCTTAGGAACCTAGTACATGGGATCTTTTGATCCCCTCTCCTATTCACCCTAATAGATCTTATTAGGGTGAATAGGATTTTTACAGTCCCCATTCCCAGCTGTGCCTCGTACATAGCTCAGTATGGAGACAGCCATGGCAAGCCTGGAGAGCTTCAGCAGCGTCCAGGCTGCCATGGCAACCGATTGTAGCCTAGCCCTGCGATTTCACTGCTGGGGCTCCGATCGGAAGGAAGAGGGAGCCCCATCGCTCTGCCGTTACTCACAAGTCCGCCGATTAGCAGTGATCGCAGCACTTGAGGGGTTAGATGACAGGGGAGGCACGATCGCCACTTCCTGTCAGTACAGGCGGGTGTCGGCTATATGATACAGCCAGCAACCGCCGTGTATGGAGTGGGCCCGCTGCAGAGGCCCGCTCCATACACGCGCAGGCACATTACTCCATATATACAGTACTGACCAAAAGTTTGGACACACCTTCTCATTCAAAGAGTTTTCTTTATTTTCATGACTATGAAGGCATCAAAACTATGAATTAACACATGTGGAATTATATACATAACAAACAAGTGTGAAACAACTGAAAATATGTCATATTCTAGGTTCTTCAAAGTAGCCACCTTTTGCTTTGATTACTGCTTTGCACACTCTTGGCATTCTCTTGATGAGCTTCAAGAGGTAGTCCCCTGAAATGGTTTTCACTCCACAGGTGTGCCCTGTCAGGTTTAATAAGTGGGATTTCTTGCCTTATAAATGGGGTTGGGACCATCAGTTGCGTTGAGGAGAAGTCAGGTGGATACACAGCTGATAGTCCTACTGAATAGACTGTTAGAATTTGTATTATGGCAAGAAAAAAGCAGCTAAGTAAAGAAAAACGAGTGGCCATCATTACTTTAAGAAATAAAGGTCAGTCAGTCAGCCGGAAAATTGGGAAAACGTTGAAAGTAAGGGCTATTTGACCATGAAGGAGAGTGATGGGGTGCTGCGCCAGATGACCTGGCCTCCACAGTCACCGGACCTGAACCCAATCGAGATGGTTTGGGGTGAGCTGGACCGCAGAGTGAAGGCAAAAGGGCCAACAAGTGCTAAGCATCTCTGGGAACTCCTTCAAGACTGTTGGAAGACCATTTCAGGGGACTACCTCTTGAAGCTCATCAAGAGAATGCCAAGAGTGTGCAAAGCAGTAATCAAAGCAAAAGGTGGCTACTTTGAAGAACCTAGAATATGACATATTTTCAGTTGTTTCACACTTGTTTGTTATGTATATAATTCCACATGTGTTAATTCATAGTTTTGATGCCTTCATAGTCATGAAAATAAAGAAAACTCTTTGAATGAGAAGGTGTGTCCAAACTTTTGGTCTGTACTGTATATATGGCGCTATGGGTTAAGGTGGCAGGTAGAAACCCTTCTAGCAGTGGTCCAATTAATTATTAACCCTTCTAGCAGTGATCCACAGGGTCACTGTAGTGAGACAGTAGCATAGTTGACAAGGTTATAAAACAACATAGATTGGTCTTCTTTCTTACCTTCCATCTTTATGTGGACATGTGTCCTTATTTACCAAGATGAGTGGTGCCGGATAACAATGCGTAAAAACTTGTATGCGACTCGCAGAAGTCTTACAGAGTCACACAAATTATTTATTTAAAACCGGTCATCTTGCTCCGCTCATCTCACAATATGTCAAGTCAACAGGAAAGGTAAGGAAGGGCACATCAGTAAGTACAATTAAAATAGGTGGAATCTAAAACTGTGCTGTGCTAGTAAACCTGGAGCCCTAGAGCCAAGGAAGAATTTTCTTTGCCAAACTACAAGTATATGTATAAAAAGACAGAAATAGATGACTTACATAAAGGACTATAAAGATCGCAGTCATTCGTGTTACAACATGAATTGATTATCCTCATTTTTTCTTGCTGCGCGCTCCTGCTGTCCAAGGGGCTACATTCAGATGACCGTGCACGTGACTTGCCCAGAAATGCAGCATTCTTTCCACCTGCAAAGAAACATAACAACTTTTTTTTTTTCTTTCCAAAATCATAAAATGAATTCTTTAACAGATTTTCCTGACAAGAGGCTGATCACAAAGTTCCCCACTGCTGGGCGCTCCAGTGATCAGCTATAATCTGTGGGGAAACCTAACAGCACAAGTTCAAATTCCCTGAGCACCTCCACAGGAGGTATTAGCCAATCTCTATTCACAAAAATGCACTGTATGTGCAAGGAGCCCCTGGGGAGCAAGTTGTAGAGGATGGGAGTGGTAGTGACCCTGATGTAGTGATGTGGTGTTGCAGTGTCCTACCTCAGGCTGTTGCTCCCAGGGGTTCAATGCAGTGCGAAAGATGATGGAGAAAGGAACCAGGCACAGAGGGTTAAACAAAGAACTTTTAGCAATACACTGAAAAACTTGTCTCTCTCTGGATTCCTTTCCCTAGGACTTTACATGGGAACCTAGTGAATCCCTAATCCGAGCCCTGACTATCTGTATGAACAGACCTCGATGGTAGGAATGCTCATACGCAGGAACCTAAAGCCCTATCTCACCCTAAAGGGCCCTGAAAATAGTGTCAGGACAACAGATGACCTGTTCCTTCCCAGCGGAAGGAACAGGAGACTCCCTCAGGCCTAATACCAAAAGATCAGGGAATACAACAAACTAGAAATAGGATAAAGACACTTAACTCTGATAAGTACGTGGACGAGCAGGAACTCAGTGGAGATCCAAACACCAGCACTTCTACAACCAGAATGGAGCTATCAACCGCATAGCATGATGGGCGAGACCAAACTAAACAGAGGAGTTGGAATGACCACATAAGCTACACCTGAGACCATCGGGGTGGTCATAAACAGCAACAACACAGTGAAACCCAAAGAGGCTGTCAGATCACATCACATGCAGCCAGTCTCTTAGATCTTCTGTCATGGGAGAGACCGTGACAGTTTGTCCTGGACAAGCTTTCCTGCCCGACCAGCAGTGTGGCATTGGAGTGGGAGAAAACTCACCTTTCAATACAAAATGTTGAGAGATTATCCTTTGTAAAGGTGAATCAGGCGTGGATCAGCCACGATTTCCACACACCGGTGCTTGATGCATCAGACTAGATCATTCTGGCAGTAATGCTATGACTGCAGTGTGCTGCCACAGCAGAACATGGGGAAAAATGGCCCGTTACCAGTGTTGAGCGAACTTCTGTTTTAAGTTCGGCTTCTGGTTAGCGAAGAATCCCGATATGGATTCCGAATTCCGTTGTGGTCCGTGGTAGCAGAATCAATAATGGCCAATTATTGATTCCGCTACCAAGGACCACAACGGAATTCGGAATCCATATCGGGATTCTGCGCTAACCGGAAGCCGAACTTAAAACAGAAGTTCGCTCAACACTACCCGTTACTTCTGCCCACCTGCTTCAGCCACTATTCTAATGCTGCCACCTGACTAATGCCACACACCTGTGGCCATCTTCTCCTACTGCCACCATCTTGTGCTGTTACCGCCATTGCTGTTGCCATCCGCTCTACTCTGTGACTGGTTCACTATGTTGCTTCCTCTTGGGCTCTTTTCACAGTTTATTTGCAAACATATAAAAGTGTCTTTTTTTTTCTGCAAAACTACAGCAGTCATAGTTTGCACAATGGTATATTTCTGACCTGCTGTAGGAGACCTCCAATAACATGTAATTGGCTCTATGGAGATAATCCTGGTGACATAGGGATATACTAGTGTGAGATGGGAGGCCACCGAAGAGGATGTTGCAGTAGTCTAGTCGGGAGATAATGAGGACATGCACTAGCACTTTAGATGATTTGGGATTGAGGAAGGACCATATATGAGAAATGTTTGTGGAGGCTGTAAGAGGTGATATAGGCTTAGGGGTGAAGGTAGAAAGTGTGGAGTCAATAACTGCGATTAACAAGTATGGTGACGGGCTTGAATGGTAAGAGGGAAAGAGAATGAAGTCGGTTTTCTCTATGTTGAGTGTTTTAAGCATCAATCGTCATCTAGTCAGAGCTACTGCCATTCCCCTTCTCCGCTTTGTCTGCCCTCAGGGGTTTGCTGCACCAGAACAGAGCCATGAGGGACATATTACTCACCAGTATCGCCTGGGCACTCCTCTCCTGATGGGCAAGTGATGTTGTTGGCTGGGCAATGTATGGCTATAGAACTACACCGAGAACATGAGTAAGAGTAACCTAAAGAAGAAGATGTCAGTCAGCACACTGGTCACTTATTACAGTATTTGCCATTACATTTCTTTATTTTGCTTTGTTAATGAGGTCAGTGGCGTCTGAGAATGATGTCCAGTATAGCCCAGCTCACACCATGATCAGGAGAAAGGGAAGATCTGTCCGACACATGACTGTTATCATTGACAATAATATGAATAAATCCATAAAACAAAGCAACTAAATAGGAAAAGACAACTAATTCAGGTCTCACTTACTTGTTGCTGCAAGAGCCGAGAGGAGGCAGAGGATTCCAAACAGGGAGCTCATGGTTCTGCTCCTGAAGACAGGACGTGATGAGAAGAAGGTTTTGGGTGGAACATGGGAGGAGCTTAATTATGTTGATGAAATGAAACTCCCCCCAGTAACAAACAAAAAGTTGATGTTTTATAAATAATAAATCCCTCGCAAAATAACAAATGCACAGGAGGCTGCAGTGCAAAGCAGGGGCGTAGCCTTGGGGGTGGGTGGGGGTAGGGAGGGGCCGTTGCCCCGGGCGCCAGGCAGCCGAACTTTCAATGAGGGTCATGGTAGCCTATGGCTCCCGTCCCCTCCGTTATGCCTCATAGGCTTCAGGCCACTAGGCAGTAGAGCGATGCAGGACTCGGTCACGGTGACCTGTAACGTTACATTACGGTAGCGACTAAACTCCTCCAAACACGAAACGGACCTTCTGACGTCACACTATCACGTGACATTTCTAGGTCACGTGGTGGGTCGGCAGCCAGCGAGCGCTTCTATTACAGTAGGAAGGTTAGGCATGGCTGCTCTGCGGCTGCGCACCAGCGTCTTTAGCACTGACGGGGGAGAGTGTCTGCCTGAGAGCCGTACATGTGAAGCCTGGGGGGCTGACAATTCTGTGAGGGGGGGCTGACAATTCTGTGAGGGGGGGCTGACAATTCTGTGAGGAGGGGGGCTGCAAATTCTGTGAGGAGGGGGGCTGACAATTCTGTGAGGAGGGGGGCTGCAAATTCTGTGAGGGGGGGCTGACAATTCTGTGAGGAGGGGGGCTGACAATTCTGTGAGGAGGGGGGCTGCAAATTCTGTGAGGGGGGGGGCTGACAATTCTGTGAGGGGGGGGGCTGACAATTCTGTGAGGGGGGGCTGACAATTCTGTGAGGGGGGGGCTGACAATTCTGTGAGGAGGGGGGCTGCAAATTCTGTGAGGGGGGGGCTGACAATTCTGTGAGGGGGGGGCTGACAATTCTGTGAGGGGGGGGCTGACAATTCTGTGAGGGGGGGGCTGACAATTCTGTGAGGGGGGGCTGACAATTCTGTGAGGGGGGGCTGACAATTCTGTGAGGGGGGCTGACAATTCTGTGAGGGGGGGGCTGACAATTCTGTGAGGGGGGGCTGACAATTCTGTGAGGTGGGGCTGACAATTCTGTGAGGGGGGGGCTGACAATTCTGTGAGGGGGGGGCTGACAATTCTGTGAGGGGGGGCTGACAATTCTGTGAGGGGGGGGCTGTCCTGTGAGATTGTATGATGGGGGGGGAGGCTGCTGTGTGAGATTGTATGATGGGGGGGCTGCTGTGTGAGATTGTATGATGGGGGGGCTGCTGTGTGAGATTGTATGATGGGGGGGCTGCTGTGTGAGATTGTAGGATGGGGGGGGGCTGCTGTGTGAGATTGTATGATGGGGGGGGGCTGCTGTGTGAGATTGTATGATGGGGGGGGCTGCTGTGTGAGATTGTATGATGGGGGGGCTGCTGTGTGAGATTGTATGATGGGGGGGCTGCTGTGTGAGATTGTAGGATGGGGGGGCTGCTGTGTGAGATTGTATGATGGGGGGGGCTGCTGCTGTGTGAGATTGTATGATGGGGGGGCTGCTGTGTGAGATTGTATGATGGGGGGGCTGCTGTGTGAGATTGTCTGATGGGGGGGGGCTGCTGTGTGAGATTGTATGATGGGGGGGGAGGCTGCTGTGTGAGATTGTATGATGGGGGGGGGCTGCTGTGTGAGATTGTATGATGGGGGGGCTGCTGTGTGAGATTGTATGATGGGGGGGGCTGCTGTGTGAGATTGTATGATTGGGGGGGGCTGCTGTGTGAGATTGTATGATTGGGGGGGGCTGCTGTGTGAGATTGTATGATGGGGGGCTGCTGTGTGAGATTGTATGATGGGGGGGCTGCTGTGAGAGATTTTATGATGGGGGGGGCTGCTGTGTGAGATTGTATGATGAGGGGGGCTGCTGTGTGAGATTGTATGATGGGGGGCTGCTGTGTGAGATTGTATGATGGGGGGGCTGCTGTGTGAGATTGTATAATGGGGGGGGGGGCTGCTGTGAGAGATTGTATGATGAGGGTGATAAAGACGCCCTAAATTAGGGCATTTTAGATACACTCTGGTGTTCCAGATCAATGTACTCCCCCAGGGGTTAATATCCACGCGTGGCTGAGAGACTGAACACTGACACAGAAGTTGGTCAAAGCAATCTCTAACTTTTATTACATGGGGTAAGCCGTATTATACATCTTCAGAAGAGGGCAGTCCTCTCTGAGGCTTAAACATTGTTTCATTGGTCAAAAAGGAATAAGAGATAAGAGAGAGGAGATAATAGACCTGCATCTGCGCACTGGGCCCTATTTTGGAATGTGAACTAATGTAAACATCTGGTTACCATCGACATTTTGTAATGGCGTCTATTCTAACAATAATACTGCATAAGTCATATGTGACACTTCAAAGAGGTGCTTCTCTATAGGCAGTGAATAATATATATATCATCAAGCCATATGATTGGCTTACGCATCTCCACCACACTCTATGGGACACCTGCAGAAAGATGAGAAATCAGACACTGCCCGCAGCACTTTGCCCCCCTCTCTCTCCTCTCCAGCCTTGAAACAAAGAGAGGGGTGGGAGGCACTTGGAAAAGAAAAAGTTAACTCATTACAGTCCTAGTTATACAAAAAATATAGAATAAAATGCACACATCTTTAACAGTCCCCCCTTGAATTTCATTCTCTCCCTAAACCTAACCATCTGTCCCAATGCTCCGCCTCCTCTTCACCAGCTTCCACGACAAGCCATACCTAGCGAACAGCCTCCCGTGACACTGGATTTGAGCACGGGGAAGTCAGATGATCTTTCCCTAACTGGCGTTGACATTATATGGGGAGACTGGAGGTCATCAGTGCTTCTGATTTTCTGGATCGATGTTTTCATACAATTTTCCATATTCTTTTGAGTCATGATCAACAGTCACACAAGGGAAAACCAGTCTCAACACTTCCTTGAAATCAATCCAATTTTCCTTTTCTTTGAGCTTCACTGTGCTTGTGGTCAACAACACTCGGAATGGACCATCAAACCAGGGTTTTAGGACTTTTCTAACGTGTCTTTTACTACCACCCAGTCTCCAGACACAAGTGGGTGGGTTCCTGGTACTTTATCAAAACCTGGAAGTGAAGCAAAAACTCGAAAATGTACTTTAGTCAAATGCTTGTACAAAACTGATCACATAATCTGCCAGACAACCATGTTGCATCTGGAGCTGCTGTGGGAAATAAATCCTATCCTAGGGGCTGACCCAAAAAGGACCTTATAGGGACAAAGGCCTGTCTCACGGTTAGGCGTATACCTTACTAAAAGAGTGCTACCAGCAGGCACTCTAAGGCTTTTGAATCTTTAACTTAGTGTCCCGTTCAGTTCCTTTTCCCTACTCTACTGCTGCTTTGTGGATGGTACGAAGCATGTAAGGCCTGTCCTACACCCAAAACCTTCATCATCTCCTGCATCACTTCACCTGTGAAGTAAACACCTGTGTCACTTTCAATGATCTAAGGTACCCCATACCTGCACACAACTTCAGCCATAATCTTTACTTCTTTGGGTATGGTTTTGGCCATCCTGAAAACAAGTCACATATCAATACATACTCATACATGCCCACCTTGTGTATTTGAAGGTAGTCTGCAAACGTTGAAACAGATACAAAAAGCAAGACGTGTTTCTTGGGTACCTTAACCACCTTGCCCACGTTGTTGTGGGCACAACCGTTTATCCTTGAGTATGTCTGACTGTTACAGTGCTGAACCCTGGGGCGTACCATATGCTACGTACTAAATCACACATAGCAGTTTTTGTCTGGTGCGTCACTCCATGGGTTGCCTGTGCCATCGTGGAGTAGAGGGACCTGGGAAGGTAAAGTTTCCCTTCTTATTTGTAGTCCCCCCTTTTCCATCCACCAGTCCCTTTCCTCCTTCCCCATCTGGTTCTGTAAGGTCTTAAGAACTTTCGGGAGACAGGAGGAGTTATTTCAGGGACCTGAACTGTGGCCACTTAAGACAGGGTCTGCTTAGGTAATTTGGCAGCCATTTTTTGCCGCCTGATCTGCCGTGGCTTTCCCCTTTGCCTCCTCTGCATCTGTTTACAGTGGCCTTTCGTTGCTATCATCACCTCTCATGTTAGTGACAAGAGGGCTTCCATCAGAGACCTCACTGCTTCCCCATTTTCGATGGGTTTACCTGAATCGATCAAGGAGTCTCTGGCTTTCCATGTGGGCCCATAGTCATGGGCTATCCCAAAAGCACACCTGGAATAAGTGTAAATGTTGGCTGTTTTTCCATCTGCATATCTGCAAGCCATCTTCAGAGTCTTTTAGCTCCACTTCTTGTGCAGACATGTGTGGTAGTTCACGTTTATTCACCACTGCCCAACCTGTGTAGTACCTGCCATCCTGGCCATACCTTGATCCATCCATAAATAGCACATGATCTAGATTACCTAATGGCTGATTTACCAAATCCCACTACCTCTTGTGACCTCATCTGCAAACAGTCAGGAGCCTCTTCCTTTGAATCTGGAAGAAAAGTTTAAAGTGCGGTGCCCTAACTCTTCCCTCCCCCCTTGGTCCAGAGGCAACAGGGTGGCTGGGTCCAAAGAATTACACCTTTGGAGAGCAACATTGTCAGGCAACAAAATGGAACACTGCATTCTCAAATAACGGGCAACTGTCACGAGGGTGTCAAGAACCACGCCTGACTCCGTTATACCCGGGGTCAGGAAGTCGCAGCGGTTGGCTGCACGCTCTATGTAAGATAGGGCTGTTTCCTTATGGTAGCTTTCTGGGTTTGCTTTGCAAACCCTTTTGGCTCACTCAGGGATCCGTAGCTCCTTCTCCTCAGCTGTTCCTTGTCCAGCACTCCCAAACCTCCTTATATTCCCCTCTCACACTTCTCTGGTTGCCAGATATAGAGCTTCCTGCCTGGACATCTATTCTGACCCTCTGGAGCTGTGTTGCTGCGTTCTCTGGTAGTTGGTCCAGAACGCTACCCTCCGGATCCCTGTTGGACCTTTGTGGTCTATTGTGGTCGCCCACCTTGGTGTATGTGTTTGTTTGTTTTGTCTGTCCTCTCCCTGGTGTTTCCCTCTTAGTGACAGTGGTGCGGACTAGCGATCCCACCGGCCCGTTCACTATCTAGGGCTCATTTTAGGGAAAGCCAGGGTTTAGGCACGTGATCGCCGCACGGGTGAGAACCCGTCTAGGGACGTCAGGTGCCAGCCGCAAGGTGAGTTAGGGGTCACCACCTTTCCCTCTCCCTTGGGCAGGGCTTTCCCTTTTTCCTCCCTGTGCGTGACGCCGGTCATTACAGCAACAAAACAATAATTTGGATTGTACGTTCATGAGGATAGATGTAATATCACCATCACTTTGTGGTTCAGAACTATCTCCGAGCTTTCATCAAGCATAGCTAGTACAACTACTACAGCTCTGATGCAGAAAGGGGCACCTCTGGCCACGGGATCAAGTCTGACTGAATAATATGCTACGGGGCGTTATTGCTGGCCATGCAGTTGGGTGAGGACAGCTGAGTCATGGCCACTCACTTCATAACAATACAATCTAAATGTAATAATCTGATAGTACATTGTGGGGGAACACAAAATTGCCAGTTCTAGGCATAAAAAGCATCTACCACCTCATCTGTGAGGCGGTAGGGACTAAAGCACAAATCAATCACAGTGGAGTGAGTAGGGGTAATGGGAACCTGAGCCAACAAGGTGTGTGTATTGGGCACGATGTGGGTGTTAGAAACTGTGGCTTCATTAACGGCATGCAGGTCATGTACCATCCAATGGTGAGTGGTTTTGCTTTTTTCAGCTTCTGGGAGTACTGATACAAACATGGACCAGGGAATTTTATCACCAATGGCCAACAAACAAAGTTCCTGGTCGTTAACAAACAAAGTTCCTGGTCGTTGAGGGCACCTGTAAGCTTCACAGTGCCGTCCTCCTGATATGAGATACCAGAATGTACTTTTGCAAGCAAATCTGCACCTGGGAGGCAACAAAGGGCGTTACCACTGACCAGCAAACGGGCAAGCGCATCTTGGTTAGGGGCAAATCTAATATGGATGGTTTCTGTTGAAAAGGGAGCGTACTACTTTCCCATCCACTTCTACCCAAAGACTGGTGTGCTTGGAGAGTAAATCAGGGGAGGCCATGTTTGCTGTGCACAACTGTCTTGGCTGCTCCAGTATCAATCAAAAACAGGACTACTTCTTTATCACCCAGAGTAAGGGATATCATTGGGCCAGACTGAATCTGCTTAAAATGTTTAAAAGTAGAGCCGATACTGGATTTCCTGTTTCCTAATCTTGATCTAACTCCCCCCCTCCCTGTCTTTGTGTTCTCCTTATGACAACAAAACATGAGTGTCTGTGGGGACGAACAGTGATCCGGGCATGGTCAACATAGAATACAATCCTCTCGTGTGGTGTGGACGAGGAGTACCACACACAGCACAACACTCTCTCTTCTGGGATCTGGGTCCCACAGACTCTGCAGGCCCATCACAGGATGGCAGACTTACTTTTTCCTCACTTCAATGAGGCGTTTGGCATCAGGGCTGTAGCAATGCCAAAGGAACACTACCTATGGTTGGCACCACTGAACCACCCAATGTCGCTTGATGTTACTTTGCATTTTGGCTTACAGAAGTATCCAACTTTCCCTATCGCGGAATTAATAGACTGGAAAACAAAACAGGACTTCTCATCTTCCATGGGAGTGTCTTATAACTAGGGGATGGACATAAGGGCTGTCGTCTGTAACGTCCACCCCTATCCTCCTCCCTCCGCTCTGAGTCATCTAAGTCCACCCCCTTCAGTCGGACGCTGTGGTCCTTCTTTTGTCTGTCAGTAATGTGGCAGCTATCCATCAGAACAGAACTCTGATGTTTAGCACAACACTTAACATGTAACATGTAACTTCAAACATTGAAACACCAGATCTGACAATACAGACATGAACACACAAAGGGCTCATAAAAACTTTTCATTGACTTCGATATAAAAAAATGTACAGCTTGATCAATGCTGTTGGCACCAATAAAAACCAAAAACTTCCAAGAAAAATAAAATAAAATCCTCAATGCGCATATTATTTATAAAACAAATACCGTACTCCATACGCATTCATATACATTTTCATGTACTCATTTTCATTAACAGCTCATAATCAGTCTTCACACATATTCGCCTCAATTACAACTCAAAGCCACACCCATTCACATTCCACTGAATCATTTATGTCTTCCAACCCACATTGTTTCATCCCAAAACTTGCAGCACAGACAAACACAGCTTTCCTGGAAACAGATAGCCACACCACACCCAGAATTGCTGATGGTCTGTCGCTGTAAGACAATATACATGTTATAATCATACAGTCATTTTGTTAAAAGTTGGATTCCCACAGTACACTGCTTGGGAAAGAAGAAGAAAGAAGATTATTGAACAATTCTTTGTCTTCTATAATAATATTACACATATAACATCACTTACTCTGCATGATTCCCTCCCCCATTTTCCCTGCTCCTCTTATCTCAGGAATGTTTCTGTGTGAAGGTGGGGGGGAAATGAATTTCTCTATTTCACAGTTCCTGACCATCTTTTTGTCCCTCCAGTTGCCATAAATCGACTTGCCGCTCGGTGCCATGCCTGTGCTGCACCTAATAATCCTTCATCATTCAGCTTTCCCTGACACTGCTCTGTTTTCTCACTCGTTAAAACTCCCCCTTCAACATCACCGGAGTTCTGATGCCCTCAATCTGTAAGCTCTAACTTCACAGTTTCTTTCAGATTTTCATCCCTGTTCCCAGCCGGGCGACCTTCTGTCCGGGGCCACACTTTCTCTAACATTCTTTGTCACATTTTAACTTTCAATTCTCCATATCACATCCTATAATCTCCCTCTTTCCTCGCTACTAGCTAGGGGCTGTATTTTCTAATACTGGGACTGGCCCCTCTTAAAACAACAATATTTCAAACTGACACACACACAAAACAGAGGAGTGATCAGCACCTTTAGCCCTTTCTTCCGCAGACAAAGGATTCACCCTCCCCACTGGTTTGCTCAAATCTGACTATCACGTCTGACTAGTCAGCCGGGACTCCCTGCACGTCTTCCCCAAAACCAGGGGTCAGGCGGGCTCCGTCGCGTCTTCCTGGGGTCAGGTCAGGTAGTCTCCGCAGTCTTCCCCTTGATCAATGAGTCATGTAGAACTACAGTCTCCCTGGTCAGGTCAGCCGGAGTTCCTTTGTCCCACACCTCGGCGCTACAGCGCCCCCTTCCAAACCAGGAGGTTACTGTCCCCTCCCTTTGTCTGTGGTTTTCCTCCGCCTGTGCTCAACTCACTGCTCACATAAATCGCAGACACACACAAAACATATACACACCAGAGTGATCTATGATTTCAGACTTTTGGTTCAATAGACTCTAAGCTTTCAGCATTACAGCCGACTACTATACTTACATCAGTACCACCCCACAGCGGACTGAGCTATCTGAGCATGACAAAGTAAATAGCAGAAAGGCAGATGAGATAAAAAGTTTTCTCACCTTTCTTTGAGGTTGCAATCCTCTCCCCTCTGCCGTTCGTCAAGCTCAGGGGCCCGTCTTGTCAGCTGTTCGATGCTACATTCGCTCAGAGTCCCTTCGTGGTCGCCATTTTGATAAAGAAGCCCTAAATTAGGGCATTTTAGATACACTCTGATGTTCCAGATCAATGTACCCCCCCAGGGGTTAATATCCACGCGTGGCTGAGAGACTGAACACTGACACAGAAGTTGGTCAAAGCAATCTCTAACTTTTATTACATGAGGGAAGCCGTATTATACATCTTCAAAAGAGGGCAGTCCTCTCTGAGGCTTAAACATTGTTTCATTGGTCAAAAAGGAAAAAGTGATAAGAGAAACATAGATAACACTTCAACATCTGCGCAGTGAATACCACTTTGGAATGTGAACTAATGTAAACATCTCGTTACCATCGCCATTTTGTAATGGCTTCTATTCTAACAATAATACTGCATACGTCATATGTGACACTTCAAAGAGGTGCTTCTCTATAGGCAGTGAATAATATATATATCATCAAGCCATATGATTGGCTTACGCATCTCCACCACACTCTATGGGACACCTGCAGAAAGATGAGAAATCAGACACTGCCCGCAGCACTTTGCCCCCCTCTCTCTCCTCTCCAGCCTTGAAACAAAGAGAGGGGTGGGGGGGGCACTTGGAAAAGAAAAAGTTAACTCATTACAGTCCTAGATATACAAAATATAGAATAAAATTCGCACATCTTTAACAAGGGGTTGTGTAATAATGTATGCGGGGGGCCCCGTTTAATATTGTATGCAAGGGGGGCCGTATAATATTGTATGCAGGGGGGGCCGTATAATATTGTATGCAAGGGGGGGGCCGTATAATATTGTATGCAGGGGGGGCCGTATAATATTGTATGCAGGGGGGGCCGTATAATATTGTATGCAGGGGGGGCCGTATAATATTGTATGCAGGGGGGCCGTATAATATTGTATGCAGGGGGGGGCGTATAATATTGTATGCAGGGGGGGCCGTATAATATTGTATGCAGGGGGGGCGTATAATATTGTATGCAGCGGGGGGGCCGTATAATATTGTATGCAGGGGGGGCCGTATAATATTGTGTGCAGGGAGGGGGCATTGTAATATTGTGCAGAGAGGGGGCCGAGTAATATTGTATGCAGGGGGGGGGCCGTATAATATTGTATGCAGGGGGGGGCGTATAATATTGTATGCAGGGGGGGGCGTATAATATTGTATGCAGGGGGGGGCGTATAATATTGTATGCAGGGGGGGGCTATGTAATATTGTGCAGAGAGGGGGCCGAGTAATATTGGATGCAGGGGGGGTGCTGTGTGATTTGGTATGTGGGGGGGGGGGCGCGCAGTGTGATTTTGTTTGCGGGCTGCTATCTGGGGGGCCACGTTGTATGTCACATGTTTTACTGAATAGAACAGGTTTCCATCTTCTCCGCACCTGACATTTTTTCTTATATATTTTCCACTGTACAAGTCGAAGTGAAAGCTCCAGGTTTTACTGTTTTTAATAAAAACTTTATTGTTGAACCAAAAAAAAATGTATTCTATATTTTTATGTTCATTTCTCAATTTTTTAAATTATTTTTTATTGCAGTTCTTCTGTATTCTCGGCGCTTGTAGCTGTGCGTAGAGACGGACTCAGTCGTCCATGATGGTCAGTGTTGAGTGAAGCCAGACGCTTCATTCAAAACTTGGGAGTAACACTGTAGAGTGATCCGTCTTTGTACAGTCTTAAAATGTATGGGCTCCTCGGAGCCGAAGTCAGTTATTCACGAAGTTGCGCGAGACTCCATTGAATAACTCAGGTAGTTGATTTTTAAAGTGGAAAAACACTTTTAAACTTTAATCAGAACTCTGCTTCGGTTCAGAGGTTCTAGACGGGACCGAAGTCGAGTTCGGTTTCAAGTTTTAAAGTGTTTTTCAACTTAAAAAATCAACTACCTGAGTTATTCAGTGGTGTCTCGCGCAACTTCATGAATAACTAACTTTGGCTCCTCGGAGCCCATACATTCTAAGACTGTACGTAGATTAATCACTGTACAGTATTAACCCTAAGTTTTAAACGAAGCGACTTCGGATGAAGCCTCCAACACTCACTGCCCTCGACACCAACAATGGCCTAACAGACCTGCACATTACACCGCCCCGCGGATCTGTGAGGAGCAGCATTTACCGCTACAAGGGGACTCCCTGTACAATGCTTTAACCCTTTTCTGACCACCCAAAGTAAATATACAGTCCTGATCAAAAGTTTAAGACCACTTGAAAAATGGCAAACAATCCTATGTAGCATGGCTGGATCTTAACAAGGTTCCAAGTAGAGCTTCAACATGCAACAAGAAGAAATGGGAGTGAGACAAAACATTTTTTGAGCATTCAATTTAACTAAAATAACGAATAAACTGAAACAGGCTGTTTTTCAGCTGATCAAAAGTTTAGGACCACACCTCCAAATAAAAACTAAACCCCCCCCAAAACAGAAATACAACTTCCAAACATGAACTCAGTAATGAGTAGCTCCGCCGTTATTGTTTATCACTTCCATAATTTGTTTCGGCATGCTTAATGCAAGCGTTTCCATGAGGTGAGTGGGAACATTTCTCCAAGTGGTGAAGATGGCCGCACGAAGGCCATCTACTGTCTGGAACTGTTGTCCATTTTTGTAAACTTCCCTTGCCATCCATCCCCAAAGGTTCTCAATTGGATTTAGATCAGGGGAACACGCAGGATGGGCCAAAAGAGTGATGTTATTCTCCTGGAAGAAGTCCCTTGTCCTGCGGGCATTGTGTAGAGTAGCGTTGTCCTGTTGAAAAACCCAGTCGTTGCCACACAGACGAGGGCCCTCAGTCATGAGGAATGCTCTCTGCAACATCTGGACATAGCTAGCGGTCGTTTGAGGCCCCTGCACTTCCTGAAGCTCCATTGTTCCACTGAAGGAAAAAGCACCCCAGACCATTATGGCGCCCCCTCCACTGTGGCGTGTAGAAAACCTCTCAGGTGGGATCTGCTTGTCATGCCAGTAACGTTGGAAACCATCAGGACCATCAAGGTTACATTTTTTCTCATCAGAGAATAAAACTTTCTTCCACCTTTGAATGTCCCATGTTTGGTTCTCTCTTGCAAAGTCCAAACGAGCAGTTCTGTGGCGTTCAAGGAGACGAGGTCTTTGAAGACGTTTTTTGTTTTTGAAGCCCTTCAGTCTCAGATGCCGTCTGATAGTCATGGGGCTACAGTCAGCACTAGTAAGGGCCTTAATTTGGGTCGAGGATCGTCCTGTGTCTTGACGGACAGCCAATTGGATCCTCCGGCTCAGTGCTGATGACATTTTTTTGGGTCTTCCACTTGACTTTTTTGTTCCATAACCCTCAGGATCATTTAACTCCTTTCCGACCGCCTAACGCACGGATGCGTCCTGGCGGAGGTCGATTCATTCCTCCTGGACGCATCCGTGCGTCATCTCGCGAGACGCGAGATTTCCTGTGAACGCGCCCACACAGGCGCGCGCGTTCACAGGAACTGCAGGTAAGCGAGTGGATCTACAGCCTGCCAGCGGCGATCGTTCGCTGGCAGGCTGCAGATGCGATTTTTTTAACCCCTAACAGGTATATTAGACGCTGTTTTGATAACAGCGTCTAATATACTTGCTACCTGGTCCTCAGGTGGTCCCTTTTGCTTGGATCGACCACCAGAGGACACAGGCAGCTCTGTAATAAGTAGCACTACACCTCCCCTGTCACTTATTAACCCCTGATCACCCCATATAGACTCCCTGATCACCCCCCTGTCATTGATCACCCCCTGTAAGGCTCCATTCAGACGTCCGTATGTTTTTCACGGATACATGGATCGGATCCGCAAAACACATACGGACGTCTGAATAGAGCCTTACAGGTGGGTGATCAGTGACAGGGGGGTGATCACCCTATATAGACTCCCTGATCACCCCCCTGTCATTGATCACCGCCCTGTAAGGCTCCATTCAGACGTCCGTATGTTTTTTACGGATCCACGGATACATGGATCGGATCCGCAAAACACATACGGACCTCTGAATGGAGCCTTACAGGGGGGTGATCACCCCATATAGACTCCCTGATCACCCCCCTGTCATTGATCACCCCTATGTAAGGCACCATTCAGACATTTTTTTTGGCACAAGTTAGCGGAAATTTATATTATTTTTTTAGTTTTTTTTTCTTACAAAGTCTCATATTCCACTAACTTGTGACAAAAAATAAAATCTCACATGAACTCACCATACCCCTCACGGAATCCAAATGCGTAAAATTTTTTAGACATTTATATTCCAGACTTCTTCTCACGCTTTAGGGCCCCTAAAATACCAGGGCAGTATAAATACCCCATATGTGACCCCATTTTGGAAAGAAGACACCTCAAGGTATTTTGTGAAGGGCATGGTGAGTTCATGTAAAATTTTATTTTTTGTCACAAGTTAGCGGAAAGGGAGACTTTGTGAGAAAAAAAATATATATAAATTTCCGCTAACTTGTGTCAAAAAAAGAAAATTTCTATGCACTCGCCATGCCCCTCATTGAATACCTTGGGGTGTCTTCTTTCCAAAATGGGGTCACATGTGGGGTATTTATACTGCCCTGGCATTTTTAGGGGCCCCAAAGCATGAGAAGAAGCCTGGGATCCAAATGTCTAAAAATGCCCTCCTAAAAGGAATTTGGGCCCCTTTGCGCATCTAGGCTGCAAAAAAGTGTCACACATCTGGTATTGCCGTACTTAGGAGAAGTTGGGCAATGTGTTTTGGGTTGTCATTTTATATATACCCATGCTGGGTGAGAGAAATATCTCGGCAAAAGACAACTTTTCCCATTTTTTTATACAAAGTTGGCATTTGACCGAGATATTTCTCTCACCCAGCATGGGTATATGTAAAATGACACCCCAAAACACATTGCCCAATTTCTCCTGAGAACGGAGATACCAGATGTGTGACACTTTTTTTGCAGCCTAGGTGGGCAAAGGGGCCCACATTCCAAAGAGCACCTTTCGGATTTCACAGGGCATTTTTTACACATTTTGATTTCAAACTACTCCTCACACATTAGGGCCCCTAGAATGCCAGGACAGTATAACTACCCCACAAGTGACCACATTTTGGAAAGAAGACACCCCAAGGTATTTCGTGATGGGCATAGTGAATTCATGGAAGTTTTTATTTTTTGTCACAAGTTAGTGGAATATGAGACTTTGTAAGGAAAAAAAAAAAAACATTTTCCGCTAACTTGTGACAAAAAATAAAAAGTTCTATGAACTCACTATGCCCATCAGCAAATACCTTACGGTGTCTACTTTCCGAAATGGGGTCATTTGTGGGGTGTTTCTACTGTCTGGGCATTGTAGAACCTCAGGAAACATGACAGGTGCTCAGAAAGTCAGAGCTGCTTCAAAAAGCAGAAATTCACATTTTTGTACCATAGTTTGTAAACGCTATAACTTTTACCCAAAGCATTTTTTTTTACCCAAACTTTTTTTTTTTTATCAAAGACATGTAGAACAATAAATTTAGAGAAAAATTTATATATGGATGTCCTTTTTCTTTTTTTTAATTTTACAACTGAAAGTGAAAAATGTCATTTTTTTGCAAAAATTTAGTTAAATTTCGATTAATAACAAAAAAAGTAAAAATGTCAGCAGCAATGAAATACCACCAAATGAAAGCTCTATTAGTGAGAAGAAAAGGAGGTAAAATTCATTTGGGTGGTAAGTTGCATGACTGAGCAATAAACGGTAAAAGTAGTGTAGTGCAGAAGTGTAAAAAGTGGTCTGGTCATTAAGGGGGTTTAAGCTAAGGGGGCTGAGGTGGTTAAAGGGTTTCTACCACCAGAAATACTGTTATGTAGCTGACTGATATAGCGATGCGCTAATGTCAGCACTACATAACAGTATGTTTCTAACATTAGTCCCTGCAGCCATTTTTGTAAAAAATGCACTTTTATTATATGCTAATGAGCCTCTAGGTGCTATGTGGGCGTAAAATCAGCACCTAGAGGCTCTGTCCACTCACCCATTATCCCGCCCAGGTCCTCTGTTCTGCCTGCCCCGCTCCTCTTGATTGATGCCACTGTTCCCTGCATCGTTGGTGAAATCCTGCGCCTGCGCCGTTCACTTAGGCGCAGTGAGTGAAGGCCGCTCTCCTGTTGCCGGCTTCCTCACTGCGACGTATCCGGCGCAGGCGCAGTGAGGAATCCGGCACCATCATTCACTCACTGCGCCTAAGACAGAAGTTAACGGCGCAGGCGCGGGATTTCGGCAACGATGCAGTGGACCGTGCCATCAATCAAGAGGAGCTGGGCGGGCAGAACAGAGGACCTGGGCGGGATAATGGGTGAGTGGACGGAGCCTCTAGGTGCTGATTTTATGACCACATAGCACCTAGAGGCTCATTAGCATATAATAAAAGTGCTTTTTTTTAACAAAAATGGCTGCAGGGACTAATGTTAGAAACATACTGTTGGGATTCGAACCCGTGACCAGCCACATCCCAGGCGGTAGCCCTGCTTACTAGGCTACCGTCCTCTCTGGACATTCCTCCCTGAAACCTATTATGTAACCTCAGTCTTGCCAAGCCTTGCTCATCACCCTTGATTCCCCACACCTGGTACTTCCCTATATAAGTCCAGCCCCGTGCACTCTAGCTTGCTGATTATTGAGCTCCTGAGCCTTGATCAAGCTTCTCCTCATCTGCTGCTCTTCCTACTACTGGAAGTCCACTGCTGACCAGGAATTGCCTACCGACTACTCTTCTGCTTTGTCCCTACCTACTGAACTGCTACCACCGTTGCCATCCGGATTGTCTGACCACGCTTACTGCCGCCTGCCCTGACCCACCGCCTGCCTACCGACTACGCCTCTGCCAGACTTCCTGCACCTACTACCTGCCTGCGGTCCTTGCCACTGGGCTCCACTCCTACCTCCAGCCAGCGGTCCTCTGACTCAGGTGAGCCTGTAGGACTGTTGAAGAATAATCAGCCACATGGCAAGGCTGTTCTTCTCTCTCGTGCAGTAGCCTGGCTACACCCTCTCTTATCTTCACCAGCAGTGGAAATAGAACTAGACATCTTGAACAGCCCAGCCAGAGCACTCCTTCTAGGACATAAACAGGTCCTCCCAGGTTCATTGTCTCACTACCCAATTATTAAAGATACTATTGAGGCATGGAAGTGGCTCTCCTACTCTCATTGCTCCATCCCATTCCCATCTCCTCTACTATCAGTAAAGGATGTCTTAAATACGGCCCCAGTTACTTTGAGAACTTCGACTTCCCAAAGGATGATGACCTCCTCAACCTCTATAGTCTCTCTGGCACTACCCACGGGAGAGTGGATGGACTTAGAAGCCACAAATGCTCTGCTTAACCCTCATCCGCGGGACTTTCTTTCTGTTGCTTATCTCAGAGCTTACCTAAATCAACATATCAAACTGGGTGATTTAATGCGCCCTCTGGTATGGATTGAGGCATTGATATCCCTTCACCCTGCACCCAGAAAGCTTACCTCACAGATGCATGCTTAAACTCCTTCACTGTATTTGCAGCTACCACTTCTGCAGGAAGGCTATTCCATGCATCCACTACTCTCTCCGTAAAGTAATACTTCCTGATATTACTTTTAAACCTTTGCCCCTCTAATTTAAAACTATGTTCTCTTGTAGCAGTTT
This sequence comes from Bufo bufo, assembly GCF_905171765.1. NCBI lineage: Eukaryota > Metazoa > Chordata > Amphibia > Anura > Bufonidae > Bufo > Bufo bufo. The sequence goes on along the minus strand of NC_053389.1, from coordinate 23,895,470 downwards.
TTCTTCTTTTAAATATTCTCTCCTCTTTTACCTTGTTGATTCCCTTTATGTATTTAAAAATTTCTATCATATCCCCTCTGTCTCGTCTTTCTTCCAAGCTATACATGTTAAGGTCCTTTAATCTTTCCTGGTAAGTCTTATCCTGCAATCCATGTACCAGTTTAATAGCTCTTCTCTGAACTCTCTCCAAAGTATCAATATCCTTCTGGAGATATGGTCTCCAGTACTGCGCACAATACTCCAAATGAGGTCTCACTAGTGCTCTGTAGAGCGGCATGAGCACCTCCCTCTTTCTACTGGTAATTCCTCTCCCTATACACCCAAGCATTCTGCTAGCATTTCCTGCTGCTATATGACATTGTCTGCCTACCTTTAAGTCTTCTGAAATAATGATCCCTAAATCCCTTTCCTCAGATACTGAGGTTAGGACTGTATCACAGATTTTATATTCTGCTCTTGGGTTTTTACGCCCCAGGTGCATTATCTTGCACTTATCAACATAAAATTTTAGTTGGCAGATTTTTGACCATTCCCTCTAGTTTTCCTAAATCCTTTTCCATTTGGTGTATCCCTCCAGGAACATCAACCCTATTACAAATCTTTGTGTCATCAGCAAAAAGACACACCTTACCATCGAGGCCTTCTGCAATTTCACTGATAAAGATATTAAACAATATGGGTCCCAGAACAGATCCCTGAGGTACCCCACTGGTAACAAGACCTTGGTCTGAATTTACTCCATTGACTACAACCCTCTGTTGCCTGTCCCTCAGCCACTGCCTAATCCATTCAACAATATGGGAGTCCAAGCCCAAAGACTGCAGTATATTGATAAGCCTTCTATGTGGGACAGTATCAAAAGCCTTACTAAAGTCTAGATAAGCGATGTCTACTGCACCTCCTCCATCTATTATTTTAGTCACCCAATCAAAAAAATCAATAAGATTAGTTTGACATGATCTCTCTGAAGTAAACCCATGCTGTTTTTCATCTTTCAATCATGGGATTTTAGATGTTACCCAATCCTCTCCTTAAGTATGGTTTCCATTAATTTCCCCACTATTGATGTCAGGCTTACTGGCCTATAGTTGCCCGATTCCTCCCTACTACCTTTCTTGTGAATGGGCACAACATTTGCTAATTTCCAATCTTCTGGGACGACTCCTGTTACCAGTGATTAGTTAAATAAATCTGTTAATGGCTTTGCTAGTTCACCGCTGAGCTCTTTTAATAGCTTTGGGTGTAACCTATCAGGCCCCTGTGACTTTTTTTGTATTGATTTTAGACAGCTGACTTAGAACCTCTTCCTCTGTAAAGACACATGCATCAAAAGATTCATTAGTCTTCTTTCCTAACTGAGGTCCTTTTCCTTCATTTTCCTTTGTAAAGACTGAACAGAAGTATTCATTGAGACAGTCAGCTAGTTCTTTATCTTTTTCCATATACCTTCCTTCTTTTGTTTTTAATTTGGTAATTCCTTGTTTTAGTTTCCTTTTTTCATTTATGTATCTGAAGAATGCCTTATCGTCTTTTTTCCCTGATTGAGCTAATTTCTCTTCTGCCTGTGCTTTAGAAGCTCTTATAACTTGTTTGGCCTCTCTCTGCCTAATCTTGTAGATTTGCCTGTCATCCTCGTTTTTTTTTTTTTTTTATAATTCCTAAATGCTATCTTTTTGTTTTTAATGATTTTGGCCACTTCTGCTGAGTACCACAGTGGTCTCTTCCTTTTTTTGCTTTTACTGACAAACCTAATGCAATTTTCTGTTGCCTTCAATAGTGCCTCTTTTAACCACCTCTGGACCGCCGAACGCAGCGACGCGTCCTGGAGGTGGTTGATTGATTCCTCCTGGACGCATATATGAGTCCTCTTGCGAGACGCAAGATTTCCTGTGAACGCGCGCACACAGGCGCGCGCGTTCACAGAATCGGAAGGTAAGCGAGTGGATCTCCAGCCTGTCAGCGGCGATCGTTCGCTGGCAGGCTGGAGATGTGATTTTTTTAACCCCTAACAGGTATATTAGACGCTGTTTTGATAACAGCGTCTAATATACCTGCTACCTGGTCCTCTGGTGGTCCCCTTTGCTTGGATCGACCACCAGAGGACACAGGCAGCTCAGTAATATGTAGCACCAAACACCACTACACTACACCCCCCCTGTCACTTATTAACCCCTTATTCACCCCTGATCACCCCATATAGACTCCCTGATCACCCCCCTGTCATTGATCACCCTCCTGTCATTGATCACCCCCCTGTAAGGCTCCATTCAGACGTCCGTATGATTTTTACGGATCCACTGATAGATGGATCGGATCCGCAAAACACATACGGACGTCTGAATGGAGCCTTACAGGGGAGTGATCAATGACGGAGGTGATCACCCCATATAGACTCCCTGATCACCCCCCTGTCATTGATCACTCCCCTGTAAGGCTCCATTCAGACGTCCGTATGATTTTTACGGATCCACTGATACATGGATCGGATCCGCAAAACACATACAGACGTCTGAATGGAGCCTTACAGTGGGGTGATCACCCCATATAGACTCCCTGGTCACCCCCCTGTAAGGCTGCATTCAGATGTCCGTATGTTTTTTACGGATCCACGGATACATGGATCGGATCCGCAAAACACATACGGACATCTGAATGGAACCTTATAGCGGGGGGATCAATGACAGGGGGGTGATCACCCCATATAGACTCCCTGGTCAACCCCCTGTCATTGATCACCCCCCTGTCATTGATCACCCCCCTGTAAGGCTAAATTCAGATGTCCGTATGTTTTTTTACGGATCCACGGATACATGGATCGGATCGGCAAAACACATACGGACATCTGAATGGAGCCTTATAGGGGGGTGATCAATGACAGGGGGGTGATCACCCATATAGACTCCCTGGTCACCCCCCTGTCATTGATCACCCCCCTGTCATTGATCACCCCCCTGTAAGGCTGCATTCAGACATTTTTTTGGCCCAAGTTAGCGGAAATTTTTTTTTTTTCTTACAAAGTCACATATTCCACTAACTTGTGTCAAAAAATAAAATCTCACATGAAGTCACCATACCCCTCACGGAATCCAAATGCTTAAAATTTTTTAGACATTTATATTCCAGACTTCTTCTCACGCTTTAGGGCCCCTAGAATGCCAGGGCAGTATAAATACCCCACATGTGACCCCATTTCGGAAAGAAGACACCCCAAGGTATTCCGTGAGGGGCATATTGAGTCCATGAAAGATTGAAATTTTTGTCCCAAGTTAGCGGAAAGGGAGACTTTGTAAGAAAAAAAAAAAAAAAATCAATTTCCGCTAACTTGTGCCAAAAAAAAAGAAATTTCTATGAACTCGCCATGCCCCTCATTGAATACCTTGGGGTGTGTTCTTTCCAAAATGGGGTGACATGTGGGGTATTGTTACTGCCCTGGCATTTTAGGGGCCCTAAAGCGTGAGAAGAAGTCTGGGATCCAAATGTCTAAAAATGCCGTCATAAAAGGAATGTGGGCCCCTTTGCGCATCTAGGCTGCAAAAAAGTGTCACACATCTGGTATCGCCGTACTCAGGAGAAGTTGGGCAATGTGTTTTGGGGTGTCATTTTACATATACCCATGCTGGGTGAGAGAAATATCTTGGCAAAAGACAACTTTTCCCATTTTTTTATACAAAGTTGGCATTTGACCGAGATATTTATCTCACCCAGCATGGGTATATGTAAAATGACACCCCAAAACACATTGCCCAACTTCTCCTGAGTACGGCAATACCAGATGTGTGACACTTTTTTGCAGCCTAGGTGGGCAAAGGGGCCCAGATTCCAAAGAGCCACTTTCGAATTTCACCGGTCATTTTTTACAGATTTTGATTTCAAACTACTTCTCACGCATTTGGGCCCCTAAAATGCCAGGGCAGTATAACTACCCCACAAGTGACCCCATTTTGGAAAGAAGACACCCCAAGGTATTTCGTGATGGGCATAGTGAGTTCATGGAAGTTTTTATTTTTTGTCACAAGTTAGTGGAATATGAGCCTTTGTAAGAAAAAAAAAAAAAGAAAAAAAATCATAATTTTTTGCTAACTTGTGACAAAAAATAAAACATTCTAGGAACTCGCTATGCCCCTCACGGAATACCTTGGGGTGTCTTCTTTCCAAAATGGGGTCACTTGTGGGGTAGTTATACTGCCCTGGCATTCTAGGGGCCCTAATGTGTGGTAAGCAGTTTGAAATCAGAATCTGTAAAAAATGGCCGGTGAAATCCTAAATGTGCTCTTTGGAATGTGGGCCCCTTTGCCCACCTAGGCTGCAAAAAAGTGTCACACATGTGGTATCGCCGTACTGAGGAGAAGTTGGGCAATGTGTTTTGGGGTGTCATTTTACATATACCCATGCTGGGTGAGATAAATATCTTGGTCAAATGCCAATTTTGTATAAAAAAAATGGGAAAAGTTGTCTTTTGCCAATATATTTCTCTCACCCAGCATGGGTATATGTAAAATGACACCCCAAAACACATTGCCCAACTTCTCCTGAGTACGGCAATACCAGATGTGTGACACTTTTTTGCAGCCTAGGTGGGCAAAGGGGCCCACATTCCAAAGAGCACCTTTCGGATTTCACTGGCCATTTTTTACAGATTTTGATTTCAAACTACTTCGCACGCATTTGGGCCCCTAAAATGCCAGGGCAGTATAACTACCCCACAAATGACCCCATTTTGGAAAGAAGACACCCCAAGGTATTTCGTGATGGGCATAGTGAGTTCATGGAAGTTTTTATTTTTTGTCACAAGTTAGTGGAATATGAGACGTTGTAAGAAAAAAAAAATCATCATTTTCCGCTAACTTGTGACAAAAAATAAAAAGTTCTATGAACTCACTATGCCCAATCGCGAATACCTTAGGGTGTCTATTTTCCGAAATGGGGTCATTTGTGGGGTGTTTGTACTGTCTGGCCATTGTAGAACCTCAGGAAACATGACAGGTGCTCAGAAAGTCAGAGCTGCTTCAAAAAGCGGAAATTCACATTTTTGTACCATAGTTTGTAAACGCTATAACTTTTACCCAAACCATTTTTTTTTACCCAAACATTTTTTTTATCAAAGACATGTAGAACAATAAATTTAGAGAAAAATTTATATATGGATGTCGTTTTTTTTTGCAAAATTTTACAACTGAAAGTGAAAAATGTGATTTTTTTGCAAAAAAATCGTTAAATTTCGATTAATAACAAAAAAAGTAAAAATGTCAGCAGCAATGAAATACCACCAAATGAAAGCTCTATTAGTGAGAAGAAAAGGAGGTAAAATTCATTTGGGTGGTAAGTTGCATGACCGAGCAATAAACGGTCAAAGTAGTGTAGGTCAGAAGTGTAAAAAGTGGCCTGGTCATGAAGGGTGTTTAAGCTAAGGGGGCTGAGGTGGTTGAGTAGTCCCATTTCTCCTGGACTCCAATGAAACTGTTCCAATCTGATAGGGACTCGTATACCACTAATCTAATTTTAAAAAATTCAGTTTTTCTAAAATCTAAAACTTTTGTTTTTGTGTGGTGTGACTCAGTCACTGTACTTATAGTAAACCACACTGACTGGTGATCAACAGATCCCAAGCTTTGCCCTACAGTAATATCATATACCAAATTCCCATTTGTGAATACTAAATCTAAAATGGCCTCCTTCCGGGTTGGCTCCTCAACTACTTGCTGTAGAGATAATCCCAGTAGGGAATTTAGAATATCTGTACTCCTGGCAGAACTAGCTATTTTGGTTTTCCAGTTTACATCTGGAAGATTGAAGTCTCCCATAATGATAACTTCCCCCTTCAATGTCATTTAAGCTATTTCCTCAACTAGTAGATCATCTAATTCTTGGCTAGGTGGTCTATATATCACACCTACACGAGTTACCTTATGATTATCAAGCTGCAAGGTAACCCAAACTGACTCTAAATTGTTCTCGCTAACTTGTATCAAATTAGATTTTATGCTATCTTTCACATACAGGGCCACCCCTCCCCCTTCTTAACTTCTCTGTCTTTCCTGTATAGAGAGAACCCTGGTATTGATATATCCCAGTCATTACTACCCTTGAACCACGTCTCAGTAACAGCCACTACATCTATATTCTCAGATGCCATTATAGCCTCAAGTTCATTGATCTTATTCCCTAAACTGCGAGCATTTGTAGACAAGACTCTGAGCTTGTCATTTCTTAACCTTTATGCAACTGGCATCTTCTGGCATTGTTCCGGGGGGCAGTCGGACTGCTGGATTATCACTCTTTTGCCCCCCTTTCCTAGTTTAAATGTTCCTTAGCAAATGACGCAAGCAGGGAGGTTTTAAAACCCTGGTCCTGCCCATTTTCACAGTTCACTGCCCATACCCCTGAAGACGCCAAGTGTTTGGCGAAACATGTCAGGGGCAGAGATTAATATATGTCACATTTTAGCCAGCTGATGCCTTGCAAAATAACAAGTCCAGTCAGGATCATACAATGAGCATATGGTGAACGCTAGGAGAGCTGCCACTACCTGCAGGTAGTGTACCGTGATACAAACAGTGCACACTAAATAGAGTCTGGAGATCCAGCACTCAGATAGTGGAGTCAACTAGGTAGCCTATGGTATAGACTGCATCTCCAGTGTTTTTACAGCCACAAATAGACGTTACCAGCCATAATGCAGACACAGCTGATAGTTTTAAATGTGTATTAGGTCTAATTAGTGTATTTTTAATGGATAAACAATAAATGTTAAATTTTAGATACGCTTATAACACGTGTCAACCCAGAGACAACCACTGGTCCTAGTGACCAATTGTAAATATTTTGTTTCTTATGTCTCAACACGTGTGAGAGGGTTAAATGTAAATTTATAGAACCTGAAATAAAAGCACAACAATTCCTGCACAGAACCAGGTCTGCCATTGCAAAGAGGGGAAAAGAATTTAGACAAACAAATCTTACTTGTTTAGATTGTATGCAATATAATTGGTGTCTTCCCAGGATATGTGGCTGCAGGGGCAGTTCACCTGGGTACCGCTCAAAGAGTAAAGTATATGTAACGAAGGGGAGCAGTAACAATTTAAAATATAACTTTTAATATGTCTATTCTCCCAAGAGGGAGTAAAAGACCCCTTACAAACAAAAAAACACAAAAGACAGACAAGGCCCCTGGAGAGAAGTGCCACGTGTGTATAGCTACGGACACATCCAGGTGCCATCCTCCCTAGGCCTGTGGTAGTTGACACGAGGGCCTAAGATGGAGGACGCATGTGATTCCTAGTGTCTATACGGATAAGACGGTAGGAAGTCAGGTGATTAAGAAATGGAAAAGTCTTACCAGATCTTAAGGAGGCCTCACTTGGATAACCGCATGTAATGGGTTAATGCAGGAGGAGGTCACATGGAGCAGGTAGGTACTCCATCAGATGTCCATGGGTAGGAGAAAACAGACATCTGAGGTGTCCAGACGGCCAGGTACTAGAGTAGCCTCAATAAGAAACTAGCCCTAGTGCCTCCCTACTTGACCTATCCTGGCCCTAGTGACCTAACACGGGGTCCGTGCCCCGCAAGGGGTGGTCCCGTCTGGAACCTAGCCCTGATATGGAAACCCTAGGTAACCCTATCAAAAGGGTGACTAGGGGCAGGATGCTATGTATCAGGGCCGGAAAAGATACTAAGTTAAACAGGTCTCAAGGACCATAATAAGGTAAGCACAAAAGGTGCGTGTCTGATATGTCAGCGTGTCCCGACGCGTTTCTTAATATAACATATCTTTAGTGCATATATTTAAACCAGAGGCCCCAAAAGTCATCAGGGGACACGGGGCTTAAGGCTCCTGTCAGTCTGTATAATGCCACTGTAATGAGTAACCCAGTGTAGCAAACATATGGGGGTATTTATTCAAAAGAAGTTACTCCACATAGAAAGAGACTAATGACAGTGTGAGGCATGTGAATGGTTTACCTGAAAAAAAAACATAGACAAAAAGCAATGCAAGTGAATATCTAAGTCTAGGTACCCATGCTGCCCACAAAGTGGTGGGTGCGAGTAAGTACTCACATAACTGCTGGAGTGGTGTCGGCCAATGTCCAGAGTTGGCGGCATGGAGATTCACCACGTCCGTCCTAGATTGCACGCCTAGCTAGTGTGCATTGGCGCGCTGTATTTCAATAAAGAACAGGGGAGAGACGCCGGTCAGTGCGCCTGCGCCGAGTATGACGTCGCCCCACGTGACCGGATCAAGTCACATGATCGGGCCAGACGGGGGTGCGGCGTTCCCACAAGGCGCATGCGTCAGAGGAAACGGCGATGTCGGGTAAGGCCGAAGGGGAGGCACTCATTGTGACGCAACTGCGTCAACACGCCTACCAGGCCGCCCGATGGGCGCGACTAAGAGGGGGGGAGTGAACATAGGTCCCTCGAACAGCCCCAAAAGCGAGGCGCCGCTTGTAGCATACAGGGAGTGCAGAATTATTAGGCAAGTTGTATTTTTGAGGATTAATTTTATTATTGAACAACAACCATGTTCTCAATGAACCCAAAAAACTCATTAATATCAAAGCTGAATATTTTTGGAAGTAGTTTTTAGTTTGTTTTTAGTTTTAGCTATTTTAGGGGGATATCTGTGTGTGCAGGTGACTATTACTGTGCATAATTATTAAGCAACTTAACAAAAAACAAATATATACCCATTTCAATTATTTATTTTTACCAGTGAAACCAATATAACATCTCAACATTCACAAATATACATTTCTGACATTCAAAAACAAAACAAAAACAAATCAGTGACCAATATAGCCACCTTTCTTTGCAAGGACACTCAAAAGCCTGCCATCCATGGATTATGTCAGTGTTTTGATCTGTTCACCATCAACATTGCGTGCAGCAGCAACCACAGCCTCCCAGACACTGTTCAGAGACGTGTACTGTTTTCCCTCCTTGTAAATCTCACATTTGATGATGGACCACAGGTTCTCAATGGGGTTCAGATCAGGTGAACAAGGAGGCCATGTCATTAGATTTTCTTCTTTTATACCCTTTCTTGCCAGCCACGCTGTGGAGTACTTGGACGCGTGTGATGGAGCATTGTCCTGCATGAAAATCATGTTTTTCTTGAAGGATACAGACTTCTTCCTGTACCACTGCTTGAAGAAAGTGTCTTCCAGAAACTGGCAGTAGGACTGGGAGTTGAGCTTGACTCCATCCTCAACCCGAAAAGGCCCCACAAGCTCATCTTTGATGATACCAGCCCAAACCAGTACTCCACCTCCACCTTGCTGGCATCTGAGTCGGACTGGAGTTCTCTGCCCTTTACCAATCCAGCCACGGGCCCATCCATCTGGCCCATCAAGACTCACTCTCATTTCATCAGTCCATAAAACCTTAGAAAAATCAGTCTTGAGATATTTCTTGGCCCAGTCTTGACGTTTCAGCTTGTGTGTCTTGTTCAGTGGTGGTCGTCTTTCAGTCTTTCTTACCTTGGCCATGTCTCTGAGTATTGCACACCTTGTGCTTTTGGGCACTCCAGTGATGTTGCAGCTCTAAAATATGGCCAAACTGGTGGCAAGTGGCATCTTGGCAGCTGCACGCTTGACTTTTCTCAGTTCATGGGCAGTTATTTTGCGCCTTGGTTTTTCTACACGCTTTTTGCGACCCTGTTGACTATTTTGAATGAAACGCTTGATTGTTCGATGATCACGCTTCAGAAGCTTTGCAATTTTAAGAGTGCTGCATCCCTCTGCAAGATATCTCACTATTTTTGACTTTTCTGAGCCTGTCAAGTCCTTCTTTTGACCCATTTTGCCAAAGGAAAGGAAGTTGCCTAATAATTATGCACACCTAATATAGGGTGTTGATGTCATTAGACCACACCCCTTCTCATTACAGAGATGCACATCACCTAATATGCTTAATTGGTAGTAGGCTTTCGAGCCTATACAGCTTGGAGTAAGACAACATGCATAAAGAGGATGATGTGGTCAAAATACTCATTTGCCTAATAATTCTGCACGCAGTGTAAACTACAGCTAGGGGGGGTGGAGCTGAGCAAGGATAATTAGTTTAGGAACCTAGTAGCTACTACACCAATCATCCCCCAGAGGTGAGATATTAACCCCTCAATTATGTGACAGAGTGGGACATTTTGGTGGGCTAACGTCCTAGCTGAACTGGAAAATAAAAGAGATGGGCAGCCAAACAAGAGGACATAATATTGCAAGCTCAAGAGAGCTAGATAGAACACCATGAATGGAAAAGTGCACAGGACTGGCGCAGCTCCATTCATGTATAAAGCCAAACTTGACAGATGCAACATATAGTGAAGGAAGATCATATATAGCAACCAAAGTGTAGTTGTTCGTTAAGGCCATGGGGGTGGGATGTATTGAGTTTAAAGATCCACCAGCATTCGCGCTGGAGGATCCGTCTATCCCAATCACCCCCACGAAATGGCTTATTCACCCGTTCAATTCCCATAAACTTGATGGCAGAGGTACGGCCACCGTGTAGAGAAAGGACATGTCGGGCTACCGGCGTGTCCCTTCCATTACGGATATCTCCCAAGTGCTCACCCATCCTTTTTCGGTGGGAGGAGACAGTGGTGTTCGGAGACACACCTTGTAAGTCTGTCGGACACGTTGCCCTTTGGTCCCGCTACATAGATGACATATTTGTCCTGTGGAGCGGGACCGAAGGGCAGTTTGATAGCTTCGTCCAGGAGTTGAACACTAACTGTATCGGACTGAAGTTTACCTCCTCCATCATGAGGGATAACCTCCCCTTTTTAGACATTGCCATCTCTAGGGATGACGTGGGCGGGTTGAAAACCACGATATATCGTAAACCAACGGCAACGAATTCACTTTTGAGGTGGGATAGTTGCCATCCCGCGCCACTCAAACGGGGTATTCCCTATGGGCAATACATTCGTCTTAGACGTAATTGTTCGGAATTGAGCGAATTCAAACAACAGGCATCGACTATGAGAGCTAGGTTTTTAGAACGGGGCTATCCAGATAAAATATTAAAACTGGCATATCAAAAGGCTTTGGCACGTAGTAGAACCACTCTCCTTCATCCCTCAAAACGTCCCAGCATAGTCTCAACAAAAATAATAAGGCTTATTGGCACCTTTGACTCGGCCGCAACCCAAGTGAAAGACATTCTGGGTCGCAACTGGGAGACCCTTTTGATGGACCCGGACCTAGCCGAGATCCTGAGCCCGCACCCCTCAATAACATTCAGAAGGGGGGCCAACCTAAGGGACAAATTAGTACACAGCCATTTTAGTCCCGCTGCGACCCAAGGGACATGGCTGGATAAAAACACCACGGGCTGCTACAAGTGCGGCCACTGTAGTTTCTGTGAATGGTTGGTCAAGGGCAAATCCTTTGCGGCGAACCCTCCGGATAATGCCCACACGATCAAACAGTTCATCAACTGCCGTAGCGTAGGAGTGATATACCTACTCAGCTGCGAGTGTGGCCAACGCTATGTGGGCAAAACCCGGAGGGAACTCCGAAAAAGGATGGGCGAGCACTTGGGAGATATCCGTAATGGAAGGGACACGCCGGTAGCCCGACATGTCCTTTCTCTACACGGTGGCCGTACCTCTGCCATCAAGTTTATGGGAATTGAACGGGTGAATAAGCCATTTCGTGGGGGTGATTGGGATAGACGGATCCTCCAGCGCGAATGCTGGTGGATCTTTAAACTCAATACATCCCACCCCCATGGCCTTAACGAACAACTACACTTTGGTTGCTATATATGATCTTCTTTCACTATATGTTTCATCTGTCAAGTTTGGCTTTATACATGAATGGAGCTGCGCCAGTCCTGTGCACTTTTCCATTCATGGTGTTCTATCTAGCTCTCTTGAGCTTGCAATATTATGTCCTCTTGTTTGGCTGCCCATCTCTTTTCTTTTCCAGGTCAGCTAGGACGTTAGCCCACCAAAATGTCCCACTCTGTCACATAATTGAGGGGTTAATATCTCCCCTCTGGGGGATGATTGGTGTAGTAGCTACTAGGTTCTTAAACTAATTATCCTTGCTCAGCTCCACCCCCCCTAGCTGTAGTTTATGCTACAAGCGGCGCCACCTCGTTTTTGGGGCGGTTCGAGGGACTTATGTTCACTCCCCCCTCTTAGTCGCGCCCATCGGGCGGCCTGGTAGGCGCGTTGACGCAGTTGCGCCACAATGAGTGCCTCCCCTTCGGCCTTACCCGACATCGCCGTGTCCTCTGACGCATGCGCCTTGTGGGAACGCCGCACCCCCGTCTGGCCCGATCATGTGACTTGATCCGGTCACGTGGGGCGACGTCATACTCGGCGCAGGCGCACTGACCGGCGTCTCTCCCCTCTTCTTCATTGAAATACAGCGCGCCAATGCACACAAGCTAGGCGTGCAATCTAGGACGGACGTGGTGAATCTCCATGCCGCCAACTCTGGACATTGGCCGACACCACTCCAGCAGTTATGTGAGTACTTACTCGCACCCACCACTTTGTGGGCAGCATGGGTACCTAGACTTAGATATTCACTTGCATTGCTTTTTGTCTATGTTTTTTTTTCAGGTATACCATTCACATGCCTCACACTGTCATTAGTCTCTTTCTATGTGGAGTAACTTCTTTTGAATAAATACCCCCATATGTTTGCTACACTGGGTTACTCATTACAGTGGCATTATACAGACTGACAGGAGCCTTAAGCCCCGTGTCCCCTGATGACTTTTGGGGCCTCTGGTTTAAATATATGCACTAAAGATATGTTATATTAAGAAACGCGTCGGGACACGCTGACATATCAGACACGCACCTTTTGTGCTTACCTTATTATGGTCCTTGAGACCTGTTTAACTTAGTATCTTTTCCGGCCCTGATACATAGCATCCTGCCCCTAGTCACCCTTTTGATAGGGTTACCTATGGTTTCCATATCAGGGCTAGGTTCCGGACGGGGCCACCCCTTGCGGGGCACGGACCCCGTGTTAGGTCACTAGGGCCAGGATAGGTCAAGTAGGGAGGCACTAGGGCTAGTTTCTTATTGAGGCTACTCTAGTACCTGGCCGTCTGGACACCTCGGATGTCTGTTTTCTCCTACCCATGGACATCTGATGGAGTACCTACCTGCTCCATGTGACCTCCTCCTGCATTAACCCATTACATGCGGTTATCCAAGTGAGGCCTCCTTAAGATCTGGTAAGACTTTTCCATTTCTTAATCACCTGACTTCCTACCGTCTTATCCGTATAGACACTAGGAATCACATGCGTCCTCCATCTTAGGCCCTCGTGTCAACTACCACAGGCCTAGGGAGGACGGCACCTGGATGTGTCCGTAGCTATACACACGTGGCACTTCTCTCCAGGGGCCTTGTCTGTCTTTTGTGTTTTTTTGTTTGTAAGGGGTCTTTTACTCCCTCTTGGGAGAATAGACATATTAAAAGTTATATTTTAAATTGTTACTGCTCCCCTTCGTTACATATACTTTAGATTGTATGCACCTCCAGATTACCTCCTGAATATCTCCAATGCACTTGCAGACCAGCACTTGATTAGACCAGCACTTGATTAGTAGTGATGTCGCGAACATAAAATTTTCAGTTCGCGAACAGCGAACGAGAACTTCCGCAAATGTTCGCGAACTGGCGAACCGGGCGAACCGCCATAGACTTCAATAGACAGGCGAATTTTAAAACCCACAGGGACTCTTTCTGGCCACAATAGTGATGAGAAAGTTGTTTCAAGGGGTCTAACACCTGGACTGTGGCATGCCGGAGGGGGATCTATGGCAAAACTCCCATGGAAAATTACGTAGTGGACGCAGAGTCGGGTTTTAATCCATAAAGGGCATAAATCAACTAACATTCCTAAATTGTTTGGAATAACGTGCTTTAAAACATCCAGTGTGTGTATACGATCAGGTATGATGTTGTATCGATCAGGTAGTGTAAGGGTTACGCCCGCATCACAGACATTGACAGACCAAACTCCCCTTTTAATGCACCGCAAACAGTTCATTTGCACAACCGCAAACTCCCCATTTGCACAAGGTTGGATACCAAGCTAGCCACGTCCCGGTGATGTCATTGAAGGTTTCTTCCTCCACCCAGCCACGTACAACACCAAGGGTCCCCGAAAGGTCAATTGAATTGATTTTTCGAACGGGGAGATGGTTAAAAAAACGCTGGCTCCCTCCCCTTTGTTTTTATCCACGGTGACTGCGTCTGCGCCGTGCAATTTACTGTCACACCCGATATGAGTGGTATTTTCTGTAGTACTATTCTCATCAGTTTAATCCCTCTAACGTCCCCGACTCCCCAATCTGGGGGCCATTTATTAAACAGATTTTTCGGACGGGGAGATGGTTAAAAAAACGCTGGCTCCCTCCACTCTGTTTTAATCCACGGTGACTGCGTCTGCGCCGTGCAATTTACTGTCACACCCGATATGAGTGGTATTTTCTGTAGTACTATTCTCATCAGTTTAATCCCTCTAACGTCCCCAATCTGGGTGCCATTTATTGAATAGATTTTTCGAACGGGGAGATGGTATCAGTGGTTGGCACTGGCAGTGGGCACACTACAGTCAGTGGAAGCGGGCCTGACACACACTGGCAGCAGGCAAGCAACTGAAATTACACTAAAGTGTAAAAATTAAATGCCTTATTTATCGGCAAGCTACTGTGCCACCCGGTATGAGTGGTTGGCACTGGCAGTGGGCACACTACAGTCAGTGGAAGAGGGCCTGACACACACTGGCAGCAGGCAAGCAACTGAATTTAGACTACTGTCTAAAAATTAAATGCCTTATTTATCGGCAAGCTACTGTGCCACCCGGTATCAGTGGTTGGCACTGGCAGTGGGCACACTACAGTCAGTGGAAGCGGGCCTGACACACACTGGCAGCAGGCAAGCAACTGAATTTAGACTACTGTCTAAAAATTAAATGCCTTATTTATCGGCAAGCTACTGTGCCACCCGGTATCAGTGGTTGGCACTGGCAGTGGGCACACTACAGTCAGTTGAAGTCGGCCTGACACACACTAGCAGCAGGCAAGCAGCTGAAATTACACTAAAGTGTAAAAATTAAATGCCTTTTTTAAGCAAAGTCCTGTGCCACTCGGGATGACAGGGGTGGGCACTGGCAGTGGGCACACTACAGTCAGTTGAAGTCGGCCTGACACACACTGGCAGGCAACTAACCTTAGATTAAAGTGTAAAAATGAAGTGCCTTTTTTTTAAGCAAAGTCCTGTGCCACACGGGATGACAGGGGTGGGCACTGGCAGTGGGCACACTACAGTCAGTTGAAGTCGGCCTGACACACACTAGCAGCAGGCAAGCAGCTGAAATTACACTAAAGTGTAAAAATTAAATGCCTTTTTTATGCAAAGTCCTGTGCCAGCCGGTATGAGTGGTGGGCACTGGCAGTGGGCACACTACAGTCAGTGGAAGTCAGCCTGACACACACTGGCAGGCAACTAACCTTAGATTAAAGTGTAAAAATTAAGTGCCTTTTTTTAAGCAAAGTCCTGTGCCACACGGAATGACAGGGGTGAGCACTGGCAGTGGGCACACTACAGTCTGTGGGCCTGCAGCTCCTCACACACAGGCAGGCCAGGCAACTGCAATATGTATATAAAGGAAAAAAAAAAAGCAGACTAATGTTGCAGCCCTAAAAAGGGCTTTTTGGGGTGCTGTCAGGACGCTGTCCTTACAGCAGAGATCAGATGAGTCTTTCAGGACTGGAGTGGACACTGAATTCACTAGCCTAGCTATCGATTTCCCAATTAAATCAGCAGCAGTTACAGTCTCCCTCCTCTCACTAAGACTGCAGCTTCAGAATGAATCTAAAATGGATGCTGTGCAGGAGGTGGGAGGGTCTGGGAGGGAGGGTATGCTGCTGATTGGCTGGAATGTGTCTGCTGACTGTGAGGTACAGGGTCAAAGTTTGCTCAATGATGATGTATAGGGGGCGGACCGAACATCGCATGTGTTCGCCCGGCAGAGGCGAACGCGAACAAGCTATGTTCGCCGGGAACTGTTCGCCGTCGGATAGTTCGGGCCATCTCTATTGATTAGCAGCCTTTCACGGCTTTTTTGCTTTATTAGCAGCCTTTGAACTACTTTCACGGTTTATTGCTCGGTCATACAACTTACCACCCAAATGAATTTTACCACCTTTTCTTCTCACTAATAGAGCTTTCATTTGGTGGTATTTCATTGCTGCTGACATTTTAACTTTTTTGTTATTAATCAAAATTTACAGAATTTTTTGCAAAAAAATGAAAATTTTTACTTTCAGTTGTAAAATGTTTCAAATAAAACTACATTTATATATAAATTTTTTCTCTAAATTTATTGTTCTACATGTCTTTAATAAAAAATAAAATGCAATAAGTGTATATTTATTGGTTTGTGCAAAAGTTATAGTGTTTACAAACTATGGTACAAAAATGTGAATTTCCGCATTTTGAAGCAGCTCTGACTTTCTGAGCTCCTGTCATGTTTCCTGAGGTTCTACAATGGCCAGACAGTAGAAACACCCTACAAATGACCCCATTTCGGAAAGTAGACACCCTAAGGTGTTCGCTGATGGGCATAGTGAGTTCATAGAACTTTTTATTTTTTGTCACAAGTTAGCGGAAAATGATGATTTTTTCTTTTTTTCTTACAAAGTCTTATATTCCACTAACTTGTGACAAAAAATAAAAACTTCCATGAACTCACTTTGCCCATCACGAAATACCTTGGGGTGTCTTCTTTCCAAAATGGGGTCACTTGTGGGGTAGTTATACTTCCCTGGCATTTTAGGGGCCCTAATGCGTGAGAAGTAGTTTGAAATCCAAATGTGTTAAAAATGCCCTGTGAAATCCTAAAGGAGCTCTTTAGAATTTGGGCCCCTTTGCCCACCTAGGCTGCAGAAAAGTGTCACACATGTGATATTGCCTTACTCAGGAGAAGTAGGGCAATGTGTTTTGGGGTGTCTTTTTACATATACCCATGCTGGGTGAGATAATCATCTCTGTCAAATGACAACTTTGTATAAAAAAATTGAAAAAGTTGTCTTTTAGAGATATTTCTCTCACCCAGCATGGGTATATGTAAAAAGACACCCCAAAACACATTTCCCTACTTCTCCTGAGTACGGCAATACCACATGTGTGACACTTTTTTGCAGCCTAGGTGGGCAAAGGGGCCCAAATTCTAAAGAGCACCTTTAGTATTTCACAGGGCATTTTTAACACATTTGGATTCCAGATTTCTTCTCACGCATTAGGGCCCATAAAATGCCAGGGCAGTATAAATACCTCAAGGAATTCCGTGATGGGCATGGTGAGTTCATGGAAGTTTTTATTTTTTGTCACAAGTTAGTGGAATATGAGTCTTTGTAAGAAAAAATAAAATAAATAAATCATTATTTTCCACTAACTAGGAACTCGCCATGCCCCTCACGGAATACCTTGGGGTGTTTTCTTTCCAAAATAGGGTCACTTGTGGGGTATTTATACTGCCCTGGCATTTTAGGGGCCCTAATGCGGGAGAAGTAGTTTGAAATCCAAATGTGTTAAAAATGCCCTGTGAAATCCTAAAGGTGCTCTTTAGAATTTTGGCCCCTTTGCCCACCTAGGCTGCAAAAAAGTGTTACACATGTGGTATCTTCGTACTCAGAAGAAGTAGGGCAATGTTATTTTGGGTGTATTTTTAAAAGTCAACTTTTCCCATTTTTTTTATACAAAGTTGTCATTTTAGAGAGATATTTCTCTCACCCAGCATGGGTATATGTAAAAAGACACCCCAAAACATATTTCCCAACTTCTCCTGAGTACGGTGATACCACATGTGTGACACTTTTTTGCAGCCTAGGTGGGCAAAGGGGCCCAAATTCCTTTTATGAGGGCATTTTTAGACATTTGAACTCCAGACTTCTTCTCACGCTCTAGGGCCCCTAAAATTCCAGGGCAGTATAAATACCCCACATGTGACCCCATTTTGGAAAGAAGACACCCCAAGGTATTCCATGAGGGGTATGGCGAGTTTATAGAAGATTTTTTTTTTTGGCACAAGTTAGCGGAAATTGATTTTTTTTTTTTTTTTTCTCACAAAGTCTCCCTTTCCGCTAACTTGGGACAAACATTTAAATCTTTCATGGACTCAATATGCCCCTCAGCGAATACCATGGGGTGTCTACTTTCCAAAATGGGGTCATTTGTGGGGTGTTTCTACTGCCCTGGCATTTGAGGGTCTCCGCAATCATTACATGTATGGCCAGCATTAGGAGTTTCTGCTATTCTCCTTATATTGAGCATACGGGTAATGAGATTTTTTTTTTCGTTCAGCCTCTGGGCTGAAAGAAAAAATAAACGGCACAGATTTCTTCATTCGCATCGATCAATGTGGATGAAAAAATCTCTGCCAAAAAAAAAAAAGGAGGGGAAAGGCGTCTGCCAGGACATAGGAGCTCCGCCCAACATCCATACCCACTTAGCTCGTATGCCCTGGCAAACCAGATTTCTCCATTCACATCAATCGATGTGGATGAATAAATCATTGCCGAGATTTTTTTATTTTTATTTTTTATATACAAAGTGATTGCCAAAGCATATGAACACCGCGCCCCTCAGCTCATAAGCCTCGGCAAACGTATCTTTTTTACTGCAGAGGAGAAATCTCATCTTGCAGCGCCTCATACACAGACTTTTGTGTAATCTGACAGCAGCGCAATGCTTCTGTCAGAATGCACATCAGTGCTGCAGCTGGTTGATCGGTTGGTCCACCTAGAAGGCAAAAAAAAAAAAAGGAATAACCAGGCCGCAACGCAATAAATTTATTAACATTAAGTTTATATAACATTTGAACGGAACATTAACTTTTATAAACTTTATTTAACTTTTTGAACAGAACATTACCTCTTTTGCTTACCGGTGTTTTTTTTTTTTTTACCTTTATAGGACAAACCTCTCCTTCCCCATGGGACAATGTGCAAAGCGCAAATCGCCCAGAGATGTGGCGAAGTACATTATGCCCTTTTTCCCAGGTGAAAGGAGAGGTTTGCAGCAGCTGTGAGTGAAAGGGCCCTAACAGCCCTGTGTGCCTGTCCTTTGTAACGCAATCCCTATGCTAAGTGTACCTGTGTGTGGTACTTCCGGAAACACTCCCCTAAGAATAGGGCAGGGTGGTCAGGGCAATCAGTGACAAAAAATAAAAACTTCCATGAACTCACTTTGCCCATCACGAAATACCTTGGGGTGTCTTCTTTCCAAAATGGGGTCACTTGTGGGGTAGTTATACTTCCCTGGCATTTTAGGGGCCCTAATGCGTGAGAAGTAGTTTGAAATCCAAATGTGTTAAAAATGCCCTGTGAAATCCTAAAGGAGCTCTTTAGAATTTGGGCCCCTTTGCCCACCTAGGCTGCAGAAAAGTGTCACACATGTGATATTGCCTTACTCAGGAGAAGTAGGGCAATGTGTTTTGGGGTGTCTTTTTACATATACCCATGCTGGGTGAGATAATCATCTCTGTCAAATGACAACTTTGTATAAAAAAATTGAAAAAGTTGTCTTTTAGAGATATTTCTCTCACCCAGCATGGGTATATGTAAAAAGACACCCCAAAACACATTTCCCTACTTCTCCTGAGTACGGCAATACCACATGTGTGACACTTTTTTGCAGCCTAGGTGGGCAAAGGGGCCCAAATTCTAAAGAGCACCTTTAGTATTTCACAGGGCATTTTTAACACATTTGGATTCCAGATTTCTTCTCACGCATTAGGGCCCATAAAATGCCAGAGCAGTATAAATACCTCAAGGAATTCCGTGATGGGCATGGTGAGTTCATGGAAGTTTTTATTTTTTGTCACAAGTTAGTGGAATATGAGTCTTTGTAAGAAAAAATAAAATAAATAAATCATTATTTTCCACTAACTAGGAACTCGCCATGCCCCTCACGGAATACCTTGGGGTGTTTTCTTTCCAAAATAGGGTCACTTGTGGGGTATTTATACTGCCCTGGCATTTTAGGGGCCCTAATGCGGGAGAAGTAGTTTGAAATCCAAATGTGTTAAAAATGCCCTGTGAAATCCTAAAGGTGCTCTTTAGAATTTTGGCCCCTTTGCCCACCTAGGCTGCAAAAAAGTGTTACACATGTGGTATCTTCGTACTCAGAAGAAGTAGGGCAATGTTATTTTGGGTGTATTTTTAAAAGTCAACTTTTCCCATTTTTTTTATACAAAGTTGTCATTTTAGAGAGATATTTCTCTCACCCAGCATGGGTATATGTAAAAAGACACCCCAAAACATATTTCCCAACTTCTCCTGAGTACGGTGATACCACATGTGTGACACTTTTTTGCAGCCTAGGTGGGCAAAGGGGCCCAAATTCCTTTTATGAGGGCATTTTTAGACATTTGAACTCCAGACTTCTTCTCACGCTCTAGGGCCCCTAAAATTCCAGGGCAGTATAAATACCCCACATGTGACCCCATTTTGGAAAGAAGACACCCCAAGGTATTCCATGAGGGGTATGGCGAGTTTATAGAAGATTTTTTTTTTTGGCACAAGTTAGCGGAAATTGATTTATTTTTTTTTTTTTCTCACAAAGTCTCCCTTTCCGCTAACTTGGGACAAACATTTAAATCTTTCATGGACTCAATATGCCCCTCAGCGAATACCATGGGGTGTCTACTTTCCAAAATGGGGTCATTTGTGGGGTGTTTCTACTGCCCTGGCATTTGAGGGTCTCCGCAATCATTACATGTATGGCCAGCATTAGGAGTTTCTGCTATTCTCCTTATATTGAGCATACGGGTAATGAGATTTTTTTTTTCGTTCAGCCTCTGGGCTGAAAGAAAAAATAAACGGCACAGATTTCTTCATTCGCATCGATCAATGTGGATGAAAAAATCTCTGCCAAAAAAAAAAAAGGAGGGGAAAGGCGTCTGCCAGGACATAGGAGCTCCGCCCAACATCCATACCCACTTAGCTCGTATGCCCTGGCAAACCAGATTTCTCCATTCACATCAATCGATGTGGATGAATAAATCATTGCCGAGATTTTTTTATTTTTATTTTTTATATACAAAGTGATTGCCAAAGCATATGAACACCGCGCCCCTCAGCTCATAAGCCTCGGCAAACGTATCTTTTTTACTGCAGAGGAGAAATCTCATCTTGCAGCGCCTCATACACAGACTTTTGTGTAATCTGACAGCAGCGCAATGCTTCTGTCAGAATGCACATCAGTGCTGCAGCTGGTTGATCGGTTGGTCCACCTAGAAGGCAAAAAAAAAAAAAGGAATAACCAGGCCGCAACGCAATAAATTTATTAACATTAAGTTTATATAACATTTGAACGGAACATTAACTTTTATAAACTTTATTTAACTTTTTGAACAGAACATTACCTCTTTTGCTTACCGGTGTTTTTTTTTTTTTTTACCTTTATAGGACAAACCTCTCCTTCCCCATGGGACAATGTGCAAAGCGCAAATCGCCCAGAGATGTGGCGAAGTACATTATGCCCTTTTTCCCAGGTGAAAGGAGAGGTTTGCAGCAGCTGTGAGTGAAAGGGCCCTAACAGCCCTGTGTGCCTGTCCTTTGTAACGCAATCCCTATGCTAAGTGTACCTGTGTGTGGTACTTCCGGAAACACTCCCCTAAGAATAGGGCAGGGTGGTCAGGGCAATCAGGACAGAAATAGCGGGTGTCACGCCTTATTCCACTCCTGCTACAGACACGACATTTTTTTTCGGGGTGGCGGTCGGTTTGAGGTACCAGCAACGACACTGGGGAAATGTCGCTCGTGTAGACGGCTCACTACACTGGTGGTTGGGGCCACGGAACCTCCTGGATACAGGAGGTTCTCGATGATCTCTTTCTGAAATTTGAGGAAGGATCCTGTTCTCCCAGCCTTACTGTAGAGAACAAAACTATTATACATAGCCAATTGAATCAAATATACAGACACCTTCTTATACCAGCGTCTGGTGCGTCGGGAAACTAAATAGGGAGTCAACATCTGGTTATTGAAGTCCACCCCTCCCATGAGCGCATTATAGTCGTGGACTGAGAGGGGCTTTTCAATGACACGGGTTGCTCGTTCAATTTGGATTGTCGTGTCTGCGTGAATGGAGGAGAGCATGTAAACCGCGAGCAGTTCTTCGTTACACAAGGCAGCCCTCTCCCCCCTTGCAAGACGGGTGGTAACGAGCCACTGGGAGAAGCCCCGGCGACTAGGTCGCGCGGTGCCACAGCAGTCAATCTGTTCTAAAAACAAATGCCTGAAGAGGGGCACACTTGTGTAAAAATTGTCCACATAAAGATGGTACCCCTTGCCAAATAAGGGTGACACCAAGTCCCTGACTGTCTTCCCACTGCTCCCGAGGTAGTCAGGGCAACCGACCGGCTCCAGGGTCTGATCTTTACCCTCATAGACACTAAATTTGTGCATATAGCCTTGTGCGTATAGCCTGTGGCCCTTTCACAGAGCTTATACAATTTGACCCCATAAAATGTATAAGGGACTCGTCTATGCAGATGTTTTGCTCAGGGGTATACAAATCTGAAAATTTGGTGTTAAGGTGGTCTATGAGGGGCCGAATTTTGTGGAGCTGATCAAAAGCTGGGTCGCCTCTGGGACGAGAGGTGCTGTTGTCGCTAAAGTGCAGGAAACGCAGGATGGTCTCAAATCGTGTCCTGGACATGGCAGCAGAGAACATGGGCATGTGATGAATTGGGTTCGTGGACCAATATGACCGCAAGTCATGTTTTTTTGTCAGGCCCATGTTGAGGAGAAGGCCCAAAAAAGTTTTAAATTCGGAAACTTGGACGGGTTTCCACCGGAAAGACTGGGCATAAAAGTTTCCCGGGTTGGCGGCTATAAATTCAGTGGCATATCGGTTTGTTTCTGCCACGACTAAGTCCAAGAGCTCTGCAGTCAAGAACAGCTATAAAAAAAACAGTGCCGATCCGATCTGAGCTGTCTCAACCCGAACTCCAGACTGGGCGGTGAAAGGGGGAACTACTGGTGCGGCTGAAGTTGGGGGCTGCCAATCAGGGTTTGCCAGCACCTCAGGGACTCTAGGGACTCTACGAGCCTGTCTGTGTGGTGGCTGCGATGGGGGAACTAATGCACGTGCCACCGTACCAGCTTCAACTGCCCTTCTGGTGCTCGCCACTTCACCATGTTGTACGGCAGTGCTGGTACTAGGTCCAGGATGGGCTGCGCTGCTGGTGTATGCCTCACCACGTAATCCGACAGCGCCAGCCCCACTCTGCTGCCCTTGAAGCGGATCCTGCGCAACCTGTGGTCTAGCAAACACGGGGCCGGGTACGCCTGGTGGTATCAGGGACCTCAACCTCCTCGTCCGAACTTTGGGTCAGACTGCCACTGCTTTCTACAGGCTCATATTCTGACCCGCTGGATTCGTCAGATGAGGGTTCCCATTCCTCAACCGACTGGGTCAGAATCCTGTAGGCCTCTTCAGAAGAATACCCCCTGTTTGACATTTGGACTACTAAATTTAGGGGTATTCCCTGAGACTACCCAAGAAAAAAAGCAAGCCTGTCTTACAAATGGGAGGCTAGCAAAGTACAGGAAGCCACTGCGATTGATAAAAAATATCAAAACAGATTTTTTTATCCCCGCAGTGCGTGTAAAGTGAATGTGCAGTGATCAAAAAATAAATACATTTTTGTCACTGCGGCGGGGCGGGCGTGATCGCCGCAGCGCTTGTAAAATGATTGTGCAGTGATCAAAAAATAAATACATTTTTGTCACTGCGGCGGGGCGGATGTGGGTGAACGCACGTCTGGGCGACCGATCAGGCCTGATCGGGCAAACATTGCGTTTTGGGTGGAAGGCGAACTAAAGTGACACTAATACTATTATAGATCTGACTGTGATCAGTTCTGATCACTTACAGATACTATAAAAGTACCAATGCTGATTAGGCTATTTTCACACTTGCGTTCGGGGTTCCGCTTGTGAGTTCCGTTTGAAGGCTCTCACAAGCGTCCCGAACGCATCCGTACAGCCCCAATGCATTCTGAGTGGATGCGGATCCGCTCAGAATGCCTCAGTCTGGCTCCGCTTGGCCTCCGTTCCGCTCAGCAGGCGGACACCCGAACGCAGCTTGCAGCGTTCGGGTGTCCGCCTGGCCGTGCGGAGCCAAACGGATCCGTCCAGACTTACAATGTAAGTCAATGGGGAAGGATCCGTTTGAAGATGACACAATATGGTGCAATTTCAAACGGATCCGTCCCCCATTGACTTTCAATGCGTCTGACTAACTTTCACACTTAGTTTTTTTTCTGAAATATAATGCAGACGGATCCGTTCTGAACGGATACCATCATTTGCATTATAGGAGCGGATCCGTCTGTGCAGACACCAGACGGATCCGCTCCGAACGCAAGTGTGAAAGTAGCCTTAGCGATACGCTAATTAGCGAATCAGTGACTGCGGTGCGGTGGGCTGGGCGCTAACCGACGCTAACTACCTAACAAAGGGGCCTAAACTATCCTAAACCTAACCGTGAATACTAGTGGAAAAAAAAAGTGACAGTTTACACTGATCACTTTTTTCCCTTTCACTAGGTGATTGACAGGGTTGATCAAGGGGTTAATTGGGGTGATGGGGGGGGGGGTGATCTGGGGCTAAGTGTAGTGTTTGGTGTACTCACAGTGATGTGTGCTCCTCTGCTGGGACCAACCGACGAAAAGGACCAGCAGAGGAGCACAGAAGCCATTTAACACCCTATATTTATAAATATAAGGTGTTAGATGGCTTGTGATTCGATTTTTTTAAAATCACCAGCCTGCCAGCGACGATCATTGGCTGGCAGGCTGGTGACGAAATACTCCTCTAACATTTGCCGGCCCGCAATGCGCATGCGCGGGCCGGCTCTGCCTGAAATGTCGCGAGAGGACGCGCCGGCGCGTCCAAGAGGAATAAGCATGGGATATATGGGAGCTTGCCGAGCTCCAAAGCCGCCACCAAGTTACGGCCATTATCAGACACAACCATGCCTGGTTCTAGGTTGAGTGGTGAGAGTCACAGCTCAGTCTGTTCTCTTATCCCCTGCCACAACTCTGCCGCCGTGTGCTGTTTGTCACCTAGGCAGATCACCACGGCCTATTGCCGCTTCCCCACTGCAGTGCTACACTGCTTCCAGCTACCAACTAATGACTGACTGGTGCTGCACGCGGATACTTCGGAGGTGGAAGTGGAGGAGGAGGCGGAGGAGGAGAAGTGGGTGTTGGAGCCACTAACATAGGGGGTGGCGGAAACCGTGATGGAATTGGGGCCCGCAATCCTTGCCCCAGGGTACGAGTCGCTCCTGGACTCCACAACATTCACCCAGTGTGCCATCAGGGAAATGTAGTGGCCCTGGCCGAAAGCATTTGTCCATGTGTCCGTGGTTAAGTGGACCTTCCGAGTAACTGCGTTGATCAGGGAACATGTGATATTAAGGGACACATGTTGGTGTAAGGCTAGCACGGCACACCTTGAAAAATAGTGGCGGCTGGGGACTGCGTAACGAGGGACGGTCACCAACATCAGGCTGCTGAAGACCTCAGTGTCCACAAGCCTAAATGGCAACATTTCAAGGACCAGTAATTTGGAAAGCTGCGCATTTAGTGCTATGGCCTGTGGGTGGGTCTGGGTATTTGCGCTTGCGTTCAAATGCCTGGGGTAAGGACATTTGGATGCTGCGCTGGGACAGGGAAGTGGATGTGGTCGCTGATGGTGCTTGCAAAGGTCCAGGTGCAGGGCGGGAGGCATCCAGGCCTGCGCCTTCGACAGGGGATAGGCCAGCACGTAACATAGGAGAAGAAGAGGAGGCATTGGTGTGACCCGCAGACACAGATTGTGGACCCAGGCGTTCGGCCTACCTATTAGGGGATTTGGGGGATTTCTGTAAACTGCTACACCAGGGTAATAAATATTAAGATTTGTTTTGCTGTTAACCCTTGTTGTATCACAGAAAAATAATGGACTAAAATGAAAAATCTGCAAAAACAAATTTTTAAATATCACCTCCATTTTGTATTAATTAATGTGGAACTCCTAAAGGGTTAAAAGAGTTTATAAAATCAGTTTAGACTAATTTGAGGAGTGCAGTTTCTAAAATGGATTTATTTATGGGTGGTTTCTATTATGTAAGGCCCTCAAAGTTACTTCAGAACTGAAATGGTCCTCAAAAAAGTGGGTTTTATAAATTGTCTTGAAAATTTGATTCTAAAATTCTACGCCTTCAAATATTCCAAAAATAAAATAAAATAGACATAAAGTAGACATGTGGTGAATCTTGATGAATCACTATTTTTTGAGGTATCACTACCTGTCTTACAAGCAGAGAAATTCATATTAGAAAATTGCGAATTTTTTAAACATTTTCATTAAATTGTCACTTTTTTTTATAAATAAAGAAAAAAAAATATGGACACAAATTTACCTTACATGAAGTGCAATGTATCTCGGGAAAACAATCTCAGAATTGGTTAGATAAGTAAAAGCGTTCCAAAATTATTAGCATGTATGTAAATTGACACATTTCTGATTTGCAAAAACAGGCCCGAGCAGGACAATGAAAACTGGCCTGGGGTAGAAGGGGTTAAAGTGGGTTATTATTTATTTCAAAGCGCCATTAATCCCACAATAACATAGGGATACATAATATCAAAATACAATAAACATGAAACTATAAAGGTACTTTCACACTTGCGTTGTTGGATTCCGGCAGGTAGTTTGGTCGACGGCGTTGCCTGCCGGATACGGAAATCCATATGCAAACGGATAGCATTTGCATCCGGATTCGGGTACGGATACGGCTGACAAATGCATTGAAATACCGGATCCGTCTCTCCGGTGTCATCTAGAAAAACGGATCCGGTATTTTTCCCCCCACATTTTTAAAGGTCTGCGCATGCGCAGATCGGATCCGTCAATGCGGCACTAATATATTTAAATGGAAATTAATGCAGAATCCGACATTCCGGCAAGTGTTCCGGAAATTTGGCCGGATAAAAAAACGCAGCATGCTGCGATATTTTCTTTGTCCAAATACCGTGAAGATACTGAACGGATTGCTTTCCATTCAGAATGTATTAGGACAAACTGATGCATTTTTTTCCCGGTATTGAGCCCCTAGGACGGAACTCTATACCGGAAAACTTTAACGCTAGTGTGAAAGTACCCTTAACTAAATGGCACAGGTGGGGGGGGGGGGGGGGGGGAGGACCCTGCTCGCTAAGGCTTACAATCTACAAGAGGGTTAACAAGAACCTGAGATATTGATGGATATATTCTAGTTTTCCATGCTTCCATGGCCATGGCAATCTCTCAGTCATATCTATGTGCAGCACCACTACCCATTCTTCATTTATGGCCCCCAGCACCGGGCATGTCACACAGATATCTGCCTAGTCATTTCACTTCTCTGCATCCCACCGATCCTCCAGCTGTGACATTGCTTCCCACAGGACAGTGTCTCGCTCAGACCGGAGAGAAGGCTGGCACACTGCTAGGATTTATAAATATCTTCTTTTTTTTTTTTCTTGGAACGGTGACATTTTCTTTTTAACGGCTTCGTAGCACATTCTTCATGTGTATACAATCCTTATCTGCTGCGTCTAGTTATGGCGGAGAGCGAGCCTATGTCAGATAAATTACGTAGCAATTTGCACGACCAGTAAGTCCTTGGCACTGCAGCCTCCTGTGCATTTGTTATTTCCCATTTTATTTTGCCTGGGATTTATTATATATAAAACAAACTTTTTTTTGTTTGTTACTGGGGGGAGATTTCATTTCATCAACGTAATTAAGATCCTCCCATGTTCCACCCAAAAACCTTCTCATCACGTCCTGTCTTCAGGAGCAGAACCATGAGCTCCCTGTATGGAATCCTCTGCCTCCTCTCGGCTCTTGCAGCAACAAGTAAGTGAGACCTGAATTAGTTGTCTTTTCCTATTTAGTTGCTTTGTTTTATGGATTTATTCATATTATTATCAATGATAACAGTCATGCGTTGGACAGATCTTCCCTTTCTCCCGATCATGGTGTGAGCTGGGATATACTGAACATTATTCTCAGACGCCACTGATCTCATTAACAAAGCAAAATAAAGAAATGTAATGGCAAATTTTGTAATAAGTGACCAGTGTGCTGACTGTTTGACATCTTTTTTAGGTTGCTCTAACTGTTATGCGGGTATTTCTATAATGACACGATGCCCAACCAACAACAACGCTTGCCCATCAGGAGAGGAGTGCCCAGGTGGTACTGGTGAGTAATATCTCCCTCAAGGCTCTGTTCTGGTGCAGCAAACCCCTGAGGGCAGACAAAGCGGAGAAGGGGAATGGCGGTAGCTCTGACTAGATGATGATTGATGCTTAAAACACTCAACATAGAGAAAACCGACTTCATTCTCTTTCCCTCATATCATTCAAGCCCGTCACCATACTTGTTAATCGCAGTTATTGGCTCCACACTTTCTACCTTCACCCCTAAGCCTATATCACCTCTTACAGCCTCCACAAACATTTCTCATATATGGTCCTTCCTCAATCCCAAATCATCTAAAGTGCTAGTGCATGTCCTCATTATCTCCCGACTAGACTACTGCAACATCATCTTCGGTGGCCTCCCATCTCACACTAGTCTATCCCTTCAATCTATGTCCCCAGGATTATCTCCATAGAGCCAATTACATGTTATTGGAGGTCTCCTACAGCAGGTCAGAAATATACCATTGTGCAAATTATGACTGCTGTAGTTTTGCAAAAAAAAAAAACACTTTTATATGTTTGCAAATGAACTGTGAAAAGAGCCCAAGAGGAAGCAACATAGTGAACCAGTCACAGAGTAGAGCGGATGGCAACAGCAATGGCGGTAACAGCACAAGATGGTGGCAGTAGGAGAAGATGGCAACAGGTGTGTGGCATTAGGCAGGTGACAGCATTAACAGGGCCGGTTCCAGGTTCATGTGGGCCCTTGAGCAATAAATCTCAGTGGGCCCCCTTTTGGCATTTTTATACATTTAACCCTGTTGCTCCCACACTGTATAAAGACCCCCAGTGGCCTATATACAGTATAATGACACCCCAATGCCCTCACACACAGTGTAATAACCCCCAGTGGCCCTCCATTCAGAATAATGACCCACAGTCACCCCCGCCATTCATAATAATGACCCTCAGTGGCCCCCAAACTGGGGGTCATTATACTGAATGGAGGGTCATTGGCGATCATTATACTAAAAGGAGGGCACTGGGGTCATTATACTATGTAAGAGTCCTACTGTTAAAGGGGTTGTCCTCTTTTTACTACTGATGACCTATCCTCAGGATAGGTAATCAATATCAGATCGGCTGGGGTTCTCCGGCAACCCCGACAATCAGCTGTTTGAAGAGAGGGCAGCGCTCATATGAGAGCTGCCTTCTCTGCTCTGTTCACCTGCTTGTCGTAGAATTTGCAGTGATGAACAGGTAAACAGAGCAGAGAAGGCAGCGCTCATACAGAAAAAAAAAAAAAAGCGGACAACCCCTTCAAAGACATACTTGGAAAACATTACATACAGTGCTACAGAACATACAGGGTCATACAGCACCACATACCTCTTCCATCCAGGGACTTCTCTTCTCTGATGTAGATATTCTGTTTCCTCTTCTTCTCCTGTCAGACCACACCACTATGGTGACTTCTTTCAGCTGCACCTCGTCTCTGCAGAGTTTAACAAATAGACATCTTACTTTACGACTTTTCCATCACCCTCCCACCTTCTCAACACCCCATCCTGCCACCCCCAATACTGTGTCTGCTGTGCTTCCCAATACTTTCCTGCAGAAACAGTCTCCCTGAAAATACTGGTACCACACCCCTTTATATTGTGTGCTAGTACAAAATTCCCCCCTTCCTTTCAGATCAGACCCTAATATAAAACCCTAAATGAGATCCCCCCCATCTCAGACCAAACCCCCTTTAGACCTCTATGTCAGACCCCATATAAGACCCCAGTTTTAGACCTCAGATCAAACCCCCATTAGACCTCCATGTAAGACCCCAACCCAATATCAGACCTCAGATAAGACCCCCATTAGACCTCCAGACTCCCACTAGACCTTCAAGACCCCCATTATACCTCCAGACCCACATATCTGACCTCCATTAGACCTCCAGACCCCCAATCAGACATCCAGACCCCCCATAGACCACTCCAGACCCCCCAGTCAGACCTCCAGACCCCCCATAGACCACTCCAGACTCCCCAGTCAGACCCCCAGACCCCTATTAGACCTCCAGACCCCCCATAGACCACTCCAGACTCCCCAGTCAGACCTCCAGACCCCCCATAGACCACTCCAGACTCCCCAGTCAGACCTCCAGACCCCAACCCCCCATTAGAACTCCAGACCCCCATATCTGACCCCCCATTAGACCTCCAGACCCCCAAATAAGACCCCCATTAGACCTCCAGACTCCCACTAGATCTCCAGACCCCCATTATACCTCCAGACACACATATCTGACCCCCATTAGACCTCCAGACCCCCAATCAGACATCCAGACCCCCCATATACCACTCCAGACTCCCCAGTCAGACCTCCAGACCCCCCATAGACCACTCCAGACTCCCCAGTCAGACCTCCAGACCCCCCCAGTCAGACCGCCAGACCCCCCCCCCCCAGGTAGACCTCCAGACCCCCATTGAGACCTCTCCAGACCCCCCATTAGACCTTCATATCAGACCTCAGATCAGACTGTAAAATAATAAAGTAACTTACCTCTCCTGCCGCCACTATCCCTGTCCTGGCTTTCTTCTCTTCTCAGGGCCCACGCTGCAGTCACCTGACCTCCTGCAGCATCAGGTCAGAATGCGCTCTGTACGTCCTGACGCTGCAGGCAGCCAGGACACAGCAGCGTTGGAACTGAGAAGAGCAAGAAGGAGGAGGGGTAAGTACTGTACAGCGCTCACAGCGCTTCTCTCCCCCTCCTCCTGCAGACTAGTGAGAGCTTCCATTATGCAGACTATGCCGGCGCTCCAGCAATGAGCGTTTCTATCTGTATTGATGGAAGCGCTTATAGCAGCACAGTGGAAGCGGGTGTGCCAGGTGCCGACGCCAGCCCTGAGCAATAAAATAGTGGCTGAAGCAGGTGGGCAGAAGTAACGGGCCATTTTTCACAATGTTCTGGTGTGGCAGCACACTGCAGTCAGAACAATTCTGCCAGAATGATCTAGTCTAATGCATCAAGCACCAGTGTGTGTAATCCTGGCTGATCCACGGCTGATCCACGCCTGATTCACTTTTACAAAGGATAATCTCTCAACATTTTGTATTGAGTTCTTCTTGGGGTGACTATGGCCCCCGCCGCACTGTGCACCCACTCCAATGCCACACTGCTGGCCAGGCAGAAAAGCTTGTCCAGGACAAACTAGGTCAGTTGCAGCCACAAATCAAGTTTGGCTGCCTTGTAGAGACTCAAGACTTAAGTTGCTGCTGATGGAGCTGGTGCTGGTCCTGCCGCCCCACCCCCTGCAGCATTCATAGCAGTGGAGCGTAAGCTCAGGGCATCTCCCCTGAAAGACCTTCGTTATGATGGGCGATGGCACACATAGGCAGCGACCAACCGACTACATAGGATATCTTGATAGTAATTGAGATTATCATCCCTCTCAGTAGGTGGAAAAAAGGCTCCCATTTTGGCCCTGTAGGGGCCATAATTTGGCTGTTACTATACAAGCAACTGAGCATGCATCTGTCCATTTGCATAAGGTCCTCATGCTTCTCATCGTCCTCTCCTGTCACTTGGGCAGATAACTCACCTGTATACAATTCCTGGATGTTAATGTCCTCATCCTCCTCCTTGGCCAGTTCAGCCTCCATAGGGCCCAGGTGGCCATGAGATGTAGGTGCCACGTCTCCTGTCCACTGGCCAGTCAGATTTATCAACATCTGCTCAGGACGTGAAGGAGTGGAATGACATCATTCATCCTGTAGTCCTTTGGCCTCCTCAAAGGGCCTGAACAAACAGCATGTGTCACGCATGATTTAAAAGTAAAAGTAATGGTAAAGGTTTAAAAGTAAAGGTTTAAAAGTAAAACTAATATCAGGAAGTATTACTTTACTGAGAGAGTAGTGGATGCATGGAATAGCCTTCCTGCAGAAGTGGTAGCTGCAAATACAGTGAAGGGGTTTAAGCATGCATGGGATAGGCATAAGGCCATCCTTCATATAAGATAGGGCCAGGGGCTATCCATAGTACTCAGTATATTGGGCAGACTAGATGGGCCAAATGGTTCTTATCTGCAGACACATTCTATGTTTCTATGTTTCTATGATCTGCCACTGGCTAACATATAAGTTACACAGGGGAGTACTCCTGTCCACCTGCATTATCAAGAAATCATTCATAACCTTATTCTGCTTTAATAGTCGGTCCAACATGTGAAGGGTGGGGTTCCAACATGTGGAAATGTCACATATGAGGTGATGTTGGGGAACACCATTCTGCCTTTGCAGCTCAAGGAGGATGTGTTTTGCACACTAATAGTGACTGACGTGCATACATAGTTTACTGGCCATTATCAAGACATCTTGCAGTTGGATGGAAGACTTCAGGAACAGGGTTACAACCAGATTAAAGACGTGTGCCATGCATGACTGCTGGATGACTCTGACAGCTCTATCCTGTTTCTGCGGCTGCTGCTACCACCACCTCTTCTTTTGCCATTACTTCTGCTGGTTCCAACAACATTTTAGCCACTGTCCGTTGTTTTGGAGGGCCCTGGTACCTCTTTGTTAGACATACTGTACAGTAACTTTATATGTAAATAAGTTATTCAATATCAATAACAGTAGTATTGGACACCATATTCACCCCAATTTAAGAATCAAAGTCTTATCTATGAAACAAGGTGTACACCCCAATGACAGTTAAATTGGCTTAATCACCCCAATTTGAAAATGAAGGCATAATAGAATTGCTTGTCTAATAAACAAGGTGGACACCCCAATAGCAGCTATATTATTCAGCTTATTCAGCTCAATTTGAGAATCAAGGCCTAATGGAATTGCTTATCTATTAACCAAGGTGGGCACCCCGAAAACAGTTATATTACATAGGTTATTCAACCAAATTTGAGAATGAAGGTATAATAGAATTGCTTATCTATTACTCAAGGTGGGAACCCTGATATCAGTTATATTAGACAGCTTATTCACCTCAATTAGAGAATGCAGGCATAATATAATTGCTTATTAAGCAAGGTGAACACCATTTAATTAGATACTTCTGTACCAGACTTATAGATGTACAGTACATGCAGTGACATAGGGTTTGGGGAGGCGGTTGCCCCTGGTGTCAGGCAGTAGAGTAGATTCCTGACCCCCTGCAATTCAGCCTCATAGGCTTCAGGCCACTAGGCCAGACATCTATGAGGCAGTAGAAGGGCACAGGCAGGTAGGGACCTGCGACTCACAATATAACATGACATTCCTAGGTCATGTGGTTTAAAAGCTGGTGTGTAGCACTGGCAGGCTGTAAGCAGAGAAGGAGCGGCCCAGATTTTTCCCCACGAGTACAAGGCAGGGATGGCTTTTTGGGATAAATAATGCTGGCTAGGAATCTTCTTGCGAGGCTGATCGCACACCATTAGCTCCCTAAAGACAGCAGATTCAACTACATGGTACAGCAGCAACTGCACCATCAGCAACTTGGCCAGGCGGGAATAAAGCTTGTGCATCATCGGATTTCTGGGTATCTAGAGTAGTTTACTGGCCGCGTTTTTCATTATCGATTTCAGACAAGGAAGCAGAGCGGGAGGAGGAGTCTGAGCGGGAGAAGTGGAAAAGAAAGATGAAGATGTGAAAGACATCATACTTCCCCCACAAGAGGGATCGGTAGAAGGAGGAAACAACTGCTATGGTGGCTGGCTGCCACCTCTGTTTGCCAATGGGATGTGGTGATGCCACTTTATGTGGTTCAATGGAGTTGTGGTACTTACATTTGTGTCTGCCGGCCCACATTTTACTTTGTGCTTACACAAGACAATGCTGTTATCTCCCAGGTCCTATCCAGCACACAATCATCCTCAAGGCCCTCATCCTTCCTTTTGCTTCTATCAGACTTTGGGATATCATGGTGGGATCTTTGGCACCCCTCTCCTGCTCTTCAACGACTGTCAATGTCACTGTCCGAACTCCAATAGAGCGGCTATAGAGGCCACTAATACTACTACTACTACTACTACCACGGACACGACTAAGCCTTGGGTCTGCAGCCTCCACCTACTCTTCAGGGCAGTACAAACACTGACTGCTTTCACACAAGTCATCAACAAGCAGACTTTCTTGCTTATCTGCCATTGTGCATGGTGGGGTTTTCTTGGCGCTTCTTCGGAAAAAATAAGGTGCCCCTCTAATAAGGGGCAGTGAAGACTGGGGGACTCCACTGAAAGCCTTCTTTGGGGCTGCAAGGAGGAGAAGCAGGAGGAACGCTGTGACTTCTGGCTCCACGGCATGGTGTCCAATACTGACATCACCTCCACGTGATCATGCTGTGACTCTTTCTCCTGAGCTATAATATTGCGCCTTTCAAAAGCCAGAAGGGACAACTGTGGCCGACTACTATTACTACTACTACTTCTGACCGGATAGTTTGTGCTGCTACTACCCCCATTCTGGCTCTGGGTCTTCTGTTTGGAACCCTTCCATAGCCCGAACATGTTTCGGCCTGTTAGATAATGTTGTGCACTATCCTGTTTATTGGTGTAGTAAATGCATATATACAGTAAAGACCAAAAGTTTGGACACACCTTCTCATTCAAAGAGTTTTCTTTATTTTCATGACTATGAAAATTGTAGATTCACACTGAAGGCATCAAAGCTATGAATTAACACATGTGGAATTATATACATAACAAACAAGTGTGAAACAACTGAAAATATGTCATATTCTAGGTTCTTCAAAGTAGCCACCTTTTGCTTTGATTACTGCTTTGCACACTCTTGGCATTCTCTTGATGAGCCGCAAGAGGTAGTCCCCTGAAATGGTTTTCACTTCACAGGTGTGCCCTGTCAGGTTTAATGGGTGGGATTTCTTGCCTTATAAATGGGGTTGGGACCATCAGTGGCGTTGAGGAGAAGTCAGGTGGATACACAGCTGATAGTCCTACTGAATAGACTGTTAGAATTTGTATTATGGCAAGAAAAAAGCAGCTAAGTAAAGAAAAACGAGTGGCCATCATTACTTTAAGAAATAAAGGTCAGTCAGTCAGCCGAAAAATTGGCAAAACTTTGAAAGTAAGGGCTATTTGACCATTAAGGAGAGTGATGGGTGCTGCGCCAGATGACCTGGTCTCCACAGTCACCGGACCTGAACCCAATCAAGATGGTTTGGGGTGAGCTGGACCGCAGAGTGAAGGCAAAAGGGCCAACAAGTGCTAAGCATCTCTGGGAACTCCTTCAAGACTGTTGGAAGACCATTTCAGGGGACTACCTCTTGAAGCTCATCAAGAGAATGCCAAGAGTGTGCAAAGCAGTAATCAAAGCAAAAGGTGGCTACTTTGAAGAACCTAGAATATGACATATTTTCAGTTGTTTCACACTTGTTTGTTATGTATATAATTCCACATGTGTTAATTCATAGTTTTGATGCCTTCATAGTCATGAAAATAAAGAAAACTCTTTGAATGAGAAGGTGTGTCCAAACTTTTGGTCTGTACTGTATATGCTGCTAATTTGAATATAATGAACAACCCAAAAACAATAAAATAATTGATTATAAATATGTGACTATAGGCAAATGGATTTGGGTCTAAATTTGTTATCAGTGATGAGCGACAGGGGCAATATTCGAATTTGCAATATTTCGCAAATTTTTGTGCGAATATTCGTCATATATTCGCAAATTCGAGAATTCGTGTTTTCCAGTCATTATTTTCTTGATTGCGAAAATCGGCAATCAGAAAATTTGCGATCAGCACTACTCCTAAAGTCAAATATATTACAGCCTTCTCATTGGCCCACAAGCAAGAAGCAGTGAGGGATCATGGGTACTGATGAAAAAAATCTAGAATATTTTGCGATTACGAAGATATAGCACTATATTCTAGATATTCGCGAATTCTCGAAGTGCCAGTATTTGCAATAAAAATTTGCGATCGCGATCAACACAATTCGCTATCACTTCCAGATACTTTTGTGTGCTGCCCTATTGGTGTAGTAATCACGTATATATTGTGAGGTGTAGCTTTCTTTCCGGGATCATCCTCACAAATACCTTCGCAGACAACAGGTTTTTCATGTCCCAACTCGTGCTTTATTGCGACACAAGCACAAGCAAACGATACAAAACAAAATGAAAGCCTGCCGGCTATGCACTACCTAAACACAGTATATCCCTGACTCACCTAAGTCACCGTTCACATACACGTGAACCCATGCGACTTTCCCCAGCCTAATGTCAATCAGCCTCCTGGCTGTTTCAACACCGGTGTCTTTTGGAGAATTGTTGTCTAGTCGTCCGCCCGACGCTGACCATGCGACCTTTTTCCCTAGGCGTCGCAGGACCCCCCAAACCTCAGGCTAATCCCAGCCTCGTGGTCTCTCAGCGCTTTCAGCTCAGACCACACACAGAACCACTCCAGGCTTCTGTACAACAGAAGACACACTCCTCTCACTTTGAGTACAGCTTTATGCTCCGTTGATTGTGGCACCTGTTGCTGCCTCAGCCCTGACCACTGATAATAAAGATATAGATAATCCTGCCATTCCTCTCTCCTAACAGCCATGAGGCCTGTCACTGTCTCACAATATGTTGCTAGTTTGAATGTAATCAGTTTCCAATAAAAACTAAAATTGATTGGAAATATGTTTCTGAACACAGAAATAAAGGGAAACCGATTTATGCCTAAATGTGTTATCCCTCACAGATACTTTTGTGTGCTGGCCTGTGTATTGGTGTTGATCACCTACATAAAACAAGTCCTAAAAAAAAGATTCTAACAATGTGGAAATAGAATTCATGGAAGCTGACAATTGAGGCTTGATGAGTAAATAGAATTCACAGAGGCCTGATGCTCAATTTCTCATTATTACTCACATGTGGATTGCTGCCCTACCCTGTGTCTTCCACTAATGAAATATTTATGCTGGTTAAATTAAATTTAATAAGTCCTAAAACTTGACAGAGGCTTGACGCTCAATTTCAACTTAACACACATAGGTAGATTGCTGCCACATCATGGGTATCGCGGTAGTAATCATATATATATATATATATACTGCTTAATTAAATGGAGATCCACCCAAAAAATATAATTGCAACAGTGTGGAAACAGAAAATTTGTAAACGTCCGACTAAGTCTTGACACTCAATTTCCACTTAACACACACAAGTAGATTTCTGCCACACCATGGGTATTGCTGCAGTAATCATGTATATACAGTACAGACCAAAAGTTTGGACACACCTTCTCATTCAAAGAGTTTTCTTTATTTTCATGACTATGAAGGCATCAAAACTTTGAATTAACAAATGTGGAATTATATACATAACAAACAAGTGTGAAACAACTGAAAATATGTCATATTCTAGGTTCTTCAAAGTAGCCACCTTTTGCTTTGATTACTGCTTTGCACACTCTTGGCATTCTCTTGATGAGCTTCAAGAGGTAGTCCCCTGAAATGGTCTTCCAACAGTCTTGAAGGAGTTCCCAGAGATGCTTAGCACTTGTTGGCCCTTTTGCCTTCACTCTGCGGTCCAGCTCACCCCAAACCATCTCGATTGGGTTCAGGTCCGGTGACTGTGGAGGCCAGGTCATCTGGCGCAGCCCCCCATCACTCTCCTTAATGGTCAAATAGCCCTTACTTTCAAAGTTTTCCCAATTTTTCGGCTGACTGACTGACCTTTATTTCTTAAAGTAATGATGGCCACTCGTTTTTCTTTACTTAGCTGCTTTTATCTTGCCATAATTTCTTGACTAACAGTCTATTCAGTAGGACTATCAGCTGTGTATCCACCTGACTTCTCCTCAACGCAACTGAGGGTCCCAACCCCATTTATAAGGCAAGAAATCCCACTTATTAAACCTGACAGGGCACACCTGTGAAGTGAAAACCATTTCAGGGGACTACCTCTTGAAGCTCATCAAGAGAATGCCAAGAGTGTGCAAAGCAGTAATCAAAGCAAAAGGTGGCTACTTTGAAGAACCTAGAATATGACATATTTTCAGTTGTTTCACACTTGTTTGTTATGTATATAATTCCACATGTGTTAATTCATAGTTTTGATGCCTTCAGTGTGAATCTACGATTTTCATAGTCATGAAAATAAAGAAAACTCTTTGAATGAGAAGGTGTGTCCAAACTTTTGGTCTGTACTGTATGTTGCTCAATTAAATGGAAACCTCCAAAAAATGTAAATTGTGACCATGAGGAAACTTAAAATATATAAATGGATGACTGAGGCTTGACGCTCAATTTCAACTTAATACACACAGGTAGATTGCTGCCACACCGTGGGTATTGCTCGAGTATCAATGTAATGTATATACATTATATATACTGCTTAATTATATTGAACCCCACAAAAAAGGATTTTTATAAAAATTGGGGGAAAAATGAGTGTTTGCTTGCAGGTATCTGCTTTTGAGTTGCACTTGCACTTCTGATAGCAGGCACAGCCAGGCACACCGTCCCTGGCTCCCTAAGATTGTTTTTCCTGGCAGAAATTCTAATACCTAACCATCTTCACTCACAGCACAGCACAGCACAGAAAGGCATTCTTCTAGGACCCTCACTGCCTCATGCATCACTAATTGGCTCATCCAGGCTGTCTGCGAGCCTGTGAGAAAATCAGGTCAAGCCCACCCCCCACTTCCTCTCAGGGTGATGTGAGGTATTTTTTTCCCCCTGACATGTGCCCTAAAATGGTCACTACACACCATTTTAGTGGATTTGTCTGAAATGAACTTGGAAAGATTCAGGTTCATCTGCCATCCAAAGAATAGCAAAGTTCAGACAGAACTCAGTTTGGTTGCTCATTCTTTGAGCTCATTCAGGTAAAGGTATGTGTTTTTTAAGGATCCGCAAAACACGGCGGTGTACATCATGCATTTTTCAGAACGCACACAGCAATGCCTAGAAGAGCCTATTCTTCTCCTCAATTGCAAACAAGAATAGGAGATGCTCTAACTTTTTTTGCAGGGCCATGGAACGGAAGTACGGATGCCTAAAGCACACAGTGTGCTGTCGACATCTTTTGCGGCCCCATTGAAATGAATGGGTCTGCATCCATTCCGCAAAATTGATTAAGGGCTTTGATATAGCTGCTTCTACAAAATACTGATTGAGGGCTGCGACATACCTGCTTCCACAAAATACTGATTGAGGGCGGCGATATACCTGCTTCCACAAAATACTGGTTAAGGGGTTTGATATTCCTGCTTCCACAAAATACTGATTGAGGGCTGCAATATACCTGCTTCCACAAAATGCTGATTGAGGGCTGCGATATACCTGCTTCCAAAAAATACTGATTGAGGGCTACGATATACTCGCTTCCACAAAATACTGCTCTTCTCTAGGGACTTAGACTCAGGGTAATTTTGAAAATGACAGGCCGTTCAGTAACAGGCTGTTTCGCAGGGATGGTAGGGGTCGGGCAGGTGCACCAGGCCGGAGCCTAAGTGGGAAGTTGGAGAAGGCGCATGCGATTACTTCAAAGGGCGCACCAGAGTTGATTGAGTGGCCCGCTCACCCTTCCGCTTCTGCACCCTCCTCATCCTCTGTATCTGCACCCTCCTCACTCTCTGCTGTGTGCACCCCCAAAGACACCACCACCACCACCTTAGACCCTCCACTCGAGTCAGAGGAATTATTTTCCCATCCATTCCCAGACCTTACTGATGCGCAGCCATTCTTGACATCAGATGAGGAAGAGGAGGTAGCAATGGCTGCCACCCAGCGGTCTGACGACAGTACCCATATCAGCCCAAGGAGGGAGGTCCCCACTGTTGCTGCCTACTCTGAGATCTAAAATGTCAGTGGTGGTGAAGGTGACGATGATGACGTGACGATGGACGTCACATGGGTGCAAACACGAGAGGAAGAGGAGGGGAGTTCAGAGGGAGAGACGGAGCAGCAGAGAGGGAAGAGAAGAAGGAGAAGCAGGCAGAGCTCGCATGGCAC
This sequence comes from Bufo bufo, assembly GCF_905171765.1. Lineage (NCBI taxonomy): Eukaryota > Metazoa > Chordata > Amphibia > Anura > Bufonidae > Bufo > Bufo bufo. The sequence goes on along the minus strand of NC_053389.1, from coordinate 23,855,274 downwards.
AGGAGGCAAAAAGCAGACTGCAAATGTATCTGGAGTGAGCCATCCACCATGCACATTAACTTCAGGTGCTACCAGGATGCCGGCACATGGCTCCGCAGTGTGGGCTTTTTTTAACGTGTCTGCTGCTGACAATAGTGTTGGCATCTGCAGCCTGTGCTGTCAACACATAAATTGCGGTATGCCCAACACTCACCTAGGGACGACCGCCTTAAGAAGGCACCTGGCCTCCCATCACCGAGCCCAGTGGGAGCAACGCAGTCAGAACCCACAAGCCACACTCGCGGCGCTCCATGTCCTGCCTCTTCTCCTCTCTCCTCCCATTTGTCCTCCACTCCACCTTCCACTGTGCCGTTGTCGCGTTCATCTGGCAGAAGGCAGGCTTCCGTGGCCCAAATTTTCGAGCATAAAAAGTTGATGACTTGGATAACCCTCTTGCCCAACAGCTGACCGCTGGCTTCTCGGAACTGCTAGCCAACTACTGCCATATAAACTGATAGACTCGGAGTCCTTTAGAAAATTTGTGGCCATTGGCACACCACAATGGAAGGTCCCCGGAAGGAAACATTTCTCCCAGAAGGGCAACCCTGAACTATATGGCAACGTTCAGCGGCAAGTTAATATATCTCTGGCACACAGTGTCGGTGCCAAGATACATCTGACCGCAGACATGTGGTCTAGCAAACACAGGCAGAGAAGGTACTTAACTTTTACTGCCCACTGGGTGAACCTTCTGATGGCCTTCAAACATGTAACCCGTGGCTCCCGTGTGGATTTGGTGTTACTGCCAAGGATTGCATGCAGGCCTGCCTCTTCTTCTCCTCCTCCGTCTCCTCCTCAGCTAACTCCTTATTTTCCACTGCTACCGCCTATTCTGCTGCGCCCCCCCCAAGCTCCTCATAACCTATTTGACATCCCAGGTGAGACGTTGCCATGCTGTTGTGCCTGGAAGCCAAGAGCCACACCTGTCCTGCACTGCTTTCAGCTCTGCGGTCACAGGCCAATCAGTGGCTAACCCCACTTAATTTGACAGTTGGTAAAGTGGTGTCGACAACGGTGCCAATCTGCTGAGCGCGCTGAAACTTTAGGAGTAGTGCTTATTGCAAATTTTCATATTGCGAATTGTTTATCGCAAATTTTCCAATTGCTGATTTTCACAATCAAGAAAACAATGACTGGAGATCACGAATTCGCGAATATATGACAAATTTTTGCCTAAATATTCGCGAAATATCGCAAATTCGAATATTGCCCCTGCTGCTCAGTGGCTGCTCATGCTCAACACATGCAGACTTCTGCAGCCATTTGATGAGATCACCAAACTGGTCAGTCACAGCCAGGGCACCATCAGTGACATCATACCTTATGCCTTCTTTCTGAAGCGTGCATTGCGTCATGTAATTGATCAAGCCATCGAGGAGCAGGAGCTGGAAGATGAGGAAGTCGTAATACTGAATGAATTCCCACGGGGTCTACTCCATCTGAGACAAGCAGGAGTCTTAAGAGGAGGATAGTGGCTGGGGAGAAGAGGAAGAGGAGCAAGAAGAGCAGGCATTGAGGGGGACTTTAAACTTTTCGGGGACCCCTGGTGTTGTCCGTGGCTGGAGGGAGGAGACAGAGGACAACATGCTCCTGGGAGATGAGCAGGAGCTAGTGTGCTCCACCGCTTCCAATTTAGTGCAAATGGGGGCCTTCATGCTCCAGTGTTTGAAGAGGGACCCCCCCTATAAAAGCATAAAGGGCAAGCACCAGTATTGGGTGGCAACGTACTTAGACGCCCCGGTACAAACACAAAATGGCGGACATGTTACCAGCATCACAGAGGGCTGTCAGAATGCAGCATTTTCAGGCCTTGCTGCGAGAGATGCTGCATTCTGCTGTTGCGGGCACTGGCAGAGGAAATTCCATACACAGCGAAACAGTTGCGGGTAACAATCCTACCGCACATGCAAGAGGGCGGTTTAAAGATGTGTTGGTCACTTCGGATATGAGATCATTCTTGCAGCCAACATCGACAGCCGCCCTCCGGATCCAGCCTCAGGGAATGCCTAGACTGACAGGTGTTTGACTACATCGGGTTAACGGCCTATGTGAACGCTCTGAGAAGCAAGGTACCCTTGGACTACTGGGTGTGCAGGCTTGACCCCTAGCCAGAGCTGGCACAATTTGACATGGAACTCTTGGCTTGCCCCTCGTCGAGTGTCCTATCCGAAAGGAAGGTCAGCGCAGCAGGGTGGATCATGACCGATAAGTGCACTCGCCTAGCTCACGACAGTGTGGACTACCTCACATTTCTAAAAATGAATGAGGCATGGATCTCGGAGGAATTCAACACCTGTGATGACCGCGTGTAATAGAATTTTCTCATGCCAGCCCACATATATTCACCACGACCCAGAACAAAGAATGGTCCTTATCTTATGTATATACAGCACCATATAAAGCCTTTTCTGTCCAGTGAATGCCTATTTTTGGGAGCCTCTACTCCAGTGGCCTACAGTAAAAAACAATTCCAGTGACCGCCTAATGTACCTCCAGCCACATAATTACAAGTTCTTTTCTTTTAGGTCAATGTCTAATTTTGGGGGCCTGTACTGGCCTACAGTAAAATCTGTATCCAGTGACCGCCTAATGTACCTTCAGCCAACTAATCACACGTTCTTTTCTGTCAGGTTAATGCCTAATTTTTGTGGCCTGTACTGGCCTACAGTAAAATTTTTATCCAGTGACTGCGTAATGTACCTCCAGCCACATAATCACAAGATCATTTCTGTCAGGTGAATGCCTAATTTTTGTGGCCTGTACTGGCCTACAGTAAAAATTTTATCCAGGGACCGCCTAATGTACCTCCAGGCAAATAATCACAATGTCAAGTGCCGGAGGTCCCGGGGGTACCTTCAGGATGCATTGCGAGCAAGGCGTGGACAAGGCATCGCAAAGAAAGGGCATTCCCCCTCCGGGGAACACATGGAACCCTCTTCCGAAGGTGAACCTGGAGCCAACTGGAGCCGACTAGGAGCGCAGCCATCTTAACATGAACATAGAATAGAAACATGAACAGGCAAAGTGAGGTACAAGACATGGAACGGAACAGCAGACAACAATGCAGAACCAGGCAGCCCATACCGAGATGTAGATGGCAGGACAAAGCAAAGGCAAAACCTGGCAAAGCAAAACATAGGCAGACATGACAGAGCCAAAAGTGCATGACACCCACCGCGCATGGACAAGGACAGACATGAACAAAGACATAGCAGGGTACAGACACCCTCAAGGCATGGCATGGTGTGGCATGGACAGGAAGAGCAGAAACATAGCAGGGTACTGGACAGTCTGAATTAACAGTACTGACCCCCAGAATGCACACGAGAACAGGAACAGACTGAATTAACAGAACTGACCACAAGAGATGCAGACTGAGCCCTGAACCTCCACGGCGAAAGACAGAAGTAGCAGCCTAGCGAGCGCACCTAGAAGGACACACCCAGAAAACGAAGAGGGAGAATGACCCCATCAGAACCAAGCAGGAGGTACCTAATCAGGTCAGGGGTGAGAGGGGGCACAAACCACGTCATGGCGATCTGCATCTTGGCACACAAGTTCTGTTCTGTCAGGTGAATGCCTAATTTTTGGGGCCTGTACTCCCGTGGCCTAAAATAAAATTTATCTAGGCTCCAGCAGGGCACATTTTTGAGAATTTTCCTTTAAGACACATAAAAATGGCCCCTGATTCAAATACATATTTTTTGTGGGAATTGTTGCCAATGATCCACCTCTGGTATGTCACTGTCCATGTTGTGGGACTATTTGTGCACTTCTAGTAAGTATTTGGTGGCTGCAAATATGACCTGAAGGTTTTTCAGGTTCGCTTGCCATTAAAGTCAATGGGGCCCGCCACGAACGAGTGTGGTATGTGAACATTTGATCGCGAACGTGCATTCGCTTTCTTGAATCGTCCCGGCTAATGTTCGTCCATCACTACATATAAATACAGTCATGTGAATGAGCCTTTAGTCTACGGTGTCCTGTAAAAAAAAAATTATATCAAATACATGTAGGTTGGCTCAGAAATGAATCAAATAGTTATTTGCTAAAGCCCCATTGCTAAAACTGGAAAATTGGCCTGCTAAGGAAGTGCTGTAAACACTCTGATAATAAAGCCACACTGCATACACATTTATATATTATATTGTGACTGGCTAAGTCCTGTCCAGCACTGTGCTAAGGGGAAGTTGTCTGTGAAGGTTCTCATTTATCCAGGTCATGGTATATCTGTAAAGAATAAATCAAGGCAACTGGACGTACTGTAGATTTCTTGAAAACGTTTCACTCGTTCTTCCAACAAGCTTTCTCAATTCTGAGGGGAAGTTGTTCGGGAAGGGGGAGAAATTTAAAAATTTGCTATTAGTGTCTAGTCAGGTCTAGTTATATCTCTGAATGAGGTCATACATTGTAAGGTCCCCTGCACACAGGCATCTGAGCTGCTGTTTTTTGTCACACAAAAAAACCCACTATAGAAACAACTTGCATTTTTTCCTATTACACATACGGATTTTAGGACTTTGTAGCCAAACTATAGTCTAGTTGGAATGTGATGATCATCTCCATCACTGCATGACAATGCTTGACTTGACACATATGATGAAAAGGGGAGTGGGAGCAAAGCTGTGCCCTGCTGCAATTGGGGACAGGATGCTGTCCATGGAGGAGTTGGCAGAAAGGACAGATAAGTGTCTAGTGGTGGACCCAGGTTGAAACCAACAATGAAGTGACAAAAGTCCAGGCCTTGTTGCTGTTGTGCTGCCTCGAAAAAACATTGACCCAGTTGGCCGTGAAAGACATGTACTGTACCTGCCAATAACAGCAGCTCCAGATGTCCACAATGGCATTCACCTTGAGCATTGCAAATATAGCAAGGAGCGACCTATGTTCTCCGCTATGTAAAGGTACAAGTCAGGGAGGACTTTTTGGGAGAAATAATGCTGGCTCGGTATGTTCCAGAGAGAAGCAAATGTCATCAGCTCCCTAACTGGACAGACTAGGTAGCAGACTCCACTATATGATTCGACAGCGACTGCACCACCAGAAACTTGGTGAAGGAAAAATTAAGCTTGTGTACCATCGGATTGCTAGGAGTGTAAAGTTTTTTCTTGGCCACACATTCCATTAGCTGTGGCTAACATTGGGGTAAGGGAGTCTGAGTGGGAGAAGCAGAAAGTGATGATGACTATGTGAAAAACACTGCACTCCCAGTGGATGCAACCTGAATCCCGCAAAAGAAACCAGCAGAGGAGGAAACCCTTGTCATGGTAGCTGGTGGCTACCTCTGTTTGCCAATAGAATGGGATGATTCCCCTTTGTGTGGTTCAATAGTGCTGTGGTGCCTATGTTTGTGTTTGTTTCCCATAGCTTATTTTACTCTTTCAGAGCTTGCACAGGGCAATGCTGCTGTCTTCGGGCAGCATGGAAAAAACTGCCAGACAGCAGATTTATGCACAAAGCAAGCTGCTACTGAGCTTGCCATAGCCCTGGCACTTTTTGAGCCTGCAGCCCTTTTAATATCTGTGGTATGTCCAGTTCTTGAAGCAAAACTGGCCCTGGCAGTGCTTTTATAGGTTCTGGACATACTTCAACCCTGCTCTTTATTGCTAAGAGCACCCTGATCCATTTCCAACACACAATAGTCATTATAGTCCTCACCCTCCTCGTCACTTTTATATTTATGGTGGGATCCTTGATTCCCTTTCCGCCTTCTGACTTTGTGTTTTCTCAGAGTGCCACTGTTGCTACCATTGCACATACAATCACCACTACCACTACAGGTGCTGCTACTACCACCACCAACACAGCTATTCATGGGGTCCCCCATCTCCCCTTGAACCTCCTTCTCAGGGTAGTCCAAAAGCTGACTGCTCTCACACAAGTCATTAACAGACAGACTCTATTAACTATCTGCCAGAGTGTGTGGTGGGGTTTTGTGGTTTCTTCTTTGGAGAGGTGCCACATTAGGAGGGGGCAGTAAAGACAGAGACAACACCATTGACAGGCTTCTCTGGGTCTGCAAGAAGGAGGAGCAATATAAATACTATGACCCCTGGCTTTAAGGCACTGTGTCAGACTCCTCCGCTTTAATATTGTTGCATCTTTCAGAAGACAAGGAGAACTGTGGCCTACTATTACTGCCTAGATTGCTAATGCTGCTATTACCCACATTCTGGCTCTGAGAGGACATGGTCTGGCCCTGGGTATTTTGTTTGGAGCCCTTCCATATTCCAGATAATTGGCCTAATCTAAACAGTCACACAAAGTTTAGAACGATTTGCAAGTCTGTTTTATGAAACTTAAAGACACAGAGGCACAAGTAAATTTCCTACCCTTTCTACAAACACAATGAATAAACTATTTCTAAAACTATATCTATTTTTTATTTACTGTGGGAACATTGCAGTAACAGATTTGGGCCTAATGTCTTCTTGTGCGTTCAATTACACAGACTCAGAATAAGAAGGCTTTCTCTAGTATAAAATACAAGTTGTGATTAGAGATGAGCAAATCTAAGCTGACGAAGTGGAATTCGATCCGAATTTCCGGAAAAATTTGATTCTGAACGAATGCAAATTTCCTTGCGCTTTGTGGTAAGAGGCCTAAATGTATCTGGCGCAGGAAGAGGTCGCAGCAGAGTAAGGGGGCATAGCAGCAGGAGTTGTAGCGAGAGTCCTGAGCTCCCGGTGTCATCTAGCGGTCGTGTCTTGTCCAGCAACCCAGTGTTTTTTTATTGGTTAACTCGGTCATCCACTTCATCCCAAGTGACATTAGACACCCCCAGCCAAGAGTCAGTAGGTTGTCAGACACAACCCTTAGTTGGCATGGCCCGGGAGCAGACCCAGTGCCCTCACCTGTCCTCAACCTGCCTCTGTCCTTTGCTGTTCCCTAAGCCAGAGAAGTTATGTATTCTGTGGCCTCAGCTCCACTATACAGCAAGGACGAGCTGCTACAGCAAGGACAGTCAGCAGCAAATGGCCAGCCATGATCTGGAGGAGACATCTGCCGCTTCCTCCGCTAGGCGGGCAAGTAGTGATGAGGAGAGCGGCGTGGGAGGTGGTGTTGCGAGCGGTCAGGCTCCTTACCCAGAGACCATTGACGAGGACATCAGTGACGTGCAGACACTACTCGATGATGATGAAGCCGATCACACTTAGGAGCCGAGTGAAGAAGGGGCTTCATCATCATCATCATCAGGAGAAGAGGGTGGCAGCTTGCCCGTGAGACATTGGCTGAGCCAGCAAGTTGGTAGGTGGCAGAAGTGGGAGGTCGGGAGCCAAACGGGCACTGGGTAGACCACCCGCTTTGCAGGAGCCTACCTGCCCGAAAAGGAGTGTTCAACGGGGTCACGGAAGCAGCGGCACTAGCAGTCAGTCAATGCGGAGTGTTGAAGGTAAAACCAGCTACTCGGCGGTGTGGCAGTTTTTTCTCAAGCTGCCGGAGGAGGTTAACATGGCCATATGTAGAATATGTGGGCAGAAGGTGAAGCGCGGCCAGGTTGCCAATGTTGGCACCACAGCCCTGCATCAACATATGCAGCGTCACCATAAAGTGGCCAGAACCGTAGCTCCAATGTGGTGGTCCAGCCTGCCGCAGCAACCACTGCATCACCCAGTGGCACACCGCACCCGATTTCAGTCAGTCAAGCCTCCACCACCTCAGCCGAAGGGAGCTGTCTGTCCTTCCCATCATCTGCTGGTCCTGATGCTCCTGCTCCTCCTCGTCAGTCATTCCATCAGCAATCGATTACTGAAGCAATTGCCAAGAGATAGCAGTACGCATGCACTCATCGAACGGCTCAGAAGCTTAATGTGCTCCTGGCTAAGTTGCTGGTGCTGCAGTCCCTCCCTTTCCAAGTGGTGGACTCTGCACCTTTCAGATAAATAATGGCTTGTGCTAAGCCGAAGTGGACAGTCCCAAGCCATCATTTCTTTTCCCAAAAGGCAGTACCAGCCCTGCACAAATATGTAGAACAGAAGATGGGCCAGTCCTTGAGTCGGTGTCTGCCAAAATGCACGGTAGCTCCGACGTGTGGAGCTGTAACTACGGTCAGGGACAATACGGCCTACTGGGTGAATGTGGTTCCTGCACAGCCACACCAGCAACTTGGCCAGGTGACACCACTCCCACCTCCACATTCTCACGCCCCTGGTCCTGCGACAACGTCCACCTCTGCCTCCTCATCCTCCACTGTGTCCCCAGCCTGCACAGCAGGGACAATTCACAGTGCCCCTCCAGCATACCACATGTGCAGGGCACGGCGGTGTCACGCTGTTCTACACCTGGTTTGCCTGGGTGAACGGAGTCACACAGGGGAGGAACTTAATAAAGAAATAGATTCCTGGCTTTCTCTGCGACAACTGAAAATCGGAACCATGATGACCGACATGGTGTCGGCGCTGCGTCAAGGAGCGTTATTTGTCAGTCGCCAGGACTACGGGATGAACAATGTCATTCCACTGCTTCATGTCCTGGAACAGATGCTGGTAAATATGTCTGGTCAAGGGACTGGAGACATGGCGCCTACATCTCATGGCCACATGAGCCCTGTGGGGCCTAAACTGGAAGAGGAGGAGGAGGGTGAGGACATTGGAGTTCAGGTAATATGTAGCAAAATGAATGGTTTTTCCACTCAGGTGACAGAAGAGGCAGGAGCAGCTGGAGGAGCAAGAGGGAGATGAGGAAGACAAGGCAGAGGACCCAGGCACATCGTGGCAGTATGTAGTGGAGATGGAGGCAGGGAGTCCCTCTGAGTCACTTGCACAAATGGCACGCTGCATGCTCACTTGCTTGCGTAGTGACAGATGAATTGTCACCATTCGGCAGAGGGATGACTTCTATCTCTCTACCTTGTTGAATCCTTGCTACCGGTCCAAAATGGGGGCCTTTTTTTACACCCACTGTAAGGGAGGACAAACTGAACTACTACAGAGACATCTTATGTGGTCAGTTGGCTGCTGCCTTTCTGCGCCATTGTCCATCCTCTTGCAGGTCTGACCGGGGGATACCTTTGTGCTCACGTTTCACTGTCATGGCTGCTGGGGAGGGGTGGGGTGCCAGGAGCAGTAGCAGCTCCATCAGCAGCAGCCTGAGTCTAGAGTCGATGATGAGCAGCTTTCTTCAACCGTATAGTGAAGAAACTACTCGACTGCAGCAGGTAGACCTAGAGCAGAACCTGAACCAGCAGGTGGTGGCATACTTTGAGTGCACCCTGCCAGCCATCATTAAAGATCCAATGGACTACTGGGCAGCCAAGCTGGATTTGTGGCCGCAACTGTCCGAGTTTGCCATGGAAAAGCTGTGCTGCCTGGTCAGTAGTGTGGGATCAGAGCGGGTGTTTAGTTCGGCGGGGGCCATAGTTACCCCAAAAAGAACTCACCTGTCCACCCAGAACGTAGAGAGACTTACTTTTGTCAAGATGAATCAGGCGTGGGTCAGCCAGGATTTCCACCCACCAATGCCTGATGCATCAGATTAGATCATCCATCTCCACACTATGTCACCTTGCCACTCTGTGGCCTCCTGATGCTGCCATGTCTACACTATGTTACCGTGCCACTCTGTTGTATCATGTTGCTGCTGCCAACTCCACACAATGTCACCTTGCCACTCTGTGGCCTCCTGATGCTGCCAAGTCCACACTATATAACTGTGCCTCTCTGTTGTATCATGGTGCTGCCATCTCCACACTATGTCACCGTGCCACTCTGCTGTATCATGCTGCTGCCATCTAGACAGTATGTTACTTTGCCACTCTGTGGCCTCCTGATCCTGCCATGTCCACACTATGTCACTCTGTGGGACCCTGATGCTGCCATGTCCACACTATATAACCGTGCCACTCTGTTGTATTATGCTGCTGCTGCCATGTCCACACAATGTCACTATGCCACTCTTTTGTATCATGCTGCTGCTGCCATCTCCACACTATGTTACCTTGCCACTCTATGGCCTCCTGATGCTGCCAAGTCCACACTATGTCACCTTGCCACTCTGTGGCCTCCTGATGCTGCGATGTCAACACTATATAACTGTACCACTCTATTGTATCATGCTGCTGCCATGTCCACACTATGTCACCTTGCCACTCTGTGGCCTCCTGATGCTGCCATCTCCACACTATGTCACCATGCCACTCTGCTGTATCATGCGGCTGCTGCTGCCATCTCCACAATATGTCACCTTGTCACTCTGGCCTCCTGATGCTACCATGTACACACTATATAACCGTGCCACTCTGTTGTATCAAGCTGCTGCTGCAAAATGTGTAAAAACAACACCAATATGATGCTCTGGAAAAAAAAAAACATTGCTTAGCAGCAGCAGAAGGCATTATTGCTGTAAAATGCTTCTGCTATAATGCAATACATTTAGCACGGACAGATATGATGCACTCGGAAAAAATGTACACTCACAGTTGTACACAATTACTCAGCAATCAGCACTGCAGCACAACGTTGTACTAGAAATAATCTAGCAATAAGCCTATGTAGAAACTTTAGGTTTAGAAAAAAGCACAGCTAGGGTATTTTTCTGTTCAAATGAGAAAAAAAACTCAAACGTGGCTGCCTTCTGCACCTGGCCTCAGCTCCTCACTGCCAGAAAGTATTCCCTGATCAAAGTCCCTATTATAAACAGTTATTACAGTATGTCTTTCCATTCTGTTCCTACATTGTGGTCTTCTATTTGTCCTTTTAGGGCACCTCCTTGGCTGCTGCAGCACATATTTGCTCATCCAAGCTGTGTGTCAGCCCTTGAGCCAAACATTGCAAGCCTTCCCCCACTTCCTTTTAAGGTCAAGTGAGCACCCTTCTCCTTCCTCCCTCGTGAGTTTCTCACCAACATGTTCGGTAAAATGGCACATTGCGCCGTTTTACTGGATTCATATGAAAAATTTCGGGTTCACCTTGCAGATACATTTTTGGGAAGTGGTTTGCTCATCTCTATTATCTATCTACACCAGCGACACCCTGTGCTTGTGACTTTGTAAATGCAACTGCAACAAAATAGCAAACTTTCTTAAAAGGGCACGTGGTGAGGGCAGGTGGAAGGAGAGGCTGGCGGGGCCCAGAACGTTTGTCTTCATGTACACCTTTTTTCTGGCCTAAACAAAAGGCAGCACACGGAGTACTGGAGGATGCACCTAATATAGGACAAGGTCTGTGTCTTGCCATCCATGAGGTGTATCCTCCAGCAGCACAGGGGATTCTACGCCAATATTGATAAATCTTCCCCAATGTATTTTATGTGATATTGTTTTTTATGTAATTTCTGGTGTAGTAATGTCTTTTGGCTCTAGAAATGAGGAAGTGTGAATGCTGCTTTTTCACTTTACAGGGTTTTCCAGTGATGATCTATCTCAGGATAGGTCACCAATATCTGACAAGTGAAGGTTCAACTCCTGACATCCCTGTCAATCAGATGACAGAAGGAGCTGAAGCACATAAAAAAGAACACTACTCTGTACATTGTGTAGTGTCTGGGAAATATATTTGTTAGCCAGAGTTTCTCCCAACCTGGGGGACCTGTCCTGTCCTGTATTACATATTAGGACCCTAGACCTGCGGGTACTACTATGGCATCTGCAGTTGTTTTATATGTTATGTGAATGCAATGACATGCAATTAGAGATGTCGCGAACATAACATTTTCCGTTCGCGAACGTCGAACGCGAATTTCCACAAATGTTCCCGAACGGGCGAACCGCCATAGACTTAAATAGGCAGGCGAATTTTAAAACCCACAGGGACTCTTTCTAGCCACAGTAGTGATGGAAAAGTTGTTTCAAGGGGACTAACACCTGGACTGTGGCATGCCGGAGGGGGATCCATGGCAAAACTCCCATGGAAAATTACGTAGTTGACGCAGAGTCGGGTTTTAATCCATAAAGGGCATAAATCACCTAACATTCCTAAATTGTTTGGAATAACGTGCTTTAAAACATCAGGTATGATGTTGTATCGATCAGGTAGTGTAAGGGTTACGCCCGCTTTACAGACATTGACAGACCAAACTCCCCTTTTAATGAACCGCAAACAACCGCAAACAGTCCATTTGCCCAACCGCTTTGCCGATCTCCAGTTGGGCAGGACCACCATATATGTAAAAAGGTGCCTCTCTCCTTGAGACATCTCCAGCACAAATCTGATGTGGTGCTATACATTTGGCTTAATCTGACAGGTGTAAGGTACCATCTGGATATTACTTTATATGTGTTTTCTTGAATATTAGAGCATCTTGAGGACAGTTTTGGTGATAGTAGTATAGCTTTGGAATCTTCATTTGTGAATTGGATATTTAAAATTCTTTCCCATTCTTTCAAAAAGTAAAGGGATTTTGGTGTTTCTTTTTGGAGTAAATTCCTACTTATCGTGTGTATAAGTTTTTTAGGGGTCTGTGATTGAAATATTAATTTTTCAAACCATGAGGGTTCCCTAGTCTGGGAGTCTTGTGACATAGCCAGTTTAAGGGATTTCGCTATGATGTTGTGATGGAGACTATTTAGTTGAGATGTGTCAAACCGTTCCCTCATAGTTTGCAAGTTTAATATGACTCCATCTGGGTCTAAGAGGTCAGAAGGAGCTAAATTACTGTTGCGTACTTGTGCTGGTAGGGTTGTATAGCCTTCTCTAATTGTGATGAGGAGGTCATTAAAGTTACTTAGGTGAGAGGGAAATTTTGAGCATGTATCTCTCGGGTGTTTTGTTTTCCAGGCTGATAATGTGGCGTGAACTAGGATGTTATCTTTATTTATAATAGAAGTATTTTGTGGGTTTGTGAAGACTAGAGCTTTTAGAGGATATCTTGTTAGTTATTTTTCTAATGAAATCCAAGTTTTGTGTTTTGGGTGTCTCACCCAATCTATAATTCTACTGAGGTGGACAGCTGTAATGTATCTATCTAAGGAAGGGAGGCCAATCCCTCCTTTGGTTGTGGGTAGTTGAAGAATGTTATGGGAGATCCTCGGTTTTATATTTCCCCATATGTAATTAGAGCATATTTTCTTGAAAGATTTCAAAAAATGTTTTGGAAGTTTGATTGGGAGCACCTGTATGAGGTATGTAAGTTTAGGCAGAATTAAGGTGTTGAACATATTTTTCCATCCTAGCCATGATATAAAGGTGGGTTTCCAGGAGCTCAGCATATTTGGTATGGAATTTATAAGTGGAGTAAAGTTTAAGCTAAATAACCTATTGAGGTCGGGAGGGATGTTAACACCTAAAAATTTCAGTGAACTTTTGGTCCATTGGAAGGGCGAGTCTTTCTCTAGATATTTAAGAGCATTATGGGAATAAAATAAGCCCATCGCTTGTGACTTTGAGATATTAATTTTAAAATTGGATATTTCCCCAATCCTATCTAAGGTATCATTTATAAGGGGAAAAGCTTGTTTGGGATTTGAGACAACCATCAAGAGGTCATCTGCATACGCAGCTTGTTTTATCTCCAAGTCACCACAACTTAGTCCTTTAATTCCAGGATTTTGCCTTATAGCTTGCAACAGAGGTTCCATTGATAAAATAAAAAAATAAATAATAAAGGGGATAATGGGCAACCCTGTCTAGTTCCAATATTAATATGTACTGCTCAGGACAGAATGTCATTTACTTTTATATAAGCGCATGGGGAGGCGGACATTGAAAAGATAGCTTTAATGAATGTAATTGGAAATCCAAATTTTTCCAGGGTACTAGTGATAAAGGGCCAAGCCACTCTATCAAATGCTTTTTCAGCATCTGTCCCGAGCAGTACAATAGGTGTTATATTCTTTTTGGCTAGAGAAATAGCATTAATAATTTTGTACATACCGTCTTTCCCTTCTCTGCCTAGAACAAAGCCAGTTTGATCAGGGTTAATCAAGTCTTGGAGTAGGGATTTTATTCTGGCTGAGAGGATTCTAGCATAAATTTTAAGGTCTAGGTTCAGTAAAGAAATGGGTCTGTAGCTAGAGCAAAGTGTTTGGTCTTTTTGGGGTTTGGGGATTAGCGTAATATGGGCACTTAATGTTTGGGGAGTGAAGGGTGTACCCATTAGTGCTGCATTATATACTTGGACCATATGGGTGACCAGAATGTCTTTGAAAGTTGCGTAATATATGGCTGGAAGGCCATCTGGGCCTGGGGATTTCCCTTTGGCGATTGTTTTCAGGGTATCCATGACCTCTTTATCTGAAATTGGAGCGCATAGTCTGAGTTTCTGGTCTTCATTGGTTTTTGGTAGTTTAAGTTTACTCAGGAAGTCAGGAGTAAGTTTGTTCTTATCTTGTATGGTCATATCTGGCTCAGCTGCATTAATGTTGTAGAGTTAAGAATAGAAGTCATGGAAAGCCTGAGCAATAGCAGTGTCATCTCTATGTAGTAGCTCTCCACATGTTTTAATAGACGCTATCCTAGATTTGTGTTTTTGTTGGCGTAGCAATGCAATCATAAATTTGGAAGATCTGTTGCCATGGGCAAAGAATTTTTGTTTTAAAGCTAAGTATAATTTTGCTGATTGAGCATTGAGATGAGTCTTCAACTCCTCTCTAGCCATATTGAGTTTTTCTAGGATGTCGCTTTTCCTAAGACGTTTGTGGTAGCACTCTACCTTAGAGATTCTAGAGAATAATTCATTCGTCTTTTTTTGCCTTGCTTTATTTAGGTTTGACGCAAGGGAAATGAACTCTCCCCTAATTACTGCTTTGTGTGCTTCCCATATAAATTGTGGGGACGTTTCTCCTTGCGTATTATCTGTGAAGTAATCTTTTAGTTTTTTATTTATGGCAGAGTATATATCTGTAGAGCTGAGTAAGGTTTCGTTCAGACGCCAATTAAAAAATTTGGGTGAAGAGTTAGGTGGCTTGAAGGTGAGGAAAACTGGTGCATGATCCGAGTGTAGAATAGGACCTATTTTAGTTTCTGTGCAAAGATGAAGGATGTTAGTTGGGAGGAATATGTAGTCTAATCTTTGGTAGGATTTGTGTGGGGCAGAGAAGTGGGTAAAGTCTTTTTCTTTTGGGTTGAGTGCTCTCCACATATCAACCAAAGAACTTTTGTGCAAGGATTTTTTAATGGACTTTAGGGATCTATTTGGAAGTGTCACATTGAAATCTCCAGCTACTATAACTAGCCCTTCTCGGAAGGCTTCAATTTCTGGCCAAAATTTGTCAAACCATTTCTTTTGTGCAGTGTTGGGGGCATAGATATTGACCAAAGTGTATAATTGAGAATAAATTTTCCCTTTAACCATTAAATATCTCCCTTCTTCATCTGATATGGTGAGTGTGTGTAGGAAATCTATGTTTCTGTGGATTCCTATACTAGTTCCGGATTTGTTGGAGGCTGATGATGAGTTATAGAACCAAAGATTGTATTTTGTCTTTGATAGCACTGGTGTTTTATTATGTTTAAAGTGAGTTTCTTGTAGGAATATTATGTTGGCCTTTTCTTTGTTTAGTTGGTTAATGATTTGACTTCTCTTCACAGGAGACTTAAAGCCTCTAACATTATAGGTAGCTACTCTAAGTTCCGCCATGAGGAGAAGTGGGTATGAGATCTTGTGCATATATTTTACTCACTAGTGAAGTGCTCCATTTCGCTCCTACTAGGTAGTCACATCTTCTGGAAACAATCGATGGTACTTTGGGTACAGGGGTGAATGAGGATGAGGATGAGGGGAGGGGTAAAACCATTCTAAATACATAGAAAACAAAATAATGGTTAGACATAAACAGTGCATTTAGCAACCATTCCCAGAAAGACATCCCTAATGAGAGAATGAGTGGGAACGTAAAAATTATAGGTCCAAAGGAGACCTAAGGAGATAATTTAAGTTTTAGAAACAAACTTTTAAGTACATATCATGTATGGCACAGGTTGTGTTATGTAATATACAGGCGTGGCCAAAAGTTTTGAGAATTACATAAATATTGGAAATTGGAAAAGTTGCTGCTTAAGTTTTTATAATAGCAATTTGCATATACTCCAGAATGTTATGAAGAGTGATCAGATGAATTGCATAGTCCTTCTTTGCCATGAAAATTAACTTAATCCCAAAAAAACCTTTCCACTGCATTTCATTGCTGGCATTAAAGGACCTGCTGAGATCATTTAAAAAAAAAAAAATATTG
Organism: Bufo bufo; assembly: GCF_905171765.1. NCBI lineage: Eukaryota > Metazoa > Chordata > Amphibia > Anura > Bufonidae > Bufo > Bufo bufo. The sequence continues at coordinate 23,839,127 of NC_053389.1, read as the reverse complement.
GTTTGAGTGTTTGAAACTAGGGATGAGCAAACCCGAACTGTATAGTTCGGGTTCGTACCGAATTTTGGGGTGTCCGTGACACGGACCCGAACCCGAACATTTTCGTAAAAGTCCGGGTTCGGTGTTCGGCGCTTTCTTGGCGCTTTTTGAAAGGCTGCAAAGCAGCCAATCAACAAGCGTCATACTACTTGCCCCAAGAGGCCATCACAGCCTTGCCTACTATTGGCATGGCTGTGATTGGCCAGTGCAGCATGTGACCCAGCCTCTATATAAGCTTGGGTCACGTAGCGCTGCACGTCACTCTGCTGATTCAAGTATAGGGAGAGGTTGCAGCTGCGACGTTAGGGCGAGATTAGGCAGATTAACTCCTCCAAAAGACTTCATTCTGTGATCGATCTGCAGCTGTGGATCATTGAAGTGCTAATATCGACTTGCTCACTTTTTTGAGGCTGCCCAGAGCGTTTTTAGATCACTTTTTTCTGGGGTGATCGGCGGCCATTTTGTGGCTTGTGGTGCGCCAGCACAAGCTATCACCAAGTGTATTTAACCATCAATAGTGTGGTTATTTTGTGCTATATCCTACATCTGGTGCAGGCTGAGCCTGTGTCACCGAAGTGCATTTAACCATCAACAGTCTGGTTATTTTTTGGCCATATACTACATCAGGGGCAAGTTGAGCCTGTCACCCAGCGCCTAAAAAATAGACCTGACATTTCTATTCAACCAAATCTGCACTGTTTTAGCTGGTCAAGTTATTTGTAGTGACCGTAAATGCACACTTTTTGTTCTGGGTTGAAAAACTATTCCCAAATTTGCCATTCTCAAAATAACTAGTTTCTGCTATATGAGGCCTACTTTAAATCTATCCCAAAAAGGATATCTTACATTGAAGGTGCTGATAGTGTCATTCAGAAAAACCTAAGACACACGCTACCGTGCAGATATACCTTTAATCACAGAATTAGACTTGTATCTGCACAGTAGCGTGTGTGTTAAGTTTTTCTGAATGAGACTATCAGCACCTTGAATCTAAGATATCCTTTTTGGGATAGATTTAAAGTAGGCCTGATATAGCAGAAACTACTAATTTTGAGAATGGCAAATTTGGGAATAGTTTTTCAACCCAGAACAAAAACTGTGCTTTTACGGTCACTACAAATAACTTGACCAGCTAAAACAGTACTGATTTGGAGGAATATAAATGTCAGGTCTATTTTTTAGGCGCTGGGTGACAGGCTCAACTTGCCCCTGATGTAGTATATGGCCAAAAAATAACCACACTATTGATGGTTAAATGCACTTGGGTGACACAGGCTCAGCCTGCACCTGATGTAGTATATGGCCAAAAAATAAACAGACTGTTGATGGTTAAATGCACTTCGGTGACACAGGCTCAGCCTGCAGCTGATGTAGGATATAGCAAAAAATAACCACACTATTGATGGTTAAAAGCACTTGGTGGTAGCTTGTGCTGGCGCACCACAAGCCACAAAATGGCCGCCGATCACCCCAGAAAAAAATGATATAAAAATGCTCTGGGCAGCCTAAAAAAAGTGAGCAATTCAATATTAGCACTTCAATGATCCACAGCTGGAGATCGATCACTGAATTAAGTCTTTTGGAGGAGTTAATCTGCCTAATCTCGCCCTAACGTCGCAGCAGCAACCTCTCCCTATGCTTGAATCAGCAGAGTGACGTGCAGGGCTACGTGACCCAAGCTTATATAGAGGCTGGGTCACATGCTGCACTGGCCAATCACAGCCATGCCAATAGTAGGCAAGGCTGTAATGGCCTCTTGGGGCAAGTAGTATGACGCTTGTTGATTGGCTGCTTTGCAGCCTTTTCAAAAAGCACCAAGAAAGCGCCGAACACCGAACCCGAACCCAGACGTTTACGAAAATGTTCGGGTTCGGGTCCGTGTCACATCCGTTCGGGTCCGTGTATACAGTTCGGGTTCGCTCATCCCTACTCTCTAGTGGCTTATGATCAGTCTCAATGTTAATAATATTTTTTCCATGTAAGTACTGATTAACCACCTCAGCCCCCAGTGCTTAAACACCCTGAAAGACCAGGCCACTTTTTACACTTCTGACCTACACTACTTTCACCGTTTATTGCTCGGTCATGCAACTTACCACCCAAATTAATTTTACCTCCTTTTCTTCTCACTAATAGAGCTTTCATTTGGTGGTATTTCATTGCTGCTGGCATTTTTACTTTTTTTGTTATTAATCGAAATTTAACGATTTTTTTGCAAAAAAATGAAATTTTTCACTTTCAGTTGTAAAATTTAGCAAAAAAAACGAGATCCATATATAAATTTTGCTCTAAATTTATTGTTCTACATGTCTTTGATAAAAAAAAATGTTTGGGTTAAAAAAAATGGTTTGGGTAAAAGTTATAGCGTTTACAAACTATGGTACAAAAATGTGAATTTCCGCTTTTTGAAGCAGCTCTGACTTTCTGAGCACCTGTCATGTTTCCTGAGGTTCTACAATGGCCAGACAGTACAAACACCCCACAAATCCCCAATTTCGGAAAGTACACACCCTAAGATATTCGCTGATGGGCATAGTGAGTTCATAGAACTTTTTATTTTTTGTCACAAGTTAGCGGAAAATGATGATTTTTTTTTTTTTTTCTTACAAAGTCTCATATTCCACTAACTTGTGACAAAAAATAAAAACTTCCATGAACTCACTATGCCCATCAGCGAATACCTTGGGGTGTCTTCTTTCCAAAATGGGGTCACTTGTGGGGTAGTTATACTGCCCTGGCATTCTAGGGGCCCAAATGTGTGGTAAGGAGTTTGAAATCAAATTCTGTAAAAAATGACCAGTGAAATCCGAAAGGTGCTCTTTGGAATATGGGCCCCTTTGCCCACCTAGGCTGCAAAAAAGTGTCACACATCTGGTATCTCCGTATTCAGGAGAAGTTGGAGAATGTGTTTTGAGGTGTCATTTTACATATACCCATGCTGGGTGAGAGAAATATCTTGGCAAAAGACAACTTTTCACATTTTTTTATACAAAGTTGGCATTTGACCAAGATATTTATCTCGCCCAGCATGGGTATATGTAAAATGACACCCCAAAACACATTCCCCAACTTCTCCTGAATACGGAGATACCAGATGTGTGACACTTTTTTGCAGCCTAGGTGGGCAAAGGGGCCCATATTCCGAAGAGCACCTTTCGGATTTCACAGGTCATTTTTTACAGAATTTGATTTCAAACTCCTTACCACATATTTGGGCCTCTAGAATGCCAGGGCAGTATAACTACCCCACAAGTGACCCCATTTTGGAAAGAAGAGACCCCAAGGTATTCGCTGATGGGCATACTGAGTTCATGGAAGTTTTTATTTTTTGTCACAAGTTAGTGGAATATGAGACTTTGTAAGAAAAAAAAAAAAAATCATCATTTTCCACTAACTTGTGACAAAAAATAAAAATTCTAGAAACTCGCCATGCCCCTCATGGAATACTTTGGGGTGTCTTCTTTCCAAAATGGGGTCACTTGTGGGGTAGTTATACTGCCCTGGCATTCTAGGGGCCCAAATGTGTGGTAAGGAGTTTGAAATCAAATTCTGTAAAAAATGACCAGTGAAATCCGAAAGGTGCTCTTTGGAATATGGGCCCTTTTGCCCACCTAGGCTGCAAAAAAGTGTCACACATCTGGTATCTCCGTATTCAGGAGAAGTTGGGGAATGTGTTTTGGGGTGTCATTTTACATATACCCATGCTGGGTGAGATAAATATCTTGGCCAAATGCCAACTTTGTATAAAAAAATGGGAAAAGTTGTCTTTTGCCAAGATATTTCTCTCACCCAGCATGGGTATATGTAAAATGACACCCCAAAACACATTCCCCAACTTCTCCTGAATACGGAGATACCACATGTGTGACACTTTTTTGCAGCCTAGGTGGGCAAAGGTGCCCAAATTCCTTTTAGGAGGGCATTTTTAGACATTTGGATACCAGACTTCTTCTCACGCTTTGGGGCCCCTAAAATGCCAGGGCAGTATAAATACCCCACAAGTGACCCCATTTTGGAAAGAAGACACCCCAAGGTATTCAATGAGGGGCATGGCGAGTTCATAGAAAAAAAAAAAATTTGGCACAAGTTAGCGGAAATTGATTTTATTTATTTTTTTCTCACAAAGTCTCCCTTTCCGCTAACTTGGGACAAAAATTTCAATCTTTCATGGACTCAATAAGCCCCTCAGCAAATACCTTGGGGTGTCTTCTTTCCAAATTGGGGTCATTTGTGGGGTGTTTGTACTGCCCTGGCATTTGAGGGTCTCCGCAATCATTACATGTATGGCCAGCATTAGGAGTTTCTGCTATTCTCCTTATATTGAGCATACGGGTAATGAGATTTTTTTTTTCCGTTCAGCCTCTGGGCTGAAAGAAAAAAATGAACGGCACAGATTTTTTCATTCGCATCGATCAATGTGGATGAAAAAATCTCTGCCAAAAAAAGAAAAAGGAGGGGAAAGGCGTCTGCCAGGACATAGGAGCTCCGCCCAACATCCATACCCACTTAGCTCGTATGCCCTGGCAAACCCGATTTCTCCATTCACATCAATCGATGTGGATGAATAAATCATTGCCGGGATTTTTTATTTTTATATATACAAAGTGTTTGCCAAAGTATATGAACACCGCCACCTCCTCAGCTCATATGCCTCGGCAAACATATTTTTACTGTAGAGGAGAAATCTCGTCTTGCAGCACCGCATACACCGACTTGCGTGTAATCTGACAGCAGCGCAATGCTTCTGTCCGAATGCACATCAGTGCTGCAGCTAGTCGATCGGTTGGTCCACCTGGAAGGTAAAAAAAACAAAACAAAAAAGAAAAAACCAGTCCGCAACGCAATAAATTTATTAACTTCAGAACAGAACATATTAACTTTTTTTTAACTTTTTTAACTTTTTTACTTACCGGTAATTTTTTTTTTGTTTCGTTTTTTTTACCTTTATAGAACAAACCTCTCCTTCCCCATGGGACAATGTGCAAAGCGCAAATCGCCCAAAGATGTGGCGAAGTACGTTATGCACTTTATCCCAGGTGAAAGGAGAGGTTTGCAGCAGCTGTGAGTAAAAGGGCCCTAATAGCCCTGTGTGCCTGTCCTGTGAGATGCAATCCCTATGCTAGGTGTACCTGTGTGTGGTTCTTCCGGAAACACTCTCCTAAGCATAGGGCAGGGTGGTCAGGGCAGTCAGGACAGAAATAGCGGGTGTCACGCCTTATTCCACTCCTGCTACAGACACGACATTTTTTTCGGGGTGGCGGTTGGGTTGAGGTACCAGCAACGACACTGGGGAAATGTCACTCGTGTAGACGACTAACTACACTGGTGGATGGGGCCACGGAACCTTCTGGATACAGGAGGTTCTCGATGATCTCTTCCTGGATTTTGAGGAAGGATCGTGTTCTCCCAGCCTTACTGTAGAGAACAAAACTATTATACAGCGCCAATTGAATTAAATATACAGACACCTTCTTATACCAGCGTCTGGTTCTGCGGGAAACTAAATAGGGAGCCAACATCTGGTCATTGAAGTCCACCCCTCCAATGAGCGCATTATAGTCGTGGACTGAGAGGGGCTTTTCAATGACACAGGTTGCCCTTTCAATTTGGATTGTCGTGTCTGCGTGAATGGAGGAGAGCATGTAAACGTCACGCTTGTCTCTCCATTTCACCGCGAGCAGTTCTTCATTACACAAGGCAGCCCTCTCCCCCCTTGCAAGACGGGTGGTAACGAGCCGTTGGGGGAAGCCCACGCGACTAGTTTGCGCGGTGCCACAGGCGCAAATCCATTCTAGAAACAAATGCCTAAAGAGGGCCACACTTGTGTAAAAATTGTCCACATAAAGATGGTACCCCTAGCCGAATAAGGGTGACACCAAGTCCCAAACTGTCTTCCCACTGCTCCCCAGGTAGTCAGGGCAACCGACCGGCTCCAGGGTCTGATCTTTTCCCTCATAGATCCGAAATTTGTGGGTATAGCCTGTGGCCCTTTCACAGAGCTTATACAATTTGACCCCATACCGGGCACGCTTGCTTGGGATGTATTGTTTGAAGCCAAGGCGCCCGGTAAAATGTATTAGAGATGTTTTGCTCAGGGGTATACAAATCTGCAAATTTCTGGTTGAAATGGTCTATGAGGGGCCGAATTTTGTGGAGCCGGTCAAAAGCTGGGTGGCCTCTGGGACGGGAGGTGGTGTTGTCGCTAAAATGCAGAAAACGCAGGATGGTCTCAAATCGTGTCCTGGACATAGCAGCAGAGAACATGGGCATGTGATGAATTGGGTTCGTGGACCAATATGACCGCAATTCATGCTTTTTAGTTAGACACATGTTGAGGAGAAGGCCCAGAAAAATTTTAAGTTCAGAAACTTGGACTGGTTTCCACCGGAAAGGCTGGGCATAATAGCTTCCCGGGTTTGCGGTTATAAATTGTGTGGCATACCGGTTTGTCTCTGCCACGACTAAGTCCAAGAGCTCCGCTGTCAAGAACAGCTCAAAAAATCCCAGTGCCGAACCGATTTGAGCCGTCTCAACCCGAACTCCAGACTGGGCGGTGAAAGGGGGAACTAATGGTGCGGCTGAAGTTGGTGACTGCCAATCAGGGTTTGCCAGCACCTCAGGGATTCTAGGGGCTCTACGGGCCTGTCTGTGCGGTGGCTGCGACAGGGTAACTACTGCACGTGCCACCGTACCAGCTTCAACTGCCCTTCTGGTGCTCGCTACTTCACCAGGTTGTACGGCAGTGCTGGTACTAGGTCCAGGAAGGGCTGCGCTGCTGGTGTATGCCTCACCACGTGATCCGGCAGCGACAGCCCCACTCTGCTGCTCTTGAAGCGGATCCTGCGTAACCTGTGGTCTAGCGACACGGGGCCGGGTACGCCTAGTGCTATCAGGGACCTCCACCTCCTCGTCCGAACTTTGGGTCAGAGAGCCACTGCTTTCCACAGGTTCATATTCTGACCTGCTAGATTCGTCAGATGAGGGTTCCCATTCCTCATCTGACTGGGTCAGAATCCTGTAGGCCTCTTCAGAAGAATACCCCCTGTTTGACATTTTGGACTACTAAATTTAGGGGTATTCCCTGAGACTACCCAAGAAAAAAAGCAAACCTGTCTTACAAAGGGGAGGCTAGCGAAGTACCAGAGGCCGCTGCGGTTGATAAAAAATATCAAAACTGATTTTTTTATCGCCGCAGTGCGTGTAAAGTGAATGTGCAGTGATCAAAAAATAATAATTTTTTGTCACTGCGGTGGGGCGGGCGTGGGTGAACGCACGTGTGGGCGACCGATCAGGCCTGATCGGGCAAACACTGCGTTTTGGGTGGAGGGCGAGCTAAGGTGACACTAATACAATTATAGATCTGACCGTGATCAGTTTTGATCACTTACAGATACTATAAAAGTACAAATGCTGATTAGCGATACGCTAATCAGCGAATAAAAGTGACTGCGGTGCGGTGGGGTGGGCGCTAACTGACGCTAACTACCTAACCAAGGGGCCTAAACTATCCCTAAAACCTAACAGCCAATACTAGTGAAAAAAAAAAAGTGACAGTTTACACTGATCACTTTTTGTCTTTCACTAGTGATTGACAGGGGCGATCAAAGGGGTGATCAAAGGGTTAATTGGGGTGCAGGGGGGTGATCTGGGGCTAAGGTGTAGTGTTTGGTGTACTCACTGTGAAGTCTGCTCCTCTGCTGGATCCAACCGACGAAAAGGACCAGCAGAGGAGCAGAGAAGCCATATAACAGATCATATTTACTAATATGATCTGTTATATGGCTTGTGATTTGATTTTTTAAAAATCAGCAACCTGCCAGCGACGATCATTGGCTGGCAGGTTGCTGATGCAATTGTCCTCGAACTTTTGCCGGCCCGCGATTAGCATGCGCGGGCCGGCTGTGACCGAAATCTCGCGTCTCGCGAGAGGACGCGCCGGCGCATCCACTCGGAATGAAACAACCACCTCCAGGACGCGTCTGTGCGTACAGCGGTCCGGAGGTGGTTAAACTTATGGCATGCATATACAATGGCAAGACATTCCTTTTCAATCTGGGCATATCTTTGTTCTGTTGAAGACCGTGTACGTGATGCAAATGTCACTGGCTGACCTCCTTGCAAAAGTGTTGCTCCAAGACCTTTTTCACTGGCATCACATTGGACTGTTACTTCTTCATTGACATTGTAGTATCTCAAAACTGGATGTTTAGTAACAATATCTTTTATTTGCTTGAGGGCTTCATCATGGCTGGATTGCCAGGCCCACAAGCTGTCCTTGTCTGTCAGTCTGCGTAGTGGTTCACATACATCCGAAAGATGTGGTAAGAATTTTGAAAGGTAGTTTACAAACCCTAGCAGTCTCTGAACTGCTTGTAGATTGTCAGGCTTTGGTACCTCTAAAATTGCTCTGACTTTTTCTGGATCAGGACGCAGGCCTTCTGCTGTGAGTAAATGTCCCATGTATGGTACCGAAGATAGCCTCAATCTCAGCTTCTTTTTATTGAATTTTTGGTTCAGCTTTCGTGCTCTCTCTAAGAGTCCAATCAAATTCTTGTCATGATCCTTTGTGGCCTCCTCTGTAGTGTCACCACAGCCATACACCAATATATCATCTGGAATAACTTCCACTCCGGGCAGGCCTTCTACTGCTTCATGTTGTCTACGTTGATATTCTTCTGGTGCAGTAGCAATCCCAAAAGGCATGCGTAGCCATCGGTAACGCCCAAAGGGAGTCCAGAATGTAGTGAGATAACTGCTTTTACTTGCCAGAAGCCATCCTTAGCATCTAAGACAGAAAATACTTTTGCATTTGATAAACTTGGCAGGATTTCCTCTATAGTGGGCATTGGATAATGTGAGCGTTTTAGTGCTTTATTTAAGTCTTTGGGATCAATGCATATTCGCAGCTTGCCTGGTTTCTTAACAGCAACCATACTACTTATCCATGTCGTAGGTTCTATGACCTTTTTTATCACTCCCAGTGTCTCTAATCTCTCTATTTTCGCCTTTACGTCTGCTTTAAGTGGAGCCGGCACTCTACGTGGTTGGTGTTGAACAGGAGGTATTGCTTCATCTATTTCTAGGTGATACTCTCCAGGTAGACACCCTAGTCCTTTGAAAATGTCTCTATATTCAGTTGTGATCATTTCATAAGAAAAGGGTGAAGTTGTAGTTGTTTGCTGGTCATCATGTAATAATATATTATGTTCTACATTCAGGGTAAGGAGGCCCATTATCTGACATGTTTCTGCTGAGAGAAGTGGTTTGTGTTTACCTTGGACAACTTGGAATTGCAGTGTATATGTTTTATCTTTATATGTACAATTTAGATTACATTGGCCCATAGGTATCATATAGGTATCATTGTACCATTTTAATTTGACATTACTCTTCTGTAATGTTGGCTTTCCTTCTTTAACAATTTTGCAATAGTCTTTGTATGTCATAAGGTTGCAGGTGGCCCCACAGTCTGACTGACAGTGTAACCGTTCCCCTGCTTCTCTGTCAGTGCTGAGTTCTAGTGGTACAAACCACTGTGCTCCCGGACTGCTTACTGCTCCTATCTGATGAATAATAGTGAATACTGATTCTTCTGAGCTGCTGCTCTTGATCTGTGCAGCCATATGTATTCTGCCATTTGCTTTCTGCCTGCATACTCTAGAAAAATGGTTTTGCTTTTTTCATTTACTGCAGGTTTCTCCATATGCAGGACAGTGGTCTCTGCCCCAGGGGTGGTTGTTTCCACAGTATCTACATCTGATTGTTTTTACTTTGCTTTCTTTCATGGGCTTTTTATATGTTCTAGCGGTATAATGTACGGCTTCAGTTTCACTTTTGCTTTCTTGCATTGCTTGTATTTGCATTTCTGTAAGTTCATGGCTTCTCCACATGTCCATGGCTCTCTACAGGTTCAGGTCTGGTGCTCTGAGCATTCGCTTTCTAGCATTAATGTCTTTTGATCCCAGAACTATTCTGTCTCTGATAAGTTCATCATGTAATACTCCAAACTCACATGTAGCGGCGAGCTGCCTCAGCCTAGTCACATACTGATCTATAGTTTCCAATGGGCCTTGGTTTGTGGTATTGAATATGTACCCCTCATATATGATGTTACGTGAAGGCATAAAATGGCTCTGTAATGCATCCAGAGTTTTCTCTGTGTCCTGCTTGTCGGCATCAGAGAGTGAGAGGTGCTGATGAATCCGCAGACCGTCTCTCCCATCACTGAGCGCAGTGTCGCTATCCTTACCTTGGGGTCTTTCTTATCAAGTTCAGTTGCCACCTCATAATCTTCCCACTGGTATTTGAAATATGTCCAGTTAACTGCCAGGTCCCCATTACAGTCCATGGGAGACGGCACAGGGAAGTTGTTTGCAGCCATTTTCTGTAACACGGTGTGTCTCTTATTAATAAATTACCAGAGAAACTATTCTTGTTGGTCTTTTGTTCTGATATTAGGACTTTAGTGGTTTCTAAAACACCAAAGCCCCGTCCACTTCTGACACCATGTTTCCTGAGGCGATCTGAGGTAATTCAACAAACTTTATTCAGACACAAACAATATGACAAAGGTTAACAACTGTCATATCTATATAGCCTACAGGTGGCAGTAAACATGTTAACATGTATCACTCCTAACAGGCTCTAAGGCGCTGATGTTAGTCAGATGCCTCGGTGTGATGCGAAAAGGTCCCCAGGGCCCGGAGTTGGTGTAATGCCTGTATTTGCAGGGCAAGAAGGAATGATTCCTCTTACCGGTAAAGCGATCTCTCTCCGATGGTATCAGGAGTACTCCTTGTGTTAGGCCCTGTTATCGGGTTGATACTGATCACCGTGCAGGTGGGAGCTGTAACGTGAGTCCGAGGCTCGGCACTCCAGCTAGGCCGCAGATGAATTCCGGCTATCAGTGCTCTTATATGTCCGAGAGAGGACTTAAAATGATCAGGCTGATATATGTAGTCCAGCAGAACAGATTTGGTGTGTCTTGCAACCTTTATATTGCCTGGATGTCGCAGGATAGAGATTCAATCGCAGGAGCTCTGGGTAGACGCTTCCTCCCTGTTCGGCTGTTGGCCACGCCCCCCGTCTTCAGAAATAAGTACTTTTATAATATGCAAACGAGCCCCTAGGAGCGGGGGAGGGGGGGGGCGTTGCTCCTGCCCCTAGAGGCTCCATTCTCGCAACTCTTGACACGCACTGCTAAAGTTGATTGACAGGGCCAGACATCGTTGGTCTCCTCCAGCCCTGTAAATCCGGCGCCTGTGCCGCCCTGTTTAGTATTCTGCCCAGGCGCAGTGAGTGAAGGACGCTCGCCTGCTGCCAGCTGTCTTCACTTCCGGGGAGCACTGTGACCTATTCAGCGCAGGTGCAGTGAGGAAGCCAGCAGCAGGCGAGCATCCTTCACTCACTGCACCTGCGCGGAATACTAAAAGGTATGGCGCAGGCGCGGGATTTACAGGACTGGAGGAGACCAACGATGTCTGGCCCTGTCAATCAACTATAGCAGAGCGTGTCAAGAGGTGAGAGAACGGAGCCTCTAGGTGCAGGAGCAACGCTCCCCCTCCTGCACATAGAGGCTCGTTTGCATATTATAAAAGTACTTATCAATAACGGCGGCACACTAAGATGTCACTAATACAGTTATGTTCAGCTGATATTAGCACATCGCTAATGTCAGCCAGCTTAATACCCATTTTTTTGATGACAGAAACCCTTTAATTACCTCCACAATTCGTACCTCTCACTCCCGTCTTCAAGAATTTTCTCGAGCTGCACTTACTCTCTGGAATACTCTGCCCTGGAATATTAGGTCAATTCACAACTTCTCCACCTTCAAACGTGCCTTAAAAACACATCTCTTCAGGCAGGCTTATCAAGCTACCTATAACGAGTAAACCTCTCCCCCACCAACTCCTCCGGCCTGAACCCGATCCTCCAACAGTCCCAAACCTGAAGCAGATCGGCCGGCACCACTCCTGTCAGTTCAATAATGGCTCGAATACTACTTATCACAATCAACTACCTTATCTGTCACTCCCAATTCCTCATAGATTGTAAGCTCTTGGAGTAGGGCCCTAAATCCTAGTGTTTAAAGGGTCTCTGTCACCTCCCAAACAGCAATTTTCAGTATTGGACTTAATATAATTGCTAATGTACGCAGATTCCATATATACCCCTCTTACCTCTGGCTGTGCTTTAAATTCTTTAAAAATAGTACTTTTGTGATATGCAAATTTCTTCACTACCAGCAAGTTGGGCGGTTACTTGCTCGTAGCCGCCGCATCCTCGGTCTAAAAAAACGCCCCCTCCTCCACTTGATTGACAGGGCCAGCAAGCGCTCTCCTCCTCCCGCTGGCCCTGTCTGCAGCTAAAATCCTGCACCTGCGCCGTACTGGTCCTCATTCGGCACAGGCGCTCTGAGAGAAGGACGCTCTCTTGCCCACTCCTTCCTCATTGTGCCTGCGCCAATTACGTCAGCCTACACCCGGAAAAGAAGCATCGCTTCTTTTCCGGGTGTAGGCTGACGTCATTGGCGCAGGTGCACTTAGGAAAAAGTGGGCAAGCTAACGTCCTTCTCTCAGAGCGCCTGCGCCGAATGAGGACCGGTACGGCGCAGGCGTAGGATTTTATGGGCAGAGAGGGCCAGCGGGAGGAGGAGAGCGCTTGCTGGCCCTGTCAATCAAGTGGAGGAGGGGGCGTTTTTTTAGGCCGAGGACGCGGCGGCTACGAGCAAGTAACCGCCCAACTTGCTGGAAGTGAAGAAATTTGCATATCACAAAAGTACTATTTTTAAAGAATTTAAAGCACCGCCAGATGTAAGAGGGGTATATATGGAATCTGCGTACATTAGCAATTATATTAAGTCCAATACTGAAAATTGCTGTTTGGGGGGTGACAGAAGCCCTTTAAGTTGTATTTTAGGCAGTTACTTTTGTTTTGTACATGAACCCTATGAATTTGTAAAGCGCTGGGGAATATGATGGCGCTATATAAATAAATATTATTATTATTATCTTATAGTGGACACCTACAGTCACAGATACTATAGTAAAGTCCTAGGGAAAGGAAGCCAGAGAGAGACCCCATCAGCTAGCAGGTTTTTCAGTGTATTGCTAAAAGTTCTTTGTTTAACCCTCTGTGCCTGGTTCCTTTCTCCATCATCTTTCGCACTGCATTGAACCCCTGGGAGCAACAGCCTGAGGTAGGACACCGCAACACTACATCAGGGTCACTACCACTCCCATCCTCTACAACTGCTCCCCAGGGGCTCCTTGCACATACAGTGCATTTTTGTGAATGGAGATTGGCTAATACCTCCTGTAGAGGTGCTGCAGGGAAGTTGAACTTGTGCTGTTAGGTTCCCCACAGATTACAGCTGATCACTGGAGCGCCCAGCAGTGGGGCACTTTGTGATCAGCCTCTTGTCAGAGTCCTTCTAACCAATAGTTCCAAAGTGGAAAACCTGTTAAAGAATTTCTTTTATAATTTTGGAAAGAAAAAAAAAATTGTTATGTTTCTTTGTAGGTGGAAAGAATGCTGTATTTTTGGGCAAGCCACGTGCATGGACATCTGAATGCAACCCCTTGGACAGCACGAGCGCGCAGCAAGAAAAAATGAGGATAATCAAATCACAATGTTTCCCGATTCAATGCAATAATTATAGTCCTGCATGTAAGTCATCTATTTCTGTCTTTTTATACATATACTTGTAGTTTGGCAAAGAAAATAGTTCCTTGACTCTAGGGCTCCAGGTTTACTAGCACAGCCCCTTTCACACGAGCGAGTTTTCTGTGCGGGTGCAATGTGTGACGTGAACGCATAGCACCCGACTGAATCCTGACCCATTCATTCCAATGGGTCTGTGTATATGAGTGTTTTTTTTTTTACTCATCACTTGCGTGAAAAACGCAGCATGTTTTATATTCTGAGTTTTTCACGCAGCCCTGGCCCCATAGAAGTGAATGGGGCTTCAGTGAAAAACGCATTGCATCCAGAAGCAGGTGCAGATGAAATGCGTTTTTCACTGATGGCTGCTAGGAGATGTTGTTTGTAATCCTTCAGTTTTTTATCACGAAAAACACATCGAAATGCATTACGCCTGCGCGGAAAAAACTGATCAACTGAACGCAATCACAGAGAAAACTGACTGAACTTGCTTGTAAAATGGTGCAAGTTTCCCTGAACGCATCTGGACCTAATCCATCACGCTTGTGGGAAAAGGGCCTTAGATTCCACATACTGCGCCCTTCTTACCTTTCCTGTTGACTTGACATATTGTGAGATGAGCGAAGCAAGATGACCGGTTTTAAAGAAATAATTTGTGTGACTCTGTAAAGCTTCTGCGAGTTGCATAAAAGTTTTATGTTTTTTATGCCTTGTTATCTGGCACCACTCATCTTGGTAAATAAGGACACATGTCCACATAAAGATGGAAGGTAAGAAAGGAGACAAATCTACACTGAACAAAAATATAAACGCAACACTTTCGGTTTTGCTCCCATTTTGGATGAGCTGAACTCAAACATCTGAAACATTTTCTACATACACAAAAGACCCATTACTAGAGGTGGGACAAATCCAATTTTTTAAAATCCGAATCACAAAAGGTTCTCGAATCTATCGAATCTTTCGAATCTCGAATCCTACGAATGATGTACATAAGAATTGTGTGAACAGTGTAAGAAACAAAGTTATCCAAACACTTATAGGGGGATCTGTGGATGACACTGCTATGGGGGGGATCTGTGGATGACACTGCTATGGGGGGGATCTGTGGATGGCACTGTTATGGGTGATCTGTGGATGGCACTGTTATGGGTGATCTGTGGATGGCACTGTTATGGGGGATCTGTGGATGGCACTGTTATGGGTGATCTGTGGATGGCACTGTTATGGGGGATCTGTGGATGGCACTGTTATGGTGGATCTGTGGATGGCACTGTTATGGGGATCTCTGGATGGTACTGTGATGGGGGGGATCTGTGGATGACACATATGCATCTTATGCTATGTGCCATCCACAGATTCCCCCATAACAGTGTCCCTGCAGTGTGAATGACCCCCAATACAGGTGCTGGGGGCCGGCATCTGGATTAGTAATGACAGCGGGGACCGGTGCAGTCCCTGTATTCTAATGCACCGGCCCCGATCACTGTTGTATAATCTTAATCTTGTCTAACCTGTAGGCATTGTTAATAATAATCATCTGTAATCCAGCTGCATTACTTACATCTAAGTTCCGTAGCAGGGAGGAGGCAGGCAGGCCGGGAGGACGGGTGGGCGACGCGTCACTTACTACGTCATGCACCTGCCCCGGGAGGACGGGTGGGCGACGCATCACTCACTATGTCATGCACCTGCGCCCACTTTATGAATGAACCAGGCAGCGCGGGCACGTGACATAGTGAGTGACGCGCCTCTCTCCTACAGCTGGATTACAGATGATTATTATTAATAATGCCTACAGGCTAGATAAAAAAAAGATTATACAACAGTGAGCGGGGCCGGTGCATTAGAATACAGGGACTGCACCGGTCCCCGCTGTAGGGATTCGTCAGATTCGAATTTTACAAAATAGGTCGGGATTCGAGTCCACGAATCCCTCGAATCTTGTAAGATTCAAGGGATTTGTGGATTCGACGGATTCGTCGTCCCACCTCTACCCATTACTCTCAAATATTGTTCACAAATCTGTCTAAATCTGTGTTAGTGAGCACTTCTTCTTTGCCGAGATAATCCATCCCACCTCACAGGTGTGGCATATCAAGGTGCTGAAAACCAGTCAGTATCTGCTGTTGCCACTATTTGCCTCATGCAGTCCAACACATCTCCGTCGCATAGAGTTGGTCATGTTGTTAATTGTGGCCTGTGGAACGTTGGTCCACTCCTCTTCCATACCATAGCTGTGCGAAGTTGCTGAATATTGGCAGGAACACGCTGTCATATACACCGATCCAGAGCATCCCAAAAATGCTCAATTGGTGACATGTCCGGTGAGTATGCTGGCCATTCAAGAACTGGGATGTTTTCAGCTTCCAGGAATTGTGTACAGATCCTTGCAATATGGGGCCGTGCATTATCATGCTGCAACATGAGGTGATGGTCGTGGATGAACGGCACAACAATGGGCCTCAGGATTTCATTGCGGTATCTCTGTGCATTCACAATGCCATCAATAAAATGCACCTGTGTTCGTTTGCCATAACATACGCCTGCCCATATCATAACCCCACCGCCATCGTGGGCCACTCGATCCACAACGTTGAAGTCAGTAAACCGCTCACCCACACCACTCCACACATGCTGTCTGCCATTTGCCCTGAACAGTGAAAACAGGGACTCAATGTGAGAATTTTCCCACTCAAGTCACCGGAGACGGCTTATGGTAGAGAAATGAACATTCATTTCACAGGCAACAGCTCTGGTAGACATTCTGCAGTCAGCATGCCAATTGCACGCTCCCTCAAATTTTGCGATATCTGTGGCATTGTGCTGTGTGATCAAACTGCACATTTCAGAGTGGTCTTTTATTGTGGGCAGTCTAAGGCACACCTGTGCAATATTTATGCTGTCTAATCAGTACCTTGATATGTCACACCTGTGAGGTGGGATGGATTATCTCGGCAATTTCAACAGATTTGTGAACAATATTTGAGAGTAATGGGTCTTTTGTGAATGTAGAAAATGTTTCAGATCTTTGAGTTCAGCTCATGCAGAATGGGAGCAAAACCGAAAGTGTTGTGTTAATATTTTTGTTCAGTGTATGTTGTTTTATAACGTTGTCAACTATGCTACTGTCTCACTACAGTGACTCGGCGGATCACTGCTATAAGGGTTAATTATTAATTGGATCACTTCTAGAAGGGATAATAATTAATTGGATCACTGCTAGAAGGGTTTCTACTGGCCACCTTAACCCATAGCGCCGTATATATATGGCGTTATGTGCCTTCGTGTGTATGGAGCGGGCCTCTGCAGCGGGCCCACTCCATACACAGCGGTTGCTGGCTGCATCATAAAGCTGACACCCACGCCTCCTCTGTTATTTAACCCCTCAGGTGCCACGATCAACACTAATCGGGGGACTTTTGAGTGACGGCAGAGCGTTGTGGCTCCTTCTTCCTTCCGATCGGAGCCCCAGCAGTGAAATCGCAGTGCTACAATCGGTTGCCATGGCAGCCTGGACGCTGCTGAAAAGTTCCAGGCCTACCATGGCTTTCTCCATACTGAGCTATGCACGAGGCACGGCTCAGAATAGGGACTGTAAAAATCCTAATAGAGATCTATTAGGGTGAATAGGAGACGGGATCAAAAGATCCCAGGTTCTAGCCCCTAAGTGGGCTAATATTTATAAAAAAAATAAGTGAATTTTTTTTTTTTATTAAAAAAAATATATACAGTATATTAAAAGTTTAAATCACCCTCTTTCCCAATTTTACCTATAAAATATATAAACAATAAAAAAAAATTAAACATATTGGGTATCACCACATCCGAAAATATCTGAACTATTAAAATATAAAAAAAAAAATCTTGTGCGGTGAACGCCATAATGAAAAAAAATGAAATACACACGATTTGCCATTTTTATTGTCATCTTGTCTCCCAAAAAAATGTAATAAAGGTGATCAAAAAGTCTTACATACTACAAAAATTGTACCAATAAAAACGACAGTTTGTTACACAAAAAACAAGCCCTTAGGCTGCGTTCACACGGGCGAGATTTCCGCGCGGGTGCAATGCGGTAGGTGAACGCATTGCACCCGCACTGAATCTGGACCTATTCATTTCTATGGGGCTGTTCAGATGAGCGATGATTTTCACGCATCACTTATGCGTTGCGTGAAAATCGCAGCATGCTCTATATTCTGCGTTTTTCACGCAACGCAGGCCCCATGGAAGTGAATGGGGTTGCGTGAAAATCGCAAGCATCCGCAAGCAAGTGCGGATGCGGTGCGATTTTCACGCATGGTTGCTAGGTGACAGTCTATAAACTGTATTACTTTCCCTTATAACATGGTTATAAGGGAAAATAATAGCATTCTGAATACAGAATGCATAGTACAATAGGGCTGGAGGGGTTTAAAAAAATAAACTCATTAACTCACCTTCTCCTCTTGATCTCGAAGTTCCCGGTCTCTTCTTTACTTGAGTTGTGGGCTAAAGGACCTTTGAGTTGAGTTTACTGATGAGTTGTGGGCTAAAGGACCTTTGGTGACGTCAGATCTCATGCTCCAATCACATGGTACATCACCACGGTGATGGACCATGTGATTGGAGCATGAGATCTGACGTCACCAAGTGAATGGGTCCGTATATGTGATGCGGAGAGCATATTGCGTACCCGCTGTTTGAGGGCCGCAATATGGCCACGGCGGTCCTGTGCATGAGGCTAAGAGTTTTCTGCATTTTCTAAGTTATGCTTGTGATTTCCACAGCTGTACATGAGTTAACTAGCTAAGTGTTTTTTGCCCTACTCAGTAGGTGGAAGGCTGTCCCATCGATATTGGGAGTAAGGGAAAGGGGAGGCGAGGGACACCATTGAGACAAAAGAAGGTGATGTTCACTGGTAGTAAGTCCTTGTTGTATAAGATAGATGAGCAGAGTGGTGGAAGACGAGGCAGCAACCTACTAAAGAGAATTAAACAGACTTCATTAATCAGCGTGAGACTGTGATAAAATGTAAAGAAAGAAAGGTGTGAGGCGCCAATATACACCGAGTGCCCACATAGAAAGTTACTAAGTGGTAAAAACGCTAGGGATGCTTATAAAAGTGATAGACTCGTTTATCTGTTAACCAGCCAGAAAACTTGGAGTTAAAATTACAGTATACCGCATGGAATACTTCACCAGGAAGATAAACTCAAGACACTTGCATCCCTCACCTCCGAGGTCGCCTATAGAATACCAACCACCCGTCCATTCAGCAAGATGGATCAGAGGACTCCAATAAAAGGAAAGTAGTTAATGAGGAAATAAGCTTGACGTGTTTCGGGGATTACCATAGAGGTCCCCTTCCTCAGGACCATATAAAATACATAAAATGACTTACATATATACAGTTGCAAGAAAAAGTATGTGAACCCTTTGGAATGATATGGATTTCTGCACAAATTGGTCATAAAATGTGATCTGATCTTCATCTAAGTCACAACAATAGACAATCACAGTCTGCTTAAACTAATAACACGCAATTAATTAAATGTTACCATGTTTTTATTGAACACACCATGTAAACATTCACAGTGCAGGTGGAAAAAGTATGTAAACCCTTGGATTTAATAACTGGTTGAACCTCCTTTGGAAGCAATAACTTCAACCAAACTTTTCCTGTAGTTGCAGATCAGACGTGCACAACGGTCAGGAGTAATTCTTGACCATTCCTCTTTACAGAACTGTTTCAGTTCAGCAATATTTTTGGGATGTCTGGTGTGAATTGCTTTCTTGAGGTCATGCCAAAGCATCTCAATCGGGTTGAGGGCAGGACTCTGACTGGGCCACTCCAGAAGGCGTATTTTCTTCTGTTTAAGCCATTCTGTTGTTGATTTTCTTCTATACTTTGGGTCGCTGTCCTGTTGCAACATCCATCTTCTGTTGAGCTTCAGCTGGTGGACAGATGGCCTTAAGTTCTCCTGCAAAATGTATTGATAAGCTTGGGAATTCATTTTTCCTTCGATGATAGCAATCCGTCCAGGCCCTGACGCAGCAAAGCAGCCCCAAACCATGATGCCCCCAAAACCATACTTCACAGTTGGGATGAGGTTTTGATGTTGGTGTGCTGTGCCTCTTTTTCTCCACACGTAGTGTTGTGTGTTTCTTCCAAACAACTCAACTTTGTTTCATCTGTCCACAGAATATTTTGCTAGTACTGCTGTGGAACATCCAGGTTCTCTTGTGCAAACTGTAAACGTGCAGCAATGTTTTTTTGGACAGCACTGGCTTCCTCTGTGGTATCCTCCCATGAAATCCATTCTTGTTTAGTGTTTCACGTATCGTAGATTCGCTAACAGGGATGTTAGCATATGCCAGAGACTTTTGTAAGTCTTTAGCTGACACTCTAGATTCTTCTTCACCTCATTGAGCAGTTTGCGCTGTGCTCTTGCAGTCATCTTTACAGGACGGCCACTCCTAGGGAGAGTAGCAGCAGTGCTGAACTTTCTCCATTTATAGACAATTTGTCTTACCATGGACTGATGAACAGCAAGGCTTTTGGAGATACTTTTATAACCCTTTCCAGCTTTATGCAAGTCAACAATTCTTAATCGTAGGTCTTCTGAGAGCTCTTTTGTGCGAGGAATCATTCACATCAGACAATGCTTCTTGTGAAAAGAAAACTGGTGTGTGTTTTTTATAATGCAGCTGTAACCAACACCTCCAATATCATCTCATTGATTGGACTCCAGTTGGCTAACATCTCACTCCAATTAGCTCTTGGAGATGTCATTAGTCTATGGGTTCACATACTTTTTCCACCTGCACTGTGAATGTTTACATGGTGTGTTAAATAAAAACATGGTAACATTTAATTCTTTGTGTGTTATTAGTTTAAGCAGACTGTGATTGTCTATTGTTGTGACTTAGATGAAGATCAGATAAAAAATTTTGACCAATTTGTGCAGAAATCCATATCATTCCAAAGGGTTCACATACTTTTTCTTGCAACTGTATATAGTTATAGGTATTGGTAATCTGGTCCCCCATGTGCATCCACGCGGAAGTTGGTCCACATTACTTCCGATCCGGATGTGTCACTTACGGTTCGGAAGTGTCAGCTGATGCGTTCCAGCGCTGGATCGCATATACTGTTCACAAGCACAAATAACAGGAGGGATCGAGTTCAAATTATACTAATGGAGGCATCAAAAAGGCAGGACTTTGGGGGCGTGGCCTAACCGCCGATGTAGAGAGACGCATGGCGCTGAGCTCCTGGACAGTATCCTGCATTTAATCGCTCACCCGCTTCCTACCTTTGATCTAAAGCCTCCCTGAACGCTGGGGTTTACTCCGGTCACGATATGACCCGCCAAAAGCAGAGGGAGAAGGAGAGTAAAGACGGCGGCACGGACACGCCGACCAAACAAAATGGCGCCATGCAAAACACTAAGCTTTCTGATGTGGCGGCGAAGCTGGGGAACTTTGCCCGTACCCCAGCAGCTGCAGCGACTGACTCGGAGTCTGATGCTGAGATGTCCGGTGAGGCTGGGGGAGCGGAGCCCCTGGAAGCGGCCTCATATGCATCTGTAGCAAGGCTGAAGGTGGGTTCAGAGTTGCCACCAGAAGCGGCGCCCATTTCCGAACCCACAATTGCAGACGTGTATAAGATGGTGGCACAATGCAGTACAGCCCTCACGTCTCTGAATGCCAATATGGGAGGCCTTAAGGAGGAAGTTTTGTTGATAAGACAAGATATGCGGCAGTTTAAAGAAAGAGTGGGGGAGTTGGAGGGTCGCGTTAGTGACATGGAGGATCAGCTACCGCCTGTTAAAAGGGACTTACAACGTGTTATACATAACGTATCCCTACTTATATCAAAATCTGACGACTTGGAAAACCGTCTAAGACGGAATAATGTGCGATTTATTGGAATACCGGAGCGCACTGAGGGCTCAGACCCTGTCTCATTTATGGAAAAGTGGCCGGTGGACACTATTGGGAAAGAAAAGTTATCCCCACTCTTTGCAATAGAACGGGCACATCGGGTGCCATTTCGCCCGCTGCCTCTGGGGGCGCCTCCGAGACCTCTCCTGATTAAGGTCCTACATTACAGGGACCGGGACGCCATACTCAAAGCAGCCAGGGACAACCCTGACATTCAAATTGGCGATAGCCGAATTCTCATGTTCCCGGACTTTTCTGCCGAAATACAGAAGAGGAGAGCGAAATTTTTAGAAGTAAAGAAAAGGTTGAGATCACTGCAGTGGCCTTACTCCATGTTGTATCCGGCAAAGCTTCGGGTGGTGGCGAATGGATCCACGCACATGTTTGAAGATCCGTCTGAGGCAAGTCAATGGCTGGACACTCATGAAAATGATCGGCGTGGCAACAATACCTGATGAGACGGTGATATCTCTGCTGGAACTGTTCTTGTTTTACTAGTGTCTCTTAACCACCTCAGCCCCCAGTGCTTAAACACCCTGAAAGACCAGGCCACTTTTTACACTTCTGACCTACACTACTTTCACCGTTTATTGCTCGGTCATGCAACTTACCACCCAAATGAATTTTACCTCCTTTTCTTCTCACTAATAGAGCTTTCATTTGGTGGTATTTCATTGCTGCTGACATTTTTACTTTTTTTGTTATTAATCGAAATTTAACGATTTTTTTGCAAAAAAATGACATTTTTCACTTTCAGTTGTAAAATTTTGCAAAAAAAACGACATCCATATAGAAATTTTGCTCTAAATTTATAGTTCTACATGTCTTTGATAAAAAAAAAATGTTTGGGTAGAAAAAAAATGGTTTGGGTAAAAGTTATAGCGTTTACAAACTATGGTACAAAAATGTGAATTTCCGCTTTTTGAAGCAGCTCTGACTTTCTGAGCACCTGTCATGTTTCCTGAGGTTCTACAATGCCCAGACAGTACAAACACCCCACAAATGACCCCATTTCTGAAAGTACACACCCTAAGGTATTCGCTGATGGGCATAGTGAGTTCATAGAACTTTTTATTTTTTGTCACAAGTTAGCGGAAAATGATGATTTTTTTTTTTTTTTTTTTTTTTTCTTACAAAGTCTCATATTCCACTAACTTGTGACAAAAAATAAAAAGTTCTATGAACTCACTATGCCCATCACGAAATACCTTGGGGTCTCTTCTTTCCAAAATGGGGTCACTTGTGGGGTAGTTATACTGCCCTGGCATTCTAGGGGCCCAAATGTGTGGTAAGGAGTTTGAAATCAAATTCAGTAAAAAATGACCTGTGAAATCCGAAAGGTGCTCTTTGGAATATGGGCCCCTTTGCCCACCTAGGCTGCAAAAAAGTGTCACACATCTGGTATTGCCGTACTCAGGAGAAGTTGAGGAATGTGTTTTGGGGTGTCTTTTTACATATACCCATGCTGGGTGAGATAAATATCTTGGTCAAATGACAACTTTGTATAAAAAAATGGGAAAAGTTGTCTTTTGCCAAGATATTTCTCTCACCCAGCATGGGTATATATAAAATGACACCCCAAAACACATTCCCCACCTTCTCCTGAGTACGGAGATACCAGATGTGTGACACTTTTTTGCAGCCTAGGTGGGCAAAGGGGCCCATATTCCAAAGAGCACCTTTCGGATTTCACTCGTCATTTTTTACTGAATTTGATTTCAAACTCCTTACCACACATTTGGGCCCCTAGAATGCCAGGGCAGTATAACTACCCCACAAGTGACCCCATTTTGGAAAGAAGACACCCCAAGGTATTCCGTAAGGGGCATGGCGAGTTCCTAGAATTTTTTATTTTTTGTCACAAGTTAGTGGAAAATGATGATTTTTTTTTTTTTTTTTTTTTTTCATACAAAGTCTCATATTCCACTAACTTGTGACAAAAAATAAAAACTTCCATGAACTCACTATGCCCATCAGCGAATACCTTGGGGTCTCTTCTTTCCAAAATGGGGTCACTTGTGGGGTAGTTATACTGCCCTGGCATTCTAGGGGCCCAAATGTGTGGTAAGGAGTTTGAAATCAAATTCTGTAAAAATTGACCTGTGAAATCCGAAAGGTGCTCTTTGGAATATGGGCCCCTTTGCCCACCTAGGCTGCAAAAAAGTGTCACACATCTGGTATCTCCGTATTCAGTAGAAGTTGGGGAATGTGTTTTGGGGTGTCTTTTTACATATACCCATGCTGGGTGAGAGAAATATCTTGGTCAAATGCCAACTTTGTATAAAAAAATGGGAAAAGTTGTCTTTTGCCAAGATATTTCTCTCACCCAGCAGGGGTATATGTAAAATGACACCCCAAAACACATTCCCCACCTTCTCCTGAGTACGGAGATACCAGATGTGTGACACTTTTTTGCAGCCTAGGTGGGCAAAGGGGCCCATATTCCAAAGAGCACCTTTCGGATTTCACAGGTCATTTATTACAGAATTTGATTTCAAACTCCTTACCACACATTTGGGCCACTAGAATGCCAGGGCAGTATAACTACCCCACAAGTGACCCCATTTTGGAAAGAAGACACCCCAAGGTATTCGCTGATGGACATAGTGAGTTCATGGAAGTTTTTATTTTTTGTCACAAGTTAGTGGAATATGAGACTTTGTATAAAAAAAAAAAAAAAAAAAAAAAAAATCAGCATTTTCCACTAACTTGTGACAAAAAATAAAAAATTCTAGGAACTCGCCATGCCCCTCACGGAATACCTTGGGGTGTCTTCTTTCCAAAATGGGGTCACTTGTGGGGTAGTTATACTGCCCTGGCATTTTCCAGGGGCCCTAATGTGTGGTAAGTAGGTAAATGACCTGTGAAATCCTAAAGGTGCTCTTTGGAATATGGGCCCCTTTGCCCACCTAGGCTGCAAAAAAGTGTCACACATGTGGTATCGCCGTATTCAGGAGAAGTTGGGGAATGTGTTTTGGGGTGTCATTTTACATATACCCTTGCTGGGTGAGAGAAATATCTTGGCAAAAGACAACTTTTCCCATTTTTTTATACAAAGTTGGCATTTGACCAAGATATTTCTCTCACCCAGCATGGGTATATGTAAAATGACACCCCAAAACACATTCCCCAACTTCTCCTGAGTACGGCGATACCAGATGTGTGACACTTTTTTGCAGCCTAGATGCGCAAAGGTGCCCAAATTCCTTTTAGGAGGGCATTTTTAGACATTTGGATACCAGACTTCTTCTCACGCTTTGGGGCCCCTAGAATGCCAGGGCAGTATAAATACCCCACATGTGACCCCATTTTGGAAAGAAGACACCCCAAGGTATTCAATGAGGGGCATGGCGAGTTCATAGAAAAAAAAAATTTTTGGCACAAGTTAGCGGAAATTGATATTTTTAATTTTTTTCTCACAAAGTCTCCCGTTCCGCTAACTTGGGACAAAAATTTCAATCTTTCATGGACTCAATATGCCCCTCACGGAATACCTGGGGGTGTCTTCTTTCCGAAATGGGGTCACATGTGGGGTATTTATACTGCCCTGGCATTCTAGGGGCCCTAAAGCGTGAGAAGAAGTCTGGAATATAAATGTCTAAAAAATTTTACGCATTTGGATTCCGTGAGGGGTATGATGAGTTCATGTGAGATTTTATTTTTTGACACAAGTTAGTGGAATATGAGACTTTGTAAGAAAAAAAAAAAATAATTCCGC
Source organism: Bufo bufo (assembly GCF_905171765.1). Classification (NCBI taxonomy): domain Eukaryota; kingdom Metazoa; phylum Chordata; class Amphibia; order Anura; family Bufonidae; genus Bufo; species Bufo bufo. The sequence goes on along the minus strand of NC_053389.1, from coordinate 23,813,773 downwards.
TAACTTGGGCCAAAAAAATGTCTGAATGGAGCCTTACAGAGGGGTGATCAATGACAGGGGGGTGATCAATGACAGGGGGGGTGATCAATGACAGGGGGGGTGATCAATGACAGGGGGGGTGATCAATGACAGGGGGGGTGATCAATGACAGGGGGGGTGATCAATGACAGGGGGGGTGATCAATGACAGGGGGGTGATCAATGACAGGGGGGGTGATCAATGACAGGGGGGGTGATCAATGACAGGGGGGGTGATCAATGACAGGGGGGGTGATCAATGACAGGGGGGGTGATCAATGACAGGGGGGTGATCAGGGAGTCTATATGGGGTGATCACCACAGTCATTGATCATGCCCCTGTAAGGCTTCATTCAGACGTCCGGATGCGTTTTGCGGATCCGATCCATCTATCAGTGGATCCGTAAAAATCATGCGGACGTCTGAATGGAGCTTTACAGGGGTGTAATCAATGACAGGGGGGTGATCAGGGAGTCTATATGGGGTGATCACCACAGTCATTGATCACGCCCCTGTAAGGCTTCATTCAGACGTCCGGATGCGTTTTGCGGATCGGATCCATCTATTAGTGCATCCGTAAAAATCATGCGGACATCTGAATGGAGCTTTACAGGGGGGTGATCAGGGAGTCTATATGGGGTGATCACCACAGTCATTGATCATGCCCCTGTAAGGCTTCATTCAGACGTCCGGATGCGTTTTGCGGATCGGATCCATCTATCAGTGCATCCGTAAAAATCATGCGGACATCTGAATGGAGCTTTACAGGGGGTTGATCAATGACAGGGGTGTAATCAATGACAGGGGTGATAACCACAGTCATTGATCACGCCCCTGTAAGGCTTCATTCAGACGTCCGGATGCGTTTTGCGGATCCGATCCATCTATCAGTGCATCCGTAAAAATCATGCGGACATCTGAATGGAGCTTTACAGGGGGTTGATCAATGACAGGGGTGTAATCAATGACAGGGGGGTGATCAGGGAGTCTATATGGGGTGATAACCACAGTCATTGATCACGCCCCTGTAAGGCTTCATTCAGACGTCCGGATGCGTTTTGCGGATCGGATCCATCTATCAGTGCATCCGTAAAAATCATGCGGACATCTGAATGGAGCTTTACAGGGGGGTGATCAGGGAGTCTATATGGGGTGATCACCACAGTCATTGATCATGCCCCTGTAAGGCTTCATTCAGACGTCCGGATGCGTTTTGCGGATCGGATCCATCTATCAGTGCATCCGTAAAAATCATGCGGACATCTGAATGGAGCTTTACAGGGGGGTGATCAGGGAGTCTATATGGGGTGATCACCACAGTCATTGATCATGCCCCTGTAAGGCTTCATTCAGACGTCCGGATGCGTTTTGCGGATCCGATCCATCTATCAGTGCATCCGTAAAAATCATGCGGACGTCTGAATGGAGCTTTACAGGGGGGTGATCAATGACAGGGGTGTGATCAATGACAGGGGGGTGATCAGGGAGTCTATATGGGGTGATAACCACAGTCATTGATCACGCCCCTGTAAGGCTTCATTCAGACGTCCGGATGCGTTTTGCGGATCCGATCCATCTATCAGTGGATCCGTAAAAATCATGCGGACGTCTGAATGGAGCTTTACAGGGGGGAAATCAATGACAGGGGTGTAATCAATGACAGGGGGGTGATCAGGGAGTCTATATGGGGTGATAACCACAGTCATTGATCACGCCCCTGTAAGGCTTCATTCAGACGTCCGGATGCGTTTTGCGGATCCGATCCATCTATCAGTGGATCCGTAAAAATCATGCGGACGTCTGAATGGAGCTTTACAGGGGGTTGATCAATGACAGGGGGGTAATCAATGACAGGGGGGTGATCAGGGAGTCTATATGGGGTGATCAGGTGCTAATAAGGGGTTAATAAGTGACGGGGGGGGGTGTAGTGTAGTGTAGTGGTGCTTGGTGCTACTTTACTGAGCTACCTGTGTCCTCTGGTGGTCGATCCAAACAAAGGGGACCACCAGAGGACCAGGTAGCAGGTATATTAGACGCTGTTATCAAAACAGCGTCTAATATACCTGTTAGGGGTTAAAAAAATCACATCTCCAGCCTGCCAGCGAACGATCGCCGCTGGCAGGCTGGAGATCAACTCTCTTACCTTCCGTTCCTGTGAGCGCGCGCGCCTGTGTGCGCGCGTTCACAGGAAATCTCGCGTCTCGCGAGATGACGCACGGATGCGTCCAGGAGGAATGAATCAACCACCTTCCGGACGCATCCGTGCGTTAGGCGGTCGGGAGGTGGTTAATTGACACACTGTAATGCCAGATATAGTATTGTGGGATTATTCTACCTTTTCCTAAGAAGGGAGGTTTTATATGCTGGCTTTTCACTGGTTCTGTTTCACACTGTATGGGTTAATATGTGGTTGGGAGGGAGGTTGGGTGAGCCAACACATTGGCGCATCCAGGTTGTAGCGCATATACAATTTAGGCGCTTGCTTTATCACCTGTGCCTTTATTGTTAACCCATGACGGTTAGGTTCACTTTAAATGTTTACGGTGTACCCCTGTTTATTGGGTTCATGACTAGCAGAATGTTTAGGGTAGTTTGGGGACAGTTGGGAGGGGGGGGTGTAAAGGCAGGCTCTATTTTCAGTATTAATACTAGTGGGAGATTCTTCTGGGGTTGTCGGCACCAGACTCTGCATCTGCTTATGAGTTACCATGATGTCTTCCGTTAATATTCTTGCATTAAATGTGAGAGGAATGTCTTTGGCATCTAAACGATCAGCTATTTTCCATGCTATAAGGGATATACAGCCAGCTATTGTATGTTTATCTGAGACCCACTTGACTGCTGATAAGACGCATTTAGCACATAAAGCATGGTTGGGGTGTGAATTCCACTCTGCATACTCCACACATGCCAGAGGTCTTAGCATTTTAATGCATAAAGCTATTCCGTTTAGTGCCCAGGAGTCATATATTGATGATGATGGAAGATTTATATGCATAGACTGTCATAACTTTCAGTTTAGGATTATCTTAGTGGCGGTGTATGTTCCTCCTCCATATTCAGCTGAAATTATGAAGCTGATTATTACCTTTACATCTAAATTTCCGCTAGTCCCTATATTAATTGTAGGTGACTTCAATACCTATCTTAATGGCCTTTTGGATAAATTCCATAATGGGTCGGGAACATATACTGCCGCTCCTACCTCTCTGGCGAGATTGATGGGGGAGATAGATCTGTGTGACATATGGAGGACCATATACCCTGATCGGCGTCAGTATTCATGTTACTCAGCATCGCAAAGCTCCTTGTCCAGAATAGATTTAGCAATTGGATCCTTAACATTGGTAGCCCTAACAAAAGAGATCTCATATTTGCCCCGTAGTTTATCTATTTCATTCCCCATGATCGATTACCTTGGAGGTGGGGAGACACATATGTGCTCCTAGACCCATCTGGCGATTAAACCCATTTTGGTTATCAATAGTGGATACAGGAACTGATATCTCTAAAGCTATTACTGATTTTTTGTCTATTAATATAGGCTCGACATCAGGGGCTGTGGTGTGGGATATGTTTCCTGAGGCGGTCTGAGGTAATTCAACAAACTTTATTCAGACACAAACAATATAACAAAGGTTATAAACTGTCATATCTATATAGCCTACAGGTGGCAGTAAACATGTTAACATGTATAACTCCTAACATCCTCCCTTTCTTGTGAAATCAAGTAAAATATAACATAAGATGATTGGATACCACAATACATTCCAAAGGTGACAATGTTTTTTATAATGTATCTAGCATACAAAATCCTTATATCTTGTTGGTGTTCTAATAACCCTAGTTCTAGTACGTCTTGGTGTGGCAGGAGCTTCACATTGTTGCATATGATCATCTATCCCTGTTTCTTCGGGAGTTGTCTCATCTGGAGATGTACCTGGTGTAATCACTTCACTTATTTCAATGTCAGATTTGTCATCCGCAGTCCTCAGAAACTTCCTATTCCTTCTTGAAAATTCTCTTTTTATTGAAAAATATATATAAATAAAAAAGGAATACAAACTACAACATTATGTAGTAACATAGACATAGTGATTAGAATATACATAACAGCTTGAAGGACTGTCGATATAGACTTGAGCAGAGTACCACATACAAATGGCAGGCCAATAATAGATTCCATTTTTCATATATAGACAAGATAATCCTATCCCATAATACAAATATTGTGTATAGGTTACAGATGTATCCTACAAATATATAGAGCTCTTATAGTATGTCTAGTGCACATAATAACGCAGAAGTAAAGAAAAAAGGGGAGGGGAAGAATATGGGAAGAGGGATAAGGAATAGGAGGGTGGGAAGGACAAAAAGGGGGAACCAAAAACAACAATCCATCCATGACACTCGTTCATATGTAGCATATTAGGTATCTAAAGTGCATATTGAATGTGCTCAAATTCACAGGTAATATTCTATCAGAGGATCAGACATGTTCCAGAGCGCGTACCATTTAATGCGCAGATACACCATCTAACAATGAGTTCATAATATACCACTGCTAGTAGACCCGTAAGCTGTCTGGGTATTCGAAGGGACATCCCTAAACATGAGCCAGGGTGTCCAAAGCTTCACATATTTACTGTGATTCCTATCCTCCCAACTCGCCAGTTCCTCCATACGACAAATATGGTCCACCTTGTTCAGCCATGCCTCCACAGTGGGGGGTTCTGTGCGCAACCAGTGCTGCGGGATGAGCAGCCTTGCCGCCTGGAGTAATTGGGTGATTAAGCATCTTTTTGAGGGAGAGAAAGAGTTTGTCGGGAGCCACAGGAGCACCAGAGTAGGGGGCGCATCCACTGTAACATGTGTTATTTTCTGGATAGTAGATAAGACCCCTTCCCAAAATGGACGGATCCTAGGGCAAAACCAGAAGATGTGAGACAGAGTACCTGTATTTTCCAGACACCTCCAGCATTTATCGTCTTGTCTCATACCCCTGATAAACATCTGCTTTGGAGTCAAATACCACTGGGTAAGGACTTTGTATGTGTGTTCCTGTATCCTGGTGCACCTAGAGAAACCATGGGAGTGCACATGTATTCTCATAATGTCAGTCTCATTCAGATCCATCCCCAGTTCAGCAGCCCAATGCCTCAGGTATTGCGGTGTTCCAGGGGAGCGGGGATTAACCAAAGCCAAATAACACAGGGAAATCATTTTGCGTGGGACAGACTCAAATGTTAAGAGTTTCTCAAACCAAGACTGGGTAGGTTTATGTCTATTACTCTCTATTAGTGGTCTGGAAACTGAGTTAAGTTCTATCAGTTCTAGAAAATAATTTTTTTTTATAAGGTTGTGTAGTGGGTGTTGGTCAGATAGGTCACCCGAGGTCGCCCCCAAGAATTCCTCTGTTGTGAACTTATGTAGTTTATGCCAGGTCGTAGCTATTTGTTTGGTATTTGGCCGTATAGTGAAAGGAAGAAGTTCCGCTGGCATAGAGGGAGAGGGGTTATTTAAAAGGTTAAGTTTGCTATTTAACTGTTGAATTACTGAAGCAGTTCCCCTAAGCAGAACTTGCGACCTTAGATTAGAAGTAGTAAGACCCCATGGACCCGCTTTCTGAACAGGTGAGAGTTGGGCAAGTTCTAATTCACATCCCCAGGTTTGGTATTTATTGGCATGCAACTGAATCCATCTTTTTAAGTGAATCGCTTGATAGTATAGATGCGCGTCTGGTAACCCAAACCCCCCAGTGCTCCTCCTTTGTATTAGTCTGCTATGGGCCAGTCTAGCGGATTTCCCACCCCAAAGGAACGTTCTAAATAGCCTCCTAACCTGGCAAAAGAAGGATATAGGGAGAAAAATGGGCAGCATTTGCATTACATAAAGGAGCCTGGGCATAATGAAGGCCTTCAGAAGGTTCTTTCTACCCATCCAAGAGACATATGGGATTTTAAGCGAATGAAGCTGCTTCTGTACATCATTTAATAGGGGTTTAAAGTTCTAATTAAAAGTTTGGTCCAGATCTTCTGGCATTTTAATCCCTAGATAGGAAAGGTGAGAACCCTGCCAAATAAACGGGGTTGTGCCCTTTAAAGAGGAGATCATTTTGCTTGGCGCTGAGACGTTCATCGCCTCTGACTTCGTGTAATTAACTTTAAAGTTAGAGATCCTCCCATACAATTCGAAAAGGGATAGAAGATGCGGAAAGGCCTCGACGGGGTTTGTGAGCATAACCAGAAGATCATCCGCATACGCGGCATTTATAAATTCGACAGACCCATCCTTAATTGTAAGACCCTTTATACCAGGGTGTTCCCTAATAGCTTGCAATAATGTCTCCATCACCATGACATATAGTGTAGGTGACAGAGGACAGCCTTGGCGAGTCCCATTTATAATCGGGAACGGTTGAGATAATGTACCATTTACCCTTATACGGGCGCTAGGTTTATGGTAGAGAGACATGATGGCGTTTTGGAATTGTTCTGGAATGCCAAGTTTATGTAGGGTTTTCCTCATATAGCTCCAGCTCACCCTGTCAAAGGCCTTTTCCGCATCCACACCCAAAAGGACCAGCGAGGCCTTCTCTTTTTTAGCTAATTGCATTGCTGAGAGAACCCTACAAGAGTTCTGATTTCCCTCTCGTCCAGGCACAAGCCCGGCTTGGTCCGGGTGAATTAGCTTCGGCAGAAGGGGAGCAAGGCGAGAAGCCAACAACTTGGCCCATACCTTGACGTCTACGTTGAGAAGCGATATCGGCCTATAACTGCCGCATTGGTTAGGGTCTTTACCTGCTTTTGGGAGAATTGTGACCGTCGCTTCCAGAGATTGCCTATGGAGAGCAGAACCATTTAAGAGGGAATTACACCAAATGGCCATACGAGGGGTTAGGACAGATGATAATTTTTTACAATACCCCACAGAAAACCCATCAGGTCCAGGGCATTTCCCCATTGGCATAGAGCTCAGAATATTTGATATTTCTTCTATTGTGACTGGGGCAAGGAGTTGTTCCCTCTCCTTGGTGTCTAATTTGGGCAAATTAAGGTTCCTCAAGAACTTATCAGCTGCTTTTTCTAAATTAGCTTCTGTATCGTCATCTGGGCATTTGAGCCCATAAAGCTGACTATAGAACTTATGGAATTCTCTTGCAATATCTGAAGTTTTATGTAATAGCCTGCCATCTTTATCTTTAATTCCAGCTATATAGGAAGCGTCTTTTTTCTGTTTAAGGAGCGAAGCCATAAGCCTCGTCCCTTTGTCTCCATGAGCATAAAAACGGAACTGGGCATATTGGTAGGATTTGGCCTGGTGATAGTTAAGGTGATCTTTTAATTTTTTCCTAGTTAATGTTAGTTCTTGTTGGGCCTCTATAGTTTTGGACTTCTTATGCAGGGATTCTAAAGCTGTAATCTTCTCTAGCAATGTATGGAATGTTTTTTGTCTTTCTTTCTTTTTCCGACTACCCAGGGCAATCAGCTCCCCTCTGATGACCGCCTTATGCGTCTCCCAGACAGTAGTGACCGAAACGTCATCCGTGGTGTTCTCCTTAAAGAAGTGTTGTAACTTAGCTTCTATGTCCCTCAATCCCTCAACATCATCTAGCAGAGTCTCATTTATTCTCCATTGTCGAGATTGCTGAGGTAGTTCAGAGAACACCACGGATGTCGTGACAGGAGCGTGATCTGATACTGTCATAGGATCAATGGTGGAGTTACTCACCAATTCAGCGTGAGCGTCAGAGATGAAGATATAGTCTAGCCTAGAATAGACCTTGTGCGCGGCTGAAAAAAATGTGTAATCTAAGTCAGCGGGATGAGTCAGGCGCCAAGTATCTAATAAATGGGCCCTTGCTAGATGTTCATTAATCCTGCCAATAGCCGCCTGAGTCAACTGTGAGGAATGATCTGAAGCGTCTACTAGTGGGTTTAAAGCCACATTAAGATCCCCCCCTATTAAACAAATGCCTTCTGCAAAGGAAGTGAATTTAGACATTGTAGTCTTCAACCATAGGCCCTGACCTCGGTTAGGACTATATAAACTTGCCAGTGTTACCAGTACGGTCCCTATTTTACCTTTTACGAACATAAAGCGTCCCTCTGAGTCGGTCAAGGATGAGATAAGGGAGAAGGGAACCCTTTTGGAAATGGCAATCCCCGCGCCCCTGGAAGCCTTGGCATGGGAGCTGATGAACCACTGACTAAAGTAGGACTGGGGTAGTTTAGGAACATGACCTAACTTAAGGTGTAACTCTTGAAAGAAACAGACATCTGTGCGTCTCTTCTTTAGAAGTCTGATCACCTGTAAGCGCTTTTGGGGGGTATTAAATCCCCGTACATTAAATGGTCTACAATTAACTGTAGCCATCAGTGTAGTGAAATACGCATATGCGTGCATATAATAACATACGTGAGCATGGACAGAGAAACTGGGGAAACAAACATGGTAACGCCTTGCCTTGGGCAAGGACCTTTGATCCCTTTATCCAAAATTTTGTTAATAAATGCAATATGAACAGTACTGCAAGCAAAATGGGAACAAAGAAAATAAAAGAACTCCGTGCGGGAGCACAGGAACCACCGGTGACAAGGTGGGAGCAGGCTGACATACTCAGTATCAGACAGTACTGCTCCTGGCCACAAATCAGGGTTCCCCACCCCCACAAAGTGTGCTGACATTAGTATGCATGTGTGAACATAGCCACTCCTATAACCGCCTGAGAAAATCTGGCTATACATATCAGGGAATCACAATATACTGTATGCACCTACTAAATGACAACCTGAGAAAATGCATTACTTATATAATCTTTATGGTAAAAGCCCATAGCAACATAAAGTGAATGCAGCTTTCACCATCCACATAGGGAGCAATGACTTCCTTCCTCTTAAATGCGCTCCTTTAACATAATAAACATTAACTGAGGAGCTTGCATTTTAAACAACCCACATACAACCTGTGGAGAGTGTTCAAGTAATTCTTTGCCTTGCTACTTGGCCTTTTCTTGATGGCATCTTCAACCATCTGGAACTATCAGGGAGTTCTGGGAGCGGGACACCAGTGTCCGCTGAGGGCAGCCATGATGGGATATCTTGTGGTGTGGTGTTGAGCAGCTCCCATGCCGCCGGCAGATCACTGGGGATCCGGATCGTGCACCTTTTCCCTTCCCTGGAGAATGTGAGGCCAAATGGAAAAAGCCACTTAAAGGGGATCTTGCTCTGGCGTAGAATCTCAGTGACAGGCCGCAGGATTCTTCTTTTATTCAGGGTTGAGGGCGCGAGATCCTGGAAAAGTAGAATCTTGATTCCTTCATACTTCAGGTCACCCTTTTCTCTAGCCGCTTTAAAAATCGCAGCGGTATCTACGTACCGCAAGAGTCCGCAGACCACATCACGAGGGGGTTCTCCCTCCCTGGGTTTGGGCCGCAGAGAGCGGTGGATGCGCTCAATTGTGATTGCAGATGCTCCTTCAGAGCCCAGCAGGGATGTGAAAATGGCGGACGCTGCTGCAGCGAGATCCTCATGTGACACCGCTTCTGGCAAGCCTCTGAAGCGCACATTTTTGCGCCTGCTTCTATTTTCCTGATCTTCAATCAGGGCGTATGCATGATCCAGGGAAGACAGGTAAGCAGAGCTATTATCACCCAACGCTCGGGCATGATCCAGAATGGCCCCCTGTGTATTTTCTAGCCTCTCGACTCTATGGCCGATGTGCTTAATGTCCTCCTTTATCTCAGTGAGCTCCTGCATCACTGGCTGTATCGCTGACAGGAGTGCCTGTTGCAAGAACCGCTTTGAAATAGGTTCAGCCGCCTCAGCATGCCATCCCTGAGAGCCCTCAGTGGACGGGCTGTCTGCTCTTTCAGCCTCCTCTATGCCGTCATCAGGATCCGGCGGCGCCATCTTAGGTCGCTCAGCTACTGGAGCTGCAGCTCGCTTATAAAGTATTTCTCCATATCGGAGGGACCCCGATCCTGCTTGAGGGGTTCAGGCTTATCTTTGGGCAAGTACTTGCCGATTTTCCCCATATTTGTGCAGCCGATCAGGAAGCCGGTCAAGCTCCGCCTCCCTATTCCTTCTGTACAACTGTCCATTTGCTTCCACTTTATAAGATTGTGGAGCAACTTTCTCCAAACAAATACCTTGTCGCCAAATTTCATCTGTTGACGACGGTGATGGTTGTATTCGCACTGGCTGACCAATGCTTAGTTCAGGAAGTTCCTTGGCTCCTTTATCATAATATGCCTTTGCTTTTTGCGTCTTTCAGTTAGGTTCTCGATCACTCCTTTTATAACCTTTGGAAACAGCAGTTTCTGAGCAGTCGGAAGTAAAGTCCTGGTCCTTCTTGACATTAGCCGTTGTACAGGACTACTGCTGGTGCCTTCTGATGGGGTATTTCTCCAGTCAAGAACCGCTTTCCAGATATCCTTGTCATCTCGTTTAGCTTTCTTTATGAGTGTTTTTGCTATTTTTACAGTAGCTTCAGCTTTACCGTTGGACTGACTGTGATATGGGGATGATGTAAGATGTTCAAATTCCCACTCTCTACAAAATCGTGCAAACTCTGAGCTGACAAACTGTGGTCCGTTATCTGTAATTACAGAATCAGGGATTCCATGTCTGCTACAATGTGCTTTGCATCAATCTATAATTGTTTTAGAGGTGGTATCAGAAACTAAATCAATTTCCCAGAAATCTGAATAATAATCAACAATTATTAAGTAATCTTGTCCTGTTAAGGAAAATAAGTCCATGCCTAGTTTGCTCCAGGGTAGAGTGGGCAATTTGTGAGTCATCAGAGGTTCTTTTGTTTGTTTACGCATATACTCATTGCAAGTATTACAGTTCTTTATTGCCTCTATAATCTCTGGGCCCATATGTGGCCAAAAGATGACATCCTTGGCCTTGCGAAGGCATGCTTCTATTCCTAAGTGGCTAGAATGAGTCCTCGCTATCATTTCTGGGCGCATGTTTTTTGGTATGATGACTCTGTGTACTTTATACAGAATTCCATTTTGTATGCTTATCTCATCTCTAAAGCCCCAGTAGTCCCTGATACAAATCTGTATTTTTTCTTTTTGGTCTGGCCATCCTGTAAGAACAGTAGTTTTTAATGCTTGCAAGACTTCATCTTGTTCTGTGAACTTCTGAATTTGTTGTAGGCGCAAATCAGACACTCTTAGATATTCTGCAAAGTTTATCTCTTCCAGTTCCTTAGAAAAGGCATCCTCTGATTGCATCAAAAAAATCTCATAATCTGGGGTGTCCTTGTCCATTGTTTTGTGAGGTAATGCTGCTCTTGATAAGAAGTCTGCAATATACATTTCTGATCCTTTTTTGTAAACCACATTATGGTTGTATTTTTGCAACTGTAGCATCATGCGCTGTAGACGTTTTGGTGCTACTAGGAGAGGTTTTTTAAAAATGCTCTCTAGAGGCTTATGATCAGTCTCAATGTTAATAATATTTTTTCCATGTAAGTACTGATTAAACTTCTGGCATGCATATACAATGGCAAGACATTCCTTTTCAATCTGGGCATATCTTTGTTCTGTTGAAGACCGTGTACGTGATGCAAATGTCACTGGCTGACCTCCTTGCAAAAGTGTTGCTCCAAGACCTTTTTCACTGGCATCACATTGGACTGTTACTTCTTCATTGACATTGTAGTATCTCAAAACTGGATGTTTAGTAACAATATCTTTTATTTGCTTGAGGGCTTCATCATGGCTGGATTGCCAGGCCCACAAGCTGTCTTTGTCTGTCAGTCTGCGTAGTGGTTGACATACATCCGAAAGATGTGGTAAGAATTTTGAAAGGTAGTTTACAAACCCTAGCAGTCTCTGAACTGCTTGTACATTGTCAGGCTTTGGTACCTCTAAAATTGCTCTGACTTTTTCTGGATCAGGACGCAGGCCTTCTGCTGTGAGTAAATGTCCCATGTATGGTACAGAAGATAGCCTCAATCTCAGCTTCTTTTTATTGAATTTTAGGTTTAGCTTTCGTGCTCTCTCTAAGAGTCCAATCAAATTCATGTCATGATCCTTTGTGGCCTCCTCTGTAGTGTCACCACAGCCATACACCAATATATCATCTGCAATAACTTCCACTCCGGGCAGGCCTTCTACTGCTTCATGTTGTCTACGTTAATATTCTTCTGGTGCAGTAGCAATCCCAAAAGGCATGCGTAGCCATCGGTAACGCCCAAAGGGAGTCCAGAATGTAGTGAGATAACTGCTTTTAGTGTCCAGTTTTACTTGCCAGAAGCCATCCTTAGCATCTAAGACAGAAAATACTTTTGCATTTGTTAAACTTGGTAGGATTTCCTCTATAGTGGGCATTGGATAATGTGAGCGTTTTAGTGCTTTATTTAAGTCTTTGGGATCAATGCATATTCGCAGCTTGCCTGGTTTCTTAACAGCAACCATACTACTTATCCATGTCGTAGGTTCTATGACCTTTTTATCACTCCCAGTGTCTCTAATCTCTCTATTTTCGCCTTTAAGTCTGCTTTAAGTGGAGCCAGCACTCTACGTGGTTGGTGTTGAACAGGAGGTATTGCTTCATGTGCTTCTCTGTCAATGCTGAGTTCTAGTGGTACAAACCACTGTGACCCCCGGACTGCTTACTGCTCCTATTTGATGAATAATAGTGAATACTGACTCTTCTGAGCTGCTGCTCTTGATCTGTGCAGCCATATGTATTCTGCCATTTGCTTTCTGCCTGCATACTCTAGAAAAATGGTTTTGCTATTTTCATTTACTGCAGGTTTCTCCATATGCAGGACAGTGGTCTCTGCCCCAGGGGTGGTTGTTTCCACAGTATCTACATCTGATTGTTTTTACTTTGCTTTCTTTCATGGGCTTTTTATATGTTTTAGCGGTATAATGTACGGCTTCGGTTTCACTTTTGCTTTCTTGCATTGCTTGTATTTGCATTTCTGTAAGTTCATGGCTTCTCCACATGTCCATGGCTCTCTGTAGGTTCAGGTCTGGTGCTCTGAGCATTCTCTTTCTAGCATTAATGTCTTTTGATCCCAGAACTATTCTGTCTCTGATAAGTTCATCATGTAATACTCCAAACTCACATGTAGCGGCGAGCTGCCTCAGCCTAGTCACATACTGATCTATAGTTTCCAATGGGCCTTGGTTTGTGGTATTGAATATGTACCCCTCATATATGATGTTACGTGAAGGCATAAAATGGCTCTGTAATGCATCCAGAGTTTTCTCTATGTCCTGCTTGTCGGCATCAGAGAGTGAGAGGTGCTGATGAATCCGCAGACCGTCTCTCCCATCACTGAGCGCAGTGTCGCTATCCTTACCTTGGGGTCTTTCTTATCAAGTTCAGTTGCCACCTCATAATCTTCCCACTGGGATTTGAAATATGTCCAGTTAACTGCCAGGTCCCCTTTACAGTCCATGGGAGACGGCACAGGGAAGTTGTTTGCAGCCATTTTCTGTAACACGGTGTGTCTCTTATTAATAAATTACCAGAGAAACTATTCTTGTTGATCTTTTGTTCTGATATTAGGACTTTAGTGGTTTCTAAAACACCAAAGCCCCGTCCACTTCTGACACCATGTTTCCTGAGGCGATCTGAGGTAATTCAACAAACTTTATTCAGACACAAACAATATAACAAAGGTTATAAACTGTCATATCTATATAGCCTACAGGTGGCAGTAAACATGTTACCATGTATAACTCTTAACAGGATACCCTGAAGGCGTATGTCAGAGGGTTGTACATTAAGCACATTAGTGTTAGGAAATCTAAGAGTCGTCTTCTGGACAGGGAGCTATCAGATAGAGTTACGCAACTAGAAACAAGGAATATAGAACAACCCACATTGCTTAATGAAACGCAGTGGAAGGAAGCCCAGAAGCTTTTGGGGGAACACATACAAACCAGAGCAGACGATAAACGTTTATTTATGACCCAGAGATACTTTGCTGAAGGGGAAAGTGTGGGACACCTGCTAGCTACAGTGACTAGAGCACAAAATGGTCATTCCTGCATAGCCTCGCTCAGACAAACTGGTGGACAACTAATAACAGGAGACGAGAATATCCTGTGAGAATTTTACGCCCACTTTGGGGAGGTGTATAGGTCCAGACTGGTCACCACTAATTCCGATAGAGCTGGTTATCTTGAGAAAATTTATATCCCTGCCTTATCTATGGAGAATAGCTCACTTCTTGAAGAAGACATAACTCTGGAAGAATTGGAGATGGCGCTGAATTCCATGCCCAATGAAAAAGCACCTGGTGGGGATGGTCTTCCTGGGGAATTCTATAAAAAGCATGGGGAGCTACTACTTCCACATCTTTTAACGGTCTTTAAAGGTGCATACCGCGAAGGTAGATTGCCTTGTTCCATGAGAGAAGCTATAGTTGTGGTGATACCTAAGCCGGGCAAAGACCCTTCACTTGTGGACTCATATAGGCCCATCTCACTCCTGACTGTAGATGTGAAAATTCTGGCTAAAGTTTTGGCTAATCGATTGTGTAGGGTCATTCAATCTATTATTCATGATGATCAGTCTGGGTTCATGCCTGGAAAATCAACGGCGTTGAATCTTAGGCGCTTGTTCTTAAACCTACAATTGGAGGGGAGGGAAGGTCAGGATAGTAGAGCTGCGGTGGTCTCACTTGATGCTACCAAAGCTTTTGACAGCATTGAGTGGGAGTATTTGTGGGCGGTCATGACTAGGATGGGCTTCTATACTGTGAGCCCAGAGCTAGAATTAGAGTAAATGGTCAACTATCACCCACAGTTGCACTGGAAAGGGGGACGAGACAAGGCTGTCCATTGTCCCCCTTACTATTTGCGATAGCAATTGAACCATTGGCATGCCTTTTGCGATCTACTCCACTGATGAGAGGGCTAGTGAGGGGTTCTAGTGAGGAACGCGTATCTCTATACGCAGATGATATGCTAATTTATGTAGGTAATCTAGTGGATTATATAGATTCTATAATCTCTATAATATCGCAGTTTGGTGACCAGTCTGGACTTTTCATAAACTGGGAAAAATCAGTAATTCTCCCAGTATCTTCTCAAGTGCATACCACTTATGCTACTTTCTCTGAACTCAAGGTGGTGCGTTCTTTTAAATATCTTGGAGTAACTGTATCAATGAACCCTGCAGATTATATTCCTAATAATCTACTACCCCTCTTAGGGAAATTTAGAAGTAAGGTTGCTGTCTGGCATAAATTGCCTCTTTCTATGATCGGTAGAGGCAATTTGTTAAAAATGATATTCATGCCTCAGTTGCTTTATATTCTACATAATTCCCCCATATGGATCCCAGTGCACTAATTCCATAAAATACAACAACTGTTCCGGTTTTTTATTTGGAAAAATAATAGAGGAAGAATAAGATACAAAATCCTACAAAGGAATAAGGAAGACGGTGGTCTGGCTTTACCCAACCCTATGCTCTACTTCTTATCGGCCCAACTGCAACACTTCAAAGGGTGGGGGGTAATAGATGACATGGGAGGGAAGAGTGGTGGGTTGATAAGATGGGCTTCAAATAGGTCTCCCCCGCTGACAGCTATTGAAGGAGAAATAAAAGGGGAAGTGGGAAATATTCCGACCCTGCTACTTATGAGGAAAGTATGGAATAAGGCAAAGAGTATTTTAGGGATAACAGGGTTAATGAACATCTCGACTCTATGGCATAATCCCACACTTCAGGAATTGGATGACCTGAATGGATTCTCCCAGTGGAATAATAAAGGGGTATGGAATTTGGGCCATATCTATTCTAATGGAATCTTAAAACAATACCAACAACTGTGCTCTGAATTTGGGCTGCCCACTTCACAGTTTTATCGATATCTGCAACTTAGGCATGCTTTAGAAGCTCAATCTAAGATAGCCCCGGTGACATTTATATCAAATCAGACATTAAATATAGTGGTTGCTGCTGGATCAGTGAAGGGAACAATCTCCATGGTATATCAAGCCCTATTGGAGGACTTTCTTAAGGGATATCCACTAACAAGTAGGCGCCAGTGGGAAAGAGATCTAGGTGAACTCACGGATGAGCAGTGGACGGAGGTAGTGGAACTTACCCCTACTTTATCCCTTAGTGAGGCAGCACGTTTATCCCATCTGTATTTAATACATAGGGTGTACAAGACCCCAGTGTTTTTACATAAAATAGGTTACAGAGATAGCCCAGCCTGTCCTATGTAACACCAGCGATAACATAGTGATAAGTCTCTGAGTACAGATAATGTAGTAGATGTCACCTGCAGTCCTATGTAACACCAGGGATAACACAGTGGGGCAGCAGAACACACCCTCCACTCCCTCTGTCTGCTCGCTCTCAAACAGCACATGCACACAGGCAGTGCCGCTGTGGGGCTCGGGTTTAATATCCAAGCAGCGCTGCGCTCACAGCGCCATGAATGGACAGCAGGCAGGCAGTCATGTGACAGTGTCAGCAGATTCTCCTGTGCTCTGGTTGGCCATTCTGACGCTGTCTTAGACCACATTTACACGACCGTAGTGTTTTGCGGATCTGCAAATTGTGGATCCGCAAAACACGTACGCCAGCCCATGTGCGTTCCGCAATTTGCGGAATCTTTAGTCCACAGCCAGCTCTTCAAAAAGGGGTTAAGATTATCTCTTACTCTGGAGGACCTCTCCTGTCTTCTATTAAACAGACATTCCACCAATTAAAATGGACACTGGGTAATACCTGATTTCCCCTGCGGAGGCGCTGCTGAAAAATTGAATGCCCACAGAGCTGATTGCTGGAGGTCCCAGCAGAGGGTTATCCTGTGATCAGTTGTTGTTTTTGTCAAAGAACCATTAACAAGAAGGTCCAGTGGAGAGAGAACCTCTTTTAACTCAAAACTTTATGTTTATTTGCAGGTGATAAGATGGCTAAAATTTTGGCCTGGACATATAAATGTGCATCTAAATGTAACTTCTTGGGCAGCATGCGTCTACAGCAACTACAAATCAGCATGAGCACGTTATGTTATGGCCATCCCAACTGCCCTTCGATCGCCAATTGTGAGTCATATATTCCTGGCTATTTATATTTGTTCTGTACTTGTCATTTAAAAATGAAAACCAATTTTAGATTCCACATAAGTGAATTGACATTCTGATGTGCCCCTCTCTATCTTTCCTCTTGGCTCAACATATCCTGAGATAAATGGAACAAGATGGTCGGTTTTAAAGAACAAAACATGTCTGTCTAGCTCTGCAGGGCTTTGCAAGTAACCCGAAAGTTTTATTTTTGCAAGCTGATTATCTTGCATCACTTGTTCTGTCTTCATACACCTTCACACAGTAAACTCTTCCTGTTCTTTGTAGTCTAACTTGTTTATTGGTCAACAGGTTGTACACTGCGCGGAGTGAGAGATTGTACATGTGTGGTAAAACTACAAGAATACAAAAAACATGTAGAAGTATAAAGCATAGGATAGCATGTACTATAACATTTACAATGACAGTGCAACGGGTGGCCTCCACCTAGGGCCCTTTATATACTGTCCCAGGTTTAGTAGGCATGCTGAGTGGTATAGTGTGGCCTAAAATATCTCTGTGTGTCACGGTGCTCCTACCTGGATACCGCTGGACCCCAGGCTTTGGCCCTGAAGCAATAAATAGGGGGAATACTTGACGGATTTAAAGAAATAACTTGAGTCCAGACCTTGAGATAAAGTTCAACAGCAGCTTTACATGCATAAACATTTCTTCCAACAGTTTACAGGCTTTGTCTTGGTTCCAGCAGGCTTTAGCATTAAACTGGTAGGCAAACTCAACCCTGCTATATTTGTTTCTCTCACTGTAGCACTGACAGGCTGACTGGATAACGGCTTCTCCTTTATGCTGCCTTTCACTCTGTAGTCTGACTTATCTTCAGCCAAGGAACTTATCTCCTGGCTCTTGAGGCTTTAGGCTTTTGCCTCCATGGCTAGCAGAGCTTAGTCTTTTAGATCACTTGAATGGTCTTGGGGTGAGAAGGCCTCCATTAACTCACGGCTGTTGGAGGCGATTTTGTGCAACCTTAAATTAGATAGAGCGAGCATTTCTTGGGCCCTTTTCAAGAGACTAATTGCGGTCTCGTTCGTGGGTGTGGATTTCAAGCAGTCATCCACATAAAAATCCTTTTCCACAAAGGACCTGACATCCGACCCATACTTTGCTTTACCCTCTCAGGCTGAATGTAGATAGAGACTGCAGTGGAAGGACTGTTTACGAAGATGTGCACTCTTATTCGTTACTCTACAATGTCTTCACTGGGGTCGTAGTTATGGTACCAGAAGAACCTCAAGTAGTTTCTGTGTTCTTCCTTGACGAGGAAGTAGTGGAACATCTGTTGTACGGATGTAGTAGAGTTAAAACACATGGTTTATGAGACATGTTATCTAAACTAAATGCGTTAAAGGGAGTCTTTCACCTAAAATTAGTGATGAGCGGCAGGGGTCATATTCGAATTCGCGATATTTTGCGAATATTTTGTAGAATATTCGTCGAATATTCGCAAATTAGAATATTCATTATATTCTACGATTTTTTTTACTCGAAAAATCGGCAAGGTAATGATCATGTAATATGTTATCTATATTAGCTAAATTGCTCTATATTCGTTTTTTTTTTCCGAATATTTGCTATATTACTATAACTTTGTTTTTTCGAATATTCGTAATATTCCAAAACAAGAATATATAGCAATATAGTGAATATTCGAAAAAAATTCGAATTTAGAGCAATTTAGCTAATATAGTGCTATAATCTTTTTTTTTTATAGTTGTAATTTTTTTCCAATCTGAACTTCAGATGAGAAAAAAATTACAACTATTAGACAAAGAAGATTATAGCACTTGATTAGCTAAATTGCTCTAAATTCTTTTTTTTTTTGAATATTCACTATATTGCTATATATTCTTGTTTTAGAATATTACGAATATTCGAAAAAACAAAGTTATAGCAATATAGCAAATATAAAAAAAAAAAAAAAAACTAATATAGAGCAATTTAGCTAATATAGTGCTATAATCTTCTTTGTCTAATAGTTGTAAAAAAATCGCAATAAAAATTTGAAAATTCGCAAACAACACTACTCCTAAAGTCAAATATACTGCAGCCTTCTCATTGGCCCACAAGCTAGAAGCAGGGAGGGATCATGTGTACTGATTAAAAAAAAAATGGAATATTCGAAATTACGAATATATATCACTATATTCAAAATATTCGCGAATTTTCGAAATTCGAATATTCGTGGTCAACACTACCTAAAATGACCATTATAGAACACTAAGGATCTCCGCTAAAAAACACTTTTATTCAATATGTTAATTAGGTTCTGAAGGTGCCCAGGGGTGGCGTTCAAGCGTCCGGTGCCCAGGCCCCTCGTCGCTTTTCATACCAAATCCCTCCCCTTTCACTCCTCTGTCCCGCCCTAGGTTCTTCAGAAATCCAGCGCCAGCTCTGTTCAAAAGATTTGCCGTGCCTGTGCACTTCATTAACCATTATGAGCAGAGGCACAAGGCCGGCTAGATGTACGGGCCGGCACATGCGCATTAAACACTCTTGCGCCTCTGTCCTTAATGGGGAATGAAGTGCGCAGGCGCGGCAAATCCTTTGAACGGCGCTGGCGCTGGATTTCTGAAGAACCTAGGGCGGGCCAGAGGGGTGAAAGGGGAGGGATTTGGTATGAAAAGCAATGAGGGGCCTGGGCACCGGATGCTTGAACACCGCTCCTGGGCACCTTCAGAGCCTAATTACCATATTGAATAAAAATGTTTTTTAGCGAAAATCAGCGACGGACAGCAATATGGTAAGTAGCATTCTAATATGGGGACAATAATGGAGATCCTGGTGTTAGTGTTCTATAATGGTCATTTTAGGTGAAAGACTCCCTTAAATCAAACACCTTCAATTGCTTTTCAATGGCTTTTGTTTCAAGATAATGCGATGAGTTAAGAAATTTGAGTTAAGAGTTTGTGTGTTAACCCTGCTACATCTGTATGTCGGCCATAAATGCTACTGAATCTCTGCGGAAGCGTAGAAGTACCTCCATAAATCTGTTGTTGAGGTCTGGACAAGACAGTAAGACATAGTTTAGCAAGACACCTTCGCACCTGGCGCTTAAGTCAAATACTACTCTTATCTTCCTTGGTTTTTTAGGATGATAGACGCAGAATATGGCTAAGTACCAACACTCCTCGGAGTCTTGGAGCACGGGTGCAATTTCTGCATGGTTATTCTGAAATATTCTTTCCATGAAGGTAAAGAAATGTTCTTTTGTCTCTGGTGTCCTCTGAAGTTTTATTTGAGGGAGATAAATACGCTGTAGACAAGTTCTTTGTAGTATGGAGCGAACCTTAACTGTAAAGTTCGGGTCTGTACCAAACTTTATGATTTTGGGTACCTGGACCCAAACTCGAACTTTGCCAGAAAAGTTTGGGTTCGAGTTCGGTGTTCAGGCAATTAATAAAGCTTGTTGAAAGGCTGCAGGGCAGCCAATCAACAAGCTTTTAACTGCTTCCCGACCGCCTAACGCAGGGATGAGTCCTGGCGGCGGTCGATTCATTTCTCCTGGACGCATATACGCGTCATCTCGCGAGACGCGAGATTACGCTCACAGAAGGCCGGCGCATGCGCATTGCGGGCCGGCAAAAGTTAAAGGAGCGTTTTGTCACCAGCCTGACAGCCAATGATCATCGCTGGCAGGCTGGCGATTTTCAAAAAATCGAATCAGAAGCCATCTAAAACCTTATATTTATAAATATAAGGTGTTAAATGGCTCCTGTTCTCCTCTGCTGGTCCTTTTCGTCGGTTGGTCCCAGCAGAGGAGCAGACATCACAGTAAGTAGCCACCAAACACTTCACTTAGCCCCAGATCACCCCCCATCACCCCAATTAACCCCTTCATCACCCCTTGATCGCCCCTGTCAATCACCTAGTGAAAGGGAAAAAAGTGATCAGTGTAAACTGTCACTTTTTTTTCCACTGGTATTGACTGTTAGGTTTTAGGATAGTTTAGGCCCCTTGGTTAGGTAGTTAGCGATCGTTTAGCGCCCAGCCCACCGCACCGCAGTCACTGATTCGCTGATTAGCGTATCGCTAATCAGCATTGGTACTTTTATAGTATCTGTAAGTGATCAGAACTGATCACAGTCAGATCTATAATTGTATTAGTGTCACCTTAGTTCGCCCTCCACCCAAAACGCAGTGTTTGCCCGATCAGGCCTGATCGGTCGCCCACACGTGCGTTCACCCATGGCCGCCCCGCCGCAGTGACAAAAAAAATATAATTTTTTTATCACTGCACAATCACTTTACAAGCGCTGCGGCGATAAAAAGGGGCCCACATTCCAAAGAGCACCTTTAGGATTTCACAGGGCATTTTTTACACATTTTGATTTCAAACTACTTCCCACACATTAGGGCCCCTAAAATTCCAGGGCAGTATAACTACCCCACAAATGACCCCATTTTGGAAAGAAGACACCCCCAGGTATTTCGTGATGGGCATAGTGAGTTCATGGAAGTTTTTATTTTTTGTCACAAGTTAGTGGAATATGAGACTTTGTAATAAAAAAAATAAAAAAAATCATCATTTTCCGCTAACTTGTGACAAAAAATAAAAAGTTCTATGAACTCACTATGCCCATCAGCGAATACCTTAGGGTGTCTACTTTCCGAAATGGGGTCATTTGTGGGGTGTTTGTACTGTCTGGGCATTGTAGAACCTCAGGAAACATGACAGGTGCTCAGAAAGTCAGAGCTGCTTCAAAAAGCGGAAATTCACATTTTTGTACCATAGTTTGTAAACGCTATAACTTTTACCCAAACCATTTTTTTTTTACCCAAACATTTTTTTTTATCAAAGACATGTAGAACAATAAATTTAGTGAAAAATTTATATATAGATGTTGTTTTTTTAAAAAAAAAATTACAACTGAAAGTGAAAAATGTCATTTTTTTGAAAAAAATTCGTTAAATTTCGATTAATAAAAAAAGTAAAAATGTCAGCAGCAATGAAATACCACCAAATGAAAGCTCTATTAGTGAGAAGAAAAGGAGGTAAAATTCATTTGGGTGGTAAGTTGCATGACCGAGCAATAAACCGTGAAAGTAGTGTAGTGCAGAAGTGTAAAAAGTGGCCTGGTCATTAGGGGTGTTTAAGCTAGTGGGGCTGAGATGGTTAAAGTGTAACTGCCGTTCATTTTTTTTATTTTTTTTCTAATGTGTAGGGACAGTGACAGGGAACATTTTTGTAATGTACTTTATTTAGGGAAAACGTTTATTTTTAGTAAAAAAACAAGTCTGAAATGTCCCTTAGCAGCACTCTCTCAAATGTCAAATGAGCGTTGCTAAGGGCCATCCCTCTTCTATTAGCATAGAAGAGATCGGCTGTGCGGGAGCTGCGGGTCTCTGCCTGCCCTGCTCCGTCACAGCCTGGTGGGTGCAGGAGTCTTAAGCATGGCCAGCGCTGTCAGTGAGCTTTCCCCTTGCACTACAGGCGTGCGGACTAATGAAGCAGCCTCTGGGAGCGGTAAGCGCTCACTACAGGCAGTGCAGGGAGGCAGGGGGAAGCAGTTATATGCTATATAGGGACATAACTGTTTTGTTTTCAGGTCATATGCCTGCTACCGAAGATTCCTAAAAGTTTGGACAACCCCCCTGGGAGACCTATAGTCTCTGAAATTAATTCCCTTACCAGCAGACTTACAGAATATATAGACTTTTTCTTGCAGAAATACGCGACCCAGGCTCCCCCATATCTTAAAGATACAGACAGGGCCGTCTTTAACCCCTTAACGCAAAACACCGTATATGTACGGTGGGGGATGCATTGCCAGAATACATTCCGCCGTACATGCACGTCGGGATGATCGGGTGGGCACCGGAGAGGTGAGCGCCCGATCACTGCAGGGGTCCAGCAGTCCCTGGTAGCCGGGCCCCTGCTGTATCCAAACAGCAATGCTGGCGGATTAATCCCTTCTATGCAGCGGTCCGCGCTGACCGCGACATGGAAGTGGTTTGCGGTGGGTGAAGCAGCGCATCGAGTCCCCACGGTGCTGTGGCGGGGACTCGATGCGTGACAAGGCAACCCGATGCTGTGCAGAGGCTGCCCAATGCCCTGCACAGCTTCGGGACCTGCCTTTTACGAGTGCCGAGGAGAACTAGGCAACCTGTTTGTGTACTACTCAATGTAGTACACGAACAGGCAATGCATTACAATGCAGAATAAATAAAAGTGTTTTGAATAAAATAAAAAAGTTTCAAGTAAAAAAAATATATCACATGATCCACCCCATCCGATAGACACCATAAAAAATACAAGATAAAAACAGTGTAAAAAAAAGCCATTTTTGTCACCTTACATCACTAAAAGTGCAACACCAAGTGATCAAAAAGGCGAATGCCCCCAAAAATAGTACCAATCTAACCGTCACCTCATCCCGCAAAAAATGAGCTCCTACATAGGACAATCGCCCAAAAAATAAAAAACTATGGCTCTCAGACTATGGAGACACTAAAACATGATATTTTTTTTGTTTCAAAAATGCTTTTATTGTGTTAAATGTAAAAAAAAAAAAAAAGGTATACATATTAGATATTTCCGCATCCGTAAAAACCTGCTCTATAAAAATACCACATGACATAACCCGTCAGGTGAACAATTTTTTTTTCACCTTTATAAAAAGTGTAATAGCAAGCGATCAAAAAGTCATACGCAATGATACCCTACCTAAGAGAATCACCCAAAAAATACTGAGACTAAAACATGATTTTTTTTTTTGTTTCAAAAATGATATTAGTGTATAAAACTTAAATAAATAAAAAAAGTATACATATTAGGTATCACTGCGTCCATATAAACCTTCTCTATAAAAATATCACATGATTTAACCCCTCAGGTGAACACCGTAAAAAAAAATAAAAAAAAACACTGTAAAAAAGACATTTTGTCACATTACATCACAAAAAGTGTAATAGCAAGCGATCAAAAAGTTATACGCACCACAAAATTATACCAATAAAACCGTCATCTCATCCCGCAAAAAATGATGCTCTAGATAAGAGAATCACCTAAAAAATTAAAAAACTATGGCTCTCAGACTATGGTGACATTAAAACATGATTTTTTTTTTTGTTTCAAAAATTATATTAGTGTATAAAACTTAAATAAAATAAAAAAAGTATACATATTAGGTATCGCCGCATCCGTATCAACCTTCTCTATTAAGATATCACATGATTTAACCACTCAGGTGAACACCGTAAAGAGATAAAAATAAAAACAGTGTAAAAAAGTCATTTTGTCACCTTACATCACAAAAAGTGTAATAGCAAGCGATCAAAAAGTCATATGCACCCCAAAATTGTACCAATCAAACCGTCATCTCATACTGAAAAAAATTTCCCCCTACATAAGACATTCGTCCAAAAAATATATATAAACTATGGCTTTTAGAATATAGAGACACAATTATTTTTTTCAAAAATGCTTTATTATGTAAAACTGAAACAAACAACCCAAAAAAGTATTCATATTTGTCGTGTCCATAACAACCTGCTCTATAAAAATAGCTCATGATCTAACCTGTCAGATGAACGTTGTAAATAACAAAAAATAAAAACAGTGGCAAAACAGCTATTTTTTTTGTTACCTTGCTTCACAAAAAGTGTAATATAGAGCAACCAAAAATCATCTGTACCCTAAAATAGTACCAACAAAACTGCCAGCTTATCCCGTAGTTTCCAAAATGGGGTCTGTAACGGATCACCTGGCACCCCGACTGAGTGCCTCCGTTGATGGGTGCTCCTAGCGTTTCCTGAGGTTTCCAAGCACTCTGGCAGACACCACAATCACCGAACCGAAGAATCATATAAATCCTCTCAAGCATATGAATGCTGTAGACAGTTGAATAGGAAACCATACGAATAGATTTACACTCCTAGCAGTCAAACTGGAACAGCATACCATAAATCCTCCCCCAAGGATGAGACGACACTTCACTTGGAGGGTTAAAACAGGAACTAATTTTATTTAGACATAGCACACCTACTTTAAACCCCCCAACAGCCTCATTTACATACAATAGGGCACATAGATGACTATGGTACAAGGAAAGGGGGGGCCAGACAATAGCAAGGGCTGATGGGAGATGGAGGAGGGACAGAGCAGCTAGATTACTGGTCTCCCAGTGTCCCTGAGACAACACCTTGCTGGGGGAAACAATGGGACAGGAAAAAGGGGGAGGAGAAGAGGCACAGAAAAGCAATTCCTTTAACATAGTAAACATTACAGTAAGAGCAGAGATATACAGTTTACAATACATAGCAATACAATTTAACCAAACCCATAATAACATACATAATATTTAAGACAGCCTGAATGCAATCTGCTACACAGTCTTAAAGGGGCATTGTTCCTAAAAGTCATAATATGTCCACGGATGGCCATTAAAGGGCCAGTAGCAGCAATATAAAATACCACATGCCCAAATTGCATTCAAACGTACCAATTTACCAGGGGCCATAGTCAGCAGGTAGGAGGCGGGTAGCCAGGCCTCTCCAATGCTCAGTGGTGAGGCGGGTTCCGCCACATTTCTCCCCTTTCCCATTGAGACTATCCAGACTCCAGA
The DNA here is from genome assembly GCF_905171765.1 of Bufo bufo. Classification (NCBI taxonomy): domain Eukaryota; kingdom Metazoa; phylum Chordata; class Amphibia; order Anura; family Bufonidae; genus Bufo; species Bufo bufo. The sequence continues at coordinate 23,788,109 of NC_053389.1, read as the reverse complement.
CCTCCAGTCGGTCTGGGGCTCTGATAGTCAGCCGGCCTTTCTCAAAGGGTGTAGTCGTCCCTATGGCCCCCTGCCACTTGTGCCCAGTTGTAGATCCATGGCTTGGGGGGAAGGTAACCAGGGTGCCCTCTCCCCTGGTTGAACAAAGCTGTTGCTGGGGGGGAAGGGGTAACAGGCTCCTCTCTCTGCGCCACCCTCCCTTGTTGTAGGGGAAAACAGACTGCCTCTCCTTCCAATACATTGTCCTGTTGTTGTGGACCAGGACAGACTGTCTATATCTCCAGTGGTGCAGGTACAGAGACTACGGTCCCATCTGCACTGTTGTGGGGCTTACTGTCTCGCCTTGGTGTGCTAGGCTGCCGCTGGGGAGAGGGGGTAACAAACTCCTCTCCCTTACACACTTTCAGCCGCTGGGGAGATGGGGTAACAGGCTCCTCTCCCTGAACCGTAGACTGCCAGTGGGGAGAGGAGGTAACAGGCTCCTCTCCCTGCGACACCCTCTCTTGTTGTAGGGGAAAAACGACTGTCTCCCCTTCCAATACTTTGTCTTGCTGTTGGGGACCAGGACAGACTGTCCCTATCCCCAGTGGTGTAGGTGCAGAGACTACGGTCCCATCTGTACTGTTGTGGGGCTTACTGTCTCCCCTTGGTGGGCTAGGCTGCAGCTGGGGAGGGGGAACGAGATTCTCCCCTCCCGGTGAAATATTATGCCGCTGGGGATCTGGGCCAACTGCCCAGCATCCCTGTAGGACTGGTAGAGAGACCGCAGTCCCATCTCCACCTGCCATCTGTGGGTCTTCCCCGGACCAGTCGATAAGGTCCCTCATTTCTGGGGCTGGTTGGGGAGTAGGAGGTATTGAATGCAGGTCTCCTGATGACGGGCTTAGTTGTTGGGGAGGGGGAACGAAACTCTACGCTCCCAATGGTGTACAGTCCATAAGCCCCATCAGGTTAGAGACAGGCGGTGTCACTTGATCATATAAGTCCGCATAATTCTGTTCGATCTCCCACTGCTCTGGTGGTACTTGCAGGGTATAGGGTAAATGACTGGAGCTGAACAGGTGCTGGTAATCCTGCTCCAGTTCCCATTCCTGGACAGCCAGTTCAATCAGGTCTGGCCTTAGGTCTTCGGCCATAGGGAGATCCTCCACGGCCTCTCTGTAGTCAAATATGTCCCAAAGCCGTGATTCTGCCGCACTCCCAAATTCCGGTTCTGCAAAGGTCCCCCATAATAAGCCAGGGCCATTATAATCCTTGCCCTCGGGTTTGTCAAATTTGGCCATTCCGGGAACCCGCTGAACCGCGTACCAACGTAGCGCTTGGTATGCATCATCGAGACCCAGTTGCCTCCATGCCAGTGAATTAAGTTGCATCACCAATTCCTCCTGGGCCTGTTCTCCCAGCATAGGTATCCGTAGGGCCACTCTGGCTTGTAATCGCTGCTCCTTGCTGGGAAGACCCTCACCTCGCCAACGCTGGACACCTTCTAGGGTTTCTTCCCACATCTCTTGTCGGGCGCTCTCTCTGCAGTCCAACCTGGTTGCCTCTCCTATTGGCTTGACCAGTGGTGCCCAGAGGTTCTGTAACCTCCAGTTAAATTAATTTTCTACCTCGAGCGTTGTCCAGGGACTCGCTGGTTCTATGCCGCTCCATAATAATTCCTGTGTCTCCAGGGTGTTGTTCCTCTCACACCAGGACGCCATCCCACTGCTTGCCACCAATGTAACGGATCACCTGGCACCCCGACTGAGTACCTCCGTTGATGGCTGCTCCTAGCGTTTCCTGAGGTTTCCAAGCACTCTGGCAGACACCACAATCACCGAACCGAAGAAGCATATAAATCCTCTCAAGCATATGAATGCTGTAGACAGTTGAATAGGAAACCATACGAATAGGTTTACACTCCTAGCAGTCAAACTGGAACAGCATACCATAAATCCTCCCCCAAGAATGAGACGACACTTCACTTTGAGGGTTAAAACAAGAACTAACTTTATTTAGACATAGCACACCTACTTTAAACCCCCCAACAGCCTCATTTACATACAATAGGGCACATAGATGATTATGGTACAAGGAAGGGTGGGGCCAGACAATAGCAAGGGCTGATGGGAGATGGAGGAGGGACAGAGCAGCTAGATTACTGGTCTCCCAGTGTCCCTGAGACAACACCTTGCTGGGGGAAACAATGGGACAGGAAAAAGGGGGAGGAGAACAGGCACAGAAAAGCAATTCCTTTAACATAGTAAACATTACAGTAAGAGCAGATATATACAGTTTACAATACATAGCAATACAATTTAACCGAACCCATAATAACATACATAATATTTAAGACAGCCTGAATGCAATCTGCTACACAGTCTTAAAGGGGCATTGTTCCTAAAAGTCATAATATGTCCACGGATGGCCATTAAAGGGCCAGTAGCAGCAATATAAAATACCACATGCCCAAATTGCATTCAAACGTACCAATTTACCAGAGGCCATAATCAGCAGGTAGGAGGCGGGTAACCAGGCCTCTCCAATGCCCAGTGGCGAGGCGGGTTCCGCCACAGGGTCACTTGTAGTTTCTACTCTAGGGGTTCTTTAGGGGGTCTTCAAATGTGACATGGCAAGTTAAAATTATCCCAGTGAGGGGGGCGGAGCCAGCGCTTGATCCGGATGGACGTGTAGAGCGCTGCTCTCCTGCCTGCATATCCCTCAAAGCACCTCATTTTAAGCCCACCAAAGCCAGAAATGGTGAAAATCGGGGGCCAAAAGCCCACTGACCAGCCAGGAGGCAGCTGCTCCCAAAGTCAAGCAGGAGAAATTGAGAAATTTATGAAAAAAGCTGCCGCTGCTACTGGGAGCCGAGAATCTAAGATGGCGCCCGGCACCCCACGCTCCGGTCATAAACAGCCAGCCGCTGCGGGAGTGAACAGGTAGGAGATGACCCCAGTGAAGCGGAATGCCTACCAATCTCTAGAGCCTTTCTGAAAGAAGCGCTAGCAGAAGCCCTGGGCCCCATAAGTGTAGACATCTCTTCTATAAAAGAAGACGTCAGGCACATAGGTAGGAGAGTGGAGGCCCTAGAAGAAACACAGGCCACAATCCTCCAACACCAAGGAGAGGTGTCTTCTAGCATGTCGCTAGCACAGTGCCACCTAAATGCCCTATACACAGCCATGGAGGACCAGGAGAATAGAAGCAGGCGTAACAACCTGCGTTTCAGAGGGATACCTGAGACCGTCATGGCAGTAGATATTCCTGAAACGGTAATCCATATATGCCTTAAGATTCTGGGCCCTGACTCGGCACATGAAGTCCTGCTTGAGCGGGCACACAGAGCCCTTAGACCTAAACCAAGGGACAACGAACCGCCCAGAGATATAATATGCAGGTTTTTACACTTTCCTGTGAAAGAAGCTATTCTGGCCGGCGCGAGGAGCTCTACCTCAATAGAATGGGAGAATAACAGTATTTCCATTTATCAAGACCTGTCACAGTCAACTCTCAAAAAGCGCAAAGCTTTAAAACCTCTCACAGATTGGCTTAGGCAGAAAAGAATCATCTATAGATGGACATTTCCTTTTGGTTTATCCTTCCTTCATGATGGCCGTCGCATTCATGTCTCCTCATTTACAGACCTGGACAAGACCTATGATCTCCTTCAGCTGTCTCCATTGCCTATTGCTAACTGGGACATGGTCCAAAATCTGAACTCTTTACCAGAATTACCCAAGACCATCCCCTGGGAGCCCCAACGCACCCCAAGGCCACAAAGAAACGGCAGAAGAAGAGATTCCTTCTCCACCCCAAAGCGTCTCTCCATGGCGGACAGCTAGATAGCCCTATTTTCTTTTCCTTTTTCCTCTTTCTCTTTTTATGATTTAGGTGACCAAGAAAATCGACTAATGGGACGTTACACAGCTGAGCCTCTATTTTAAACTTAATGTTGTGACTACATGCTATGTGCTTGGTGTGGAGCTGGGTCCGCTATATTTTCGGGCCTTGCTCTTCACTGAGTAACAGACGTAGAGACAGTAGGGATTTCTCTTCTGAGTTTTCCCATCTGCTTGAATGCCAGGATAGTCATGATGTAACCAAATTTACTTTGTTTTTGCACCTATCTTTTCCCATTTACTTAGGATCTACTACATTGAGAAAGTCAAATGAGCCACCTTATCTACATATTTTCCTTTTCTTCTCTTTCTTTTAAATATTCCAGGCTGTCTTCTTCATCTTGGCTGAATAACTACAGATATAGCCTTCTTTTCTTAACCATCACCCGGTTTCCCCATGAGAGACCGAATCTGAAAACTGATGTAACTATCAAAAGGATCCCCATCCTTCACCCACTACTATTACCACTTAATCTCAATATGTTTTGGTATTATTACTAACCTAGAGGGAAAGTGCTTCTGGGTAAAATACCCTTTCCCCCCTTACTGGTTCTGTTATCTCTGGCAAACAGAGTATGTATACACCCTGCCTTGTCAGGATGATACTTAACTTCTCATTGTTTTTATTTAAATTTTTTGGTTCTTGTTATATTTGTTCTTACCTTGACAGGTATTTAAGAAACAATTCTACATCCTTTTCAATATGGGAACAGAGTCCCCCGGCGGGAGAGAAGGATAGTGGAGGGAAAAATCTGAGGAGAGGGGCGTCTTGTGGGTCCTCTCGTGGCTGCACTCTCCGCTTCACGATATATCTGGTTTGCCAACTATTTAATTATATTATCACCTACGGCGTGTGGTCTTCCCATCCTACTAAAATACTATGGCGGATTTTAAATTAGCCTCATATAATGTAAAAGGGCTGAGATCCCCTTCAAAAAGGTGCCAGATCTTATCTCTCCTACACAAGGAAAAATGCTCAGTACTATTTCTCCAAGAGACACATTTTAAACATAACAACTATCCTAATCTTTCCTTTTCCAGATTCCCTTCCTGGTATCATTGTGGAGCCGGGGGTGCAGCCTCGAGGGGAGTCAGCATAGGTTTCCGCAGAGGCCTTCCATTTCAATACAAGTCTCATATCCAGGACCCAGAGGGTCGATATTTAATCCTTAAAGGCCTGGTAGGACAGTCTATGTTCACATTTGTAAATATTTATGCTCCAAATACTGACCAACTTATCTGGCTTAATAATATATTTTCTTTAATAGAGCAGCATAGAGAGGGCTTCCTGCTTGTCGCAGGAGACTTTAATATTGCTTTCAACCCTCTAATAGATACATCATCTAAGAAATCCCCTATCCCCGCAAAAAATCTCAGACTAAGGCTTATTGCACACGACAGTATATTTTCACGGTCCGCAAAACGGGGTCCCGTTTTTCCGTGATCAGTGACCGTTTTTTCGTCCGTGGGTCTTCCTTGATTTTTGGAGGATCCTCGGACATGAAAAAAATGTCGTTTTGGTGTCCGCCTGGCCGTGCGGAGCCAAACGGATCCGTCCTGAATTACAATGCAAGTCAATGGGGACGGATCCGTTTGACGTTGACACAATATGGTGCCATTTCAAACGGATCCGTCCCCATTGACTTTCAATGTAAAGTCTGGAGTCCCTTTTATACCATGGGATCGGAGTTTTCTCCAATCCGATGGTATATTTTAACTTGAAGCGTCCCCATCACCATGGGAACGCCTCTATGTTAGAATATACTGTCGGATATGAGTTAGATCGTGAAACCTCATTTCCGACAGTATATTCTAACACAGAGGCGTTCCCATGGTGATGGGGACGCTTCTAGTTAGAATATACTACAAACTGTGTACATGACTGCCCCCTGCTGCCTAGCAGCATCCGATCTCTTACAGGGGGCCGTGATCAGCACAATTAACCCCTCAGGTGCCGCACCTGAAGGGGTTAATTGTACTATCATATCCCCCTGTAAGAGATCAGGGCTGCCAGGCAGCAGGGGGCAGACCCCCCCCCCCCCTCCCCAGTTTGAATATCATTGGTGGCCAGTGCGGCCCCCCCCCTTCCTCCCTCTATAGTAATAATTCGTTGGTGGCACAGTGTGCGCCCCCCCCCCCCCCTTCCTCCCTCTATTGTAATAAATCGTTGGTGGCACAGTGTGCGCCCCCCCCCCCTTCCTCTCTCTATTGTAATAAATCGTTGGTGGCACAGTGTGCGCCCCCCATTGGCCCCCCCTCCCTCTATAGCATTAACAACATTGGTGGCCAGTGTGCGGCCTCCCATCTACCCCCCCCCGATCATTGGTGGCAGCGGGTTACTAGCAATAGTACAATAGTAAAAGATTCATACTTACCTGGGATCTCTGTGTCCGGCCGGGAGCTCCTCCTACTGGTAAGTGACAGTTCATTTAGCAATGCGCCGCACAGACCCTGTCACTTACCAGTAGGTGGAGCTCCCGGCCGGACACGAACATCGCAGCAGCAGCCAGCAGCAGGTAAGTATGAATCTTCTACTATTGTACTATTGCTAAGTAACCATGGCAACAAGGACTGTAGTAGCGTCCTGGTTGCCATGGTTACCGATCGGAGCCCCAGCGATTAAACTGGGACTCCGATCGGAACTCCGCTGCCACCAATGATGGGGGGGGGGGGAGATGGGAGGCCGCACACTGGCCACCAATGTTGTTAATGCTATAGAGGGAGGGGGGGCCGATGGGGGGCGCACACTATGCCACCAACGAATTATTACAATAGAGGGAGGGGGGGGGCGCACACTGTGCCACCAACGAATAATTACAATAGAGGGAGGGGGGGGGCCGCACTGGCCACCAACCTATTATTACAATAGAGGGGGGGGGGGCCGCACTGGCCACCAATGATATTCAAACTGGGGAGGGGGGGAGGGTCTGCCCCCTGCTGCCTGGCAGCCCTGATCTCTTACAGGGGGATATAATAGTACAATTAACCCATTCAGGTGCCGCACCTGAAGGGGTTAATTGTGCTGATCACGGCCCCCTGTAAGAGATCGGGTGCTGCCAGGCAGCAGGGGGCAGTCTTGTACACAGTTTGTAGTGTATTCTAACTAGAAGCGTCCCCATCACCATGGGAACGCTTCTGTGTTAGAATATACTGTCGGTTCTGAGTTTTCACGAAGTGAAAACTCAGCTATGAAAAAGCTTTTATGCAGACGGATCTTCGGATCCGTCTGTATAAAAAGTAACCTACGGCCACGGATCACGGACACGGATGCAATCTTGTGTGCATCCGTGTTCTTTCACGGACCCATTGACTTGAATGGGTCCGTGAACCGTTGGCCGTGAAAAAAATAGGACAGGTCATATTTTTTTCACGGCCAGGAAACACGGATCTCGGATGCGGCTGCAAAACGGTGCATTTTCCGTTTTTTCCACGGACCCATTGAAAGTCATGGGGTCCGCGAAAAAAAACGGAAAACGGCACAACGGCCACGGGTGCACACAACGGTCGTGTGAAAGAGGCCTTATACATACTACACTACACAACCTGGGAATTATAGATGTATGGCGTTGCCACAACCCAGATTTAATAGATTACTCTTTTTATTCGCCCCCGAATAATTCATATAGCAGAATTGATTACATCCTAGTCCCAAAGGAGAAGCTACAATACTGTACTGCACCCAAAATAGGAGACATAACCATATCAGACCACTCTCCAATTTTTTGTACTATATCCCCAGAAATAAAAAGTGATAGACAACCTAATTGGAGATTCAATGAATCCCTACTGAGTAACACAAAACATACTGCCCAAATATCCTCTTACTTAGAAGAATACTTCATAATTAACAACACCCCTGAAGTAAGTCCTGAAGCTATCTGGGACGCTCATAAAGCCTATATACGCGGTAGATTGATCAGCCTGTGCTTATTCTTAAAGAAAGAATCAGAGAAGAAACTCAACACCCTGCTTTTACAAATCCACCAGGTGGAAAAAGCCCATAAACAAAGTTTGGTGGCACAGAGAACTCTCTTCTCTTAGAACTCAGCTGAAGAACCTTCTGAATGAGCGTTCAGCTAAATTTTTCCTGTCTGCTAAGCAGAAGATCTACGCTCATGGAAATAAAGCTTCAAAATATGTTATGAGCCGTATTAAACAGAGAAGGGACTCCCGCTACGTTCAGTCCATTAAATCCCCCCAGGGTGTTCAATTATTCAAAGCAGAAGAAATAGCTGAACAATTTAGACTATTTTACAAATCCCTATACAATCTTCCAGCCTCTAACCTCCCTGATCCCTTCTTAAGCAGAGAGAGCAATATCAATTCATTTTTGGAGACCCTTAACCTCCCAACATTAAATTCGGCACAACAAAAATCCCTGACCAAACCGTTCACTATCCCGGAACTAATCACTGCAATTAAAGCTACCCCCAGAGGCAAATGCCCTGGCCCCGATGGTCTCCCTATAACTTACTATTCATCCTTTCAAAGTATTCTACTACCCCACTTACTTCGTATCTGTAATCTCTCATTGGCCAATATACCACTCTCCTCTGACATGACTAAAGCAGTCATTACGATAATTCCCAAAGATGGTAAGGACCTCTCGGTCTGCTCTAACTATCGCCCAATTTCCTTACTTAATGTAGATCTTAAACTTTTAGCAAAAATGCTGGCCACTAGGCTCCAAAGCTTACTCCCTGAACTTATTCGACCTGATCAGGTGGGTTTTGTTAAAGGTAGGGAAGGCAAGGATAACACCACGAAAATTTTAGATGCCCTGTTCTACGCCTCACATAAATCTTACCCTCTGGTTTTGCTTGGCACGGACGCCGAGAAAGCATTTGATAGAGTGGACTGGACTTATATCAGATTAGCCCTGGCGAAATTCCAAATTCCTGAGCAATATATCAACTCTATATTCTCCATGTACACCTGCTCCTCGGCGTCCGTGTCAGTAAACTGACTTCTTTCCTCCCTTTTCCCCATTAGAAATGGAACGAGGCAAGGATGTTCCCTCTCTCCACTCATCTTTGTCCTTGTAATGGAATCCCTCCTTCAAGCCCTTAGGCAAGACGATGAAATTAAGGGCCTCATAGTGGAGAAACAAGAGTTTAAATTGGCATCTTTTGCTGATGATCTACTGATCATCACCACTAATCCACAGAGATCCATGCCCAGGATTCTCTCAATACTTGACCTCTTTGGCTCCCTTTCCAACTTTAAGGTCAATCCTTCCAAGTCCCAAGTTTTACATATAGGCCTTTCCTCCGCCAGTCTTGCCTCCCTCCAAATTAACTCCCCTTTCAATTGGCAAACCCAACAACTAACTTATCTAGGGATTAAACTGTCCTCCCATCTGCCTGATCTATTTCAATTAAACTATAAACCCCTCTTAGCCTCTATGATAGCTCAAATGGACTCCCTGGATTCTCCCTATCTCTCATGGTTTGGAAGGAAGAATATCTTTATGTCACTGATCATGCCAAAACTTACATATATGATGCAAGTTCTCCCTATTAATATCCCCAATTCATATTTTACTTCTCTAAACAAGCATGTCCGTAAATTTATTTGGCAAGGTAAAAGCCCCCGTATGTCCTTTGATACCTTAACTAAACCTAGAACTAGAGGAGGTATTGGTCTCCCCGATCCTAAATCTTACATGCAAGACATTCAGCTCTCTAGAGCTATTGATTGGATTAGGGAGCCCATACATAAATCCTGGCTCACATTAGAGACTGCTCTCCTTCCCTCCTCTCCCCGAGCCCTGTTGCTGGCTGACAGACTGCCCCCGACCCAATCCTCAATACCTAACCCTATTGTATGTAGCACTTTAAGGGTCTGGGGGGGTTTCTCGTCCATCAATGGAGCTCCAATACCTCTCACTTCACTTTTGCTCATAAAAGACATAATTAACCTGGCACCCAAAGAACTGAGAGAAAGCTGCCCGTTGCTCATTAGGTCCTCATTGATCTCCATAGCCCAATTCTTAGATACAGATGGGTGTATTATTTCTGACTCAGAAATATGCAAACTCTTGGGGACACAAATTCATAATCCCACCCTGTTACACTTCCTTAAGACTGAATTACTCAGTAGGGCTAAAAATCCCCATGTATCAGAGGAAACTAGATGGTTAGTGGAAATGCTAAGCAATAAAAGATACCCTCCTAAATCTATCTCCACAATTTATAAACACCTGAAATCCCCTACTTCCTTTGTTAAACCAGCAATAGTGGGCAAGTGGGAAAAAGATCTACAAAGATCACTGACCCCTCAAGAAACTTCAAGAATTTTAATCCTACAACATAAATTATCTAGGTGCATACAAATCCAAGAAAACAGCTACAAGATTCTTATGCAATGGTATAGGACCCCAGATAAAACCTATAGGTATAGTACAACAGCCACTGATCTGTGTTGGAGATGCCATAAAACCAAAGGAACCTTCTTACATATTTGGTGGACATGCGAAAAGATTAACCCGTGGTGGCACACAATCACCAAATTATGTAACCAGATATGTGAGTCGTCCCTCCCTTGCTCCCCTGAATTGACCCTGTTATCTCTAGGGATGGAGGGCCTGGGCCTTCATAAAAAATCCCTCTTTACCCTCCTTTTGGCAGCGGCTAGATTACTTTTACCTACCCACTGGCTATCTTCTGAAATCCCCAGTATTGAACACTGGACAAATAAAGTGGACCAAATATACAGATTAGAGGAAATTTCACATTGGGAAGCACATTCCAGACCTTCTTTCCTAAAAACTTGGACTCCCTGGAAACGTTACAGGAACTTTTCCTAGATATATAATTCTTGTGGCTATTTTTCCTAACCCCCCCTAGTACACCTCCTCAGATAGAAATTATTAACAATCCTTACCATTCCCCTCCATCCTCTTCCTCCTCCCCCACCCTCACACCTATATCATAGAATTGTGAACTTTATTTTCGCACCTTTATGCTTAACAAGACTTTGCTGCTAAGCTTACACTTCTTGCTGATACCGCCCTTTGGTTTCTTATTGTTATTTGTGACACCTTACATTGGGTGATTTTCGCTTATGCTTATGTCACTCGTATTGTTGTACGCTTTAACTATTAGAAAATGTACAATGCTTTGAAAAAATTGAAAACAATAAAAATTTTCAATAAAAAAAATAAAAATAAAATTATCCCAGTGAAATCTGCCCTCCAAAAACCATATGGCGTTCCTTTCCTTCTGCGCCCTGCTGTGTTTTTGACCACATATGGGGTGTTTCTGTAAACTACAGAATAAGGGCAATAAATATTGAGTTTTGTTTGGCTGTTAACCTTTGCTTTGTTAGCGGAAAAAAATTATTAAAATGGAAAATCTGCCAAAAAAGGTAAATTCTGAAATGTCATATCCATTTACCATTAATTCTTGTGGAACACCTAAAGGGTTAACAAAGTTTGAATACCTTGAGGGGTGTTGTTTCTAAAATGGAGTCACTTTTTAGGAATTTCTACTCTAGGGGTGCATCAGGGTGGCTTCAAATGGGACATGGTGTCAAATAAAACAGTCCATCGAAAACTGCCTTTTAAAAACCATATGGCGTTCCTTTCCTTCTGTGCCCTGTCGTGTGGCCATACAGAAGTTTTTGACCACATATGGGGTGGTTCTGTAAAATACAGAATCAGGGCAATAAATATTGATGTTTTTTTTTTGCTGGTAACCTTGCTTTGTTAGCGGAAAAAAAATATTAAAATGGAAAATCTGCCAAAAAAGTGAAATTCTGAAATTTCATCTCCATTTACCATTAATTCTTGTGGAACACCTAAAGGGCTAAAAAGTTTGTAAAATCATTTTTGAATACCTTGAGGGGTGTAGTTTCTAAAATGGGGTCACTTTTTGGAGTTTCTACTCTAGGGGTGCATCAGGGTGGCTTCAAATGGGACATGGTGTCAAAAAAACAGTCCATCAAAATCTGCCTTCTAAAAACCATATGGCATTCCTTTCCTTCTGCGCCCTGCCGTGTGCCCGTATAGCAGTTTACGACCACATATGGGGTGTTTCTGTAAACTACAGAATCAGGGCAATAAATATAGAATTTTTTTTGGCTGTTAACCCTTGCTTTGTAACTGGAAAAAATGGATTAAAACGGAAAATCTGCCAAAAAAGTTAAATTCTGAAATTTCATCTCCATTTCCCATTAATTCTTGTGGAACACCTAAAGAGTTAACAAAGTTTGTAAAATCAGTTTTGAATACCTTGAGGGGTGTACTTTCTAAAATGTGGTCATTTTTGGGAGGTTTCTATTGTGCAAGCCTCACAAAGTGACTTCAGACCTGAACTGGTCCTTAAAAAGTGGGATTTGAAAATGTTCTAAAAAATGTAAAGATTTGCTTCTAAACTTATAAGCCTTCTAACGTCCCCAAAAAATAAAATGGCATTCACAAAATGATCCAAACATGAAGTAGACATATGGGGAATGTAAAATAATAAAAATTTTAGGAGGTATTACTATCTGTTTTAAAAGCAGAGAAATAGAAATTTGGAAAGTTGCAAATTTTTCCAAATTATTAGTAAATTTGGTATTTTTTTATAAATAAAAATGAAATTTTTGGACTTAATTTTACAACTGTCATGAATTAAAATATATGACGAGAAAATTATCTCAGAATGACTTGGATAAGTAAAAGTGTTTTAAAGTTATCACCACATAAAGGGACACATGTCAGATTTGCAAAAATCAGTCTGGTCCTTAAGGTGAAAAAGGGTCCGGTCCTTAAGGGGTTAATATTGATTGGACTCTGGGCAAGAATTTACTTGGGCCCCCTGGATCCCGCCTTCCCACACCCTAGCATACAATCACGCCCTCCACCACAACACACACAAAATTACTGTAAATACTTACAGTTTTGAAGACTCCAGCAGGCTCAGGATCAGTGCTCTGGGCAGCTGGGCTCAGAGCTGGAAGTGGGCACCGCTCTGCAGTTCAGGAAGGACACCGGGACTCGGCTCACCCTAGCTTTGCAGTGCCTCCACGTGACGTCACGGCGCGCGGCGTACGCAAAGGGCAGGGGAGGTCGGGAGAAGGAGCAAGCAAGTATCCGTATTTTTTGCCCTATAAGACGCACCTAGATTTTAGAGGAGGACAATAATAAAAAAATATTTTCCATTACACCTCAGGTCAAAACAGCAGTCAGACCCCCAATGTTAATCAGACCTCAGCTGACAGCCCCAATCAGACCCCCAATGTTAATAAGACCCTCAATCAAACCTCATATCAGCCCCCCAATGCCATATATCAGCCCCCCAGCCTCATATATCAGCCCCCCAATGCCATATATCAGCCCCCCCAATGCCATATATCAGCCCCCAGCCTCATATATCAGTCTTCAGCCTCATATATCAGCCCCCAGCATCATATATAACTCCCCAGCCTTATATATCAGCCACCCAGCATCATATATCAGCCCCCAGCCTCATATATCAGCCCCCAGCCTCATATATCAGCCCCCAGCCTCATATATCAGCCCCCAGCCTCATATCAGCCCCCCATCCTTATATATCAGCCCCAAGCCTCATATATCAGCCCCCAGCCTCATATATCATCCCCCAGCCTCATATATCAGACCCCAGTCTCATGTCAGCCCCAACATCATATATCACTCACCAGCCTCATATATCAGCCCCCAGCCTCATATATTAGCCCCCCAGCCTCATATATCAGCCCCCAGCCTCATATATCAGCCCCCCATCCTCATATATCAGCCCCTCAGCCTCATATATCAGCCCCCAGCCATCAGCGCAAATAAAATAAATAAAGCACTTACCTCTCCTGCTCCTGGATGCCGCCGCTCCTTACCACCATCTATCTCTCTCTTCTTCCTGGCCCTCAGCTGTCGGCTGTGAAGGCTGCGCACAGCGTGAGGTCACACTCTGCGCAGCCCTGCACAGCCGACAGCCGAGGACTAGGAAGCAGTGAGTACAGAGCTTTCGCCGCTTCCCACTCCTCCGGTACTAATCAGCGCTTCCATAATGGAAGCGCTGATTAGTATTCCCCCATAAGACACAGGGGCATTATGGGGCAAAAAATACGGGGCTCAAGAGGCAGGTGCCTTGGGCCCCCCAAGAGCAAATGGGCAGCTGCCCCTTTTGCCCCATGTTAAAGACATCCCTGAGTATGTTTGAAATCAAAAGAAAACTATACATTGGTTTTAAAAATGTAAGTGTGGCAAACATTTGTATTCAGCCCCTGTACTCTGATACCCCTAAATAAAATCCAGTGTGATCACCTAATTAGTAAATATAGTCCACCTGTGTGTAATGTATTCTCAGTATAACTACAGATGTTCTGTGAAGACTTCAGAGGTTTGTTAGTCAAAGTTAGTGATCAAGCAGTATCATGAAAATCAAGGAACACAGCAGACAGGTCAGGGATAAAGTTGTAGAGAAGTGTAAAGCAGGGAGAGGTTATAAAAAAATATCCCAAGCTCAGAACATCTCACAGAGCACTGCTCAATTCATCATCCGAAAATGGAAGGAGTATGGCAGAACTGCAAATCTACCAAGACATGGCTATCCACCTAAACTGACAGCTCAAGCAAGGAGAGCACTAAATAGAGAAGCAGTCAAGGGGCCCATGGTCATTTTGGAGGAGCTGCAGAGATCCACAGATCAGGTGTGAGAATCTGTCCACAGGGCAACTACACTGCGTGCAGAATTATTAGGCAAATGAGTATTTTGACCACATCATCCTCTTTATGCATGTTGTCTTACTCCAAGCTGAATAGGCTCGAAAGCCTACTACCAATTAAGCATATTAGGTGATGTGCATCTCTGTAATGAGAAGGGGTGTGGTCTAATGACATCAACACCCTATATTAGGTGTGCATAATTATTAGGCAACTTCCTTTCCTTTGGCAAAATGGGTCAAAAGAAGGACTTGACAGGCTCATAAAAGTCAAAAATAGTGAGATATCTTGCAGAGGGATGCAGCACTCTTAAAATTGCAAAGCTTCTGAAGCGTGATCATCGAACAATCAAGCGTTTCATTCAAAATAGTCAACAGGGTCGCAAGAAGCGTGTGGAAAAACCAAGGCGCAAAATAACTGCCCATGAACTGAGAAAAGTCAAGTGTGCAGCTGCCAAGATGCCACTTGCCACCAGTTTGGCCATATTTCAGAGCTGCAACATCACTGGAGTGCCCAAAAGCACAAGGTGTGCAATACTCAGAGACATGGCCAAGGTAAGAAAGGCTGAAAGACGACCACCACTGAACAAGACACACAAGCTGAAACGTCAAGACTGGGCCAAGAAATATCTCAAGACTGATTTTTCTAAGGTTTTATGGACTGATGAAATGAGAGTGAGTCTTGATGGGCCAGATGGATGGGCCCGTGGCTGGATTGGTAAAGGGCGGAGAGCTCCAGTCCGACTCAGAGGCCAGCAAGGTGAAGGTGGAGTACTGGTTTGGGCTGGTATCATCAAAGATGAGCTTGTGGGGCCTTTTCGGGTTGAGGATGGAGTCAAGCTCAACTCCCAGTCCTACTGCCAGTTTCTGGAAGACACCTTCTTCAAGCAGTGGTACAGGAAGAAGTCTGCATCCTTCAAGAAAAACATGATTTTCATGCAGGACAATGCTCCATCACACGCGTCCAAGTACTCCACAGCGTGGCTGGCAAGAAAGGGTATAAAAGAAGAAAATCTAATGACATGGCCTCCTTGTTCACCTGATCTGAACCCCATTGAGAACCTGTGGTCCATCATCAAATGTGAGATTTACAAGGAGGGAAAACAGTACACCTCTCTGAACAGTGTCTGGGAGGCTGTGGTTGCTGCTGCACGCAATGTTGATGGTGAACAGATCAAAACACTGACAGAATCCATGGATGGCAGGCTTTTGAGTGTCCTTGCAAAGAAAGGTGGCTATATTGGTCACTGATTTGTTTTTGTTTTGTTTTTGAATGTCAGAAATGTATATTTGTGAATGTTGAGATGTTATATTGGTTTCACTGGTAA
Organism: Bufo bufo; assembly: GCF_905171765.1. Taxonomy (NCBI): domain Eukaryota; kingdom Metazoa; phylum Chordata; class Amphibia; order Anura; family Bufonidae; genus Bufo; species Bufo bufo. The sequence continues at coordinate 23,772,235 of NC_053389.1, read as the reverse complement.
AAATAAATAATTGAAATGGGTATATATTTGTTTTTTTGTTAATATGCCTAATAATTATGCACAGTAATAGTCACCTGCTCACACAGATATCCCCCTAAAATAGCTAAAACTAAAAACAAACTAAAAACTACTTCCAAAAATATTCAGCTTTGATATTAATGAGTTTTTTGGGTTCATTGAGAACATGGTTGTTGTTCAATAATAAAATTAATCCTCAAAAATACAACTTGCCTAATAATTCTGCACTCCCTGTATTAGATGCGTACTCCACAAATCTGGTCATTAAGGAAGTGTGGCAAGAAGAAAGGCTTTTTGATAGCCATAAGAAGTCCCATTTGTACTTTGCCACAAGCCATGTACAGGACACAGTAAACATGTGTAAGAAGCTGCTCTGGTCAGATGAGACCTGAGACCAAAGTTGAACTTTTTGTCCTAAATGCAAAATGCTATGTGTGGAGAAAAACTAGTAACTCTGCATATCACCCTGAACACACCATCCCCACCATGAAATATTGCGGTGGCAGCATCATGCTGTGGGGATGCTTTTCTTCAGAAGGACATGGAAGCTGGTCAGAGTTCATGGGGAGATGAATGGCGCTAAATTCATGGCAATCCTGGAGGAAAACTTGGTAAAGGCTGCAAAAGACTTGAGACTTGGGTGGAGGTTCAACTTCCAGAAGGACAACAACCCTAAGCATACAGCCAGAGCTACAATGGAGTGGATTAGAACTGTATGTGTTAGGATGGCCTAGTCAAAGTCCAGACCTAAATCCCATTGAGAATCCTTCTGCAAAGGACACCACTTCCCCATCACATGCAGATTAACCCTACGCTGGATCAGTGACTTTTAAAGGAGGATCTATCACTGTTATTCAGCGGCCCATCCACTCACTTCCACTAAAAGGGCAGGCAGCTGAACAACATTGGAAGGTTCTCACTGTAATACTCCTGCATCTTCCCCTATCTGGCAGAAACATCCTGTAAGCCAGTGAAATTGCCTTTATCTAGAGGTGGGAGCTCTTGGACTGGCTACTTCTGCAGTATGTCAGTGCTGTTGCCACCCTTCTCTACTCACTAGATGGCACCACCTAAGGAGACAGCCTCACATTGCCTCATTGCAGATTTGCCCCTGGTTACTCCTCAGATGTATAGGTATCAGGAAAGAAGTAAAACTCATCCTTGAATGGCATCATAACATGATATGAACTGCAGCATTTCTTCCATCAGGCCATTTTACCATACACATACAGTAAGATTTTAATTTCTATCAACTTTTATTATTGGCTAAATGAACGAGAAATACAATTAACTGAATAGAGAAATTTAAATGGGATTTAAATCTGAGACTGCTATATGCAAGGCAGAAGACCTTAGCTCCAGGTTATAGCCTTTCCATATTTTTTTATTCTTAGAAAGTCAGTATATAAACAGCTGCAAGAAAAAGTATGTGAACCCTTTGGAATATTATGGATTTCTGCACAAATTGGTCATAAAATGTGATCTGGTCGTCATCTAAGTCACAACAATAGACAATCCCAGTCTGCTTAAACTAATACACAAAGAATTAAATGTTACCGTGTTTTTATTGAACACACCATGTAAACATTCACATCACAGGTGGAAAAAGTATGTGAACCCCTAGACTAATGACATCTCCAAGAGCTAATTGGAGTGAGGTGTCAGCCAACTGGAGTCCAATCAATGAGATGAGATTGGAGGTGTTGGTTACAGCTGCCCTGCCCTATAAAAAACACACACCAGTTCTGGGTTTGCTTTTCACAAGAAGCATTGCCTGATGTGAATGATGCCTCGCACAAAAGAGCTCTCAGAAGACCGACAATTAAGAAATGTTGACTTGCATAAAGCTGGAAAGGGTTATAAAAGTATCTCCAAAAGCCTTGCTGTTCATTAGTCCACGGTAAGACAAATTGTCTATAAATGGAGAAAGTTCAGCACTGCTGCTACTCTCCCTAGGAGTGGCCGTCCTGTAAAGATGACTGCAAGAGCACAGCGCAGACTGCTCAATGAGGTGAAGAAGAATCCTAGAGTGTCAGCTAAAGACTTACAAAAGTCTCTGGCATATGCTAACATCCCTGCTGTTAGCGAATCTACGATACGTAAAAAAACACTAAACAAGATTGGATTTCATGGGATGATACTACAGAGGAAGCCACTGCTGTCCAAAAAAAGATATTGCTGCATGTTTACAGTTTGCACAAGAGCACCTGGATGTTCCACAGCAGTACTGGCAAAATATTCTGTGGACAGATCAAACCAAAGTTGAGTTGTTTGGAAGAAACACACAACACTATGTGTGGAGAAAAAGAGGCACAGCACACCCACATCAAAACCTCATCCCAACTGTGAAGTATGGTGGTGGGGGCATCATGGTTTGGCGCTGCTTTGCTGCGTCATGGCCTGGACAGATTGCTATCATCGAAGGAAAAATGAATTCCCAAGTTTATCAAGACATTTTGCAGGAGAACTTAAGGCCATCTGTCCACCAGCTGAAGCTCAACAGAAGATGGGTGAGATGCTGTGGCATGACCTCAAGAAAGCGATTCACACCAGACATCCCAAGAATATTGCTGAACTGAAACAGTTCTGTAAAGAGGAATGGTCAAGAATTACTCCTGACCGTTGTGCACGTCTGATCTGCAACTACAGGAAACGTTTGGTTGAAGTTATTGCTGCCAAAGGAGGTTCAACCAGTTATTAAATCCAAGGGTTCACATACTTTTTCCACCTGCACTGTGAATATTTACATGGTGTCTTCAATAAAAACATGGCAACATTTAATTCTTTGTGTGTTATTAGTTTAAGCAGACTGTGATTGTCTATTGTTGTGACTTAGATGAAGATCAGATCACATTTTATGACCAATTTGTGCAGAAATCCATATCATTCCAAAGGGTTTACATACTTTTTCTTGCAACTGTAACATTGGTTTCCATTGCAAATACTACGTATTAGCTTTCTAAGTATACCAAAAATGGTGCTATCAATATGGTAAGACTATAGCCTGAAGGTAAGGTCTTCTTCCTTGCATATACTGTAGCAGTCTCAGGTTTGAATCCCACAAAACACTTGGAGAGGTCTTTCTTCAGTTCATTTTTGTCCACGTCATTTAACTTATAATAAAAGTTGATAGAAAATCTTATGTGTATGGTAAATGGCCTTATGAAAGTAATGCTTTATTAACTTTATTTTTACTCAACTTTACTTTTTCCTGATATCTATACATAATACTCTCCATATCTAGCTGAGGATCTATTTCTCTGTGTAAAGGCAAATTCTAAGCCAGAGCTGAGTGTCACATATGAGAAACATGATTACATCTTCTGCTTTTGTCCCCAGTGTGCTGATCTCTAGCCTTTTCAATGAAATGGAGAGGGGATTGTGCAGGGGTGTTACAAAGCAGCGCTCCAAGGATTCAGCCCCACCTCCTGGTTCACCATTTGCATATGAATACAAATGCAGATATCTAAGAAATATATCATATTAATCAGCATGATCACCACTACCAGACAATATGCCTGGTTTAATAGGGTTGATCATGCTGACAGAGGCTCTTTAAACTTCCCTTGGTTTCTGTATTCTTATACTTTTCTGCAGCACTGCAAGGGTTAACCTTTCCCTTTGTTCTGTGTCCAGCTGATTTTCAATGTGATTATCAGCCCTCCTACATATACAAGTCGGTTTGCTCCACCCTGTGCCTGAGCAATATGTCTCCACAGATATTGCCAGTTTCTGTTTGATTCTGCTAGTTTGCAAGTCCATACTAAAGAGCTATAATCCATTTGTCTTTGTGTGTACCGACTTTGGCCTGAGTCCTGGACTCTGCCTCTCTGGCGCCTGCCCTGACCCATGCCTGTTCACTGTGCTGATCCGGAGATGCCTGCCCTGACCTCTGAACTGAAATACGGATTTGCAAGAACTCTAATTTTTCTTATTTGTATCCAATTCCTGAGTACGACTATAGCCTGATCTCTTGGTACGTCACACTGGTGTCTCTGGTTCCCAAAGGTCAGCAGCCAACCACACTGGTTGGTTGGCAGAGTGGACCCATAACCCCGATCTTGACAAGGTGGTCCATCTAGTATTTCATAGGTACAGTAGAGCAGATACTTTTTTTGTGATGGGTAGATCTTGCTTTGGAAGTCCACTAGTGTCTATGTATTGCTTGCAAGTTCACTGATTTCACCTCACAGAAAAGATGACCACTGCCCAACAAGTTCTTTAGACAAAACTAAATGATTGTGCTTTCATTAGGCTCTAACAGAAGCACCACCCCTTTATCAAAGAGAATAGTGGCTTATGAGAGAACTACATATGTTCATGTATTAACAACATTTTATTTCTCTATCTCCTATCTGATTCTAGCGCTAACTGACAACTCTCCCCTCAATGGCCTGGTCTGCCCATCCTGCTTATCTGCTAACTCTACCTGGTGTCACACTGATGAAACCATACAGTGCAGAGGGGATGAGACTATGTGTCTTCTTCTGCAGACACTAGAATCAGGTATAATTTTTTATTTATTATTTCTTTTATTTTACTTTAAAGAAAAGCATTGACAAAGATTGAGATATCCTCTCCTGAACTAGTGAGCACAATTCTAACACAATTATGGGCTGTCTTTGTGTTAAGAAATAAGGAAGGACCAACATGCAGATATGTCCAATCTTACCTTTGCTTTGATTTGATTAAGGACCTCAATTTCACATGACACAAATTCAATACAATAATGTGACATGTTAACAAAACCCTTACCAGGCTGCAATGCATACCACAACCATTGGGTAGCCACACATATAAAATTAGAGATCTTGTGACAAAATTTTGAGAAATCATGTCTTTTTTGTTGTTAAGTTGGTCATCTCACACCACATGTCTCAGTGTATGAAGAGTCAAGAGCAAATGTCATGGACACATCTGTATGACTCATTTTCCATGCTACTTTTATTGGCATCACAGGCTCGCAACACAAGGGCCGACTGACTATATATATATATATATATATATATATATATATATTTATCTATTTAGTTAGTTTAGAAAGTCTTATTTCAGGTCTAATATTGTGTTAAATGAAAGTCCTTCTGTGGATCTTTGCAGGATCAATGTCAACTTCAACAACCTTTCGAGGGTGCGCAACAATGTCTATCTGTGATCTTGGCAGTCAGTCCCAAAATAAGACCGGATCATTCACTGAGGTTAAGATTAACTGCACGAGAGCCAGCACCAGCGGTAGCAACAGAGGCAGCATGAGTGACCATAAAGTCGTCTTGACTTCAGCCATTGTGTGTCTCCTGCTGAAATTACTCTTCTAGGATTTTTGGAGGAATGTGGCCGAAATAAATGACAAAGATGTATATATCGTAGTGTATTTCATATTGTTCCTTAATTCCTTTCATTGTCAGTAACTTTTTTACTAAACCGTGGCTGGAAATTATCTAAGTGCAGAAGTCATATAACAATTGTCTCCATCGAGAAGAAAGGAACTCTGGCAGTAGTAAGACACAAAACACAAAAAATTAGAGCTAGGCAAAGCATACAATAGGGCAGATATATTAAAGGGGTTATCCAGGAAAAGATATTTATGACTTATCCTCAGGTTAGGTCATTATCAGTATCAGATCTGTAGGGGTGTAACACCCAGAACCTCGACAATCATCTGTTAGAAGAGGTCTTGGGCACCGCAGCCTCTTATTAGCCCAGTCACATCACTCTATATCGGTCATGAGGCCTAATTGCACGACAGCCCTATTCAAGTCAATGGGATGGAACTGCAATTCCAAGCACTGCCACTATATGATTTACGGTGCTGTCCTTGGAAACCTTACAGGAGCCTTTATCCTGAGGATAAGTCATCATCTTTTTCCAGGATAACCCCTTTCACAAGTTTGAGCCTAGTAGGGGTGAGCGAATCCCATTTTGGATCCAAGATCCAAAGTTGATTTGTTCCCCAACTTCGTTTTAATGCTGTACAGAGACCTGTCTCCAAACAGCATTACAATGTATGCGCTGCGCAGAGGCGAATTGGTTAAATCCAAAGTTGCACGAGACTTCGGTGAAGAACTTCGGCCTTCGATTGTACAACTTTAAAAGCATTTTAAAACAGCAATCTGAAGGCTTTGGTTCTGAGGTATCAGTCGGTCCTGAAGCCGACTTCAGATTGCTGTTTGAATTTTTTTTTAAAGTTGTAGAATCGAAGGCCGAAGTTCTTCACAGAAGTGTCATGCGACTTAAGACTTAACGAAGTTTGCCTCTGCGTGAAACCCATACATTTTAATGGAAAGAGGACTCTGTGCAACATTAAAAGGAAGCTGGGGAACAAATTGATCAGGGGATCTTTTAATTGCTTCTAGAATTATACAGTCAGTGCTATACTGATAGTCACCAGCAGCCCGCGCCAAAGAGTCATGTCCTTCTAGGCTGGGACCTTCATTAGGCTTCAGACTGCTGTGCAGATACATTGGGATCCTGTGATGTCGTTTTTGGGATGCGGATTGAAGTCTGCTTCCTCTGTATATTGCTTAGTTGCCATGGTCGCTATTGACCAAGAAATCTAAGGGATTAATCACCTCAGATCAGCCCTTCTGCCTTTCTGGGCCGTTAGAGCAGGAGCCTGGCTTTTATGTGACAGCCAAACTTCTACTCTTTTCTGCAAGGGAGAGCGTAGACTGGGCTTCTGAAAAAGACAGCAGCTTAGCCAAAGGTCCACTAGTGACTGCTGTAAAAAGGTGTATGGGCGGTCACTAAGGAGTTAATAAGTGATATATGTTTTGAAACATTTTGTTGAGAAATAAACACCAATAGACATATATGTGGTCATTTATGAATCTGGTGTAAAGTAGAACAGGCTTAGGCTACTTTCACTCCTGCGTTCGGGTGTCCGCTTGTGAGCTCCGTTTGAAGGTTGTTCCTGTAATTTTCCAGGTTCACCAGCAGGCGGAGGCAACGCATTGGCCAAGTACAAGTCCCAGTTTAGTGAATCTAGGCTGGAATGGATTATTCCAGCTTAGCTCCCCCTCTGTGAACAGAGTGGGATGTTCCCACATCCTGCAGCATGGGTGGAGAAGGAAGTGAGAGTTAGTGTGCCAGCCACCCCTGTAGGGAAAGGCTGTGTGATAGCGTTCAGGAGATCCCCTGCATAGGGAAGACAGCAAGGATCTAGTCTCAGCAGAGACTTGATCATATCCCCAGTCTGAGCACCTTCAGCCTCTGCTGGATGAAGAAGCAAAAAGTACAACCTCCAGAATTCCAGGAAGAAAGCATCCCCTGAAAATCTCTGTGAGTTAAGTCCAGAGACCTAGAAGAAGCCATTCCCCCTCAGCTAGTCTCTCCCCACAAAGGTACAAAAAAGTGCAGAAGATAAATTCCTGTCACAATTACAGAGCTACCAAGCAGATGACTTATCCTGCAAGCTCCAAATTTAAAGAAGAAGTACATATTCCTGCCAACGATTGCTAAAACCTGCTGGGACCAGAGACCAAAGCTGAATACTGCTTCAATTCAAGTTATCTTCAGTAAAGAAACATTTGAACTTCATCTAAAGGTCTGGACATCATTTACTATGCAAAATTCCTCTATTACTCCTACTATCACTACACTCCAACTTATTGCAAGTGAGCCAGGAGTCCAGCCGTACCCAGGTAGGAGACATCGTTGACACAATTACCACTACCCTATAGAGACTAGAGATGTCGCGAACATAAAATTTTCCGTTCGCGAACGGCGAATGCGAATTTCCGCAAATGTTCGCGAACGGGCGAACCGCCATAGACTTCAATAGGCAGGCGAATTTTAAAATCCACAGGGACTCTTTCTGGCCACAATAGTGATGGAAAAGTTGTTTCAAGGGGACTAACACCTGGACTGTGGCATGCCGGAGGGGGATCCATGGCAAAACTCCCATGGAAAATTACATATTTGACGCAGAGTCTGGTTTCAATCCATAAAGGGCATAAATCACCTAATATTCCTAAATTGTTTGGAATAACGTGCTTTAAAACATCAGGTATGATGTTGTATCGATCAGGTAGTGTAAGGGTTACGCATGCTTCACAGTGACAGACCAAACTCCCCGTTTAACGCACCGCAAACAACCGCAAACAGTCCATTTGCACAACCGCAAACTCCCCATTTGCACAAGGTTGGATACCAAGCTAGCCATGTCCCGTTCCTTGTCCTCACTGATGTCATTGAAGGTCTCTTCCTCCACCCAGACACGTACAACACCAAGGGTCCCCGAAAGGTGACAACAAGCCCCCTGGGATGCCTGCTGTGGTTGGTCTTCCACCTCCTCAAAGCCACCTTCCTCCTCTGACTCCTCTTCTTCAGACTCCTCTCTCTGCGTTGCCTCTCTCTGCGTTATTATAAGGTGTGGAAAGTAGTACTATTCCTATCAGTTTAATCCCTGTTAAGTCCCCTATCAGGGGACGTGTATATGGAATCGATTTTAGGAACCGGGAGAAGAAAAAAGATGCTTGGTCGGTCCTCCTACGTCCAATTTGGGGGACTGCGCGTGCAATCTACTGTGCCACCAGATAGGAGCGGTGTGTTAAGTAGTACTATTCTTATCAGTTTAATCCCTGTTACGTCCCATATCAGGGGATGTGTATATGGAATCGATTTTAGGAACTGGGAGATGGAAAAAGATGCTTGGTCGGTCCTCCTACGTCCAATTTGGGGCACTGCGCGTGCAATCTACTGTGCCACCAGATAGGAGCGGTGTGTTAAGTAGTACTATTCTTATCAGTTTAATCCCCGTTACGTCCCCTATCAGGGGATGTGTATATGGAATCGATTTTAGGAACCGGGAGATGGAAAAAGATGCTTGGTCGGTCCTCCTACGTCCAATTTGGGGCACTGCACGTGCAATCTACTGTGCCACCAGATAGGAGTGGTGTGTTAAGTAGTACTATTCCTATCAGTTTAATCCCTGTTACATCCACTAGTATTATTATTATTATTATAAGGTGTGTTAAGTAGTACTATTCCTATCAGTTTAATCCCTGTTACGTCCTCTATCAGGGGACGTGTATGGAATAGATTTTAGACAACCGCAAAGAGTTGTCAATAGTTGACACACTCATGACATAAATTTTATACCTCTATGCGTCAATCTTGGTGTAGGGATGACTGTGCTCGTGCGCACGTTTGGGAGATTGCAGGCGATGTTTTTTTTTCAAATCCTATGGTCGTGCTGAGGTAGTTCAGTGACAGTTAAGTGACCCAGAAAACAATGATTCTGCAGTGTGGGCCCATTGTTGGCCTAGTAGGCTTTAATGATCACCTTAAATGATCACAAAGAAAATTAATGTTTTTTCTATGCAAAATTATCCAGCCGATCGCTTTTGGTCAGTTCACAATGAAGCAACGACCTTATCTCATCTGGTGTGTGCCAACATTGCCATTGCCAACACACTCATATAGGTGGTCGCTTTATTGTGATATGCAAGCCCCTTCACCACAACAAGGTAACGATCACGAAGGGGAATTGACACATGTATGTGCCTTTATTTTTGTTTGGTTTTTGAAGCCACAGTGCAGCACCAGAGGCCAGAAAAATTAGACATGTACACATGCCTGAAAAACTTGGTATTGTTGCAGCCGCTGCTGTATCAGCTGCCAGAAAATTTGATGTTTCCCAGGCAGAAAGTGCCCTAAAACATTGCGGCTTGAACCCTAGTTGGTGGCGGATAAGTCACCCAAGTCACCCGGCATTCAGAGATAAAATACAGCAGCGTGTAGACCATTTTTAGCCCAAGGCAGCTCATCTCATCAGGCCTTTTTTAGTCTAATGCATCGCCCACTGTCAGTCCCTTCGGGATCCATCCCTCATTCATCTTAATAAAGGTGAGGTAATCTAGACTTTTTTGACCTGGGCGACTTCTCTTCTCAGTGACAATACCTCCTGCTGCACTGAAGGTCCTTTCTGACAGGACACTTGAAGCGGGGCAGGCCAGAAGTTCTATTGCAAATTGGGATAGCTCAGGCCACAGGTCAAGCCTGCACACCCAGTAGTCAAGGGGTTCATAGCTCCTCAGAGTGTCAATATCTGCAGTTAAGGCAAGGTAGTCTGCTACCTGTCGGTCGAGACGTTCTCTGAGGGTGGACCCCGAAGGGCTGTGGCGATGCGTAGGACTTAAAAAGCTCTGCATGTCCTCCATCAACAACACGTCTGTAAAGCGTCCTGTCCTTGCCGGCGTGGTCGTGGGAGGAGGAGGATTACTTTCACCTCTTCCCCTGTTAGATTCCCGTTGTGCTGTGACATCACCCTTATACGCTGTGTAAAGCATACTTTTTAATTTATTTTGGAACTGCTGCATCCTTTCCGACTTGCGATAATTCGGTAACATTTCAGGCACTTTCTGCTTATACCGAGGGTCTAGTAGCGTGGACACCCAGTACAGGTCATTCTCCTTCAGCCTTTTTATACGAGGGTCCCTCAATAGGCACGACAGCATGAAAGACCCCATTTGCACGAGGTTGGATGCCGAGCCACTCATGTCCCGTTCCTCGTCCTCAGTGATCTCACTGAAGGTATGTTCTTCCCCCCAGCCACGTACAACACCACGGGTACCAGATAGGTGACAACGAGCACCCTGGAATGCCTGTTGTGGTTGGTCTTTCTCCTCCTCCTCAAAGCCACATTCCTCCTCTGACTCCTTTTCTTCACAATCCTCTTCCAGCGTTGCCGCAGGTCCAGCAAGCAATGCTGATAAGGCTGTTTCTGGTGGTGATGGTGACCACAACTCTTCCTCTTCACGCTCATCTACGGCCTGATCCAGCACTCTTCACAGGGCACGCTCCGGGAAGAAAACAAATGGTATGATGTCGCTGATGGTGCCTTCGGTGCGACTGACTAGGTTTGTCACCTCCTCAAAATGACGCATGAGCCTACAGGAATTGCACATGAGCATCCAGTAACGTGGCAAAACAATTCCCAGCTCCGCAGAGGCTGTCCTAGCACCCCGTCATACAAATACTCGTTGACGGCTTTTTCTTGTTGGAGCAGGCGGTCGAACATTAGGGGTGTTGAATTCCAACGTGTCGGGCTGTCGCAAATCAAGTGCCTCACTGGCATGTTGTTTCACGGGTGGATATCTGAAAAGTGCGCCATGGCCGTGTAGGAACGCCTGAAATGGCCACACAACTTCCTGGCCTGCTTGAGGACGTCCTGTAAGCCTGGGTACTTATGCACAAAGCATTGTATGATCAGATTACACACATGTGCCATGCACGGCACATGTGTCAACTTGCCCAAATTCAATGCCGCCAACAAATTGCTTCCGTTGTCACACACCACTTTGCCGATCTCCAGTTGGTGCGGAGTCAGCCACTGATCTACCTGTGCGTTCAGGGCGGACAGGAGTGCTGGTCCGGTGTGACTCTCTGCTTTCAGGCAAGTCAACTCCAAGACGGCGTGACACTGCAGTATCTGGGATGTGGAATAGCCCCTGGGGAGCTGGGGGGGTGCCGTTGATGTGGAGCAAGACGCAGCAGCAGAAGAGGACTCAGCCGAGGAGGTTATGGAAGAGGATGGAGTAGGAGGAGTAGAGGAGGTGGCAGCAGGCCTGCCTGAAAGTCGTGGCGGTGTCACCAACTCCTCTGCAGAGCCACGCATTCCATGCTTGGCAGCCGTCAGCAGGTTTACCCAATGCACAGTGTAGGTGATATACCTGCCCTGACCGTGCTTTGCAGACCAGGTATCAGTGGTCAGATGGACCCTTGCCCCAACACTGTGTGCCAGACATGCCATAACTTCCTTTTGCACAATCGAGTACAGGTTGGGGATTGCCTTTTGTGCAAAGAAATTTCGGCCGGGTACCTTCCACTGCGGTGTCCCAATAGCTACAAATTTTTGGAACGCCTCAGACTCCACCAGCTTGTATGGTAAAAGCTGGCGGGCTAAGAGTTCAGACAAGCCAGCTGTCAGATGCCGGGCAAGGGGGTGACTTTGTGACATTGGCTTCTTACGCTCAAACATGTCCTTGACAGACACCTGACTGTGGGCAGATGAGCAGGAACGGCTCAAGGCGAGAGACAGAGTGGCGGATGGTTGAGAGGGGGCAAGGAGGACAGCAGTGGTTGACGTGGCTGAAGATGCTGGACCAGGAGGAGGATGGCGGCTTTGAGTTTGTCTGCTGCTTGTACTCATTTGTTGATCCCATAGGCGATTGTGATGTGTGATCATGTGCCTTCGCAAAGCAGTTGTACCTAGGTGGGTGTTGGACTTCCCACGACTCAGTTTCTTTTGGCACAGGCAAATGGCATCGCTGTTGTCAAAGGCAGACACACAAAAAAAATGCCATTCTGCTGAGCTCTGCAATGACGGCATTCTGGTTGTGGCAACAGCATGCGTTGATTGGCGTGCTGTCTGGCTGACCCCGGGTGCTGATGCATGCTGTCTGACTGTGCCACTAGCTCCTTGCGATGACCTCCCCCTGCTTCCAACTAGTGTCCTCCTCCACTCTGTCTCCCCATCAGAACTTTCCACCTGTTCTTCTTCTCTGCGAGCGGGGCACCCACGTGACATCCACGGACACATTGTCATCATCAACCGCTTCACTTGTATCTGACAACTCAGCAAAGGAAGCAGCAGCAGGTACAACATCATCATCATCATCATCACACCGTACGTCCATGTGTGTAATGCTGCCTGACTGAGACATATCCCTGTTATCTACATCCTCTGTCAATAATGGTTGCGCATCACTCATTTCTTCCAACTGATGTGTAAATAACTCCTCTGACAGATCAAGTGAAGTGGCTGTGGTGCTAGTGTTGGTGGTGGCGGCAGGCGGGCGAGTGGTAACTTGAGAGGTGCCCGAAGCTGAGCTGGAGGAGGATGGTGCGTCAAGGTTCAAGGCGGAAGCTGTAGAAGATTAGGTGTCCTGTGTTAGCCAGTCAACTATGTCCTCAGAACTTTGAGTTCAGGGTACGTGGCCTCTGAACACTGGGCATTATTCTAGGGCCAAAGGGAATCACAGCACCACGACCACGACGGCCCCTGCGGGGTGGCCTGCCTCTGCCTGTCATTTTCTTTTAGATTAGTTAAGTTGTACTATGCGTGCAAGCTACTGTGACACCAGATATGAGTTGCGCTGAAGTGACACTATGCACTTGCAGCTGTGCCTTTAACACACAAACACGTGTGTGCAACTGACTGCTATTTATTCACAGTCAAAATTGTTGTTTTTTTTTAAATGGAATCGAATGTGACACCAGATATGAGTTGCGCTGAAGTGACACTATGGACTTGCAGCTGGGCCTTAAACACACAAACACGTGTGTGCAACTGACTGCTATTTATTCAGTCAAAATTGTTGTTTTTCTTTAAATTGAATCGAATGTGACATCAGATAGGAGTTGCACTGGTGACACTGTGCACTTGCAGGGCATGAAACACACGCGCGTGACGGCAACTGACTGCTATTATATTACAGTCAAAAAAGTGTTTTTATTTTAATAAATGCAAGCTACTGTGACACCAGATATGAGTGGTGGCACTTTGGCAAGTGGGCACAGTATACGCTGTGAGCCTGACACACACGCTGGCAGGCAACTGCAATTAGATTACACAGGAAAAAAAAAAGCAGACTGATGTTCTAGCCCTAAAAAGGGCTTTTTGGGGTGCTGTCCTTACAGCAGAGATCAGATGAGTCTTTCAGGACTGTAGTGGACACTGAATACACTAGCCTAGCTATCGATTTCCCTATTAAATCAGCAGCAGCAGCACTGTCCCTCCTCTCACTAAGAATGCAGCTTTCGAATGAATCTAAAATGGATGCTGTCCAGGAGGTGGGAGGGTCTGGGAGGGAGGGTCTGCTGCTAATTGGCTGGAATGTGTCTGCTGACTGTGAGGTACAGGGTCAAAGTTTACACAATGATGACGAATAGGGGCAGACCGAACATCGCATATGTTCGCCCGCCGCGGCGAACGCGAACAAGCTATGTTCGCCGGGAACTATTCATCGGCAAATAGTTCGGGACATCTCTAATAGAGACATTATGGGCCATTACACCACTCTGGCATTCCTAATCTGGGACGTGCGTTATAACACCTTGGAAGGGCCCTGGGATAGTACCCTGCACACACTGCAATTGGCGTCATGAACATGTATGGCGTCAGCGTACCTGTATCCTAGCCATTGCAGATATATGCCTTGGTTACCACTCGCAAAACTCATACGAACAATTCAGTTGTAAAATCATGGCATTTAAGCCTCACCCCCAGGGACACCCCAAATCCCTCTGGAAACACCCATTTTTTGGCAGGGGTTTGTGTTTGCCCCACCCATTTTCTGCCCCAAATATCATAAATTTGTGGGGACTAGTGATGAGCGAGCATGATCGGCAGAGTACCGTTTCGGCTCGAGCATCGCTATGCTCTGCAGATCTGAGCGCTCGGCAGAGTACCACATGTGCTCGAGCGTCATGCTAGAGTCTCCTCCCCGCACGTTTGGCGCCTTCTAAGCAGCCACTAAACATGCTGGTAAGTATTGCCATCACTGTAATGCCATTAGCCATGTTTTCTACTGGCATTACAGTGAATGGCTGGCCGGAACACGTCATCGGGTGCTACATAGCACCCGGTCACACAGGTTCGGCTCATTGCGAGTCAGGGAGAGCTGCTGTTAGGAAGGGACAGAGCGAGTGTAGGGAGATTGGGATCGCAAATTACTTTCTTTCTCAAGACGTTTCAAAGACCCAAAAGTCCTTTTAAGGACTACTGTATGTGTTGGCAGCAATTTAAAGTGCAGATTTGCACTTTTTTGTTTGTTTTAATTTACATTAAAAAAAAATTGCTTCATTGGCTTTCTTAATAGAAGGTGTCTGCAGTGACTTCAGACATCTGTGCAATACCTTCTGTGTATCAGGGGCATAGATAGGAAGAATATCAGTGAAAATAGCACCCAGTTTTTTTGTCTGCGGCAGAAACCGTTTAGCGCAGCGCATTGCATTTTATACCGTCTGAGTGCTTCAGGCCCATATATTTGGAGAAATTGAAAATCAGTATATATACACATTTCACTAAATCAGCACCCAGTTTTCTTGTCTGCGGTTTAAAGCGTTAATCGTGGTGCATTGCATTTCTGTATACTCTGTACGCTTCAGGCCCATATATTGGGAATAATATAGTCATAAATATAAACAACATCATAAAACAGTGTCTGTACTGCAGATTACAAAAATCTGTGGCTAAAATACTGTCCAAAATCTGTGTTCTGTGTCATATACTGCCCTGTATCTGAAAACTGTCTTTTGTGGACAGTAAAAAAAACTGCGTCACAACCAGTTAAAAATCCATAAATATGAAGATGGCCAGCACTAAGTGACGGGGAAGTGGGCGTTATGCTGATGGTTCAATAACGTAGAGGGGAGGAACTTGCACTCCTGGTGGTAGGGCGAGGTGCTGTGGTATACGGCAGAGCCCGTGTATATTTATGGAGAAAACCACGCACACTCTTGAGAGTTTAGATATGCCAGGTGGATTTATTGTGAATCATACACTTCATGCTGTGAAGTAGGTGCCAGCAACATTTGCAATAATAGGCAAGTAGATGATTCTGCTGGTAAAATTACACGATACTGCCCCAGTCGGGCATTAATTGCTCCGTTATAATGAAAATAATGTTGCACCATGAGTCATGTGGAGAGTTGCGATGTTTCAGATGTTTTCGGTCATATGAGACCTTTGTCAATAGATTGTAGGTATAGTTGCGGAGGGCGGGACCGCTGCTCGGCAGAGTAGGCTGGGAGCTCACACAGGACCTCTGAGCACATGATTTTGAAAAAGAATCCAAGAAATTACTGGCACACGAGTTACACAGTGCTACCCTAGCAGAATACCACAAACTTAACAGGATCCCCAGAGGCCTTAGATGTAATCTACGCCCAACCCTCTTCCCAGATAATAAAGAATTCAGAATCCGATTCAGACAAATATTAAACAAGTGTTCACTCGATCTGATCTTACTGAACCTGGAATTCCTCCAACTCTCCATAACCAAAACCAAGGAAAATCTGAGTGCGATTGAAACTCAAATAACCTCCTGTGGCCTGCAGGCTGCCTGTATTTATAGGGCGGAGTGAGGGTCATGTGACGTGGCCAGCGTCACATGACCGACAGACTGACCAGTCGAGCACCGAGTGATCAGCTCGGCGCTCAAGGCAGACCTAGGAGCAGGGAGCCTCCCAGCTAGCAAAGCCGCCCTGGGAATGAGGTCAAACACAGATCCTCGCTCCCGAAGCTAAGCATCAGGTCTGCGGCTGATGAGAGACCGAGTGTGCCTTCGGCACCCCGTTACAGTACCCCCCCTTTTACGAGGGGCCACCGGACCCAAGACTTCAGGCGATGGCCTTTCAGGGTGTTCTAAATGAAATTTTCGAACAAGTCTAGGAGCATGAACCTCCCTGGCAGGTACCCAAGATCTCTCTTCAGGTCAATACCCCTTCCAGTGAATCAGGTACTGCAAGGAATTACGCACCTTCCTGACATCCACCATTTTAGACACCACATACTCGACAGCATCATTAACAAGAACCAGCAGAGGCGAGGCTTTCGATGGTACTACCGGTTCAAAATATTTTTTAAGTAGAGATTTATGGAACATATTATGAATGTGGAATGACTCGGGCAGCTCCAACCTAAATGATACCGGGTTAATCACCTCCGTGATCTTATATGGTCCAATAAAACGAGGAGCAAACTTTCTAGAATCTACCTTAAGAGATAGATTCTTGGAGGACAACCATACCTTATCCCCAACCTGAAACTTCCCCCCCCTTGAACGTCTCCTATCGGCCTTGAGTTTCTGAGAACTTTGAGCCTTTTCTAAGTTCGATTGAACCCGGGCCCAAACTGTGCACTGTTCAGAGGAGAGCCTATCCGCCTCAGGGTTAGAGGAGGAGACGGATGACCCAGAATGAAAACGGGGATGGAAACCATGGTTACAAAAGAAAGGTGAAACCCCAGCAGAAGAATTGACACGGTTATTCAAAGCAAATTCAGCCAATGGAAGAAATTTCACCCATAATTGCTGGTCATCAGCAACATACAACCTCAAGAATTGTTCCACAGACTGATTAAGGCGTTCAGTCTGCCCATTACTCTTAGGGTGGTAGGCAGAGGAAAAAGACAATGAAATTAGAAATTTTTGACAGAAGGCCCTCTAGAATTTGGACACAAACTGCACACCCCTATCAGAAACAATATTTTCCGGGATACCATGCAATCGAACAATTTCTTTCACAAAAATAGACACCAGGGTTTTGGCATTCGGGAGTTTAGACAGGGGAATGAAATGGACCATCTTGCTAAACCTATCGACCACTACCCAAACTACAGTCTTACCCTCCACCGGCGGTAGGTCAGTTATAAAGTCCATCGAGATATGGGACCAGGGTCTACTGGGAATGGGTATGGGTCGTAGGGTACCAGCAGGGCGATTCCTAGGTGTCTTGTACCTGGCACAAACCTCACAGGCTGACACGTAGGACTTGACAGTTAGAGTGGGCCACCAATAAGATCTAGAAACCAGATCCTTAGTGCCCTCAACACCCGGATGTCCACAAAAGGCAGAATCGTGACACTCACCCAACAGCTGGAGACAAAATTGTACGGGAACAAACAACTTATCTGTTGGGGTGGATACCGGTGCCAGATGTTTTTCAGACCTAATGCGAGCCGAGATATCCTTGGTTAGAGCTGCTATGAAGATTTTTGCTGGTAGGATGGATTCAGGTGGTACCTCAGTAGGTGGAAAAGCATGGAAGCTCCGAGATAATGCATCCGCCTTCACATTTTTACTTCCCGGCCTGAACGTAATGGAAAAATCAAAACGAGTAAAAAACAGAGCCCATCTGGCTTGACGGGGATTCAACCTCTTAGCAGACTCGAGAAACATAAGGTTTTTATGGTCAGTGACAACAGTTACAGAATGCCTTGCCCCCTACAGAAAATGCCTCCACTCCTCAAATGCCCATTTGGGAGAGAATTTCCTGGAGAAGAAGGCATATGGTCTCAGGTTAGTGAGGCTAGCAGGACCTTGTGAAAGTTCTCTCCTGATCAGGCTGGATCAGAATGAGAGCGCTACTGAATGCCTTTTTTAATTTTTCAAATGAAGAAATGGCCTCAGTAGACCAATTCTCCAAATCCGCCCCTTTCTTAGTAAGGTCGGTCAACGGTTTAGCAATTACGGAAAAATTCATAATAAATTTACGATAGTAATTGGCGAAACCTAAGAACCATTGTAAGGCCTTTAAGTATGAAGGTCTTACCCATTCCTTAATTGCTAGTACCTTACCAGGATCCATCTTGAAGGCGTGAGAAGTCAGAACATGCCCTAGAAACAGAATCTCCTGTACACCAAAGACACATTTCTCTTGCTTAGCGGATAGCTGATTCTCCCTCAACACCTCTAATACTTGTTTAACATGAGACACATGGTATTCGAAGTCAGGAGAGAATATCAAAATGTCGTCAAGATCGACAATAACAAATTTACCTAAGAACTCCATAAGAATGTCATTCATGAAGTTTTGGAACACAGCTGGGGCATTGCTGAGTCCAAAAGGCATCACCTGATATTCAAAGTGTCCTGCCGGAGTATTGAACGCCGTCTTCCATTCGTCTCCATCCTTGATTCGGATTAGATTGAATGCCCCTTTCAGGTCAATCTTGGAAAACCAGGTTGCCCCCAGAACCTGGTTAAATAAATCCAGAATCAATGGGAGGGAGTATCTATTCTGGACAGTGATTTTATTTAACCTCCGGTAATCGATACATGGCCTAAGACCACCATCTTTTTTCTTAACAAAGAAAAACCCTGCCCCCATAGGAGAGACAGAAGGTCTAATATGCCCTTTACCAAGCCTCTCCTTAATATAATCTTCCATGGCCTTGCGTTCGGGCTTAGAAAGATTATAAATTCGCCCCTTAGGAAACTTGACCCCCTCTACTAGCTCTATAGTACAATCATAAGGTCTATGGGGGGGGGGGGGGTAGAACCTCCGGGGTTGGTGATGAGAATACATCAGAATATTCCCTAACAGTGGATAAAGTATCAGACTTTACTGAGACCCCAGCCTGTACCACGGACAAGCACGAGTCACACTTAGGCCTCCATCTCACCAACTCCCCCTTGGACCAATCTATAGTGGGGTTATGTAGTCGGAGCCAAGGCAACCCTAGTACCACCTCAGCCGGTAGGTTCTCCAGGACTAAAAGGGAACATCTCTCTGAGTGGCAGACACCCACGGTTAGAGAAATCTCTGAGGTACATGAGCTCACCGTACCACCAATAAGAGGAGTAGCATGAATATAGATAGGAGTTGGTAAAGCAAACATTGGAATACCCAATCTTACAGCGTACTCAGAGTCAATAAAGCTGGCCGCTGTTCCAGAATCAATAAAGGCATTACCCGGCCTTTTATCTACCCCCAGAGAAATCGTAATGGGTACCAAAAGCTTACATTTAGAAAAATCAGGGTGTACCTGGTCTTTAGGTTGCCTTGCCTTAGGAGACTTGATAGAGAGGACCTTCTTAGGACACTGGTTGATCCAATGGTCAGGATCTCCACAGTAAAAGCATTCTCCACGTCTGCGGCGAAGATTCCCTCAGGTCATGCCAACCTGCATGGGTTCCTCGGTGGAGACCTCAGCATTGTCTCTGGGATAGGCCTCTGGCTGGACCACCATCTGGGAAGAGAACTGTTGTTCCTGTCGTCTCTCTCTAACCCGTCGGTCAAGTCGGACAACAAGGGTCATCATCTCCTCTAAGGTCTCTGGAAGTTGATAATTGACCAGAAGATCCTTTAAATTATCAGACAGACCTGACCTGAACTGACTCTTCAGGGCTGGTTCGTTCCATCGTGAGGGGACACACCACCTTCTGAATTGGGTGCAATAATCCTCCGCAGGTAGATTGCCCTGAACCAGTGCCTTTAGAGCCGTCTCGGCTACTAGAGCCCTGTCTGGTTCATCATAGAGGGTACCCAGGGCCTGAAAGAACCCCTCCACAGAAGTTAAACAACTGGCGCCAGCAAGTAAAGAGAAGGCCCAGTCCTGGGGATCACCCTGTAGTCGGGAAATGATAATGCCCATGCGTTGACTCTCGGGGCCAGAGGACACGGGGCGCAAACGGAAGTAAAGTCTGCAACTCTCCTTAAAAGAGAGAAACTTCTTCCGGTCTCCAGAAAAGGGTTCTGGGAGCTTAATCTGGGGCTCAAAATGCGGAATGGAGGCCTGAGGAGTGGAAGAACCTTGCCCTAACTCAAAAGAACTGATTTTTTCCCCTAGCTCCTGCACCATCTGTGTCAGATTAGAGACATAGTCAGTCAGGGTCACCAGAGGATTCATTATACAATGGTTATTGGGCCTGTTAATCTGTAACGGTCACGTACACACACACACACAGGGGGGGAGGATAGTGACCACTGCGCTCCACCCTCACCCCTGGGCCTGCCTACTTGCCTCACGAGTCCTGATGACAGGGGACAACTGGACGGCAGTCCCTAACTTAGTATACGTGCGGGAAGGACAGACAAGACAAATAACGGATAGTGAACGGACCGGGTCAAAACCAAGAGGACAACACAGTACAGAGGGATAAGCAAAGAAAGGTCAGGAGAAGCCGGGGTCATAAATACCAGGAGAGTCGAGAAGTGCCAAAGAAGTCCGCAAAGAATAGTCAGGTGGAAGCCGAGGTCAATATACCAGGAAGGATGCGCAGTACAGGAGGAGCAGGCAAAGGATCGTCATGGAACAGGATCAGGTAAGTACACAGGTATCAAACAACTGCCAGGAACCTAAATTAACAGGCAACCTGTGGCCAGCAGGCTGCCTGTATTTATAGTGGGGAGTGAGACCGACCAGTCGAGCACCGAGTGATCAGCTCGGCGCTCAAGGCAGACCTAGGAGCAGGGAGCCTCCCAGGTAGCAAAGCCGCCCTGGGAACGAGGTCAAACACAGATCCTCGCTCCCGAAGCTAAGCAGCAGGTCTGCGGCTGATGGGAGACCGAGTGTGCCTTCGGCACCCCGTTACATAACCATAAACATTTCCTCTCACAACCTTACATCATCTGAACTCCAAGTACTACAGAAAGGACTCTCTTTTTGTCCCATACCACCACACAATACATTTGGTTTAGACCAAGAACTTCAGCGGTTCTATAGAACCCTGAGACTCAAAGCCCACTTTTCGGGAGAATAGAGCATCACCACAGGAACAATCACCCTACCGCAACCCGAACTATCAATAGCAACATTAGGCCTTCGAAAACCAAGCAATTTCAACCCCCCTAATACCAATCATGGGATTGAAACATACATCACACTTATCAACCGCGACATTCGGAAAATTACAACTGAATTTAAACAAGGCTTATACCCCACAAAACACAACTTAACACCGGACGAACAAACAGCAGTACGCAACCTCAAGACCAACCCACACATAATAATCAAACCAGTGGACAAAGGGGGTGCCATCGTAGTCATGAACAAAAAAGATTACACAAAAGAGATTGAGCGGCAACTCACTGACACCACGACCTATTCCAAATTGGCATTGGATTCAATTCACTCCATTCGGTCCAAAATACAAAACCACATTAGACAGATACCTACTGACACAAACCATTGACAAAAAAAATACAATTTTCTAATCAATACACATCCTGTTACTCCAGTATTCTATACTCTTCCAAAAATACATAAATCACTCACCAACCCACCTGGCAGACCCATTGTTGCCTCCACCGATTCCATCCTAGCCCCTCTCTTAATTTTTCTAGAAAAAATTCTCACTCCTCTGACTCACAAATCTAAATCTTTCCTTCTGGACACAGGCCATTTTTTAGGCATTCTACGTGAAATCACTAATATCCCACTGTCATCACTCTTGGTCACATTAGATGTCAACAGCCTCTACACATATATCACCCACGACTTAGGAATAGAGGCGACCCGACAACTGCTAACCTCAACACAAACACTGACACCCAATTCCATCAATTTTTGCATTGAACTGTTGACACTAGTCCTGAAAGAGAATTACTTTCTATTTGGGGATACATACTACATACAGAAGTGCGGAACCGCGATGGGTTCTAATGTGGCGCCAACCTATGCTAATACGTACATGGCTCAGTTCGAGATTTCCCATATCTATGAACATCCACTATTCAAACAATTTGCCCTATGTTGGCACAGATACATAGATGATGTGTTCTGCATCTGAACGGGTTCCGACCACTCCCTGACACACTTTGTAGAATCTATCAATCAGATTAGGCCTGAACTTACCATCACTCTACTCTATGATTCCACCTCCATCAGCTTCCTGGACACACTGGTCCAGAAGGACGAGAAGGGTACATTATCAACCGACTTATACACAAAACCCACTGACAGGAACGGCCTACTTCAATTCACAAGTTGTCACCCAAGAGCCACTAAAAGATCCCTACCTAAGTCCCAATTCACTAGAATATGTCGCATCGTCTCAAACCCTATACGTCTATCGACACAACTAGATATCATGCGACAAAAATTTGCCAACTAGGGATATCCAGACCATCTTCTGGTCAATGAAATCACAAACACCGCACAAACAGAGAACAGGACACACACCACCTCCAACAGGATAACTTTTGTCCACACCTACCATCCCATTGTCCCTAAGATCCAGCAAGTCATCCGTAAACACTGGCCTTTACTACAACGCACATATCCACTCGTTACAGAGTTTCAATCACCTGCACTAATGTGCCTTAAAAGACCGAAAAACCTTAGAGATCACTTAGTACGAGCAGACATAGGAAGCAAAATAAAAGCCGCTAAACAACTTCGTCTGGATACCCGGATAAAAAGGCAGTTTTCCATGTCTACATTACGCCAGCTGCACAAATGTGCAGAAGGACAATACATTACACCATCCACACACGGGATGCTCCTTCCAGATAAAAGACTACTTCACCTGCGATTCCAATTTCGTCTACTCCATCAAATGCCCCTGCGGTCTCATGTACATTGGCGAAACCACCCAAGCAATTAAAGACAGGATATCGAGCCATAAATCTACCATACGCTGTCAAAAAACATGGCTTCTACTACCAGACCATTTTGTAAAAGCAAGACACAACGTATCGCAACTGCGCTTTCAGATCATTGAACAAGTAACCAGACCCAGACGGGGAGGTAACCATATTGAAGTTTTGAAAAAATGAGAGTCCTACTGGATCTATACCCTGGACACACTGACCACTAGGGGCCTCAACCGCGAATACAACATCTTTCCAACATAACTCACTCTGGATTCTCTGACTTTTCTTTGACCCACATTTCTTTACAAGTTGGATTATATCCCATATTCAATATATGAACTCTGTATACATGTGTTTATTCATTCATATCGATATATGTCAAGAATTTTCCTCATACGATGTTGATTTGGTGTGTCTAACATTTGGTGTCTCTTTTCTTCCTCAGACCCGCTGAATCCATTTCTTTACTCTATCTGAGGTAGTATGATTTATCCACCCCATTCCTATGTCAACTCCTTCCCTCCCACCTTTCCTCCATAGTAGGCCTATATCGCCCATGCCACTAAGCAGTTACTTTGCCCTCCTATCCTTTTTACATGCATCACCCTGCGCTACATCACACTCTCCCCTCACCAAAATGGCCGCCGCTCACCACATCACCATACAACGCATGCGCAGCTTACCATCTGACGCATTCCCTCCACCAAGATGGCCGCGGTCCAACATACCACTACACGGCGCATGCGCCACCCGGATCCTGCAACGCGCCTGCGCTGGCGTCTCATAGCGTGCAATTTTTCATTTAAACCCGACCTACACACTAGATCGGCAGCTCCCAGCCTACTCTGCCGCGCAGCGGTCCCGCCGTCTGCAACTATACCTGGTAAGTTTACCTCTGCCTCTCCCGCTCCATGTACCCTGCCTCTCCTCCCTGGGATCACGGCATTTGTCATTACCCCACATATGGGCCACCCACTCTATTTCCTCATTCCCCAGGCATTTCTAATCATCTCCATGGCCTCACAGCAGTCTGGGAGCACCACCATATATAACCATATATATATATTTTTGTACCGCTTTCCCACCTCTTGCCTCTCCTCCATATCACTCCAGTGTTTACCATAATCCTACATACACGCTCCCCCACAGGCTCCACATACCCCATAACCATTTCTATGGCCCCACTCCTACAGGCACATCAGATCTCTACGGATTCACATTATTCCAGGATTACAGCCATGTATTTGTGTACCGCCTTCCTACTACCACTTGTATTTAGCTGTATTTCCGTTATATTGCCCTTATTTTCAATTAATTAGTATATGTTCAATTAACCTAGATAGTACGATTTTTTGTTCAATTAACCTAGTGCTCCCAGCCTACTCTGCTGCGCAGCGGTCCCGCCCTCTGCAACTATACCTGCGATCTATTGACAAAGGTCTGATATGACCGAAACGTCTGAAACATCGCAACTCTCCACATGACTTACGGCGCAACATTATTTTGATTATAATGGAGCAATAATTGCCCGACTGGGGCAGTATTGTGTAATTTTACCAGCAGAAGCATTTACTTGCCTATTATTGCAAATGTTGCTGGCACCTACTTCACAGCTTAAGGCCTCATGCACACGACCGTTGTGTGCATCCGTGGCCGTTGTGCCGTTTTCCGTTTTTTTTCGCGGACCCATTGACTTTCAAGGGGTCCGTGGAAAAAACGGAAAATGCACCGTTTGGCAGCCGCATCCGTGAGCCGTGTTTCCTGGCCGTGAAAAAAATATGACCTGTCCTATTTTTTTCACGGCCAACGGTTCACGGACCCATTCAAGTCAATGGGTCCGTGAAAGAACACGGATGCACACAAGATTGGCATCCGTGTCCGTGATCCGTGGCCGTAGGTTAGTTTTTATACAGACGGATCCGAAGATCCGTCTGCATAAAAGCTTTTTCAAAGCTGAGTTTTCACTTCGTGAAAACTCAGAACCGACAGTATATTCTAACACAGAAGCGTTCCCATGGTGATGGGGACGCTTCTAGTTAGAATACACTACAAACTGTGTACAAGACTGCCCCCTGCTGCCTGGCAGCACCCGATCTCTTACAGGGGGCCGTGATCAGCACAATTAACCCCTTCAGGTGCCGCACCTGAAAGGGTTAATTGTGCTGATCACGGCCCCCTGTAAGAGATCAGGGCTGCCAGGCAGCAGGGGGCAGACCCTCCCCCCCCTCCCCAGTTTGAATATCCTTGGTGGCCAGTGCGGCCCCCCCCCCCCTCCCTCTATTGTAATAATTCGTTGGTGGCACAGTGTGCGCCCCCCCCCCTCCCTCCCTCTATTGTAATAATTCGTTGGTGGCACAGTGTGCGCCCCCCATCGGCTCCCCCTCCCTCTATAGCATTAACAACATTGGTGGCCAGTGTGCGTCCTCCCATATCCCCCCCCCCCCATCATTGGTGGCAGCGGTGTTCCGATCGGAGTCCCAGTTTAATCGCTGGGGCTCCGATCGGTAACCATGGCAACCGGGAAGCTACTACAGTCCTGGTTGCCATGGTTACTTAGCAATAGTACAATAGTAGAAGATTCATACTTACCTGCTGCTGGCTGCTGCTGCGATGTTCGTGTCCGGCCGGGAGCTCCACCTACTGGTAAGTGACAGGTCTGTGCGGCGCATTGCTAAATGAACTGTCACTTACTAGTAGGAGGAGCTCCCGGCCGGACACGAACCTCGCAGCTCCCAGGTAAGTATGAATCTTTTACTATTGTACTATTGCTAGTAACCCGCTGCCACCAATGATTGGGGGGTGGGGGAGATTGGAGGCCGCACACTGGCCACCAATGTTGTTAATGCTATAGAGGGAGGGGGGCCAATGGGGGGCGCACACTGTGCCACCAACGATTTATTACAATAGAGGGAGGAAGGGGGGGGGGTGCACACTGTGCCACCAACGAATTATTACAATAGAGGGAGGAAGGGGGGGGGGGCGCACACTGTGCCACCAACGATTTATTACAATAGAGGGAGGAAGGGGGGGGGCCGCACTGGCCACCAATGATATTCAAACTGGAGAGGGGGGGGTCTGCCCCCTGCTGCCTGGCAGCCCTGATCTCTTACAGGGGGATATGATAGTACAATTAACCCCTTCAGGTGCGGCACCTGAGGGGTTAATTGTGCTGATCACGGCCCCCTGTAAGAGATCGGATACTGCTAGGCAGCAGGGGGCAGTCATGTACACAGTTTGTAGTATATTCTAACGAGAAGCGTCCCCATCACCATGGGAACGCCTCTGTGTTAGAATATACTGTCGGAAATGAGGTTTCACGATCTAACTCATATCCGACAGTATATTCTAACATAGAGGCGTTCCCATGGTGATGGGGACGCTTCAAGTTAAAATATACCATCGGATTGGAGAAAACTCCGATCTGATGGTATAAAAGGGACTCCAGACTTTACATTGAAAGTCAATGGGGACGGATCCGTTTGAAATGGCACCATATTGTGTCAACGTCAAACGGATCCGTCCCCTTTGACTTGCATTGTAATTCAGGACGGATCCGTTTGGCTCCGCACGGCCAGGCGGACACCAAAACGACTTTTTTTTCATGTCCGTGGATCCTCCAAAAATCAAGGAAGACCCACGGACGAAAAAACGGTCACGGATCACGGGAAAACGGAACCCCGTTTTGCGGACCGCAAAAAAAATACGGTCGTGTGCATGAGGCCTAAAGTGTATGATTCACAATAAATCCACCTGCCATATCTAAACTCTCAAGAGTGTGCGTTGTTTTCTCCATAAATATGCTGATGGTTTAGGCAGAGGTCGTGGCACTGGGCGCAATGAAACTGTGCCTGCTGCCAGTGCACCCAAAAAAAAAGTAATAAAACCGTACCCAGCTTCATGTCGAACTTATTAGGCGGCGCACGACAACACTGTCCAAGTCCGACCAGTGCAAACAGTTGGTCGGTTGGCTTGCTGACGATAATGCTTCCAGTCGGCTAAGCACCAACCTCTCTTCTACCAAGTCCAGTCTCTGTAGCCAAGAGTCTGGTCAGCCAACTCCTCGCTCAGATCATCCTTCCTCCCACCATGGAGAGGCCTGCCAAACGAGTGATCCCACACTCGGATATTCCCAGGAGCTCTTTTCAGCTCCACTATTAGATTTGGCCATCGCGGCCAGCATGCTTGCAGAGGGACCTGAGATATTGTGCCCTGATTCCCAACCTCTTGAGCCTTCACAGTCTCAAGAAGATAACGGTGGTGAACGTCAATCATTAGTTCACGAGGTGAATGACGATGAGACACAGTTGTCAATCACTGACGTTGTGGTTAGGTCAAGACAGGAGGATGATCAGAGTGAGGAAGTGGAAGAGGAGGTGTTGGACGATGAGGTCATTGACCCAACATGGGAAGGTGAAAAGCCGAGCGAGGACAGCAGTACAGAAGGGGAGGGATCCGCAGCACCGCTACAGGCTGGAAGAGGCAGTGGGGTTGCAAAAGGGAGAAGTCAACCCACACCAAACAGGCCCGCAACTATTACACCGATCACCCCCATGCGTAAATCAACCTTAGCAAGGGGTAGGTGTTCCGCAGTATGGTGCTTTTTTGAGGAAAGTGCAGAGGACAAAAGAGTAGTAGTTTGCAACCTGTGCGGTACCAAAATGAGCCGAGGCATGAACACTAGCAACCTCACCACCACCAGCATGATCCGCCACATGGCATCCAAGCAACCTACTAAGTGGGCCGAATGCCTGGGTCAACAATCTGGGTCTGCGGGTCACACCACTGCCTCCTCTTCCCCTGTGTTACGTGCTGTCCAATCCCCTGTCCAAGACGCAGGCCCGGATGCCTCTCACCCTGCATTTCCCTGACCGCACACCGAGTGAATGTGGTGGAGGCCGGGAGTGAGTCATACCCTGGGGTGGCACAGGTGCTACCCACGACCAGGATTGCGGGCCCTACGTCCATCAGGGTCTCCACAAGCAGCTATGTTACTGGCTCCAACTGCTGTGGGTAAGCGTCAACAGGCCGTGCTGAAGCTGATCTGCTTAGGGGACAAGCAGCACACCGTTGTAGAGCTTTAGTAGGGTATAAGGGAACAGACCGAGCTGTGGCTCTCTCCACTCAACATACAACCAAGCATGGTTGTGTCTGACAATGGCCGTAACTTGGTGGCGGCTTTGGAGCTCAGCAACCTGACACACATCCCATGCCTAGCCCATGTCTTAAACTTAGTGGTTCAGCGGGTTATCAAAACATACCCCAATTTGCCAGAGCTACTAGTGAAGGTGCGCCGCGTGTGTGCCCATTTCCGCAAGTCGCCCACAGCTTCAGCCAGCCTGCCAACGCTGCAGCAGCGCTGGCGGCTTCCAGCTTACCGACTGTTGTGCGACGTGAGCATGCGCTGGAACTCTACGTTCTATATGTTGGCCAGGCTTTGTGAGCAGCAGAGGGCAATTGTGGAATACCAGCTGCAACATGGTCGTCGCCTTTCAAGTCAACTGCCACTATTCACAAGCGAGGATTGGGTATTGATGTCAGACCTATGTGAGATTTTAATAAACTTTAAAGAATCCACACAGATGGTTAGTGGCGATAACGCTATTATCAGCGTAACCATCCTACTGCCGTGTCTACTCAAACGATCGCTGCTCACAATTAGGGATAAAGCTCTGAATGTGGCAGACGAGGAACTGGGGGAGGACATCTCACAGGGTGATACCTAGACCACCCACAGTTTGTCTTCTCAGCACGAATTGGACCGTGAAGAGGAGATGGAGACTGCTGCCTCTGCTACTGAGGCTAGTACCCATGGAACTTTAATTCCATCTGTTCAGCGTGGATGGGCTGAAAAGGAGGAGAAGGAAGAGGAGATGGAGAGTCATCCTGATGTCGACATCTTGCCTGTTGTTACTGTGGCACACATGGCTAAATTCATGTTAGGCTGCCTTAACCACGACCCTCGCGTTATACGACTTTTAGATAACATGGATTACTGGGTGTTCACCCTTCTCGATCCCCGGTACAAAGAAAACTTCTCATCTCTCATTCCTGTGTTGGAGAGGACGAGTAAAAGGGTGCTATAGCAGAAGGTACTTGTTGAGAGATTGCTCCGGAATTTTCGATCCGACAACGCTGAAGGCAGAGTCCGTACTTCCTTAGGCAACCGGGGAAGGGAGACAATGGGAACACACAGCAGTTCCAACAAAGGCAGGGCAACACTCTCCAAGGCATGGGACACTTTCATGACATCCCGCCAGCAACCTCACCCTGAAGCGCAGCCTAGTGGTACAAGGAGGGAAAAGTTTTGGAAAATGGTGAATGAATACATAGCAGACCATGTCAGCGTCCTAAATGATCCCTCAGTGCCTTACAACTACTGGGTGTCCAAGCTGGACACGTGGCACAAACTTGCGCTCTACGTTTGGAGGTGTTGGCCTGCCCTGCCGCCAGAGTTTTGTCTGAGCGTGTATTTAGTGCTGCTGGTGGCATCATAACAGATAAGCGTATCCGCTTGTCCACTGGTAATGCTGACAGGTTGATTCAGATAAAAATGAACAAGGCCTGGATTGCCCCCTGACTTCTCCACTCCACCAGAGGAACGCTGAGCTAATGAGGAACAAACACGCAATTGAAATGTATGCTTTACAATGTACTCAATCCACAAGATTCACCTCCAGCTTTTCACCTCCAAAAAAGGGTATATGTTTGAATCTCCTGTTCCATAGAGTATATATGCCCTCAGTACAATGTTTCATATGGGACGGCTCAGCTGAAGGCCCTCAGTCCAATGTTTCATACGGAGTCCAATGTTTCATACGGTCTGCACAGCTGTAGGCTCTCACCTCCAAAGTTTCATACGGTCTGGTCAGCTGTAGGCCCTCACCTCAAATGTTTCATATGTCTGCTCAGCTGTATGCCCTAACCTCCAATGTTTTATGGGGTTTTCTCACCTGTAGGCCCTCACCTCCAATGTTTTATACATCTGCTCAGCTGTAGGCCCTCAACCTCCAATGTTTCATACGGTCTGGTTAGCTGTAGGCCCTCACCTCTAATGTGTCATACATCTGCTCAGCTGTAGGCCCTCAATACAATGTTTTATGGGGTTCGCTCACCTTCAGGCCCTCACCCAGGAGCATTGCTAGGGTCTGAAAACATCCGGGGCACAAGCCCATTGTGCCACGCACCCACCCCATGAAGCCACATCCCCTTGGGCCTTCACAGTAGTTATTAACCCCTTTCAGCAGTCCCCCCTGCACAGTAGTTATTAACCCTTTTCAGCAGTCCTCCCTTCACAGTAGTTATTAACCCCCTTCAGTGAAAGGAGTTAATAACTACTGTGAAGGGCCTAGCCTTCTGGGCAACCCCACAGATCATCCCCTCAGTAATCCATATCCTGCAGTAACTGAACTTTAAATCAGCGCTCATCTCATTACTATCTTGACTTACACACTCAGCTCCAGTAACAGGCAGTGCGGGTTGCGCTCACTCACTGACATTACGCGCCTGCGCCGCCTAGTGGGAGGAGCAGGCGCGTGATGTCAGTGAGCGAGCGCCGCCCGCACTGCATGTTTCCGGAGCTGAGTGTGTAAGATAGTAATGAGATCATGAGCGCTGTTTTAAAGTTCAGTTACTGCAGGATACGGATTAGGATGGCGGGGCTGCGCAGCGCGGGAGAGTCAGAGCGGCCGGCCCTGACAGCCAGGGGCGTAGCTAGAACTGACTGGGCCCCACAGCAAAAAAATGTATGGGCCCCCCCCCTCCATGACTATCCTGGCCTCCTATATGTGCATATGTAAGGGAGTGTTCACATCACATTATTGACATCCATTTGATGTTTACGTTGGAAAATGGGATACAAAAGCGCAGCACACTACGCTTTTGTATCCTGAAAAGTCTGTTAAAAAAAAACAACTTATACATTAACGTATCTTTTTTTTTTTTATGGTGTCAGTCTGAGTCACCTGTTAACATATACATTTTATGTATACATTACCAGGGGTCAGTGCCAAGTACTAGAGACAGAGAAGGGAGGCTGCAATGTACAGGGCACAGTATAGTATAGGGGGTACAGTACAGGGCAAGGGGGGGACGCACAGTGCACCATAGGGGGAACAATGCAGCATAGGGGGCACAATGCAGCATAGGGGGCACAATGCAGCATAGGGGGCACATTAAAGGGCATGGGGGACAGTACAGCATAGTGGGCACAATACAGGGCAGGGGGCACACACACAGTGCAGCATAGGTGGGCACAGTGCATTATAGGGGGTACAGTACAAGGCAGGGGGCACACACAATGCAGCATAGGGGGTACAGTACAGGGCAGGAGGCACACACAGTGCAGCATAGGGCAGGGGGCAGAATACAGCATGGGGGGCACAGTACAGGGCAGGGGGCAAAATACAGCCTAGGGGGTACAGTACAGGGCAGGGGGTATACACAGTGCAGCATGGGGGGTACAGTACAGGGCAGGAGGCACACACAGTGCAGTATAGGGGGTACAGTACAGGGCAGGGGGCAGAATATAGCCAAAACATGCACCTAGAAATGCTCCATTCACATGTCCTACCTCAGGAGATGATAGTTCCTAGTGGGCAAAGGGACCTTTCATGATGTCAGGAGCACATGATCAGTCACATGAGTGGGCGGAGTCAGGCTCCAGGCTGTGCAGGAGATTGTGTGGAAATGACTGCGCTGGCATGAAAAACTGCATTAGATAATCAAGACACTTGGTGTCAGGCTGCCGGGCGCCGGACCCCTTGTCACCCCAGCCCCCGAAGCAGCCGCTTCCCTGGTTACGCCACTGCTGCCAGCATAACATTCGGGGCACTAGTCAAAACATCCGGGGCTCAAGCCTTTTCAGGAGATATTAGACCCTTTCACATTTGGGGTCTGGAGGAATTACAATTGTATTCATTTTTTTCATTGTATGTGCCACTTTCCCTAGATCTTTTTTTGGGGTATACAATAGAATTCCAAGATAGTAAGATAGCAGTTTGTAATTGTGGTGCAGTTCCATAATGTAAAGAAGCAACAAATGATGACCGCCATTCCCTGCGCTAACTCTGCTATGTGATGTTCTCTGGAACCCAAAGGAACATTACGATTAGAAATTGGTCATTCTTTCTTGGTAGCCTGTGCTGACCGCCATTCGCTGCGCTAAGGCCTCATGCACACGACCGTTGTGTGCACCCGCGGCCGTTGTTCCGTTTTCCGTTTTTTTTTCTCGCGGACCTATTGACTTTCAATGGGTCTGTGGAAAAATCGGAAAAATGCACCGTTTTGCAGCCGAGACCGTGATCCGTGTATCCTGTCCGTCAAAAAAATAAGACCTGTCCTATTTTTTTGACGGACAACGGTTCACGGACCCATTCAAGTCAATGGGTCCGTGAACGAACACGGATGCACAAAGATTGGCATCCGTGTCCGTGATCCGTGGCCGTAGGTTACTTTTATAAAGACGGATCCGAAGATCTGTCTGCATATAAGCTTTTTCAGAACTGAGTTTTCACTTTGTGAAAACTCAAATCCGACAGTATATTCTAACACAGAGGCGTTCCCATGGTGATGGGGACGCTTCAGGTTAGAATATACTAAAAGAACTGTGTACATGACTGCCCCCTGCTGCCTGGCAGGTGCTGCCAGGCAGCAGGGGGCAGGCCCCACCCTATAGTTAACACATTGGTGGCCAGTGGGCCCTCCCCCCTCCCTCCCCCTCCTAATTAAAATCTCCCCCCTATCATTGGTGGCAGCGGAGAGTACCGATCGGAGTCCCAGTTTAATCGCTAGGGCTCCGATCGGTAACCATGGCAACCAGGACGCTACTGCAGTCCTGGTTGCCATGGTTACTTAGCAATTTGTAGAAGCATTATACTTACCTGCGATGTCTGTGTCCGGCCGGGAGCTCCTCCTACTGGTAAGTGACAGGTCTGTGCGGCGCATTGCCTAATGATCTGTCACTTACCAGTAGGAGGAGCTGTCGGCCGGACACAGACATCGCAGCTCGCAGGTAAGTATAATGCTTCTACAAATTGCTAAATAACCATGGCAACCGGGACTGCAGTAGCGTCCTGGTTGCCATGGTTACCGATCGGAGCCCCAGCGATTAAACTGGGACTCCGATCGGTACTCTCCACTGCCACCAATGATAGGGGGGAGATTTTAATGGGGAGGGAGGGGGGAGGGCCCACTGGCCACCAACGAGTTAACTACAGGGGAGGGAGGGGGGGCCGGCCGCACTGGACAACAAAGAGTTAACTACAGGGGAGGGAGGGTGGGGGCCCACTGGCCACCAACGAGTTAACTACAGGGGAGGGAGGGGGGCCCACTGGCCACCAACGAGTTAACTACAGGGGAGGGAGGGGGGGGGCCCACTGGCCACCAATGAGTTAACTACAGGGGAGGGGGGCCGGCCGCACTGGACAACAAAGAGTTAACTACAGGGGGGAGGGGGGCCGGCCGCACTGGCCACCAATGAGTTAAAAACAGGGGGGGGGGTCTGCCCCCTGCTGCCTGGCAGCACCTGCCAGGCAGCAGGGGGCAGTCATGTACACAGTTCGTAGTATATTCTAACCTGAAGCGTCCCCATCACTATGGGAACGCCTCTGTGTTAGAATATACTGTCGGATTTGAGTTTCACAATGTAACTCATATCCGACAGTATATTATAACATAGAGGCGTTCCCATGGTGATGGGGACGCTTCAAGTTAAAATATACCATCGGATTGGAGAAAACTCTGATCCGATGGTATAAAAGGGACTCCTGACTTTACATTGAAAGTCAATGGGGGACGGATCCGTTTGCAATTGCACCATATTGTGTCAACATCAAACGGATCCGTCCCCATTGACTTGCATTGTAATTCAGGACGGATCCGTTTGGCTCCGCACGGCCTGGCGTGGATCCTCCAAAAATCAAGGAAGACCCACGGACGAAAAAAACGGTCACGGATCACGGACCTACGGACCCGGTTTTTGCGGACCGTGAAAAAATACGGTCGTGTGCATGAGGCCTAACTCTGCTATGTGACGTTCTCTGGAACCAAAAGGAACATTATGATTAGAAATTGGTCATTCTTTCTTGGTAGCCTGTGCTGACCGGGTCAATTAACTTCTTAGGTGTTTAGATTAGCAGGCCCTTCCTCCTAATGTTTTTGAGGGTCACCAGCAGGCCATCAATGATAATTTTTAAAGGGTGTGTATGATGCCCTCCTTTATGTGTAATAAAGAGTGCAGTGTAGTTCCAGTTCCTTGAAATTTTTGGCAGCCCTTTCACTTAGGCAGTGCTGTCCGCATCTTTTGCGGCCCCATTGAAGTGAATGGGTCCGCACCCGAGCCACAAAAACTGATTCTCCTGTTGGCACTGGTGCCCATAGTCCAGAAGTCCGTAATTTCTATCACAACCAATATCTCACCCAGGGATAACCCCTATACAACATTGACAATATGCACATCATTTTAAAACCAAGGCAGAGGGCTCCCAACTTGTGTAGTAGGGATCTACCACAATTGGAAATGCGAAGCTCACAAAGTGATAGAACAGCTAGAAATAGCTAGTGGTATCTACAAAAAAAAAACTAACTATGAAGAGGGTTGTCCCTTTATACTAAGACACTGTTAGTACACTATAGGGTTGTAGTGCTCACTGACATGTCAGGAACACAGGAGAATGCTTAAAAAACACAGCTTAGGGCCATGTCAATGCCTACTCAAGACAACCATAGTGTGTGAGGAATGTTCCAATCCCACACTGTGCAACCAGGTTTCTGGTATACAGTAGTATATGTACGGTAACTAGAGGTGAGAGATTTAAACTAGAGATGAAAGAACACTCTGGAGGGAGTGGGAGAAGAAGAAGATGAGGGAGAGTGAGGAACTAGAGATTAGAGTTGAGTGGACACCTGGATGTTCGGGTTCGGCCGAGCTTGAAAAAAAAGTTCGGGTTCGGGACCCGAACTTGACCCCGAACCCGAACCCCATTGAAGTCAATGGGGACCCCAACTTTTGGGCACTAAAGTGGCTCTAAAATTGTCCTGGAAAGGGCTAGAGGGCTGCAAAAGGCATCAAAATGTGCTTAAGAGCATGGCAACTGTTCTGCAAACAAATGTGGATAGGGAAATTACTTAAAATAACATAAAATACAGAAAAATTAAAAATAACAATCTGGAACTAGGAGTAGGAGGTTGAGGAGGCGGTGGATGGGTGGATGTGGCAGTGTAGGTTGACGTGGTGGTGTAGGTGGAAGCGGCGGTGAAGGAGGAATAGGTAGCCAACACTGATTTGTATAATTTTTTATTTTTAAATATTGGGACATATAACAAAATAAAACAAAGAATAAGTGCACTTGAGTACAAGAATGGATAGTTGAGGCTGGTATAAATGTCTATTCTGCACAAGGTATGGACAAGTCCTGTGGGATCCCTGCCTGGTTCATTTTAATAAAGGTAAGCTTGTCCACATTGGCCGTGGCCTGTGATAATGCTCTTTGCCGTACTAAACACACGTTAAGCTTTTCCACATTTGGGTCATGCTAACCCTGCCTTCTCAGGTCCTGGCGGTGCCCCAGTTGCGTTGGCGACCTCTTCCTTCTCCTCTGCTATCGACTTGTGCTTCCACTGTGCCCCCTCTGTCAGGTGGGAATGCCATCATCAGCGTGCGCTTATAGTCGCACATCTTCCGATCAGTAACAGATGTTTTCACTAAATTTAGTTCCCTGGGTTCATGTCACCCAGCAATAGAACAGAGGATTTGGAGAGATTTAGGCCCCTGTCACCCAGGCACAGCAGGGGTTCATTCACGGCAAAAGGGGGTTCATGTCACCCAGCAATAGAACAGAGGATTTTGAGAGATTTAGGCCCCTGTCACCCAGGCACAGCAGGGGTTTGTATACGCCAAAAATGGTAAAATATCACCCAACATTTGAAAATAAGAATTTTTTCAATTTAGGGCACTAAAATTGGCACTTTTTTTTAATTAAAATGGCTCTAAAATGGTCCTTGAAAAGGTTTGAGGGATGTAAAAGGCAGTAAAATGTGCTTAAGTGTATGGCAAGTGCTCTGCAAACAAATGTGGATAGGGAAATAACTTAAAATGAAATAAAATAGCTAAAAATTACAAATTATTAACCTGCAACTCAGAGAAGGAGGTGGATATGGAGTCGGAGGTTGAGGAGGAGGAGGTAGCCAACAATGTTTTTTTATTTATGTTTTATTGGGGTAGGTAGCCCCAAAATATTGGGACAAATAAAAAAAAAGAAAACAAAGAATCATTGCACTTGACTTGAGTACAAGGATGGATGGTTGAGGCTGTTAAAACTGTCTATTCTGCACAAGGTACAGACAAGTCTTGTGGGATCCAAGCCTGGTTCATTTTAATGAACGTGAGCTTGTCCACATTGGCTGTGGACAGGCGGCTGCGTCTGTCTGTAATGACGCCTCCTGCCATGCTAAATACACGTTCAGAGAGTACACTGGCTGCAGGGCAGGCGAGCACCTCCAAGGCATACAGGGCAAGCTCTGGCCATGTGGACAATTTGGAGACCCAGAAGTTGAATGGGGCAGAACCATCAGTCAGTACGTGTAGTCGTGTGCACAGGTACTGTTCCACCATGTTGTTCAAATGCTGCCTCCTGCTAACACGCTCCATATCAGCAGTTGGGGCCGGTTGTTGCGGCGAGGTGACAAAGCTTTTCCACATGTCAGCCATGCTAACCCTGCCTTCTGAGGTGCTGGCGCTGACACAGCTGCATTGGCGACCTCTTCCTCCTCCCCTGCCTTCGCCTCGTGCTTCCACTTGTCCCCCGGCGTCAGTCGGGATTGCTCTTAGGAGCGCGTCTACCAGCGTGCGCCTGTAGTCGCGCATCTTCCGATCACGCTCCAGTGAGGGAATTAAGGACGGCACATTGTCTTTGTAACGGGGATCCAGCAGGGTGGCCACCCAGTAGTCAGCACACGTTAAAATGTGGGCAACTCTGCAGTCGTTGCGCAGGCACTGCAGCATGTAGTCGCTCATGTGTGCCAGGCTGCCCAGAGGTAAGGACAAGCTGTCCTCTGTGGGAGTCGTATCATCTGCGTCCTCCGTATCCCCCCAGCCACAAACCAGTGATGGGCCCGAGCTGCATTGGATGCCACCCCGCTGTGAACATGCTTCATCCCCATCCTCATCCTCCTCGTCCTCCAGTAGTGGGCCCTGGCTGGCCAAATTTGTACCTGGCATCTGCTGTTGCAAAAATCCTCTTTCTGAGCCACTTCTAAAAGACTGGCCTGAAAGTGTTAGAGATGACCCCTCTTCCTCCTCCTCGTCCTGGGCCACATCCTCTTCCATCATCGCCCTAAGTGTTTTCTCAAGAAGACATAGAATTGGTATTGTAACGCTGATAACGGCATCATCGCCACTGGCCATGTTGGTGGAGTACTCGAAACAGGGCACACAGGTCTCGCATGGAGGCCCAGTCATTGGTGGTGAAGTGGTGCTGTTCCGCAGTGCGACTCACCCGTGTGTGCTGCAGCTGAAACTCCACTATGGCCTGCTGCTGCTCGCAGAGTCTCTCCAGCATGTGCAAGGTGGAGTCCACCTGGTGGGCACGTCGCATATGAGGCGGTGAGCGGGAAGGCTGAAGTTACGCTGTAGAGCAGACAGCCGAGAGGCGGCAGGATGAGAATGCCGGAAGCGTGAACAGACGGCCCGCACTTTATGCAGCAGCTCTGACATGTCGGGGTAGTTGTGAATGAATTTCTGCACCACCAAATTCAGCACATGCGCCAGGCAAGGGATGCGCGTCAAACCGGCTAGTCCCAGAGCTGCAACGAGATTTCGCCCATTATCGCACACCACCAGGCCGGGCTTGAGGCCCACTGGCAGCAACCACTCGTCGGTCTGTTGTTCTATACCCCGCCACAACTCCTGCGCGGTGTGGGGCCTGTCCCCCAAACACATAAAGTTTCAGAACGGACTGCTGAGGTTTACCCCTGGCTGTGCTGAAGTTGGTGGTGAAGGTCTGTCGCTGACCGGATGAGGAGGTGGTAGAAGAGGAGGAGGAAGCCGAGTAGGAGGCAACAGGAGGCAAAGAATGATGCCCTTGGAATTAAGGCAGAATATTAGGATTAGACGACGCAACCCGCGATTGCGTCGTCTAATCCTAATATTCTGCCTTAATTCCAACCGGCGCCCATTTTATACTTATATATATGTGTGCATATGTTTAGATACTTATACTTATATGCTTATATATATTTTATATTATATTATATATATTTTTTATTTGTTATGTTTTGTTTTTACAATTCATACCTAGCTCTCAACCTTTATTTATTGACTTCTTATAGCATTAACTGCTTTGAATCTACGTATTTATGTACCCTTTTATTCAGTCACGACCTCATGACTCATGACGGTCATGTTATCACTTTTATTACTATCATTACTCGTGACGGTCATGTTACCACTACTTTTTATCCAGTAATATCTTTTTTTACCGGACATTTCTGTAACCTGAGGCACACCTGTGTGTTTCTAATTTGTGTGATTTTTTGTATATGTTGTTTTAGACTTGAAAAAGGGGTCCGCAGAACCCCGAAACGAGTTGTCACTGTAACAATAATAAAAAAAACTATTGGTTTATAAAAATACTCTGGTTGCGTTTTTTGCGCCTACGGTCCACCCCTCCACTCGACCCCCGGTCCAGTGGAAATATACCCTACACAGAGCTAGAGGCAGAGGTCGAAAACATCAAGGCCAAAATGTCTGACCTTGAAGACAGGAGTAGGCACAACAACATAAAGCTGAGAGGGATCCCGGAATCGGTGACCCCTAGAGAAATTCCTGAATATGTGCGGTCTCTTCTGAATGCAGTGCTACCAGACTGCCCTGACAGGGACTTGGAGATTGACAGGGCTCATCGTGTACCTAGACCGCGTCATCTGGAAAAATCAGTGCCACGAGATGTACTAGCCAGAGTGCACTTTTTCAGGATCAAAGAACAGCTGCTGGCTTCTGCGAGGAAAAATGGAGGCCTCCCAGCACCATTCCATAAAGTTCTCTTGTTCGCGGACTTATCTGCAGCAACATTGCGACTAAGAAGAGCTTTCTCACCCATAACGTCAGCCCTTAGAAGCGCGGAAATACCGTACCGCTGGGGCTTCCCGGTACGCCTGCTAATCCATCATGGCGGGGCCTTCCATGCTACCAAATCCCTGGAAGAGGGACTGGCGCTCTTACAAAGCTAGAACATACCAGTATCCGCAACAGATAAAGCTCAACATCATGCTCCAGCCAAAGTCCGTAAAGACTGGTCAAGAGTTCGCTGAATCCAGTTTTATTCGGGGCGAGTACACCTCGCCTCCAGGTGCTGTACGTACGGGCTCTGTCACCCTAACCTACCTTTGTGTTTTCCTAGGTTTCAGACGGGACATTTGCCCTATCTTTTGTATTGAGCCTCTTTTAGGCTCACTATGTTACTTGTTGGTTTGATTTTGCTGCCTTTCCTTCAGTGTTTTTTGGGGCTAAAATCCTTAGTAGTTCATACAATGCATGTACTTACTTGTGCTGCCTATGTCCGGGAGACACAGGCGTATTTGCTGGGAGACGTTCTGTGTCTGGTATCTCTCTTATTGCCCACTAATGTGAAAATATTGTTTATTCTGATATATAATGGTAATAACATTTGCTAGCCTAAGTGCCAATGGTTTAAATAGTCCTATGCGCAAAGCACATATGTGGAAAGAGTCAAAGGTGTTGAAGTGTGATATCTTGGGGATACAGGAAACACATTTGCTTCAGCGTGACGCTTTTAGGCTGAAACATCCGCAGTTCCCTCACACATTTCAATCACACTTTCACTCTAAAGCCAGGGGAGTCATGTTAGCCATAAAAAACACAGTAGCGTTTACCCATATAGCGGACCACGCTGTAACGGTCACGTCCACACACACACAGGGAGAAGAATAGTGACCACTGCGCTCCACCCTCACCCCTGGCCCTGCCTACTTGCCTCACGAGTCCTGATGACAGGGGACAACTGAACGACAGTCCCTAACTTAGGATATGTGCGGGGAAGACAGACAAGACAAAATACAGAACATGAACGGACCGGGTCAGAACCAAGAGAGCTACGCAGTACAAAGGATTAAGCAAAGAATGGTCAGGAGAAGCCGGGGTCAAATACCAGGAGAGCAGTGAAGTACAAGAGGAGTCCTAAGAGAGTAGTCAGGTGGGAGCCGAGGTCACAATACCAGAATGGATGCGCAGTACAGGAGGAGCAGGCAAAGGATCGTCAGGGAACAGGATCAGGTAAGCATTCAGTAGTCCAACAAATAGCCAGGAACCTAGAAATTAACAGGCAACCTGTAGCCAGCAGGCTGCCTGTATTTTTAGTGGGGAGTGAGGGTCATGTGACGTGGCCAGCGTCACATGACCGACAGACCAACCAGTCGAGCGCCGAGTGATCAGCTCGGCGCTCAAGGCAGACTAGGAGCAGGGAGCCACCCAGCTAGTAAAGCCGCCCTGGGAATGAGGTCAAACACAGATCCTCATTCCCAAAGCTAAGCAACAGGTCTGCGGGCAATGGGGGACCGAGTGCACCTTCGGAACACCGTGACAGTCCCCCCATTTTTTACGAGGGTCCACCGGACCCAAGACTTCAGGCGATGGCTTTACAGGGTGTTCTAAATGAAATTTACGAACAAGTCTAGGAGCATGAACCTCCCTGGCAGGTACCCAAGATCTCTCTTCAGGTCCATACCCCTTCCAGTGAATCAGGTACTGCAAGGAATTACGCACCTTCCTGACATCCACTATTTTAGACACCACATACTCGACAGCATCATTAACAAGAACCGGCGGAGGCGAGGCTTTTGATGGTACTACCGGTTCAAAATATTTTTTAAGCAGAGATTTATGGAACACATTATGAATGTGGAATGACTCGGGCAGCTCCAACCTAAACGATACCGGCTTAATCACTTCCGTGATCTTATATGGTCCAATAAAACGAGGAGAAAATTTTCTAGAAGCTACCTTGAGAGATAGATTCTTGGAGGACAACCATACTTTATCCCCAACCTGAAAGTTCACCCCCCTTGAACGTCTCCTATCGGCCTTGAGTTTTTGAGAATTTTGAGCCTTTTCTAGCTTCGATTGAACCCGGGCCCAAACTGTGCACAGTTCGGAGGAGAGTTTATCCGCTTCAGAGTTAGAGGAGGAGACGGACGACCCAGAATGAAAACGGGGATGAAAACCATGGTTACAAAAGAAAGGAGAGACCCCAGCAGAAGAATTGACCCGGTTATTCAAAGTGAATTCAGCCAACGGAAAAAATTTGACCCATAATTGCTGGTCATCAGCAACATACAACCTCAAGAATTGTTCGTCAGACTGATTATGGCGTTCAGTCTGCCCATTACTCTCAGGATGGTAGGCGGAAGAAAAAGACAATGAAATTTTACATCTTTGACAGAAGGCCCTCCAGAATTTGGACACAAACTGCACACCCCTGTCAGAAACAATATTTTCCGGGATGCCATGTAAACGAACAATCTCTCACAAAAATAGACGCCAGGGTTTTAGCATTCGGAAGTTTAGACAGGGGAATAAAATGAACCATCTTGCTAAACCTATCGACTACTACCCAAACCACAGTCTTACCCTCCGCCAGCGCTAGGTCAGTTATAAAGTCCATCGAGATATGGGACCAGGGTCTACTGGGAATGGGTAGGGGTCGTAGGTTACCAGCAGGGCGTGTCCTAGGTGTCTTAGACCTGGCACAAACCTCACAGGCTGACACGTAGGACTTGACATCCCTGGTCAGAGTGGGCCACCAATAAGTTCTAGAAATCAGATCCTTAGTGCCCTCAAAACCCGGATGTCCACAAAAGGCAGAATCGTGAAATTGTACAGGAACAAACAACTTATCTTTTGGGGTGGATGCCGGTGCCAGATGTTGTTCAGCCTTAATGAGGGGCCGAGATATCCTGGGTTAGAGCCGCTAAGAAGATGTTTGCTGGTAGGATGGATTCAGGCGGCATCTCAGTGGGTTAAAAAGCATGGAAGCTCCGAGATAATGCGTCTGCCTTCACATTTTTACTTTCCGGCCTGAACGTAATGGAGAAATCAAAACGGGTAAAAAACAGACCCCATCGGGCTTGTCGGGGATTCAACCTCTTAGCCGACTCGAGAAACATTAGGTTTTTATGATCAGTGACAACAGTTACTCGATGCCTTGCCCCCTCCAAAAAATGCCTCCACTCCTCAAATGCCCATTTAATAGCCAGCAGCTCCCTATTCCCTATGTCGTAGTTTCTCTCAGTGGGAGAGAATTTCCTGGAGAAGAAGGCACATGGTCTCAGGTTAGTGAGGCTAGCAGGACCTTGTGAAAGGACTGCTCCTGCGC
Organism: Bufo bufo; assembly: GCF_905171765.1. NCBI lineage: Eukaryota > Metazoa > Chordata > Amphibia > Anura > Bufonidae > Bufo > Bufo bufo. The sequence continues at coordinate 23,729,789 of NC_053389.1, read as the reverse complement.
CGTCCTCGGACGCATCCACCTCCACAATAAAGGGTCTCTCCTGATCAGGCTGGATCAGAATGGGGGCGCTACTAAATGCCTTTTTTAAGGTTTCAAATGAAGAGATGGCCTTGGTAGACCAATTCTCCAAATCTACCCCTTTCTTAGTAAGGTCGGTCAATGGCTTAGCAATTACAGAAAAATTCATGATAAATTTACGATAGTAATTAGCGAAACCCAAAAACCGTTGTAAAGCCTTTAAGGATGAAGGCCTTACCCATTCCTTAATTGCTAAAACATTACCAGGATCCATCTTAAAGGCGTGAGGAGTCAAAACATGCCCTAGAAACAGTATCTCCTGTACACCAAAGACACATTTCTCTTGTTTAGCGGATAGCTGGTTCTCCGTCAACACCTCTAATACTTGTTTGACATGAGACACATGAGATTCGAAATCAGGAGAGAAAATCAAAATGTCATCAAGATAGACAATAATAAATTTACCTAAGAACTCCCTGAGAATATCGTTCATTAACCACTTAAGGACCACAGGTTTATACCCCCCTAGTGACCAGGCCCTTTTTTACAAATCGGCACTCCACAACTTTAGCAGTTTATTGCTCGGTCATGCAACTTACCACCCAAATGAATTTTACCTCCTTTTCTTCCCACTAATAGAGCTTTCATTTGGTGGTATTTCATTGCTGCTGACATTTTTACTTTTTTTGTTATTAATCGAAATTTTTCATGACATTTTTCACTTTCAGTTGTAAAATTTTTCAAAAAAAATGACATCTATATATACATTTTTCTCTAAATTTATTGTTCTACATGTCTTTGATAAAAAGAAATGTTTGGGGGAAAAAAAATGGTTTGGGTAAAAGTTATAGCGTTTACAAACTATGGTACAAAAATGTGAATTTCCGCTTTTTGAAGCAGCTCTGACTTTCTGAGCACCTGTCATGTTTCCTGAGGTTCTACAATGCCCACACAGTAGAAAACCCCCACAAATGACCCCATTTTGGAAACTAGACACCCTAAGGTATTCGCTGATGGGCATAGTGAGTTCATAGAACTTTTTATTTTTTGTCACAAGTTAGCGGAAAATGATGAATTTTTTATTTTTTCTTACAAAGTCTCATATTCCACTAACTTGTGACAAAAAATAAAAACTTCCATGAACTCACTATGCCCATCACGAAATACCTTGGGGTGTCTTCTTTCCAAAATGGGGTCACTTGTGGGGTAGTTATACTGCCCTGGCAATTTAGGGGCCCTAATGCGTGCAAAGTAGTTTGAAATCAAAATCTGTAAAAAATGGCCTGTGAAATCCGAAAGGTGCTCTTTGAAATGTGGGCCCATTTGCCCCTAAAATGCCAGGGCAGTATAACTACCCCACAAGTGACCCCATTTTGGAAAGAAGACACCCCAAGGTATTTCATGAAGGGCATAGTGAGTTCATGGAAGTTTTTATTTTTTGTCACAAGTTAGTGGAATATGAGACTTTGTAAGAAAAAAAAAACAAAAGAAAAAAAACATAATTTTCCGCTAACTTGTGACAAAAAAGAAAAAATTCTAGGAACTCGCCATGCCCCTCACGGAATACCTTGGGCTGTCTTCTTTCCAAAATGGGGTCACTTGTGGGGTAGTTATACTGCCCTGGCATTTTAGGGGCCCAAATGCGTGCAAATTAGTTTGAAATCAAAATCTGTAAAAAATGCCCTGTGAAATCCGAAAGGTGCTCTTTGGAATGTGGGCCCCTTTGCCCACCTAGGCTGCAAAAAATTGTCACACATCTGGTATCGCCGTACTCAGGGCAATGTGTTTTGGGGTGTCTTTTTACATATACCCATGCTGGGTGAGAGAAATATCTTGGCAAAAGACAACTTTTCCCATTTTTTTATACAAATTTGGCATTTGACCAAGATATTTATCTCACCCAGCATGGGTATATGTAAAATGACACCCCAAAACACATTCCCCAACTTCTCCTGAGTACGGCGATACCACATGTGTGACACTTTTTTGCAGCCTAGATGCGCAAAGGGGCCCACATTCCTTTTAGGAGGGCATTTTTAGACATTTGGATCCCAGACTTCTTCGCACACTTTAGGGCCCCTAAAATGCCAGGGCAGTATAAATACCCCACATGTGACCCCATTTTGGAAAGAAGACACCCCAAGGTAATCAATGAGGGGCATGGCGAGTTCATAGAAATTTATTTTTTTTGGCACAAGTTAGCGGAAATTGATTTTTTTTGTTTTTTCTCACAAAGTCTCCCTTTCCGCTAACTTGGGACAAAAATTTCAATCTTTCATGGACTCAATATGCCCCTCAGCGAATACCTTGGGGTGTCTTCTTTCCAAAATGGGGTCATTTGTGGGGTGTTTGTACTGCCCTGTCATTTGAGGGTCTCCGCAGTCATTACATGTATGGCCAGCATTAGGAGTTTCTGCTATTCTCCTTATATTGAGCATACAGGTAATGAGATTTTTTTTTTTCCGTTCAGCCTCTGGGCTGAAAGAAAAAATGAACGGCACAGATTTCTTCATTCGCATCGATCAATGTGGATGAAAAAATCTCTGCCAAAAAAAAAAGGAGTGGAAAGGCGTCTGCCAGGACATAGGTGCTCCGCCCAACATCCATACCCACTTAGCTCGTATGCCCTGGCAAACCAGATTTCTCCATTCACATCAATCGATGTGGATGAATAAATCATTGCCGGGATTTTTTTTTTTTTTTATATATATACAAAGTGTTTGCCAAAACATATGAACACCGCCGCCTCCTCAGCTCATATGCCTCGGCAAACGTATCTTTTACTGCAGAGGAGAAATCTCGTCTTGCAGCGCCGCATACACCGACTTGTGTGTAATCTGACAGCAGCGCAATGCTTCTGTCAGAATGCACATCAGTGCTGCAGCTGCTTGATCGCTTGGTCCACCTAGAAGGTAAAAAAAAAAAAAAAAACAGGCCGCAACGCAATAAATTTATTAACATTAACTTTAGAGAACATTAACTTTGATAAACTTTTGAAACAGAACAATAACTTTTTTGCTTACCGGTGATTTTTTTATTTTTTTTTACCTTTATAGGACAAACTCTCCTTCCTCATGGGACAATGTGCAAAGCGCAAATCGCCCAGAGATGTGGCGAAGTACATTATGCACTTTGTCCCAGGTGAAAGGAGAGGTTTGTGGCAGCTCTGTGTGAAAGGGCCCTAAGACCCCTGTGTGCCTGTCCTGTGTGACGCAATCCCTACACTAATAGTGTACCTGAGTGTGGAACTTACGGAAACACTCCCCTATGCATAGGGCAGGCTGGTCAGGACAGTCAGGACAAAAAAAGGTGGTGTCACGCCTTATTCCACCCCTGCTACAGAAGACACAACATCTTTTTCTTGGGGAACCTTGAGTTGGGGTACCAGGATAGACAGACGGGAAGTGTCTGCCATGTAGCCGGCTCACTACATCAGGGACTTGGGGCACGGATCCTCCTGGATACAGGAGTTCCGAAATGATCTCTTACTGGAATTTTAGGAAGGATCCTGTTCTCCCAGCCTTACTGTAGAGAACAAAACTATTATACATCGCCAATTGAATTAAATATACAGACACCTTCTTATACCAGCGTCTGGTGCGTCGGGAAACTAAATAGGGAGCCAACATCTGGTCATTGAAGTCCACCCCTCCCATGTGAAGGTTATAGTCGTGGACAGAGAGGGGTTTCACAATGACTCCAGTTGCCCTTTCAATTTGTACAGTCGTGTCTGCGTGAATGGTGGACAGAAGGTAAATGTCCCTCTTGTCCCTCCACTTCACCGCGAGCAGTTCTTGGTCACACAAGGCAGCCCTCTCCCCCGGTGCAAGTCGGGTACTAACGAGCCGTTGGGGGAAGCCCCGGCGACTAGGTCGCGCGGTGCCACAGCATTGAATTCCGACTAGATGTAAGTGCCGAAAGAGGGCCACGCTTGAGTAAAAATTGTCCACGTATAAGTGGTACCGCTTGTGGAGTAAGGGTGACACCAAGTCCCAGACAATCTTGCCACTGCTCCCCAGGTAGTCAAGACATCCGACCGGCTCCAGTTTTGAGTCTTTTCCCTCATAGACCCTAAAATGATATGTATAGCCTGTGGCCCTTTCACAGAGCTTATACAGTTTGACCCCATACCGGGCGCGCTTGCTGGGGATGTACTGTTTTATGGCAAGGCGCCCGATAAAATGTACTAGGGACTCGTCTATGCAGATGTTTTGATTAGGGGTATACGCATCTGCAAATCTGGATGACAAATGGTCTATGAGGGGCCGAATTTTATGGAGCCGGTCATAAGCAGGGTGGCCTCTTGGATGACAGGTGTTATTGTCAGCGAAATGCATAAAGCACATGATTACCTCAAAACGTGCCCTGGACATTGCAGCAGAGAACATGGGCATGTAATGTATTGGGTCTTTAGACCAATATGACCGCAATACATTTTTTTTAGTTAGACCCATGCTGAGGAGAAGGCCCAAGGATCGGGTACGCCTGACCGTAGCAGGGACCTCTACCTCGTCATCTTCGCTAGCGGTTAGAGTGCCACTGCTGTCTACAGGTTCATATTCTGAACCACTGGATTCAGCGGATGAGGCGTCCCCATCGCTTTCATCCATCACGGCCAGAATCCTGTAGGCCTCTTCAGCGGAATACCCCTTGTTTGACATTTTGGGTTCACTAAATTTAGGGGGTATTCCTCTGAGACTACCCGGGAAAAAGAGCAAACCTACCTAGTAAAAAGGAGTGCTTGCGAAGTAAAGCTGCGTTCGCTAATAAAGATCCAAAAAGCTCAAAAGTGATCTTTATAGCGGTGCAGCGATTTTACAGTGTTTTTGCAGTGATCAGAAAAAAAAAATTTATGTCACTGCGGCGGGGCGGACTGAACGCAAGTGTGCGCACAAGATCAGGCCTGATCGGGCGAACACTGCGTTTTTTGTAGAACCTAAGGTGATTCTAGGTGCTAAATAAGGGGTTAATAAATGACAGGGTAATATCTAATGTGTAGTGTGGTGATTTGGTGCTACTTACAGAGCTGCCTGTGTCCTCTGGTGGTCGATCCAAGCAAAAGGGACCACCAGAGGAGCAGGTAGCAGTTATATCAGACGCTATTTTCAAAATAGCGTCTGACATGCCTCTTTCATTGGTCGATTCAAAAATCCACAGCCTGCCAGCCAATGATCGCGGCCGGCAGGCTGTAGATGAACTTGTGCACTATGCGATCCTGTGAACGCGTGCTCCTGTGTGCGCGCGTTCACAGGAAATCTCGGCTCACGCGAGATGACGCCAATCGGCGTTAGTGTAGCCTGAGAGCGCAGCAGCAATGACGACTTTCGGCGTTAGTGTTGCGGGAAGTGGTTAAATGGTTTTTGTATTGACCCGGAAAAAGTCCAAGCTGTGTTGGACTGGGATCGACCAGAAAATCTGAAGGCACTCATGCGATTTCTGGGGTTCACCAACTACTACCATAAATTTTTCTTGAATTACTCTACTGTTGTTAAACCATTGACTGATATGACTAAGAAAGGTGCAGATTTCTCAGTCTGGTCTGATGCGGCATTGCAAGCCTTTTTAGCGGTAAAGGAATGTTTTGCTTCTGCTCCTATACTGGTGCAACCTGATGTGTCACAACCATTCATTGTCGAAGTTGACGCATCCGAGGTGCGGGTTGGAGCGGTCTTTTCGCAGGGTCCTTCTCCTAGCAAATGGCAGCCGTGTGCTTTTTTCTCTAAAAAACTCTCTACTGCCGAAAGAAATTATGATGTAGGTAACAAAGAGTTGCTCGCTATTAAGCTGGCTTTTGAGGAATGGCGTCATTGGTTGGAAGGAGCGATTCATCCTATTACGGTAATTACTGATCACAAAAATCTGGCCTATTTGGTGTCGGCTAAACGTCAGAACCCAAGGCATGCTGTCACTACCAGAACTTTGAGACGTTCTCACAGCTCTGTTTCTCCACCCCTGTGATGATGTCACTACTAGAGCTTGGAGGAGTTCTCACTGCTCTGTTTCTCCGCCCCTGTGATGTGGTTTTTACTTTCTGTTTCCTTCCTCCCAGCTGTTCCTCCTGCGTTTGATTTCCCTGCCTTTAAATCATCCCTCCTCCTTTGTAGGGTGTGGATTATATTTCTCATTTGAGTTGTAGCTCTTGCTTGAGTATCTTCACTTGTAAGCTATCATTTCACTGGACCTGTGTTCTGCTGCAGCAAGTACTCCGGATATTGCCAGCTGTCTTTGGATCCGTCTTCTCTGCTGCTGCAGCTCCTTCAGCTAAGTGTGCAGACATTGTAGTGTATCTGTTTATTTTCTGACTGGATCTGAGGCGACCACGGTTCCCTCCATATACTGAGCAGGGCACCGGTGGCCGTGCCCCTTCCACTATTGTAGGAGTTACAGTGGTCATCAGTCTTAGGTACGCGGGCATGCCTCGTTCCACCATTTGGATCCGGGCATGTGCTTTAGCAGCATAGGGAGAGCTTTGAGGGTCTGACAGGGGTCACCCTTTATCCTCCCTAGTTTGGGTCCGGTCAGTAGCTCTATTTACTGTGTATGCTCTTGTTGCTCACATACAGCCGTGACACAGGCTAGATGGTCGCTGTTTTTTACCAGATTTAATTTCGTTGTCACCTATCGCCCTGGGGTTAAGAACGTCAAGGCGGATGCTTTGTCGCTTAGCTTTCCAAGGGGGGGGGGGGGGTGCGGTGATTCAGAGGATCTTGGCCCGATATTAGCTGATGAGGTGGTTGTATCCACCCTTTATCCTGAACTGGAGGCAGAGGTGTTTTGGGCCCATAGAGATGCACCTGATTCTTGTCCTACGGCACAAGGTGTTTAAGGAACATCACAGTACTGTTCTTACGGGACACCCTTAGAGCAGATCCATGGTTGATCTCATTTCCTGGAGATTCTGGTAGCCAGGGTTGCGTAAATGTGTTGAGGGTTATGTGTGAGCTTGTGAGACTTGTGCGCGTGCCAAGGTGACACATACTCAGCCTTCAGGATCTCTACTTCCCTTGTCTATCCTGTCCCGACCGTGGACTCATTTGTTCCTTCTCTTCGGCTTTTTATCCTCAGTCGAATAGGACAGACTGAATACAGAATACACTAACCATAATCTGGAGACTTATTTGAGATGTTTTGTCTCAGAGAATCAGGAGGAGTGGTCATTTTTGTTGTTGGCCGAGTTTGCCATAAATAACCGTAGACAGGAGTCCACTGATAAATTACAGTTTTTTGGAGTATATGGGTTCCATCCGCAGTTTGGCACATTTTTGGGTACTGAGACTTCTGGTATACCGGAAGAGTAAAGTTTTTCCTCTTCGTTGTCATCTATCTGGCAGAAAATTCTAAACAATTTAAAAAAGATGGGCAAAAAGTATAAACGTATGGCTGACAAGAGATGTATGAGTGGTCTGGACCTGAGAGTGGGTGATTCTGTGTGGCTGTCCACAAGATAAAATAAGTTGAGCCCAAGCTTTATTGGGCCATATAAGAATTCTGCTATTATTAATCTGGTTGCCTTTTGGCTTCTTGACCTTCCTCAGGCTTTAAAAATTCATAATGTCTTTCACAAGTCATTGCTGAAAAGATATGTCGAACCGGCTAAACCGTCCTCTTTACCTCCTGCTCCTGTCTTGGTGGACAGTAATCTTGAATTTCAGATTGCCAGGATAGTGAAGTCACAAATTCTTCGTAGATCTCTTCAGTACCTTGTGCACTGGAAAGTTACGGTTCAGAGGAAAGAATGTGGGTTCCAGCGGCTGACGTTAATGCCAGTCACCTTGTGAAGGGCTTTAACACGGCGCATCCTGATAAAGACGGCCATGGGTGTCCGGAGATCTCCCGTAGAAGAGGGAGTACTGTCATGGCCCCTCCCATGACAGAGGTGAGAAGATTAGGGAGATTGGCAGCACGTGAGGCTGATAGTCTCTGTTCTCACCTTGCAGTTGTTGTTTAGTGATGACCACACCCCTTGTCACACCCCTTTCCTGCTTGGTGTTTGTTGAGCTGGTGTGTTGTTCTTGTGGATCACCGGCTTCTCCATTCCCTCTTTAAAGATAAGTGCTTTTGTTGTGCATTTTGTTTTGACACTTTTGTGTGTTGTGTTTCTAGGCCTCAGGGAGAAGCTGGGACCTTCATCTGGGAAAGAACCAGTAGTCTCATTTCGTGACACCATTCCTAGGGCTTCCAGGGTCTCCAGGGCCTAGCTTACAGTGTATGAGTTTCTCCACTATCAGGCTCTACTCATACTGGCAGGAGTCCGTGAGAGATCTAGGGATTCCTAGGAGGTCACCATCCCTCTTTCTTAGCTTTGAGGTCTAGATTTATTTCCCTCTGTGTGTTTTATTGTGTTGTCCCCTCCCCATTACGTGTGACAGCCGTGCACTTTGGCAGACACCGACAGGCTCAACGACTGGCCCACCTTTTGTTCTACATGTGTGTGCAGGGCTGGTACTGCCTTTTGGAAAATAAATGACGGCTTGGGACTCTCCACCTCAGCTCGGCACAAGACATCAGTTCTCTGAAAAGTGCAGAGTCCACCCCTTGGAAAGAGACGGAGACTGCAGCACCAGCAAGTTGGACAGGAGCACATTCAGCATCTGCGCCATTGGATGAATGTACGCATACTGTTGTCTCTTGGCAATCGCTTCGGTGATCGATTGCTGACAGAATGAGCGATGAGGAGTAGGAGGAGGAGGATCAGGAGCATCGGGACCAGCAGATGATGGGAATGACAGACAGCTCCTTTCAGCTGAGATGGTGGAGCCTTGACTGCCTGAATCCTGGTGCATGCCACTGGGTGATGTAGCAGTTGCTACAGCAGGCTGGACCACCACATCGGAGCCACGGTTCGCCCAGACCACTGTATGGCGACACTGCATATGTGGACACAGGGCCGTAGTGCCAACATTGGCACCCTGGCCACTCTTCACCTTCTGCCCACATATTCTATGTATGGACACATTCACCTCCTTCAGCGACTTAAGAAAATACTGCCACACTGCCGAGTAGGTGATTTTATCCCCAACACTACGCACTGACTAATTGCTACTGCCACTGCCTCCATGAACCCCTGCACCGCTACTTCACAGGCAGGTAGGCTCCCGCGAAGAGGGTGGTCTACTCCTGCCAGGTTTGGCTTCCGACCTCCCACTGTTGCCACTCTGCTGACTCCTGGCCACGCTTGCGTCTTGTTGGCTTCTTCGCTTGTTCACGGGCAAGCTGCCACCCTCTTCTCCCGATTATGATGAAGCCCCTTCATCACCCGGCACCCAAGTGCGATCAGCTACATCATCATCATCAAGTACTGTCGGCACATCACTGATGTCCTCCTCAACCGTCTCTGGGTCAGGAGCTTGACCACTCACAACAGCAGCTCCCACGCCACTGTCCTCATCACTACTTGCCCGCCTAGCGGATTAAGCAGTGAATGTCTCCTCCAGATCTTGGCTGGGCAGTAGCTCTAGTACTTTGTCCTCGCTGTATAGTGAAGCTGAGCCCACAGCATACATTACTTCTCTGGCTGAGGGAACAGAAAAGGACAGAGGCAGGTTGAGGACAGGTGAGGGAACAGGGCCTGTTCCCGGGCCATGCCAACCAAGGGTTGTTTCTGACGAACCCACCGACTCTTGGCTGGGGGTGTCTGATGTCACTTGCGATGAAGTCGAAGATCGAGTCAACCATTCAAGAACCGCTGGTTTGCTGGTCAAGACACAACCGCTAGCTGACACTGGGAGCTCAGGCCTCTCGAAGTGACCCTTGCTGCCATGGCCCCTTACTCTGCTGCGACCTCTGCCTGTGCATGAAACATTTAGGCTTCTGACACTCCCCTGTGCAGAGCCTGGCACTTCTCTGTCTAACATACTGTGAGATCAAATAAATAAATTAAAAGGAAATCAAAACACCCCACAAAAGCTGTTACTACAGATAACTGCACTGCTGAGCAGGAAATATATTTTTTCTTTTTCCACTAAAACATCCCACAAAAACCTTTACTACAGATAACTTCACCGCTAAGTGGCAGATCTAATTTTTATTTTTTCCGCTAAAACACCCCACAAAAGGCTTAACAAGAAATAACTGCACCGCTAAGCGGCAAATGTATTTTTTCATTTTGCGCTTTTTGGCGAATGAAGTGGGGAATGAAGTGCGCAGGCACGGCAAATCTGTTGAACGGCGCTGGCGATGGCGCTAGATTTCTCACTAAGAGGAGGAAGTAATCACAAAAACCAAGGGTAGGCCAGAGGGGTGAAAGGGGAGGGGTTTTGTATGAAAAGCGACGAGGGGCCTGGGCTACGGCCGCATGAACGTCGCCCCTGGGCACCTTCTTAAGCTAATTAACATATTGAATACAAGTGTTTTTCTGAGAAAATCGGCGATGGACAGCAATATGGAAGGTAGCATTCTAATATGGGGAATGTAATGAAGATCCTGATGTTAGTGTTCTATAATGGTGATTTTAGGTGAAAGACTCCCTTTAAGACACCACTGCACTTCTTCCGGGGTCAGACAGGCCAATTTTAATGGGTAATTTACTTATACATGGGGATGAGCGAACCCGAACTGTATAGTTCGGGTTCGTACCGAATTTTGGGGTGTCCGTGACACGGACCCGAACCCGAACATTTTCATAAAAGTCCGGGTTCGAGTTCGGTGTTCGGCGCTTTCTTGGCGCTTTTTGAAAGGCTGCAAAGCAGCCAATCAACAAGCATCATAATACTTGCCCCAAGAGGCCATCACAGCCATGCCTTCTATTGGCATGGCTGTGATTGGCCAGTGCAGCATGTGACCCAGACTCTATATAAGCTTGGGTCACGTAGCGCTGCACGTCACTCTGCTGATACAAGCATAGGGAGAGGTTGCTGCTGCGACGTTAGGGCGAGATTAGGCAGTGATTAACTCCTCCAAAAGACTTCATTCAGTGATCGATCTACAGCTGTGGATCATTGAACTGCTGCTATTCAATTGCTCAGTGTTTTTAGGCTGCCCAGAGCGTTTTTCAGTCACTTTTTTCTGGGGTGATCGGCGGCCATCTTGTGGCTTGTGGTGCGCCAGCACAAGCTGCCACCAAGTGTATTTAACCATCAATAGTGTGGTTATTTTTTGCTATATCCTACATCAGGGTCAAGCTTTCATCAAGTGCATTTAACCATCAATAGTGTGGTTATTTTTTGGCCATATACTACATCAGGGGCAAGCTGAGCCTGTCCCCCAAGTGCATTTAACCATCAATAGTGTGGTTATTTTTTGCTATATCCTACATCAGGGTCAAGCTTTCATCAAGTGCATTTAACCATCAATAGTGTGGTTATTTTTTGGCCATATACTACATCAGGGGCAAGTTGAGCCTCTCACCCAGCGCCTAAAAAATAGGCCTCACATTTATATTCATCCAAATCTGTCATTACTGCGTTAGCTGGTCAAGTTATTTAGTGTCCGTCAAAGCACAGTTTTTGTTCTGGGTTGAAAAACAATTCCCAATTTTGCAATTCTCAAAATTAGTGGTTTCTGCTGTATCAGGCCTACTTTAAATCTATCCCTAAAAGGGTAGATTAGATTCAAGGTGCTTATAGGGTAATTCTCAAGAACTTCACACACACGCTACAGTGCAGATACAAGTCTAATTCTGTCCGTAAACGTATACCTGTCACCCAGCGCCTAAATAATTGTATTCAGCTAAATCTGTCATTACTGGTGTGTGTGTATTAGTGTAATACGGTACCTAAATAGATAGCCAGATAGTGTTAGGTGCCTGTAAAAAAGGCCTGAATTTGAATTCAATACATTGGCCCGAATAATATTTTTCTTATTGTGGTGAACGGTAACAATGAGGAAAACATCTATTAAGGGACGCGGACATGGTCGTGGTGGTGTTAGTGGACCCTCTGGTGCTGGGAGAGGACGTGGCCGTTCTGCCACAGCCACACGTCCTAGTGTACCAACTACCTCAGGTCCCAGTAGCCGCCAGAATTTACAGGGATATTTGGTGGGGCCCAATGCCGTTCTAAGGAAGGTAAGGCCTGAGCAGGTACAGGCATTAGTCAATTGGGTGGCCGACAGTGCATCCAGCACGTTCACATTATCTCCCACCCAGTCTTCTGCAGAAAGCGCACAGATGGCGCATGAAAACCAAGCCCATCAGTCTGTCACATCACCCCCATGCATATCAGGGAAACTGTCTGAGCCTCAAGTTATGCAGCAGTCTCTTATGCTGTTTGAAGACTCTGCTGGCAGGGTTTCCCAAGGGCATCCACCTAGCCCTTCCCCAGGGGGGGAAGAGATAGAAAGCATTAATGCACAACCACTTATGTTTCCTGATGATGAGGACATGGGAATACCACCTCAGCACGTCTCTGATGATGACGAAACACAGGTGCCAACTGCTGCGTCTTTCTGCAGTGTGCAGACTGAACAGGAGGAAAGGGATCAAGACTGGGTGGAAGACGATTCAGGGGACGATGAGGTCCTAGACCCCACATGGAATGAAGGTCGTGCCACTGACTTTCACAGTTTGGAGGAAGAGGCAGTGGTGAGACCGAGCCAACAGCGTAGCAAAAGAAAATGAGGGAGCAGTGGGCAAAAGCAGAACACCCGCCGCCAAGAGACTCCGCCTGCTACTGACCGCCGCCATCTGGTACCGAGCACCCCAAAAGCAGCTTCAAGGAGTTCCCTGGCATGGCACTTCTTCAAACAATGTGCTGACGACAAGACCCGAGTGGTTTGCACGCTGTGCCATCAGAGCCTGAAGCGAGGCATTAACGTTCTCAACCTTAGCACAACCTGCATGACCAGGCACCTGCATGCAAAGCATGAACTGCAATGGAGTAAACACCTTAAAAACAAGGAAGTCACTCAGGCTCCCCCTGCTACCTCTTCTGCTGCTGCCGCCTCGGCCTCTTCTGCTGCTGCGGCCGCCTCGGCCTCTTCTGCTGCTGCTGCCGCCGCCTTTGCCTCTTCCTACACCTCTGGAGGAACGTTGGCACCTGACGCCCAGCAAACATGGGATGTACCACCAACACCACCACCTGCGTCACCAAGCATCTCAACCATGTCACACGGCAGCGTTCAGCTCTCCATCTCACAAACATTTGAGAGAAAGCGTAAATTCCCACCTAGCCACCCTCGATCCCTGGCCCTGAATGCCAGCATTTCTAAACTACTGGCCTATGAAATGCTGTCATTTAGGCTGGTGGACACACACAGCTTCAAACAGCTCATGTCACTAGCTGTCCCACAGTATGTTGTTCCCAGCCGCCACTACTTCTCCAAGAGAGCCGTGCCTTCCCTGCACAACCAAGTATCCGATAAAATCAAGTGTGCACTGCGCAACGCCATCTGTGGCAAGGTCCACCTAACCACAGATACGTGGACCAGTAAGCACGGCCAGGGACGCTATATCTCCCTAACTGCACACTGGGTAAATGTAGTGGCGGCTGGGCCCCAGGCGGAGAGCTGTTTGGCGCACGTCCTTCCACCGCCAAGGATCGCAGGGCAACATTCTTTGCCTCCTGTCTCCTCCTCCTACTCAGCTTCCTCCTCCTCTTCTTCCACCTGCTCATCCAATCAGCCACACACCTTCACCACCAACTTCAGCACAGCCAGGGGTAAACGTCAGCAGGCCGTTCTGAAACTCATATGTTTGGGGGACAGGCCCCACACCGCACAGGAGTTGTGGCGGGGTATAGAACAACAGACCGACGAGTGGTTGCTGCCGGTGAGCCTCAAGCCTGGCCTGGTGGTGTGCGATAATGGGTGAAATCTCGTTGCAGCTCTGGGACTAGCCGGTTTGACGCACATCCCTTGCCTGGCGCATGTGCTGAATTTGGTGGTGCAGAAGTTCTTTCACAACTACCCCGACATGTCAGAGCTTCTGCATAAAGTGCGGGCCGTCTGTTCGCGCTTCCGGCGTTCACATCCTGCCGCTGCTCGCCTGTCTGCGCTACAGCGTAAATTCGGCCTTCCCGCTCACCGCCTCATATGCGACGTGCCCACCAGGTGGAACTCCCCCTTGCACATGCTGGACAGACCAGGCCATAGTGGAGTTTCAGCTGCAGCACGCACGGGTCAGTCGCACTGCGGATCAGCCCCACTTCACCACCAATGACTGGGCCTCCATGTGTGACCTGTGTGCCCTGTTGCGCTGTTTCGATAACTCCACCAACATGGCCAGTGGCGATGACGCCGTTATCAGCGTTACAATACCACTTCTATGTCTCCTTGAGAAAACACTTAGGGCGATGATGGAAGAGGAGGTGGCCCAGGAGGAGGAGAAGGAAGAGGGGTCATTTTTAGCACTTTCAGGCCAGTCTCTTCGAAGTGACTCAGAGGGAGGTTTTTTGCAACAGCAGAGGCCAGGTACAAATGTGGCCAGACAGGGCCCACTACTGGAGGACGAGGATGAGGAGGAGGTGGAGGAGGATGAGGATGAAGCAGGTTCACAGCGGGCTGGCACCCAACGCAGCTCGGGCCCATCACTGGTGCGTGGCTGGGGGGAAACGCAGGACGATGACGATACGCCTCCCACAGAGGACAGCTTGTCCTTACCTCTGGGCAGCCTGGCACACATGAGCGACTACATGCTGCAGTGCCTGCGCAATGACAGCAGAGTTGCCCACATTTTAACGTGTGCGGACTACTGGGTTGCCACCCTGCTGGATCCCCGGTACAAAGACAATGTGCCCACCTTACTTCATGCACTGGAACTTGATAGTAAGATGCGCGAGTACAAGCGCATGTTGGTAGACGCGCTACTGAGAGCATTCCCAAATGTCACAGGGGAACAAGTGGAAGCCCAAGGCGAAGGCAGAGGAGGAGCAAGAGGTCGCCAACGCAGCTGTGTCACGGCCAGCTCCTCTGAGAACAGGGTTAGCATGGCAGAGATGTGGAAAAGTTTTGTCACCACACCACAGCTAACTGCACCACCACCTGATATGGAACGTGTTAGCAGTAGGCAACATTTCAATAACATGGTGGAACAGTACCTGTGCACACCCCTCCACGTCCTGACTGATGGTTCGGCCCCATTCAACTTCTGGGTCTCCAAATTGTCCACGTGGCCAGAGCTAGCCTTTTATGCCTTGGAGGTGCTGGACTGCCCGGCGGCCAGCGCTTTGTCTGAACGTGTATTCAGCACGGCAGGGGGCGTCATTACAGACAAACGCAGCCGCCTGTCTACAGCCAATGTGGACAAGCTGACGTTCATAAAAATGAACCAGGCATGGATCCCACAGGACCTGTCCATCCCTTGTGCAGATTAGACATTAACTACCTCCCCTTAACATTATATTATTGTACTCCAGGGCACTTCCTCATTCAATCCTATTTTTATTTTCATTTTACCATTATATTGCGGGGCAACCCAAAGTTGAATGAACCTCTCCTCTGTCTGGGTGCCGGGGCCTAAAAATATCTGACAGTGGCCTGTTACAGTGGTGGGTGACATGAAGCCTGATTCTCTGCTATGACATGAAGACTGATTCTCTGCTGACATGAAGCCTGAATCTCTGTTATGGGACCTCTCTCCTCTGCATGGGTGCCTGGGCCTAAATATGTGACAGTGGCCTGTTCCAGTGGTGGGTGACGTGAAGCCTGATTCTCTGCTATGACATGAAGACTGATTCTCTGCTGACATGAAGCCTGAATCTCTGTTATGGGACCTCTCTCCTCTGCCTGGGTGCCTGGGCCTAAATATGTGACAATGGACTGTTCCAGTGGTGGGTGACGTGAAGCCTGATTCTCTGCTATGACATGAAGACTGAATCTCTGCTGACATGAAGCCTGAATCTCTGTTATGGGACCTCTCTCCTCTGTCTGGGTGCCGGGGCCTAAAAATATCTGACAGTGACCTGTTCCAGTGGTGGGTGACGTGAAGCCTGATTCTCTGCTATGACATAAAGACTGATTCTCTGCTGACATGAAGCCTGAATCTCTGTTATGGGACCTCTCTCCTCTGCCTGGATGCCTGGGCCTAAATATGTGACAATGGACTGTTCCAGTGGTGGGTGACGTGAAGCCTGATTCTCTGCTATGACATGAAGACTGATTCTCTGCTGACATGAAGCCTGAATCTCTGTTATGGGACCCCTCTCCTCTGCCTGGGTGCCTGGGCCTAAATATGTGACAGTGGCCTGTTCCAGTGGTGGGTGACGTGAAGCCTGATTCTCTGCTATGACATGAAGACTGATTCTCTGCTGACATGAAGCCTGAATCTCTGTTATGGGACCTCTCTCCTCTGTCTGGGTGCCGGGGCCGAAAAATATCTGACAGTGGCCTGTTCCAGTGGTGGGTGACATGAAGCCTGAATCTTGACATGAAGACTGATTCTCTGCTGACATGAAGCCAGATTCTCTGTTACGGGACCTCTCTCCTCTGCCTGGGTGCCTGGGCCTAAATATCTGACAATGGACTGTTCCAGTGTTGGGTGACGTAAAGCATGATTCTCTGCTATGACATGCAGACTGATTCTCTGCTGACATGAAGCCAGATTCTCTGTTACGGGACCTCTCTCCTCTGCCTGGGTGCCTGGGCCTAAATATCTGACAATGGACTGTTCCAGTGTTGGGTGACGTAAAGCATGATTCTCTGCTATGACATGCAGACTGATTCTCTGCTGACATGAAGCCATATTCTCTGTTACGGGACCTCTCTCCTCTGCCTGGGTGCCGGGGCCTAAATATATGACAATGGACTGTTACAGTAGTGGGTGACGTGAAGCCAGATTCTCTGCTATGGCATGAAGACTGATTCTCTGCTGATGTGAAGCCAGATTCTCTGCTATGGGACCTCTCTCCAATTGATATTGGTTAATTTTTATTTATTTTATTTTTATTTTAATTCATTTCCCTATCCACATTTGTTTGCAGGGGATTTACCTACATGTTGCTGCTTTTTGCAGCCCCCTAGCTCTTTCCTGGGCTGTTTTACAGCCTTTTTAGTGCCGAAAAGTTCGGGTCCCCATTGACTTCAATGGGGTTCGGGTTCGGGACGAAGTTCAGGTCGGGTTCGGATCCCGAACCCGAACATTTCCGGGAAGTTCGGCCGAACTTCTCGAACCCGAACATCCAGGTGTTCGCTTAACTCTACTTATACACTCTGCATTTTATCTGACAGTTTATTTTCCTCAGTGAATACAGTGGAGAAAAAAGCATATTTAATAGATTTGTTTTCTCCTCATCACTCTCTCATAACTCCTCCCTCGACACTCTGTAAAGAGCCAACGCTTTCAGGTTTAAACTTATTACCATTTATATAATTGAAGAATATTTTAGGGTTACTTTTACTCTCTTCGGCAATAAGTCTCTCTGACTCGAGCTTGTTTTTATTTGTCTTTTACATATACTATTGTTTTCCTTATAGTTTCAATGCTTCCTCGCTACCTTCCTGTTTAAGTTATTTAAATGCGTTTTTTTTGTCATTTATTGCTCACTTTACATTTCTATTTATCTACATTGTTTTTTTTTTTGTTCATCAAACTTTTAAATCCCATAAGGTATGTAACTCTCACCATCACATTTTCTGGCTACATTTTTATTTTTAAGGACGTGGAGTTCTACTAACGTGAGGCTACTTTTTGGAAGTTTAGTATTTTTGTTCCTCCCTGAAGAAACGCTCTTTTGAATGATAATTGGAAGGTTATTACTTTATGGTCACTATTTCCCAAGTGTCCCCCAACCTGCACGTCTGTTGTTCTGTCAGGTCTATTGGTTAATACTAAGTCCAGTATGGCCGTCCCTTTTAGTCAGGTAGGTCCTGAACCAGTTGGGAAAGGTAATTTTTTTTGTTTATTGCTAAAAACCTGTTTCCTTTATGAGATCCACAGGGTTTAGCTTCCTGGTCTATATCTGGAAATAGAGATAAGCAAATTTCTTAGAACCCACCATGGTGGGTTCTGGCCAAAACCATTAAAACATGTAAGGAGGACAAAAAGAGGGCGGGGGGGAAGGGGAGGGGGAGGAGGAGAGAGACAAGGGTATCTCTAACTCTCCTAAAGTAGTGGTCACTAAATATAGAGGCACATATAGATTGTTAATATACAGTGAAATCACTATAGATTGATGGAAGGGACTTGATGTAGAACCACACTTATGATAGTGTTATTAGCAGAACCCCCAGTAGAGGCAAATGTAAGGTAACAAGATAAACATAAATTGTAACAAGATAAACATAAACATAAATTGTAAATATGATGCAGTACATTAATACAGTATTATTGCAGAAGCTTGCATCACAAAAAAAGATCGTCAACCATCTCAACAACAGAACAAGAAATAAATACAATCTCCTCTGATACCCTGATTATCAATCTGTCAGGGATAACCCTATCTAGAGATGAAATGTCTATTCTGAGAAAGGGCCTGAGTTTTGTTCCTACTACGCGTTTTAACTGCTTTGATTGGATCAAGGACATAAATCTTTTTGCCAGAAAACTTTGTTGGCACAAGATTTTTGCCACATCTGACAAAAAAAAATGCTTGGAACTTGGCATAGATAGAGAAGATCTAGATAGTCTGGACAATCTTACAGACCTTCTAGATGATAATGAACGACCTAGTGGACATGGTCCATTTACCTCATTCAGAAACAAAAGCACTAAAATGCCACCTAAAACACTTAATGACGCGAATGTAGACATCTTCTTGACCTCAGTGACTCTTGACCTTGAAAAGTTGGAACATACTAGATCCAAGAAAAACCACGTATTCAGAAATGACAGCATTACAAAATCTCAGCAAAAATAAAAAAATTATAGTCAAACCCTCAGATAAGAGAGGAAACATTGTGATCCTCTCCCTCCAACAATATAGAGATATGTGTCGTACTCTCTTATCAGATACAAGAAGTTATGGAATTCTAAGGGGGGATCCAACCGCAATATATCTTGCTGAACTCTCTCAAATTCTACAGGGTGGCCTGCTTCATAAATGCATTGATAAAAAAGAATTTGATTTCTTATTACCAACCAATCCAAAAATAGCAACCTTTTATGGACTCCCTAAAGTTCATAAGGGGACGTTCCCGTTGAAAGGACGTCCCATAGTCTCGGGTATTGACAACCTTACCCAGCATATAGGGACCTATATCGATCAGATTCTCCGTCCTTTTGTCTCCGCCCTACATTCTTACCTCCGTGACACGACAGATCTAATTAAAAGATTAGAAGGCATCACGATGGAACCAAACAGTTGGTTTGCCTTGATAGATGTTGAGGCACTGTATACATCAATCCCCCATGACAAGGGTTTAAAAGCAGCAAAATATTTTCTCGATACCCGGTCCAGAGAGATGAGCCATCATAATAATTTTGTCCTGGAATTACTCCAGTATGTTTTAACACACAACTACTTTGTTTTTGAAGACCGGCTCTACCACCAGCTCAGGGGCACCGCTATGGGTAGCCTTTGTGCACCGACTTATGCTAATTTGCTCCTGGGCTGGTGGAAAGACCTGATAGTCTTCTCGGAAAACATGAGTGAGTGGACAAAACACATATGTCTCTGGTCCAGATTCATCGATGATGTTCTGCTTTTATGGTCAGGGACAGAGAAGGAATTCTATAAATTCATGGATAAATTAAATTCCAACTCTATAGGCCTCTACTTCACGTTTGAAATTCATCAGAACAGAATTACATTCTTGGATGTTACCCTGGAACGAGATGGGAATAACAATATTAAAACCACTTTATTTAGAAAAAAGACCTCTACAAATAGTCTTTTATGGTGGGAGAGTTTTCACCCCAAATCCCTTAAAAGGGGCATCCCCAAAGGCCAATTCCTGAGGGTGCGACGGAATTGCTCGGACCCTGAGACCTTCACACATGAGGCTTCTAAACTATTTAATCGTTTTAGGGAAAGGGGGTACCCCAGGCCCATGTCTCTATGAGGCCTGGAACTGGGCCAAATCAAGAGATCGATCCTCTCTACTCCAAATTAAAAAGAAAATAAGTACTACCAAAGAGCCCATCAGGATAATAGGCACTTTTGACTCTGAATCTCAACAAATTTGCGACATTTTGAGTCGCTATTGGTCTCTGATCAAAACAGACCCAGATCTAATTGGGGTTCTACCAGAAAACCCCTCCATTACATTCAGACGAGGTCGGAGTCTAGGGGATACTTTGGTGCACAGCCACCTTGTTCCACCAGAAACCAGTACTTGGCTCACTAATAGGCAAGTTGGCACTTTCAAATGTGGCAAGTGCAAAGCGTGCAGTTATATGTCCCAGGTAATACATTCAAAAACAGCTCTGATGATAAAATCTTCCACACTCGTAGTTTTGCTAATTGCAATACTACAGCAATGGTATATTTGGCCACTTGCACATGTGGTCTAAAATACGTAGGGAAGACTAAGAGGATGTTTAAAACCAGAATCTTGGAACATATTGGGGACATCCGTAATAGACGTGACAAACCCATCTCTCGCCATGTGTGGGCAAATCATGCCGGGGCTGCAGAGGTGGTCCACTTCTCCACAATTGAAGTCCTTAAACCCACCACCAGAAAAGGTGATGGAGACAAGCTTTTGAAACAAAAAGAATCCAAGTGGATTTTTAGACTTAATACCACAATACCAGCAGGATTGAATGAACACATTGACTTTGCGTGTTTCCTATAAAGAGGTTATATATATTTAATACTGGGGACAAATATACCAGTGGTACCATACCATAAATTATACAGGGATGAATTTCCCTGCAACGTATCTAAGCTATATTGTAGTTGAAATTTTGGACTCAAATAAATCTAATAGATTGAGGCGACTTGCCACGATAATCAGCAACATTTTTTGGTCAGTATAATATTATGCACTGGCATATATAGGGTGCTCATCTTTGCAACTCATTTCAATTTATTTAATCATGCATATTTTACTGTGCAAAAACAATAATAAAAACTAGAAACATAAAAAATAAAAAATAAAATTAAATAAATACTAATATTAAATGTTGATATATTCATGTTCAGGCATCTTATCATCTTATATTCATAGTTCTACTTGCATATGGCTAGGTTTGATAAAACGCAATCCAAACCATATTTAGAATCGCATCACACTATCACCACCGTGTCGATATGCAGAGCCTGGTCTCCAGGGACGCTGACACTAGTCACGTGACCGCATTGGAGCGGTCATGTGAACAACCTACCACTGACGTCACACTCATCGCATCGCAACTAACATGCAGCTATACAGGACTTTGGCCTCTATGGACGCCGCTGATGGTCACGTGACCGCATTCAGCGGTCATGTGATCTGTCCACCTCTGACCTTAGACCCGGAAGTCGGCTTTAAATACCGCTGCCATCAAGCCTCAGATGCTGTCCTGTCTCCATTAAGACTACAGGCACGCCGGGACACCGCATGTCTATAAAGGCATCCCTCCTGTGACTGCAATATCTTCTCCCCTCAGTCCGCCGCTGCATTGACCGTGAGGGGCTCCTTACAGGTCACGCAAGTATTGCTGGTCCCCTCACCCATTTGGATTGCTGGTGATGTATTTTTGTGATGCAAGCTTCTGCAATAATACTGTATTAATGTACTGCATCATATAGGTTGCCTTTCTTGATTTCTATATTAACCAAGAGAATACTTGCTAAACTGACATATCTAAACAATTTATGTTTATCTTGTTACCTTACATTTGCCTCTACTGGGGGTTCTGCTAATAACACTATCAAAAGTGTGGTTCTATATCAAGTCCCTTCAATCAATCTATAGTGATTTCACTGTATATTAACTATCTATATGTGGCTCTATATTTAGTGACCACTACTTTAGGAGAGTTAGAGATACCCTTGTCTCTCTCCTCCTCCCCCTCCCCTTCCCCCCCGCCCTCTTTTTGTCCTCCTTACATGTTTTAATGGTTTTGGTATAAGATACTCTGCTGTTTGTCGTTTATTTTGTCCCCTGAGGAGCCCCACATCAACCGGGCGAAACGCGTTGAGACGGTTAGCCTAGATATGTCCACATAACACTCTAGCTATTCTTCTCATTACTACAATTTTGCACTATTCATCTATGGGTGGTCTAGTTATCATTACACGGGGGGGGGGGGGGGGGGGTGTATTACTAACTTTGTTGTTGTTTTTTGTATTTGTATAGAATAGTCTGGACCTCTAGTTAGGAACAGTCTTAATTGTCACCTGTCCTAGGGCTCTCCAGGGAACATCAAGAGGCACGAGACACGGGATCGCCCCTATCGGGGTGGCTATTTCATTTCTAGGCAGGGTTACTAAAACAGGGTAAGCATTAGGGATATTGCCCCATTTTAGCCTATCAGAAATGTATCTGGCTGACCCTCTTGCTACCAAGGATACAATCACTATATAGCTATTTTGATTTCATTTTTTTCTTTATCTTTTTTGTCTATATTTAAAGGGTCCATTCTTTTAATAGTAATAAATTAAAGGTTATAAATTTTGGAATTATTGGTATTCCTGTGAAATCTGTTTACTAATTGACCTAATTCTACCATATTCCCTTGAACAGGGTTATGTTCAGTCTGTGATTATACTCAAAAAACCCTTGGCCTACTTCCGTTTCATTGATGACATCCTAATAATCTGGACCGACTCTGAACATGAACTGATAAAATTTCATGAACAATTAAACAAATTCCATCCCACCATAAACATGACCCTCAACTATTCCCACACAGAAGTCAGCTTTCTGGGCACCACCATAAAACTTCAAGACAGCTCAATACAGACATCCCTGTATCGGAAACCTATTGATCGGCCTACATACCTCAAATGGGACAGCTTCCACTCCAAACATATTAAAAAGTCCATCATCTATAGTCAAGCCATCAGATATAACCGAATCTGCTCCAGCCCATCAGACAGGGATGAGCATTTACAATATCTGAAAAGGACATTTTTACACCAGGGCTATCATCCTGCTTCAATTGAAGATCAGATCACAAGAGCCACCAAGATCCCCAGAAGTAAACTTCTCCAATACAATGAAAAGAAACAGAACCAGCGCATACCTCTGGTTGTGACCTACAACCCACAACTACAGGTACTGAGGAAAACTGCCAAAAAATTACATCATGTCCTACGTAAGGATGAACGACTAAAAACAATCTTCCTAGATCCCCCCTTACTAGCTTACCGACAATCTCCAAATCTAAGGAACATTCTGATCAGATCAAGTTCAAGGCCATGTACCACAGAAAAAGGAACACATCCCTGTAATATAAGAAGATGCAAAACCTGTTCCCATATCATGACAACAGATAAGATCCGGATCCCCAACACACAGCAGGACCATGATATAAAGTGTGGATGGAGGGGGCACACCAATAAGTACAAATAATCCAGGGAGTGGAGGCGGGTGGTTTAAAATGATACAAAACAAATAGACTCAAGGAAGAGTCAAAAGAACCACCCTATAAATGCACATCCAACAATGACCGTAGGTAAAAGTTTATATATGAAGTTTATTAGACAACTAAAACAGACAGACACATAAAAAAATTGTATACAATATGAACAGCGTGTCGGTAACAGAATACACTGCGTGCAGAATTATTAGGCAAATGAGTATTTTGACCACATCATCCTCTTTATGCATGTTGTCTTACTCCAAGCTGTATAGGCTCGAAAGCCTACTACCAATTAAGCATATTAGGTGATGTGCATCTCTGTAATGAGAAGGGGTGTGGTCTAATGACATCAACACCCTATATCAGGTGTGCATAATTATTAGGCAACTTCCTTTCCTTTGGCAAAATGGGTCAAAAGAAGGACTTGACAGGCTCAGAAAAGTCAAAAATAGTGAAATATCTTGCAGAGGGATGCAGCACTCTTAAAATTGCAAAGCTTCTGAAGCGTGATCATCGAACAATCAAGCGTTTCATTCAAAATAGTCAACAGGGTCGCAAGAAGCGTGTGGAAAAACCAAGGCGCAAAATAACTGCCCATGAACTGAGAAAAGTCAAGCGTGCAGCTGCCAAGATGCCACTTGCCACCAGTTTGGCCATATTTCAGAGCTACAACATCACTGGAGTGCCCAAAAGCACAAGGTGTGCAATACTCAGAGACATGGCCAAGGTAAGAAAGGCTGAAAGACGACCACCACTGAACAAGACACACAAGCTGAAACGTCAAGACTGGGCCAAGAAATATCTCAAGACTGATTTTTCTAAGGTTTTATGGACTGATGAAATGAGAGTGAGTCTTGATGGGCCAGATGGATGGGCCCGTGGCTGGATTGGTAAAGGGCAGAGAGCTCCAGTCCGACTCAGACGCCAGCAAGGTGGAGGTGGAGTACTGGTTTGGGCTGGTATCATCAAAGATGAGCTTGTGGGGCCTTTTCGGGTTGAGGATGGAGTCAAGCTCAACTCCCAGTCCTACTGCCAGTTTCTGGAAGACACCTTCTTCAAGCAGTGGTACAGGAAGAAGTCTGCATCCTTCAAGAAAAACATGATTTTCATGCAGGACAATGCTCCATCACACGCGTCCAAGTACTCCACAGCGTGGCTGGCAAGAAAGGGTATAAAAGAAGAAAATCTAATGACATGGCCTCCTTGTTCACCTGATCTGAACCCCATTGAGAACCTGTGGTCCATCATCAAATGTGAGATTTACAAGGAGGGAAGACAGTACACCTCTCTGAACAGTGTCTGGGAGGCTGTGGTTGCTGCTGCACGCAATGTTGATGGTGAACAGTTCAAAACACTGACAGAATCCATGGATGGCAGGCTTTTGAGTGTCCTTGCAAAGAAAGGTGGCTATATTGGTCATTGATTTGTTTTTGTTTTGTTTTTGAATGTCAGAAATGTATATTTGTGAATGTTGAGATGTTATATTGGTTTCACTGGTAAAAATAAATAATTGAAATGGGTATATATTTGTTTTTTGTTAAGTTGCCTAATAATTATGCACAGTAATAGTCACCTGCACACACAGATATCCCCCTAAAATAGCTAAAACTAAAAACAAACTAAAAACTACTTCCAAAAATATTCAGCTTTGACATTAATGAGTTTTTTGGGTTCATTGAGAACATGGTTGTTGTTCAATAATAAAATTAATCCTCAAAAATACAACTTGCCTAATAATTCTGCACTCCCTGTAAAACCGACACATACAGAATCCACTGAGCGTTCACAAATCAGGACATGAAATAAATGCCAGCTATACACAATGTCAACCTATAGACTGCATGTGGAAAATGTTAAATAAGGTATGGCCACTAATGAATAAAAGCAGATCACAATAAGGTCAAAAAGTAATAGCCAGAACCTGTGACAGCAGCTGGTGCAGTGGATCTGAACAAAATGAGAGATTCCCAAAAAGCTATTAGAATTTGGGAATACAAATTTTATAACACTGCTTGACACTTTGAATACTGGACTGAATTTGTCCCCGGGATTAATGACACACTACAAGATCTAAAGAGTCTTCTATAGACATAGTCGGGGCACCAGGTCTCTGAGATAACATCAATGTAGAGACCATACAACTTTTACACCCCTTATCTGTAAGAAAATTAAGGACTCATTCTCAAGATCTTTATTTTGTTGTTCTGTTTTTTTTTCAAATGTCCATTCATTCCCCCATGCCTCTGTTCTTATTGTATATGTATTGCTGTTTCTTCATATATTCTTGTAGTACGCCTGATGAAGAGACTGGTGATGTCTCGAAAGCTCGCTATGTAACATTATTACTTCTATTTTTGTTAGCCATTAAAAGGTATCAAACCTGCAATACTCTTATTTTGTTTCTCTTAATGAGAGCACTAAATTAGAAAACACAGAAGACATGCAAATATTCCATTCACGTGTCATCTCTGTTTTGGATCCACTCTGTTTTGTTTTTGCCTTTAGCAATACTGATGGATTACTGACCAAATGTTGACCGAGCGAAGGCGGATGCTGACCGAGTGAATTTCTCCCGAAAAATTCATCGAACCGGTGAATCTATTTTTTGAAAAATTTGCTAATCTCTAACAGTAACTGTACAGCTAACAGAATGGATTAGCTATGAATTTTGGTGCCATGCACCGTTATGTACATGGCAGTAAATTACACTTGCCTGTAAAGCCTAATTCACAAATCAGTTTTCCACGCCTGGGATCAGGGTTTTATAGGTTTCTGCCTAGCTGTGACATCACAGGGCTATGATGTCACGGTGGGGAGTGGGGAAAACCCCCACGTACAATGTCATAAATGTAATAAATATAAGGTAGCAACTAAGCCTGGATCCCTACTGGGATTATCTCCACATCAAGTAGTTGAGGAGCCAACCCGGAAGGAGGCCATTTTAGATTTAGTATTCACAAATGGGAATTTGGTATCTGATATTACTGTAGGGGAAAGCTTGGGATCTAGTGATCACCAGTCAGTGTGGTTTATTATAAGTACAGTGACTGAGTCACATCACACAAAAACAAAAGTTTTATATTTTAGAAAAACTGACTTTTCTAAAATTAGATTAGTGGTATAAGAGTCCCTATCAGATTGGAACAGTTTCAATGGAGTCCAGGAGAAATGGGACTACTTAAAAGTGTCACTATTGAAGGCAACAGATAATTGCATTAGGCTTGTCAGTAAAAGCAAAAAAAGGAAGAGACCACTGTGGTACTCAGCAGAAGTGGCCAAAATCATTAAAAACTAAAAGATAGCATTTAGTAATTATAAAAAAAATAACAAGGATGACAGGCAAATTTAAAAGATTAGGCAGAGAGAGGCCAAGCAAGTTATAAGAGCTTCTAAAGCACAGGCCGAAGAGAAAATAGCTCAGTCAGTGAAAAAAGGCGATACGCATTCTTCAGATACATAAATTAAAAAAGGAAACTAAAACAAGGAATTAACAAATTAAAAACAAAAGAAGGAAGGTATATGGAAGAAGATAAAGAACTAGCTGACTGCCTCACTGAATACTTCTGTTCAGTTTTTACAAAGGAAAATGAAGGAAAAGGAGCTCAGTTAGAAAGGAAGACTAATGAATCTTTTGATTCATGAGTCTTTACAGAGGAAAAGGTTCTAAGTCTGCTGTCTAGAATTTATACAAATAAGTCACAGGGGCCTGGTGAGATACACCCAAAGCTATTAAAAGAGCTCAGCGGTGAACTAGCAAAACCATTAACAGATTTATTTAACCAATCACTGGTAACA
Source organism: Bufo bufo (assembly GCF_905171765.1). Classification (NCBI taxonomy): domain Eukaryota; kingdom Metazoa; phylum Chordata; class Amphibia; order Anura; family Bufonidae; genus Bufo; species Bufo bufo. The sequence goes on along the minus strand of NC_053389.1, from coordinate 23,702,653 downwards.
GGAGTCGTCCCAAAAGATTGGAAATTAGCAAATGTGTGTCCATTCACAAGAAAGGTAGTAGGGAGGAATCGGGCATCTATAGGCCAGTAAGCCTGACATCAATAGTGGGGAAATTAATGGAAACCATACTTAAGGAGAGGATTGTGGAACATCTAAAATCCCATGGATTGAAAGATGAAAACAGCATGGGTTTACTTCAGGGAGATCATGTCAAACTAATCTTATAGATTTTTTTGATTGGGTGACTAAAATAATAGATGGCGGAGGTGCAGTAGACATAGCTTATCTAGACTTTAGTAAGGCTTTTGATACTGTCTCACATAGAAGGCTTATCAATAAATTGCAGTTTTTGTGCTTGGACTCCCATATTGTTGAATGGATTAGGCAGTGGCTGAGGGACAGACAACAGAGGGTTGTAGTCAATGGAGTATATTCAGACCATGGTCTTGTTACCAGTGAGGTACCTCAGGGATCTGTTCTGGGACCCATATTGTTTAATATCTTTATCAGCAAAATTGCAGAAGTCCTCGATGGTAAGGTGTGAACATCAACCCTGTTACAAAGATGTTCCTGGAGGGAAACACCAAATAGAAAATGATTTAGGAAAACTAGAGGAATGGTCAAAAATCTGGCAACTAAAATTTAATGTTGAAAAGTGCAAGATAATGCACCTGGGGCGTAAAAACCCAAGAGCAGAATATAAAATCAGCGATACAGTCCTAACCTCAGTATCTGAGAAAAGGGATTTAGGGGTCATTATTTCAGAAGACTTAAATGTAAGCAGACAATGTCATAGAGCAGCAGGAAATGCTAGCAGAATGCTTGGGTGTATAGGGAGAGGCATTACCAGTAGAAAGAGGAAGGTGCTCATGCCGCTCTACAGAGCACTAGTGGGACCTCATTTGGAGTATTGTGCGCAGTACTGGAGACCATATCTCCAGAAGGATATTAATACTTTGGAGAGAGTTCAGAGAAGAGCTACTAGTACATGGATTAGTGGATAAAACTTACCAGGAAAGATGAAAGAACCTTAACATGTATAGCTTGGAAGAAAGACGAGACAGAGGGGATATGATATAAACTTTTAAATACATAAAGGGAATCAACAAGGTAAAAGAGGAGAGAATATTTAAAAGAAGAAAAACTGCTACAAGAGGACATAGTTTTAAATTAGAGGGGCAAAGGTTTAAAAGTAATATCAGGAAGTATTACTTTACTGAGAGAGTAGTAGATGCATGGAATAGCCTTCCAACAGCAAATACAGTGAAGGAGTTTAAGCATGCATGGGATAGGCATAAGGCCATCCTTCATATAAGATAGGGCCAGGGGCTATTCATAGTATTCAGTATATTAGGCAGACTAGATGGGCCAAATGGTTCTTATCTGCGGACACATTCTATGTTTCTTTGGATGCTCGGATCAGGGACTGGGTCACCTCCTAAAGCATCCCTAAATCTGACCCTCATCTCCTATCTGTATGAGCCGACCCTGATGGTAGGAGGGCCGATACGCCAAAACCTCAGAACCCTGAAATACCTGAAATTACCCTGAGGTAAGGAGAAAGGGACAAGAGACCAACTGGTTCATCCACGAAACAGATGAACCAGAGTCTCCCACAGTCCTAGCAACAAAGGACAACACCACCAAGGAAATTACAGGTAAGTAACCAGTGGCCAGAGACAACCAAACCAACAACAACAGTAAATCTGGTCACTTACCTGCCGCAGCTGCTGGAAGACACCAATGAAGAACACAGCTGAAGTAACCTGGAACCCAAACAGACGCGCTGCCATTCAAACACCTTCCGGATGCAGTCCGTACTGACACACAGGAACCAGGACTCCAGCAACTTCACATCCTAGGAAAATGGTTCTCCCCTCCGGGAAACCAACCCCCTTCCGGAGGAACAACACAAACAGGGAAACGTCTTGCACACAAGCAGGAACAAACACCAACAACATCCCAGACATGTAGCAACAAACAAGGCATACAACAAACCCTGAACATAAACCCACACCAAACATACAAGTGAGGTTGGGTACATAGAGGATACAAGGGAGACAAAGGAATGACATTGCTAAGAGACCTCGATGTTCAACAAGGTGGCCCTCATACTGGAAGATGGAACAACCAGACAAGGAGCATAACTCCAGCCCACAGCAAGGCTAGAGCATAACTCACCTCCAAGCTACAAGCAAAGGCAAAATAGGCAAAATAGCTAGAAGAGACCACACCCTGATCTAGCCAAGTCAGGATATTAACCCCACGCACACCACACAGCAGGGAGACACAACTTAAGGGGGAAGTGCATGTGCAAACCGAAACTACACGTTGCCACAAGCAACTAGTCTGCACGGCAACCGCGTCACGGTCAAACACCAATATGACCGTGACATATGAATCTTGGTGCGCTGCACACTTATATATACAGCAATAAATTACAGATGTAGTTGAATTAAAATTGACTCTGATTACAGTGTTATCTTATGCCATCTTGTGACAAAAAACATTGAAATACATTGAAAGAGTGTCGCTGGTTTCACACGGGCGTTGCGGGAAAAGGTGCGGGTGCGTTGCGGGAACATGCCCGATTTGGGATCGGTGTTCTGTAGATTGTATTATTTTCCCTTATAACATAGTTATAAGGGAAAATAATAGCATTCTAAATACAGAATGCATAGTACAATAGCGCTGGAGGGGTTAAAAAAAAAATATATTTTTTAACTCACCTTAATCCACTTGTTCGCGCAGCCGACATCTCCTTCTGTCTTTAACTGTGAGCAATAGTACCTTTGATGATGTCACTGCGTTCATCACATGGTCCATCACATGATCCATCACCATGGTGATGGATCATGTGATGAGTGTAGTGATGTCATCAAAGGTTCTATTGCTCACAGTTAAAGACAGAAGAGATGTCGGGCTGTGCGAACAAGTGGATTAAGGTGAGATAATTTTATTTTTATTTTTTTTTAACCCCTCCAGCGCTATTGTACTAAGCATTCTGGTTTCAGAATGCTATTATTTTCCCTTATAACCATGTTATAAGGGGAAATAATAATGATCGGGTCCCCATCCCGATCGTCACCTAGCAACCGTGCGTGAAAATCGCACCGCATCCGCACTTGCTTGCGGATGCTTGCGATTTTCACGCAACCCCATTCGCTTCTATGCGGCCAGCGTTGCGTGAAAAACACAGAATATAGAACATGCTGCGATTTTCACGCAACGCACAAGTGATGCGTGAAAATCACCGCTCGTGTGCACAGCCCCATAGAAATGAATGGGTCATGATTCAGTGCGGGTGCAATGCGTTCAACTCACGCATCTCATCCGTGCGGAATACTCGCCCGTGTGAAAGGGGCCTAAGGGTACTTTCACACTTGTGTTAAACTTTTCTGGTATTGAGTTCTGTCCTGGGAAAAAACTGATCAGTTTTGTCCTAATGCATTCTGAATGGAGAGCAATCCATTCCGTATGCATCAGGATGTCTTCAGTTCAGTCACTGTAGGTTTTTTGGAGGGAGATAATACCGCAGCATGCTGCAGTATTTTCTCAGTCCAAATGTCTGGAACACTTGCCGGAATGCCGGATCCGCCATTATTTTCCATTGAAGTGCATTAATGCCGCATCTGGCCCCAATTGTTCCGGAGAAATGCACATGAGCAGACCTTTAAAAATGTGAAAAAGATAAATACCGGATCAGTTTTTCTTGATGACAACCGGAGAGACGGATTCGGTATTGCAATGCATTTGTGAGACGGATCCGGATCTGTCTACAAATGCTCTCCGTTTGCATACAGATTGCCGGAATCCAGCAACGCAAGTGTGAAAGTACCCTCAGTTAACCTTTTTGTGCCATTTTTTATTTAACACGTTAACCATCAAGTTTAGCTCGGTTGCACCTGTAGAGCTGCCGTTAAGTGACCTCTAATACTGACACACAGGGTGGGTTCACACTAGCGTTTCTCTGGTTTTTAGCCTTCCGTCCAATGGATCCATCTGCCTGTTTTTTAAAATGTAAACAAATGTTTCCATTTTATTTAACTTATACTTCAATAGATGTTATTATATTGACATCCATTTGCTCCAATTCTGTTTTCATGCCGGATTTGAAAACTCTGCTTTTAGGCAGATTGGCCTGGGTATACCTGATTTATAGCAATTTGTGACAAATTAATTTGTTAATTAGTAACAAATTTAATTTCTTGTCGAACTTCGGGGAAGCTGCCGAATCAATTTTTTTAAAACTTTGCTTATCTTTGCTGGTGATAACTGGACACTGGAAGCAGCTGTGGCCTCGAGTTGGGAGAAGTTACTCACTCCATTAATGTCACCTACAGTATAGGTATGAGAGTATAATATCCTTTAGTATCTTTGGTAGATGAAATATATAAAGTATCTGGACTGCCTGGGTTTGAGTAGTGTTGAGCGCAAATATTCGAATATCGATTTTTTTTCGCGAATATCGGCACTTCGCTAATTCGCGAATATTTCGAATATAGTGATATAAATTTGATATTTCGAATATTCGTTTTTTTTTTTAATTTATTTTTATTTTTTATTGTTATATTTTTTTCTTTCCCACTTTCCTAAAGTTGTTCTTACCTGTCCTTTGGATTCCTGGCTTCCTGGCTGCTCCAGTCAGTGCCCGTTGCCGCTTCTGCCGACTTCCGTGCTCATGGAGCGTCCCCATCACCATGGGAACGTCTTCATATACTAGAATGTACTGTCGGATTTGAGAATTACGTGAAAATCGCAATTCGATTATTTCAAGTTATAATAATTGAATTTCGATTTTAACTTAGCACTGCTATATTTAATTCTAGCCTAATATGGAATATAGCAGTGCTAAGTTAAAATCGAAATTCGATTATTATAACTTGAATTAATCGCATTGCTATTTCAATAGGAGAGTAGCCTTTAAGTTAAAATCACAATACGCGATTATTTAAATCGCATATTAATCGCGATAACAAGAATAATGACGAATATTCGATTTTGACGAATATAAAACGAATATTCTATCGAATATTCGCGAATTTCGTCGAAATCGAATATGGCACCTGCCGCTCATCACTAGGTTTGAGCACCCTAATGATATCTTGTAATATTTGCATTGCTTGATAGACTACTACCTTAGGAGACATAAAAGTTGTCTTGGTTCCTTTTTTTATTTGCTCTGTTTTCTTTATCCTTTTAATGCCTTCATTAGGCATGTTTATTTCTCAGTGTATACTTCTAATATATGTATATGCCACTGTAAAGTTGATTAGTGATGAGCAAATTTGTTGAAATTCGTTCTGGATCCAATTAGCCACATTTATTTTTAAAGTTTGATCCATATAAAATATGCTCCAATTGCCTTGAAAGTTGGTATATAACACTCTCTGGTCTCCTAGGAGGGAGAGAAAGAAAGAAAAAGAAAGAAAGAGATATACTTTGGATTTCTGGGCAATATATATGCATTGTCTGGGGTGGTACTCCTCATTTCGGAGAGCATCTAGTATTCATAGTACATGTAAGGAGTATTGTAAGTCAGGCAACGCTCCTCTGGGTATCTGGGAAAGATATTCGGATTAACTTTCCTAATCCTATCTGATGTTAGCAAATGTAAGTTGTGCAAATTTTTATATAATTTCCCCTGAAACCCAGAGGACTGGCTTACAATATTCTTGATGAATACTCAGTGCTCTCCATAAGAGAAAATAGTACCCCAACCAAAGGCTGCAGCTGGTATATTTTGTGCCAAATATCTGCCACTTGAAAATAGAGACAAAATTTGTCCAAAAACAGGACAAAAAGTCTAATTTCTTCATGTATGACTTGATGAATTGAGCAAGGAGCAAACATGTTGGTATATGAGATGCACATCATATGTACCAACAAAACTGGTGCATATTGTAGAAAAAAACACATTCATATATCTGCCCTATTGTTTGCTTTTCCTTTCTGAAGTACGTTTTGTCCTACTACTTTTGTTCCTTTGCAAAGAAAAGAAAGGCAATATATGCTGGAGACAATTGTGATATTCTGCACTTTGATATTTTCCAGCCAAGGTTTATTTAAAAATTAACAATGAAAAGAACAATATAAAAATACATATTTGTAATTTCGTTTGGCCACATTCATCCAAGGATCCTTAGCAACTTTTAGAAGATCAATTTGAGCAGTAGAAAAAACACAATGACTTGAGTCAGGACGACTTTATGGACACTTATGCTGCCGATGGTGCTACTGGTGGTGCTGCCAATGGTGATGCTGGCTCTCGTGCAGTTAAACTTGACTTCAGTGGATAATCCTGTCTTATTTTGGGACTGACTGCCAAGATCACAGAGGGACTTCGTTGCACACCCTCGAAAGGCTGTTGAAGTTGACATTGATCCTGCAAAAATCCACAGAAGGACTTTCATTGAACACAATATTTGACCTGAAATATGAAGACTTTTTAAATCTAAACACGGGTCTTCTTGACTACAGATACTAATCCTAGTACAGCTCCAGGAAGATTTTCTATAAAACAGTTTTCATAAGTCTTGAAGGTTTGATTTTGAACCTAAATTAAAGACCTGGCAGGCTAATAAATGATTTAATGTACTATATATATGTTATCAATTGGCCCTTGTGCTGTAAGCCCGCAATGCCAAAAAATGACATTTGTCCTTCTTTAAAGTGGTTGTCCGAGTTATGAAAAAAATAATAATATAGCACTGAAAATCTTATGGGCATCAATATATAACTAGGCTAAGCAAGTTTTATGTAAAAAAAATATATATATTTCCTCATTTCCCTGGTTCTTTTCTGGCCCTTTGTTTACATGCAATAAAAACAATCTCTGCCCCTCCCCCTGCTCTCCTAAGGGAGTGGATACAAGTTGCTGCCCTGAGTGACATGTCTGCCTGCTGGGAGACTCTGGAGCATGTCGTATGTGTAGGACTACAAGTCCCAGCTGTATAATGACACTGCTAAGGGAGTGAATACCAGAGCTGCCCTGAGTGACATGTCTGCCTGCTGGGAGACTCTGCAGCATGTCGTATGTGTAGGACTTCAAGTCCAAGCTGTATAATGACACTGCTAAGGGAGTGGATACAAGAGCTGCCCTGAGTGCTGGGAGAATCAATAGCAACTTGTAAGTGTATAACTACAAGTCCCAGCTGTATAATTACACTGCTAATACACACAGGATCTTCCCCCTACCTTCTTGTGCAATGCTCTCTCTAGTCTGTCAGATCCTGTGCCCAGAATTGTCACTGCTGCAGCTAGCCAGTATGTGCAGCTGAAGGGGTTAAGAATCTTAGGAGAGAGAGCAGACGGCAGTAAAGGGGGGGCGTGGTCAGCACAGTGACGTTTCGTTTACAGGCTTGTAAACGACCTTTATCAGAGCAGGGAGAGAGGCTGACATCACAGGTCATGTGACCCTCAGTGAAATCTGAGAAACCAGCCACTGGAGATAAAGTGAGTTAATTGGAAATCTGTTACATTTGCTTAGTTAGGAACATAGAAAGAACAAAAAAATAACTCGGATAACCCCTTTAAGTTTCCTTTTGAATTCACATTTCCTGATATGTGTGGTGTAAGGTGACCATCTCGGGAGAAAAAACTAAAAAAATATAACTTTACTTCACAATATTCTGTCGTAAGATCTTTATTTTATATGTGCCGCTACCCAGTGGTTGTGGCGTGAACTGCAGCCTGTCAAGGGTTTTATTAGAATATCACACTATTGTATTCAATTTGTTTCATGTGAAATTGAAGTCCTTAACCAAATACAAGCAAAGGTAAGATTGGACACATCTGTATATCGGTCCTTTCTAGTTATTGTTATTTCCTAACACACTGACAGCCTATTCTTTTAGGTGCCCCCTAATGGGCATGTGGGGGAAGAATAGGGCTCATTAGTTCAGAGCTGATATCTTGAGGACATTTCAATCTTTGTCAATGGTTTTCTTTAAAGTGAAGTAAAAAACAAATATTTCTGTACCTGATTCTTGTGTTGACTGCAGAAAAAGACACATATTCTCATTCCCTGTGCACTGTATGGTATCATCAGTGTAACACCAGGTAGAGTTAGCAGATACACAGGATGGGCAGACCAGGCCATTGAGGGTAGAGCTTTGTGTTGGTACTAGAATCAGATAGGAGAGAGAGAAATAAAATATTTTTAATGCAAGAACATATGCAGTACTCTCACCAGCCACCATTCTCTCTGGGGTTGTGCCTCTGTTAGAGCCACAGTCATTTGGTTTTACCTAAGGAACTCCTTCGGCAGTGGATTGAAATCAGTGAACTTCCGTGCAAAACAAAGATACTAATGGTCCTCTAGAGAGAGCTCTACTTATTTCAAAAGATCTCTGCTCTACCTGAGCAATACTAGATGGACCATCTCGTCATGGCCAGTGGTTGTGGAGCCACTATGCCAACCAACCATAGTGGTTGGCGACCCATGGGGATCAGAGACACCATTGTGAAGCTCTAAGGGATCAGATGGGGGACATTAAATAGTATGCTAATAATACAGAGAGGGCATAATCTATTATTATAATACAGAGGGGACAATTATATATTATACTAATATAGAGGGGCCATTATATATTATACTAATACAGAGGGGCCATTATATATTATACTAATACAGAGGGGGCCATTATATATTATAATAATACAGAGGGGGCCATTATATATTATACTAATACAGAGGGGGCCATTATATATTATACTAATACAGAGGGGGCAATTATATACTATACTAATACAGAGGGGGCCATTATATATTATACTAATACAGAGGGGGCCATTATATATTATACTTATACAGAGGGGGCAATTATATACTATACTAATACAGAGGGGGCCATTATATATTATACTAATGCAGAGGGGGCCATTATATATTACACTAATACAGAGGGGGCCATTATATATTATAATAATACAGAAGGGGCGATTATATATTCTAATAAAACAGAGGGGGCAATTATATATTATAATAATATAGAGGGGGCCATTATATATTATACTAATACAGAGAAGACCATTATATATTATATTAATAATACAGAGGGGACAATTATATATTATACTAATATAGAGGGGCCATTATATATTATACTAATACAGAGGGGCCATTATATATTATACTAATACAGAGGGGGCCATTATATATTATACTAATACAGAGGGGGCCGTTATATATTCTAATAAAACAGAGGGGGCAATTATATATTATAATAATATAGAGAAGACCATTATATATTATATTAATAATACAGAGGGGCCTTTATATATTATATTAATAATACAGAGTGGCTATTATATATTAGAATAATACAGAGGGGGCAATTATATATTATAATAATATAGAGGGGGCCATTCTATATTATACTAATACAGAGAAGGCCACTATATATTATATTAATAATACAGAAGGGCTATTATATGTTATAACAATACAGAGAAGGCCATTATATATTATACTAATACAGAGGGGGCCATTATATTTTATACTAATACAGAGGGGGGCATTATATTTTATACTAATATAGAGGGGGCCATTATATATTATACTAATACAGAGGGGGCCATTATATATTATACTAATACAGAGGGGACCATTATATATTATAATAATACAGAGGGGCCATTATATATTATAATAATACAGAGGGGGCCATTATATATTATACTAATACAGAGGGGACCATTATATATTATAATAATACAGAGGGGACCATTATATATTATAATAATACAGAGGGGGGCCATTAAATATTATGCTAATAGTACAGAGGAGGCAATTACATACAGGTGAAACTCGAAAAATTAGAATATTGTGCAAAGTTCATTTATTTCAGTAATCCAACTTAAAAGGTGAAACTAACATATGAGATAGACTCATTACATGCAAAGCGAGATATTTCAGGCCTTATTTGTTATAATTTGGATGATTATGGCTTACAGCTTATGAAACCCCAAAGTCACAATTTTAAGGTACCCTTTGCTCAGGGGGTATGGATTAATTAGCTGACTAAAGTGTGACACTTTCAGCCTAGAATATTGAACCTTTTCACAAAATTCAAATTTTAAGCTGCATTACTGAAATACAGTGGATATAAAAGTCTACACACCCCTGTTAAAATGTCATGTTTCTGTGCTGTAAAAGATGAGACAAAGATAAATAATTTCAGAACTTTTTCCACCTTTAATGTGACCTATAAACTGTACAACTCAGTTGAAAAACAAACTGAAATCTTTTAGGTGGGGGGAAGAAAAAATAAATAAAAAAATAATGTGGTTGCATAAGTGTGCACACCCTCTTATAACTGGGGATGTAGCTGTGTTCAGAATTAAGCAATCACATTCACAATCCTGTTAAATAGGAGTCAGCATACACCGGCCATCATTTAAAGTGCTTCTAATTAACCCCAAATAAAGTTCAGCTGCTCTAGTTGGTCTTTCCTGAAATTTTCTTAGTCGCATCCCACAGCAAATGCCGTGGTCCACAGAGAGCTTCCAAAGCATCAGAGGGATCTCATTGTTAAAAGGTATCAGTCAGGAGAAGGGTACAAAAGAATTTCCAAGGCATTAGATATACCATGGAACACAGTGGAGACAGTCATCATCAAGTGGAGAAGATATGGCACAACAGTGACATTACCAAGAACTGGACGTCCCCCCAAAATTGATGAAAAGACGAGAAGAAAACTTGTCTGGGAGGCTACGAAGAGGCCTACAGCAACATTAAAGGAGCTGCAGTAATATCTGGCAAGTACTGGCTGTGTGGTACATGTGACAACAATCTCCCATATTCTTCATATGTCTGGGCTATGGGGTAGAGGGGCAAGACGAAAGCCTTTTCTTACGAAGAAAAAAATCCAAGCCAGGCTACATTTTAAAAAAACATATTTTAAGTCTCCCAAAAGGGAAAAGGTGTTATGGTCTGATGAAACCAAGGTTGAACTTTTTGGCCATAATTCCAAAAGATATGTTTGGCGCAAAAACAACACTGCACATAACCAAAAGAACACCATCCCCACAGTGAAGCATGGTGGTGGCAGCATCATGCCAAGGGGCTGTTTTTCTTCAGCTGGAACTGGGGCCTTAGTTAAGCTAGGGGGAATTATGAACTGTAGAAAATACCAGTCAATGTTGGCACAAAACCTTCAGGCTTCTGCTAAAAAGCTGAACATGAAGAGGAACTTCATCTTTCAGCATGACAACGACCCAAAGCATACATTCAAATCAACAAAGGAATGGCTTCACCAGAAGAAGATTAAAGTTTTGGAATGGCCCAGCCAGAGCCCAGACCTGAATCTGATTGAAAATATGTGGGGTGATCTGAAGAGGGCTGTGCCCAGGAGATGACCTCGCAATCTGACAGATTTGGAGTGTTTTTGCAAAGAAGAGTGGGCAAATCTTGCCAAGTCAAAATGTGCCATGCTGATAGACTCATACCCAAAAAGACTGAGTGCTGTAATAAAGTCAAAGGGTGCTTCAACAAAGTATTAGTTTAAGGGTGTGCACACTTATGCAACCATATTATTTTATTTTTATATTTTTTCTTCCCTCTACCTAAAAGATTTCAGTTTGTTTTTCAATTGAGTTTATAGGTCACATTAACCCCTTAAGGACACAGCCTTATTTCACCTTAAGGACTTGGCCATTTTTTGAAAATCTGACCAGTGTCACTTTAAGTGCTCATAACTTTAAAACGCTTTGACTTACCCAGGCCGTTCTGAGATTGTTTTTTCGTCACATATTGTACTTCATGACACTGCTAAAATTGGGTCAAAAAAGTTAATTTTTTTGCATAAAAAAAATACAATTTTTACCAAAAATTTTGAAAAATTATCAAATTTCAAAGTTTCAGTTTCTCTACTTCTGTAATACATAGTAATACCCCCAAAAATTGTGATGACTTTACATTCCCCATATGTCTACTTCATGTTTGTAGCATTTTGGGAATGATATTTTAATTTTTGGGGATGTTACAAGGCTTAGAAGTTTAGAAGCAAATTTTGAAATTTTTCAGAAATCTTCAAAATCCCACTTTTTATGGACCAGTTCAGGTTTGAAGTCATATTGTGAGGCTTAGATAATAGAAACCTCCCAAAAATGACCCCATTCTAGAAACTACACCCCTCAAGGTATTCAAAACTGTTTTTTCAAACTTTATTAACCCTTTAGGTCTTCCACAAGAGTTAATGGCAGATGGAGAAACAATTTTGAAATTTCTATTTTTTTGAAAATTTTCCAATATAATCAATTTTTTCCAGGAGTAAAACAAGGGTTAACTGCCAAACAACACTCAAAATGGGTTGCCCTGATTCTGTAGTTTGCAAAAACACCCCTTATGTGGTCATAAACTACTGTTTGGCCGAACGGTAGCACATAGAATGAGGGGAACACCATATGGGTTTTGGAAGGCAGATTTGGCAGGACTGGTTTTGTTTATACCATGTCCCATTTGAAGCCACCTGTTGCACCCCTAGAATAGAAATTTCAAAAAAGTGACTCCATCTAAGAAAGTACACCCCTCAAGGTATTCAAAACTGGGTTTACAAACTTTGTTTCTCCATCTGCCATTAACTCTTGTGGAACACCTAAAGGGTTAACAAAGTTTGTAAACCCAGTTTTGAATGCCTTGAGGGGTGTACTTTCTTAGATGGAGTCACTTTTTTAAAAATTTCTATTCTAGGGGTGCAACAGGGGGCTTCAAATGGGACATGGTATAAACAAAACCAGTCCTGCCAAATCTGCCTTCCAAAACCCATATGGTGTTCCCCTCATTCTATGTGCTACCGTTCGGCCAAACAGTAGTTTACGACCACATATGGGGTGTTTTTGCAAACTACAGAATCAGGGCAACCCATTTTGAGTTTTGTTTGGCTGTTAACCCTTGTTTTACTCCTGGAAAAAATTGATTATATTGGAAAATTTTCCAAAAAATAGAAATTTCAAAATTGTTTCTCCATCTGCCATTAACTCTTGTGGAACACCTAAAGGGTTAACAATTTTGAAATTTCTATTTTTTGGAAAATTTTCCAATATAATCAATTTTTTCCAGGAGTAAAACAAGGGTTAACTGCCAAACAAAACTCAAAATGGGTTGCCCTGATTCTGTAGTTCCCAGAAACACCCCAAATGTGGTCGTAAACTACTATTTGGCTAAACGGCAGGACATAGAAGGAGGGGAACGCAATACGGTTTTTGGAAGGCAGATTTTGCTGGACTGGTTTATTTACACCATGTACCCTTTCAAGCCCCCTGATGCACCCCTAGAGTAGAAACTCCATAAAAGTGACCCCATCTAGGAAACTACGGGATAAGGTGGTTGTTGTTTTGGGACTATTTTAGGGGTAAATATGATTTTTGGTTGCTCTATATTACACTTTTTTGAGGCAAGGTAACAAAAAAATAAAATTCAAAAATTTTTCTACATTCGCTATTTAGTTTTGTGGAACACCTAAAGGGTTAACAAAGTTTGTAAAGTAACTTTTGAATACCTTGAGGGGTGTAGTTTCTTAGATGGGGTCACTTTTTTGGAGTTTCTAGTCTAGGCTACATCAGGGGGGGCTTCTAATGGGACATGGTGTCAAAAAAAAACTGTCCATCAAAATCTGCCTTCCATAAACCATATGGAGTTCCCTTCGTTCTATGCCCTGCCGTGCGGCTATATAGCAATTTACGACCACATATGGGGTGTTTCTGCAAACTACAGAATCAGGGCCATAAATATTGAGTTTTTTTGGCTGTTAACCCTTGCTTTATTACTGGAAAAAAAGGATTCAAATGGAAATTTTGCCCAAAAATTGGTGTTTTGGCACCGTTTTTATTTTATATTTTTAACGCTGTTAATTCGAGGGGTTTGGTCAAATGTTATTTTTATACCGACGACTTTTACGCACGCGACGATGCCCAATATGTATGGCTCTCAGACTTTGGAGACACTAAGCAGGCATCCTAAAACTGCGGCCCTCCAGATGTTGTAAAACTACAATTCCCACCATGCCCTGCTGATGGCTGTAGGTTGTCTGGGTATGCTGGGAGTTATAGTTTTACAACATCTGGAGGGCCGCAGTTTGAGGATGCCTGCACTAAAACTAATATTTTTTTGGGGAAAAAAAATTGTTTCTGTGTCTCCAAAGTCTGAGAGACATAGTTTTTTTATGTTCTCTAGTGGACTGTTGGAGATTATAAAAATTTAGTACTCCATGGAAGTGTGATACTCCCTGAAGCAATCGATAACGCAGAGGCCCGGATGATCGGGGCAAGTGTCACATTGAGTGGTGGTGTCCTTCCGTATCCCCCTCTTGTGACACACTCTGCATCTTTTTTGGGTTCGTCCCTTCTTTCCAGTATGGGGGACCACACCTGGAAAGTGTTGGCAAGGGACGATCCGGGCGCCTCCAGTTCCCGAGGTACTCCGGCCTGCTCTTTCCCGGTCCGAAAAGATCAGGGCCTTGAGGACTGCCTCATAGAATTGGAGGAATGTCCCTGTGCTGCCAGCGCTTTGGGATAGTACAAAAGAGTTGTACATGGCAACCTGTACCAAGTAGACCGCAACTTTTTTGTACCATGCCCGGGTTTTGCGCATGGCGTTATATGGCTTGAGGACTTGATCAGAGAGATCAACTCCTCCCATATACCGATTGTAGTCGACGATACAATCGGGCTTGAGGACCGTTGCCGCGGTACCTCGCACAGAGACGGGGTGGTGCTGTTACTGTGGATTGTGGACAGCATAAGGACATCCCTCTTGTCCTTATACCTGACCAGCAACAGGCTTCCACTGGTAAGGGCACGGGTCTCACCCCTGGGGATAGGTACCTGGAGGGGGTGGGCAGGGAGGCCGCGTTGATTTTTCCACACGGTCCCACAAGCGAACGTGGATCTGGCGGCAAGGGACCTGAACAAGGGAATGCTGGTATAAAAGTTGTCCACGTACAAGTGGTAACCCTTATCCAGCAGTGGGTACATAAGGTCCCACACGAGTTTCCCGGTAACACCCAGAGTGGGGGGACATTCTGGGGGTTGAATCCGGGAATCTCGCCCCTCGTACACACGAAATTTGTAAGTGTACCCTGAGGTACTCTCACAAATTTTGTATAGCTTCATACCATACCTCGCCCACTTTGTGGGAATGTATTGGCGGAAACTGAGTCTCCCCTTGAACGCAACGAGAGACTCATCAACCGCGACCTCCCTTCCAGGTACGTAGGCCTGCTGAAATGTGGCCCCAAAGTGATCGATGACCGGCCGTATCTTATACAGCCGGTCATAGGCAGGATCACTTCGGGGGGGACATGCTGCATTATCGGAATAATGCAGACATTTCCGGATGGCCTCAAACCGGGAGCGTGTCATGGCCGTACTGTACAGTGGGGTCTGGTAGAGTATGTCCCCACTCCAGTATTGCCTGACACTGGGTTTTTGCACTAGACCCATATGCAGCACGAGGCCCCAAAATGTCCTCATCTCGGCTGCACTGACCGGCGTCCAGTTACCGGGTCTAGCCAAAAATGAGCCCGGGTTTTGAGCGACGAACTGTTGGGCGTACAGATTCGTCTGCTCCACCATCAGATTCACCAGTGGGTTAATGAAAAAAAAACTAAAAAAGTCAATTTCAGTAAACCCCACTGTGGGAATCTGGATTCCTGGATTGCAAGCAAAATCCGGAATCTCGGGCTCAAAGTCCACTGGGGGACACCAGCTAAGTTCATCGGCAAGGGGCTCCGGTGGGCTTATTTGGTGGGCCGGGAAACCAGTACGAACCCCAGGGCGGCTCGTACTAGGGTGGGCCACAGGATCCCTAGCATGTGGGGCCCCTGGCTCCGCCGCCTTGGTGGCTCATCGTCATCCGATGATGATGAGGAGGATGCGGATGACAAAAGGAACGTGGGGTCATCCTCATCCTCACTGGGGCTCTCGGAGTCGGAGGCAATCTGGGCGTATGCCTCCTCCACCGAGAACATCCGGCGGGCCATTGGTGTGTGTGTGTGCGTGTGTATGTGCGTGTGTGTGGGGGCACGGGTGTTCACGTACTAAAAAGTCCAGGCAAGTGTTTAGGAAAAAAAAAAGTTCAAACTTGCTAATCAGCGGTTCAACGCTGATCAGCGGTGGGGCGGGCGATGCGCTAACAGTGGCCGGACGCTAAGAGTGCCGGCCAGTCAGCGCACGCGAAAAAAAAAAAAAGTGGTGGTGGGGGAAGGGGCCGGTGGTGGGGGGGGGGGTGGTGGAGGGGCTGGTGGTGGGGGGTATGCGGGGGGGGCAAGTGGCAGGGGGTCTGGGGTCTGAAAGCTGAAACAAAAAAGTTTGGAATAAATGTGCTTTTTTTCTTTTTTTTTTCTTCTAACTTTTCCCTTCTATCCCTGCCTAAAGGTGCCTCTCCCTCACTGACCCTAACCTACCTGGGTGGCGATGGGTGCAGGAGGGTGATGGATGCCGATTTGGGGGACACAGGAGCTGGTGCTGGACGATGCTGCACGGTCAGGGTGCTGGACAGGAAGAGGAGGGGAGAGAGGAGCGCAGGAAGTTTGAATCTCGCGCCTCTCTCCCCTGCACCAATCAGCACCCTGGACAGCGGCGTTCAGCACCAGGGCCAGCACCGCCTCTCCAAATCCTCGGACTGCGATAGGTGGTGTATAATTACGCCACCGATCGCAGTCTTTTTCCGGTTCATCGGGTCACAGGACACCCGAATGGACCGGAAACGCAGAAAACCGCAGGTCTGAATTGACCTGCGGTTTTCTGCGATCGTCGGTGCGGGGGGGTCAAATGACCCCCCCCTGCATTGTTACAGGATGCCGGCTGAATGATTTCAGTCGGCATCCCGTTCCGATTAACCCCCGCGGCGCCGGCATCACGATTTAAAGCCATGACGTACCGGTACGTCATGTGTCGTTAAGGACTCGGGAAACATGCCGTACCGGTACGTCATGTATCCTTAAGGGGTTAATGGTGGAAAAAGTTCTGAAATGATTTATCTTTGTCTCATTTTTTTTTTACATCACATGAAACCTGACATTTTAACAGGGGTGTGTAGACTTTTTATATCCACTGTAAATAGACTTTTGCACGATATTCTAATTTTTCGAGATTTACCTGTATAATACTATCAAGGTGGTCTGGTCTGAATGGAGAAGATGAGGAAAGAGAACATCTACCTCAGAGACTGGATGTTAGAAGTATGTGGCACTACCCTGGTATTACCCTGTATTTTTTGTAGTGATGTTTGTAATGTCCACCCAAATATCTCTAACAATAGGGCTTAGGGGAGGTGTTGGACTGTTCTATTTTCTTGCCTTCTCTTACCCCACGAAGCACAGTGCAGTCCATTTGATAGATTCAGTGTTTTGTATGCCAAATACCTTAGTCACGCCACCTGAAGGCTCTGGATTAAGGTAATATGAACGGAGTCCATGTACTCCATTGATAAAAATAAGCATCAAGATAACTTGGCAGCATAGTAAATAATGTTCAATAAGACAGAGATTTGTCTCCTCCTTTTTTTCTCCACATCTGGCCTTGGGTGACGCAAGATAATTAGCATCGAAAAATAAAACTTTTGTGTTATTACAGAGCTAGACATACATGTTTTGTTCTTTTAAACTGGTCATCTTCTCCAATAATTTTACGATATTTCGAACCAAGAGGAAAGATAGGGAGGGGAGCATCAGAATGTCTATTCACCTATGTGGAATCTAAAAATTGTGCTGTGCTACTAAACACCGAGCTCTATGAGACGATGAGCGGTTTTCTTTGACAAATTACGAGTAGAAAAAACAGGAATATATGACTCACGTGTGGTGCTAAGAGTGCAATTGTTAGCGCCATAACATGAGGTGCCCATCTGGAATTGTACTTGCTGTAGACTCATGCTGCCCATGTAGTTACATTCTGTTGCGCATGCAGATGTCCTGGACAAAGCGTCAACCATTTTTGCACCTATAAATGAACATAAAACTTTTTCTTGTCAAAATTGTATAAAGAAAAACAGGTCTGAAACGGTATGGGCAACTTTGGGACAATTTTTTTTTTTATGATTGTATTTTACTCATTTTGGGATAAGAATCATTTTTCAATTGGTCTTTATTAAAAATGTTCAGTCCAAGGGTAAAAAATAAGTCTGCTTGCTGAGTATCACTTTTTGGTCCCATTAGATGACACTGATGTGACGCCTGAATCTGCCCTCATAAGCATTCATTTAAATGGAATGTGTCAGCGACACACGTTCCTTTTTATCTAATCTATTTTTGTTTTTTTCATTACAGGTTTTTTAAATTCTATATCCTGAACATGATTATGGGGGCGGCCATCTTGCCTAAGCTGTTCTTAACAGCATTTAGAAAGCATTAAAAAAATTGCTTAACAACAGCCCCATGGTTTATAGACACCATGGTCTGGAGCTGATCCTATTGATTTCTATGGCAAAGTTTTCTGGGCATGCTATGTGACCTGTGCAGAGGTTATCGTACAAGGAAAGAGTAGATAAGATTTTGCAATCAACTTGTGAATGGTGGATCCTGTGTTATCTATACACATAGGTGATACCATTACATGCAGGATTAAAATGACAGGTAAGTAGATAATTGCAGTAAAGTGATCTGTACAGACCAAAAAGTGCTGCCTATTATTAGGCTTAGTGGCCAGTGTGAAAACTGCAGGACTTTATTTATTTATTCTTTTTTTTATTTTTTGTTTAAATAAAATTATTGTCATGGAAAATTTATAAAAACATCAACAACATTTCTTTAAAAATGTATTTAAAGGGATATTCCAGTTACATTAAGTTATCTCCTAACCACAGGATAGTGGATAACTATTAGATTGGTGGGAGCCATGAGAATGGGGCCCTGTACCAGCTGCAGTCCCCATGAAATGAATGGAGCAGCTGGTCGAGCATGAGCGTGATTGCTCTGTTCATTTTTATCGGAGATAGCCGAGTACAGTGGATGAAAGGAATGTCTGTTCAAGGATGGCACTGCTACAGCCAGATAGTTTCTCTCCCAATCAGCTTCAATAAGCAGGGGACTAAGAAAGCAGGGCAGGCCAGACAGATTCTGGTAGTGGGAGACTCAATCATTAGAGGTACCGATATAGCAATCTGTGGCAAAAACCAGGATCGTCAAACGGTGTGTTGTCTTCCTGACGTTCGAGCTTGACATATCGCGGATAGGTTTGATAGATTACTGGGAGGGGCTGGTCGAAGACCCAGCAATCATGGTCCATATTGGAACCAATGACAAAGTTAAAGGTGGGGAGGCCCATCGTGAGCAAATGGAGGTGGTAAGTTTGATGTAATAGTTTTTTTATTGCTAAAAACAGTGTGAAATTACACTCAGATGCCGCGATCATGTAACCGCGGCATCTGAGAGTACAATGATGGGGGGGAAGCGCTATGGCACCCACTACTTACAAAAAAAAGTGCTTCGTGACTAAGTAATTTGTCACAAAGCAAAATTTTTGGGGAAATTCGGCGAATCAGCCGAATCTAATTTCTAAGAAATTTGCTTATCTCTATTTCCAGATATAGACCAGGAAACTAAAACCTGTGGATCTCATAAAGATAACAGGTTTTTAGCAATAAACAAAGAAAATTACCTTTCCCAACTGGTTCAGGACCTACCTGACTAAAAGGGACGGCCATACTGGACTTAGTATTAACCAATAGACCTGACAGAACAACAGACGTGCAGGTTGGGGGACACCTGGGAAATAATGACCATAAAGTAATAACCTTCCAATTATCATTCAAAAGAGTGTTTATTCAGGGAGGTACAAAAATACAAAACTTCCAAAAAGTAGCCTCACGTTAGTAGAACTCCACGTCCTTAAAAATAAAAATGTAGCCACAAAATGTCATGGTGAGAGTTACATACCTTATGGGATTTGAAAGTTTGATGAACAAAAAAAAAACAATGTAGATAAATAGAAATGTAAAGTGAGCAATAAATGACAAAAATAATGCATTTAAATAACTTAAACAGGAAGGTAGCGAGGAAGCATTGAAAACTATAAGGAAAACAATAGAATATGTAAAAGACAAATAAAGCAGCCAAGCTCGAGTCAGAGAGACTTATTGCCGAGGAGAGTAAAAGTAACCCTAAAATATTCTTCAATTATATAAATGGTAATAAGTTTAAAAAGGACCTTTCACCAGAGGAAAGCCTCTAAACTAACTATACAGAGGTGTAGAGCGGCGCCCAGGGATCCCCCTGCACTTACTGTTATCCCCGGGCGCTGCTCCGTTCGCCCGGTACAGCCTCCGGTATGTAAGGAGTTAGGCTCCACCCATTTGATCCTGCCGGCGTCTTCTTCTCCTATGCTGTAGCGCTGGCCAATGGCAGCGCTCAGCTCATAGCCTGGCTGATGAGTGATGAGGAGAAAACAAATCTATTAAATATGCTTTTTTCTCCACTGTATTCACTGAGAAAAATAAACTGTCAGATAAAATGCAGAGTGTATAAGTAAATTACCCATTAAAATTGGCCTGTCTGACCCCGGAAGAAGTGCAGCGGTGTCTTAAAGGGAGTCTTTCACCTAAAATCACCATTATAGAACACTAACATCAGGATCTTCATTACATTCCCCATATTAGAATGCTACCTTCCATATTGCTGTCCATCGCCGATTTTCTCAGAAAAACACTTGTATTCAATATGTTAATTAGCTTAAGAAGGTGCCCAGGGGCGGCGTTCATGCAGCCGTAGCCCAGGCCCCTCGTCGCTTTTCATACAAAACCCCTCCCCTTTCACCCCTCTGGCCTGCCTAGGTTCTTCTGATTACGTCCTCCTCTTAGTGAGAAATCTAGCGCCATCGCCAGCGCCGTTCAACAGATTTGCCGTGCCTGCGCACTTCATTCCCCAAAAAGCGCAAAATGAAAAAATACATTTGCCGCTTAGCGGTGCAGTTATTTCTTGTTAAGCCTTTTGTGGGGTGTTTTAGCGGAAAAAAGAAAAATTATATCTGCCGCTCAACGGTGAAGTTATCTGTAGTAAAGGTTTTTGTGGGGTGTTTTAGCGGAAAAAGAAAAAATATATTTCCTGCTCAGCAGTGCAGTTATCAGCTTTTGTGGGGTGTTTTGATTTCCTTTTAATTTATTCATTTGATTTCACAGTATGTCAGACAGAGAAGTGCCAGGCTCTTCACAGGGGAGTGTCAGAAGCCTAAATGTTTCAGGCAGAGGCAGAGGTCGCAGCAGAGTAAGGGGCCATGGCAGCAAGGGTCACTTCGTGAGGCCTGAGCTCCCAGTGTCAGCTAGCGGTCGTGTCTTGACCAGCAAACCAGCGGTTCTTGAATGGTTGACTCGATCTTCGACATCATCGCAAGTGACATCAGACACCCCCAGCCAAGAGTCCTTTTCTGTTCCCTCAGCCAGAGAAGTATTGTATGCTGTGGGCTCAGCTTCACTATACAGCGAGGACGAAGTACTAGAGGACAGTCAGTAGCTACTGCCCAGCCAAGATCTGGAGGAGACATCCACTGCTTAATCCGCTAGGCGGGCAAGTAGTGACGAGGACAGTGGCGTGGGAGCTGCTGTTGTGAGTGGTCAGGCTCCTGACCCAGAGACGGTTGAGGAGGACATCAGTGATGTGCAGACAGTACTTGATGATGATTATGTAGCTGATCGCACTTGGGTGCCGGGTGATGAAGGGGCTTCATCATAATCGGGAGAAGAGGGTGGCAGCTTGCCCGTGAACAAGCGACGGAGACAACAAGATGCAAGCGTGGCCAGGAGTCAGCAGAGTGGCAACAGTGGGAGGTCGGAAGCCAAACCTGGCAGGGGTAGACCACCCTCTTCGCGGGAGTCTACCTGCCCGTGAAGTAGCGGTGCAGGGGTTTATGGAGGCAGTGGCAGTAGCAATCAGTCAGTGCGTAGTGTTGGGGATAAAATCACCTACTCGGCAGTGTGGCAGTATTTTCTTAAGTCGCTGAAGGAGGTGAATGTGTCCATACATAGAATATGTGGGCAGAAGGTGAAGAGTGGCCAGGGTGCCAATGTTGGCACTACGGCCCTGTGTCAACATATGCAGTGTCGCCATACAGTGGCCTGGGCAAACCGTGGCTCCGATGTGGTGGTCCAGCCTGCTGTAGCAACTGCTGCATCACCCAGTGGCATGCACCAGGATTCAGGCAGTCAAGGCTCCACCATCTCAGCTGAAAGGAGCTGTCTGTCATTCCCATCATCTGCTGGTCCCGATGCTCCTGATCCTCCTCCTCCTACTCCTCATCGCTCATTCTGTCAGCAATCGATCACCAAAGCGATTGCCAAGAGACAACAGTATGCGTACATTCATCCAATGGTGCAGATGTTGAATGTGCTCCTGTCCAACTTGCTGGTGCTGCAGTCTCTCCCTTTCCAAGGGGTGGACTTTGCACTTTTCAGAGAACTGATGTCTTGTGCCAAGCTGAGGTGGAGAGTCCCAAGCCGTCATTTATTTTCCAAAAAGGCAGTACCAGCCCTGCACACACATGTAGAACAAAAGGTGGGCCAGTCGTTGAGCCTGTCGGTGTCTGCCAAAGTGCACGGCTGTCACATGTAATGGGGAGGGGACAACGCAATAAAACACACAGAGGGAAATAAATCTAGACCTCAAAGCTAAGGAAGAGGGATGGTGACCTCCTAGGAATCCCTAGATCTCTCCCTGACTCCTGCCAGTATGAGTAGAGCCTTATAGTCGAGAAACTCATACATAGTAACCTAGGCCGTGGAGACCCTGGAAGCCCTAGGAATGGTGTCACGAAATTAGACTACTGGTTCTTTCCCAGGTGAAGGTCCCAGCTTCTCCCTGAGGCCTAGAAACACAACACACATAAGTGTCACAACAAAATGCACAACAAAAGCACTTATCTTTAAAGAGGGAATGGAGAAGCCGGTGATCCACAGGAACAACACACCAGGTCAACAAACACCAAGCAGGAAAGGGGTGTGACAAGGGGTGTGGTCATCACTAAACAACAACTGCAAGATGAGAACAGAGACTATCAGCCTCACGTGCAATCTCCCTCATCTTCTCACCTCTGTCATGGGAGGGGCCATGACAGTACTCCCTCTTCTACGGGAGATCTCCGGACACCCATGGCCGTCTTTATCAGGATGCGCCATGTGAAAGGCCTTCACAAGGTGACTGGCATTAACGTCAGCCGCTGGAACCCACATTCTTTCCTCTGAACCGTAACCTTTCCAGTGCACAAGGTACTGAAGAGATCTACGAAGAATTTGTGACTTCACTATCCTGGCAATCTGAAATTCAAGATTACCGTCCACCAAGACAGGAGCAGAAGGTAAGGAGGACGGTTTAGCCGGTTCGACATATCTTTTCAGCAATGACTTGTGAAAGACATTATGAATTTTTAAAGCCTGAGGAAGGTCAAGAAGCCAAAAGGCAACCAGATTAATAATGGCAGAATTCTTATATGGCCCAATAAAGCTTGGGCTCAACTTATTTTATCTTGTGGACAGCCACACAGAATAACACACTCTCAGGTCCAGACCACTCATACATCTCTTGTCAGCCATACGTTTATACTTTTTGCCCATCTTTTTTAAATTGTTTTGAATTTTCTGCCAGATAGATGACAACGAAGAGGAAAATCTTTACTCTTTCGGTATACCAGAAGTCTCAGTACCCAAAAATGTGCCAAACTGCGGATGGAACCCATATACTCCAAAAAACGGTGACTTATCAGTGGACTCCTGTCTACGGTTATTTATGGCAAACTCGGCCAACAACAAAAATGAAGACCACTCCTCCTGATTCTCTGAGACAAAACATCTCAAATAAATCTCCAGATTATGGTTAGTGTATTCAGTCTGTCTATTCGACTGAGGATGAAAAGCCGAAGAGAAGGAACAAATGAGTCCACGGTCGGGACAGGATAGACAAGGGAAGTATAGATCCTGAAGGCCGATTATGTGTCACCTTGGCACGCGCACAAGTCTCACAAGCTCACACATAACCCTCAACACATTTACGCAACCCTGGCCACCAGAATCTCCGGGAAATGAGATCAACCATGGATCTGCTCCCAGGGTGTCCCATAAGAACACTACTGTGATGTTCCTCAATCACCTTGTGCCGTAGGACAAGAATCAGGTGCATCTCTATGGGCCTAAAACACCTCTGCCTCCAGTTCAGGATAAAGGTTGGATACAACCACCTCATTAGCTAATATCGGGCCAGGATCCTCTGAATCACAACCCCCCCCCCCCCCCCCGGGAAAGCTAAGCGACAAAGCATCCGCCTTGACGTTCTTAACCCCAGGGCGATAGGTGACAACGAAATTAAATCTGGTAAAAAACAGCGACCATCTAGCCTGCCTTGGGTTCAGATGTTTAGCCGACACCAAATAGGTCAGATTTTTGTGATCAGTAATTACCGTAATAGGATGAATCGCTCCTTCTAACCAATAACGCCATTCCTCAAAAGCCAGCTTAATAGCGAGCAACTCTTTTATTACCTACATCATAATTTCTTTCGGCAGTAGAGAGTTTTTTAGAGAAAAAAGCACACGGCCGCCATTTGCTAGAAGAAGGACCCTGCGACAAGACCGCTCCAACCCACACCTCGGATGCGTCAACTTCCACAATGAATGGCTGTGACACATCAGGTTGCACCAGTATAGGAGCAGAAGCAAAACATTCCTTTACCGCTAAAAAGGCTTGCAATGCCGCATCAGACCAGACTGAGAAATCTGCACCTTTCTTAGTCATATCAGTCAATGGTTTAACAGTCGAGTAATTCAAGAAAAATTTACGTTAGTAGTTGGTGAACCCCAGAAATCGCATGAGTGCCTTCAGATTTTCAGGTCGATCCCAGTCCAACACAGCTTGGACTTTTTCCGGGTCCATACAAAAACCATTTAAAGAGAGTTGGGAACCCAGGAATTGCACTTCCGGGACTGCAAATACACACTTCTCCATCTTAGCATACAGTTTATTAAATTTTTAGGTGAATGTCCTGCACCATTTGTGATAAACACTTTTGTGAGAGTGGCGCGGAATGAATCGCAAACACCAAAATATTTTTGTCTAATGCGCTTGTTGTCAAATCATGCATACGGACGAACTGGCCATCCACTAGGTTAACCCCTGCCCCACTGTCAATAAATACTTCCATTCCCACAGTTATGGAGTCTATTGCCACCTTGGCAGGCAGGAGAAATCGGGTACTACTGGTAAAAAACAAAAGAATTGACTACAGAGGGTTCGGTCATTCCACTCCAGTTGCCCACCTCCTAAATTCAGAGCAATAGGACTCTGCAGAACGCTCTCCCTGCCGTAAGCCACACAACTTAGTCTCGGCCAGGGAGACCCGATCTGGGTCATCGTAGATAAGTCCCAGAGCTCTGAAAAATTCATCTACCTACTGGAGGGATTGTGATCCGGTCGGCAAAGAAAAAGCTCAAGACTGCGCGTCACCTTTCAGTAATGAAATAATAATCCCCACTCTTTGACTCTCGTCCCCAGAAGAGTTAGGACATAGTATAAAATATAGTTTGCGCAACTCCCTGAACCGAATAAAGTTGTCCATTTCTCCGTAAAACCTATCCGGGAGAGCAACCTTCGGTTCAGGGCAGGCCTGGTTCTTGCTGCCGGAAACCGCCGCCTGTGGTCTCTG
This sequence comes from Bufo bufo, assembly GCF_905171765.1. Lineage (NCBI taxonomy): Eukaryota > Metazoa > Chordata > Amphibia > Anura > Bufonidae > Bufo > Bufo bufo. The sequence goes on along the minus strand of NC_053389.1, from coordinate 23,677,034 downwards.
ACACAGCGAGACAGCCGTGCGGAGGTCAGCCACCTCCAAAGACAGTCCCTGCATACGATCGACCGTATCCATATCTGTACTGGCACATACAAAATGACGGTTTGTCAGCAGTTGATAATGTCACACGTAATGGTGAGAGGACAACACAAGAAAACACACAGAAGGAAATAAACCAGAGTCTAGACCTCAAAGCTAAGGAAGAGGGATGGTGACCTCCTAGGAATCCCTAGATCTCTCCCTGACTCCTGCGAGTATGAGAAAATGGTGGCCACAAGAAGACAAAGGCGCTCATAGGGTGAGTATGTCAAGCACTAGTAGCATAGAGTACAGGAAGTGTGGTTATGCTCACCTGTTTAGGTTGCACCTAAATTTGGGCGCAACCACAATGAAGGCAAATTGGAGTGGTAGATTGTAACTGGTTGATGCTGTAGAATTTGTCCGCACTCTCCTATGGCGGGGGCCAGGCCGCCATCTGGGTCAACAATATAGTAAGCTTCTACTGGACTGGAGAAGTCGAGTGGAGGGGTGGACCATAGGTGCAAATCGCAACCAGAGGTTTTCAATATAGTAGGTTTTATCGAGACTGCCAGCATGAGTAGACCCTGAAGGTGGAAAAACTCATACACCGGAACCTAGGCACTGGAGACCCTGGAATCCCTAGGAACAATGGCAGGGAATGAGACTACTGGTTCTTTTCCAGATGAAGGACCCAGCGTCTCCCTGAGGCCTAGAAACACAACAACAAAACGCAGTTATCTTTAAAGAGTAAATGGAGAAGCTGGTGATCCACAGGAACAACACCCCAGCTCAACAAACACCAAGCAGGAAATATCAACCACATGGTAAGCAGTGTGAGAGTGAACTAAATAGAGCCTCTGTGATGACCACAGGGAACACTTGACAAGGGGTGTGGACATTGGAGCACAAGCAATGTGTAGCAAAATAAGTGGTTTTTCTACACAGGTGACAGGAGAGGAGGAGCAGGAGCAGCCGGAGGAGCAAGAGGGAGATGAGGAAGATGAGGCAGATGACCCAAGCACATAGTGGCAGTATGCAGTGGAGATGGAGGCAGGGAGTCCCTCCGAGTCACTTGCGCAAATGGCCCACTGCATGCTCACTTGCTTGTGTAGGGACAGCCGAATTGTCACCATTCGGCAGAGGGATGGTTCTGGCTCTCCAACTTGTTGGACCCTCACTACCGGTCCAAAATGGAGCATTTTTTACACACGCTGAGAAGGAGGACAAACTGAACTACTATAGAGACATCCCATGTAGTCAGTTGGCTGCTGCCTATCTGCCCCATCGTCCATCCTCTCGCAGGTCTGACCGGAGGGCCCGCTGCGCTCACGTTCCTCTGCAATGGCTGCTGTGGCAGGGTGGTGGGGTAGGAGCAGTTCCAGCTCCATCAGCAGCAACTTGAGTCTAGAGTCACTGATGAGCAGCTTTCTTCACCCACCAAGTGAAGAAACAATTCACCAGCATCAGCAGCTATATCTGGAGCAGGACCTAAACCAGCAGGTGGCGGCATACTTGGACAGCACCCTGCCACCCCACAATTGAAGATCTGCTGGACTACTGGGTAGCCAAACAAATTTTTTGTCCGCAACTGGCAGAGTTTTCCTTGGAAAAGCTGTCCTGCCTGGCCAGTAGTGTGGCATCAGAGCGGATGTTTATTGCGTCGGGGGCCATAGTGATCTCAAGAAGAACTCGCCTGTCCACTCAAAATGTGGAGAGACTGAAATTTGTCAAGATGAATCAGGCGTGGATCATCCAGGATTTTCATTCACCAATTCCTGACTCATCAGACTAGATCATCCATGGTGCCAGGCCATCACTTTGACAACATAGACCGGTTGTCACGGATGGTGTTGCAGGAAGCTGGAACTTATAAATAAACATCCGACTGGCTTGATCCCAAACTAAGGAGCACATGGGTGAGCCCTATAAAACCCCTAGAGCTCTCCCTGACTGCTATGCCCATGCAAAGATCTTTGTGGTAGACGATTGCATGTCCTCGTACCTTATACTATGTGACACCTGAAAACCCATTAATAGTGAGGGGACACGACCACTGTCTCCCTGCACTTAATACGGACGGAATCAGGGTCACCTACAATCAAGCCAGCAAGAAACACAAATAAAGGAAACAGACTTATCTGAGGAATCAGGAGAAGCAGCCTCCAGCAGTGATCACAATCCAGGAAGAAGTATAAACCGCAAAGTGAGGCAGTATGGGAGGAAATATAAAGGGAGACAATCAGTGCAAATAGGTGACATCTGGGAGATGAAAAAGGAGATGAGAAAGTGAAACCAAAACAAAGAACATCATACAACAGGTAGAGAAGAACGTCTGCCAGATCTTCTCACAGAGCTGGCGGTGACAGTACCCCTCTCTCTACGGGTGGACTCCGGACACTCAGAGCCCACCTTCTCAGGATGAGACCTATGGAAAGCCCTGATGAGACGAGTGGCCTTAATGTCTGCCACTGGGACCCACATCCTCTCCTCAGGACCATAACCCTCCCAATGAACGAGGTTCTGGAGAGAACCGCGGATAATACGAGAATCCACAATCCTAGAGACCTGAAATTCGAGATTACCATCAACAGGAATCGGAGGAGGAGGCAAAGAGGAGGGTACAGTGGGTTGGACATAAGGTTTTAATAGGGACCTGTGAAAAACATTATGGATCTTGCAAGTCTGAGGAAGCTCAAGACAGAAGGCAACGGGATTGATGACGGACAAGATCTTGTAAGGCCCAATAAACCTAGGACCCAACTTCCAGGAGGGAACCTTCAGTTTGATATTCTTTGTCGACAAACACACCAGATCCCCCACATTCAGGTCCGGGCCAGGCACACGTCTCTTATCCGCCACACGCTTATATCTCTCACTCATCCTCTTCAGATTACCCTGAATCTTTTGCCAAATAAATGACAAAGATGAGGAAAATCTCTCCTCATCAGGTAAACCAGAAGACCCCTCTCCAGAGAATGTCCCAAACTGCGGATGAAACCCATATGCACCAAAAAATGGTGACTTATCAGAGGACTCCTGGCGACGGTTTTTAAAGCAAACTCAGCAAGGGACAAAAAAGAACACCAATCCTCCTGATTCTCCGCCACAAAACAGCGCAGATATGTCTCCTGATTCTGATAGACGCGTTCGGTTTGACCATTCGACTGCGGGTGAAAAGAAGAAGACAACGACAACTGAACCCCCAAGCGAGAACAGAAGGGCTTCCAGAATCTGGAAACAAATTGCGTGCCCCTATCAGAAACGATGTATGAAGGAATGCCATGCAATTTAACAATGTGATCAACAAACGCTTGCGCCAGCATCTTAGCATTGGGTAACCCAGGGTAGGGAATGAAATGCGCCATTTTGCTAAAACGGTCCACTACTACTAGAATCACAGTCTTCCCCGAGGAACGAATGAAGTCCATGGACAGATGCGTCCAAGGACGGGAAGGAATGAGTAACGGGAGGAAAGAACCCGATGGCCGTGAATGAGGGACCTTGGCATGAGCACAGGTCTCGCAGGCTGCCACAAAACCCTCCACCGTCTTATGAAGAGCCGGCCACCAGAATCTCCGAGCAATGAGATCCACTGTGGCTCTGCTCCCCGGGTGCCCAGCAAGGACAGTATTGTGGTGCTCCTTAAAAACCTTGTGTCGTAAAGCGAGAGGCACAAACAACCTCCCAGGGGAACAAAGATCAGGAGCCTCTGTCTGGGCTGCCTGAACCTCTGCCTCCAAATCAGGATAAAGAGCAGAGACGACCACCCCTTCAGCCAAAATGGGACCCGGAAAACAACGTGACAGGGCATCTGCCTTCACATTTTTAACCCCAGGGCGGAACGTAACAACAAAATTAAACCTAGAAAAGAACAAAGACCATCTGGCCTGTCTCGGGTTCAGACGCTTAGCCGATTCCAAGTAGGCCAGATTCTTATGGTCTGTAAACACGGTAATAGGGTGTCTGGCTCCCTCTAACCAATGGCGCCATTCATCAAAAGCTAATTTGATGGCCAACAACTCCCTATCTCCCCCAATCGTAATTTCTCTCTGCAGAGGAGAGTTTCCTTGAGAAAAAAGCACACATCGCCATTTGGCAGGAGAGGGACCCTGAGATATGACCGCACCCACACACACCTCAGAAGCGTCCACCTCAATAATAAAAGGTAGAGAGACATCAGGTTGTACCAAAATGGGAGCGGAAGCAAAACTCTCTTTGATACTAGAAAAGGCTTTAAGCGCATCTACTAACCATGAAGAAAAATCTACCCCCTTTTTAGTCATATCAGTGAGTGGCTTAACAACAGAGGAATAATTCAAAATTAACTTTCTGTAATAATTGGCAAAACCCAAAAACCGCATCAGCGCCTTCTGATTCTCAGGAAGCTCCCAATCAAGCACAGTGCGGACCTTCTCAGGGTCCATGCAAAAACCAGAAGCGGAGAGATGAAAACCAAGAAATTGAATCTCCGGAGCCGCAAACACACATTTTTCCAGTTTAACGTACAATTTATTATCCCGCAGAATCAGCAAGACCTGACGTAGGTGGTCTCGATGAGTCTTGAAATCAGGAGAAAAAATCTAAATGTCATCCAGATACAACAGTACAAATTTCCCCATTAAATGATAAAAAATGCTGTTCACAAAATGTTGGAAGACGGCCATCAAACCAAAGGGCATAACCAAATTCTCGAAATGACTCTCAGGGGTATTGAAGGCCGTCTTCCATTCGTCCCCTTCCCTGACCCTGACTAGGTTGTATGCCCCTCTTAAATCCAACTTAGTAAAAACCTTAGCCCCAACAATCTTGTTAAACACGTCCGGGATCAGAGTAAGCGGATATGGGTCACAAACCGTGATACGGTTCAGCTCCCTGAAATCCAGACAAGGTCTTAAAGAACCATCTTTTTTCTTAAAAAAAAAAAAAACAGCGGCAACAGGTGACTTCGAGGGTCGGATTTGTCCCTTTCTCAGGCTCTCAGAGATATAAGTATGCATAGCGACTCTTTCAGGTTGGGAGAGATTGTATAAAAGGATTTTAGCAGTTTGGCGCCTGGGATGAGATTAATAGGGCAGTCGTACTCCCGTTGCGGGGGCAACTCCTGGACACCACTCTCGGAAAACACATCCGAAAATTCAGAGAGAAAAGATTGCACAGTCTTGGTAGAAATCTCTGAAAGAGACGACGTGAGGCAATTCTCTCTGCAAAACTCGCTCCAACCATTTATGCTTGCTTGACAATCAATGGTGGGGTTATGTTTAGTGAGCAAGGGTAGCCCCAACACTAGAGGAGTAGGTAATCCGCTTAAGACAAAACATGACATATCCTCAACATGAGCGTCACCCACAGTCAAACGGATATTGTGAACTATGCCCTTAAACGATCTTTGAGAAAGTGGAGCGGAATCGATAGCAAAAACAGGTATATCCTTTTCCAAAGTGCATACCTGGAAATCATGCGTTATTGCAAATTTATTATAAATGAGATTGACAGCTGCTCCACTATCTACAAAAATCTCACAAACAATGTTCTTGCTGTCTAGCTCCACCCTGGCAGGTAGGAGAAAATGGGAACTACAAGTAAATGGCAAACCTTCAATTTCCGCATCAACCTTGCCAATAGTAGCAAATGGAAAGTTTTTAGAGGGTTTTTTTCTTTTTGTTTTTCTTTTATTACCCTCCGAAAACTCCATGAATCTCCTAGAGGGGCAAACATTAGCCAAATGATTTATACCCCCACAACAGAAACAAACCCTCCTCTGAGAGCTGAATCCTCTACTATCAGAGGCAAGCAAACCCAGCTGCATGGCCTCCTCCTCAGAGGGGATTGAGAGAGACTGAGACCACTGCGCACTGAATGAGACAGCCCCACTGTCCTTGGACTGAATATGACAGGAAGGAGTAGTCTCCTCTCTCTCTCTAATACGCCTGTCAATGCGAACAGCTAGAGAAATGGCTGACTCTAACGATGCTGGTCTCTCATGAAAAGCAAATGCATCTTTCAATCTTTCCGAAAGACCATGGCAAAATTGACTTCGGAGTGCAGCATCATTCCAACCAGTATCAGCTGCCCAATACGGTGTTGGACCCTTTTTTGCCTTCAGAACTGCCTTAATTCTACGTGGCATTGATTCCACAAGGTGCTGATAGCATTCTTTAGAAATGTTGGCCCATATTGATAGGATAGCATCTTGCAGTTGATGGAGATTTGAGGGATGCACATCCAGGGCACGAAGCTCCCGTTCCACCACATCCCAAAGATGCTCTATTGGGTTGAGATCTGGTGACTGTGGGGGCCATTTTAGTACAGTGAACTCATTGTCATGTTCAAGAAACCAATTTGAAATGATTCGAGCTTTGTGACATGGTGCATTATCCTGCTGGAAGTAGCCATCAGAGGATGGATACATGTTCTCATTCTGTTTACGCCAAATTCGGACTCTACCATTTGAATGTCTCAACAGAAATCGAGACTCATCAGACCAGGCAACATTTTTCTAGTCTTAGACAGTCCAATTTTGGTGAGCTTGTGCAAATTGTAGCCTCTTTTTCCTATTTGTAGTGGAGATGAGTGGTACCCGGTGGGGTCTTCTGCTGTTGTAGCCCATCCGCCTCAAGGTTGTGCGTGTTGTGGCTTAACAAATGCTTTGCTGCATACCTCGGTTGTAACGAGTGGTTATTTCAGTCAACGTTGCTCTTCTATCAGCTTGAATCAGTCGGCCCATTCTCCTCTGACCTCTAGCATCCACAAGGCATTTTTGCCCACAGGACTGCCGCATACTGGATGTTTTTCCCTTTTCACACAATTCTTTGTAAACTCTAGAAACGGTTGTGCGTGAAAATCCCAGTAACTGAGCAGATTGTGAAATACTCAGACCGGCCCGTCTGGCACCAACAACCATGCCACGCTCAAAATTGCTTAAATCACCATTCTTTCCCATTCTGACATTCAGTTTGGAGTTCAGGAGATTGTCTTGACCAGGACCACACCCCTAAATGCATTGAAGCAACTGCCATGTGATTGGTTGACTAGATAATTTCATTAATGAGAAATAGAACAGGTGTTCCTAATAATTCTTTAGGTGAGTGTATCTCTGCGGACTATTTACCATGGCATAAAAGACGCAGTTTAGATTCAGCCAGAGCAATACCATCCGGGTCATCATATATCTGTCCCAGGGCTGTGTCCCAGGGCCGTGTCCCAGGGCCGTGCCCCGTCCAGCAGCGAAGCCCAAGACTGAGCGTTATCCATGAGCAGCGAGATGTTGATCCCCACCCTCTGCTCCTCATCACAAGAGGAATGGGGAAGTAGGCGAAAATGGAGTTTGCAAGCCTTTCTCTAAAGCGAACAAAATTCTCACTACCCCCGGAGAACGTATCCGGAAGCGAGATCTTAGGCTCAGAACAAACTCCATGAACGCAAGCAGAACTGGTCACCTGAAACTGAGACACAGTTTTATGGAGATCTGCTACCTCCAGTGAAAGACCTTGCATGCGGTCAATCAAGGCTGAGACCGGATCCATGCTTAAGACGGTTATGGCGGTTTATAATGTCACGGATGGTGTTGCAGAAAGCTGGAACTTATAAATAGGGATGAGCAAACCCGAACTGTATAGTTCGGGTTCGTACCGAATTTTGGGGTGTCCGTGACACGGACCCGAACCCGAACATTTTCGTAAAGGTTCGGGTTCGGTGTTCGGCGCTTTCTTGGCGCTTTTTGAAAGGCTGCAAAGCAGCCAATCAACAAGCGTCATACTACTTTCCCCAAAAAGCCATCACAGCCATGACTACTATTGGCATGGCTGTGATTGGCCAGTGCAGCATGTGACCAGCCTCTATTTAAGCTGGAGTCAACGTAGCGCCGCACGTCACTCTGCTCTGATCAGTGTAGGGATAGGATGCAGCTGCTGCTGTTAGGGTGAGATTAGGCAGTGATTTACTTACTGAAGTGATCGATATACAGCTGTGTATCATACAACCTCTGCTATTCAATTGCTCACAGTTTTAAGGCTGCCCAGAGCGTTTTTCAGTCACTTTTTTCTGGGGTGATCGGCGGCCATTTTGTGTCTTGTGGTGCTCCAGCACAAGCTGCCACCAAGTCCATTTTTAACCATCAATAGTGTGGTTTTTGTTTTTTGCTATATCCTACATCAGGGGCTTGGCTGTGTTTGCTATTTTATTGAGGGGTAAAATACAATTGCCAAAATAGCAGTACCCTAAATCTGGTGTTTCAGCTGTGGCTAGCCAATTGTAATACTGTCTGCTGTCTGCCGAATCACAGTTTTTGTTCTGGGTTGAATACAATTCCCAACTTAGCAATTCCCTAAATAATTGTTTTTTGCTGTATCAGGCCAAGTTTAAATCTATCCATAAAAGGGTATATAAGATTGAAGGTGCTGATAGGGTCATCCTCAATAACTTCACACGCTACCGTGCATTTCCAAGTCTAATTCTGTCCGTAAAAGGGATACATGTCATCCAGCGCCTAAATACTAGGCCTACAATTTATATTCAGCTAAATCTGTCGTTACTGCTGTGCCTGTATTAGTGTAATACGGTACCTAAATAGATAGCCAGATAGTGTTAGGTGCCTGTAAAAAAAGGCCTGTATTTGAATTCAATACATTGGGCCAAATAATTTTTTTCTTATTGTGGTGAACGGTAACAATGAGGAAAACATCTAGTAAGGGACGCGGACATGGTCGTGGTGGTGTTAGTGGACCCTCTGGTGCTGGGAGAGGACGTGGCCATTCTGCCACAGCCACACGTCCTAGTGAACCAACTACCTCAGGTCCCAGTAGCCACCAGAATTTACAGCAATATTTGGTGGGGCCCAATGCCGTTCTAAGGATGGTAAGGCCTGAGCAGGTACAGGCATTAGTCAATTGGGTGGCCGACAGTGGATCCAGCACGTTCACATTATCTCCCACCCAGTCTTCTGCAGAAAGCGCACAGATGGCGCATGAAAACCAAGCCCATCAGTCTGTCACATCACCCCCATGCATATCAGGGAAACTGTCTGAGCCTCAAGTTATGCAGCAGTCTCTTATGCTGTTTGAAGACTCTGCTGGCAGGGTTTCCCAAGGGCATCCACCTAGCCCTTCCCCAGGGGTGGAAGAGATAGAATGCACTAACGCACAACCACTTATGTTTCCTGATGATGAGGACATGGGAATACCACCTCAGCACGTCTCTGATGATAATGAAACACAGGTGCCAACTGCTGCGTCTTTCTGCAGTGTGTAGACTGAACAGGAGGTCAGGGAGGAAGACTGGGTGGAAGACGATGCAGGGGAGGATGAGGTCCTAGACCCCACATGGAATGAAGGTCGTGCCACTGACTTTCAGAATTCGGAGGAAGAGGCAGTGGTGAGACCGAGCCAACAGCGTAGCAAAAGAGGAAGCAGTGGGCAAAAGCAGAACACCCGCCGCCAAGAGAGTCCGTCTGCTACTGGCCACCGCCATCTGGGACCGAGCACCCCAAAGGCAGCTTCAAGGAGTTCCCTGGCGTGGCAGTTCTTCAAACAATGTGCTGACGACAAGACCCGAGTGGTTTGCACGCTGTGCCATCAGAGCCTGAAGCGAGGCATTAACGTTCTGAACCTTAGCACAACCTGCATGACCAGGCACCTGCATTCAAAGCATGAACTGCAGTGGAGTAAACACCTTAAAAACAAAGAACTCACTCAGGCTCCCCCTGCTACCTCTTTTGCTGCTGCTGCCGCCGCCTCTGCCTCTTCCTCCGCCTCTGGAGGAACTTTGGCCCCTGCCGCCCAGCAAACAGAGGATGTACCACCAACACCACCACCTCCGTCACCAAGCATCTCAACCATGTCACACGGCAGCGTTCAGCTCTCCATCTCACAAACATTTGAGAGAAAGCGTAAATTCCCACCTATCCACCCTCGATCCCTGGCCCTGAATGCCAGCATTTCTAAACTACTGGCCTATGAAATGCTGTCATTCAGGCTGGTGGACACAGACAGCTTCAAACAGCTCATGTCGCTTGCTGTCCCACAGTATGTTGTTCCCAGCCGACACTACTTCTCCAAGAGAGCCGTGCCTTCTCTGCACAACCAAGTATCCGATAAAATCAAGTGTGCACTGCGCAACGCCATCTGTGGCAAGGTCCACTTAACCACAGATACGTGGACCAGTAAGCACGGCCAGGGACGCTATATCTCCCTAACTGCACACTGGGTAAATGTAGTGGCGGCTGGGCCCCAGGCGAAGAGCTGTTTGGCGCACGTCCTTCCGCCGCCAAGGATCGCAGGGAAACATTCTTTGCCTCCTGTTGCCTCCTCCTCCTACTCGGCTTCCTCCTCCTCTTCTTCCACTTGCTCATCCAGTCAGCCACACACCTTCACCACCAATTTCAGCACAGCCAGGGGTAAACGTCAGCAGGCCATTCTGAAACTCATATGTTTGGGGGACAGGCCCCACACCACACAGGAGTTGTGGAGGGGTATAGAACAACAGACCGACGAGTGGTTGCTGCCGGTGAGCCTCAAGCCCGGCCTGGTGGTGTGCGATAATGGGCGAAATCTCGTTGCAGCTCTGGGACTAGCCGGTTTGACGCACATCCCTTGCCTGGCGAATGTGCTGAATTTGGTGGTGCAGAAGTTCATTCACAACTACCCCGACATGTCAGAGCTGCTGCATAAAGTGTGGGCCGTCTGTGTGCGCTTCCGGCGTTCACATACTGCCGCTGCTCGCCTGTCTGCGCTACAGCGTAACTTCGGCCTTCCCGCTCACCGCCTCATATGCGACGTGCCCACCAGGTGGAACTCCACCTTGCACATGCTGGACAGACTGTGCGAGCAGCAGCAGGCCATAGTGGAGTTTCAGCTGCAGCACACACGGGTCAGTCGCACTGCGGAACAGCACCACTTCACCACCAATGACTGGGCCTCCATGCGAGACCTGTGTGCCCTGTTGCGCTGTTTCGAGTACTCCACCAACATGGCCAGTGGCGATGACGCCGTTATCAGCGTTACAATACCACTTCTATGTCTCCTTGAGAAAACACTTAGGGCGATGATGGAAGAGGAGGTGGCCCAGGAGGAGGAGGAGGAGGAGGAAGAGGGGTCATTTTTAGCACTTTCAGGCCAGTCTCTTAGAAGTGACTCAGAGGGAGGTTTTTTGCAACAGCAGAGGCCAGGTACAAATGTGTAATCACAGGGAACGACCTGTTTAAAACGTAGCCTTTAATCTAATTTTAACATAAAATAACAAAACTCCCACAGACATACATAGAAAAAGAACAAAACAGAAAATATATCCTTAATGACATGGAAGATGATACTTATAATGGTTCAGAAGTGCGGGTCAGGTGTGGACTGAGAGGATAGAAATGAAGTCTAGCCTGTCCCTATTCCTGGCCCTGGGCTAAATAGCCCTGCCTAAGAACGGAATGGCCGCCCTGATAAGGACGATCCCGTATTCTGGAACCTCCTGGTGGCCCTGGTAAGGCCCTGTGACCCTGGTGGATCCCTACTTGGGGCCTGCTCTGGGTACACAAAACAAAAACAAAGTATAGATAATCATTCAAAAAGCAACAATCCAGCCACCCCCTTGGATACTCAGTGGCGTGGGTGGAAATGCTGCCAATAATAAATATGTCATAAGGAATATATAAACAGCCAGAGATATGGCTATCTATGAATATGCATCATCAATGGACAATAACACTGTGTAAACCCCACACACCGGATACACTGTGCGACGTCAACACACCAAGATACGCCGTTAACATTTGTACATATCAGTATATAAATTATGATGTATATACACATTCGGCACCAGAAGCACTACATCTAGTATGCAATCAGATGCCGGAGTCCCAACGCGTTTCACCCTGATTGATAGTCGGGTTCATCAGGGGACGTATATCAAAGTACAATGCTTTAGTTAGGCATCAAAAAGAGGTAACCAATCTAATGGCAAGGTCCTCAATTATGATGACACCGTTAGACCAGATAATATACTAGTCGCATTATGTTCATTCACTTAATAGGTACAAATGTGGCCAGACAGGGCCCACTACTGAAGGACGAGGAGGACGAGGATGAGGAGGAGGTGGAGGAGGATGAGGATGAAGCATGTTCACAGCGGGGTGGCACCCAACGCAGCTCGGGCCCATCACTGGTGCGTGGCTGGGGGGAAACGTTTTAACGTGTGCGGACTAATGGGTTGCCACCCTGCTGGATCCCCGGTACAAAGACAATGTGCCCACCTTACTTCCTGCACTGGAGCGTGATAGGAATATGCGCGAGTACAAGCGCACGTTGGTAGACGCGCTACTGAGAGCATTCCCAAATGTCACAGGGGAACAAGTGGAAGCCCAAGGCGAAGGCAGAGGAGGAGCAAGGGGTCACCAACGCAGCTGTGTCACGGCCAGCTCCTCTGAGAGCAGGGTTAGCATGGCAGAGATGTGGAAAAGTTTTGTCACCACGCCACAGCTAACTGCACCACCACCTGATACGGAACGTGTTAGCAGGAGGCAACATTTCACTAACATGGTGGAACAGTACGTGTGCACACCCCTCCACGTACTGACTGATGGTTCGGCCCCATTCAACTTCTGGGTCTCCAAATTGTCCACGTGGCCAGAGATAGCCTTTTATGCCTTGGAGGTGCTGGCCTGCCCGGTAGCCAGCATTTTGTCTGAACGTGTATTCAGCACGGCAGGGGGCGTCATTGCAGACAAACGCAGCCGCCTGTCTTCAGCCAATGTGGACAAGCTGACGTTCATAAAAATGAACCAAGCATGGATCCCACAAGACCTGTCCATCCCTTGTGCAGATTAGACATTTATAACTACCTCCCTTTAACCATATATTATTGTACTCCAGGGCACTTCCTCATTCAATCCTTTTTTTATTTTCATTTTACCATTATATTGCGGGGCAACCCAAAGTTAAATGAACCTCTCCTTTGTCTGGGTGCCGGGGCCTAAAAATATCTGACAGTGGCCTGTTCCAGTGTTGGGTGACATAAAGCCTGATTCTCTGCTATGACATGAAGCCTAAATCTCTGCTATGAGACCTCTCTCCTCTGTCTGGGTGCCGGGGCCTAAAAATATCTGACAGTGGCCTGTTCCAGTGGTGGGTGACATGAAGCCTGATTCTCTGCTATGACATGAAGCCTGATTCTCTGCTATGGGACCTCTCTCCTCTGTCTGGGTGCCGGGGCCTAAATATCTGACAATGGCCTGTTTCAGTGTTGGGTGACGTGAAGCCTGATTCTCTGCTATGACATGAAGCCTGATTCTCTGCTATGACTTGATGCCTGATTCTCTGCTATGACATGAAGCCTGATTCTCTGCTATGGGATCTCTCTCCTCTGTCTGGGTGCCGGGGCCTAAATATCTGACAATGGCCTGTTCCAGTGGTGGGTGACGTGAAGCCTGATTCTCTGCTATGACTTGAAGCCTGATTCTCTGCTATGACATGAAGCCTGATTCTCTGCTATGGGACCTCTCTCCTCTGTCTGGGTGCCGGGGCCTAAAAATATCTGACAATGGCCTGTTCCAGTGGTGGGTGACGTGAAGCCTGATTCTCTGCTATGACATGAAGCCTGATTCTCTGCTATGACTTGAAGCCTGATTCTCTGCTATGACATGAAGCCTGATTCTCTGCTATGACATGAAGCCTGATTCTCTGCTATGAGACCTCTCTCCTCTGTCTGGGTGCCGGGGCCTAAGTATCTGACAATGGGCTGTTCCAGTGGTGGGTGACGTGAAGCCTGATTCTCTGCTATGAAATGAAGCCTGATTCTCTGCTATGACTTGAAGCCTGATTCTCTGCTATGACATGAAGCCTGATTCTCTGCTATGGGACCTCTCTCCTCTGTCTGGGTGCCGGGGCCTAAAAATATCTGACAATGGCCTGTTCCAGTGGTGGGTGACATGAAGCCTGATTCTCTGCTATGGGACCTCTCTCCTCTGTTTGGGTGCCGGGGCCTAAATATCTGACAATGGCCTGTTCCAGTGGTGGGTGACGTGAAGCCTGATTCTCTGCTATGACTTGAAGCCTGATTCTCTGCTATGACTTGAAGCCTGATTCTCTGCTATGCCATGACGCCTGATTCTCTGCTATGGGACCTCTCTCCTCTATGTGTGTGCCGGGGCCTAAATGTCTGACAATGGCCCGTTCCAGTGGTGGGTGACGTGAAGCCTGATTCTCTGCTATGACATGAAGCCTGATTCTCTGCTATGACTTGAAGCCTGATTCTCTGCTATGCCATGAAGCCTGATTCTCTGCTATGGGACCTCTCTCCTCTGTCTGGGTGCCGGGGCCTAAATATCTGACAATGGCCTGTTCCAGTGGTGGGTGACGTGAAGCCTGATTCTCTGCTATGACATGAAGCCTGATTCTCTGCTATGACTTGAAGCCTGATTCTCTGCTATGACATGAAGCCTGATTCTCTGCTATGACATGAAGCCTGATTCTCTGCTATAAGAACTCTTTCCTCTGTCTGGGTGCAGGGGCCTAAATATCTGACAATGGGCTGTTCCAGTGGTGGGTGACGTTCAGCCTGATTCTCTGCTATGACATGAAGCCTGATTCTCTGCTATGAGACCTCTCTCCAATAGATATTGGTTAAATTTAATTTATTTTATTTTTATTTTAATTCATTTCCCTATCCACATTTGTTTGCAGGGGATTTACATACATTTTGCTGCCTTTTGCAGCCCTCTAGCCCTTTCCTGGGCTATTTTACAGCCTTTTCAGTGCCGAAAAGTTCGGGTCCCCATTGACTTCAATGGGGTTCGGGTTCGGGGCGAAGTTCGGGTCGAGTTCGGATTCCGAACCCGAACATTTCCGGGAAGTTCGGCCGAACTTCTCGAACCCGAACATCCAGTTGTTCGCTCAACTCTAGTTGGGACCATCAGTTGCGTTGAGGAGAATTCAGGTGGATACACAGCTGATAGTCTTACTGAATAGACTGTTAGAATTAGTATTATGGCAAGAAAAAAGCAGCTAAGTAAAGAAAAACTAGTGGCCATCATTACTTTAAGAAATGAAGGTCAGTCAGTCAGCCGAAAAATTGGGAAAACTTTGAAAGTAAGGGCTATTTGACCATGAAGGAGAGTGATGGGGTGCTGCGCCAGATGACCTGGCCTCCACAGTCACCGGACCTGAACCCAATCGAGATGGTTTGGGGTGAGCTGGACCGCAGAGTGAAGGCAAAAGGGCCAACAAGTGCTAAGCATCTCTGGGAACTCCTTCAAGACTGTTAGAAGACCATTTCAGGGGACTACCTCTTGAAGCTCATCAAGAGAATGCCAAGAGTGTGCAAAGCAGTATTTAAAGCAAAAGGTGGCTACTTTGAAGAACCTAGAATATGACATATTTTCAGTTGTTTCACACTTGTTTGTTATGTATATAATTCCACATGTGTTAATTCATAGTTTTGATGTCTTCATAGTCATGAAAATAAAGAAAGCTCTTTGAATGAGAAGATGTGTCCAAACTTTTGGTCTGTACTGTATATATAGAAAAAGTTATAAAAGCAGACTGATGTACCAGCCCTAAAAGGGCTTTTTGGGGTGCTGTCAGGACGCTGTCCTTACAGCAGATGAGTCTTTGAGGACTGGAGTGGACACAGAACACTGGCCTAACTAACGCTTTCCCTATTAATTCAGCAGCAGCAGCACTCTTCCTGCTCTAACTAACACTGCAGATTCAGAATGAATCTAAGAGGGCTGCCAGCCTTGCTTTTTTATAGGAGGTGGGAGGGTGTGGGAGGGTCTGGGAGGGAGGGTATGCTGATTGGCTGGAATGTGTCTGCTGACTGTGAGGTACAGGGTCAAAGTTTGCTCAATGATGAAGTATAGGGGCGGGCCGAACATCGCATATGTTCACCCGCCGCGGCGAACGCGAACAAGTGATGTTCGCCGGGAACTGTTCGCCGGCGAATAGTTCGGGACATCTCTACTGTCCAATACCTTCTGTGTGTCAGGACCAGAGATAGGAAAAATATAAGTGAAAACTAGTGTATTTTTTCCATCATTTTCAATACTTTTTCTATAGAGGGTGTCTGCAGTGACTTATGACATCTGTCTAACACCTTCTGTGTTTCAGGGCCAGAGATAGGAAAAACACAAGTAAAAACTAATATATATTTTTCCATCATTTTCAATACTTTTTCTATAGAGGTTGTCTGCAGTGACTTGTGATATCTATCCAATAGCTTCTGTGTTTCAGGCCCAGAGATAGAAAAAATAAGTGAAAGCTAGTATGTTTTTTCCATAATTTTCAATACTTTTTTTTATAGAGAATGTCTGTAGTGACTTGTTACATCTGTCCAATACCTTCTGTATGTCAGGGCCAGAGATAGGAAAAATATAAGTGAAAACTAGTATATTTTTTCCATCATTTTCAATGCTTTTTCTATAGAGGGTGTCTGCAGTGACTTGTGACATCTGTCCAATACCTTCTTTGTGTCAGGGCCAGAGATAGGAAAAATATAATTGAAAACTAGTATATTTTTCCCATCATTTTCAATACTTTTTCTAATAGAGGGTGTCTGAAGTTACTTGTGACATCTGTTCAATACCATCTGTGTGTCAGGGCCAGAGATAGGAAAAATATTACTGAAATTTATATATTTTTCCATCATTTTCAATACTTTTTCTACAGAGGGTGTCTGCAGTGACTTGTGACATCTGTCCAATACCTTCTGTGTGTCAGGTCCAAAGATAGGAAAAATATAATTGAAATCTATTTTCCTTTTTCCATACTTTTTTGCAGAGGCCGTGGCCCTGGGCGCGTTAAAACTGTGCCTGCTGCCCGAGCACATTAAAAACAATAATCCACGATACCTAGCTTCTTGTCCCAGTTTACAGGGCGTCGCAGGACGAAACTTTTGAAGTCAGACCAGTGCGACCAGGTGGTCGGTTGGATTGCAGCAGATATTGCTTCAGGTCGGTTAAGCACCACCCTGTCTTCCACCGAGTCCA
Source organism: Bufo bufo (assembly GCF_905171765.1). Lineage (NCBI taxonomy): Eukaryota > Metazoa > Chordata > Amphibia > Anura > Bufonidae > Bufo > Bufo bufo. The sequence continues at coordinate 23,660,050 of NC_053389.1, read as the reverse complement.
GTCTCAGTAGCCAAGAGTCTGGTCAACAGAATTCTCACCCTGATCCTCCTTCCTCCCACCATGCCATTACTTGATTTGGCTCTCTCGGCAAGCACGCTTGAAGAGGGACATGAGATCTTGTGCCCTGATTTCCAACCTCTTGAGCATCCACAGTCACAAGAACATGACGGAGGGGATGGCAATTAGTGTTTAATAAGGTGGATGATGATGAGACACAGTTGCCAATGAGTCAACTGCAATTACTGTCTCAAGAGGTTGATAAAGACGATGAGACACAGTTGTCAATCACTGAGGTTGTGGTTAAGTCAACAAATGAAGAGGATGATCAGAGTGATGAAGAGGAAGAGCAGGTGGTGGATGATGATGTCACTGACCCAGCGTGGGAAGGTGGAAAGCCGACCGAGGACAGCAGTACAGAGGAGGAAGGATCTGCAGCACCACAACAGGCTGGAAGAGGCAGTGGGGTGGCAAAACTGAGTAGGCGGGCCACACCAAACAGGCCTGCAACTGTTCCATGGAGCACCCCCTTGCCAAGTGGTAGGTGTTCCGCAGTATAGAGCTTTTTTGAGGAAAGTGCGGACGAAAAAAGAATAGTAGTTTGCAACCTGTGCCACACCAAAATGAGCTGGGGCGTGAACACTAGCAACCTCACCACCACCAGCATGATACGACACATGTCATCCAAGCACCGTAATAAGTGGCGACGAACGCCTGGGTCCAGAATCTGTGTCTGCGGGTCACACCAGTTCCTCCTCTTCCCCTATGGTACATGCTGGCCAATCGCCTGTCAAAGGCGCAGGCGAGGATGCCTCCTGCCCTGCACCTGGACCTTCGCAAATGCCATCAGCGACCGCATCCAGTTCCCTGTCCCAGCGCAGCATCCAAATGTCATTACTCTAGGCCTTTGAACGCAAGCGCAAATACCCAGCCATCCACCCACAGGCCATAGCACTAAATGCACACCTTTCAAAATTACTTGCCCTGGAAATGTAGCCATTTATGCTTGTGGACACTGAGGCCTTCCGCAGCATGATGTCGGCGGCCGCCCCGCGGTACTCTGTCCCCTGCCGCCTCTATTTTTCAAGGTGTGCCGTGCCCGCCTTACACCAACATGTGTCCTGAAACATCACACGTGCCCTGATCAACGCAGTTACTGGAAAGGCCCACTTAACCACGGATACATGGAAAAGTGCATTTGGCCAGGGACGCTACATTTCCCTGACGGCACACTGGGGGAACACTGTGGAGGCCGGGAGCGAGTCGTACCCTGGAATGGCACAGGATCTACCGCCTAGAAGTTATCTAGTCAATAAATCGGCAGCAGGCCCTCACCTACAAGTCCAGTCTCAGTAGCCAAGAGTCTGGTCAACACAATCCTCACCATGATGGCACACTGGGTGAATGTTGTGCAGGCCGGGAGCAAGTTGGCTGCTGGCACCAGACTTGTCCTCCAATAGATTCTCGTTAACGGAAAGTGTACTCATTCCAATAACAGGGCCTCTTAAGAGTGCTGTATTGTTATTTATCGGCACTACCGAGTCGGGAGTTGGTAATTGCTGCGCCCCTGCTGCCTTCCTTCAACGCTTGTGCTTTAATAACTTGTCTCATCCTCTCTGGGTGGTTCACAATTAGGGAAAAAAAGGGGCAAGGCAACAACAGCCAATCAGATTTCAGCCATTGACCTCCCTTGGATGTGGTAGCCTTTTCTCAGGCTTGCTCTCCGGCATCAAACCCAGATTCTCCGTTACCCATGATCACCATGGTAGGCTCAGAAAAGAACATCGAAAGTTGATAGGGCAGACATCCAAATGGATTGTTGCCATCACGGGGACGTGCAATCGCCCAGAGGTTATCTAGAGTCACCAATGCGGCAGCAGGCCCTCGTCACTAATGTTTTAGATGGTCAGATCAGCAAGCCCTTGCTCCAAATGTTTTTGAGGGTCACCAGCAGGCCATCAATCATAATTTTTTAAGGGTGTGTATGATGCCCTCCTTTATGTGTAGCAAAGGGTGTTTTGGAGTGCCGGTTCCTTGTAATTTTTGACAGCCCTTTCACTTAGTGCATAGACTTTATAAGTGTAGGAGTCCCACTACCTGAACTATTGTACCACAATGTGAATGAGGCCCTCCATTATGTGATATACAGGTTGTATCAGAGTACCTCTTCCTTGTAATTTTTGGCAGCACTTGCACTTTATATACAAGTAAATATACAGGAAAGAATGTTTCTTAAAATTTTTTCCTCTGAAATTGTTTTTTTGTTTTGTTTTGTTTTGTGCGCATTATTGTCAATCTGTAAAAGTGGCGTACTTCTCAGACAACATGGTTCCCAACAGCGATCTGTGAGTCCAAGATGGATCCAGACATCCTCCTGATGCTGTTCCCGAACCATTTCGGTGGTGTTTCCATCAATTTCTGACCTTTTCCTATGAACCAGGCACCCTCCCCTCTTCAGAGCACGGAGTGCCTGGTTTAATGCTTGGGTTCTCCCATTGACTTCCATTGTACTCGGGTGTTTGGTACCCGAGCATCCCGAGCACTATGATGCTCGATCAACACTAATCCTAATGCTGCAGCCACCTCCAGACTCTGTCATTAGGCCACTCTTTGTTCTCCTGATGCTGCCGCCACCTCCAGACTCTGTAATTGTGCCATTCTGTGTTCTCCTAATGCTGCCGCCACCTCCAGACACTGAAATTGTGCCACACTGTGGCCTCTAGATGCTGCTTCCACCTCCAGACTCTGTCATTGGGCCACTCTTTGTTCTCCTGATGCTGCCGCCAACTCTGGACTCTGTAATTGTGCCACTTTGTGGCCTCCTCATGCTGCTGCCACCTCCATACTCTGTCATTGTGCCACTCTGTGGCCTCCTGATGCTGCCGCCACCTCCTGACTCTGTCATTGTGCCACTCTTTGATCTCCTCTTGCTGCTTCCACCTCACGATTATTTCATAGGGCCACTCTGCGGACTTCTCATGCTGTTCCCACCCTCCCCACTTCATGACTGGGCCACTATTTAGACTTTTTGGCTTTTCCGACATCTTCATCTATTTGACCCTTCTTCTGATCGGTCAGAAGTAAGGAGAAATGAGATGCACAACGGATCATGTCTGTGTAGCAGCTGTAAGGCCTGTATGGTCTCATCAGAATCGGCTTATGATTTGGTAGCCAAAAGCAGGAGTGGGTATAAAACACAGAAGACATGCAAATATTACCTTCACATGTCATCTCTGTTTTAGATCCACTCCTGTTTTTTTTTGCATTAGCAATACTGATGGATTACTTACCAAATGCTGACCGAGTAAAGGCAGATGCTCCACAGACAGGATCCGTTTTTTGGGGGTTATTGTTCTGACAGAAATGCAAAATAATCAGTGACATCAACACAAGCTTACTGCTGACACCCTCTCCACTCTGTCAGGGGGCTCTACTTGTATAAGTAGAATAAGATGTGGAATCAGCTGACGAGGGTGTAAAAGGAGTGTGCTTCTTCTTGGCACTAACATCGACCTGTAAGGCTGAGTTTATACTTTATTTATTTGGTCAGTTTTGGCCCCGTGACAGCCCAAATAAGTTAAGTGTGCAGTGTATCTAAGAACAACACCTGTCATCTGCATGTCATACAGACTTACAGTATTATTTCACTACCAGAGCAGACTCCCTATGCATGTTACTGCAAGGCACAGTGTTTTACACTACTATAAAGTCTCTGTGCAGCCAGTTTTTTAATGTAATTCATTGCAAATTAATTCGGATCAAATTGAATTTTTCCCCAAAAATTTGGCAAACTGGCAAATTTAATTTTTGAAAAATTCGCTTATCTCTAGTGGTGGGTATACCACCACGAAAAATGTCAATGTCTCAATACCTTGTCGTGTCCTTGAGCATCAATTACAGCTTGACAACGATGTCTCATACTGTTCACAAGTTGACTTATTGTCTGCTGAGGCATGGCATCCCACTCTTCTTGAAGGGCGGCCCTCAGGTCATTGAGGTTCTGAGGTACAGAGTTACAAGCCTCTACACGGTGACTCAGCTGATCCCATAGGTTTTCAATGGAATTTGGGTCTGGAGAAAGTGCAGGCCAATACATTTAAGGTAACACAGTCTCCAGCAGCCATTCCCTAATGATGCAACCTCGATGAGCTGGCGCATTGTCATCCATGAAGAATACATTAGACCTGTGTTGTTCATGCAGAGGTACAATGACTGGATTAATGATGTTATTCAAGTAGTATGGGCTTTTCACTGTACCATTCACAAAGTGTAGGGCAGCTCTGTATTGACTAGATGTACCTGCCCACACTGTAACACCACCACCACCACCACCAAAGGCTTATTTGATGACAACAGTGGCTGATGCATAGCACTCTCCTTGACATCTCTAACATCATTGGCGGACAGCATTTCTGCTTAGTGTAAATCAACTTTCATTAGTGAACAGCACTGAGGCCTACTGATCCATCGTCCAGCGTAGATGCTACCTGGTCCATGCAAGACAATGATGCCTGCGCCTGGTGGTGTGGTCAGGTATAGGGATGAGCGAACCCGAACTGTATAGTTCGGGTTCGTACCGAATTTTGGGGTGTCCGTGACACGGACCCGAACCCGAACATTTTCGCAAAAGTCCGGGATCGGGTACGGTGCTCGGCGCTTTCTTGGCGCTTTTTGAAAGGCTGAAAAGCAGCCAATCAACAAGCGTCATACTACTTGGCCCAAGAGGCCATCACAGCCATGCCTACTATTGGCATGGCTGTGATTGGCCAGTGCACCATGTGACCCAGCCTCTATTTAAGCTGGAGTCACGTAGCGCCGCACGTCACTCTGCTATGATCAGTATAGGGAGAGGTTGCAGCTGCGACGTTAGGGCGAGATTAGGCAGATTAACTCCTCCAAAAGACTTCATTCTGTGATCGATCTGCAGCTGTGGATCATTGAAGTGCTATTATTGACTTGCTCACTTTTTTGAGGCTGCCCAGAGCGTTTTTAGATCACTTTTTTTCTGGGGTGATTGGCGGCCATTTTGTGACTTGTGGTGCGCCAGCACGAGCTATCACCAAGTGTATTTAACCATCGATAGTGTGGTTATTTTGTGCTATATCCTACATAAGCTGCAGGCTGAGCCTGTGTCACCGAAGTGCATTTAACCATCAACAGTCTGGTTATTTTTTGCACAGTTTTAGCTGGTCAAGTTATTTGTAGTGACCGTAAAAGCAGACTTTTTGTTCTGGGTTGAAAAAGCATTCCCAAATTTGCCATTCTGAAAATAACTAGTTTGTGGTATTTGAGGCCTACTTGAAATCTATCCCAAAAAGAAAATCTTACATTGAAGTTATTGATAGTGTCATTCAGAAAAACCTAAGACACACGCTAGCGTGCTGATAGAAGTGTCATTCTGTGATTAAACCTATAACTGTCACACAGCGCAAAAAAAAACAGGCCTCACATCTCTATTCAACCAAATCTGCACAGTTTTAGCTGGTCAAGTTATTTGTAGTGACCGTAAAAGCAGACTTTTTGTTCTGGGTTGAAAAAGCATTCCCAAATTTGCCATTCTGAAAATAACTAGTTTGTGGTATTTGAGGCCTACTTGAAATCTATCCCAAAAAGAAAATCTTACATTGAAGGTATTGATAGTGTCATTCAGAAAAACCTAAGACACACGCTAGCGTGCTGATAGAAGTGTCATTCTGTGATTAAACCTATAACTGTCACACAGCGCAAAAAAAAACAGGTCTCACATCTCTTCAACCAAATCTGCACAGTTTTAGCTGGTCAAGTTATTTGTAGTGACCGTAAAAGCAGACTTTTTGTTCTGGGTTGAAAAAGCATTCCCAAATTTGCCATTCTGAAAATAACTAGTTTGTGGTATTTGAGGCCTACTTGAAATCTATCCCAAAAAGAAAATCTTACATTGAAGTTATTGATAGTGTCATTCAGAAAAACCTAAGACACACGCTAGCGTGCTGATAGAAGTGTCATTCTGTGATTAAACCTATAACTGTCACACAGCGCAAAAAAAAACAGGTCTCACATCTCTATTCAACCAAATCTGCACAGTTTTAGCTGGTCAAGTTATTTGTAGTGACCGTAAAAGCAGACTTTTTGTTCTGGGTTGAAAAAGCATTCCCAAATATGCCATTCTGAAAATAACTAGTTTGTGGTATTTGAGGCCTACTTGAAATCTATCCCAAAAAGAAAATCTTACATTGAAGGTATTGATAGTGTCATTCAGAAAAACCTAAGACACACGCTAGAGTGCTGATAGAAGTGTCATTCTGTGATTAAACCTATAACTGTCACACAGCGCAAAAAAAAACAGGTCTCACATCTCTATTCAACCAAATCTGCACAGTTTTAGCTGGTCAAGTTATTTGTAGTGACCGTAAAAACAGGCTTTTTGTTCTGGGTTGAAAAAGCATTCCCAAATTTGCCATTCTGAAAATAACTAGTTTGTGGTATTTGAGGCCTACTTGAAATCTATCCCAAAAAGAAAATCTTACATTGAAGTTATTGATAGTGTCATTCAGAAAAACCTAAGACACACGCTAGCGTGCTGATAGAAGTGTCATTCTGTGATTAAACCTATAACTGTCACACAGCGCAAAAAAAAAACAGGTCTCACATCTCTATTCAACCAAATCTGCACAGTTTTAGCTGGTCAAGTTATTTGTAGTGACCGTAAAAGCAGACTTTTTGTTCTGGGTTGAAAAAGCATTCCCAAATTTGCCATTCTCAAAATTGTGGTGAACGGGAACAATGAGGAAAACATCTAATAAGGGACGCGGACGCGGACGTGGACATGGTCGTGGTGGTGTTAGTGGACCCTCTGGTGCTGGGAGAGGACGTGGCCGTTCTGCCACAGCCACACGTCCTAGTGAACCAACTACCTCAGGTCCCAGTAGCCAGCAGAATTTACAGCGATATTTTGTGGGGCCCAATGCCGTTCTAAGGATGGTAAGGCCTGAGCAGGTACAGGCATTAGTCAATTGGGTGGCCGACAGTGGATCCAGCACGTTCACATTATCTCCCACCCAGTCTTCTGCAGAAAGCGCACAGATGGCGCATGAAAACCAAGCCCATCGGTCTGTCACATCACCCCCATGCATATCAGGGAAACTGTCTGAGCCTCAAGTTATGCATCAGTCTCTTATGCTGTTTGAAGACTCTGCTGCCAGGGTTTCCCAAGGGCATCCACCTAGCCCTTCCCCAGGGGTGGAAGAGATAGAATGCACTAACGCACAACCACTTATTTTTCCTGATGATGAGGACATGGGAATACCACCTCAGCACGTCTCTGATGATGACGAAACACAGGTGCAGTGTGCAGACTGAACAGGAGGTCAGGGATCAAGACTGGGTGGAAGACGATGCAGGGGACGATGAGGTCCTAGACCCCACATGGAATGAAGGTCGTGCCACTGACTTTCACAGTTCGGAGGAAGAGGCAGTGGTGAGACCGAGCCAACAGCGTAGCAAAAGAGGGAGCAGTGGGCAAAATCAGAACACCCGCCGCCAAGAGACTCCGCCTGCTACTGACCGCCGCCATCTGGGACCGAGCACCCCAAAGGCAGCTTCAAGGAGTTCCCTGGCATGGCACTTCTTCAAACAATGTGCTGACGACAAGACCCGAGTGGTTTGCACGCTGTGCCATCAGAGCCTGAAGCGAGGCATTAACGTTCTGAACCTTAGCACAACCTGCATGACCAGGCACCTGCATGCAAAGCATGAACTGCAGTGGAGTAAACACCTTAAAAACAAGGAAGTCACTCAGGCTCCCCCTGCTACCACTTCTGCTGCTGCCGCCTCGGCCTCTTCCTCCGCCTCTGGAGGAACGTTGGCACCTGCCGCCCAGCAAACATGGGATGCACCACCAACACCACCACCTGCGTCACCAAGCATCTCAACCATGTCACACGGCAGCGTTCAGCTCTCCATCTCACAAACATTTGAGAGAAAGCGTAAATTCTCACCTAGCCACCCTCGATCCCTGGCCCTGAATGCCAGCATTTCTAAACTACTGGCCTATGAAATGCTGTCATTTAGGCTGGTGGACACACACAGCTTCAAACAGCTCATGTCACTTGCTGTCCCACAGTATGTTGTTCCCAGCCGCCACTACTTCTCCAAGAGAGCCGTGCCTTCCCTGCACGAACAAGTGTCCGATAAAATCAAGTGTGCACTGCGCAACGCCATCTGTGGCAAGGTCCACCTAACCACAGATACGTGGACCAGTAAGCACGGCCAGGGACGCTATATCTCCCTAACTGCACACTGGGTAAATGTAGTGGCGGCTGGGCCCCAGGCGGAGAGCTATTTGGCGCACGTCATTCCGCCGCCAAGGATCGCAGGGCAACATTCTTTGCCTCCTGTCTCCTCCTCCTCTTACTCAGCTTCCTCCTCCTCTTCTTCCACCTGCTCATCCAGTCAGCCACACACCTTCACCACCAACTTCAGCACAGCACGGGGTAAACGTCAGCAGGCCATTCTGAAACTCATATGTTTGGGGGACAGGCCCCACACCGCACAGGAGTTGTGGCGGGGTATAGAACAACAGACTGACGAGTGGTTGCTGCCGGTGAGCCTCAAGCCCGGCCTGGTGGTGTGCGATAATGGGCGAAATCTCGTTGCAGCTCTGGGACTAGCCGGTTTGACGCACATCCCTTGCCTGGCGCATGTGCTGAATTTGGTGGTGCAGAAGTTCATTCGCAACTACCCCGACATGTCAGAGCTGCTGCATAAAGTGCGGGCCGTCTGTTCGCGCTTCCGGCGTTCACACCCTGCCGCTGCTCGCCTGTCTGCGCTACAGCGTAACTTCGGCCTTCCCGCTCACCGCCTCATATGCGACGTGCCCACCAGGTGGAACTCCACCTTGCATATGCTGGACAGACTGTGCGAGCAGCAGCAGGCCATAGTGGAGTTTCAGCTGCAGCACGCACGGGTCAGTCGCACTGCGGATCAGACCCACTTCACCACCAATGACTGGGCCTCCATGCGAGACCTGTGTGCCCTGTTGCGCTGTTTCGAGTACTCCACCAACATGGCCAGTGGCGATGACGCCGTTATCAGCGTTACAATACCACTTCTATGTCTCCTTGAGAAAACACTTAGGGCGATGATGGAAGAGGAGGTGGCCCAGGAGAAAGAGGAGGAAGAGGGGTCATTTTTAGCACTTTCAGGCCAGTCTCTTCGAAGTGACTCAGAGGGAGGTTTTTTGCAACACCAGAGGCCAGGTACAAATGTGGCCAGACAGGGCCCACTACTGGAGGACGAGGAGGACGAGGATGACGAGGAGGTGGAGGAGGATGAGGATGAAGCATGTTCACAGCGGGGTGGCACCCAAAGCAGCTCGGGCCCATCACTGGTGCGTGGCTGGGGGGAAACACAGGACGATGACGATACGCCTCCCACAGAGGACAGCTTGTCCTTACCTCTGGGCAGCCTGGCACACATGAGCGACTACATGCTGCAGTTCTTGCGCAACGACAGCAGAGTTGCCCACATTTTAACGTGTGCGGACTACTGGGTTGCCACCCTGCTGGATCCCCGGTACAAAGACAATGTGCCCACCTTACTTCCTACACTGGAGCGTGATAGGAAGATGCGCGAGTACAAGCGCACGTTGGTAGACGCGCTACTGAGAGCATTCCCAAATGTCACAGGGGAACCAGTGGAAGCCCAAGGCGAAGGCAGAGGAGGAGCAAGAGGTCGCTAATGCAGCTGTGTCACGCCCAGCTCCTCTGAGGGCAGGGTTAGCATGGCAGAGATGTGGAAAAGTTTTGTCAACACGCCACAGCTAAGTGCACCACCACCTGATACGGAACGTGTTAGCAGGAGGCAACATTTCACTAATATGGTGGAACAGTACCTGTGCACACCCCTCCACGTACTGACTGATGGTTCGGCCCCATTCAACTTCTGGGTCTCCAAATTGTCCACGTGGCCAGAGCTAGCCTTTTATGCCTTGGAGGTGCTGGCCTGCCCGGCGGCCAGCGTTTTGTCTGAACGTGTATTCAGCACGGCAGGGGGCGTCATTACAGACAAACGCAGCCGCCTGTCTACAGCCAATGTGGACAAGCTGACGTTCATAAAAATGAACCAGGCATGGATCCCACAGGACCTGTCCATCCCTTGTGCAGATTAGATATTAACTACCTCCCCTTAACAATATATTATTCTACTCCAGGGCACTTCCTCATTCAATACTATTTTTAATTTCATTTTACCATTATATTGCGGGGCAACCCAAAGTTGAATGAACCTCTCCTCTGTCTGGGTGCCTGGGCCTAAATGTGTGACAGTGGCCTGTTCCAGTGGTGGGTGACGTGAAGCCTGATTCTCTGCTATGACATGAATACAGATTCTGCACTGACATAAGGCCAGATTCTCTGTTACGGGACCGCTCTCCTCTGCCTGGGTGCCTGGGCCTAAATGTGTGACAGTGGCCTGTTCCAGTGGTGGGTGACGTGAAGCCTGATTCTCTGCTATGACATGAAGACAGATTCTGCGCTGACATAAGGCCAGATTCTCTGTTACGGGACCTCTCTCCTCTGCCTGGGTGCCTGGGCCTAAATGTGTGACAGTGGCCTGTTCCAGTGGTGGCTGACTTGAAGCCTGATTCTCTGCTATGACATGAATACAGATTCTGCGCTGACATAAGGCCAGATTCTCTGTTACGGGACCTCTCTCCTCTGCCTGGGTGCCTGGGCCTAAATGTGTGACAGTGGCCTGTTCCAGTGGTGGGTGACGTGAAGCCTGATTCTCTGCTATGACATGAATACAGATTCTGCGCTGACATAAGGCCAGATTCTCTGTTACGGGACCTCTCTCCTCTGCCTGGGTGCCTGGGCCTAAATGTGTGACAGTGGCCTGTTCCAGTGGTTGGTGACGTGAAGCCTGATTCTCTGCTATGACATGAATACAGATTCTGCGCTGACATAAGGCCAGATTCTCTGTTACGGGACCGCTCTCCTCTGTCTGGGTGCCGGGGCCTAAATGTGTGACAGTGGCCTGTTCCAGTGGTGGGTGACGTGAAGCCTGATTCTCTGCTATGACATGAAGACAGATTCTGCGCTGACATAAGGCCAGATTCTCTGTTACGGGACCTCTCTCCTCTGCCTGGGTGCCTGGGCCTAAATGTGTGACAGTGGCCTGTTCCAGTGGTGGGTGACGTGAAGCCTGATTCTCTGCTATGACATGAAGACAGATTCTGCGCTGACATAAGGCCAGATTCTCTGTTACGGGACCGCTCTCCTCTGCCTGGGTGCCTGGGCCTAAATGTGTGACAGTGGCCTGTTCCAATGGTGGCTGACGTGAAGCCTGATTCTCTGCTATGACATGAATACAGATTCTGCGCTGACATAAGGCCAGATTCTCTGTTACGGGACCGCTCTCCTCTGTCTGGGTGCCGGGGCCTAAATGTGTGACAGTGGCCTGTTCCAGTGGTGGGTGACGTGAAGCCTGATTCTCTGCTATGACATGAATACAGATTCTGCGCTGACATAAGGCCAGATTCTCTGTTACGGGACCGCTCTCCTCTGTCTGGGTGCCGGGGCCTAAATGTGTGACAGTGGCCTGTTCCAGTGGTGGGTGACGTGAAGCCTGATTCTCTGCTATGACATGAATACAGATTCTGCGCTGACATAAGGCCAGATTCTCTGTTACGGGACCTCTCTCCTCTGCCTGGGTGCCTGGGCCTAAATGTGTGACAGTGGCCTGTTCCAGTGGTGGGTGACGTGAAGCCTGATTCTCTGCTATGACATGAATACAGATTCTGCGCTGACATAAGGCCAGATTCTCTGTTACGGGACCGCTCTCCTCTGTCTGGGTGCCGGGGCCTAAATGTGTGACAGTGGCCTGTTCCAGTGGTGGGTGACGTGAAGCCTGATTCTCTGCTATGACATGAAGACAGATTCTGCGCTGACATAAGGCCAGATTCTCTGTTACGGGACCTCTCTCCTCTGCCTGGGTGCCTGGGCCTAAATGTGTGACAGTGGCCTGTTCCAGTGGTGGGTGACGTGAAGCCTGATTCTCTGCTATGACATGAAGACAGATTCTGCGCTGACATAAGGCCAGATTCTCTGTTACGCGACCTCTCTCCTCTGCCTGGGTGCCTGGGCCTAAATGTGTGACAGTGGCCTGTTCCAGTGGTGGGTGACGTGAAGCCTGATTCTCTGCTATGACATGAAGACAGATTCTGCGCTGACATAAGGCCAGATTCTCTGTTACGGGACCGCTCTCCTCTGCCTGGGTGCCTGGGCCTAAGTGTGTGACAGTGGCCTGTTCCAGTGGTGGGTGACGTGAAGCCTGATTCTCTGCTATGACATGAATACAGATTCTGCGCTGACATAAGGCCAGATTCTCTGTTACGGGACCTCTCTCCTCTGCCTGGGTGCCTGGGCCTAAATGTGTGACAGTGGCCTGTTCCAGTGGTGGGTGACGTGAAGCCTGATTCTCTGCTATGACATGAAGACAGATTCTGCGCTGACATAAGGCCAGATTCTCTGTTACGGGACCGCTCTCCTCTGCCTGGGTGCCTGGGCCTAAATGTGTGACAGTGGCCTGTTCCAGTGGTGGCTGACGTGAAGCCTGATTCTCTGCTATGACATGAAGACAGATTCTGCGCTGACATAAGGCCAGATTCTCTGTTACGGGACCTCTCTCCTCTGCCTGGGTGCCTGGGCCTAAATGTGTGACAGTGGCCTGTTCCAGTGGTGGGTGACGTGAAGCCTGATTCTCTGCTATGACATGAATACAGATTCTGCGCTGACATAAGGCCAGATTCTCTGTTACGGGACCGCTCTCCTCTGTCTGGGTGCCGGGGCCTAAATGTGTGACAGTGGCCTGTTCCAGTGGTGGGTGACGTGAAGCCTGATTCTCTGCTATGACATGAAGACAGATTCTGCGCTGACATAAGGCCAGATTCTCTGTTACGGGACCTCTCTCCTCTGCCTGGGTGCCTGGGCCTAAATGTGTGACAGTGGCCTGTTCCAGTGGTGGGTGACGTGAAGCCTGATTCTCTGCTATGACATGAAGACAGATTCTGCGCTGACATAAGGCCAGATTCTCTGTTACGGGACCTCTCTCCTCTGCCTGGGTGCCTGGGCCTAAATGTGTGACAGTGGCCTGTTCCAGTGGTGGGTGACGTGAAGCCTGATTCTCTGCTATGACATGAAGACAGATTCTGCGCTGACATAAGGCCAGATTCTCTGTTACGGGACCGCTCTCCTCTGCCTGGGTGCCTGGGCCTAAATGTGTGACAGTGGCCTGTTCCAGTGGTGGGTGACGTGAAGCCTGATTCTCTGCTATGACATGAATACAGATTCTGCGCTGACATAAGGCCAGATTCTCTGTTACGGGACCTCTCTCCTCTGCCTGGGTGCCTGGGCCTAAATGTGTGACAGTGGCCTGTTCCAGTGGTGGGTGACGTGAAGCCTGATTCTCTGCTATGACATGAAGACAGATTCTGCGCTGACATAAGGCCAGATTCTCTGTTACGGGACCGCTCTCCTCTGCCTGGGTGCCTGGGCCTAAATGTGTGACAGTGGCCTGTTCCAGTGGTGGCTGACGTGAAGCCTGATTCTCTGCTATGACATGAAGACAGATTCTGCGCTGACATAAGGCCAGATTCTCTGTTACGGGACCTCTCTCCTCTGCCTGGGTGCCTGGGCCTAAATGTGTGACAGTGGCCTGTTCCAGTGGTGGGTGACGTGAAGCCTGATTCTCTGCTATGACATGAAGACAGATTCTGCGCTGACATAAGGCCAGATTCTCTGTTACGGGACCGCTCTCCTCTGTCTGGGTGCCGGGGCCTAAATGTGTGACAGTGGCCTGTTCCAGTGGTGGGTGACGTGAAGCCTGATTCTCTGCTATGACATGAAGACTGATTCTGCGCTGACATGAAGCCAGATTATCTGCTATGGCATGAAGAGACTTATTCTCTGCTGACATGAAGCCAGATTCTTTGCTATGGCATGAAGAGACTGATTCTCTGCTGACGTGAAGCCAGATTCTCTGCTATGGGACCTCTGTCCAATTGATATTGGTTCATTTTTATTTTTTTTATTTTAATTTTAATTTATTTCCCTATCCACATTTGTTTGCAGGGGATTTACCTACATGTTGCTGCCTTTTGCAGCCCTCTAGCTCTTTCCTGGGCTGTTTTACAGCCTTTTTAGTGCCCAAAAGTTCGGGTCCCCATTGACTTCAATGAGGTTCGGGTTCGGGACGAAGTTCGGTTCGGGTTCGGATCCCGAACCCGAACATTTACGGGAAGTTCGGCCGAACTTCTCGAACCCGAACATCCAGGTGTTCGCTCAACTCTAGTCAGGTATACTTGCATGTCGTCTAGAACGCAGACCACACTGATGTAAATGGTTTCAAATGGTCTGAAGTGGCACTTGGTTGCCACTTACCTCCATTAAATATGCCTGGAGTTGTGTAATATTCATCATCCGGTTCCTGAAGGCATTGCGGTCATTAATGTGGGATGTGGCCAAGGAACGTCCACTTCTATGTCTTTCTGTGACTCTTCCAGTCTCTCTGTATCTGTTGCAACCTGCTGATGACACACTGTGATATTCTAAGCTCAGTGGAAATTTCCATCTGAGAACATCCTGGTTGAAGCCTCGCAATAGCGAGGTACTGTTGATCAATTCTTAGGTGTTGTCTTGGTCTCATGATGTCAAAAAGTGAACATCATGATGAGTAGTGATGAGCGGGAGGTGCCATATTTGATTTCGCCGATAATAGCGAATATTCGTCAAAATCAAATATTCGTCATTATTCTAGTTATCGATTAATATGCGATTTAAATAATCGCGTATTGCGATTTTAACTTAAGGCAACTTTCCTATTGGTTTGATATCTAGAATTAGCGAAGATGACGAATATGACGAATGTATTCGTCATATTCCTCAAAGCGAAGATAACAAAATATTATCAAGTATTATAATTATTCTATTTAAAAAAAAAAAAAGCAAAGTAATAAAATCGCATAGCGAATTAAACACAGCTGTCTCTATAGTCAACTTTCCTATTTGATTGCTAGAATTAGCGAAACTAAAACGAAGAAGGAGAATATTTTGTTATCTTCGTTTTGAGGAATATGACGAATACATTCGTCATATTCGTCATCTTCTCTAATTCTACCAAGCCAACCATAGTAAACCAGGTCTAAGTTGAAATCTCAATGCGATTACTTCAAGTTATATTAATCGCATTGCGATTTCAACTTAATTCTCACATCCGAGAGTAAATTCTAGTATGGAGGCGTTCCCATGGTGATGGGGACGCTCCATGAGCACGGAAGTCGGCAGAAGCGGCAATGGGCACTGACTGGAGCAGCCAGGAAGCCAGCAATCCTCAGAACAGGTAAGAACTACTTTTGGGAAGTGGGAAAGAAAAAAATATAACAATAAAAAAAAAAAAGAATATTCGAAATAACGAATTTATAGCGCTATATTCAAAATATTCGCTAAAAAATTTGCTATTTGAATATTCGCGCTCAAGACTAATGATGAGGAAGACTGTATAAATACAAATTCTAATTGAACCAGGAAAGTTATTGGGCAATTCATGGATCAAACACCTGTTGTGAACTTTGGTGTTGAGCTCCTTGTTAGAGATCAGTAAGTTGTGGTAAAAGTACTGAAGCATTGAATTATTGGACATGTGCATTCAAAAGTTTAGAGAAGGTCACATAAAGGTTAGAATGCATTTCAGGTTGATACTGAAAATTCACCCACAAGCCAAATATCCATAACTTTTTGTGAGTTATGCGTTGTGGAAATTTTATTAGGATGTGTTGCTAATATATTGTGTATTGTCATCATGCCTCTCAGTGTCAGGGTAAACCATTGGAGTGGATATCTTCCTGTGTATGTCCTGTCACAGCTGCTGGGTGCAGAGGTCTCCGTCGGCGAATGGTCCATGTGCTAAGCACTGGGCTGTGGGCCGGGGGAGACTGATGTGTTCAGCAGAGCAGTGTTTTGTTGGCTGATGTATGGACGCCGGCTAGGGAGGCAAGACTTGGATTTATTGGCTTGGCGTGGATGCATTTGTTAAGAGAACAATATATGAAAGGAACATGCGTTTGTTGTCTCTAGTGCTCCTGATCAGCCGCTGGAGATAATGACGTTGTCCTGTAAATGAACATGCATGAGGATCATAGTAACTTTATCTAGCATTGATCACTGAGCAAGGCTGGATAAAGTTCGCTCCAGTGGTTATTGTATACATGTGTTTGTTAGCTGGCTATGTTATTCTAAATGATGGTGTCTTGTCTTCCTATGTCATCACTTCCTGTATGTCATCACTTCCTGTATCCTTGTTACATGAAGTAAGTGGTCGGGTGATGGGCCAGCCCCTTTTCTATTGTTACACCTTTTGTGAGTAAACAATAAAAGTGTACAGACTGGGCGGGAGCTGGGCAGTGCTCAGTAAGAATTCAAGATGGTAACACCTTTGTCTGACTGCGGTTGAGGGATTTACCTTTCCTTACACAAAGTTTGATGCAAGCGTATTTCAACTATTAATATTTCTACAACAGATGGCGAGCTTGGAAGGATTCAACTGATTTTTTTCTCTGCACAGCAGGGAAAAAGGGGACAAACTATAACTTTGTCTGCTGCGTCAGAGAAAATTTCTGCTTGTTAAAAGAACGTTTTTCGATCTATTTGTGTAAGGACAAGGTAGGTGCTTTTCCGTTGTGTAGTTTTTGGTGGATCTGAGTTGATTGTACAGAGATTGTATGATGACATAGTGTGCTGAGCAGTACAGGGTATTGTGTTTTTTTATTGTAACTTCTTAACTTTCATATTACTGTGATTTTGTAAGAGGCGATTTTTATAGAGGTTTTTAGAGGCAGCAATTTGTTTTAGTGTTTGTACATTAGAGACAGCATTTAAAGAGTATTTTTATATTGTTAGCCTGTAAATCACCAGCAGAGTGGAGGTTTGCTCTGGCTTCGGGGGTGGGGAACAGGGAATATAGAAACAGTTTTGTTTAATTTGGATTTTCTATTTCTGGATTTTGTAGACACTATCTTGATTTCCTTTGTGTCAAGCCATGTGGGTTTGTCAGCCATCTTTGATGTCCTTTGTGTGTGTGAAGACATGGTTTTGTCTGCCATCTTGGTTAGTTTGGTGATGCAGGTTTTAACAAGGAATTCATTTAAGTTTGAGCTGGTTCATTTTTAGTTTTGGTGTCTATGGAAAGCGATGTGGTTGTTTTTGCCTCAAATGTCAGTTTTGTCCAGAATAATTATCTTGTCTTTTTGTAACTTTCTATGTACAGTTTGATTTTGTGTTGGTAAGTTTTGTGCTGGATATCAGTTGAGTGTTTGGTTATGGTATAGCTCAGTGACCAGTCTGATACAGGAATCATTGTGTGAGCATTAGTGGCAGTTTAGCAGTGAAATTGTCCTATAGTTGATGATTCTGCTTAATGTTTGTATATCTGTGGCTGTTACACTGAATTGTAGACTTGTTTGGCATAATTAATACGGGTACTACAGTGTAGAAAGGAGGTGCTTTTAGTTTTGTGCCAAAAGTATTGGGACAACTCCTAGAAATTGGTACCAGTGTTTTGTTTTCTTGTGCAATGGAAAGTATTTTTAAAGAAGTTGAAAAGTTGAAGGACACGGCGGCCATTCTTCAAGCTATGCAGGGATCTACTGATCCATGGCTGCAGGCTCAGAATTGTGTAGCAAACCTGATCGGTACCAAAAAATGGCGCAAAAGGAAAGGCAAGTATGCTCTGATTTTTGCTGCTGGGTGGATAGCGGATAAATATCAGGAGTCTTGTTGGCTGAAGCTGAGTTTGGAAGGAGAAGTGGAAAATTTAAAAGTGGAAATTGGTAAATTGAGAACTCTTGTCCAGCAGGCAGCTAAAGCTAGCGCTAATTATGAATGTACTGTGAGGTGTAATACTGAGCTCCAAAACAAGAATGAATGGTTATCTGAAAGCCTGACGCACGCACAGGGTGCTGTAAGGGAATTGTCTGCTCTCTGCAGGAGGACAGAAGATGAACATTCTCAGTGCTTAGTGCAGCCAGAGTCATTGAAGCAACCGTTAGAGAGTAATGTGTCTAGGATTAGAGGAAATGTATGGGCTGTAAGTATGGAGATGTCTGAGGACTGTGGGTCACATAGTGGATCTGACTCGGAGATGGAGATGGACAATGTGTCTGACCCAGTAGTTGGAAGTGTTAACACAATGCCAGAAGATTCCTCAAATGAGTCTGTGGTAAGTGGACTCAATACAGATAGTAGTGTGGGATCTAGTCATGCTAGGATGATTAATGTTGTGCACCAAGTCAAATCACCATGTGCCCAGACAAGGTATTGTTCAGGGAGACAAGCTATTCATTGTTTTTCATGCAGGGAATACAGGCACATTGCACGATATTGTGACGTTGCTAATGGCAACAGACACAGGTATGTTAAGTACCCCAGAACCACACCTAGAAGTAAAGTGGTTTATTCAGCAAGGTGGGGTAATGGTCCCAGACATGGTTCTTTGCAAAGACAGAGAACCCAGGGACAGCCAATGAAGCAGATTTTAAATCCCAATATGAACGGTTAAAATGTGAAAAAGTGAAGCTCAGAGAGGAAAGAGATTGGTTCCTGGAATTCAGTAGCGTTTCAAATTTTTGTGTGCCAGAGAAGGGTAAATTAAGGTCTTTATAAACCATTTTAACTCTAAGACCTAATTTAAATAGATTTTTCCCTTCCCCTAAAAAAAATAAAAAAAAACGTTTTGGGACCTTGTAATGTTAAATCCTGTTTCTTTGGTAAAATGAATCTGAAGCTGGTTTGGGGCTGGGCAAATCAACATTTCAATGACTGGGTGGGTAGAAATTCTCCTGCTCACGGTTTCAGGTGAACCCTCCAAGACATTGATTTGTTAATTTAGTCCTATACAGTTGTATGTTTTCCAAAGGGTTTTTGTTTTTTGTATTTGAGGTTTTGTTTTAAAGTAAATTTTTTAGTTTTTTTACTGAATCTCAATGTATATAGCATGACTTCCTGTAACTGAAGTTTTCTACGTTTTCTTTTACTGACCCATTTTTATTTTTTAGGTTTTTATTGATGTAATCAAGTTTTTTTCAGTTTTTCCTTTTTACTAACCCATTTTTATTTGTAGTCTATTATTCAGTTTTTCCTTTTTCATATTTGGCTCTTTTCTCTTTCTTTTTCTCTTTTTCTTTTTCTCTCTCTCTCTCTCTCTCTCTTCTCTGTAGATTTGGTTGGGAGTACTGGGAGTCTCGTGATATTGTTTGGGAACTACTGTCTGAATTCAAGGGTTGCTGCTGAGTGAGAGGTTTTTGATTAGTCACTGCAAAAAGGGCTTTGTGTGCTCTTCAGCTTGACTATATAGAATAATATAGGCAAAGGAAAGTGAGTTGATGATTTTTTTTTTGTAAGGAGACAAGGTGATATATATCACCCGGGCATACCAATAGCTGTGTGAGTAACCCATTTCCCCACAGGAGTACTGTGTGTTTCCTGTGCGCACATTCCACTCCAGGTCAATTGGAAGCCCTATCCTGTGGTCAGGTCACTATTCAGAGCCAAAACCGAGGCTGTTATATCTCATTAGGAGACTCTGAGGGCTGCCGTGTGTCAGCGAGAGCCCTTTTCCTCACACTGCCACTCCTTTTCCTGAGGTCTAACTAGGGTGAACGGAGTCTGTATGTCGGTGCCAGAAACCCTAGGGCAACTCAGAGGCGAACGAAGGGGAGAAGCAGCTGTCCAGGCGTGTGTCGTGGGACAGTCCAGGCGTGTGTCGCGGGACACTGTAGGTGGATGCACCTACTTTTAGAAGGCTTGAGCATGGGTGTAGTGAAATATAGGGAACAGAAGGGTACCACTTCTGACTATATGACAGCCAAGCAGTACATGAAATCCATCTATGGAGAAGGAGTTGTTAAGCCCCTCAAAGATTGGTACCAAGGGACTGAAGGTTCAGAGTGGACCATCCCCAAAGAAGGGACCTTTGAGGTCTGGATTTGGAAAAAGTTTGTCCGTGAATTCCCCACTAGACTCCAAAGTCATGGTTACCTTCAGAAAGCAGAACTGTGGCTGCACGAATCCATCTGACCACTAATACCTGGTCTGCAAAGCACGGTCAGGGCAGGTATATCACCTACACTGCGCATTGGGTCAACCTGCTGACGGCTGCCAAGCATGGAATGCGTGGCTCTGCAGCGGAGTTGGTGACACCGCCACGACTTGCAGGCAGGCCTACTGCCACCTCCTCTACTCCTCCTACTCCATCCTCTTCCATAACCTCCTCAGCTGAGTCCTCTTCTGCTGCGGCGTCTGGCTGCACATCAACGGCACTCCCCCAGCTCCCCAGGGGCTATTCCACATCCCGGATACGACAGTGTCACGCTGTCTTGGTGTTGACTTGCCTGAAAGCAGAGAGCCACACCGGACCAGCACTCCTGTCCGCCCTGAACGCACAGGTGGATCAGTGACTGACCCCGCACCAACTGGAGATCGGCAAAGTGGTGTGTGACAATGGGAGCAATTTGTTGGCGGCATTGAATTTGGGCAAGTTGTCACATGTGCCGTGCATGACACATGTGTTGAATCTCATTGTACAACGCTTTGTGTCTAAGTACCCAGGCTTACACGACGTCCTCAAGCAGGCCAGGAAGGTGTGTGGCCATTTCAGGCGTTCCTACACGGCCATGGCGCACTTTTCAGACATTCAGCGCCGAAACAACATGCCAGTGAGGCGCTTGATTTGCGACAGCCCGACACGTTGGAATTCAACACTCCTAATGTTCGACCGCCTGCTCCAACAAGAAAAAGCCGTCAACGAGTATTTGTATGACTGGGGTGCTAGGACAGCCTCTGCGGAGCTGTGAATTGTTTTGCCACGTTTCTGGATGCTCATGATCAATGCCAGTAGGCTCGTGCGTCCTTTTGAGGAGGTGAAAACCTAGTCCGTCACACCGAAGGCACCATCAGCGACCTCATCCCATTAGTTTTCTTCCTGGAGCGTGCCCTGCGAAGAGTGCTGGATCAGGCTGTAGATGAGCATAAAGAGGAAGAGGAAGAGTTGTGGTCACCATCACCACCATAAACAGCCTTGTCATCATCGCTTGCCGGACCTGCGGCAACGCTGCAAGAGGATTGTGAGGAAGAGGAGTCAGAGGAGGAATGTGGCTTTGAGGAGGAGGAAGACCAACCACAGCAGGCATCCCAGGGTGCTCGTTGTTGTCACCTATCTGGGACCCGTGGTGTTGTACGTGGCTGGGGGGAAGAACAGAACGTCAATGACATCAGTGAGGACGAGGAACGGGAAATGAGTAGCTCGGCATCCAACCTTGTGCAAATGGGGTCTTTCATGCTGTCATGTCTGTTGAGGGACCCTCATATAAAAAGGATGAAGGAGAACGACCTGTACTGGGTGGCCACGCTACTAGACCCCTGGTATAAGCAAAAAGTGGCGGAAATGTTACCAAATTACCAAAAGTCAGAAAGGATGCAGCAGTTCAAAACCAAACTAAAAAATATGCTTTACACAGCTTATAAGGGGAATGTCACAGCACAACGGGAATCTAACAGGGGAAGAGGTGAAAGCAATCCTCCTCCTACCACGACCACGGCGGCAAGGACAGGACGCTTTACAGATGTGTTGTTGATGGAGGACATGCAGAGCTTTTTCAGTCCTACACATCGCAACAGCCCTTCGGGATCCAGCCTTAGAGAACGACTCGACCGACAGGTAGCAGACTACCTCGCCTTAACTGCAGATATCGACACTCTGAGGAGCGATGAACCCCTTGATTACTGGGTGTGCAGGCTTGACCTATGGCCTGAGCAATCCCAGTTTGCGATAGAACTTCTGGCCTGCCCCGCTTCAAGTGTCCTGTCAGAAAGGACCTTCAGTGCAGCAGGAGACACTGTATTTAATGTCTGCATACCGGATGACTTTCGTGAATTCTCCGCCACCAACTAGGGTTCAAGCCATAATATTTTAGTCACCTTTCTGCCTGGAAAACATCAATTTTTCCGGCTGCTGCTACAACAGCGGCTGCAACAATACCATTAGTTTTCAGGCATGTGTACATGCCTAATTTTTCTGGCCTCTGGTGATGCACTGTGGCTGCAAAAAAAAAAAAAAAAGAAGGCACATACAAGTGTCAATTCCCCTTCCTGATCGTTACCTTGTTGTGGTGAAGGGGCTTGCGTATCACAATGAAGCGATCATCACCTCTATGAGTGTGTTGGCAATGTTGCCACATCCCAGATGATAAGGCCGTTGCTTCATTATGATCAGACCAAAAGCGATCGGCTGGATAATTTTTCATAAAAAAAACATTAATTTTTTATTTATTTTTTTAAGTTGTATGGGTTTTTAATACATAAAATAAAAAAAATCATAATAAAGTCTCTTAATAGTTTATTAGAAATAATCCAGACAATTTAAAAAATCCCCATCAATTCCAATACAAACAATTACAAAGCTCAGAACTAAATTATTGCTGGATGTCGTAATGGTTCGTTAATTCGACAATGGTTAATCAATTCGTCACACGTCCCCGGATAGGGGACGTAACAGGGATTAAACTGATAGAAATAGTACTAGTTAAGACACCACTCATATAGGGTGTCACAGCACATTGCTCCGTGCACGCGCAGTGCCCCAACTTGGGAGTAAGAGGACCGACCAAGCTGCTTTTTCCATCTACCGGTTCCTAAAATCAATTCAGTTTGGTGTATCAGAGTTTGGTCTGTCACTGTGAAGGTACCCGACTTAAATTTTTTTTCACAAAAGGCAATCCTTGATATGGGACGTATCAGGGATTAAACTGATAAGAGAGTACTACAGAAAATACCACTTATAACGGGTGTGACAGTAAATTACATGGCGCAGACGCAGAGACCGTGGCGTGGATTCAAACAAAGGGGAGGGAGCCAGCGTTTTTTTAACCATCTCCCCGTTCGAAAAATCCATTTAATAAATGGACCCCAGATTGGGGACGTAACAGGGATTAAACTGATGAGAAGAGAGAACTACAGAAAATAGCACTCATATCGGGTGTGAGAGTAAATTGCACGGCACAGACGCAGTGACCATGGATTCAAACAAAGGGGAGGGAGCCGATGTTTTTTTAACCATCTCCCCGTTCGAAAAATCAATTCAATTCACCTTTCGGGGACCCTTGGTGTTGTACGTGGCTGGGTGGAGGAAGAAACCCTCAATGACATCAACGGCACATGGCTAGCTTGGTATCCAACCTTGTGCAAATGGGGAGTTTGCGGTTGGGCAAATGGACTGTTTGCGGTTGTTTGCGGTGCATTAAAAGGGGAGTTTGGTCTGTCAATGTCTGTGAAGCGGGCGTAAGCCTTACACTACCTGATCGATACAACATCATACCTGATCGTATACACACACTGGATGTTTTAAACCACGTTGTTCAAAAAAATTTAGGATTGTTAGGTGATTTATGCCCTTTATGGATTAAAACCCGACTCTGCATCAACTATGTAATTTTTCATGGGAGTTTTGCCATGGATCCCCCTCCGGCATGCCACAGTCCAGGTGTTAGTCCCCTTGAAACAATTTTTCCATCACTATTGTGGCCAGAAAGAGTCCCTGTGGGTTTTAAAATTTGCCTGCCTATTAAAGTCTATGGCTGTTCGCCCGTTCGCGAACATTTGCGGAAATTCGCATTCGCCGTTCGCGAACGGAAAATTTTAGGTTCGCGACATCACTAGTGAGATGTTCCTGATGTCTAATCGACTGAGTTACCGAAGCCCGAACAGACAAGATGCCCTGAAGACCAAACCATGGACCAGATGCAGAGGATTCCAAACCAGCCGGCGACCAGCACGAAACACCACCTCCTGAGTCAGCTCCCGAAGAAAAGAATATCCGAGTCAAGTTTTGTTTTTGAGCTACGTGTCAAGATTGACTTTCTGTTTTCCATCATCTGTTTTGTTTTATGGATTCAGGACTTTTTTTTCAAAAGAGGAAGATCGAGATTAGACAAGGGACACTGGGGAGTATATGACAAAGAGGACGGACTGTTGTGGAAATTTTATTAGGATGTGTTTCTAATATATTGTGTATTGTCATCATGCCTCTCTGTGTCAGGGTAAACCATTAGAGTGGATATCTTCCTGTGTATGTCCTGTCACAGCTGCGGGGCGCAGAGGTCTCCATCGGCGAATGGTCCATGTGCTAAGCACTGGGCTGTGGGCCAGGGGAGACTGATGTGTTCAACAGAGCAGTGTTTTGTTGGCTGATGTATGGACGCCGGCTAGGGCCCCCGCGCAAGACGCAGATTTATTGGATTGGCGTGGATGCATTTGTTAAGAGAACAGTATATGAAAGGAACGTGCGTTTGTTGCCTCTAGTGCGCCTGATCAGCCGCTGGAGATAATGACGTTGTCCTGTAAATGAACATGCATGAGGATCATAGTAACTTTATCTGGCATTGATCACTGAGCAAGGCTGGATAAAGTTAACTCCAGTGGTTATTGTATACATGTGTTTGTTAGCTGGCTATGCTATTCTAAATGATGGTGTCTTGTCTTCCTATGTCATAACTTCCTGCATCCTTGTTACATGAAGTAAGTGGTCGGGTGATGGGCCCCTTTTCTCTTGTTACACCTTTTGTGAGTAAACAATAAAAGTGTACAGACTGGGCGGGAGCTGGGCAGTGCTCAGCACAACTGAACATGAAAACACCTTTGACTGCGGTTGAGAGATTTGCGTGTCCTTACACAAAGTCTGATGAGAGCGGATTTCTACTATTAATATTTCTACAACAAGTGTATGTTGTTATCTATGTGCCCCAGCACTCTCTACCTAGCCTTATATATACTATGCTTTTCGCACTTATGGGTCGAATACTTATGAGCACTTCCATTTTGAAAGTGCTCATTAATACAGCAGGACCGTGGAGTGGTGACTGCAGCTCTCCCTGTGCAGGCTCTATACTCACAACTTCCTGGTCTTTGTCTGCTGGCGCCACAAATTGTGCTGTGTCCTGCGCACAGCGGGAAGACGTTTAGTCACAGCGCAGCAGTATATACACATATATGCACACACACATTATTAAAGGGTACTAGCAAAATTGCAAGTGTTTTTTCTATAATTTAAAGACAGAGGCACTATTATATATCACTTCCCTTCTGCAAACACACTGAATACTGATATTGACAACTTACTTAGGGAATAATGCAGTGTTTGAAGTGAAAATTCTATGTAATATATATGTATTTAAAAAGGAAATGCCTGTATCATAAAACACACTGTGCAATTCAAAAATGTGTCCCTCTGCCACCAATATAATGATGCAGCATTGGCGGCAAAATTTCTGCATATTGTGTAATTTGCTTTGGCTAACACTGGGGTGCTGTGCTGGTAATAAGCCTATGTAGAAAAATGAAGTTTAAAAAAAAAGTTCTCTCTCTGCTTTCACTTGTATAATTGTGTTACTGCTGTAAAATGTTTTTGCTATAATGCAATGTAATATGATATAATGCAATTTAATAACAGGGGACAAGACTAAAAGTAAATGGAAAAAAGACAGAAATAGATGACTTACATGCAGGAGGATTAGAAGTGCATTCGTCAGTTATACAACGTGAAGTGATCATCCTGACTTTTTCTTGCTGCGTGCTCGTGCTGCCCAATGGGTTACATTCAGATGAAGATACAACTGGCCTGACCAAAACTGCAGCATTGTCTCCACCTACAAATAAACATTAAAAAAAAATTGTTACCATATTATGAAAATAATTCTAAACCACTTCCAGACCAGGCTATTTACCCCCTGCCCACCGCCCACCACCTTCATGACCAAGCCTAATTTTGCTGATCCGACATGTGTCACTATATGTGGTAATAACTTTGGAATGCTTTTACTTATTAAAGCCATTCAGAGACAGTTTTTTTCGTGACACATTGTACATCATGTTAATGGTACATTTAAGTGAATATGTTTTACCTTTATTTTTAAAAATAAATAAATAAATGTACTGAAAATTTGGAAAAATTCACTATTTCCTAAATCTGAATCTCTCTGCTTTTAAGACAGATAGTGATTAGAGATGTCGCGAACATAACATTTTCGGGAGTTAGGCGAATTTACGCAAATGTTCGCGAACGGGCGAACCGCCATAGACTTCAATAGGCAGGCAAATTTTAATACCTACAGGGACTCTTTCTGGCCACAATAGTGATGGAAAAGTTGTTTCAAGGGGACTAACACCTGCACTGTGGCATGCCGGAGGGGGATCCATGGCAAAACTCCCATGGAAAATTATGTAGTTGACGCAGAGTCGGGTTTTAATCCATAAAGGGCATAAATCACCTAACATTCCTAAATTGTTTGGAATAACATGCTTTAAAACATCCAGTGTGTGTATACGATCAGGTATGATGTTGTATCGATCGGCTAGTGTAAGGGTTACGCCCTCTTCACAGTGACAGACCAAACTCTGACAGACCAATTTCCCCGTTTAACGCACCGCAAACAACCGCAAACAGTCCATTTGCACAACCGCAAACTCCCCATTTGCACAAGGTTGGATACCAAGCTAGCCATGTCCCATTCCTTGTCCTCACTGACGTCATTAAAGGTCTCTTCCTCCACCCAGCCACATACAACACCAAGGGTCCCCAAAATTGACAACAAGCCCCCTGGGACGCCTGCTGTGGTTGGTCTTCCACATCCTCAAAGCCAACTTCCTCCTCTGACTCCTCTTCTTCAGACTCCTCTCTCTGTGTTGCCGCAGGTCCAGCAATCAACGACGACAAGGCTGCTTCTGGTGGTGATGGTGACCACAACTCTTCCTCTTCATGCTCATCTACGGCCTGATTCAGCACTCTTCGCAGGGCACGTTCCAGAAAAAACGCATATGGGATGAGGTCGATGATGTTGCCTTGGGTTTGACTGACCAGGTTTGTCACCTCCGCAAAAGGACGCATGAGCCTACAGCCATTGTGCATGAGCGTTCAGTAATGCGCCCAAAAAATACCCAGCTCCGCAGAGACTGTCCTCTTTTTTTTTTTATTAAAAAAATCTGTTCTTACCAGTTTAATCTCTGTTTTGTCCCCTATCAGGGGCCGGTGTATGGAAGATGGAAAAAGATGGTTGGTCAGTCCTCTTCCTTCCAATTTGGGGCACTGCGCGTGCGCCGTGCAATGTACTGTGCCACCCTATATGAGTGGTGTGTTAAGTAGTAATATTCCTATCAGTTTAATCCCTGTTACTTTCCCTATCAGGGGACGTGTATTAAATAGATTTTAGGAACTGGGAGATGGAAAAAGATGATTGGTCGGTCCTCTTACTTCCAATTTGGGGCACTTTGCTTGCGCCGTGCAATGTACTGTGTCACCCTATATGAGTGGTGTGTTAAGTAGAACTATTGTTATCAGTTTAATCCCTGTTACGTCCCCTATCAGGGGACGTGTATTGAATAGATTTTAGACAACTGCAAAGAGTTGTCAATAGTTGACACACTCATGACATAAATTTTATTCCTCTATGCGTCAATCTTGGTGTAGTGATGACTGTGCTAATGCGCACGTTTGGGAGATTGCAGGCGATGGTGGTTTTTCAAAGCCTATGGTCGTGCTGAGGTAGTTCTGTGATAGTTAAGTGACCCAGAAAACAATGATTCTGCAGTGTGGGCTCATTGTTGGCCTAGTAGGCTTTAATGATCACCTTAGATGATCACAAAGAAAATTAATGTTTTTTCTATGCAAAATTATCCAGCCAATCAATTTTGGTCTGTTCACAATGAAGCAACGACCTTATCATCTGGGGTGTGCCAACATTGCCAACACACTCATAGAGGTGATCGCTTCGATGTGATACGCAAGCCCCTTCACCACAACAAGGTAACGATCACGAAGGGGAATTGACACATGTATGTGCCTTTTTTTTTGTTTTTGCAGCCACAGTGCGGCACCAGAGGCCAGAAAAATTAGGCATGTACACATGCCTGAAAAATTAGGTATTGTTGCGGCCGGACAAATTGATGTTTTCCAGGCAGAAAGTGTACTAAAACATTGCAGCTTGAACCCTAGTTGGTGGCGGAGAAGTCACGCAAGTCATCCGGTATGCAGAGATTAAATACAGCAGCGTGGGGACCATTTTAAGCTCAAGGCATCTCATCAGGCCTTTTTTAGTCAAATGCATCCCTCACTGTCAGTCCCTTCGGTATCAACGCCTCATTCATCTTAATAAAGGTGAGGTAATCTAGACTTTTTTGACCTAGACAACTTCTCTTGTCAGTGACAATACCTCCTGCTGCGCTGAAGGTCCTTTCTGACAGGACACTTGAATCGGGGAAGGCCAGAAGTTCTATTGCAAATTGGGATAGCTCAGGCCACAGGTCAAGCCTGCACACCCAGTAGTCAAGGGGTTCATCGCTCCTCAGAGTGTCGATATCTGCAGTTAAGGCGAGGTAGTCTGCTACCTGTGGGTCGAGTCGTTCTCTGAGAGTGGACCTCGAAGGGCTGTGGCGATGTGTAGGACTTAAAAAGCTCTGCATGTCCTCCATAAACAACACGTCTGTAAAGCGTCCTGTCCTTGCCGGCGTGGTCGTGGTAGGAGGAGGATTACTTTCACCTCTTCCCCAGTTAGATTCCCATTGTGCTGTGACATCACCCATATATGCTGTGTAAAGCATACTTTTAACTTGTTTTGGAACTGTTGCATCCTTTCTTACTTCTGGTACTTCGGTAACATTTCAGCCACTCTCTGCTTATACCAGGGGTCTAGTAGCGTGGCCACCCAGTACAGGTCGTTCTCCTTCATCCTTTTTATACGAGGGTCCCTCAAAAGGCATGACAGCATGAAAGACCCCATTTGCACAAGGTTGGATGCTGAGCTACTCATGTACCGTTCCTCGTCCTCACTGATTTCATTGAAGGTCTGTTCTTCCCCCCAGCCACGTACAACACCACGGAACCCAGATAGCTGACAGCGAGCACCCTGGGATGCCTGCTGTGGTTGGTCTTCCTCCTCCTCAAAGCCACATTCCTCCTCTGACTCCTCTTCCTCACACTCCTCTTCCAGCGTTGCCGCAGGTCCAGCAAACGATGATGATAAGGCTGTTTCTGGTGGTGATGGTGACCACAACTCTTCCTCTTCACGCTCATCTACGGCCTGATCCAGCACTCTTCGCAGGGCTCCAGGAAGAAAACAAATGGGATGAGGTCGCTGATGGTGCCTTTGGTGCGACTGACTAGGTTTGTCACCTCCTCAAAAGGACGCATGAGCCTACAGGCATTGCGCATGAGCGTCCAGTAATGTGGCAAAAAAATACCCAGCTCCGCAGAGGCTGTCCTAGCACCCCAGTCATAAAAATACTCGATGATGGCTTTTTGTTGTTGGAGCAGGCTGTCGAACATTAGGAGTGTTGAATTCCAACGTGTCGGGCTGTCGCAAATCAAGCGCCTCACTGGCATGTTGTTTCGCCGCTGAATATTGGAAAAGTGCGCCATGGCCATGTAGGAACGCCTGAAATGGCCACACACCTTCCTGGCCTGCTTGAAGACATCCTGTAAGCCTGGGTACTTATACACAAATCGTTGTACGATCAGATTCAACACATGTGCCATGCACGGCACATGTGTCAACTTGCCCAAATTCAATGCCGCCAACAGATTGCTTCCATTGTTACACACCACTTTGCCGATCTTCAGTTTGTGCGGAGTCAGCCACTGATCCACCTGTGCGTTTAGGGTGGACAGGAGTGCTGGTCTGGTGTGATTCTCTGCTTTCAGGCAAGTCAATCCCAAGACGGCGTCACACTGTCGTATCCGGGATGTGGAATAGCCCCTTGGGAGCTGGGGGGGCGCAGTTGATGTGGAGCAAGACGCAGCAGCAGAAGAGGACTCAGCCGAGGAGGTTAGCGAAGAGGATGGAGTAGGAGGAGTAGAGGAGGTGGCAGCAGGCCTGCCTGCAAGTTGTGGCAGTGTCACCAAAAGAGATAACGTAAACATAAAATTTGCCGTTTGCGAACGGCGAATGCGAATTTCTGCAAATGTTCGCGAACGGGCGAACCGGGCGAACGGCCATAGACTTCAATAGGCAGGCGAATTTTAAAACCCACAGGGACTCGTTCTAGCCACAGTAGTGATGGAAAAGTTGTTTCAAGGGGACTAACACCTGGACTGTGGCATGCCGGAGGGGGATCCATGGCAAAACTCCCATGGAAAATTACATAGTTGACGCAGAGTTGGGTTTTAATTCATAAAGGGCATAAATCACCTAACAATCCCAAAAATTTTTGAACAACGTGGTTTAAAACATCCAGTGTGTGTATACGATCAGGTATGATGTTGTATCGATCAGGTAGTGTAAGGGTTACGCCCGCTTCACAGACATTGACAGACCAAACTCCCCTTTTAATGCAACGCAAACAACTGCAAACAGTCCATTTGCCCAACCGCAAACTCCCCATTTGCACAAGGTTAGATACCAAGCTAGCCATGTCCCGTTTATGTCAGTGAAGGTTTCTTCCTCCACCCAGCCACTTACAACACCAAGGGTCCCCGAAAGGTGAATAGAATAGATTTTTCAAACGGGGAGATGGTTAAAAAAACGCTGGCTCCCTCCCCTTTGTTTGAATCCACGGTCACTGCGTCTGCGCCATGCAATTTACTCTCACACCCGATATAAGTGGTATTTTTTGTAGTTCTCTCTTCTCATCAGTTTAATCCCTGTTATGTCCCCAATCTGGGGTCCATTTATTAAATTGATTTTTCGAACGGGGAGATGGTTAAAAAAACGCTGGCTCCCTCCCCTTTGTTTGAATCCACGCCACGGTCACTGTGTCTGCGCCGTGCAATTTACTCTCACTCCCGATATGAGTGGTATTTTCTGTAGTTCTCTCTTCTCATCAGTTTAATCCCTGTTACGTCCCCAATCTGGGGTCTATTTATTAAATTGATTTTTCGAACGGAGAGATGGTTCAAAAAACGCTGGCTCCCTCTCCTTTGTTTGAATCCAGGCCACGGTCACTGTGTCTGCACCGTGCAATTTACTCTCACACCCGATATGAGTGGTATTTTCTGTAGTACTATTCTTATCAGTTTAATCCCTGTTATGGCCCATATCAGGGATTGCCTTTTGTGAAAAAAAATTTTGTCCGGGTACCGATTGCCTTCACAGTGACAGACCAAACTCTCATACACCAAAATGAATTGATTTTAGGAAAAGGAGATGGAAAAAGCAGCTTGGTCGGTCCTCTTACTCCCAAGTTGGGGCACTGTGCGTGCACGGAGCAATGTGCTGTGACACCCTATATAAGTGGTGTCTTAACTAGTACTATTCCTATCAGTTTAATCCCTGTTACGTCCCCTATCCGGGGACGTGTGTAGAATTGATTAACCATTGTCGAATTAACGAACCATTACGACATCCTGCAATAATTTAGTTCTGAGCTTTGTATTTGCTTTGTATTGGAATTGATGGGGATTTTTTAAACTGTCTGCATTATTTCTAATAAACTATTAAGAGACTTTATTATGATTTTTTTATTTTATGTATTAAAAACCCAAACAACTTTAAAAAAATGAAAATAAAAAAAACATTAATGTTTTTTCTATGAAAAATTATCCAGCCGATCGCTTTTGGTCTGATCATAATGAAGCAACGGCCTTATCATCTGGGGTGTGGCAACATTGCCAACACACTCATAGAGGTGATGATCGCTTCTTTCTGTTACGCAAGACCCTTCACCACAACAAGGTAACGATCACAAAGGGGAATTGACACTTGTATGTGCCTTTTTTTGTTTTGTTTTTGCAGCCACAGTGCAGCACCAGAGGCCAGAAAAATTAGGCATGTACACATGCCTGAAAATTAATGGTATTGTTGCAGCCGCTGTTGTAGCAGCGGCCGGAAAAATTTATGTTTTCAAGGCAGGAAGGTGACTAAAACATTGTGGCTTGAACTCTAGTTGGTGGCGGAGAATTCACGAAAGTCATCCGGTATGCAGACATTAAATACAGCAGTAAGAAGAAAATAGATGTGACGCACTGGACTAACTATTGACCCAAGAGGTGCACTCAGTTGAGTGGGCTCACCCAGTCCACTCAAAAAGAGAAGTATAATAGAACAAAAGTAACTGGGCACTCTCAGGATATCTGGACCATTTGAAATTTATTAACATACAGTATAATAGCATGAATAACTGTACTTATTGACAATGATAATGTAAAACTGTAATAAAAATACCTGTCCACTACACCATAATACACAATGTGCAGTACTCCAATATGACAAATACTACAATATAAAATACTAAAATTCGAGGAATACAATAGAGTAAAAACTCGTATAAATATTCGGCAGATATGTGTATGGGAAAGTCAAATATTTAAAATTTGGCGATAATCCAATGTCCTTTATGTATGTCTCTTTCGATAAATGACAGGGATATCCGAAAAAAAGCAAAGTCCCAATGAGCAATCAAAGAACAAACTCAAGCGGCGTCCCGCTAATAGCATCCACCAGCAGCGTCCCACTGGAATAATAATGCAGTTTTTAAATCGCTGGAAAATAATTGCTGGATACTCTCCCTGCTCTCACTAACACTGCAGCTTCAGAATGAATCAAAGATGGATGTTTTCCTTGCTTTTTGATAGGAGGTGGGAGGGTCTGGGAGGGAGGGTCTGCTGCTGACTGTGAGGTACAGGGTCAAAGTTTGCTCAATGATGACATATAGGGGGCGGATCGAACATCGCATATGTTCGCCCGCCGCGGCGAACAAGCGATGTTCGCCGGCGAATAGTTCTGGACATCTCTAATAGTGATACCTTATAAAATTGTTATTAATTCACCCTATGTCTACTTCATGTTGCCTTCATTTTTAAATGTCATTTTATTTTTAGAATGTTTAATGGCTTGGAATTTTAGATGCAATTTTCAAAACATGTTAGAAAATTTCCAAACCCCCTTTTTAACCGCCTCCGGACCGCCTAACGCACGGATGCGTCCTGGAGGCGGTCAATTCATTCCTCCTGGACGCATCCGTGCGTCATCTCGCGAGACGCGAGATTTCGGTCAGAGCCGGCCCGCGCATGCGCATCGTGGGCCGGCAAAAGTTAGAGGAGTATTTCGTCAGCAACCTGCCAGCCAATGATCGTTGCTGGCAGGTTGATGATTTTTAAAAAATTAAATCACAAGCCATCTAACACCTTATATTTATAAATATAAGGTGTTAAATGGCTTCTCTGCTCCTCTGCTGGTCCTTTTGGTCGGTTGGTTCCAGCAGAGGAGCAGACATCACAGTGAGTACCCACCAACACCACACTTAGCCCCCAGATCACCCCCATCACCCCAATTAACCCCTTGATCACCCCTTGATCGCCCCTGTCAATCACCTAGTGAAAGGGAAAAAAGTGATCAGTGTAAACTGTCACTTTTTTTTTTCACTGGTATTGACTGTTAGGTTTTAGGATAGTTTAGGCCCCTTGGTTAGGTAGTTAGCGTCGGTTAGCGCCCAGCCCACCGCACCACAGTCACTGATTCGCTGATTAGTGTATCGCTAATCAGCTTTTGTACTTTTATAGTATCTGTAAGTGATCAAAACTGATCACAGTCAGATCTATAATAGTATTAGTGTCACCTTAGCTCACCCTCCACCCAAAACACAGTGTTTGCCCGATCAAAGCTTATCGGTCGCCCACACGTGCGTTCACCCACGCCCGCCCCGCCGCAGTGACAAAAAATATATATATTTTTTTGATCACTGCACAATCACTTTACAAGCGCTGCGGCGATAAAAAAATCAGTTTTGATATTTTTTATCAATCGCAGCGGCCTCCGGTACTTTGCTAGCCTCCCATTTGTAAGACAGGCTTGCTTTTTTTCTTGGGTAGTCTCAGGGAATACCCTAAATTTAGTAGTCCAAATGTCAAACAGGGGGTATTCTTCTGAAGAGGCCTACAGGATTCTGACCCAGTATGATGAGGAATGGGAACCCTCATCTGACGAATCTAGCGGGTCAGAATATGAACCTGTAGAAAGCAGTGGCAGTCTGACCCAAAGTTCGGATGAGGAGGTTGAGGTCCCTGATAGCACCAGGCGTACCCGGCCCCGTGTCGCTAGACCACAGGTTGCGCAGGATCCGCTTCAAGGGCAGCAGAGTGGGGCTGGCGCTGTCGGATTACGTGGTGAGGCATACACCAGCAGCGCAGCCCATCCTGGACCTAGTACCAGCACTGCCGTACAACATGGTGAAGTGGCGAGCACCAGAAGGGCAGTTGAAGCTGGTACGGTGGCACGTGCAATAGTTACCCCGTCGCAGCCACCGCACAGACAGGCCCGTAGAGCCCCTAGAGTCCCTGAGGTGCTGGCAAACCCTGATTGGCAGTCCCCAACTTCAGCCGCACCTGTAGTTCCCCCTTTCACCGCCCAGTCTGGAGTTCGGTTGAGACAGCTCAGATCGGTTCGGCACTGGGATTTTTTGAGCTGTTCTTGACTGCGGAGCTCTTGGACTTAGTCGTGGCAGAAACAAATCAGTATGCCACTCAATTTATAGCCGTCAACCCGGGAAGCTTTTATGCCCAGCCTTTCCGGTGGAAACCAGTCCAAGTTTCCGAAATTAAATTTTTTCTGGGCCTTCTCCTCAACATGGGTCTAACCAAAAAGCATGAATTGCGGTCATAATGGTCCACGAACCCAATTCATCACATGCCCATGTTCTCTGCTGCTATGTCCAGGACACGATTTGAGACCATCCTGTGTTTCCTGCACTTTAGAGACAACAGCACCTCCCGTCCCAGAGGCCAACCAGCTTTTGACCAGCTCCACAAAATTTGGCCCCTCATAGACCACTTCAACAACAAATTTGCAGATTTGTATACCCCTGAGCAAAACATCTGCGTAAACGAGTCCCTTATACATTTTACCAGGCGCCTTGGCTTCAAACAATACATCCCAAGCAAGCGCGCCCGGTATGGGGTCAAATTGTATAAGCTCTGTGAAAGGGCCACAGGCTATACGCACAAATTTCGGATCTATGAGGGAAAAGATCAGACCCTGGAGCCGGTCGGTTGCCCTGACTACCTGGGGAGCAGTGGGAAGACAGTCTGGGACTTGGTGTCACCCTTATTTGGCAAGGGGTACCATCTTTATGTGGACAATTTTTACACAAGTGTGCCCCTCTTCAGGCATTTGTTCCTAGAACAGATTGGCTGCTGTGGCACCGCGTGACCTAGTCGCCGCGGCTTCCCCCAACGGCTTGTTACCACCCGTCTTGCAAGGGGGGAGAGGGCTGCCTTGTGTAACGAAGAACTGATCGCGGTGAAATGGAGAGACAAGTGTGACGTTTACATGCTCTCCTCCATTCACGCAGACACGACAATACAAATTGAACGGGCAACCAGTGTCATTGAAAAGCCCCTCTCAGCCCACGACTATAACTTTCACATGGGAGGGGTGGACTTCAATGACCAGATGTTGGCTCCTTATTTAGTTTCCCGACGCAGCAGACGCTGGTATAAGAAGGTGTCTGTATATTTGATTCAATTGGCTGCATATAATAGTTTTGTTCTCTACAGTAAGGCTGGGAGAACAGGATCCTTCCTCAAATTTCAGGAAGAGATCATCGAGAACCTCCTGTATCCAGGAGGTTCCGTGGCCCCATCCACCGGTGTAGTGAGCCGTCTACACGAGCGACATTTCCCCAATGTCGTTGCTGGTACCTCAACCCAACCGTCACCCCGAAAAAGATGTCGTGTCTGTAGCAGGAGTGGAATAAGGCGTGACACCCGCTATTTCTGTCCTGACTGCCCTGACCACCCTGCCCTATGCTTAGGGGAGTGTTTCCGGAAGTACCACACACAGGTACACTCAGCATAGGGATTGCATCTCACAGGACAGGCACAAAGGGATATTAGGGCCCTTACACTCACAGCTGCTGCAAACCTCTCCTTTCACCTGGGATAAAGTGCATAATGTACTTCGCCACATCTTTGGGCGATTTGCGCTTTGTACATTGTCCCATGGGGAAGGAGAGGTTTGTCCTATAAAGGTAAAAAAAAATAATAATAATCACCGGTAAGCAAAAAAGTTAACGTTCAGTTCAAAAAGTTAAATAAAATTTATATGTTCCGTTCAAATTTTATTATAAAGTTAATAAATTTATTGCGTTGCGGCCTGGTTTTTTATTTTTTGTTTTGTTTTTTTTACCTTCCAGGTGGACCAACCGATCGACTAGCTGCAGCACTGATGTGCATTCTGACAGAAGCATTGCGCTGCTGTCAAATTACACAAAAGTCGGTGTATGCGGCGCTGCAAGACGAGATTTCTCCTCTGCAGTAAAAGATATGTTTGCCGAGGCATATGATTTATTCATTCACATTGATTGATGTGAATGGAGAAATCTAGTTTACCAGGGCATACGGGCTAAGTGGGTATGGATGTTGGGTGGAGCTCCTATGTCCTGGCAGACGCCTTTCCCCTCCTTTTTTTTTTTTGGCAGAGATGTTTTCGTCCACATTGATCGATGCGAATGAAGAAATCTGTGCCGTACATTTTTTTTTTCAGCCCAGAGGCTGAACGGAAAAAAAAAATCTCATTACCCTTATGCTCAATATAAGGAGAATAGCAGAAACTCCTAATGCTGGCCATACATGTAATGATTGCGGAGACCCTCAAATGCCAGGGCATTACAAACACCCCAGAAATGACCCCATTTTGGAAAGAAGACACCCCAAGGTATTCGCTGAGGGGCATATTGAGTCCATGAAAGATTGAAATTTTTGTCCCAAGTTAGCGGAAAGGGAGACTTTGTGAGAAAAAAAACAAAAAAAATCAATTTCCGCTAACTTGTGCCAAAAAAAAAAAAATCTATGAACTCGCCATGCCCCTCATTGAATACCTTGGGGGGTCTTCTTTCCAAAATGGGGTTACATGTGGGGTATTTATACTGCCCTGGCATTTAAGGGGCCCTAAAGCGTGAGAAGAAGTCTGGGATCCAAATGTCTAAAAATGCCCTCCTAAAAGGAATTTGGGCCCCTTTGCGCATCTAGGCTGCAAAAAAGTGTCACACATCTGGTATCGCCATACTCAGGAGAAGTTGGGCAATGTGTTTTGGGGTGTCATTTTACATATACCCATGCTGGGTGAGATAAATTTCTTGGTCAAATGCCAACTTTGTATAAAAAGTTTGGGGATCACTTGTGGGGTAGTTATACTGCCCTGGCATTTTAGGGGCACGAATGCGTGAGAAGTAGTTTGCAATCAAAATCTGTAAAAAATGGCCGGTGAAATCCGAAAGGTGCTCTTTGGAATGTGGGCCCCTTTGCCCACCTAGGCTGCAAAAAAGTGTCAAACATCTGGTATCTCCGTACTCAGAAGAAGTTGGGCAATGTGTTTTGGGGTGTCTTTTTACATATACCCATGCTGGGTGAGATAAATATGTCGGCAAAAGACAACTTTTCCCATTTTTTTTATACAAAGTTGGCATTTGACCGAGATATTTATCTCACCCAGCATGGGTATATGTAAAATGACACCCCAAAACACATTGCCCAACTTCTCCTGAGTACGGCGATACCAAAGGTGTGACACTTTTTTGTATCCTAGGTGGGCGAAGGGGCCCACATTCCAAAGAGCACCTTTCGGATTTCACAGGGCATTTTTTACAGATTTTGATTTCAAACTACTTCTCACACATTAGGGCCCCTAAAAGGCCAGGGCAGTATAACTACCCCACAAGTGACCCCATTTTGGAAAGAAGACACCCCAAGGTATTCCGTGAGGGGCATGGCGAGTTCCTAGAATTTTTTATTTTTTGTCACAAGTTAGCGGAAAATGATGATTTATTTATTTTTTCTTACAAAGTCTCATATTCCACTAACTTGTGACAAAAAATATAAACTTCCATGAACTTACTATGCCCATCACGAAATACCTTGGGGTGTCTTCTTTCCAAAATGGGGTCACTTGTGGGGTAGTTATACTGCCCTGGCATTTTAGGGGCCCGAATACGTGAGAAGTGGTTTGAAATCAAAATCTGTAAAAAATGGCCAGTGAAATCCGAAAGGTGCTCTTTGGAATGTGGCCCCTTTGCCCACCTAGGCTGCAAAAAAGTGTCACACATCTGGTATCGCCGTACTCAGAAGAAGTTGGGCAATGTGTTTTGGGGTGTCTTTTTACATATACCCATGCTGGGTGAGAGAAATATCTTGGCAAAAGACAACTTTTCCCATTTTTTTTAAACAAAGTGGCATTTGACCGAGATATTTATCTCACCCATCATGGGTATATGTAAAATGACACC
Source organism: Bufo bufo (assembly GCF_905171765.1). Classification (NCBI taxonomy): domain Eukaryota; kingdom Metazoa; phylum Chordata; class Amphibia; order Anura; family Bufonidae; genus Bufo; species Bufo bufo. Next base: position 23,621,768 of record NC_053389.1, on the reverse strand, counting down.
CCAAAACACATTGCCCAACTTCTCCTGAGTACGGCAATACCAGATGTGTGACACTTTTCTGCAGCCTAGGTGGCCAAAGGGGTCCACATTCCAAAGAGCACCTTTCGGATTTCACCGGCCATATTTTACAGATTTTGATTTCAAACTACTTCTCACGCATTCAGGCCCCTAAAATGCCAGGGCAGTATAACTACCCCACAAGTGACCCCATTTTGGAAAGAAGACACCCCCAGGTATTTCGTGATGGGCATAGTGAGTTTATGGAAGTTTTTATTTTTTGTCACAAGTTAGTGGAATATGAGACTTTGTAAGGAAAAAAAAAATAATAATCATCATTTTCCGCTAACTTGTGACAAAAAATAAAAAGTTCTATGAACTCACTATGCCCATCAGCGAACACCTTAGGGTGTCTACTTTCCGAAATGGGGTCATTTGTGGGGTTTTTCTACTGTCTGGGCATTGTAGAACCTCAGGAAACATGACAGGTGCTCAGAAATTCAGAGCTGCTTCAAAAAGCAGAAATTCACATTCTTGTACCATAGTTTGTAAACGTTATAACTTTTACCCAAACCATTTTTTTTTTTACCCAAACATTTTTTTTTTATCAAAGACATGTAGAACAATAAATTTATAGAAAAATGTATATATGGATGTCGTTTTTTTTAAAAAAATTTCAATTGAAAGTGAAAAATTTCATTTTTTTGCAAAAAAATCGGTAAATTTCAATTAATAACAAAAAAAGTAAAAATCTCAGTAGCAATGAAATACCACCAAATGAAAGCTCTATTAGTGAGAAGAAAAGGAGGTAAAATTCATTTGGGTGGTAAGTTGCATGACGGAGCAATAAACGGTGAAAGTAGTGTAGTGCAGAAGTGTAAAAAGTGGCCTGGTCATTAAGGGTGTTTAAGCTAGGGGAGCTGAAGTGGTTAATACCTTAGTGACCAGCCTGTTTTAGGCCTTACTGACCAAGCGCTATAACTTTTTTATTTTTCCATCTATATAGCATTATGAGGACTTGCTTTTTGCGGGACAAGTTGTCATTTTTAATGGTGCCATTTTGGGGTAAACATAACTTTCTGATTAACTTTTATTAACTCTTTCTGGGAGGGAGATGGGAAAAACAGCAATACTGCTACTGCGTTTTTCCGCTATAAATTTCACGGCAATCATTTTTCGGAATAAATAACATAATATCTTTATTCTATGGGTCAGTACGATTACAGTGATACCAAATACATATATATATATTTTTTTACATTTTACTACTTTTTTGCAAAAAAAAAACCTTTTTAAAAAGAAAAAAATGTTTTTGCAATGTCGCTTCCCAAGACGTATAACTTTTTTATTTTTCTTTCTATGGAGTTGTGTGAGGGTTTGATTTTTGCGGGATGACTTGTATTTTTGATTGGTATCATTTTGGAGTACATGGTGCTTTTTGATTGCTTGTCATTACGTTTTTTCGGTGGCAACTAAGAATAAATTTGCAATTCTGTCTTTTTTTATTAGATTTTTTACAGCATTCACCATAGGGGATAATTTACATTATTTTTATGTAGACTGGGTCATTTCGGACACGGCAATACCAAACATATGGGGAAGAAATTTTTTTTGCAATTTTTTTCATTGAAAAGCTTTCGATGGAAAAAAAAATAAATAATTTTTTTAATGGGATTTTATTGAATAAATTATTTTTTTTTTTTTTACTTTTTTAACCACTTAATAGTCTTACAAGGGGACTATAACAGACAGCTTTTTGATTGCTGTTAAAATGCAATGCACTATCCCTATAGTGCATTGCATTTTAATGGCAATGCTATTCTAACATTGACCAGCAGGCTGCGCCAGAGAGGTGCAGCCTTATGGAAATTACTGAATGCTGGTCTGGGGCCTACATAAGACCCCATGTAGCCTTCACACATATCGGCACCCTGCAATCACATTTGCGGGGTGCCGATGGGAGACAGAGGGAGTCCGCTCCCTCTGTCAGCACTTTACATGTGGCGGGTGCAATTGCCCGCGCCATGTAAAGTGTTAAATACAGATGAGCGAATTTATAAAAAATTTAATTAGACCGGTTCGCCGAATTTTCCCCAAAAAATCGCTTCGAGCGACGAATCGCGATTAAAAACAGCTATTTCCTGGCTGCAGAGAGCCTTTATAGTGGTGTAGAACACTGTGCCTTGTAGTAAAAGGCATAGGGAGTCTGCTGTGGTAGCGAAACAGTACTGTGAGTCAGTATGACATGCAGATGACAGGCATCGCTCTTAGAATCACTGCAAACTTCACTTATTAGAACAGTCACGGGGCCAAAACTGACCAAATAACTCAAGTATTAACTGAGCCTTACAGGCCGATGTTAGCGCCAAGAAGAAGCGCACCCATTTTACATCATCGTCAGCTGATTCCACATAGATGTCTACAGAACCTGTTCTATTAAACACTTATACAAGTAGAGCCCCCGACAGAGTGGAGAGGGTGTCAGCAGTAAGATTGTGTTGACGTCACTGATTGTTTTGCCCTTCCTCTGATCCGTCAGAACAATAACCCACAAAAAATGGATCCTGTCTGTGGAGCATCCGCCTTCACTCGGTCAGCATTTTCTCAGTAATCCATGAGTACTGGTAATGCAAAAAAAAACAGGAGTGGATCCAAAAGAGAGACACGTGAATAGAATATTTGCATGTCTTCTGTGTTTTGTACCCACTCCTGCTTTTGGCTACCAAATCACAAGCCAATTCTGAAGCGACGATACAGGCTTTACAGTTGCTACACAGACAGGATCCATTGTGTGTCTCAGTTTTCCTTCCTTCTGATCGATCAGAAGAAAGGTCAAATAAATGGTGATTTCAAGAAGGCCAAACAAGGAGAATAGCAACTCCGTCATACAGTGGGGAGGGTGGTAACAGCATGAGGTGGTGGCAGCATCAGGAGGCCACAGAGTGGCATAATGACAAAGTGTGGAGGTGACAGCAGCAGTATGTTTAGGCCACAGAGTGGCACGGTGACATGGTGTGGAGATGACAGCAACAGCAGCATGATACCACAGAGTGGAAAGGTGACATAGTGTGGACATGGCAGTATCAGGAGGCCACAAAGTGGCACGTTGACATAGTGTGGAGGTGGCAGCAACAGCAGAAGCATGATACCACTGAGTGGCACGGTGACATAGTGTGGAGATGGATGATCTAATGTGATGCATCAGGCATTGGTGGGTTCATCTTGAATGCCTGATTCATCTTGACAAAAGTAAGTCTCTACACATTTTGGGTGGACAGGCGAGTTCTTGGGGTAACTATAGCCCCCACCGCACTAAACACCCGCTCTGATGCCACACTACTGGCCGGGCAGGACAGCTTTTCCAGGGCAAACTCTGCCAGTTGCGGCCACAAATCCAGTTTGGCTGCCCAGTAGTCCAGCGGATCTTCAATGTGGGGTGGCAGGGTGCTGTCAAAGTATGCCACCACCTGGTGGTTTAGGTACTGTTCCAGGTTTACCTGCTGCTGGTGAGTAGTTTCTTCACTATGCGGGTGAAGAAAGCTGCTCATCAGCGACTCTAGACTCAGTCTGCTGCTGCTGCTGTCACTGTCAAAGTCGAAGATCCAGTCAACTAATCAAGAACCTCTGAGTTGCTGGTCAAGACACGACCGCTAGCTGACATTTGGACCTGAGGCCTTGGGAAGAAACCCCTGCTGCCACGCCCCCTTACTCTGCTGCGACCTGTGCCTTCTCGTATTGTAGTGAAATATGACAATAAACGCTTTTAGGTCAAATAACAGCAAATATGAACTTAGTCTATTTTTCTCTTTTTCTATAGAAATATGGCATTAAACACTTTTACCGCAAATAACACCAAATGTAAACTGCATCTATTTTTCTCGTATTGTAGTGAAATATGACAAGAAACGCTTTCAGCGCAAATAACACCAAATATGAACAAAGTCTATTTTACTCTTTTTCTCGAGAAATAAGGCAACAAACGCTTTTAGCGCCAATAACACCAAATGTGAACTGTCTATTTTTCTCGTATTGTAGTGAAATACGACAAGAAACACTTTTAGCGCAAATAACAGCAAATATGAACTTAGTCTATTTTTCTCTTTTTCTGTAGAAATATGGCAATAAACGCTTTTAGCGCAAATAACAACAAAAGTGACCTGCTTAAATATTTCTCATATTGTATTGAAATAGGCCACTAAATGATATCAGCGCAGTTAACAGCAAAAGTGACCTGCGTATATATTTATCTTTTTCCACAGATATAGGCCACTAAAGGCTTTTTAACATAGCACTTGCACCCCAATAACTAATTGCTGGAATGACAGAGCTGTATTATATGACTATCTGGATGTTTCCCTGCACTTGTAAATCACTTTTTTTCACAATGAAGAATCTCCTATGACTCTCCCTAGCATGTGCACACGTCTCTCCCTGCCTGTGAAATGATTCCTCTTACTATCCTTTCCATGCGCTAGTAAATCGCTTCTTTCCTTTTTTTTTTTTAACAATTAGTTTTTCTTTCACTCTCCCTAGCGCCTGCATACACGTCTGTCCCTGAACAAAGTACAAATGAATGGCAGACTCTAAGATGGCCGCCGTATTTATAGGGCTGTGACATCACCTGGCTAGCTGGCTGCTGATTGACTGCATGCATGGCATTATGGGTCATCCTGCCTTCCCAGAATTCCTTGCCCCATGTCCTCACACGTGTATGCGGAGAGAGAGAGAGTGTGAGGGTTACACGGATCCTGTGGAATGGGTGTCCAGGAGACATAAAGTAACTTGAGGCGCCAGGGGATAGAAGAGGGAGATTATGGGGGGGTTGGGGGCGTGAATAGGCTGCTATGCAGGGTCTACCCTGCAGAAAGGTCTACAGGTCAATAGAAAAAAGCAAAAAGAGCGGGGGAATTGGGTGTAATGTCCCGCAGAGGTGACCCTGGGAGAGCGCCAATCCACTGGGTATGATGGCAGGTAAAACAAACGGTGGAGATGTTGGAATACAGTAAAATAATATCATAAAAGTAATAAAAACAATGTATATAGGGTTAAAAATCACTGTATAAAGGGTTAAAAATCACCACTGGTGGAAAATATATACTTCTGCATATATATGAACAATGAGATTCAACTCACTTCACTGGGGGGGGGGGGGGGAGAGGTTACTCGGATAAGCATAATACACCGGTAAACCAATACACCCCCAACCAGGATCGCCTCAAGATGGTGAAAGAGGAAGGCAGCCACAGACAGGAAGCTTCTGTTCAACTTTCTTTTATTCTATTGTATAAAATACGGCTCATCGTGTTTCGGGACACGGTGTCCCTTCATCAGGAGCAGTTTGCATGTGGTTTGGAAAGTGGGGGCTATATATGGCCTAGGTGATGGGCTAAATCAGGGGAAAAAGCGCGAAAATGAGAGGGGAGTGGACAAAATAGGTGCCAAGATAGGTGGGCGTATCCGGCCGCTCAGATCGCGTCCTTTGGTGACGTCAGGAGTCTGAGTCGGTGATTCAGATGGGGCGCTTTTCTGCACAATGCGTGTCAGACCAGAACGCATTTGGAACCTACTGCGCATGTCCGGAAGTGGTGGCTGAGTCAGCCAGGAGGACGCTTGTGCTGGGAATTCAGGGTGGGAGGGCATTAAATCTGTCATTTTGGGGTGGATATGAGGACTGGCATTGGTGTTCTGATCATGGCGATGACCCTTTTGGTAAAAAGTGTTTTTTTAAAACTGTGGATGGATAAATAAGATTAAATTAAGATCATGAGTGTAATCGCAAATCCGATGGTGGTAGAGACAGGGAGATATAATCATGATGGTGATATTGGTAATAAAAATGAGAAAATATATAAATAAAATATGTAAAAATAAATGAATAGAAATAAAAATTAAATGAAAATTACCGTATTTTTCGCCCTATAAGACGCACATAGGTTTATGAGGCGGAAAATAAGAAAACATTTTTTTTAACCAAAAGGTGTGCTTTTGGTCGGTTTTGACTTAATGGTGGTCTGTGCATGACACTATTATGGGGGACCTGTCGATGGCACTGTTATGGGGGATCTGTGGATGGCACTGTTATGGGGGATCTGTAGATGGCACTGTTATGGGGGATCTGTGGATGGCACTGTTTATGGGGGATCTGTGGATGGCACTATTATGGGTCATCTGTGGATGGTACTGCTATGGGGTGGGGGATCTGTGGATGGCATTGTTATGGTGTGGGGGATCTGTGGATGGCACCGTTATGGGGGGGATCTGTGGATGACACTGCTATATGTCATCCACAGATCCCCCTCATAACAGTGTCCCCCAATACACCGGCCCTCTGCTCACCGAAGTATTTATAAACATTAATCTTTATCCTGTTAATAAGTTTAACTAAAGCTGCACTCTCCCTGTTCGCCTGTATCAGTACAGCACTTACGAACAAGCTTCCATAGCAGGCAGAGCGGACGGCAGCAGTAACGTCACTCACTGACGTCACGCGCCTGCTCCGCCTGCTTCATTCATAAAGTGGGAGGAGCAGGCGCTCAACGTCAGTGAGTGACGTTACTGCTGCCGTCCGCTCTGCCTGCTATGGAAGCTTGTTCGTAAGTGTTGTACTGATACAGGGGAACGGGGAGAGCGCGGATTTAGTTAAACTTATTAACAGGATAAGGATTAATGTTTATAAATACTGCGGTGAGCGGCGGGGCCCGGTGTAAGCCCCGCCCCTAGTTCCGGACTCCAGCCCCTCCTCTTTCCTGGCTCATACATCGCAGTCTGCGATGCTGCAGCATCGCAGACTGCGATATAAAATGAAAGCATTCGCCCAATAAGACGCAGGGTCATTTTCCCCCCACTTTTGGGGGGAAAAAGTGTGTCTTATGGGGCGAAAAATACGGTACAAATAAAGTTAAAATATAAATATAAATATATAAATTATAAAAAATTTTAAGTATATACGGGGTCTATGTATAGTGATGGATTATGATGGAAAGATTACAAAAAAGATGATAAATACATAACTACTACATGATGAAATGCTGAGTATTAGGACGAAGTGTTGTGGAGTGTGTAAGGGTGTGCGTACGTCAGGGTATGTCACTCTGATTCTGAACAGATCTGTGTGTGATAGTGAAAAGGCGGGGAGGGGAACTGCATGTATTTAATAATTAGTATGTTCCAACATTTCGTTTAAGCCAAAGGGGGTGAGGGTGTGTAGGCGATAGATCCAAAACATCTCTTTCTGGCAGAGCTGTTGGAAAGATGATGTGACCTGTTCGAGTGGGGTTACCCTAAGGCCAGTGCGGTTGCCTTCATGTGCTAGAGAGAAGTGTCGTGATATGCTGTGTGTTTGAATCTTTCTAGTGATGTTGGATCGGTGTTCGTTCATGCGTTCTCGGAGGGTTTGTGTAGTGTGGCCAACATAGTAATGGGTGCAAGGGCATTGGAGCAGGTAAATGATGTTTCTGTTACCGCAATTCATTGATTGTTTAAAATTCAGTGTTCCTATAGGATGTGGAAAGTAAATTTTTTCTTTGGATGTGTACATCATCTGGCAACATTTACATTTACGGGCACCGCATTTGAACGAGCCACTTGGTTCTGTCAGTGTTTTGTGCTTTTGTGACATAAGAGGATTGTGTATCTTCGGACAAGATGGGGCCAACTAATTTTTGAGGGTTTTTGCCCTGCGGAAGGTGAGTTTGGGTTGTTTGGGTATTGTTTTACCTAGTATCAGGTCTTCGAGTAATACGGGCCTATGTTTTGTGAGAATTTGTCTGATGAGTTTGTGATTCTGGTTGTATCGGATTATGAGGCCTAGTCTGAACGCTGAACGGTGTCTCTTTAGTACCTTGGGTCGTGATTTTCAGTTGTAAGCTCTCTTTTTGGTCAATTTGTGAGATCATATTTCTTGAATCTTTTATAAGTTGAGAGGGATAACCTTTATCTGTGAATCTTTTTGCTGAGGATATTTAATTGTTGGAGCATGGTAATGTCGTTTATGCAGTTTCGTCTAATTCTCTTCATATGACTGAGCGGTATGTTTGTCTTCCATTCGTAATAGTGGCTGCTTTTGAAGTCTAAGAAGCTGTTGGCATCTACTTTTTTGAAATGTGTACTGGTGGATATGATATTATTGCTGCTATTAAGCTGGAGCTCGAGGAAAGTGGCTTCTGTGGGATGGGACTCGAAGGTGGAGTGTAGGTTCCATTTGTTTTGGTTAAGTGTCTCAATGTATGTACAGAGGTCTATGTTGTCTCCCTGCCATATTAAGGGCTCTTTCGCACTTGCGTTCTTGTCTTCCGGCATAGAGTTCCGTCGTCGGGGCTCTATGCCGGAAGAATCCTGATCAGTTTTATCCTAATGCATTCTGAATGGAGAGAAATCCATTCAGGATGCATCAGGATGTCTTCAGTTCCGGTACGGAACGTATTTTGGCCGGAGAAAATACTGCAGCATGCTGCGCTTTTTGCTCCGGCCAAAAATCCGGAACACTTGCCGCAAGGCCGGATCCGGAATTAATGCCCATTGAAAGGCATTGATCCGGATCCGGCCTTAAGCTAAACGTCGTTTCGGCGCATTGCCGGACCCGACATTTAGCTTTTTCTGAATGGTTACCATGGCTGCCGGGACGCTAAAGTCCTGGCAGCCATGGTAAAGTGTAGCGGGGAGCAGCATACTTACCGTCCGTGCGGCTCCCCGGGCGCTCCAGAGTGACGTCAGGGCGCCCCAAGCGCATGGATCACGTCATCCATGCGCATGGGGCGCTCTGACGTCATTCTGGAGCGCCCCGGGAGCCGCACGGACTGTAAGTATACCGCTCCCCCGCTCCCTGCTCCTACTATGGCAACCAGGACTTTAATAGCGTCCTGGCTGCCATAGTAACACTGAACGCATTTGGAAGACGGTTCCGTCTTCAAATGCTTTCAGTACACTTGCGTTTTTCCGGATCCGGAGTGTAATTCCGGCAAGTGGAGTACACGCCGGATCCGGACAACGCAAGTGTGAAAGAGGCCTAAGATGATGTAGTCGATGTATCTTTTGTAAAATATGACATTGGGGTGATTAGGTTGGTACGTGGACCAACACCTGTGACACTCAACCAAGGATGAAAAACGATCACTACAATAGTAACTATAACTTTATCCATGACGTCAAAGATTACATACACAATGAAATAGACACCTCCATCTACACCACACCTTTGTCATCCCATAAACTCCTGGTAACTACAAACATCCATAACTCACCCACCACCCTTACACTTGCTAGTCCTATGGGATTACCTTCCCCCTGCCGACCTCCCAAACAACCCTAAATCTAGACAACTCCAGTGCCACACCATAATCCCATTTGATCACCATAACACCGTCAGATTCCCCCTCACTAAACGTAAGCACCCATTCAGTCTCTTTTTCCGATCCCAGCCCTGATTATTATTTTTTAGAGTTACCCCCCAGCCTAACCGAAAGTCCACTGATAGATAGAGATGTCGCGAACATAAAATCTTCCGTTCGAGAACGGCGAACGCAAATTTTCACAAATGTTCGCGAACCGGGTGAACCGCCATAGACTTCAATAGGCAGGCAAATTTTAAAACCCACAGGGACTCTTTCTGGCCACAATAGTGATGGAAAAGTTGTTTCAAGGGGACTAACACCTGGACTGTGGCATGCCGGAGGGGGATCCATGGCAAATCTCCCATGGAAAATTCCATAGTTCACGCAGAGTCGGGTTTTAATCCATAAAGTGCATAAATCACCTAACATTCCATAATTGTTTGGAATAACGTGCTTTAAAACATCAGGTATGATGTTGTATCGATCAGGTAGTGCAAGGGTTACGCCCGCTTCACAGTGACAGACCAAACTCTGACAGACCAAACTCCCTGTTTAACGCACCGCAAAGAACCGCAAACAGTCCATTTGCACAACCGCAAACTCCCCATTTGCACAAGGTTGGATACCAAGCTAGCCATGTCCCGTTCCTTGTCCTCACTGACGTCATTGAATGTCTCTTCCTCCACCCAGCCATGTACAACACCAAGGGTCCCTGACAGGTGACAACAAGCCCCCTGGGATGCCTGCTCCTCTTCTCCAGACTCCTCTCTCTGCGTTGCCGCAGGTCCAGAAATCAATGACGACAAGGCTGCTTCTGGTGGTGATGCTGACCACAACTCTTCCTCTTCATGCTCATCTACGGCCTGAACCAGCACTCTTCGCAGGGCACGCTCCAGAAAAAACGCATATGGGATGAAGTCAATGATGTTGCCTTGGGTTTGACTGACCAGGTTCTTCACCTCCGCAAAAAGACGCATGAGCCTACAGCCATTGTGCATGAGCGTTCAGTAACGCAGCCAAAAAATACCCAGCTCCGCAGAGGCTGTCCTCTTTTTTTTTAATTAACAAAAATCTGTTCTTAACAGTTTAATCTCTGTTTGGTCCCCTATCAGGGGCCGGTGTATGGAATATATTTTAGAAACCGGGAGATGGAAAAATATGCTTGGTCGGTCCTCTTACTTCCAATTTGGGGCACTGCACGTACGGCTTGCAATGTACTGTGCCACCAGATATGAGTGGTGTGTTTAAGTAGTACTATTCCTATCAGTTTAAACACTGTTTCGTCCCCTATCAGGGGCCGGTGTATGGAATAGATTTTAGGAACCGGGAGATGGAAAAAGATGCTTGTTCAGTCCTCTTACTTCCAATTTGGGGCACTGCGCGTGTGCCGTGTAATGTACTGTGCAATCCCAATATGAGTGGTATGTTAAGTAGTACTGATCCTATCAGTTTAATCCCTGTTACGTCCCCTATCAGGGGAGGTGTATGGAATAGATTTTAGGAACCAGGAGATGGAAAAAGATGCTTGGTTGGTCCTCTTACTTCCAATTTGGGGCACTGCGCGTGCGCCGTGCAATGTACTGTGCCACCAGATATGAGTGGTGTGTTAAGTAGTACTATTCCTATAAGTTTAATCCCTGTTACGTCCCCTATCAGGGGACGTGTATGGAATAGATTTTAGACAACCGCAAAGAGTTGTCAATAGTTGACACACTCATGACATAAATTTTATACCTCTATGCTCCAATCTTGGTGTAGTGATGACTGTGCTCGTGCGCACGTTTAACCCCTTAAGGACACAGCCTTTTTACACCTTAGGACCAGGCCATTTTTTGAAAATCTGACCAGAGTCCCTTTAAGTGCTGATAACTTTAAAACGGTTTGACTTATCCAGGCCGTTCTGAGATTGTTTTTTCGTCACATATTGTACTTCATGACACTGGTAAAATGGAGTCAAAAAAAAAATTTTTTTTGCACCAAAAAATACCTAATTTAACAAAAATTTGAAAAAAATTAGCAAATTTCAAAGTTTCAGTTTCTCTACTTCTGTAATACATAGTAATACCCCCAAAAATTGTGATGACTTTACATTCCCCATATGTCTACTTCATGTTTGAATTGTTTTGGGAATGATATTTTATTTTTTGGGGATGTTATAAGGCTTAGAAGTTTAGAAGCAAATCTTGAAATTTTTCCGAAATTTACAAAAACTCAATTTCTAGGGACCAGTTCAGGTCTCAAGTCACTTTGCGAGGCTTACATTATAGAAACCACCCAAAAATGACCCCATCTAAGAAACTACACCCCTCAAGGTATTCAAAACTGATTTTGCATGCGTTGTTAACCCTTTAGGTGTTGCACAAGAGTTATTGGCAAATAGGGAGGAAATTTGAGAATTTCATTTTTTTGTCTAATTTTTCATTTTAACCCATTTTTTCCACTAACAAACCAAGGGTTAACAGCCAAACAAGACTGTATCTTTATTGCCCTGACTCTGCCATTTACAGAAACACCCAATATGTGGCCGTAAACTACTGTACGGCCACACAGCGGGGCGTAGAGTGAAAGGTGCGCCGTTTGGTTTTTGGAAGGCTGATTTTTATGGACTGGTTTATTTACACCATGTCCCATTTGAAGCCCCCTGATGCACCCCTAGAGGAGAAACTCCCTAAAAGTGACCCCATCTAAGAAACTACACCCCTCAAGGTATTCAAAACTGATTTTACATACGTCGTTAACCCTTTAGGTGTTGCACAAGAGTTATTGGCAAATGGCGATGAAATTTGAGAATTTCATTTTTTTGCCTAATTTTCCATTTTAACCCATTTTTTCCACTAATAAAGCAAGGGTTAACAGCCAAACAAGACTGTATCTTTATTGCCCTGACTCTGCTGTTTACAGAAACACCCCATATGTGGCCGTAAACTACTGTACGGGCACACAGCGGGGCGTAGAGTGAAAGGTGCGCCGTTTGGTTTTTGGAGGGCTGATTTTGCTGGACTGTTTTTTTGGCACCATGTCCCATTTGAAGCCCCCCTGATGCACCCCTAGATTATAAACTCCATAAAAGTGACCCCATCTAAGAAACTACACCCCTCAAGGTATTCAAAACTGATTTTACAAACTTTGTTAACCCTTTAGGTGTTGCACAAGATTTAATGGAAAATAGAGATACAATTTCAAAATTTCACTTTTTTGGCAGATTTTCCATTTTAATATTTTTTTTCCAGTTACAAAGCAAGGGTTAACAGCCAAACAAAACTCATTATTTATGGCCCTAATTCTGTAGTTTACAGAAACACCCCATATGTGGTCGTAAACAGCTGTACGGGCACATGGCAGGGCGCAGAAGGAAAGGAACACCATATGGTTTTTGGAAGGCATATTTTGCTGGACTGGTTTTTTTGACACCATGTCCCATTTGAAGCCCCCCTGATGCACCCCTAGAGTAGAAACTCCAAAAAAGTGACCCCATTTTAGAAACTACGGGATAGGGTGGCAGTTTTGTTGGTACTAGTTTAGGGTACATATGATTTTTGGTTGCTCTATATTACACTTTTTGTGCGGCAAGGTAACAAGAAATAGCTTTTTTGGCACCGTTTTTTTTTTGTTATTTACAACATTCATCTGACAGGTTAGATCATGTGGTAATTTTATAGAGCAGGTTGTCACGGACGCGGAGATACCTAATATGTATACAATTTTTTTTATTTATGTAAGTTTTACACAATGATTTCATTTTTAAAACCAAAAAAATGTTTTAGTGTCTCCATAGTCTAAGAGCCATAGTTTTTTCAGTTTTTGGGCGATTATCTTAAGTAGGGTCTCATTTTTTGCGGGATGAGATGACGGTTTGATTGGCATCTATTTTGGGGTGCATATGACTTTTTGATTGCTTGCTATTACACTTTTTGTGACGTAAGATGACAAAAAATGGCTTTTTTTACACCGTTTTTATTTTTATTTTTTTACGGTGGTCATCTGAGGGGTTAGATCATGTGATATTTTTATAGAGCCGGGCGATACGGACGCGGCGATACCTAATATGTATACTTTTTTTTTATTTATGTAAGTTTTACACAATGATTTCATTTTTGAAACAAAAAAAATCATGTTTTAGTGTTTCCATAGTCTAAGAGCCATAGTTTTTTCAGTTTTTGGGCGATTATCTTGGGTAGGGTATGATTTTTGCGGGATGAGATGACGGTTTGATTGTTACAATTTTGGCGTACATGCGACTTTTTTGATCACTTTTATTACCTTTTTTGGGAAGTAAGGTGGGCAAAATTTCAATTTCATCATAGTTTTTTATTTTTTATTTTTATGGTGTTCACCGTTCGGGTAAAGTAACATGACCGTTTTATAGATCAGGTCGTTACGGACGCGGCGATACCAAACATGTGTAGGGAATTTTATTTTTTTCATTTTTTATCAGTGATAAATGTGTTTTTTGATTTTTACTTTTTTTTCACTTTTATTCACTTTTTTTTGACCCAGACCCACTTGGTTCTTGAAGATCCAGTGGGTCTGATGTCTGAATAATACAGTACAGTACAATATATATTGTTCTGTACTGTATTTTACTTACACTGAACAGATCTATGCTTTCAGCACAGATCTGTTCAGCACCATGGACAGCAGGACGCCTGAGAGGCGTCCTGTTGCCATGGGAACCTTCCCCGTCTGCTCAGTACTGCTCAGAACTTCGCAGACGGGGAAGGGTAAGGAGGGGATCTCTCGGGGGGCTCTCTGGGGGCTCTCTCCCTCCCCATCGGGGGGCTGCAAAGGCACAGCAGCCCCCCGATGGGAGAGGGAGGGAGCTCCCTGCGCTGTTAACCTTTTCCATACAGCGGTCCGTACGGACCGCTGTATGGAAAGGGTTAAACGGCTGACATCGCATCGCAGATGTCAGCCGTTTATACCAGGGTGCCAGCAATGTGCTGGCACCCTGGTATCCCCACTAGACACCAACGATTATACAAGGGGAGGCGGGCGGGGGATCGCGATCCCGCCTGCCGCACCGCCCGCCTCCCGCACCGCCCACACCGCCCGCAACCCTCCCCCTGCACCTCCCGCCACCATAAAAATCATTCGGGGGTGCAGGGGGGGGTAAATAAAACTTTTTTTTTGGCATATAAAGTTTCTGATCCCTGCGGTCAGGGACTGCGGGGACCAGAAACTTCAGAAATCGCAGCAAACCGCAGGTCTGAATTGACCTGCGGTTTGCCGCGATCGCCGACATGGGGGGGTCACGGGACCCCCCCGCGCATTTAGCCTAGGTGCCTGCTCAATGATTTGAGCAGGCACCGGGTTCCGATCACTGCCAGCCGCACGGCAGTGATCGAAAATACACAGGGCGTACATGTACGCCCTGTGTCCTTAAGTACCAGGGCACAAGGGCGTACCTGTACGCCCTATGTCCTTAAGAGGTTAAGAGATTGTAGGCGATGGGGGTTTTTCAAAGTCTATGGTTGTGCTGAGGTAGTTCAGTGACAGTTAAGTGACCCAGAAAACAATGATTCTGCAGTGTGGGCCCATTGTTGGCCTAGTAGGCTTTAATGATCACCTTAGATGATCACAAAGAAAATTAATGTTTTTTCTATGCAAAATTATCCAGCCAATCGATTTTGGTCCGTTCACAATGAAGCAACGACCTTATCATCTGGGGTGTGCCAACATTGCCATTGCCAACACACTCATAGAGGTGGTCGCTTCATTGTGATACGCAAGCCCCTTCACCACAACAAGGTAATGATCACGAAGGTGAATTGACACATGTATGTGTCATTTTGTTTAGTTTTTGCAGCCACAGTGCAGCACCAGAGGCCAGAAAAATTAGGCATGTACACATGCCTAAAAAATTAGGTATTGTTGCAGCCGCTGCTGTAGCAGCGGCCAGAAAAATTGATGTTTTCCAGGCAGAAAGTGCACTAAAACATTGCGGCTTGAACTCTAGTTGGTAACGGATAAGTCACGCAAGTCATCCGGCATGCAGAGATAAAATACAGCAGCGTGTGGACCATTTTTAGCCCAAGGCAGCTCATCTCATCATCAGGCCTTTTTTAGTCAAATGTATCGTCCACTGTCAGTCCCTTCGGGATCCATGCCTCATTCATCTTAATAAAGGTGAGGTAATCTAGACTTTTTTGACCTAGGCGACTTCTCTTCTCAGTGACAATACCGCCTACTGTACTGAAGGTCCTTTCTGATAGGACACTTGAAGCCGGGCAGGCCAGAAGTTCTATCGCAAATTGGCATAGCTCAGGCCACAGGTCAAGCCTGCACACCCAGTAGTCAAGGGGTTCATCGCTCCTCAAAATGTCGATATCTGCAATTAAGGTGAGGTAGTCTGCTACCTGTCGGTTGAGTCGTTCTCTGAGGGTGGACCCCGAAGGGCTGTGGCGATGCGTAGAACTTAAAAAGCTCTGCATGTCCTTCATCAACAACACGTCTGTAAAGCGTCCTGTCCTTGCCGGCGTGGTCATGGTAGGAGGATGATTACTTTCACTTCTTCCCCTGTTATATTCCCGATGTGCTGTGACATCACCCTTATACGCTGTGTAAAGCATCCTTTTTAATTTATTTTGGAACTGCTGCATCCTTTCCGACTTCCGGTAATTCGGTAACATTTCAAGCACTTTCTGCTTATACCGGGGGTCTAGTAGAGTGGCCACCCACTACAGGTCGTTCTCCTTCAGCCTTTTTATACGAGGGTCCCTCAACAGGCACGACAGCATGAAAGACCCCATTTGCACAAGGTTGGATGCCGAGCTACTCATGTCCCGTTCCTTGTCCTCACTGATCTCACTGAACATCTGTTCTTCCCCCCAGCCATGTACAACACCAAGGGTACCAGATAGGTGACAACGAGCACCCTGGGATGCCTGCTGTGGTTGGTCTTCCTCCTCCTCCCCAAAGCCACATTCCTCCTCTGACTCCTCTTCCTCAGACTCCTCTTCCAGCGTTGCCGCAGGTCCAGCATGCGATGCTGATAAGGCTGTTTCTGGTGGTGCTGGTGACCACAACTCTTCCTCTTCACGCTCATCTACGGCCTGATCCAGCACTCTTCGCAGGGCACGCTCCAGGAAGAAAACAAATTGTTTGATGTCGCTGATGGTGCCTTCAGTGTGACTGACTAGGTTTGTCACCTCCTCTAAAGGACGCATGAGCCTACAGGCATTGCGCATGAGCGTCCAGAAATGTGGCAAAAAAATTTCCAGCTCCGCAGAGGCTGTCCTAGCACCCCAGTCATACAAATACTCGTTGGCAGCTTTTTCTTTTTGGAGCAGGCGGTCGGACATTAGGAGTGTTGAATTCCAATGTGTCGGGCTGTCGCAAATCAAGCGCCTGACTGGCATGTTGTTTCGCCGCTGGATATCTGAAAAGTGCGCCATGGCCGTGTAGGAACTCCTGAAATGGCCACACACCTTCCTGGCCATCCTGAGGACGTCCTGTAAGCCTGGGTACTTATGCACAAAGCGTTGTACAATCAGATTCAACACATGTGCCATGCACGGCACATGTGTCAACTTGCCTAAATTTAATGCCGCCAACAGATTGCTTCCGTTGTCACACACCACTTTGCCGATCTCCAGTTGGTGCGGAGTCAGGAGTGCCAGTCCGGTGTGACTCTGTGCTTTCAGGCAATTCAACCCCAAGATGGTGTGACACTGTCGTATCCGGGATGTGGAATAGCCCCTGGGGAGCTGGGGGGGTGCAGTTGATGTGAAGCAAGACGCAGCAGCAGAAGAGGACTCAGCCGAGGAGGTTAGCGAAGAGGATGGAGTAGGAAGAGTAGAGGAGGTGGCAGCAGGCCTGCCTGCAAGTCGTGGCGGTGTCACCAACTCCTCTGCAGAGCCACGCATTCCATGCTTGGCAGCCATCAGCAGGTTTACCCAAAGCGCAGTGTAGGTGATATACCTGCCCTGACCGTGCTTTGCAGACCAGGTATCAGTGGTCAGATGGACTCTTGCCCCAACACTGTGTGCCAGACATGCCATGACTTCCTTTTGCACAATAGAGTACAGGTTGGGGATTGCCTTGTCACGAGGGTGTCTAGAACCACGCCTGACTCCGTTATACCCGGGGTCAGGAAGTCTCAGCGGTTGGCTGCGCATTCTATGTAAGATAGGGCTGTTTGCTTGTGGTAGCTTTCTGGGTTTGCTTTGCAAACCCTTTTGGCTCTCTCAGGGATCCGTAGCTCTTTCTCCTCAGCTGTTCCTTGTCCAGCACTCCCAACCTCCTTATATTCCCCTCTCACACTCCTCTGGTTGCCAGATATAGAGCTTCCTGCCTGGACATCTATTCTGACCCTCTGGAGCTGTGTTGCTACGTTCTCTGGTTGCTGATCCAGAACGCTACCCTCCGGATCCCTGTTGGACCTTTGTGGACTGCTGTGGTCGCCCACCTGGGTGTATGTGTTTGTCTGTATTGTCTGTCCTCTCCCTGGTGTTCCCCTCTTAGTGTGAGTGGTGCAGACTAGCGATCCCACCGGCCCGTTCACTATCTAGGGCTCATTTTAGGGAAAGCCAGGGTTTAGGCACGTGATCGCCGCACGGGTGAGGAACCCGTCTAGGGACGTCAGGGCAGTCAGGTGCCAGCCGCAAGGTGAGTCAGGGGTCACCACCTTTCCCTCTCCCTTGGGCAGGGCTTTCCCTTTTCCCTCCCTGTGCGTGTCGCCGGTCATTACATTATATCTGGCCCTTATTTTGTGTAGGTAAAAAAAAAAAAAAAAATGTTTTACCTACTTAGAATCCAGTATGGATCAAATTGCTGCTCTGTCCAAACAGTTTCATGGCCTGTCTTTGGAGGTGGCAGGATTGAAGGCGTCGGTCCTCCAGCAACAGCAGCAATTACAACTGACCGCAAGCCCAGCGGTTTCTACTGGTAACCAGGTTGTTGCGGAACCCAAGGTCCCTCTCCCTGACAGATTTTCTGGGGGAAGGGACAAGTTTTTGACATTCCGTGAGGCCTGTAAATTATATTTTAAACTGCGCCCTTACTCCTCTGGTAATGAAGAACAGCGGGTGGGGGTTGTTATTTCCCTGCTGCAGGGGGACCCGCAGTCCTGGGCGTTCTCTTTACCTACTGATTCCCAGGCTCTTCGGTCAGTGGATGAGTTTTTCGGGGCCTTGGGTCTCATATATGACGACCCTGACCGAGTCGCACTGGCTGAATCAAGATTACGGAGACTCCTACAAGGAGAGCGGCCGGTAGAGGAGTATTGCTCTGACTTCCGTAGGTGGGCTACGGATACCCAATGGAACGACCCGACTCGCAGGAGTCAGTTCTGCTCTGGGTTATCCGAAAGGGTTAAGGATGCGCTTGCATTATATGAGACCCCCTTTTCCCTTGATGCAGTTATGTCCCTTTCTATCCGAATAGATAGACGCCTTAGGGACAGGTTGAAAAAACCGGAACCATTGGTAACCCCTCCCAAGCAGCAGTTAGTCTGTACGGACT
Source organism: Bufo bufo (assembly GCF_905171765.1). Classification (NCBI taxonomy): domain Eukaryota; kingdom Metazoa; phylum Chordata; class Amphibia; order Anura; family Bufonidae; genus Bufo; species Bufo bufo. Next base: position 23,602,980 of record NC_053389.1, on the reverse strand, counting down.
TAGACGAGCCTATGCAGCTAGGAGGAACTACTCGTCAGGTCCGTCCTCCTGAGGCTCGCCGTAGGCGTGGGGTTTGTTTTTTTTGTGGGGAGAGGGGTCATTTCATTAATGTCTGTCCTTCTTTCCTCAGAAACAAAAGACCGTCGGAAAACTACTAACCCCAGGCTGTGTGGAGGATGTCAGCCGGGGGGTATACGTTTCCTCCATACGTACATCACAATTTGTGTTACCAGCGGTTATTGTTTTTGGTGATAAGACGGAGACTATTTCTTTCTTTCTAGACAGTGGAGCAGGGGTAAATTTGATAGATGCCCATTTTGCCCGCACTATGGGTTTGTCTCTCTGTACGCTACAGAGACCTATTCCCATATTCGCTATTAATTCTGCTCCTGTGTCTCAGAGAAACCTCACCCACATTGTCCTTAACTTACACCTTCGGGTAGGCGACCACCATAACGAGATGCTTTCATGTTATGTTCTGGAGGGGCTTCCCACTCTGGTAGTGCTGGGTCTTCCCTGGTTGGTAGCGCACAATCCAGTGGTGGATTGGCAGGCCAGGGAGATATTGGAGTGGAGTGAGCAGTGCAGAGAAAATTGGGTTTTTCTTCGGTAAAAAGAAAGATGGGGGCCTGCGTCCTTGCCTAGATTTTCGCGAATTAAATCGGATAACCATCCGAGACCCATACCCTCTTCCTCTCATTCCTGACCTGTTTAACCAGATTGCGGGTGCTAGGTGGTTCTCCAAACTTGATCTTAGGGGGGCCTACAATCTGATTCGTATTAAGGAGGGGGATGAGTGGAAGACAGCTTTTAACACCCCTGAGGGGCATTATGAAAATCTTGTTATGCCTTTCGGTCTGACCAATGCTCCTGCTGTCTTTCAACATTTCGTTAATGACATTTTTAGTCATCTTATCGGCAGGTTTGTGGTAATATACCTACATGATATTTTAATTTATTCGACTGATCTGAGAACACATGAGGTGCATGTCAGACAGGTACTGCAGGTCCTACGGACGAATAAATTATATGCTAAAATTGAAAAAAATGTGTCTTCGCCGTTCAGGAGATACAATTCCTAGGTTATTTTTAATCTGCTTCAGGTTTCCGTATGGATCCTAGGAAGGTGCAGGCAATTTTAGATTGGGATCTTCCTGAGAACCTCAAAGCACTACAACGGTTCTTGGGCTTCGCAAATTTCTATAGGAAATTCATTAAAAATTATTCACTTATTGTAAAACCGCTTACTGACATGACTAGGAAGGGGACTGATTTTTCTAAATGGTCTGACGCCGCTAAAGTTGCTTTTTCCTCTCTAAAAGAGAGGTTTACCTCAGCACCTGTACTAGTCCAACCTGATGTCTCTCAGCCTTTTATTGTTGAAGTCGATGCGTCAGAGGTGGGAGTGGGGGCAGTGCTGTCTCAGGGTCCGTCTCCTGGCAAATGGCGTCCTTGTGCTTTCTTTTCTAAAAAACTATCTGCAGCAGAAAAGAACTACGATATTGGCAATAGGGAACTATTAGCTATTAAACTAGCGTTTGAAGAATGGCGTCAATTTTTAGAGGGGGCAGTTCACCCCGTCACTGTGATTACAGACCACAAAAATCTTCTGTACCTCGAATCAGCTAAGCGTCTCACCCCTAGACAAGCTAGGTGGTCGCTATTTTTTACCAGGTTTAACTTTGTGATTACCTATCGTCCTGGGGCAAAGAATACCAAGGCTGATGCACTATCTCGTTGTTTCCCTGGAGGGGGTAATGTGAGTGATCCGGTGCCCATTCTTCAAAGAGGAGTGGTTGTTTCTGCGGTACACTCTCTTCTGGAGGGGAAGGTGTTAGAGGCCCAGGGGGACGCCCCGGTCTCTTGCCCCTCAGAGAAATTGTTTGTACCGTTGAACCTACGTTTCGAAATATTAAAGGAACATCATAATTCGGCACTTGCTGGGCACCCGGGTAGTAAAGCAACCTTGGAGCTATTGTCTCGTCGTTTTTGGTGGCCAAGGTTGCGTCAGGATGTATTGGATTTTGTGTCTTCTTGTTCTACCTGTGCGCACGCAAAAGTTTCACATACACGTCCTGCAGGGTCTCTATTACCACTCGTCATTCCCAATAGACCATGGACACATCTGTCAATGGATTTTATCACTGACTTACCTTTGTCTGCGGGTAAAACAGTTATTTTGGTAGTAGTGGACAGGTTTAGCAAAATGGTACACTTCATTGCATTACCCGCACTACCTAATGCTAAGACTCTTGCTCAGGTATTCGTCAGTGAAATCGTGAAGCTTCACAGGGTCCCCTCCGATGTTGTTTCGGATCGGGGAACCCAGTTTATTTCTAAATTTTGGAAAGCTTTTTGTTCCCGTTTGGGGGTACACTTGTCCTTTTCCTCAGCTTTCCATCCTCAGTCGAATGGACAGACTGAGCGTACCAACCAAAACCTGGAGACATATCTAAGGCTACTTTCACACTAGCGTTCGGAGCGGGTCCGTCTGATGTTTCATCAGACGGATCCGCTCCTATAATACAGACGTTTGCATCCGTTCAGAACGGATCCGTCTGCATTATAACTTAGAAAAATTTCCAAGTCTGAAAGTAGCCTGAGCGGATCCGTTCAGACTTTACATTGAAAGTCAATGGGGGACGGATCCGCTTGAAGATTGAGCCATATGGTGTCCTCTTCAAGCGGATCCGTCCCCATTGACTTACATTGTAAGTCTGGACGGATCCACTCGCCTCCGCACGGCCAGGCGGACACCCGAACGCTGCAAGCAGCGTTCAGGTGTCCGCTCACTGAGCGGAGCGGAGGCTGAGCGCTGGCAGGCGGATGCATTCTCCATTGAGAATGCATCAGGGCTGGACGGCTGCGTCCGGGACCGCTCGTGAGCCCCTTCAAACGGAGCTCACGAGCGGACACCTGAACGCAGGTGTGAAAGTAGCCTAAGATGTTTTGTGTCTGAAAACCAAGAGTTGTGGTCATCATATTTACCGTTAGCTGAGTTTGCCATAAATAATCGTCGTCAGGAATCCACTGGCAAGTCACCATTTCTTGGTGCATATGGTTTTCATCCCCAATTCTGTCCTTTCAAAGAGGGGGGGTCTTCTGGGGTTCCCGAAGAGGAACGGTTTTCGTCATCTCTTTCATCGGTATGGCAGAAGGTGCAAGCTAACTTGAAAAATATGGGAGGTAAATAAAATGCATGGCTGATAAGAGACGGTCGCCAGGTCCGGACCTAGGAGTGAATGACTATGTGTGGTTGTCTACTAGGAATATTAAATTAAAGGTTCCCTCTTGGAAACTGGGTCCTAGGTTTATTGGTCCTTACAAAATTGTAGCCATCGTCAACCCCGTGGCTTTTCGCCTGGAGTTACCTCAGACTTTTAAAATCCATAATGTCTTTCATAAGTCGTTACTCAAGAAATATGTTCCACCTCTAGAACCGTCACCGCTGCCACCCCCTCCTGTTGTTGTGGATGGTAATCTAGAATTTCAGATATCCAAAATTGTTAATTCTCGTCGGGTCCGCCGCTCTCTTCAATATCTGGTGCATTGGAGAGGTTACAGTCCCGAGGAAAGAATGTGGGTTCCTGCGTCTGAGGTAAACGCTGACAGGTTAGTTCGGGTTTTTCATGCCTCTCATCCTGAGAGACCTGGTCCTGAGTGTCCGGAGGCCCCTCGTAGAGAGGGGGTACTGTCACGAGGGTGTCTAGAACCACGCCTGACTCCGTTATACCCGGGGTCAGGAAGTCGCAGCGGTTGGCTGCGCGTTCTATGTAAGATAGGGCTGTTTCCTTGTGGTAGCTTTCTGGGTTTGCTTTTCAAACCCTTTTGGCTCACTCAGGGATCCGTAGCTCTTTCTCCTCAGCTGTTCCTTGTCCAGCACTCCCAACCTCCTTATATTCCCCTCTCACACTCCTCTGGTTGCCAGATATAGAGCTTCCTGCCTGGACATCTATTCTGACCCTCTGGAGCTGTGTTGCTGCGTTCTCTGGTAGTTGGTCCAGAACGCTACCCTCCGGATCCCTGTTATACCTTTATGGTCTGCTGTGGTCGCCCACCTGGGTGTATGTGTTTGTCTGTATTGTCTGTCCTCTCCCTGGTGTTTCCCTCTTAGTGTGAGTGGTGCGGACTAGCGATTCCACCTGCCCGTTCACTATCTAGGGCTCATTTTAGGGAAAGCCAGGGTTTAGGCACGTGATCGCCGCACGGGTGAGGAACCCGTCTAGGGACGTCAGGGCAGTCAGGTGCCAGCCGCAAGGTGAGTCAGGGGTCACCACCTTTCCCTCTCCCTTGGGCAGGGCTTTCCCTTTTCCCTCCCTGTGCGTGTCGCCGGTCATTACAGCCTTTTGTGAAAATAAATTTCGGCCGGGTATCTTCCACTGTGGTGTCCCAATAGCTACAAATTTTTTGAAGGGCTCAGACTCCACTAGCTTGTATGGTAAAAGCTGGCGGGCTAAGAGTTCAGACAAGCCAGCTGTCAGACGTCGGGAAAGGGGGTGACTCTGTGACATTGGCTTCTTACGCTCAAACATGTCCTTGACAGACACCTGACTGTGGGCAGATGAGCAGGAACTGCTCAAGGCGAGAGACGGAGTGGAGGATGGTTGAGAGGAGGCAAAGAGGACAGCAGTGGTTGACGTGGCTGAAGATGCTGGACCAGGAGGAGGATGGCGGCTTTGAGTTTGTGTGCTGCTTGTACTCATGTGTTGATCCGATAGGCGTTTGTGATGTGGGATCATGTGCCTTCGCAAAGCAGTTGTATCTAGGTGGGTGTTGGACTTCCCACGAGTCAGTTTCTTTTGGCACAGGTTGCAAATGGCATCGCTGTTGTCAGAGGCAGACACACACAAAAAATGCCACACTGCTGAGCTTTGCAATGATGGCATTCTGGTAGTGGCAACAGCATGCGTTGATTGGCGTGCTGTCTGGCTGACCCCTGGTGCCGATGCATGCTGTCTAACTGTGCCACTAGCTCCTTGCGACAACCTCCCCCTGCTTCCAACTCGTCTCCTCCTCCTCTCTGTCTCCCCTCTGGTGCCCGAAGCTGAGCTGGAGGAGGATGGTGCGTCAAGGTTCCGAGCGGAAGCTGCAGAAGATTGGGTGTCCTGTGTTAGCCAGGGAATCAAAGCACCACGACCACGACGGCCCCTGTGGGGTGGCCTGCTTCTGTCTGTCATTTTTTTTAGATTAGTTTAGTTGTACTATGCGTGCAAGCTACTGTGACACCAGATATGAGTGGCACTGTGCACTGGCAGAAGTTGGCAGAGTAGACGCTGTACGCCTGACACACACGCTTGCAGACAACTAACTGCTATTCAATCTTTTACAGTCAAAATTGTTGTTGTTTTTTTAAATGTAATCTACTGTGACACCAGATATGAGTTGCACTGGTGACACTGTGCACTGGCAGGGCCTGAAACACACACGCTTGCAGGCAACTGACTGCTATTATATTACAGTCAAAATATTATTTTTTTTTTTTAATGTAATCTACTGTGACACCAGATATGAGTTGCACTGGTGACACTGTGCACTTGCAGGGCCTGAAACACACACGCTTGCAGGCAACTGGCTCACTATATATGAGTGGTTGCACTGGGCAAGTGGGCACAGTATACACTGTGAGCCTGACACGCACACTGGCAGGCAACTGCAATTAGATTACAGAGTAAAAAAAAAAAAAAGCTGACTGATGTACTAGCCGTAAAAAGGGCTTTTTGCGGTGCTGTCCTTACAGCAGAGATCAGATGAGTCTTTCAGGACTGTAGTGGACACTGAATACACTGGCCTAGCTATCGATTTCCCTATTAAATCAGCAGCAGCTACACTGTCCCTCCTCTCACTAAGACTGCAGCTTCCGAATGAATCTAAAATGGAAGCTGTACAGAAGGTGGGAGGGTCTGGGAGGGAGGGTCTGCTGCTGATTGGCTGGAATGTGTCTGCTGACTGTGAGGTACAGGGTCAAAGTTTGCTCAATCATGACGAATAGGGGGTGGACCGAACATCGCATATGTTCGCCCACCGCGGCGAACACGAACAAGCTATGTTCGTTGGGAACTGTTCGCCAGCGAATAGTTCGGGACATCTCTACTGATAGAACAAATTACTTCGTTCAGCAAGGCAGGACAATGGGGGAAACCATCTCCACCAACACAACCTCTGCCATGTCTGAACATATCCAGAACACAAACCTTGAACACACTCATACAGAGGATGTGGGGGGGAAGGGGGCGAAAAAGACACGCCAACAAACAAAAAACTCTAACTGAGGACCCCACAGAATTACGACCCTGATTCCCTAAAACAAATGGGCATATTCAATCTATCCCATTACACTCTAAAGGAAAAAAAGATTTTATTCTCAAATCGATTGATTTTTTATTTTACGCCATAATTACTTTTTATAAAACAACTAATTTTATATTCAGGAAAAAGGCACGGCCATGGGCACAAAATTTGCGCCGTCATATGCCAACCTTTTTATGGGGGCTTTTGAATCCCAATTCAACCTACGGAATCACCCCAATGTCGTATTTTTAACTACTTAAGGACCACAGGTTTATACCCCCCTAGTGACCAGGCCCTTTTTTACAAATCGGCACTCCACAAATTTAGCGGTTTATTGCTCGGTCATGCAAATTACCACCCAAATGAATTTTACCTCCTTTTCTTCTCACTAATAGAGCTTTCATTTGGTGGTATTTCATTGCTGCTGACATTTTAACTTTTTTTGTTATTAATTGAAATTTACCGATTTTTTTGCAAAAAAATTAAATTTTTCACTTTCAGTTGTAAAATTTTGCAAAAAAAAACGACATCCATATATAAATTTTTCACTAAATTTATTGTTCTACATGGCTTTGATAAAAAAAAAATGTTTGGGTAAAAAAAAAAAAATGGTTTGGGTAAAAGCTATAGCGTTTACAAACTATGGTACAAAAATGTGAATTTCCGCTTTTTGAAGCAGCTCTGACTTTCTGAGCACCTGTCATGTTTCCTGAGGTTCTACAATGCCCAGACAGTACAAACACCCCACAAATCACCCCATTTCGGAAAGTAGACACCCTAAGGTATTCGCTGATGGGCATAGTGAGTTCATAGAACTTTTTTTTTTTTGTCACAAGTTAGCGGAAAATGATGATTTTTTTTTCCTTACAAAGTCTCATATTCCACTAACTTTTGACAAAAAATAAAAACTTCCATGAACTCACTATGCCCATCACAAAATACCTTGGGGTGTCTTCTTTCCAAAATGGGGTCACTTGTGGGGTAGTTATACTGCCCTGGCATTCTAGGGGCCCTTATGTGTGGTAAGTAGTTTGAAATCAAAATCTGTAAAAAATGGCCGGTGAAATCCTAAAGGTGCTCTTTGGAATGTGGGCCCCTTTGCCCACCTAGGCTGCAAAAAAGTGTCACACATCTGGTATCGCCGTACTCAGGAGAAGTTAGGCAATGTGTTTTGGGGTGTCTTTTTACATATACCCATGCTGGGTGAGAGAAATATCTCGGCAAAAGACAACTTTTCCCATTTTTTTTATACAAAGTTGGCATTTGACCAAGATATTTATCTCACCCAGCATAGGTATATGTAAAATGACACCCCAAAAGACATTCCCCAACTTCTCCTGAGTACGGTGATACCACATGTGTGACACTTTTTTGCAGCCTAGGTGGGCAAAGGGGCCCACATTCCAAATAGCACCTTTAGGATTTCACCGGCCATTTTTTACACATTTTGATTTCAAACTACTTCGCACGCATTTGGGCCCCTAAAATGCCAGGGCAGTATAACTACCCCACAAGTGACCCCATTTTGGAAAGAAGACACCCCAAGGTATTCCGTGAGGGGCATGGCGAGTTCCTAGAATTTTTTATTTTTTGTCACAAGTTAGCGGAATATTATGATTTTTTTTTTGATTTTTTTTTCTTACAAAGTCTCATATTCCACTAACTTGTGACAAAAAATAAAAACTTCCATGAACTCACTATGCCCATCACGAAATACCTGGGGGTGTCTTCTTTCCAAAATGGGGTCACTTGTGGGGTAGTTATACTGCCCTGGCATTTTAGGGGCGCGAATGCGTGAGAAGTAGTTTGAAATCAAAATCTGTAAAAAAAAATGGCCGGTGAAATCCAAAAGGGGCTCTTTGGAATGAACTGGGCCCCTTTGCCCACCTAGGCTGCAAAAAAGTGTCACACATGTGGTATTGCCATACTCAGGAGAAGTTGGGCAATGTGTTTTGGGGTGTCATTTTACATATACCCATGCTGGGTGAGATAAATATCTTGGCAAAAGACAACTTTTCCCATTTTTTTATACAAAGTTGGCATTTGACCGAGATATTTCTCTCACCCAGCATGGGTATATGTAAAATGACACCCCAAAACACATTCCCCAACTTCTCCTGAGTACGGCGATACCAGATGTGTGACACTTTTTTGCAGCCTAGATGCGCAAAGGGGCCCACATTCCTTTTAGGAGGGCATTTTTAGACATTTGGATCCCAGACTTCTTCTGACGCTTTAGGGCCCCTAAAATGCCAGGGCAGTATAAAAACCCCACATGTGACCCCATTTTGGAAAGAAGACACCCCAAGGTATTCAATTAGGGGCATGGTGAGTTCATCGGAAAAAAAAAAATTTGCCATAAGTTAGCGGAAAAATTGATTTTTTTTTGTTTTTTCTCACAAAGTATCCCTTTCCGCTAACTTGGGACAAAAATTAAAATCTTTCATGGACTCAATATGCCCCTCAGCGAATACCTTGGGGTGTCTACTTTCCAAAATGGGGTCACATGTGGGGTATTTATACTGCCCTGGCATTTTAGGGGCCCTAAAGCGTGAGAAGAAGTTTGGAATAGAAATGTCTAAAAAATTTTGCGCATTTGGATTCCGTGAGGGGTATGGTAAGTTCATGTGAGATTTTATTTTTTGACACAAGTTAGTGGAATATGAGACTTCGTAAGAAAAAAAATGTAAAAAAAAAATTCCGCTAACTTGGGCCAAAAAAATGTCTGAATGGAGCCTTACAGGGGGTGATCAATGACAGGGGGGTGATCAGGGAGTCTATATGGGGTGATCACCCCCCTGTCATTGATCACCCCCCTGTAAGGCTCCATTCAGACGTCCGTATGTTTTTTTACGGATCCACGGATACATGGATCGGATACGCAAAACACATACGGACATCTGAATGGAGCCTTACAGGGGGATGATCAATGACAGGGGGGTGATCACATATTACTGAGCTGCCTGTGTCCTCTGGTGGTCGATCTAAATAAAAGGGACCACCAGAGGACCAGGTAGCAGGTATATTAGACGCTGTTATCAAAACAGCGTCTAATATACCTGTTAGGGGTTAAAAAAATCGCATCTCCAGCCTGCCAGGGAACTATTGCCGCTGGCAGGCTGGAGATCCACTCGCTTAATTTCCGATCCTGTGAATGCGCGCCTGTGTGCGTGCGTTCACAGGAAATCTCGGCTCACCCGAGATGACGCCAATCGGCGTTAGTGTAGCCTGGGAGCGCCGCAGCAATGACGCCTTTCGGCGTTACGTGTGCGGCAAGAGGTTAAAAAAGATACATCGACAACATCATCTTAATATGGCAGGGAGAACACATAGACCTCTGTACATACATTGAGACACTTAAGCAAAACAAATGGAACCTACACTCCACCTTCGAGTCCCATCCCACAGAAGCCACTTTCCTCGACCTCCAGCTTAATAGCAGCAATAATATCATATCCACCAGTACACATTTCAAAAAAGTAGATGCCAACAGCTTCTTAGACTTCAAAAGCAGCCACTATTACGAATGGAAGACAAACATACTGTTCAGTCAGATAAAGAGAATTAGACGAAACTGCATAAACGACATGACCATACACCAACAATTAGATATCCTCAGCAAAAGATTCACAGATAAAGGTTATCCCTCCCAACTTATAAAAGATTCAAGAAATAGGATCTCACAAATTGACCAAAAAGAGAGCTTACAACTTAAAATCAAGACCCAAGGTACTAAAGAGACACCGCTCAGACCAGGCCTCATAACCCGATACAACCAGAATCACAAACTCATCAGACAAATTCTCACAAAACATTGGCCCGTATTACTCAAAGACCAGATACTAGGTAAAACAATACCCAAACAACCCAAACTCACCTTCCGCAGGGCAAAAACCCTCAAACATTTGTTACTTTAAATCTATCCCTAAAAGGGCATAAAAGATTCAAGGTCACCCAGCGCCTAAAAAATAGGCCTCAAATTTATATTCATCCAAATCTGTCATTATTGCTTTAGCTGGTCAAGTTATTTAGAGTCCGTCAAAGCACAGTTTTTGTTCTGGGTTGAAATACAATTCCCAATTTTGCAATTCTCTAAATTAGTGGTTTCTGCTGTATCAGGCCTACTTTAAATCTATCCCTAAAAGAGTATATATGATTCAAGGTGCAGATAGGGTTATTCTCAATATCTTCACACACACGCTACTGTTCAATTCCAAGTCTAATTCTGTGTGTAAACGTATACCTGTCACCCAGCGCCTAAAAAATAGGCCTCAAATTTATATTTATCCAAATCTGTCATTATTTCTTAAGCTGGTCAAGTTATTTAGTGTCCGTCAAAGCACAGTTTTTGTTCTGGGTTGAAATACAATTCCCAATTTTGCAATTCTCTAAATTAGTGGTTTCTGCTGTATCAGGCCTACTTTAAATCTATCCCTAAAAGGGTATATAAGATTCAAGGTGCAGATAGGGTTATTCTCAATAACTTCACAAACACGCTACTGTTCAATTCCAAGTCTAATTCTGTGTTAACCTTTACCTGTCACCCAGCGCCTAAAAAATAGGCCTCAAATTTATATTCATCCAAATCTGTCATTATTGCTTTAGCTGATCAAGTTATTTAGTGTCCGTCAAAGCACAGTTTTTGTTCTGGGTTGAAATACAATTCCCAATTTTGCAATTCTCTAAATTAGTGGTTTCTGCTGTATCAGGCCTACTTTAAATCTGTCCCTAAAAGGGTATATAAGATTCAAGGTGCAGATAGGGTAATTCTAAATAACTTCACACACACGCTACTGTGCAGATCCAAGTCTAATTCTGTCCGTAAACATATACCTGTCACCCAGCGCCTAAATAATAGGCCTCAAATTTATATTCAGCTAAATCTGTCATTACTGCTGTGCCTGTATTAGTGTAATACAGTACCTAAATAGATAGCCAGATAGTGTTAAGTGTCTGTAACAAAAGGCCTGAATTTGAATTCAATACATTGGGCCAAATAATATTTTTCTTATTGTGGTGAATGGTAACAATGAGGAAAACATCTAGTAAGGGACGCGGACGCGGACATGGTCGTGGTGGTGTTAGTGGACCCTCTGGTGCTGGGAGAGGACGTGGCCGTTCTGCCACAGCCACACGTCCTAGTGAACCAACTACCTCAGGTCCCAGTAGCCAGCAGAATTTACAGCGATATTTTGTGGGGCCCAATGCCGTTCTAAGGATGGTAAGGCCTGAGCAGGTACAGGCATTAGTCAATTGGGTGGCCGACAGTGGATCCAGCACGTTCACATTATCTCCCACCCAGTCTTCTGCAGAAAGCGCACAGATGGCGCATGAAAACCAAGCCCATCAGTCTGTCACATCACCCCCATGCATATCAGGGAAACTGTCTGAGCCTCAAGTTATGCAGCAGTCTCTTATGCTGTTTGAAGACTCTGCTGCCAGGGTTTCCCAAGGGCATCCACCTAGCCCTTCCCCAGGGGTGGAAGAGATAGAATGCACTAACGCACAACCACTTATGTTTCCTGATGATGAGGACATGGGAATACCACCTCAGCACGTCTCTGATGATGACGAAACACAGGTGCCAACTGCTGCGTCTTTCTGCAGTGTGCAGACTGAACAGGAGGTCAGGGGTCAAGACTGGGTGGAAGACGATGCAGGAGACGATGAGGTCCTAGACCCCACATGGAATGAAGGTCGTGCCACTGACTTTCACAGTTCGGAGGAAGAGGCAGTGGTAAGACCGAGCCAACAGCGTAGCAAAAGAGGGAGCAGTGGGCAAAAGCAGAACACCCGCCGCCAAGAGACTCCGCCTGCTACTGACCGCCGCCATCTGGGACCGAGCACCCCAAAGGCAGCTTCAAGGAGTTCCCTGGCATGGCACTTCTTCAAACAATGTGCTGACGACAAGACCCGAGTGGTTTGCACGCTGTGCCATCAGAGCCTGAAGCGAGGCATTAACGTTCTGAACCTTAGCACAACCTGCATGACCAGGCACCTGCATGCAAAGCATGAACCTGCAGTGGAGTAAACACCTTAAAAACAAGGAAGTCACTCAGGCTCCCCAAACTACCTCTTCTGCTGCTGCCGCCTCGGCCTTTTCTGCTGCTGTCGCCGCCTCGGCCTCTTCCTCCGCCTCTGGAGGAACGTTGGCACCTGCCGCCCAGCAAACATGGGATGTACCACCAACACCACCACCTGCGTCACCAAGCATCTCAACCATGTCACACGGCAGCGTTCAGCTCTCCATCTCACAAACATTTGAGAGAAAAAGTAAATTCCCACCTAGCCACCCTCGATCCCTGGCCCTGAATGCCAGCATTTCTAAACTACTGGCCTATGAAATGCTGTCATTTAGGCTGGTGGACACAGACAGCTTCAAACAGCTCATGTCGCTTGCTGTCCTACAGCATGTTGTTCCCAGCCGGCACTACTTCTCAAAGAGAGCCGTGCCTTCCCTGCACAACCAAGTATCCGATAAAATCAAGTGTGCACTGTGCAACGCCATCTGTGGCAAGGTCCACCTAACCACAGATACTTGGACCAGTAAGCACGGCTAGGGACGCTATATCTCCCTAACTGCACACTGGGTAAATGTAGTGGCGGCTGGGCCCCAGGCGGAGAGCTGTTTGGCGCACGTCCTTCCGCCGCCAAGGATCGCAGGGCAACATTCTTTGCCTCCTGTCTCCTCCTCCTCCTACTCAGCTTCCTCCTCCTCTTCTTCCACCTGCTCATCCAGTCAGCCACACACCTTCACCACCAACTTCAGCACAGCCCGGGGTAAACGTCAGCAGGCCATTCTGAAACTCATATGTTTGGAGGACAGGCCCCACACCGCACAGGAGTTGTGGCGGGGTATAGAACAACAGACCGACGAGTGGTTGCTGCCGGTGAGCCTCAAGCCCGGCCTGGTGATGTGCGATAATGGGCGAAATCTCGTTGCAGCTCTGGGACTAGCCGGCTTGACCCACATCCCTTGCCTGGCGCATGTGCTGAATTTGGTGGTGCAGAAGTTCATTCACAACTACCCCGACATGTCAGAGCTGCTGCATAAAGTGCGGGCCGTCTGTTCGCGCTTCCGGTGTTCACATCCTGCCGCTGCTCGCCTGTCTGCGCTACAGCGTAACTTCGGCCTTCCCGCTCACCGCCTCATATGCGACTTGCCCACCAGGTGGAACTCCACCTTGCACATGCTGGACAGACTGTGCGAGCAGCAGCAGGCCATAGTGGAGTTTCAGCTGCAGCACGCACGGGTCAGTCGCACTGCGGAACAGCACCACTTCACCACCAATGACTGGGCCTCCATGCGAGACCTGTGTGCCCTGTTGCGCTGTTTCGAGTACTCCACCAACATGGCCAGTGGTGATGACGCCGTTATCAGCGTTACAATACCACTTCTATGTCTCCTTGAGAAAACACTTAGGGCGATGATGGAAGAGGAGGTGGCCTAGGAGGAGGAGGGGTCATTTTTAGCACTTTCAGGCCAGTCTCTTCGAAGTGACTCAGAGGGAGGTTTTTTGCAACAGCAGAGGCCAGGTACAAATGTGGCCAGACAGGGCCCACTACTGGAGGACGAGGAGGACGAGGATGAGGAGGAGGTGGAGGAGGATGAGGATGAAGCATGTTCACAGCGGGGTGGCACCCAAGCAGCTCAGGCCCATCACTGGTGCGTGGCTGGGGGGAAACGCAGGACGATGACGATACGCCTCCCACAGAGGACAGCTTGTCCTTACCTCTGGGCAGCCTGGCACACATGAGCGACTACATGCTGCAGTGCCTGCGCAACGACAGCAGAGTTGCCCACATTTTAACGTATGGCGGACTACTGGGTTGCCACCCTGCTGGATCCACGGTACAAAGACAATGTCCCCACCTTACTTCCTGCACTGGAGCGTGATAGTAAGATGCGCGAGTACAAGCGCACGTTGGTAGACGCGCTACTGAGAGCATTCCCAAATGTCACAGGGGAACAAGTGGAAGCCCAAGGCGAAAGCAGAGGATGAGCAAGGGGTCGCCAACGCAGCTGTGTCACGGCCAGCTCCTCTCAGGGCAGGGTTAGCATGGCAGAGATGTGGAAAAGGTTTGTCACCACGCCACAGCTAACTGCACCACCACCTGATACGGAACGTGTTAGCAGGAGGCAACATTTCACTAACATGGTGGAACAGTACCTGTGCACACCCCTCCACGTACTAACTGATGGTTCGGCCCCATTCAACTTCTGGGTCTCCAAATTGTCCACGTGGCCAGAGCTAGCCTTTTATGCCTTGGAGGTGCTGGCCTGCCCGGCAGCCAGCGTTTTGTCTGAACGTGTATTCAGCACGGCAGGGGGCATCATTACAGACAAACGCAGCCGCCTGTCTACAGCCAATGTGGACAAGCTGACGTTCATAAAAATGAACCAGGCATGGATCCTACAGGACCTGTCCATCCCTTGTGCAGATTAGACATTAACTACCTCCCCTTAACCATATATTATTGTACTCCAGGGCACTTCCTCATTCAATCCTATTTTTATTTTCATTTTACCATTATATTGCGGGGCAACCCAAAGTTGAATGAACCTCTCCTCTGTCTGGGTGCCGGGGCCTAAATATTTGACAGTGGCCTGTTCCAGTGGTGGGTGACGTGAAGCCTGATTCTCTGCTATGACATGAAGACTGATTCTGTGCTGACATGAAGCCAGATTCTCTGTTACGGGACCTCTCTCCTCTGCCTGGGTGCCGGGGCCTAAATATGTGACAGTGGCCTGTTCCAGTGGTGGGTGACGTGAAGCCTGATTCTCTGCTATGACATGAAGACTGATTCTGTGCTGACATGAAGCCAGATTCTCTGTTACTGGACCTCTCTCCTCTGCCTGGGTGCCTGGGCCTAAATATGTGACAGTGGCCTGTTCCAGTGGTGGGTGACGTGAAGCCTGATTCTCTGCTATGACATGAAGACTGATTCTGTGCTGACATGAAGCCAGATTCTCTGTTACGGGACCTCTCTCCTCTGCCTGGGTGCCGGGGCCTAAATATGTGACAGTGGCCTGTTCCAGTGGTGGGTGACGTGAAGCCTGATTCTCTGCTATGACATGAAGACTGATTCTGTGCTGACATGAAGCCAGATTCTCTGTTACGGGACCTCTCTCCTCTGCCTGGGTGCCGGGGCCTAAATATGTGACAGTGGCCTGTTCCAGTGGTGGGTGAAGTGAAGCCTGAGTCTCTGCTATAACATGAAGACTGATTCTGTGCTGACATGAAGCCAGATTCTCTGTTACGGGACCTCTCTCCTCTGCCTGGGTGCCGGGGCCTAAATATGTGACAGTGGCCTGTTCCAGTGGTGGGTGACGTGAAGCCTGATTCTCTGCTATGACATGAAGACTGATTTTGTGCTGACATGAAGCCAGATTCTCTGTTACGGGACCTCTCTCCTCTGCCTGGGTGCCGGGGCCTAAATATATGACAGTGGCCTGTTCCAGTGGTGGGTGACGTGAAGCCTGATTCTCTGCTATGACATGAAGATTGATTCTGTGCTGACATGAAGCCAGATTCTCTGTTACGGGACCTCTCTCCTCTGTCTGGGTGCCGGGGCCTAAATATGTGACAGTGGCCTGTTCCAGTGGTGGGTGACGTGAAGCCTGATTCTCTGCTATGACATGAAGACTGATTCTCTGCTGACATGAAGCCAGATTCTCTGCTATGGCATGAAGAGACTGATTCTCTGCTGATGTGAAGCCAGATTCTCTGCTATGGGACCTCTGTCCAATTGATATTGGTTAATTTATTTTTTTTTTATTCTTATTTTAATTCATTTCCCTATCCACATTTGTTTGCAGGGGATTTACCTACATGTTGCTGCCTTTTGCAGCCCTCTAGCTCTTTCCTGGGCTGTTTTACAGCCTTTTTAGTGCCGAAAAGTTCGGGTCCACTTCAATGGGGTTCGGGTTCGGGACGAAGTTCGGGTCGGGTTCGGATCCCGAACCCGAACATTTCCGGGAAGTTCGGCCGAACTTCTCGAACCCGAACATCCAGGTGTTCGCTCAACTTTACTCGCCGGTGTAGCTACTCTTGTCCAGCTCCAACACGGTGTGTCAACACATGACCTAACACATATGATAGGAATGAGGTGTAGTGCAAGCTGCCCTGTGGCCTAGGGCTGTTGGGGACAGGCAAGCATCCATGGAGGAGAAGGCAGAGGAGACGTATAAGGGTCAAAAGGACCTGGCCTCGTTGCCAGGGTGCTGATTCGCCGCTACCAAAAAAAACATTGACCCAGTTTGCCATGAAAGATATTTACAGTCCCTTGCCATAAGAGCTACTCCAGCAAGAACCACAGGGAGCAGCCCACGTTGT
This sequence comes from Bufo bufo, assembly GCF_905171765.1. Classification (NCBI taxonomy): domain Eukaryota; kingdom Metazoa; phylum Chordata; class Amphibia; order Anura; family Bufonidae; genus Bufo; species Bufo bufo. The sequence goes on along the minus strand of NC_053389.1, from coordinate 23,586,355 downwards.
ACGTCATGTGAGAGTACAAGGCAGATATGGCTTTTTGGGAGAAATAATGTAGGCTAGATATCTTCTATAGAAGCTGAGCACACACCATCAGTTCCCTAAAGGCAACCAAATGGTCGACCAAATGGTACAGCAGCAACTGCACCACCAGCAACTTGGACAGGTGGGAGTTAAGCTTTGGCATGTAGAGTTGTTTCCTGGCAGTGCATTCTGTTATGATGACAAGGAGCCAACCGTGATGATGAGAAGGAGCAAACTCCTGTTGCGGTAGCTGACTGCCACCTTTGCTTGACCATGGAATGGGGAGATGCTGCTTCGTGTGGTTTTAATAGAGCTGTGGTGCTTACGCTTACGTTTGTGTTTGCCTGCCCTAATCTTATTGTGCTCTTGCACAGCTTGCACAGGGCAATGTTTCTGTCTTCGAGAAACATGGAGAAAAATATGGGAGATACTTGCATGAAATAGAGATTCTGGACCTAATCCACCAACAGCATCGGTGGCATCCCAAGATCCCAAAGCAGACGTGACCCTTGCTGTTCTTTGGAATGTAGGTGGTCTCTGCTCTTTATTGCTTCTAGTGAAGACAGGGCGGCACTACCTTCTTGAATTCGCGGTGCACGTGTCCGTGGAATGGCGTCCAGACAAACGTTTCAAAGAAGAAGACCGGCACTTCGCAGATGTAGATCACAATGTAGATTTATTCAGTCACATATTCAAGTGGCATAGTGACGCGTTTCAGCACAAGTGTGCTTTCATCAGACTGCAATGAAACATCTTACACTCCAGCTATTTATACATAAATGAGACATAAATGAGACACTTATTTATTGCTCTTTATTGCTGTCATCTTTAACCTCCTCCTCGGATGTTGCCAACTCCTAAGCACCCCAATCCGGCTCCCAGGCCTTGTCCAACACACAATCATCATTGGCGTTGTCACCCACCCTGCCGCTTCTATCAGACTGAGGGATATCATGGTGGGTTCTTATAGTACAGTGTAGTATAGATATAGCATAAACAGAAACGGATGATTAAGGGCCAGGACTGATGCTTAATATCACATTATCAGTCACAGATGATGTGGTGCATTACCCTGTGTATTGGTGTAGTGATCACCTTTGTGCTCGGATCGGCTCATGCTGAGAGGGTACCCTACCTAAGCCTATACTCCAACCCCCCAACCTAGAAGCAGCAGAGTTATGCCGGAACTGCTTATCGAAGGGTAGCCTAAAGGGGGCTACCCCAATGATGAGACCTGAAAGAAGGGAGGGCTCCTGGGTGGGTTGAAATCGTTCGAACCGACAAGTGGGGGCAGGAGGGCCAGGTTTAAATAGTGAACACCCCGCCTCCCCTCACACAAATGCGGCACTCTCAATTGCCTACCACTTGTGCTCGGATCGGCTCATGCTGAGAGGGTACCCTACCTAAGCCTATACTCCACCCCCCCAACCTAGAAGCAGCAGAGTTATGCCGGAACTGCTTATCGAAGGGTAGCCTAAAGGGGCCAAAAGAACCATGCATAGGAGTTTGAAAACTTGATAACAGAAACTACAGACCAAAACTCGAAAGCCAGTGATATTTCGTATAAGGATCCGGGATATTACGCATGGAACACGCGGAACTGCGACGACCCAACCGTTTGATGACATGTACTGGCACCTTATGCATGGACGCCGCCGCTGCCGCACCCATGCGGAAGGAATGTCCTGTGATCCAGCGAGGACCGACCCCTGAACCTGTCAACTAAACCTGAATGTACGTAAGAAAGGCCGCGGTGGTTAGCCGGGCATTGCCTAGTTCGAGTACGGGAGAACATGCTGCTTGGACTAAATACTACGCAGCCAAGCCTCCAAGGCCTGCACCGGACACCATCTGCTGTCCGTGGGAAAGTATCTGACCGCCACTGATTGCCCCGGCCGTGACGTCTTGGACGAGGCCAAGGTGAGGACATAGATGGACCCGCGCCGGATGAGCTGACCTTTCCGCAAGCACCCAGCCAGCGTATTGGTGCCCATGAGCTCGCCTGACCTGAGGAATCCATGGAAGGCCAGGTACAAGGCTGTTTCTACCAGAGCGCTAACCTGCGGCCCGAACGGTTTGCCCCTGCAGTTAGCCTGTCACGGCCTGAACAAGCTACCGGTAAATGGCTGACGCCCATGTCGTTTCACAACAGACATCTTGCGCAAACCCTTCAACGCCGCTTTGATCGGGTGGGCGGAGAAGAGTGAAGGTAGGTCCGGATGTAGCATGTACCAATGGTGCTGAATACCTGCCATGTATAGTTAACAATGCTATAGGACAGGTTTAATTGAGAGTGGCAAAAACCCAGACAAAGCCCAATAGGTGAGTGATAGGCCCCCGGCCAGCGGCCGGGTAGGTGTTCTCATATCTCTGAAACAGGCGCCAAGCTGTCTTGTAAGCCCTCAGAGTATTACTGGCCAAGGAATTGGCCATCAGTCTCTTAGCTATGGTGAGATGGGAGACTAGTCCCAGCGCAGCTGGGCCTGGTGAGGAATCTTTTTTTTATTTTTTTTTTATTTACCTCCATGCGTGAGAGACTCTAATGGCGGAGTCCTGTGTGTAAACCTAAAGCGGAGAAGCCATGCGCGAGAGACTAATGGCGGAGCCATGCGTGAGAGACTCTAATGGTGGAGTCATATGTGTAAAACTAAAACGGAGAAGCCATGCGTGAGAGACTCTAATGGCGGAGTCATATGTGTAACCTAAAACGGGGAAGCCATGCGTGCGACTCTAATGGCGGAGACATATATGTAAACCTAAACGGAGAAGCCATGCGTGAGAGACTAATGGCAGAGACATATGTGTAACCTAAAACGGAGAAGCCATGCGTGAGAGACTCTAATGGCGGAGTCATACGTGTAACCTAAACGGAGAAGCCTTGCGTGAGAGACTCTAATGGCGGAGTCATATGTGTAACCTAAAACGGGGAAGCCATGCGTGAGACTCTAATGGCGGAGTCATATGTGTAACCTAAAACGGAGAAGCCATGCGTGAGAGATTCTAATAGCGGAGTCATATGTGCAAACCTAAAACGGAGAAGCCATGCGTGAGAGACTCTTATGGCGGAGACATATGTGTAAAACTAACACGGAGCAGCCATGCGTGAGAGACTCTAATGGCGGAGTCATATGTGTAACCTAAAACGGAGAAGCCATGCGTGAGAGATTCTAATGGCGGAGTCATATGTGTAACCTAAAACGGAGAAGCCAGGCGTGAGAGACTAATGGCGGATTCGTATGTGTAAAAACTCACACGGAGAAGCCACGCGTGAGAGACTGTAATGGCGGAGTCGTATGTGTAAAACTCACACGGAGAAGCCATGCGTGAGAGACTCTAATGGCGGAGTCATATGTGTAACCTAAAACGGAGAAGCCATGCGTGAGAGATTCTAATGGCGGAGTCATATGTGTAAACCTAAAACGGGGAAGCCGTGCATGAGAGACTCAGATGGCGGAGTCAAATGTGTAACCTAAAACGGAGAAGCCATGCGTGAGAGAATCAAAATTATTTATTTTATTTTTTTTCACTATCAACCACTTAAGCAGCTCCCGTATGGGCACAGCTCTGAGTACGAGCATGAAGAGCATGGTATAACGCAGATCACCAGCACGGACTAACTAACATCCTGTGCCTAAATAACCCCCTTGGAACCTTATGTACGGCCGGCAGCAGGAAGCCAGCCACCGCCTATGATCTGCTCCCCCTGACCGAGCCTAGTACTCCTTCCCCTGATCCCTGCCTACCTAACGGCACGGCGGCCCGTGCCAGACTTTATTGAAGATGAGGAGCCTTACCCCCCAGCCGCGTGGGGAGCTCACGCTGCTTCCTGGCAGAATGCACCAGTGCGGGGGGGCCCCCCTCCTCAGCTAGGGCCGACCCACCGCCGGCTGGACACTCGTACCGCGTGGGGAGCAGCGCCACTCCCTGGCAATGTGCACCGGATCAGAGGGAGCCCTTCCTTTACCGTGGGCCCCGGCCCCCCGCTGGTTTGAACCGTGTGCCGCGTGAGGAGCCGCACAGCTCCCTTGCATTGTGCGCCGGTGCGGGAGTGCCCCACCTCACCTAGGGGCTGGTTATTGTGACTGGAACCCGCTGGGAGACTGAAGCCTAACTGGACCTACCTGTGACCGTGAAGGCTGACCTCCCAGGCCGTGGCTGACCCACGTGCGTAGTCGTGACGCAACTACCCGTAGATGCCCACCCAGTGCCTGTAGTCAACGGGAGTCTGTGGATGTCTGTGGATGTGACCGACTAGCCCCTGTAGTCGTGAGGGGACCCTACATCGAGAGTAGCGGTAACGGACCATCGCCTGTAGACGTGGTAGTATTACCTCACGAGTCTGTTGACATGAGACTAATGCCTGCAGTCGTGGCCGGCCTTAATAATGAGTCTGTAGTCGCAACAGATTTGTGCCTACAGTCATGGCAGGGCTTTAGAGCGGGTCTGAAGTCGTGACAGACTGATGCCTGCAGTCGTGGCAGGACTTTATAACGAGTCTGTAGTCGTGAAAGACTGATGCCTGCAGTCGTGGCAGGGCTTTATAACGGGTCTGTAGTCGTGACAGACTGATGCCTGCAGTCGTGGCAGGGCTTTATAACGGGTCTGTAGTCGTGACAGACTGTTGCCTGCAGTCGTGGCAGGGCTTTATAACGGGTCTGTAGTCGTGACAGACTGATGCCTGCAGTCGTGGCAGGACTTTATAACGAGTCTGTAGTCGTGACAGACTGATGCCTGCAGTCGTGGCAGGGCTTTATAAGGAGTCTATAGTCGTGACAGACCTGGCAAAGCAACATTCCTATCTATACCATTTTTTTTTCCTTTCCCCCCCACCAAAGGCCACGACTGTAGGCGCCACCCTGTAAGAGATGCGCCAGAGGCCTGGACATAATAGTCCACCATCCCCCGTCCCCCAAGCCTATGCAGGAGAAAAAGAGGGGGTTGGCCCCCGCATGCACCACCCCTGACTCACCTGGCGGCCATGACAGCCACGAACCCCACAGTATCGTAAGTTAGCCAACCACCTGTGGACCTGAATAACCAAGGACAGACGTGTGAGTGAGCGCACGCCGGCTGGGTGACCCTTCACTCATGCCACCGCTCCCTAGCTAACCACCGGATTATTGTGACTGCGCCCGAACCAACCCCCTGACTCACAGTATGGGCTTACGGGCGGTCCGGCTGCGTGCGCAAAGTGACGTGGCCAGCCCCCCTCCTTGAAGCCCTCTTTATATTTGATCTTTAAACATATTCCAAATTTATTTATATATATATATATATTTTTTTTTTTTTTTTTTTTTTTTTAAACTCCTGCCTTAGTATCTAGCCCCTGTGCCTGAGCAAGGAGCCCTGCATCTGGACTGCAGTACCAGTATGGGCCTGTAGGTGTCGCCCTCTATCAAGCCAGGACCTGCTGGAGCGCAGCAAGCCAGTGATTCCCTTTTAGGTTAGAATTAACCATTGAAATCCTAACTTGTTATACAGTGAACAGGTCTGAGTATCTGCTTATTTTGTCTTACCTGAGTTTGGCGCAGTAAAGAAGACGAGTTTGTTCTGCAGCGGATTCCTAGACATGACTGAAAGTCACATAAGCATGTCCACCTTCACTGCCTCGCTAATTGTAATTGCCAGGAGACCGTGCATCAGGAGCGGCGGTGAGGGATTTGCGCTCTGCCATGTGGAACATTGCATCCCGTGCCCACCGCTATCGCCTTTTTGTACAGGGAAAGCCGCGGCGTATTAATCGCCTATAGGTTTCGGGTTCCGCCCCCTGAACCTGCAGCTGGACCTGCGCTTACTGATTGCAGCTAATGAATAGACCCCTGTGTGAGCGGACGGCGTTTTCCTCTACGGTGGAACGAATGTTTATGTTCTGATACGGGAGTGAGTGATATATAACGCTGCGTCGTGGAGCCGACGGCCGGCGTGACCGATGCTCAGGGTATGCGAGCGGACGTTGTGACCCGTCGCTGCCTAGCCACAGGTGAGGGGTGCCCGCCTGGGGGACGTGGCATGTGGGAGCGGGCGTGCTTGGCGCAGGGCCTGGAGCGGATCGGGGTGCCGGAAGCGATCGGGAGTGCGGGCAGTCTCCAGCGCAGCTGGGGACCGGCGGAACGCTCGGCAGCCCCACATGTTATACAAAGCGGGACGGGTGTGCAAGCCACCCTGCCTACCTAATCACCGTAGCTACGAGCCCGACGCAGCCGATCCCCCGATCCTCCAGTGGCGCACGCACTTCTCTGGCACCAACCCACAAGCCGATTCGAAATCGTTCGAACCGACAAGTGGGGGCAGGAGGGCCAGGTTTAAATAGTGAACACCCCCTCACACAAATGCGGCACTCTCAATTGCCTACCACATATCCTGAAATTCAATAACCCCCCCCCCCCTTCCCACACACACACAAAATAAATAAATAAATAAAAATTGTAACTTGGTGGAGATAGAGAAAAAAAAATGGATTTAGCCCTAATATTATGTTATCAAACAATGATGTTTTTGTCCGCTAACCTGCATATATTATATGGTTTTTCAAACTTAAAAAAAATAAAAAATAAAAAATAATTACTTTGTGAGATGCCCTGACACAAATTTCACACTGGTATTCTATATGCTATGCTAGATTGATAGTAGAGCACGTTATACCATTTTGAGCTTATTCCACCCCCCATCCACAGCCATAAAAAAGGATTTCTGCAGAAGCTGCAGTTCTGTTAGGAGGCACAGCCAGCCTCAGCTCCTCACTTCTCACTCTCTGGCCGACAGCTTTCGTTGAATGTCCCTATTCTACACACACAATTCTTCTTCTTTCTGAATCTATCATTTCTGTTCACTGTCCCTGGCAGTAGAATACAACACACTTCATTGATTTTTCACTTTCTTTGACTCCCCAAGTTATTTTTTGTGGCAGACATTGTAAGACCCATAGAAACATAGAAACATAGAATGTGTCGGCAGATAAGAACCATTTGGTCCATCTAGTCTGCCCAATATACTGAATACTATGGATAGCCCCTGGCCCTATCTTATATGAAGGATGGCCTTATGCCTATCCCATGCATGCTTAAACTCCTCCACTGTATTTGCAGCTACCACTTCTGCAGGAAGACTATTCCATGCATCCACTACTCTCTCAGTACAGTAATACTTCCTGATGTTACTTTTAAACCTTTGCCCCTCTAATTTAAAACTATGTCCTCTTGTAGCAGTTTTTCTTCTTTTAAATATTCTCTCCTCTTTTACCTTGTTGATTCCCTTTAATGTATTTAAAAGTTTCTATCATATCCCCTCTGTCTCGTCTTTCTTCCAAGCTATACATGTTAAGGTCCTTTAATCTTTCCTGGTAAGTTTTATCCTGCAATCCATGTACTAGTTTAGTAGCTCTTCTCTGAACTCTCTCCAAAGTATTAATATCCTTCTGGAGATATGGTCTCCAGTACTGAGCACAATACTCCAAATGAGGTCTCACTAGTGCTCTGTAGAGCGGCATGAGCACCTCCCTCTTTCTACTGGTAATGCCTCTCCCTATACACCCAAGCATTCTGCTAGCATTTCCTGCTGCTCTATGACATTGTCTGCCTACCTTTGTCTTCTGAAATAATGACCCCTAAATCCCTTTCCTCAGATACTGAGGTTAGGACTGTATCACTGATTTAATATTCTGCTCTTGGGTTTTTATGCCCCAGGTGCATTATCTTGCACTTATCAACATTCAATTTTAGTTGCCATATTTTTGACCATTCCTCTAGTTTTCCTAAATCCTTTTCCATTTGGTGTATCCGTCCAGGAACATCAACCCTGTTACAAATCTTTGTGTCATCAGCAAAAAGACATACCTTACCATCGAGGCCTTCTGCAATTTCGCTGATAAAGATATTAAACAATATGGGTCCCAGAACAGATCCCTGAGGTACCCCACTGGTAACAAGACCTTGGTCTGAATATACTCAATTGACTACAACCCTCTGTTGCCTGTCCCTCAGCCACTGCCTAATCCATTCAACAATATGGGAGTCCACGCACAAAGACTGCAATTTATTGATAAGCCTTCTATGTAGGACAGTATCAAAAGCCTTACTAAAGTCCAGATAAGCGATGTCTACTGCACCTCCACCATCTATTATTTTAGTCACCCAATCAAAAAAATCAATAAGATTAGTTTGACATGATCTCCCTGAAGTAAACCCATGCTGTTTTTCATCTTTCAATCCATGGGATTTTAGATGTTCCACAATCCTCTCCTTAAGTATGGTTTCCATTAATTTCCCCACTATTGATGTCAGGCTTACTGGCCTATAGTTGCCCGATTCCTCCCGACTACCTTTTATTCATAGTCCAACACAGAATAGAGTTCTGCTCATTCTGCTAGGGCACCTCCCTGCCTGCTGCAGCACTGATTGGCTCATCTAGACTGTCTTTCGGCTTGTGAGACAATCATGGCAAGCGCTCATCCCTACTTCCTTTCAGGGTCATGTGAGACCTCTTCTTATTCCCCACTAGTGTTTTTTTCCCACTGACATGTGCAGTAAAATGGCGCTACACACCATTTTGCTGGATTAATCAAAAACAAAATTGAAAAGGTTCTGGTTCGTCTGTGTCATCTGAAAAATTGCAAAGTTCAGACTGAACCCGGTTCGTTACATCTGGTTTGCTCATTCTTGCTGTATTGGATATCAGTGTCTGCGTGATTTTACTTTATTATTATTATTATTATTATTATTTATATTATTACCATCATTATTATTATTTATTAAAGCTCCATTGATTTCGGGGCGCTGTATATCTGAAAAGGGAGCACATACATAATATAAGACAAAAACAAATATCGTAAATTTGGATTTACTTTGTGAAAGATTGATACAGAGGCAGAGAGGACCTTGTCTAAAAGCCAAAGAGACAGGAGATGAGGGTAGAAGCTGCTCATCTGGCTGTGTAGTGGCAGCATGCTTATTGAAGGTGGTAGGCTTCCCTGAAGAGTTGTTTTTTTTAGGATGTTTTTGAAGGTTTGAATGTCTGGGGAGAGTCTGATGTGCTGGAGTAGAGAGATGCAAAGTAGGGGGATGCACATAATAAATCTTATAGACAGTTGCATGAGCATCAGAAAAGATGAGAGCAAAAAAGGAAGTCTTTGAAAATTATGTGTTTGGAAATATTGGGAGTGTAGGTCGGAGATGTGTGGACGAGACCGGTTGTGTGTTTGTATGTTGTTGTTAGTATTTTGAAATTAATTCATTGGGCAGTGGGGAGTTACTGAAGGGATTGGCAGAGGGGAAAGATGGAGGAGAAACAAGAGAGAGGTGGATTAACCGGGCAGCAGAGTTGAGGATAGATTAAAAGGGGGTAAGTAGAAATTAGCAAAATTAAAAATATATATATTGACGCTTTGCTCAATTTTTCCAAAAAATTTGGTTTGTTCTTAATTAATTTGTAATTTAGCACATTAAATCAGCTATTTTCCGGTCTGAAGGGAAAGTACATCATAGTGTACATCATTGTGCATTGCAGCAACATGCATAGCTACAGTAGTGCTTTCTGGTAGTGAAACAGTTACTGTGCGCATATGGATGAGCGTATCGGCATGTGTCACTATTAGGCTCAGTTCACACTTCACTTATTTCGTCAGTTACGGGTCCAAAAAAAAGAAGGTGCAGATCTTTTTATTATACCTTATCTGAGAGAAGGATTGGCTCCTGGTTTTGCACTGGCGGCACTGGCCATTTAAGAGATCACAGGTAAGTGTGCATTCCCAAAGGGAACAGAGACTGGTGCAATGGATACAAGTAGTGCCGTCATGACAGAGTGGGGAGGGTGTCAGCAGTAAGTTTATGTTGACATCAATGTTTATTTTCCCTTCTTCTGATCCATCAGAACAACCAAAAAAAAAAAAGAGATCCTGTCTTTTGAGTATCCACCTTCACACGGTCAGTATTTGGTCACAATTTGTAAGGCAAAAACAGAAGTGGGTCCATTTTTGTGGATTTTCATTTTTCTGTTCTTCTGAAGGATCAAGAGAGCGGTGAAATAAACTGTTATGTCAACAAGGCCAAACAAGGACACTAGTGTCCCTAGAACAGACTGTTGAGGGTGGCAACAACATGAGGAGTCAACTCAGTGGACCATTCACAGAAAGGTGAGCGTGACAAGTGTGGCAACTGTATGAGGAGCCAACAGAGTGGCCCAGTTACATTATGGGGAGGGTGGCAACCGCATGAGGAGTGGGGAGGTGGGGGGCAACAGCAGTGGCAGTAAAAGCACAAAATGGTTGCAGTAGGAGAAGATGGCAGCAGGTATGTGGCATCAGGCAGATGGCAGCATCAGAATTGTGGCTGAAGCAGAAGTAACGGGCCATTTTTCACAATGTTCTGGTGTGGCAGCACACTGCAGTCAGAACATTACTGCCAGAATTATCTAGTGTAATTCATCAGGCACTGGTGTGTGGAAATCTTGCCTCTGTCTCACGAGCAAGTTGCCACCCTCACCCCCTGATGATGATGATGATGAAACCCTCTCTTAACCCAGCTCCCACATGCCATCGATTACATCATCGACTACAGTGTGCTCCTCATTTATGTCACCTTCACCAGTCTTATGGCCGCGTCCCTGACTACTCGTAACTAGTGATGGACGAACATCGGCCAGGAAGGTTGGCGTGAGCGCGATCAAATGTTTGTGAACCGCAAGTTTGCGGCGGGCCCCATTCACTTTAATGACAGGCAAACCTGAAAAACCTTAAGCTCATATTTGCAGCCAGCAAACACTTACTAAAAGTGCACAAATAGTCCCACAACATGGACAGTGACATATCAGAGGGAGATCATTGGCAAAAATTTCCACAAAAAAATATGTATTTTAATCAGGGGCCATTTTTATGCGTCTTAAAGGGAAACTCTCAAAAATATGCCCTGCTGGAGCCTAGAAAATTGGATTTCCTATCTGTTTGATGTATACAAATGTGCAGCACTCCACGTTTTTGTATCCTGCAGAGTCCATTAAAAAATGCATACGTTAACGTAAATCTTTTTTCTACCATGGAACTGTATGGTGAACGGATGCCACTGTACGGCATCAGTCTGAGGCATCTGTTAACGCATACATTTTTGGTATGCATTAAATGGATGGCAAAAATAGGAAGTGAATCCAGCCCTAGTGTCAGAATAAGCACCAGTACACAGCGGAGCAGCTCGGCGGAGAGGGGAGGCCGCCATGTACTGACAGAGCGCTACCTGGTCCTGGTGGTCAGGGATGAGGACTGTGCTTCCCAAGGATCATTTTATACGGGGAAATACAGGGCACAATATAATACACTAGAATCTATATAATATAAAGATATTAGCCCTACCCCCGAATGATAATACAATTAGGTGATCATTTATTATATAGAAATACGTCTATGTTAGGCGAATTTCTGAAAACAGATTGTGGTGCAAAGGTCCTCAGCACCACAATCTGCATATTTTTCCCACTCATGCCAGGTCTAAAAAAGGATGGTGTGGGCAGGGAAAGGGATACAGTTATGGCCATCCAGATATTGGATACCACCGCCATACATTGACCGGATAACACCTCTGCACAGTGACCGGATAACACCGCCATACAGTGAGCGGATAAAAGAGTATAAGAGGGCACAGTACAGGGAAAGACTAGGGGCACTGCACAGGGTGTGGTAAGAGGGCACAATGTATAAGGGTGCACAGTACGGGGTGAGGAGCACAGTACAGGGTGGGGGGCACAGTCACATGACCCTGTGACATTAGAATGTCCTTATGGTGAATGCGGTTCATACGCCACCACAATGAGAGGCAGAGGAGTGAGACAGAGGTGTGATTATGTGGCTAGAGATAAAAAATGTAACTGTCGGCCAGTACAGGCCACAAAAATTAGGCAATAGGCATTCACCTGACAGCAAAGAACTTTGGATTCTGTGGCTGGAGGTACAATAGGCGGTCACAGGATAAAAATGTAACTGTCGGCCAGTATAGGCCGCAAAAATTAGGCATTCAACAGACATAAAATGCCTTTTATGCCGCTGTATTTACCTAAGACAAGGACCATGATTTGTTCTGGGTGGTGGCGGATATTTGTGGGCTGTCATGAGGAAATTCAATCAAACGTGGTCGACTCATCACATCTGTTGAATTTTTCAGAGATCCATGCCTCATTCATTTTTAGAAGCTAGGCGAGTGCGCTTATCAGTCATGATCCCCCTTGCTGCACTAAACGTCCTTTCGGACAGGACACTGAACGAGGGGCAAGCCAACAGTGACATGGCAAATTGTGCCATCTCTGGCCACAGGTCAAGCCTGCACACCCAGTAGTCAAGGGGTTAATCGCTTCTCAGAGCGTCCACATCGGCCGTTAACCCTTGTAGTCGGACACCGGTCGGTCTAGGTGTTCCCTGAGGCTGGATCCAGAGGACGGCTGTCGATGGGTTGGCTGCAAGAATGATCTCATATCCGAAGTGACCAACACATCTTCAAACCGCCCTCTTCTTGCATGCGCTGTTGGATTGGTACCCGCAAATGTTTCTCTGTGAGTAGAAATTCCTCTGCCAGCGCCTGCAAAAGCAGAATGCAGCATTTATCGAAGCAAGGCCTGGAAGTGCTGCATTCTGACTGCCCCCTGTCATGCTGGTAACATGTCTGCCATTTTGTGTTTGTACCGGGGGCCTAAGTACATTGCCACCCAGTACTGGTCCTTGCCCTTTATACTTTTTATACGGGGGTCCCTCTTCAAACAATGGAGCATGAAGGCCCCCATTTGCACTAAATTAGAAGCGGTGGAGCGGCCTGGCTCCTGCTCATCGCCCAGGATAATGTCGTCCTCAGTCTCCTCCCCACAGCCACGGACAACACCAGGTATCCCAGAAAATTTTAAAGCATGCTCTTCTTTCTTCTCCTCCGCCCCGACACCATCCTTCTCTGACTCCTCTTCAGACTACTGTTGTTGACTTGTCTCAGATGGAGTAGCCCCCCTGGGAATTCCTTCAGCATTGCGACTTCCTCATCTTCCTGCTCCTGCTCCTCGAAGGCTTGATCAATGGCACGACGCAATGCACGCTCCAGAAAGAAGCGCAAGGTACGATGTCACTGATGGCGCCCTCGCTGCAACTGACCCAGGGCTCGAGTCCTGCAGGAACGCGTGGGAACGGCGTTCCTGCACTTTTTTCTTAGCAGGAACGCCGTTCCCTTTCAGCAGGGCAGCGCATTGTGCCCCTCAACACTGTCGGCGCCCCGCTCTGGCGCTTGAAGAGAGGGACTGACAGGAGGGAAGCGCCTCAAGTGTAGCGTGGCCGAGCTCTGTCCGGTCCGTGGTACAGGAGCTTTTGTTTCCTATACCTGGCCGGACTGACAGGAAGTGCTCACTTAGTGTGCACTTCCTTTCAGTCCGGCCGGGTACAGAAAACAAATGCTCCTGTACCACGGACCGGACAGAGCTCGGCCACGCTACACCCGAGGTGGGTGGGGAGAAAGAGAGAGTGACAAGGGAGGGAGGGATGGGGGAGAAAGAGAGTGACAAGGGAGGGAGGGGGGAGAAAGAGAATGACAAGGGAGGGAGGGGGGAGAAAGAGAATGACAAGGGAGGGAGGGGGGAGAAAGAGAATGACAAGGGAGGGAGGGGGAGAAAGAGAGAGTGACAAGGGAGGGAGGGATGGGGGAGAAAGAGAGTGACAAGGGAGGGAGGGGGGAGAAAGAGAGTGACAAGGGAGGAAGGGGGGAGAAAGAGAGTGACAAGGGAGGAAGGGGGGAGAAAGAGAATGACAAGGGAGGGAGGGGGGAGAAAGAGAGAGTGACAAGGGAGGGAGGGGGTAGAAAGAGAGAGTGACAAGGGAGGGAGGGGGGAGAAAGAGAGAGTGACAAGGGAGGGAGGAGGGAGAAAGAGAGAGTGACAAGGGAGGGAGGGATGGGGGAGAAAGAGAGTGACAAGGGAGGGAGGGGGGAGAAAGAGAGTGACAAGGGAGGAAGGGGGGAGAAAGAGAATGACAAGGGAGGGAGGGGGAGAAAGAGAGAGTGACAAGGGAGGGGGGAGAAAGAGAGAGTGACAAGGGAGGGAGGGGGGAGAAAGAGAGAGTGACAAGGGAGGGAGGGGGGAGAAAGAGAGAGTGACAAGGGAGGAAGGGGGGAGAAAGAGAGAGTGACAAGGGAGGGAGGGGGGAGAAAGAGAGAGTGACAAGGGAGGGAGGGGGGAGAAAGAGAGAGTGACAAGGGAGGGAGGGGGGAGAAAGAGAGAGTGACAAGGGAGGGAGGGGGGAGAAAGAGAGTGACAAGGGAGGAGGGAGAAAGAGAGTGACAAGGGGGGGAGGGGGGAGAAAGAGAGTGACAAGGGGGGGAGGGGGGAGAAAGAGAGTGACAAGGGAGGGGGAGAAAGAGAGTGACAAGGGAGGGAGGGATTGAGGAGAAAGAGAGTGACAAGGGAGGGCTGATGGAGAGGCACTGGGGGCTGATGGAGAGGCACTGGGGGCTGCTATGAGGCTACTGGCTGGGGGCTGATGCACTAGGGGCTGCTGGAGAGGCACTGGGAGCTGCTATGAGGCTACTGGGGGCTGATGGAGAGGCACTGGGGGCTGGTCGAGAGGCACTGGGGGCTGGTGGAGAGGCACTGGGGGCTGCTGGGGGCTGCTGGAGAGGCGCTGGGGGCTGCTATGAGGCTACTGGGGCTGCTATAAGGCATGGGGCTCTTATCTGAGGTCTGATTGGGGGTCATTCATATTGGGGTCTGAGCTGAGGTCTGATCTGAGGTCTTATTGGGTTCTTATTAACATTGGGGATCTTATTGGGGCTGTTAGCTGAGGTCTGATTAACATTGGGAGTCTGATTGGTGGTCTGACATGAGGTGTAATGAAAAATATGTTTTTCTTATTGTCCTCCTCTAAAACCTAGGTGCATCTTATAGGGCGAAAAATAAGGCACTTGCTTGCTCCTCCTCCCGACCTTCCCTGCCCTTTGCGTACGCCGCGTGCCGTGACTTCACGCGGAGGCACTGGATCTTGGGTGAGTTCCCACACTTTTTTTCCCAGGACTTGACCCCTGAACTGACCAGTTTGGTGATCTTATCAAATGGCCGCAGAAGTCTGCATGCTTCGCGCATGAGCAGCCACTGGCGCGGTGAAAAAAAAACAAGCTCCCAGAACCTGTCCTGCTGCAGAGTTCGTACAGGTAGTCGTTAACTGCACGTTTCTGCTGGAGCAGCCTATCAAGCATATACAAGGTGGAGTTCCATCGCATTGGGCAGTCACAAATCAGACTTCTGACTGGCAGGTGGTGTCGCCGCTGAATATCAGCAAGGCGAGCCATGGCTGTGTAAGATCTTCTAAAATGGCCAGAGATTTTCCTGGCCTGCCACAAGATGTCCTGGACCCCGGGGTATTTGGCAACGAATCGCTGCACGACTAAGTTCAGGACGTGTGCCATGCACGGCACGTGTGTCATTTTGCCCTGTTTCAGCGCGCTCAGCAGATTAGCACTGTTGTCGCACACCACTTTACCAACTGTCAAATTGAGCGGGGTTAGCCACTGATCGGCCTGTGACCGCAAAGCTGAAAGGAGTGCAGGACTGGTGTGGTTCTTGGCTTCCAGGCACAACAGACGCAGCACAGCATGGCAACATCTCACCTGGCACGTCAAATAGGTTCTGGGGAGCTTGGGGGGCGCAGCGGTAGAGATGGTAGCAGCGGAAAAGGAGGAGTCAGCCAAGGAGGAGCGAGAGGATGGAGTAGGAGGAGGAGAGGAAGAGGCAGGCCTGCATGCAATCCGTGGCGGTAACACCAAATCTACACGGGTGCCACGGGTTGCATGCTTGACGGTCATCAGACGGTTCACCCAGTGGGCAGTAAAAATGATGTACCTCTCTGTCCATGTTTGCTAGACAACGTGTCTGTGGTCAGATGTATCTTGACACCGACACTGTGTGCCAGAGATACATTTACTTTCCACTGAACGTGGCCATATAGCTCTGGGATGCCCTTCTGGGAGAAATATTTCCTCCCGGGGACCTTCCATTGCGGTGTGCCAATGGCCACAAATTTTCTAAAAGCCTCCTAGTCCACTAGTTTATATGGCAGTAGTTGGCGGGCTAGCAGTTCTGACAAGCCAGCGGTCACCTGTTGGGCAAGAGGGTTACCCGGCGTCATCATCTTTTTCACATTTGGAGAAGGAGAAGAGGCAGGACGGGGAGAGCCGGGAGTGTGGATTTGTGGGTTCTCACGGTTTTGCTCCCACTGGGCTCGGTGATGGGAGGCCAGGTGCCTTCTTAAGGCGGTCGTCCCTAGGTGAGTGTTGGGCTTACTGCGACTTATGCGTTGACAGCACAGACTGCAGATACACGTTAAAAAAAACACACTGCGGAGCCATGTGCCGGTATCCTGGGAGAGCCAAATGTGGCCGTGCATGGTGGATGGCTCGTTCTAGATACATTAGCAGTCTGCTTTTTGCCTCCTGTGCACTGTAAGTTCTGCCTGCTTCTCCTAGTTCTACCCCCTATCTGCTGCTCAGTCTCTCCCTCTGATCTCCCCTCCTCTTCCTCTCTTGTGGGCACCCATGTGACATCCATCAACATCATCAGATTCACCACCTTCACCACCACTGACATTAGAGATCTCAGAGTAGGCAGCAACAGCGGGGACCACTCTCCTTGGGCTGATCTGGGTACTGTCGTCAGACTGCTGGGTGGCGGCCATTGATACCTCCTCTTCCTGATCCGATGCCAAGAATGGCTGCGCATGGGTAAGGTCTTGGAAAGGATGGGAAAATAATTCCTCTGACTCGAGCGGAGGGGATATGGTGGTGGTGGTGTCTTTGGGGGTGCACACAGCAGAGAGTGAAGAGGGGGCAGATAGAGAGGATGAGGAGGGTGCAGAATCGGAAGGCTGAGTGAGCCACTGAACCAAGTCTGGTGCGTCCTTTGACCTAATCGCACGCACCTTCTGCAACTTCCCACTTAGGCTCCGGCCTGGTGCACCTGCCCGACCCCTACCACCCCTGTGAAATGGCCTGCCTCTTTCTCTGCCTGTCATTTTCAAAATGACCCTGTGACAAAAAGTCCCTATTGAAGAGCAGTATTTGTGGAAGAAGGTATATCACACCCCTGCCTCGAACAGTTTTTTGGGGGGGGAGCAACTGGTAAATCACACCAGTAGAAATTATTTGTTCCAATAGCGTTTGTCCCTCTGTATAGCTGCAGTATCGCAGCAGAACCGCACACAACTGCTGCACAATATAAATGCACTATAATATACTTTCTATGTTAGAAAGTATATTATAAGTATATTACACCCGTCAGTATGTCACACCTATCGATAGCACACCTATACCAGTCCTTAAAAGGACTTTTGTGGCCCTATTAGCTAGCGTTTGGTGTCCCTAACAGTCTGTCCCTGCTCCACACAGCAACCTCTCCCTACACTGGCAAAACACTGAATGTAAAATGGCGGCCAGATCAGGTATATTTATAAGGTAGGGGGTATGTCCATGTGCTGAAACATCTCAGTTGGCTGTCCTGTACCACCTGATGGAGGTGTCATGGGTCAAAGTTCTTCACAATGTAAAAGAATATGGTGGGCATAAATATTGCCATATGTTCGTCCGTTCGGCGAACAGCGAATGAGCAAAATTCGCCGCAAAACGACCACTGGGCGAACCACAAGGCCATCTCTACTCGTAACACCTCCTCCCACATGAGTCTCATCATCACACACCTACAGGAGGAAGCAGCGGACCTTTCCTCCAAATCTGGGCTGGGCAGTAGCTGCTGACTGTCCTCAATAGGGTAGTCCTCGCTGAAAAGCAGAATACAGCCGGCAGCAACAATACTTCCCGAGCAGAAGGAGCATAAAAAGAGGCAGGTTCAGGACAGGACACAGAGCTTATTCCTGGGCCATGCCAACTAAGTGTGGTGTCAGAAGAACCCACCGACTCCTGGCTGTGTGTGTCTGATGTCAGTTGAGATTCTGGAAAAGCTGAATTTCTGGTCAAAACATGACCGCTGGATAACAGTGGCAGCCCTGGCCTGTTGCTGCAACTTCTCCCTTTCTTCTGCTGCTACATCTGGCAATTGCCCAGGGCCCCCGTTGTCTAAGCGGCCCCTGCTTCAGTGCTGCTGTTCAGCTGAACATCCGAGGAAGTAAACGGGCGGACAACTGAACAGCTCTGGATGCGCTGCGGCCAATCAGTGAGCTGCGCGGCGGCAGCCGCCGCTACAGTCCAGAGGATTCAGACGCCCTATGGTAGCGTCAGGGGCCTTATATTCTGGCGGGGCCTTATTATCGGGGAGGCCTTATTATCGGGGAGGCCTTATTATCGGGGAGGTCTTATTTTCGGGGGGATGCCTTATATTACAGCGAGAGGCAAAACTGGAAGTAGGTCTTATTTTCGGGGGATGTCTTATTTTCGGGGAAAGACGGTATGAGTTGTATACCTCCTCTTATAATGTACTCTAATATTACATAATAACTGCTTGGACATGCTGGGAGTTGTAGTCCCATCCTCTTATACGTCCCCCTGTAATGTGCTCTGATATTAAATAATAATGGCTTAGACATGCTGGGAGTTATAGTCCTTTTCCTGTTATTCCTCCTGCAGTACTGTGCTCTGAATTAGGGCCGGGACGATGGATAGGGGAGGGTAGTCATCCGGCTAGGGCGCCACTTCGCTACCCATAAAGAGGGGCACACTCATGGCGGTCCAACTTCACAAGCTTCAGGCTGCTAGGGCTACTTTCACACTAGCGTTACCATTTTCCGGTATTGGGATCCTTCATAGGGTCTCAATACCGGAAAAAAAACACTTCCGTTTTGTCCCCATTCATTGTCAATGGGGACAAAATATAACTGAACACAACGGAATGCTCCAAAATGCATTCTGTTCCGTTCTCATATCGTTGAGCAAACCGCAGCATGCTACGGTTTGCTTTCCGTCCTGGGATGCGGAACAAAACGGATCCATCATGACCCACAATGCAAGTCAATGGAGACGGATCTGTTTTCTCTGACACAATCTGGCACAATAGAAAACGGCTTCGTCCCCCATTGACTTTCAATGGAGTTCATGACGGATCCGTCTTGGCTATGTTAAAGATAATACAATTGGATCCGTTCACAACGGATGCAGAGGCTGTATTTTCAGTGACAGAAGCGTCTATGCTGAACCCTGCCGGATCCAGCAAAAACGCTAGTGTGAAAGTAGCCTAGGCCTCAAGCCTGTGAGGCGATAGAACAGAGCAAGAAGCCGCAATGACATCACTGCCACCTCCTGCTCTGGGTCTCGCGTAATGCCGTCATCACGTGAGACCCGGAGCAGGAGTGCTGATGTCATTGGGACTGCATGCATCGGGACGCAGCAACACAAGCCACAGATAAAACTGTGGTCTGCATCGCAGACAGCGGCAAGGGGACGGGAGGGAGTCAGTTTTTTTACACTAAATGTCCACACTGCTGGGGGCACCAGGGATGGGGGGTAGGAGATCATTATATATACTTGGCACTACTGGGGAAGAATGGAGGAGCATTATATACCGGTGCTACAGGGGAATATATATATACAGTACAGACCAAAAGTTTGGACACACCTTCTCATTCAAAGAGTTTTCTTTATTTTCATGACTATGAAGGCATCAAAATGAGAATGCCAAGAGTGTGCAAAGCAGTAATCAAAGCAAAAGGTGGCTACTTTGAAGAACCTAGAATATGAGATATTTTCAGTTGTTTCACACTTGTTTGTTATGTATATAATTCATAGTTTTGATGCCTTCAGTGTGAATCTAGAATTTTCATAGTCATGAAAATAAAGAAAACTCTTTGAATGAGAAAGTGTGTCCAAACCTTTGGTCTGTACTGTATATTATGGCACTATGGGGGGAGCATTAGAGCCACTAGGAGCATTATGGTTATATTATTACTACTAGAGTACTGTAGGGGTGTTATTATTATTTGATGAAATATGGAGGGCATTGTTACTAATAAGGACTATCTTGGGGAGTATTATCACTATTGGGGGCACCATTACTAATGAGGGCAGTCTGGGTGTATAGTATAGTGTTTGTGGATATGGGGGGAACACAACAGGCACAGTTTTGGGGGTAGCTTCAAGAAGTTCTCCGGGTTTATTCTTAGAATAGGTAATCAATATTAAATTGGCAGGGGTCTGACACCCGGCACTCCTGATGATCAGCTGTTTGAGGAGACGACGTGCGCTGTGCTCACGTGCCGTCTCCCTTCTCTCTTCCTGCTCTGCTGCTGTATGTCTATGGGACAGCAGCAGTGAACAGCACGCGCCATCTCCTCAAACAGCTGATCGGCGGGGTCGTCGGATGTCAGACTGTGTTTTTAGCACATTTTTCCTAAACTTCGGATCAAATTACACTTCAGATGCTTCAATTCGCTCAACACTAGGTGTAAGACTGTTAGATGGGAGGCCACAAAAGAGGATGTTACAATAGTCTAGTTGGGATAGTGAGAGCATGGACTAGAATTTTAGATGGCTTGGGGTTGAGGAAGTTGCAAATGTGAGAAATGTTTTTGGAGGCTGCAAGAGGTGATATGGGCTTGGGTGGGCAGTTTGATAGACAGGGAAGAAAGTGTGGAGCCAATAACTGTGATTGAAGGGACTGAGTGATATGATGGATATAGAAGAAAGCTGGTTATCTCCATGAAGATTTTTTTTTTTTTTTACAGCAAGAATATAGAATATAGCTGGATATAGCTGGATAGCAGTAAAGTGACACCTGGGCCACAGAGGTTGATCTAAATGTCATCAGCATAGAAGTAGTAGTGAAAGCCTTGCCAATATATGAGCTGTCCCAAGCTAAAGTTACTGTATAAATGGAGACAAGTAGTGGTCCCAAGACAGAGCCTTGAGGGACATATAACTCACCAGCTATGGTTTCTTTATTTGAGGATCCACACACCTGTCCCGATGGACAAGTGATGTTGTTGTCTGAGCATTGCAAGGCGATAGAGTAACTGTATGAGTACTGTGTGCACCCTAAAAAAGATGTCAATTAGGACATTGATCACATATTACACTATTTTCCAACACTTTTTTTTCTTTTGTATTGTTAGTGAGATCAGCGGCATCTGAGAATGATGTTTAGCAGCTCATCTCACACCATGAGCAGGAAAAAGGTAAGATCTGTCCAACAAATTACCATTATTATTATTTACAATATTATGAATTAATTCATAACTACTAAAGTGTGGGAAAAGCCAAATAATTCAGGTCTTACAATGTTTCCAAAAACTTACTTGCTTTTGCAAGAGCTGAGAGGAGGACAATTCCAATCAGAGAGTTCATGGTTCACCTTTTGAAGACAGGATAGGAGTGACTTTGGTTGAGGTTCTTAATTTATAGTTTTTTGGGTGGAACAAGGAAGGATCTTAATCCCTGTAAAGAAAAGTTAATGTTTACCTTCTCTTATATTGTTGAGGTTATATATTTCTGTCAACATTCTTAGTTTTATGGCCGCAGGTCAAAACAGTAGGTGACAAGTTCTCAGTGACTGTGTACCCTCTGTGCCAACTAACCGGTTAGGTGTAGGGCTTACTCTAAAGGGCATTATCATGGTGCTTCAACGATATTCACTCAATAAACCCTGTACAGGGATCTGGATTTCACTGCAGGTTAGCAACCAGAAGGCTACCTCCTAGGATGGTCCTGGTGTAGTTGGCAGGTGACTCACTGGGACTCTGGTGCAAGCAGTAAGAAGGTGTAGGAGTCGAAAATTCAACAAAAAGATGAGAGAATGAATTCTAAACTAATCAGATGATTCTGACGAATCTGAAGTTTTAACAATTCACTTCGAATAAAATGTGGAAAACTACACTGCCATTTTACTTCTACAGGAAACAGGGAGAGAGATTAAAATAAAGGGTCACATAATCCTGGGAGAAGCCCTGGCTAGCAGGCTTGCCCACATTACGCCATTAACACCAATTACAGACACAAGCCAGCCACCTTATGGTGTTGCAGGGATAGGTTAGGGATATATTTATTTAGTTAGGTAGATTGACTTAATAGATAGAACATCAACTTGAATAGGAATGAGCCCATTGAAGTAAATGGGACGGTTTCTTGTAATTACACCTGCTCCCTGCTATGATTTTGACGGCGAGCAGGTAAACAATAAAGGGAAGGCTGCGCTGGCACGGCGGGGTCCCGGACCCCGCCCATCTGAGTTTAAGGGGTTAAAATGCAATCTACTGTGATGATAGACTTGATTAACCTGAGGTCAATACAGCTAATAAACGAAATAGAATATTTAATTAAAAGCTTATGCATTAAAATCGGTTTGTTTAAAAAAAAATGCAGATTTTTATCAATGTCAAGAATATATATCTAATAAATTCGAAAAAATGGAAAAACAAATTGTCTCTAAGAAACAAATAAATTGTTGGATGCTATAAAGAGAAATAAAATTTAGAGATAACACCAGACACACCAACAATTCAGTATAATGTGCCAACTTCTATTACATTTCAACCTTTGACACAATCACTTTTTTTTTTTTTAGACCAAATGTCAAGTGCACACGCAAGACTTGTTCACTTTATCTCAAAAGACACCCCTGGCACAAAAACACAAACACAGAGATATCACCATTAGTTTATGAGCGAATCGAAGCATCCAAAGTGGAATTCGATTAGAAGTTTAGGAGAAATTGGATTCGCTGTAAATTCGAATTTCCTTGCTCTTCGCGGAAACAAATCTGATTTTATCTATCTCAGCAACTAGCCAATCAGCAGATGGCCGTCCACTGTGATGTCACCGCCCTATAAAAACCTTATCCCACGTGGACTCTGCTATTTAACTGTGTGCAGAGCATAGAGAGAGACATGTAAAGCGCTTATGCACTACAGACAGTGTTGCAGAAAGCTTTTTATTTTATGATATTAGATAGGGAGAGTGCAAGCTGGGTGCAGGGAGATCATAGGGAGAGCTATTAGACACTGTAGGGATAGCATAGGGAGACTGCAGGGAGAGTACAGGTTGAGTGTATTCACTATGTGCATCTCGCTGCCACAATCCCAATTAATCTGTTAGTTTATATATATAATTACTGTCCCTCAGTATTAAAGGGCGGTCTAATATATTGCTGTCTGCATCTTGTTGAACTGCTAACACATTTGCAGTTAATCTCTTATTTTATATCTAGAATTTCTGTGCCTCAGTATTAAAGGGCGGTCTAATATATCTACTTGTGCATCTTGTTCAACTGCTGGCACTATCCCCGTAAATCTTTTAGTTGATATATAGAATTACTGTGCCTCAGTATTAACCCTTAGGATACCGGATGTTTTTTGAGCCATAACTTTATTATATTTCCGTTCACAAAGCTGTATGAGGGCTTATTGTTTGTGGGAAAAGTTATACTTTCTAATGCCACCATTAATTATGGCATACAATGTAGTGGCAGGCAGTAAAAATATTCCAAACGGGGTGGAATTGGAAAAAAAAATCAATTTCTTCATGGATTTACAGGTTTTGTTCGCACGGCGTTCAATTTGTGACAAAACTGACCCATGCCCTTCACTCTCTTGGTCAGTATGATTACAACGATACACTATATTTACAGGTTTTTTTATGTCTAAATAGTGTAAAAATAAATTTTTACTTTGAAAACCCAATTTTTTTTTTAACATCACCATATTCTGATCCTCAGAACTTTTTTTAATAGTTATATCTACCGAGCTGTGTGGAGGCTTCTTTTTTGTGGGACAATCTGTAGTTTTTATTGATACCATTTTAGAGTTCGTGTAACGGTTAGTGTTGGGCGAGCATGCTCGGTCGAACACCATTTTCACTCGGGTCATTGCGGTGTTTGGCCAAACACCGGGTGTGCTTGAGCGCGATCCTCAAGTCTCCTCCCTAAACGTGCAGGGAAGTACTGCCCTCACTGTAATGCCGTAGCCATGTTGGTTACTGGCATTACAGTGATTGGCTGGCCGGAACGCATCATCGGGTGCTATATAGCACCCGATGACACGTAGTTCGGCTCAGTCTTAGTCAGCGAGAGCAGCAGCAGAAGTGACAGATAGTGTAGGGACAGGAATTGTTTAGTGTTGAAGGGTGTTAGAGACCCAAAGGTCCTTTTAAGGACTATTGTTTTATCTGGCTGCAATATATATATATATATTATTCGCGCAACCTGCGCTAAATTGCGTGCAATTGCTTGGCCGCTTCTGACAGTGAGACAACCTGTGCTACATCTGTTGTGTTACATTAGCACATCATAAATATCTGTGACATTCAGAGCAATTGTTTGGCCGCTGGTGATAGCTAAATTTCCTGCGCTATATCTCCTATATAGGGTTGAGCGAACCCGAACTGTAAAGTTCGGGTTCATACCGAAATTTAGGATTTTTGGACCCCGGACCAGAACATTTCAGTAAAAGTTCAGGTTCGGGTTTGGTGTTCGGCGATTTCTTGTCGCTTTTTGAAAGGCTGAACAAGAGTTTAACTGTGTGACCTTAGAAGCCATCACAGCCATGCCTACTAATGGCATGGCTGTGATTGGCCAGATCAGCATGTGACCCAGCCTCTATATAAGCTTGGGTCACGTAGCGCTGCACGTCACTCTGCTGTTACTAGTGTAGGGAGAGGATGCTGCTGGACTTGTGATTTCAGGGAGAGAATAGGAGAGAATCTTTGATCAGAACTCGAATCTAACTCAGCGATCTACATACATTTAGTTGTGTAGGTACAAGGCACAATCTTTTTACCCTGCCCTGAGCCCAGTGACCGAAAAAAATAACTTTTATCCGTCTGTTAGTTAGGTGGGCGGTGGTGGCCATTTTATGCATTCTCAGTGCACCAGCACTGCATAAGTGCTTTTGTGACATTCAAATCCAAGCTTGAAATACTGCAATAATAATCTGGTTTTAAAAAAAAAAAAACTTTTTGGGCAATATCGTACATCTGGTGCATTTTCAGGATTAGTCAGTGTGCAATTTAAGCTAGAAATGCAGCCATAAAATTCTGGGTTTTTACAAACACCCTTTTTTTGCTAAATACACTATTTTACAGCCCTAGCTTCATCTGCACATGTGAAATTCAAGCGTTATATACAGCTTTCATATTCTGTTATTAAAAAACAACCTTTTTTTTGCAAAATACTTAATATTGCAGCTCTTGCCGCATCTGTGACTGTTAAAAACAAGTTTTAATTTTTTTTAGAATTTTCTGGCTATGAAAAAACACAAATTTTTGGCAATATCCAACATCTGGTGACTTTGCAGGATTACTCAGTGTGTAATTTAAGCTAGAAATACAGCCATAATTTTCTGGGTTTTTAAAAACACCCTTTTTTGGCAAAATACACAATTTTACAGATCTGCACATGTGAAATTCAAGGGTTATATACAGCTTTCATATTCAGTTATTAACTAAATACCCGTTTTGGGCAAAAAACTTTAATTGCGGCCTAGTCTGGATCAGGACGTGTGAGATACACCCTTTAGATACTGTGGTTATATTCTTCTATTAACAAAACACCCTTTTTGGGCAAAATACACAATTTTACAGCCCTTTCTGCATCCGAACTTGTGAAATTCAAGGTTTATATACTGCTGTCATATTCTATAATTAAACAAACACCCATTTTGAGCCAAAAACGTAATTTTGCAGCCTTTGCTGCATATGTCATTGTGAGATACACCCTTTAGATACTGTGGTTCTATTCAGATATTTGAAAAACAACAATTTTGGGCAAAAAACTTTAATTGCGGCCTAGTCTGGATCAGTACATGTGAGATACACCCTTTAGCTAATGTGGTTCTATTCAGTTATTTGAAAAACAACAATTTTGGGCAAAAAACTTTAATTGGGGCCTAGACTGGATCAGAACGTGTGAGATACACCCTTTAGATACTGTGGTTCTATTCAGTTATTTCGAAAAACAACAATTTTGGGCAAAAATCCTTAATTGCTGCCTAGTCTGCATCTGTACGTGTAAGATACACCCTTTACATACTGTCGTTCTATTCTTCTATTAATTAAACACCCATTTAGGGCAAGATCCTAAATTTGAGAAATATGAGGAGAGAGTCAAATAAGGGATGTTGGTGGAACTCCTGTTGCAGAGAGAGGACGTGGTCGATCTATGCCAGCTACATGCACAAGTGACACCCCTTCCTCAGGTACGAGTAGGCGACAGAACCTACAGCGGTATTTGGTCGGGCCTAATGCGGCTCTACGAATAATGAGGCCAGAACAAGTACAGGCGATAGTAGATTGGGTTGCTGATAGTGGCTCCAGTTCCTTCACATTGTCTCCCACCCAGTCTCCTGCTGAAAGATCAGAGTTGACACCTGCAGCCGATGTCCATCAGTTTTTCACCTCACCCCCTTGCAAATTAGCCAAGCAGTCTGAGCCCCAAGTCATGCAGCAGTCTCTTCTAATTTTTGATGACTCTGTTAACAGGGTTTCCCAGGGCCATCCACCTGTCCCTGCCCCAGAAGTGGAAGAGATTAAGTGCACCGATGCCCAACCGCTTATGTTTCAAGATGAGTACATGGGAGGACCATCGCAGCATGTCTCGGATGATGACGAAACACAGGTGCCAACTGCTGGAGCTTTCGAAAGTGTGCAGACTGACAAGGAGGGCAGGGGTGAAGACTGGGTGGAAGATGATATGGAGGACGATGAGGTCCTCGACCCCACATGGAATGAAGGTCATGTGAGTGACCTATGTAGTTCGGAGGAAGAGGCAGTGGTCGCACAGAGCCACCAGCAGAAGAGGGAGCAGGGTGCAAAAGCGGAGTGGCCGTCCGCTAGACAGTACGCCTGCTACTGCCCACCGCAGCAAGGGACCGAGCACACCAAAGCCAGCTCCAAGAAGTTCCCTGGCGTGGCAGTTTTTCAGACAATGTGCTGATGACAAGACACGAGTGGTTTGCACGCTGTGCAATCAGAGCCTGAAGCGAGGCATAAAAATTCTCAACCTGAGCACAACCTGCATGACCAGGCATCTAAGTGCAAAGCACGAGCTGCAGTGGAGTAGACACCTCAAAAACCAAGAAAGGTCTCTGTCTCCTCCTGCTTCCTCTTCTGCTGCAGTCTCGGCCTCTTCATCCACCTCTGGAGTGACAGTGCCACCTGCCACCCCGCAAACAGAGGATCTGCCAGCAAAACCACTACCTGAGTCACCAAGCATCTCCACAATGTCCCATGGAAGCGTTCAGCTCTTCATCTCCCAAACACTGGAGAGGAAGAGGAAGTACCCCCCTACCCACCTGTAATCCCTAGACCTGAATGCCAGCATTTCTAAATTACTTGCCTTTGAAATGCCATCATTCCGTCTGGTGGAGATGGATAGTTTTAAAGGCCTTATGGCGGTGGCTGTCCCACAGTACGTCGTGCCCAGCCGCCACTACTTTTCCAGGCGAGCCATCCCTTCCCTGCACGACCAAGTGGGGGACAAAATCAGGTGTGCACTGCACAACGCCATCTGTGGCAAGGTGCACCTCACTACGGATACGTGGACCAGTAAGCACGGTCAGGAACGTTATATATCTCCATAACAGCACACTGGGTAAATGCAGTGGCGGCTGGGCCTGAGGCGGATAGCAGTTTGTCGCATGTCCTTCCACCACTGAGGATTGCAGGGCCCTTCAGTTTGCCTCCTGTTGCTTCCTCCACCTACTCCGCTTCCTCATCCTCTACCGCCTCCTCATACGATCAGCGTAACACCTTCACCACCAACTTCAGCACAGCCAGGGGTAAACAACAGCAGGCCGTTTTAAAATGTATTTGTTTGGAGGACAAACCCCACACCGGAGCTGTGGACGGGCCTTGAACAACAGACCGATGAGTAATTGGTGCCAGTCAGCCTCAAGCCCAGCCTGGTGGTGTTCGATAATGGGCAAAATCTCGTAGCAGCTCTGGGACAAGCCGGTTTGACGGACATCCCTTGCCTGGCGCATGTGCTGAATTTGGTGGTGCAGAGATTCCTAAAAATTACCCCAATATGTCAGAGCTGCTGCATAAAGTGTGGGCCGTCTGTGCGCGTTCTCACCCTGCTGCTGCTCGCCTGTCAGCATATGTGACGTGCCCACAAGGTGGAACACCACCTTGCACATGCTGGCCAGACTGTGCGAGCAGCAGGAAATAGTGGAGTTTCAGCTGCAGCACGCACGGGTGAGTCGCTCTGCGGAACAGCACCACTTCACCACCAATGACTGGGCCTCCATGCGAAACCTGTGTTCCTTGTTGCGTGGTTTCGAGTACTCCACCAACATGGCCAGTGCCGATAACGCCGTTCTCAGCATTACTATCCCACTTCTATGCCTCCTTGAAAAAACGCTGCTGGTGATGATGGAAGAGGATGTGGCACAGGAGGAGGAGGAGGAGGAAGAGGAATCATTTCGTAGGGTTTCCTGCACCCACAAACACCAGGTACACTATTGTTCAGCCAGGGCACAGTTCTGGAGGATGACGAGGTGGAGGATGAGGAGATGGAGGAGGAGGAACCATGTTCACAGCAGGGTGACACCCAGACCAGCTCATGGCCATCACTGGTGCGTGGCTGGGGGGTTACAGAGGACACAGACGATACACCTCCCACAGAGGACAGCTTTTCGTTGCCTCTGGGCAGCCTGGCACACATGAGCGATTACATGCTGCAGTGTCTCCGCAATGACCGCAAAGTTGCCCACATTCTAACTTGTGCTGATTACAGCCACGCTGCTGGATCCCTGTTACAAGGACAACGTACCGTCCTTAATTTCCTCACTGGAGCGTGATCGTAAGATGCGTGAGTACAAGCACACGCTGGTAGACGCGCTGCTGGTGACATTCCCACCTGACAGCGGGAGCACAGTGGAAGCACAAGGCGAAGGCAGAGGATGAGGTCGCCAACGCAGCTGGGGCACCGCCGGCACCTCAGAAGGCAGGGTTAGCATAGCCGAAATGTGGAAAAGCTTTGTCAGCACGCCACAACAACCAGCACCATCAGCTGATATGGAACGTCTTAGCAGGAGGCTGCATTTCACCAACATGATGGAGCAGTATGTGTGCACACGCCTACACGTACTGAATGACGGTCTGCCCTCTTCACCTTCTGGGTCTTCAAATTGGGCACATGGCCTGAGCTTGCCCTTTACGTCTTGGAGGTGCTGGCCTGCCCTGCAGCCAGTGTATTGTCTGAACGTGTGTTTAGCATGACTGGAGGGGGTTATCGCAGGTTATATTTCCCAATGTTTTGGGGTGTACCCAAATTTAAAAAAATAAAAATAAATTTAAAACAAAAAATCTGCATAGGCTACCTACTCCTCCTCCACCGCCGCTTCCACCTACATTACCACATCCACCGCCTCCTCAACCTCCTACTCCATATGGACCTCGTCCTCCTAGCTCAAGATTATATATATATTTTTTAATGTATTTTATGTTATTTAAAGTCATTTCCCTATCCACTGTGTTTGCAGAGCACTTGCCATGTTCTTAACCACATTTTGCTGGCATTTGCAGCCCTCTAGCCCTTTCCATTACATTTTTACAGCCATTTTAGTGCTCAAAAGTTGACTGCAATGGGGTTCGGGGTCAAGTTCGGGTCCCGAACTTGAGCTTTTTTGTGAAGTTCGGCCGAATCCGTCGAACCCGAACATCCAGGTGTCCGCTCAACTCTACTCCTGTATAATGTTTGCGCGAGCAGTAAGGGAAGGGGGATGTGACCGTGCTGCTAATGGTGCATGCAGAGGCCTTGGCCCTGGGTGCGGTGGAACTGTGCCTCATGCCAATGCACAAGAAACACACTCATCCACAATACCTAGCTTCATGTCCCAGTTTGCAGGGCGGTGCAAGACACCACTCTCGAAGTCCCACCAGTGTGTCCAGGTGGTCGGTTGGATTGCAGCAGATAATGCTTCCAGTCCGTTAAGCACTACTCTGTCTTCCACAAAGTCCAGTCTCAGTAGCCAAAAGTCTGGTCAACAGAATCCTCATGCTGATCCTCCTTCCTCCCACCATGGAGAGTCTTGGCAAACAAGTGATCCCACACTCGGATATTCCGAGAAGCTCTTTTTATCGCCATTCCTTGATTTGGGACTCTCGCCAAGCCTGCTTGATGAGGGACATGAGGAGATCTTGTGCACTGATTCCCAAACTCTTGAGCATCCACAGTCAGAAGAAGATAACGGTGGGGAACGGCAATTAGTGTTTCATGAGGTGGATGATGATGATGAGACACAGTTGCCAATAAGTCAACGACAATTAGTGTCTCAAGAGGTTGATGATGAGGATGAGACACAGTTGTCAATAAGTGAGGTTCTTGTTAGGTCAACAAGTCAGGAGGATGACCAGAGTGAGGAAGTGGCAGAGGAGGTGGTAGACGATGAAATCACTGACCTAACCTGGGAAGATGGCAAGCCGAGCGAGGACAGCAGTACAGAGGGGGAGGGATCCGCAGCACCGCAACAGGCTGGAAGAGGCAGTGGGGTGGCAAAAAGGAGAAGGGTGGCCACACCAAACAGGCCCGCAACTGTTCCCCGGAGCACCCCCTTGCGACAATTTCCCTTGCCAAGGGGTAGGTGTTCTGGAGTCTAGCCCTTTTTCTGAGGAAAGTGTGGACGATAAAATAAATTGTCATTTGCAACCTGTGCCATACCAAAATGAGCAGGGGCGTGAACCCTAGCGACCTCACCACCACCAGCATGATCCGCCACATGGCATCAAAGCACCCTAATAGGTGGGCCGAACCGCTGGGTTCACAATCAGTGTCTGCGGGACACACCACTGCCTCCTCTTCCCCTGTGTTACGTGCTGGTCAACCCCCTGTCCAAGACACCGGCCCGGATGCCTCCCGGACCTTTGCAAGCACCATCAGCTAGCACATCCACTTCTGTGTCCCAGTGCAGCGTATAAATGTCCTTACCCCAGGCCTTTGAACGAAAGCGCAAATTCCCAGCCACCCAACTACAGACCATAGTACTAAATGCATACCTTTCCAAATTGCTTGCCCTGGAAATGTTGCCATTTAGGCTTGTGGACACTGAGGCTTTCCACAGCCTGATGGCGGCAGCCGTCCCTCGTTTCCCATCCGCCACTATTTTTCCCGGTGTGCCATCCCCGCCTTACACCAATGTGTGTCCCGTAACATCACACGTGCCCTGACCAACGCAGTTATTGGGAAGGTCCACTTAACAACGGACATATGGACAAGTGCTTTTGGCCACGGACGCTTCATTTCCCTGACGGCACACTGGGCGAACGTTGTGGAGGCCGGGAACAAGTTGTACCCTGGGATGGCACAGGTGCTACCGACGCCAAGGATTGCTGGACCTACTTCCATCAGGATTTCCGCCACCACCTACATTAGTGGCTGCAACCCTCCCTTCTCCTCCTCCTCCACTTTCACCTCTGAATTCTCATATTGCTGCACCAGTCAGCCATCAGTCAGTAGCTGGAAGCAGTGTAGCACTGCAGTGGAGAAGCAGCAACAGGCGGTGCTGAAACTAATTTGCTTAGGTGACAGACGGCACACCGCCGCAGAGCTGTAGCAAGGTATAAGGGACCAGACTGAGCTATGACTCTCGCCACTCAACCTAAAACCAGACATGGTTGTGTCTGATGATGGCCATAACTTGGTGGCGGCTTTGGAGCTCGGCAAGCTCACACACATACCATGCCTAGCCCACGTGTTCAACTTAGTGGTTTAGCGGTTTCTCAAAACCTACCCCAATTTGCCTGAGCTACTGGTGTAGGTGCCCCGCGTGTGATCCCATTTCCAAAAGTAATCTACAGCTGCCGCTGGTCTGTCAACGCTGCAGCAGCGCTTGCAATGGCCAGCTCACCGGCTGTTGTGCGACGTGGGCACGCGCTGGAACTCCACGTTCCGCATGTTGGCCAGGCTTTGTGAGCAGCAGAAGGCAGTAGTTGTATACCAGCTGCAACATGGTCGTCGCCTTTCCAGTCAGCTTCTGCTCTTCACAAGGAATGATGTCTGACATCTGAGGTTTTTAGGAACTTTGAGGAATCAACACAGATATTGAGCGGCGATGCCGCTATTATCAGCGTAACTATCCCACTTCTCCAAAAATTTCTAGCTGACAACGCTGGCGGCAGAGTACGTAGTTCCTTGGGCAACCGAGGAGTGGAGACGAGGGGAACACACAGCAGTTCCAACAGATTCAGGGCAACACTCTCCAAGGCCTCGGACAGTTTCATGACACCCTGCCATAAAAGACGATTTATAAGTGCAGGGAAAGGATAGGGAGGAATCATTTCACAGCATTTAGGTGCAGGAAGAGATGTCAGAAGGCACTAGTGACATTGATAGGAAAGTGACTTTCAGTGCAGGGAACGAATATTTGGGGATCCAAATAGTCATTAGACAGCTCTGTCATTGCAGCTTTTTGTTATTGGGCTGCAAGTGTTATGTTTAAAAGCCTTTAGTGGCTTATATGTTAGTATCTTATTTAGTACAACAAGAAAAATATATTCTCAATTCACTTCTGCAGTTAATTCTGATAAAAGCATATAGGGGCGCATTTCAGTAAAAAAAAGAAAATATATATGCACTGCACTGTTGCAGTTATTTCTGGGGAAAGCGTATAGAAGCATAGTTCAGTAAAAAAGGAAAATATATTCGCACTGCACTGTTGCAGTTTTTTCTGGTGAAAGTGTATAGGGGCGTATTTCATTACAACAAGAAAAATACACTGCTCAAAAAAATAAAGGGAACACTTAAACAACACAATGTAACTCCAAGTCAATCACACTTCTGTGAAATCAAACTGTCCACTTAGGAAGCAACACTGAGTGACAATCAATTTCACATGCTGTTGTGCAAATGGGATAGACAACAGGTGGAAATTATAGGCAATTAGCAAGACACCCCCAATAAAGGAGTGGTTCTGCAGGTGGTAACTACAGACCACTTCTCAGTTCCTATGCTTCCTGGCTGATGTTTTGGTCACTTTTGAATGCTGGCGGTGCTTTCACTCTAGTGGTAGCATGAGACGGAGTCTACAACCCACACAAGTGGCTCAGGTAGCGCAGCTTATCCAGGATGGCACATCAATGCGAGCTGTGTCAAGAAGGTTTGCTGTGTCTGTCAGCGTAGTGTCCAGAGCATGGAGGCGCTACCAGGAGACAGGCCAGTACATCAGGAGACGTGGAGGAGGCCGTAGGAGGGCAACAACCCAGCAGCAGGACCGCTACCTCCGCCTTTGTGCAAGGAGGAACAGGAGGAGCACTGCCAGAGCCCTGCAAAATGACCTCCAACAGGCCACAAATGTGCATGTGTCTGCTCAAACGGTCAGAATCAGACTCCATGAGGGTGATATGAGGGCCCGACGTCCACAGTTGGGGGTTGTGCTTACAGCCCAACACCGTGCAGGACGTTTGGCATTTGCCAGAGAACACCAAGATTGGCAAATTCGCCACTGGCGCCCTGTGCTCTTCACAGATGAAAGCAGGTTCACACTGAGCACATGTGACAGACGTGACAGAGTCTGGAGACGCCGTGGAGAACGTTCTGCTGCCTGCAACATCCTCCAGCATGACCGGTTTGGCATTGGGTCAGTAATGGTGTGGGGTGGCATTTCTTTGGAGGGCCGCACAGCCCTCCATGTGCTCGCCAGAGGTAGCCTGACTGCCATTAGGTACCGAGATGAGATCCTCAGACCCCTTTTGAGACCATATGCTGGTGCTGTTGGCCCTGGGTTCCTCCTAATGCAAGACAATGCTAGACCTCATGTGGCTGGAGTGTGTCAGCAGTTCCTGCAAGACGAAGGCATTGATGCTATGGACTGGCCCGCCCGTTCCCCAGACTTGAATCCAATTGAGCACATCTGGGACATCATGTCTCGCTCTATCCATCAACGTCACGTTGCACCACAGACTGTCTAGGAGTTGGCAGATGCTTTAGTCCAGGTCTGGGAGGAGATCCCTCAGGAGACCGTCTGCCACCTCATCAGGAGCATGCACAGGCGTTGTAGGAAGGTCATACAGGCACGTGGAGGCCACACACACTACTGAGCCTCATTTTGACTTGTTTTAAGGACATTACATCAAAGTTGGATCAGCCTGTAGTGTGTTTTTCCACTTTAATTTTGAGTGTGACTCCAAATCCAGACCTCCATGGGTTGAAAAATTTGATCTACATTTTTTTATTTTTGTGTGATTTTGTTGTCAGCACATTCAACTATGTAAAGAACAAAGTATTTCAGAAGAATATTTAATTAATTCAGATCTAGGATGTGTTATTTTTGTGTTCCCTTTATTTTTTTGAGCAGTGTATATACGCACTGCACTGTTGCAGTTATTTCTGGTGAAAGCGAATAGGGGCGAATTTCAGTAAAAAAGGAAAATATATACACACTGCACTGTTGCAGTTATTTCTGTTGAAAGCGTATAGGTGCGTATTTCAGTACAACAAGAAAAATATATATGCACTGCACTGTTGCAGTTATTTCTAGTGAAAACGTAAAAGGGCGTATTTCAGTAAAAAAAGGAAAATATATACACACTGCACTGTTGCAGTTTTGTGAGGAAGATGGATTATTATTTACTGGCAGCCCTGATTGTCATTTAATTCACCTTTTCGCATGCACATCAGTGTACATGCAAAATAAGTTCCCCCTACCCAGCCATCTATTTGTCAGCTAGCAAAAAAAGAAAGCCCCAGGGGTCCAGGCTTCCAGGAAGCCCCAGGTGGAGAATGTCACACCTCCATCAGTCAGTTTGGAAGCAAGCTAAATCCTGCAGGAAAACCCCCTAGCAGGAGGTAACAGCCCTGCCAGGATCAATTCTACCTCCCAGACATGTTGGCACCTATATTTTATAAGTAATTATGAATTGCCCGGCAATCGCAAACCGTATACATATTTGTGTCCCGTTGGCCACGATGTACATGCCCATGGTCTTTGTTTGATGGGGCGATGTCAGGGAAGGGAGATATCCATATCTCCCCACAGAAACCAAATAACGGTACCATGTTTGGACTCTAGTTGTAGCCGGAACCAAGGCAGATCAATTGGTCCCGGAACCATCTTCCTGCGACATTCTGATCTGGGGCTATGAGCCCTAAAGGATATTATGGGTCATTTGCTCCTAGCACCAGAGAAGAAGGGGTGGACCCTACCCATAGGCAGGGAGGGGCATAGCCAGCTACAGGTCATAAGCCCAAGCCCAAATAATCTGTATCTGTAACCTCAGACCACTGTATATATTCTCTATGTATGTTGTGTTAAATCTAGTGTGCCCTTACGGCGATTAAATATATAATTTAATCTTGTGCTATCTTGTATCTCGATCACGAATCCCCACGTCCGTGTTTTGGCCTAGTTATAAGCTACCGCAGGTTGGTTTCTCAACCTATATAATCCCTTTAGCGGACCGGGCTTATATCCAACGAGAAGCTGGTGGCAGATTTCCCGGGCTGAGACAGCGCTGTTTTCACCGCGACAGTGAAAAGGCTCTCTCAGCTTGTTGCCTCTCTATGCCTGTGTGGACAGGAGGTATGTGTGTAAACTGTACCAACCTGACCTTACCTGCTCCTCTGGAGGGCGTAACATCACGTCTTTGGTAACACGTAACTATACCGCGTCTCGTGAGCTCGACGTAGGTGACGTCAAGCGGGCACGAGGTGTGGTATTCGTCACATATTTTTTCTGGTGAAAGCGTATAGGGGCATATTTCAGTAAAACAAAAAATATATATACACACTGCACTGTTGCAGTTATTTCTGGTGAAACTGGTGTACTTTTTCCGTAGACTGTGTTAGCTGCGGACAGTGACATTGGTTGTGCTACATCTCCTGTGTATCGTGTGCATATCCAAAAAATATCAGCGACGTCCAGTATACTCTTTTCGTAGACTGTGTCCGCTGCGGATAGTGACATTAGCTGCACTACATCTTCTGTGTAATGTTTCCACATCCAAAATACCTGTGACATTCCCTGTAATTTTTTATTAGCCGCTGGGGACATCAGCAACATTATCTGCAGTATTTCTCCTGTGTAACATAGTAACATAGTAACATAGTACATAGGGCCGAAAAAAGACATTTGTCCATCCAGTTCGGCCTGTCATCCTGCAAGTTGATCCAGAGGAAGGCAAAAAAAAACAAAAAAATACCCTGTGAGGTAGAAGCCAATTTTCCTCACTTTAGGGGAATAAAAAATTCCTTCCCGACTCAATTTGAAGATCCACCATACCTCACGCTGTAAGATCTTTCTATCTCAGTCCCCCCTTCTTTTCGGGTAACGCACTTATTCGATGCCCATGAATTTAAGACCTGAAAAAATGCCCCCATGGTGGCTCGCGACATGTTTTGCCAAAGGGGTGTCCCTACAATGTCGCATATCTCCCACCTGTTCACCCACACGCCTTCTGAACTCATGGGTAGTCTTGCCCACATACTCCAAACCGCACACACAGGTGGCCTTGTATATGACACCTCTTGTTCGACAGTTTATAAATTGTCTGATGGAGTAACGTTTCTGGGCAACACCACCCATGAACTCACGGCCCTGCGTGACATACTCGCATGCCACGCACCCATTACATCGATAGCAGCCCCACACCGGTCTCAGCCAACTCGACCCTTTATTTCTGGTTGCATCTAAGAAATGGCTGTGTACCAGCCGATCCCGCAGACTATATCCTCTACGATATGTTATCTGTGGCCTGCTTGTGATCACATTCTTAATATCGGGGTCTAGTTGTAGTATCTCCCAGTATTTTGAGATCACCTTTTTTATCTCATTGGCTGCTCCGTCATATGTGCCAATGAGGCATATTGGGTTAGTAATTGCCTGTTGGGGCAGGGGGTGTAAAAGCTCTGTTCTGTTACACTTCAGTGCACTTTAATAGGCCTTTCTCAGGGCTCCACTGGGATGTCCTCTGTCTAGGAATCTTTGCTCCAAATCCCTTGCCTGTAGTTTAAAATCGGCAAAGGATGAGCAATTGCTCCTTATCCTCAAGTATTGACCCACTGGTATCCCCCTCTTCAGTGGCCCGGGAAGATGACTGTACCATTTTTAAAGGGAATTGGTTGCTGTGGGTTTTCAATATGTTTTTGTAAGCACTTCACCTCCTTGTGCCTTTGTAATTTCGACGTCAAGGAAAGGTAGAGTGTTCTCACCTAATTCAAATGTAATGGGTTAATTCAAATGTAATGTAATGGGTTAAATGTTGAGTTTAGGGTGGTATGATCATGGACGAGTGGGGTCCCTGCCCTATATCTGATTGTGTATGTCAAGATTAGTGCTCTTAATTTACTGTTTCTCTTTTTATTTCAGGATATCTGGATGGAAACTATTGTCTTGAGCATGAGGACATCGCCCGACATGAAGCCTCCATGTGAATATGACCCACAAAAAAAGCCCTTTAACCTGTTTTTCCTTTGTTCTCGTTTCTCTATTAGAATGGTGTAAATTACCAGAACATTGGGGGATTTGACACTGATATATTATTACCATTGTGTGGTATGGCATGGGTATGTGAGGTTGGTTGGGAAGTCGTGTATTGGTTGTTAGATGAGGGAGCAGGGGAGAGGAGACGTCCCTCCCCTCTGTTCCGCATTGGTGTTCGCCTCCTTGATTGGACTGTGCGCACCGATGTGGAGCATTTGCGACCCTGCACCACCCCCGAACTCCACGCGACATCAGTAATGTAGTGGCTGGGGACAGGGTCAATGAATTGCCTCTGGTCCCCGACCACGACGGGATTTGCGATTAGGGTTTTTCTTAGTGCTGATCCCATAACAGACATCCTTTGGTCCCGTGTAATTTCTCCCTGCCCCACATGATAATGGTTACCATGGTTATTTGATGATAACAATGTCGGATCCCTCGGTTGGACATGCGCATTGGTGTATACCGCATAAACTGATATATTTAGAACGGACGGACAAGGTTATAGGGGGTGCATGCGCAGGACATGGGGTTGTTCTCGCGTTCCTAGGACATATGCTGGCGCATGCGCAGTACTCCACTTGGGGCGCATGCGCGGGACGTGAGGAAATCTCGCGTTCCTATGACATATGCCGGCGCATGCGCAGTATCCAGTATGGGACGCGGAGGTTATTATGAACATGTGAGGATTCATGACGTGGGTTTGTCCTTTTTTATTAATATATGATTGAGCACAGATGCACTTTATATACGAATTATTGGCAATTATGTACTTGACACGGAATTATAGATATGAGAGATTATTTATTGTAAATTATGATCACTTTGTAATAATGCTGTACGTTGTATACATGTAGCACATGGGAATTATGTTTTTAATCATGTCTATCACTGTATATTCACATTTATTTATTGATGACCAATTTTGGACCACTGATGAGATCTGCCTGTTTAAATATGTTGTGAGCACTATATTCACTAGCTTGACAAAGGCTCCATTGAGAGAGCTGAAATGCTGCATTGCTGTTGGGTGTAATAAAATCCACCTTTTTTCACCACAAGACCGGAGTGCTGCCCTCATTTCACTGATTTTATATATAAATATATATATATAGAGACGAAAAAAGTAGGACTGCACTCCGGAATAGTGGTGAAATAAAAGGATTGTAATAATAATATTTTGCCATAATATGGCAAACTTGCGACGTTTCGGCTCACAAGAGCCTTCCTGGCTGGTGCTCCCGCTGGACTCTCTTTTTCTATATATATATATATATATATATATATATATATATAGTATATATAATCTTGAATTCCATGCAAATTGTGGGGGGGATGTATGTAATGGTCGGGGACTTTGACCTGAACACTGAATGATGTTTGCAGTTTATGTAAATATAAACAAAAATACCTATATATATTTATGTGCGTGTGAAACGTATGAAATCATCTGGTGACATCATACATCAGTACCGCGCTGTGTGTATAACAATATATATACAATCTCAGCAAGGTAGAAATGTATGATGTAACTGGATGATTTTGTACATGTCACACCAGGTATTAAGTAATCATTTGAAAAGGGATGAAATACGGATGTAGTAGAGTTAACACACATGCTTTATGAGACGTGTTATGTAAACTTAATGCAATTAAATACGTTAAGCTATTTTATAAAATGGCTTTTGTTTCAAGATTACGTGATGAGTTAAGAAATTTGAGTTAAGAGGTTGTGTGTTAACCATACTACATCTGTACGGATTAGCAGCATAACTGAATATATACATTACTGAGTGTTGTAGAGAGAAATACAAAAATCATGTAAGCATTGTACCTGGGCGTAATCGCTGACTATACTCTTCGACCAGATCTGGGTGTAGGCGCTTCAGGTCGCACCACTTTTTTTGGGTTGCTTTCGGATCGTGCCAGATCCCACTTTTTAATTTAAATTCGGCCCGGACAGACTGTAGGATGGCATCTTTCTCATCTCTTTTCCGGGTCCTTGCATAGCCCCGCTCCAGAAAGCGCCGAAGGATAAAGATGCAAGCATATAATCCCAATTTTTTTATTATACAAAAATTCAAAAAAATATCATCCACAAAAAAGCAAAAAAGTAGTTACGTCTTTAAAGGGGAAATATTAGATTTAATGTTACCATTCGGATTGTATTGCGATGTTATGTGTGTGAGGTCTGAGCAATCAGATATTGGCCAGCTAAGCTGTGATGTACTGTCTAGTGAAGTGACGGTACGGTATTGGGTGTACTGCTGGTTCGCCTCCCCGTGGTGCACCCTGGGTAAAGCTAAATGAACCAGCAAATACTTTTGGTCCGACAAAAAAAGCTCATAGACATAAATTTAAATCTATATATATTGTGTGTATGGTATATAGTGTGTGGTATATATTGCATGGCAGGAAAACGGACATGCTATGTGCATGTGATAGATATTTATCTGTCGTCCATACATACATGCTACTGACATAGTGCTGCGAAGTAACAAGAATACTCAGTGCACCAATCAGTAGTATCTACTATTGAGGGGGATGGGTGTGCGGGCGGTGAAGGAAAAAAAAAATATAAACATTTTTGTATCAATGTAGTTCTTATTCACTTACACAAATATTTAGCAACACTCATTCTGCATATAAATAATTTATACGTAGATCGAGTGTTGCAACATATTGTTCTGCCATGCATGCAATATGAAATAAAATACAGTGCTGTAATACAATATTACTTAGGGTCCATTCACACGTCCGTTGTTTCTTTCCTGATCTGTTCCGTTTTTTGCGGAACAGATCTGGACCAGATCTGGACCCATTCATTTTCAATGGGTCCTGAAAAAAATCGGACAGCTCAATGTCTGATTTTTTTTTCAGGACCCATTGAAAATGAATGGGTTCAGATCTGGTCCAGATCTGTTCCGGCAAAAAATGGAACAGATCAGGAAAGAAACAACGGACGTGTGAATGGACCCTTACAGTGAGAATAACTTCTTCTTCTTTTAGAAATCGAATTTGCCCCATTTTCAATCGCTGATTTTACTTCAGGCAGACTGCCAAACTCCACTAGTAGTAAAAGCGAACCGAAACCAGGGCACATGACATGTGACACGATTGCATCATAAGATTGCGTCCTCACGCGATTATTCATAACGTTCCCGATTTTCGGCTAAAAATCGGGAATTTGAATATAAAGATTGATTCCACCCTGCTTCTTGCTATATAACGAATATTCGAAAAAAACTAATGTAGAATCGATCGATTTAGCTAATATATTGCTATAATCTTCTTTGTCTAATAGTTGTAACTTTTTTTCTCTTCTGAACTTCAGATTAAAAAAAAATTAAGACTCTTAAAAAAAAGATTATAGCACTATATTAGCTAAATTGCTCTATGTTTGTATTTAGCGAATATTCACTATTACTATATATTCTTGTTTTAGAATATGACGTATATTCTGAAAAACTAATATATAGCGAATATATTCGTTATCTCGAATTTTTTTTTCCATATGAAAACATAATTCCGTCCTGCTTAAAGGGGTTATCCCATCATAATGATCACTGTTAATGATTTGACAGTGATCATTTTTGTAAATATATTTGATTAACCCATTCCCACCGTTTGCGAGAAAATTCATCCCTACTTACCTCATTGTTGTCATTCGGTCTCCCCTGGTTACAGCCACCGCTCTTATCCGGAATCCCGGTGGCCACGCTTGCGCAGAAGACTTCTTCTTTTCTCCCGCACATGCGCGAAAGTGACTTCTTCCTGGCCAGAATAGTACAGAGCCGCGAACGCACATGCCGGCTCTGTACTATACTGGCCAGGAATAAGTCACCATGGCGCATGTGCGGCAGCGTGCGTGTTCAGTCCAGCGCACGGCCCGGCCGGGAGAAGACTTCAATCAAGATGAAGCCCGCTCCCAGACAGAATCCAGGAAGTGAACGGCGCAGGCAGCAGGTAAGTATGAAAATGCAAAGTGGGATAACCCCTTTAAGTTGCTTGTGGGCCAATGGTTGTTATTCGAATATTTGCGCTCAACACTATAAGTGAGGTGTTTGCAATGGTGAATTTAAGTTCTATAGTACAAACAAGTTTACCAAATAAGGGCCTTAAACTTGTCCCCAGCAACCAACTGAATAAATTTTATACATCTATTGAGATTGAAAAATATGTTAGAAAGTTTTGTTTACAAAAATATTAATAAAAAATGAAAAAAAGTGTATTCATCTAATACTACCAATGTACAGTACAGACCAAAAGTTTGGACACACCTTCTCATTCAAAGAGTTTTCTTTATTTTCATGACTATGAAGGCATCAAAACTATGAATTAACACATGTGGAATTCTATACATAACAAACAAGTGTGAAACAACTGAAAATATGTCATATTCTAGGTTCTTCAAAGTAGCCACCTTTTGCTTTGATTACTGCTTTGCACACTCTTGGCATTCTCTTGATGAGCTTCAAGAGGTAGTCCCCTGAAATGGTCTTCCAACAGTCTTGAAGGAGTTCCCAGAGATGCTTAGCACTTGTTGGCCCTTTTGCCTTCACTCTGCGGTCCAGCTCACCCCAAACCATCTCGATTGGGTTCAGGTCCGGTGACTGTGGAGGCCAGATCATCTGGCGCAGCACCCCATCACTCTCCTACATGGTCAAATAGCCCTTACTTTCAAAGTTTTCCCAATTTTTCGGCTGACTAACTGACCTTCATTTCTTAAAGCAATGATGGCTACTCGTTTTTCTTTACTTAGCTGCTTTTTTCTTGCCATAATACAAATTCTAACAGTCTATTCAGTAGGACTATCAGCTGTGTATCCACCTGACTTCTCCTCAACGCAACTGATGGTCCCAACCCCATTTATAAGGCAAGAAATCCCACTTATTAAACCTGACAGGGCACACCTGTGAAGTGAAAACCATTTCAGGGGACTACCTCTTGAAGCTCATCAAGAGAATGCCAAGAGTGTGCAAAGCAGTAATCAAAGCAAAAGGTGGCTACTTTGAAGAACCTAGAATATGACATATTTTCAGTTGTTTCACACTTGTTTGTTATGTATATAATTCCACATGTGTTAATTCATAGTTTTGATGCCTTCATAGTCATGAAAATAAAGAAAACTCTTTGAATGAGAAGGTGTGTCCAAACTTTTGGTCTGTACTGTATATAAGAATTCAGATTTCAAGGTGGAATAAAAAAAAATTCAGTAGATAGGGTAAGATAAAGCAGTGTTTCGGGGAGCAGTAGAAGATGATTTAAGAAGAATGAAGGTAACAAAACCATGGAACAGCAATCTAACCTATTGTGAAATTAAGGCCATTAAAGAACTGAAGATGAAAAATGAAATTACAATTCATCCTGTCGATAAAGGTGGGAGAATTGTGATTTTAGATACATGTAAATATAATGAAGGATGTAATTGACATTTAACACACAGGGATACATATATTATCAAGGGATCCTCAATCCTCACTGAGTTGTCTTCTTTAAGTTAGAGCACTGAGAAGGCATTAGATAAGAGTATATTTCCCAGTCAGAGCATCATTTTATATTGGGTACACCTTGTCATATACCAGGATTTTTATTATGTTCCAAAATAACATAAGTATTTATTTAACCCCCCACCCCAGGTAGGTATTATATATGGC
Source organism: Bufo bufo (assembly GCF_905171765.1). Classification (NCBI taxonomy): domain Eukaryota; kingdom Metazoa; phylum Chordata; class Amphibia; order Anura; family Bufonidae; genus Bufo; species Bufo bufo. The sequence goes on along the minus strand of NC_053389.1, from coordinate 23,543,341 downwards.
ATAGGATCTTTGACTTCTAATTTATCTCAATATTCAGATAATTTTTTGCAATCCTATGTAAAATGAATGCTTTCTTACCTAACGGACACAGGTGGTACAGCTTTATGAAATGCAAAAATACTTGGATTTTGGCCTTGCTTAACATAAGTTCAATGTATACAGTAATTAAGCATTTACAAGGTTTGGCTGCAATAAAGTTTATGTTGGCCCAAAAAAATAGTTACAATTTGAACAATTACAATTTATATTGCAGGGGATAGATTTCATCTTATTACACAATTATTTTTTATTTTTAACAAGATTATTATTTGCAGATGACCGGCACCGCCATGGGTACCAGGTTGACCCCGATCTATGCTTATTTATGTATGGCATATTGGGAGTCATCCCAAAGATGGGGGAGGGCCTACTCAGCGCTACACATATGATATTAGCTTAATTTGGGATCGATCTATGGATACAGTGTTGGATTTTATTTCCTTAATACAAATACATTTAATTTGACCTTTTTACCCCATATAGGGGGCAATACTATAGAATTTTTGGATCTCAATATCCAATTATTAGATGAGAAAATAGTCTGTAGTACTAACCACAAACCAGTTACGAAGAAAAGTTTTATTGATTGCAAATTTCCATCTTTATGTTCCAACAAGCCAATTTAGAAGACTGAAAAGAAATTGTACACAATCAGATGATTTAGCGATAGACGCAGGACAAGAGATACAACAGTTTGTAGAAAAACAATACACAAGAAAACATATGGAAGATTCTTGCAAAAGGTTAGAGAAATGGACAGGGTATGTTTTTTCGATGCATCTGTGAGTGTTCAACATAACTGACAGAAGAACAGTTCAGCTGTTATTGTTTTACCATTTAATACACAGTACAAACAGGTAGAGAAAAAAAAACTGAGAAACATCGGTACATATCGTGTGAGGGTAAAAAATTTAACTTTACATTACCAAAATATGCATCGGTGGTTTTTACTGGGGCTGAATTTGGCCTTAAAGGTGGCCCCTAAATTAAGAGAACGGACCAAACAAAATACTTTATGTGATTTTAAAGGCTTTTTTAGATGTGGCTTAATTTCTGAACTGTAGTAGTGTGGGGGTTATTTCTTTCCATGTAAAAAACAATATATTGAGACAAAAATAGGTACTGTATCATATCAACGGGAACATATCAATAATATAAAAAATGGACTTTTAACTAATTCCCTTTCTAGCCATTTTAAATGCCATCATAACAAAACTACAACTGCTTTGACATTAAAAGCTTTATAGAGTGTCAAGGAAGATTAGAGGAGGGGTGGACTTTATTTCCAGGATTGCAAGAGCTGAGTCAAGAAACATCTTTGAATATGATAGAGCAGGGATCAGCAACCTTTGGCACTCCAGCTGCTGTCAAACTACAACTCCCAGCATGCACACTTTCTTAGCTATTCTTGTAACTGCCATAGAAGTGAAAGGAGGATTCTGGGAGTTGTAGTTTCAGAATGGCTGGAATGCCTGAGGTGTCTGATCCCTGTGATAGAGTAATTCACAAGGGCCTTAATGCAGATTTGGAAATGTTTGGTTTTCTTTAAGATTTTATGGGGCATCTTAACTCTATATGGGGTCCATGCTTTGCTGTTACTCATGTTGGGCAGGTATCCTCTACAAAAGTTTACCACAACATTCAATTCTGACTCTGATTTTAGATGCAGCTGCATTTTTTATTCAATTTTGATGAATTGTTAGGTTATTTTCGTTCCGAAGTGGAATTTATTCAGAATTTCAGGAAAAATTGGATTCGCACCGAATGCGAATTTCTTCATGCTTCGTGATCGCAAATCACATTTTTTTCCCTAAAATGGCTACTGCACAGAGAAAGGAAACTCTGGGAAGACGGGATCACCCATAATGCCATGCATGCAGCCAATCAGCAGCCAGCCAGTCCTGTCACAGCCCTATAAATACGGCGACCATCTTAGATGCTGCCATTCACCATCGTACATTGGTCAGACGGGAAAGACGTGTATGCAGTCGCTAGGGAGGGTGAAAGAAAAACTAATTGTTAAAAAAAAGAAAGAAAAAAAGAAAGAAGCGATTTACTAGTGCAGGGAAAGGATAAGTGAGAGGAATCATTTCATAGGCAGGAAGAGACGCATGCAGATGCTACGGACAGTGATAGAAAAACATCATCGTGCTGAAAAAAATGATTTACAAGTGCAGGGAAGGATAATTCAAGGTGTAGGGAAAAGATAGGGAGGAATTATTCCACAGCATTTATGTAGGACAGGGTTCAGTAGGGGAGGTTACAGCCTGGGTAATAGGAACAATCCTATTACACCTTGCTGCAGTGACTGGGGATCCAAATTGCCATTATACAGCTCTGTAATTTCATCAAACCATTCTTATTAGGGTGCAAGTGCTATTTGAAACAGGCATTAACAGGGTTTATTACAAGGAAATTTTTCTACGTCTTATTTGCCCTAGTGCGGTGCAGTTATATGTTCTAAAGCATTTTTGGCTAGTATTAGTGGGACAAAAAGGGCTTATTAGCCGTTGAGTGGTGAGGTGCTAAAATTACAGCCCTTTTTGTCGTGCATTAGTGGCAAAAGTAATATATATTTGCCATTCAGCGGTTCAGTTATTTGTTCTAAAGCCCTTATTTCCCTGTATTAGTGGAAAAAGCTAAAATATCTTTGCCGTTCAGCGGTGCAGTTATCTGTTTTAAATCCCTTTTTTGCATATATTAGTGGAAAAAGGAAAAATATATTTGCCACCCAGCAGTGCAGTGATATATTCTAAAGCCCAGTTTGGCGTGTATTACTGGCAAAATAAAAATTTATTTCAGCGTTGCACCTATCTGTTGAAAAGCCTTTTGTGTAAAAGTTGAAAAAAATTAGGCCCTAATTGCCGTTCAGCGGTGCAGTGATACATTTTACAGCCCTGTTTGCCGTGTATTAGTGGCAAAAAAATAATATATTCGCTGTCCAGCGTTGCATTTATCTGCTAAAAATCATTTTCTGTTGTGTAAAAGTAGAAATAAATTAGGGTCTAATTGCCGTTCAGCGGTGCAGTGATATATTTTACAGCACTGTTTGCCGTATTAGTGGGGAAGTAAAAATATATTCGCCGTCCAGCGTTGCACTTATCTGTTGAAAAGCCTGTTGTGTTTTGTAACAGTTTAAATAAATTAGGGCCTAATTAAAGTTCTGTAGTGCAGTGAAATATTCTAAAGCCCAGTTTGCTTTGAATTACTGGCGAAATAAAAATATATTCGCAGTTCAGCATTGCACTTATCTATGGAAAAGCCTTTTGTGTTATGTAAAAGTAGAAAAAAATTAGGGCCTAATTGCCGTTCAGCTGTGCAGTGATATATTTTACAACCCTGTTTGCGGTGTATTCGTGGCAAAATAATAATATATTCGCTGTCCAGCGTTGCACTTATCTGTTGAAAAGCCTTTTCTGCTGTGTAAAAGTAGAAAAAAATTAGTGCCTAATTGCCCTTGTGCAGTGCAGAGATATACTCTAAAGCCCAGTTTGCCGTGTATTAGTGGCGAAATTAAAATATATTCGCCGTCCAGAGTTGTACTTATCTGTTGAAAAGTCTTTTGTGTAGTGTAAAAATAGTAAAAAATTAGGGCCTAATTGCCGTTCAGTGGTGCAGTGATATACACTGCTCCAAAAAATAAAGGGAACACTTAAACAACACAATGTAACTCCAAGTCAATCACACTTCTGTGAAATCAAACTGTCCACTTAGGAAGCAACAGTGACAATCAATTTCACATGCTGTTGTGCAAATGGGATAGACAACAGGTGGAAATTATAGGCAATTAGCAAGACACCCCCAATAAAGTAGTGGTTCTGCAGGTGGTGACCACAGACCACTTCTCAGTTCCTATGCTTCCTGGCTGATGTTTTGGTCACTTTTGAATGCTGGCGGTGCTTTCACTCTAGTGGTAGCATGAGACGGAGTCTACAACCCACACAAGTGGCTCAGGTAGTGCAGCTTATCCAGGATGGCACATCAATGCGAGCTGTGGCAAGAAGGTTTGCTGTGTCTGTCAGCGTAGTGTCCAGAGCACGGAGGTGCGACCAAGAGACAGGCCAGTATATCAGGAGACGTGGAGGAGGCTGTAGGAGGGCAACAACCCAGCAGTAGGACCGCTAACTCCGCCTTTGTGCAAGGAGGAACAGGAGGAGCACTGCCAGAGCCCTGCAAAATGACCTCCAGCAGGCCACAAATGTGCATGTGTCTGCTCAAACGGTCAGAAACAGACTCCATGAGGGTGATATGAGGGCCCGACGTCCACAGGTGGGGGTTGTGCTTACAGCCCAACACCGTGCAGGACATTTGGCATTTGCCAGAGAACACCAAGATTGGCAAATTCGCCACTGGCGCCCTGTGCTCTTCACAGATGAAAGCAGGTTCACACTGAGAACATGTGACAGATGTGGCAGAGTCTGGAGACGCCGTGGAGAACGTTCTGCTGCCTGCAACATCCTCCAGCATGACCGGTTTGGCATTGGGTCAGTAATGGTGTGGGGTGGCATTTCTTTGGAGGGCCGCACAGCCCTCCATGTGCCCGCCAGAGGTAGCCTGACTGCCATTAGGTACCGAGATGAGATCCTCAGACCCCTTGTGAGACCATATGCTGGTGCAGTTGGCCCTGGGTTCCTCCTAATGCAAGACAATGCTAGACCTCATGTGGCTGGAGTGTGTCAGCAGTTCCTGCAAGACGAAGGCATTGATGCTATGGACTGGCCCGCCCGTTCCCTAGACTTGAATCCAATTGAGCACATCTGGGACATCATGTCTCGCTCTATCCACTAACGTCACGTTGCATCACAGACTGTCCAGGAGTTGGCAGATGCTTTAGTCCAGGTCTCATCAGGAGCATGCACAGGCATTGTAGGGAGGTCATACAGGCACGTGGAGGCCACACACACTACTGAGCCTCATTTTGACTTGTTTTAAGGACATTACATCAAAGTTGGATCAGCCTGTAGTGTGTTTTTCCACTTTAATTTTGAGTGTGACTCCAAATCCAGACCTCCATGGGTTGAAAAATTTGATTTCCATTTTTTATTTTTGTGTGATTTTGTTGTCAGCACATTCAACTATGTAAAGAACAAAGTATTTCAGAAGAATATTTAATTAATTCAGATCTAGGATGTGTTATTTTTGTGTTCCCTTTATTTTTCTGAGCAGTGTATTTTACAGCCCTGTTTGCGGTGTATTAGTGGGGAAATTAAAATATATTCTCCGTCCAGCGTTGCACTTATCTGTTGAAAATCCTTTTGTGTTTTGTGACAGTTGAAATAAATTAGGGCCTAATTGCAGTTCAGCGGTGCAGTAAAATATTCTAAAGCCCAGTTTGCCTTGTATTACTGGCAAAATAAAATATATTTGCTGTCCAGCGTTGCATTTTGTTGAAAAGCCTTTTCTGCTGTATAAAACTAGAAAAAAATTAGGGCCTAATTGCCCTTGCGCGGTGCAGTGATATACTCTAAAGCCGAGTTTGCCATGTATTAGTGGTGAAATTAAAATATATTCGCCATCCAGCGTTGCACTTATCTGTTGAAAAGCCTTTTGTGCAGTGTAAAAATAGAAAAAAATTATGGCCTAATTGCCGTTCAGCGGTGCAGTGATATATTTTACAGCCTTGTTTACCATGTATTACTGGCGAAATAAAAATTTGCTTGCCATCCAGCGTAGCACTCATCTGTTGAAAAGCCTTTTGTGTAGAGAAAAGCCAGACCAGGGGGCAAAGCCTCTAGGGGAGGTGTCCATGACAGGGGTTGGTTCAGGGAGACCCCAGGGGGTTAGGGATTGGTCAGTTTAATTCAGAAAGGCGGGAACTGGGGGGTTAAATGTGCGTCAGGGAAAAGATAGGGAGACACTTTAGGGCAAATAGCAACTGCAGCAGCACCTACCGAGATGGAGCAGTTGGAGGCCGTGTTAGGAGAGTTGAGGGCAGCAGTGGAGGTCCATGGCACTGGCTGGGTGCAGGAGCAGTTGCAGCAGTTGCTGAGGGGGGCGGTTGGGGCATCTGCATCGCCCCAGCCTTCTTTACTCCGGCCACATCGGGGCCGCCCACCAGTGCGCCTAGCCCAGAAATGTCACTCCCCGGGCTCAGCGCCACATTAGGAGCCCTTCTGAGGACCCTTCACGCCTGCAGGCGGCAGGAAAAGTTTCCTTCCGCACGCCTAGGCGTGGAAGGAATCCAGTGTGTAGGCGGAGCTCACGAGGTGGCCGGGGCATGTCTCCTCAGCTGTTGGCATGCACCAGTGTGGGGTCCGGAGTGAGAACGACGGGCCTCCTTCTGAGTCCAGGAGTGGAAGGGGCCCCTCAGCGTGGTCAAGATGGCTTCCAGAATGGGGCTTCTGAGTGGCATGTGGCTGGAGGCAGCAGGCTCCTATCTTCAACAGTGCAGGAAGCGGAAAGCTCTACCCCCTCTGAAGACCTGAGTGAGGATGCCATCTTCAACATCCCTGGCCTAATCCCAGCTGAGGGACAGCTCCTGGAAGTCCTTTCCCCTGGATTGACTTCTGGATCGGCGCAGAGGAACGGGAAGTGGGAGTCAGGACCTACGGCTGATGGGGACACAGCACCTAGGCAGCCAGGTAAAATGAACTGTGGACCTTTAGCCCAGTTGGTAGCGAGTTAAGGGTAGGGGGGGGCTGGGGGCCCTCTGGTGAATTTAGGTAAGGGTTTCAGGCAGTTATTGGGCGGTTTAGTGAGTCTGTTAGCAAGTTGGAGCAGAAGGGGGCATCCCCATTGCCAGCGTGGGGGGTTATGGGAAGCCCTGGGGGGTCCGAAGGCCGGGTGGGGCCGTGTTAGGCTTGCACGAGAACACGGCGTCCGTTCAAACGCAGGCGGGTCGTTTGGCAGAGTACAAATCAGTAAGGTTAGACGATAAGGCAAAAGGAGAAGTCTATGTTTGCTTTGAGGGCCCGTTGGGTGTGCATTTGAAACAAGAGGTGAGGGAGTGGATTTGGAAAGGGGAGTATGTGGATATTTTTTCCCTGCTCTCCTTGGAAAAGTTTAGCTTGGATAGAGCAAGGAAAGATGAGGGTAAGAAGAAGGACGAGGAAAAGCGAAGGTATCAGTTGATACCGAGAACGTTTACAAATTGGTTGCAGTCATTCGCAATATTAGCAAGTGTAATCGGGGAAACTGGAGTGCTGTTCAGCACTTTTTTGCTATTTGGATGCCATCGGCGAAGCTTACAGGGTATATGGGGGGCAAGCATGGCTGCGGTATGACTGGGCAGTTCAGACAGCGGAAGGCTGTGCATCGAATATTGCTTTGTGATTGAAGGTAATGGCGCCAGTTAGGCCGGGTCAGTCCTTTCAGGGGGAATCTGTGGGTGGGGGGCAATCTGGGTTTACGGCAGCGTCCGCAAAGGGATTGTGCTTCCTGTTCAATGAAGGGGGTGCAAATTTGAAGCTAAGTGCAAGTTCAAGCACAAGTGCTCTACATGTGGTGGGTCCCACTGAGCTATGCGTTGCTTTAGGGGAAACAAGCAGCAAAGGGGAGATGGCAATAGCAAAGGGGGTGACGCCGTGTCGTTTGGAAAGGATAGAATTGTTCCTAAGTAGATACCCGGATAATAGGGCTGTAAATTTGTTGTGGGAGGGGTTTTTGTTGGGTTTTCGGATGCCGTTTATTCTGACTGGTCCGGTGTTAGTTAAAATTAATTTGAGGTTGGCTATGGAGCATCCGGAGGCAGTTACAGAAAAATTAATAAAAGAGGTCAAGTTGGGTGGGATGGATTGCCCCCTTTTTGGAACCGCCACTGATGGATTTGCATTTGTCGCTGTTGGGGGTGGTTCCAAAGAAGGAATTGAATACGTTTTGCCTTATTCATCATCTGTCTTTTCCTAAGGGGTCGTCGGTCAATGATGGTATTGATCCGGCTTTTTGTTCGGTGGTCTATACCTCATTTGATGCAGCAGTTGCATGGGTTCGGAAGTTTGGTAAAAGGTCGTTACTAGCAAAGACAGATATTGAGGCAGCGTTTAGGCTGTTGCCAGTACATCCGGATAGTTTGTATCTGTTGGGGTGTTTTTGGGATGGGGGATTTTTTGTGGATCATTGTTTACTGATGGGCTGTTCCCTGTCATGCGCGTATTTCAAGATGTTTAGTTCGTTTCTGGAATGGGCGGTGGTGGACTTGTCTGGATACGAATCGGTCATTCACTATTAGGATGATTTCTTGTGTATTGGCCCCCCGGACTCACGCGTTTGTTTGTTGTTGCTGCACACGTTGATTACGTTGTTTGGGTCATTTAGAGTTCCTTTGGAAATAGAAAAGATGACGGGGCCGGTTAAGGAATTAAGTTTTTTTTCGGGGTAGTGATCGATTCGGTATGAATGGAATGTAGGCTGCCCTTAGATAAACTAGAAGATCTTAAGGAGGAGGTCGCAAGGGCACAGTGGTTGCAGAAAGTGAAGCTGCGCGAGCTTCAGTCACTCCTGGGGAAACTTAATTTTGCATGCCGGATTATGCCCATGGGGAGGGTTTTTAGTAGGAGGTTAGCGAGGGCGACGGCGGGAGTAGTGGCACGGCACCATTATATTTGGTTAGGTCAGGAATTAAAGGCAGATTTAAAAGTTTGGAGATCATTTATGGATAGTTATAACGATTGTTTGCTATTTATGGGGGAAGTGGTGAATTCATTTGATTTTGAGCTGTTTTCCAATGCGGCAGGGGAAGGTGGTTGTGGCGTTTACTGTGCGGGTCAATGGTGTGCAGTTGGATGGCCGGATAGTAGGGTAGAAAATGGTTAGGTGAAGAATTTGGCCCTACTAGAACTTTTCCCTATTGTGGTGGCGGTTATGCTGTGGGGGGAGGTTTTTAGGAATAAAATGGTTTGATTCCATTGTGACAATCTGGGAGTGGTTCAGGCAGTTAACGGTTTGTCAGCCTTGTCGCCTTTAGTGGTGAGGTTGTTGCAGGGGCTGGTACTGGAGTGGTTGTCGCTCAATGCATGGGTGGTGGCGGTGCATGTACCCGGGATCGATAACTGTATTGCTGACGCTTTCTCTAGTTCACAGTGGGAACGTTTTCGGCAGCTGGCCCCGGAGGCGGAGGAGGTTGGGCTGGAGTGCCCGAGTTGTCTATGGGACATACTGGAGGGATTATAGCAAAGCTCATTTGGTCATCATTATCGCCAGGTACGTGGGAGACATATTTAAAAGTTTGGCGGTGTTGGGAAGAGTGGTGTGCTAGGTTGGGTGTAAGGGAAGAAGATTTAGAGGTGCCGTTGTTATTTGTAGAACATTGTAGAGAGAAGGGCTGGTCTATTTAAAAAATGAATAGTTGCGGGGTTGGCTTTTGGTTTTAGGTTGAGAAAAAATTTTTACTAAGTATTTTTTTGTTGTGCAGGCGTTGAAAGGTTGCGGGTGGCGGAGGATGGCAGGCAGCCGGTGTCTTTTCCCTTGCTGCTGAGATTAGGGGAACAGTTACAAAAGACGTGTAGCTGGGTATAGGAACTGCGGCTGTTTCGACTCGCTTTTTCCTTTGCATTTTTTGAGGTTGGGAGAGCTTGTATCTCCGACGGTTAGTCACATGGGAGGGTTGATTAGAGAGGATATGGATCTGTTCCAGGAATTCATCAGTCGGAGGTCAAAAACGGATGTAGAAGGAAGAGGGCACAGGGTAGTGCTATTTGCTATTTCAGGGTGTTTGATGTGTACGGTGCGTTGTATGCGGGACTATGGGATAGAGGCAAAGGGGGAAGTTTTGCCTTTATTGGTTAATGCAGATGGTCTTTCCTGTCCCTTTTCCAGTTTACAGCCATTTTTAGGAGATGTTTGGATCAGTTGGGTGTAGTGCGAGCAGGCTATTCAAGCCACTCTTTCAGGATTGGGTTTGCGATGGAGGCGGATAGGTGGGGGTTGGGGGAGGAGGTGATAAAGCGAATAGGGCATTGGGAATCCATTCATTTTAGGTCATATGTTCGTCCTGATTGAGTATGAAATTTAGTTTAGATTGTTGAATAAAAGGGATAGGGTATTTTCTGCGGTGTTGCTTCTTGGTGTTTTTTGTTTTTCTCTCATTTCAGGTTCGGAACCACCTTTGGTTTGGATCCTGGGGCATTCGTTTGTCTTCCGGCAGTGTTTCGGCCGCATGGTCAGCATCTAGCATTTGCGCAATCGGTGGCGGTGGTAAGATGGTTGGGTCATAGGGGAATGGTTTGGGGTGGAGTTTTTCCCAAAGTACACAGGTTTGTCAAGCAAGACAGGGCCCCAGATGTGTTGGTGCTGCACGTAGGGGGTAATGATTTAGGTGCATGGCCCTTTTGAGATTTAGTGAGGGATGTGAAGTTCAATTTACTTCGGTTGTGGGTGTTGTTCCCGAAGTTGGTTACGGTTTGGTCGGACATAGTTCCGCAGAAGGTATGGTGGAGTGCTCGATAAGTAGAGGGTCTGAATAGAGCTCAGGTGAAGGTTAACCAAGCAATCGGGCGCTTTATGGAGCGAAATGGGGCGGTGGTGTTTAGACATGTGGAGCTAGAAAAAGGTGTAGGGGGTTTCTGGCGGGCTAATGGGGTTCACTTGAATGCGGTGGGGTTGGATATGTGGTGTCTGGCTCTACAGGAGGGCATAGAGACCGCTTAGAGTGTGAAGGGACGCACAGACTTAAAAGGTCAAGCCTGCACGTTGGTGGCGATGGGAGGTCCTTGAAGTTGGAGATATTCTCAGGTGGTTAGGATGGGAGGGCTCCATGGTTGGGGCTGGACTCCCATGGTTGGCGGTCGGTTGTGGCAGAAGTTGGGGGGGTCATCTGTGGTGCCTCCAAGCTGGAGCTAAACGGCTGGAGGATAGATGGCGATAGATGGGAAAATCATTTATTTGGAGCTTCAAGGACCCCTTCTGTATTAAGTATTATATGTTATACATATGAGGAATTCGTAATTTGCATATGACGTTGTATATGGGGGGGGAGTTTTCAGTTATGTTAATTGTTACGGTAATAAAACATTATACGTTTGGTAATAAAATGGCTGCTGTGGCTGATTTAATCCAACCTGGTGTCTGTGTTTAATTGGGTTAGGGATTGGCAGAGTAGGGAGTCTGGGGATACATTGGTTGGGGTGGTATTTAAATAATCAGTGACGTCAACGCAAACTTACTGCTGACACCCTCTCCACTGTCGGGGGGCTCTACTTGTATAAGCGTTTAATAGAACAGGTTCTGTAGACATCTATGTGGAATCAGCTGACTAGGGTGTAAAAGGAGTGCGCTTCTTCTTGGCACTAACATTGACCTGTAAGGCTGAGTTCATATGTGAGTTATTTGGTCAGTTTTGGCCCCATGACTGTCCTAATAAGTGAAGTGTGCAGTGATTCTAAGAGCGACGCCTGTCATCTGCATGTCATATGGACTCACAGTATTATTTCACTACCACAGCAGACTCTCTGTGCGTGTTAGTGCAAGGCACAGTGTTCTACACCCCTATAAAGGTTCTCTGCAGCCCGCGAACCAGCGAATCAATTTTTTTTTTTATTCGCTCATCTCTAGTATCAACTATGTAATTATGTAACCTGAAGAAGAGATCAGATTGACATTGAAACGTGCTGTACAGTGGCACCTGAAGAAGAGACCTTGAAACTTATTTTACAAATAATAGATAATTGATGTTATCATCCTTTTCACTGTTGTATCCTGACTGATGGTGGTGGAGCCTGAACCACCATGACCATCTTTTTTATATGGTGCTACGGATGATGAATTCATTATGTCTTCTTTCCATTTAGGCTACTTTCACACCTGCATTCGGTGCGGATCCGTCTTGTATCTGCACAGACGGATCCGCACCAATAATGCAAACGTTTGTATCCTTTCAGAACAAATCTGTTTGCATTATTCTTTCAAAAAAAAGTCTAAGTCAAAACGGATCCGTCCTGACTTACATTGAAAGTCAATGGGGGACGGATCCATTTTCAATTGCACCATATTGTATCAGTGAAAACGAATCCATCCCCATTGACTTACATTGTAAGTCAGGATGGATCCGTTTGGCTCTTCATCGTCAGGCGGACACGTTTTGGTATCCGCCTCCAGAGCGGAATGGAGGCGGAACGGAGCCAAACTGATGCATTCTGAACTGATTCTTATCCTTTCAGAATGCATTGGGGCTGAACTGATCCGTTTTGGGCCGCTTGTGAGAGCGCTGAAACGGATCTCACAAGCGGACCCAGAAACGCCAGTGTGAAATTAGCCTTAGAGAAGATCTTTCTGACTCATCAGAGCGCAGAGATTTATCAATAGTGTTGAGCGAACTTCTGTTTTAAGTTTGGCGTCTAAAGTTCGGCTTCCGGTTAGCGGAGAATCCCGATATGGATTCCGAATTCCGTTGTGGTCCGTGGTAGCGGAATCAATAATCGGCCATTATTGATTCCGCTACCACGGACCACAACGGAATTCGGAATCCATATCGGGATTCTCCGCTAACCGGAAGCCGAACTTTAGACGCCGAACTTAAAACAGAAGTTTGCTCAACACTATTTATAAACTTTCTTATGAAAGAACCATAACGAGGACATAGTAGAAACCTAATTGACTTTAGCAGTTCTTCCAGATAGTAATGTGCTGTGTACAAGAAACGGAAATGAATCCATTTAGTTTTTTTTTTTATTATTCCATTTGAGCGCCTTTTAAGGACCGTCATTTTCTGGTAATTGAAGTCTGAACACTAATCTGTTGACTCATGGCTGTAATCATGGACAAAACCTCAAATATGAAAGCTCTTGGTTTTCATACTCAGACATTTCATCCTAAGCAATTAAAAAACAACTTTACTGTTTTCTGAACATTTAGTTCATGAAGCAGTGAGCTAAGGATGAACAGATTAGTAGATCCCTCACATGTAGGTTAATGGTTTACCACCTGGCATTGTAAGATGAATAGTTGTCGCTAGGGATGAGCGAATCGACTTCAGATGAAACATCCGAAGTCGATTCGCATAAAACTTTGTTTCAATACTGTACGGAGCGAGCGCTCCATACAGTATTAGAACGTATTGGTTCCGATGTGCCGAGGTTATTACTTCGCGAAGTCTCACGAGACTTTGCATAATAACTTCAGAAATTGATTTATACTGTAAAAAAAACATTTGCCGAACTCGAGTTCGGTTCCAAGGTATCACTTGGAACCGGACCCGAGTTCGGGAAATGTTTTTTTACAGTATAAATCAGTTTCTGAAGTTATTATGCAAAGTTTTGCGAGACTTTGCAAAGTAATAACTTCGGCTCATCGGAGCCAATACGTTCTAATACTGTATGGAGAGCTCGCTCCGTATAGTATTGAAACAAAGTTTTATCCCTAGTTGTCCATGATCTCTGAGGACAAATAGGCAGGAAGTGTTCGACTCCCCTGCAGCGCCACCACAGGTAAAATTAAGCATTATATAGCTGCCATTCAAATCAAATGGATATGTTGTGCCCTCCAATTGTATTTATTGGAAGCCATTTGGCACCAGGAGAGGAATAGAGAGGGCTCAGCATGCATGTTGGTACCTGCATTCCTGGATTTAATAGAGGCCGTTATGGCACCAAAAATGGTAAATAGCAGAGTGGACCCAGCATGCACATGGAACCTGCATGCCCTGAATTTTATGGTGGCCATTATGGCACATAACAGGTAGTATTTAGTATTAGGTTCCAATCTGATAGAGATCACCTTGACATTTGGTAGACGGGCCCAAATTTACAAAATACACGTAGCATTAGCACCAGAATGTCTTCTATAATTATGGCAATATTGAACTTTATTTGTGTTTGCAGAGTGCTGCTGCATTGTCCTTTTTCCCCCTGTATGTTTCTAGCCATGGCAGCGTGTAGTTGTTGAGGTTGCCCTCCAATTGTAAATATATCTCCTGAAAAACTTTGTGCTGCTGGGATTGTTCTCCATCCACACTGTTACAACCCTAAACTTGTAACTTTCTATAAGATCTGTAAACTGCTCCCATGAAATATTCTGTGCTGTGGGTAAAGCGGCTCCTCTCTACGTATATCTAAGTCTGTGACCTCCCACAAGATCAACACTCTCTTCTTCCAAAATACTCTGGGCTCCTTGGTTCCTTGCTCCTTTTGCTGCTCATCTGACATACTTTGTGCTGCTGTTAGGGGACCCAGCTCCCGTCACTGTGCAGCTCTCTGTTTGCAACCAGCACACTTGTCACCTAAAACACAGTACTTTTGTGGCCAGGCCTTACTTGGGTGCTTTGTCACTGCCTGGTCCTGTAAATCAAAGCAGCTGGGGAGGGACTGGCCATAGTAAGTGGTGGAACTTGGGTGCAAAAAAGAGCAATGGTGATGTCCTCATTGTACAATTGGCCTGATTTGCATATTTAGAAAAAGTACCAGAACTCAGGAACAGAGCCTCGAATCAACAAAAGAAAAAGTTTAATCAGGTGATCCCCAGATTCCCTTTAAATCTTAATGCTGTAAGATTTTCCCCTGGTGGTCGCCTCAAACTTTCCAATCAGTGCTTTCTCATAATAAGATTTTTTTTATCTGTTGCCATGCTTGTGTCCTGACATAATGCTTCTCCGGAAAGGAGACATACAAGCTAGTCTCCTTTCTAAAAAGAAAGGAAAAATTAGTGTCTCCTACCAGGAACCACTTGGTTAACTATAAAAATGAATGAATTAATAAATAAGTAAAGTGCTTAGCGCAAAAAATACACATTATAACACCAAAATTCATAGGGAATACATGATACTAAATAACTTAATACTGACCAGTGTAGGGTTGTTTCGGGTATCAAATTTTTGATACCCAATCGATACGTTTGCCTGGTATCGATCTCGATATCGGGATTTGCCTTTTTTCGATACTAGGTTTCTCTATTGTGCAGTCTAGAATCAGAGAACATGGAGCGTGCTGCTCTCAGCGCACTCTGTGTTCTCCTCAGCAGCACAGGGGAGAAGGAAGCACTCTCTCCCTCCCCCCTGTGCCGCTGCTGCCGCTGCCACCAATGAGGAGAGTGGGCAGGCGCACTGCGCCACCAATGAAAGTAAACGTTTAATACAAATCCAGAAGGCGGGAGCTGGCGGGGAGCTGCAATCATGTATTAAATATTAATTATCATTGGTGGTGCAGTGTGCCCTCCCCCCCCAGCATCAAAATCATTAATGGCGCAGTGCGCCCCCTCCCCTCAACCCCCCAGTAATAAAATCATTGATGACGCTGTGTGCCCCTACACCACCCAGTATTAAAATTATTGGTGGCAATGGCCACAGGGTTCCCTCCCCTCCTCCTCATTGGTGGTGCAGTGGCAGCTTCTGATTGGAGCCCCAGCAGTGTAATCCTGGTTCTCTGATCAGTTACCATGGCAGCCAGGATGCTACTGAAGCCCTGGCTGCCATGGTAATCTCCCTGCTGCTGTGTGTACTATGCACAGGGCAGCAGAGACAGTGTGAGGTCCTATTCACCCTAATAGAGCTCTGTTAGGGTGAATAGGACAAGGGATTAAATGATCCCAGGTTCTAGCCCCTAAGGGGGGGGGGGAATAGTTATTAAATAAAGAGTAAAAAAAAAAAAGTAAAAAAAAACACCAAAATATTAAGTATAAATCACCCCCTTTCCCAATTTTACATATAAAATATATAAACAATAAATAAACATATTACACATATTACATATTGCCACGTCTGAAAAGTCCAAACTATTAAAATATTAAAAAAAATCCTATGTGGTGAACGCCATAACAGAAAAAATATAAATAAAAACCGCACGATTCGCCATTTTTTTGGTCAACTTGTCCCCCCAAAAATAGGATTGGACTGTTCTATTAAGGGCCGGACGTTCCATAAATGCGGAATGCACGCAGCTTTTTTTTTTTTTTTTTTACGTGGTTATCGAATAGTCTCGAGTATCGCAATACTTTTTTATGGTATCAAAACCAAATCAAAATGTTGGTATCGAAACAACCCTAGACCAGTGTAGCCCAGACCCTGATGTGCGTTTCACATCTTGCTTCCTCAGGGGATAATTGACAGTGAGCCTTTATATACCCTACTAAATACCATTAAAATTTAAAACACTTGAGGAAATAAACTTACTCAGTTATCAGCAGAAATCTCATGTACTTCATTGTATGGCAATGGTGTGCATTCCAAGATGGAACGAATGACATCACATCCTCTCCATTACTCCATTCAGTTACTACATCCTTAGGCCTCTTGCACACGACCGTATGGCTTTTTTAGTATTTTGCGCTCCGCAAAAAAATTGATCCGCCAAAAATACGGATGACGTCCGTGTGCATTACGTTTTTTGCGGAACGGAACAGCTGGCCCCTGATAGAACAGTACTAACCTTGTCCGTTATGCGGACAATAATTGGACATGTTCTATCTTTGAACGGAACGGAACGGAAAAACGGAAATTACGGAACCGGAAGGCATGCAGAGGCATGCGGAGTACCTTCTATTTTTTTTTGTGGATCCATTGAAATGAATGGTTTCGTATACGGTCCGTAGATGGAACACAAAAAACGGAATGTGCAAGAGGCCTTATTCATTATTTCCATAGGCTCCATTCACACGTCCGCAAATTGAGTCCGCATCGGTTCTGCAATTTTGCGTAACGGGTGTGGACCCATTCATTTCCAATATGCTGTCCGCATCCGCATTTCCGGATCCACACTTCCGCATCTGTACTCCATTTTCTGATGTGTTTCTCACAAAACCCAAGGGGAGATAAAATCAAAGAAACATGAGGAAAAATCAAAAGGATATTCCAAACATAAAAACAGTGTAGTATTGGGATGGGATGGAGGACTGATCTGCGCTATTTCTTTACTTAAGGGAAATTATGGGTAAATTGTTTACATGCCCTCTGTAGTTCTATTTATTTGGATATGTATGCCACTGCTACAGATTTTTTTTAATGATATTTGTAATGGTTTAATAAAGTTTACATTTATATTAATTGTGTACTGTTTATACAGTATATCATTAATTTGTGTGGTACCCTTTAACAGAGCAGAGCAAAGAAATTTTGCTTGGCTGCCTGGGAGGACTTGGTTGGGGTATAGTTCTGTAACACCCCAGAGTTGTATTACCACACGCCTCTACCCCGCTACTATCTTCTAAGAGCATTTATATTGTCATGTGATGTAATTTATATTATGTCTTCACAAATGTTCATGTAAAACCATGTTAAATTCCATAGTTCTTGTCATTTTCCAGGTTTACCAGCAGGTAGCAGCAACGCATTGGCCAGGTACTAGTCTCAGTTTAGTGTATCTAGGCTGGAATGGATTATTCTAGCTTAGCTTCCCCTCTGTGGAGGTGTGGACTGTTCCCACGTAGAGATGTTGCGAACATAAAATTTTCCGCAAATGTTCGCGAACGGGCGATCCGGGCAAACCGCCATAGACTTCAATAGGCAGGCGAATTTTAAAACCCACAGGGACTCTTTCTGGCCACAATAGTGATGGAAAAGTTGTTTCAAGGGGACTAACACCTGGACTGTGGCATGCCCGAGGAGGATCCATGGCAAAACTCCCATGGAAAATTACATAGTTGACGCAGAGTCGGGTTTTAATCCATAAAGGGCATAAATCACCTAACATTCCTAAATTGTTTGGAATAACGTGCTGTGGCAAAACCAACCTCGCCACTGGGTTTCGGAGGGGCCTGGCTTCCAGCCTCTTGCCTCAGGATTATGGCCCATACTAACTTTAAAGGAGAAGACAGACCGGCCGCACAGCTTAAATCTGTCTTTGGAATTGTATTTTATGTTATGTGAGGGTACCCAGATAGCTAATTTTATTGTATTTGTGTATTCTGAGTGCCATTCACCTAATAATATGCACTCAGACTTGAGCTATCTGGGGATATGTTAAATGTCTGTGTTTACTGTAAGGGTTGTGACATTGCATGTTTAAATGGTGAATTCTGTCCTGTTGTCCCCACATGTGTATTGGCGATTTCCCTTTGTCTTGAGAGATAATTGAATTACTCCTCGGGTGTCTCCAGGGCAGAGAGGAGGAAACCATGATGCATTGTGGGGATGTATTGTGTCTGTGTATCCTGAATTGTTGCATATCTGTCCTGTGTCTTCCTTCTGGTCCCCTAGGGGCGTGTCCACCATATGGGGACCTGCATAAATACGGGCGGGTAGCCCTCAATAAAGAGTGCCTGTTTTATCCTTCATCATGTTGAGGCTGGTGTTTGGGTAACTGATCAACACTGGGGGATTGCTATACGCTGAAGATTTGCTATACTCCCCTGGCTTTACTACTAGCTCTTGTAAGAGCTGTTCCTTCTCTCTGGTTTTAGGATAGGTTCACCCACTGGAGCCTCGAGCCTTGTCGTAGGTCCAGGGTGGGTAGGAGACGGTGAGACCTCAACCAAGCTTCGGCGGTTCGTGGGGTCTGCAGTGCATACGGTGTCAAGTGGAGTGCTTTGAGTCCTCGGAAAGCACTAGGAGCACCTATCAACGGAGGTACCCGGTCGGGGTGCCAGGAGATCCGTTACACGTGCTTTAAAACATCAGGTATGATGTTGTATCGATCAGGTAGTGTAAGGGTTACGCCCGCTTCACAGTGACAGACCAAACTCCCCGTTTAACGCACCGCAAACAAACGCAAACAGTTCATTAGCACAACCGCAAACTCCCCATTTGCACAAGGTTGGATACCAAGCTAGCCATGTCCCGTTCCTTGTCCTCACTGACGTCATTGAAGGTCTCTTCCGCCACCCACTTGACAACAAGCCCCCTGAGACGCCTGCTGTGGTTGGTCTTCCGCCTCATCAAAGCCACCTTCCTCCTCTGACTCCTCTTCTTCAGACTCCTCTCTCTGCGTTGCCGCAGGTCCAGCAATCGACGAAGACAAGGTTGCTTCTGGTGGTGATGGTGACCACAACTCTTCCTCTTCATGCTCATCTACGGCCTGATCCAGCACTCTTCGCGGGGCACACTCCAGAAAAAACGCATATGGGATGAGGTCGATGATGTTGCCTTAGGTTTGACTGACCAGGTTTGTCACCTCCGCAGAAGGACGCATGAGCCTACAGCTATTGTGCATGAGCGTTCAGTAACGCAGGAAAAAAAAATACCCAGCTCCGCAGAGGCTGTCCTCTTTTTTTTTTAATGAAAAAAATCTGTTCTTACCAGTTTAATCTCTGTTTTGTCCCCTATCAGGGGCCGGTGTATGGAATAGATTTTAGGAACCGGGAGATGGAAAAAGATGGTTGGTCGGTCCTCTTACTTCCAATTTGGGGCACTGCGCGTGCGCCGTGCAAAGTACTGTGCCACCCTATATGAGTGGTGTGCTAAGTAGTACTATTCTTATCAGTTTAATCCCTGTTACGTCCCCTATCAGGAGACGTGTATCGAATAGATTTTAGACAACCGCAAAGAGTTGACAATAGTTGACACACTCATGACATTTTATTCCTCTATGCGTCAATCTTGGTGTAGTGATGACTGTGCTCGTGCGCACGTTTGGGAGATTGCAGGCGATGGCGGTATTTCAAAGCCTATGTTCGTGCTGAGGTAGTTCAGTGACAGTTAAGTGACCTAGAAAACAATGATTCTGCAGTGTGGGCCCATTGTTGGCCTAGGAGGCTTTAATGATCACCTTAGATGATCACAAAGAAAATTAATGTTTTTTCTATGTAAAAATTATCCAGCCGATCGCTTTTGGTCTGTTCACAATGAAGCAACGACCTTATCATCTGGGGTGTGCCAACATTGCCATTGCCAACACACTCATAAAGGTGATCGCTTCATTGTGATACGCAAGCCCCTTCACCACAACAAGGTAACGATCACGAAGGGGAATTGACACATGTATGTGCCTTTTTTGTTTGTTTTGTTATTGCAGCCACAGTGCAGCACCAGAGGCCAGAAAAATTAGGCATGTACACATGCCTGAAAAATTAGGTATTGTTGCAGCCTCTGCTGTAGCAGCGGCCAGAAAAATTGATGTTTTCCAGGCAGAAAGTGCACTAAAACATTGCGGCTTAAACCCTAGTTGGTGGAGGAGAAGTCACGCAAGTCATCCAGCATGAAGAGATTAAATACAGCAGCGTGTAGACCATTTTTAGCCCAAGGCATCTCATCAGGCCTTTCTTAGTTAAATGCATCGCCCACTGTCAGTCCCTTCGGGATCCATGCCTCATTCATCTTAATAAAGGTGAGGTAATCTAGACTTTTTTGACCAAGGCGACTTCTCTTCTCAGTGCCAATACCTCCTGCTGCGCTGAAGGTCCTTTCTGACAGGACACTTGAAGCGGGGCAGGCCAGAAGTTCTATCGCAAATTGGGATAGCTCAGGCCACAGGTCAAGCCTGCACACCCAGTAGTCAAGGGGTTCATCGCTCCTCAGAGTGTCGATATCTGCAGTTAAGGCGAGGTAGTCTGCTACCTGTCGGTCGAGTCGTTCTCTGAGGGTGGACCCCGAAGGGCTGTGCCGATGTGTAGGACTTAAAAAGCTCTGCATGTCCTCCATCAACAACATGTCTGTAAAGCGTCCTGTCCTTGCCGGCGTGGTCGTGGTAGGAGGAGGATAACTTTTACCTCTTCCCCTGTTAGATTCCCGTTGTGCTGTGACATCACCCTTATACGCTATGTAAAGCATACTTTTTAACTTGTTTTGGAACTGCTGCATCCTTTGCGACTTCCGGTAATTCGGTAACATTTCAGCCACTTTCTGCTTATACCGGGGGTCTAGTAGCGTGGCCACCCAGTACAGGTCGTTCTCCTTTAGCCTTTTTATACGAGGGTCCCTCAACAGGCATGACAGCATGAAAGACCCCATTTGCACAAGGTTGGATGCCGAGCTACTTATGTCCCGTTCCTCATCCTCACTGATCTCATTGAAGGTCTGTTCTTCTCCCCAGCCATGTACAACACTACGGGTACCAGATAAGTGACAACGAGCACCCTCTGACTACTCTTCCTCAGACTCCTCTTCCAGCGTTGCCGCAGGTCCAGCAAGCGATGATGATAAGGCTGTTTCTGGTGGTGATGGTGACCACAACTCTTCCTCTTCACGCTCATCTACGGCCTGATCCAGCACTCTTCGCAGGGCACGCTCCAGGAAGAAAACAAATGGGATGATGTCGCTGATGGTGCCTTCGGTGCGACTGACTAGGTTAGTCACCTCCTCAAAAGGACGCATGAGCCTACAGGCATGCCGCATGAGCCTACAGGCATGCCGCATGAGCGTCCAGTAACGTGGCAAAAAAATACCCAGCTCTGCTCGTTGACGGCTTTTTCTTGTTGGAGCAGGCAGTCGAACATTAGGAGTGTTGAATTCGAACGTGTCGGGCTGTCGCAAATCAAGCGCCTCACTGGCATGTTGTTTCGCCGCTGAATATCAGAAAAGTGCACCATGGCCGTGTAGGAACGCCTGAAATGGCCACACACCTTCCTGGCCTGCTTGAGGATGTCCTGTAAGCCTGGGTACTTATGCACAAAGCGTTGTACGATCAGATTCAACACATGTGTCATCCCCCTCACTCACTGAAGCCATTTGGCACCAGGAGTGAGATAGTTTGTGGACTCTCACTGCAGTCTTTGGTGGCCATTTGGCGCCAGGGGTGTTGTGGGGTGGGCCTGCATGCATGTTGGTACCTGCACTCATTGTATACAGAGGAGGCCATTTTGCACCCCAAATTACAGTTATTGAGGCAGACCCAGCATGCATGTGGAACCTACACTCCCTGAAGTGTATGGTAGCCGTCATGGCACTTAACAGGTAGAACTTAGTGTTAGGAACCCGTCTAAAAGAGATCGCCTTGACGTGCGGCAGACGGGCTCAAATAATTTTGTACAAAACGATTTGCCAAGTATCTCTCACTTATAGTGTAGCACTTGTAATTATTATGCAATTTTGTACTCTATATTGCAGTGAGTTGTCGCATTGCATGTTTTTGTCTTTTAATGCACGGCACATGTGTCAACTTGCCCAAATTCAATGCCGCCAACAAATTGCTTCCGTTGTCACACACCACTTTGCCGATCTCCAGTTGGTCAGCCACTGATCCACCTGTGCGTTCAGGGCGGACAGGAGTGCTGGTCCAGTGTGACTCTCTGCTTTCAGGCAAGTCAACCCAAGACGGCGTGACACTGTCGTATCCGGGATGTGGAATAGCCCCTGGGGAGCTGGGGGGGTGCAGTTGATGTGGAGCAAGACGCAGCAGCAGAAGAGGACTCAGCCAAGAAAGTTAGCGAAGAGGATGGAGTAGGAGGAGTACAGGAGGTGGCAGCAGGCCTGCCTGCAAGTCGTGGCGGTGTCACCAACTCCTCTGCTGAGCCACGCATTCCACGCTTGGCAGCCGTCAGCAGGTTTACCCAATGCGCAGTGTACATGATATACTTGCCCTGACCGTACTTTGCAGACCAGGTGTCAGTGGTCAGATGGACCCTTGCCCCAACACTGTGTGCCAGACATGCCATGACTTCCTTTTCCACAATAGAGTACAGGTTGGGGATCGCCTTTTGTGAAAAAAAAATTCGGCCGGGTACCTTTCACTGCGGTGTCCCAATAGCTACAGATTTTTTGAAGGCCTCAGACTCCACCAGCTTGTATGGTAAAAGCTGGCGGGCTAAGAGTTCCGACAAGCAAGCTGTCAGACGCCGGGCAAGGGGGTGACTCTGTGACATTGGCTTCTTACGCTCAAACATTTCCTTGACAGACACCTGACTGTGGGCAGATGAGCAGGAACTGCTGAAGGTGAGAGGCAGAGTGGTGGGTGGTTGAGAGGGGGCAAGGAGGACAGCAGTGGTTCACGTGGCTGAAGATGCTGGACCAGGAGGAGGATGGTGGCTTTCAGTTTGTGTGCTGCTTGTACTCATGTGTTGATCCCATAGGCGTTTGTGATGTGAGATCATGTGCCTTTGCAAAGCAGTTGTACCTAGGTGGGTGTTGGACTTTCCACGACTCAGTTTCTTTTGGCACAGGTTGAAAATGGCATCGCTGTTGTCAGAGGCAGACACACAAAAAAAATGCCACACTGCTGAGCTTTGCAATTATGGCATTCTGGTGGTGGCAACAGCATGCGTTGATTGGCGTGCAGTCTGGCTGACCCCGGGTGCCGATACATGCTGTCTGACTGTGCCACTAGCTCCGTGCGATGACCTCCCCCTGCTTCCAACTCGTCTCCTCCTCCTCTCTGTCTCCCCTTCTGAACTTTTCCCCTGTTCTTCTTCTCTTCGAGCGGGCACCCACGTGACATCCACGGACACATCATCATCATCAACCGCTTCACTTGTATCTGACAACTCAGCAAAGGAAGCAGCAGCGGGTACAACATCATCATCGTCATCACACCGTACATCCATGTGTGTAATGCTGCCTGACTGAGACATATCCCTGTTATCTACATCCTCTGGCAATAATGGTTGCACATCACTCATTTCTTCCAACTGATGTGTAAATAACTCCTCTGACAGATCAAGTGAAGCGGCTGTGGTGCTAGTGTTGGTGGTGGCGGCAGGCGGGCGAGTGGTAACTTGAGAGGTGCCCGAAGCTAAGCTGGAGGAGGATGGTGCGTCAAGTTCCGAGCAGAAGCTGTAGAAGATTGGGTGTCCTGTATTAGCCAGTCAACTATGTCCTCAGAACTTTTCGAGTTCAGGGTATGTGGCCTCTGAACACTGGGCATTATTCTAGAACCAAAGGAAATCACAGCACCACGACCACGACGGCCCCTGCGGGGTAGCCTGCCTCTGCCTGTCATTTTTTTTTAGATTAGTGGTACTATGCGTGCAAGGTACTGTGCCACCCGATATGAGTGGTGGGCAGTGGGCACAGTACAGTCTGTGGGCCTGACACACACTGGCAGGCAACTGCAATTATATTAAAGAGAAAAAATTTAATGACTTTTTTATCTGCAAGGTACTGTGCCTCCCGATATGAGTGGTGGGCACTGGCAGTGGGCACAGTACAGTCAGTGGGCCTGACACACACTGGCAGGCAACTGCAGTTATATTACAAAGAAAAAATAAAATTACTTTTTTATCTGCAAGGTACTGTGCCACCCGATATGAGTGGTGGGCAGTGGGCACAGTACAGTCTGTGGGCCTGTGGCCTTTCACACACGGGCAGGCAACTGCAATATATATATATATATATATATATATATATAAATAAAATAAAAAGCAGACTGATGTACCAGCCCTAAAAAGGGCTTTTTGGGGTGCTGTCAGGAAGCTGTACTTACAGCAGATCAGATGAGTCTTTGAGGACTGGAGTGGACACAGAACACTGCCCTAGCTATCGATTTCCCTATTAATTCAGCAGCAGCAGCACTCTCCCTGCTCTCACTAACACTGCAGCTTCAGAATGAATCTAAGATGGATGCTGTCCTTGCTTTTTGATAGGAGGTGGGAGGGTCTGGGAGGGAGGGTATGCTGCTGATTGGCTGGAATGTGTCTGCTGACTGTGAGGTACAGGGTCAAAGTTTGCTCAATGATGACGTATAGGGGGCGGACCGAACATCGCATATGTTCGCCCGATGCGGCGAATGCGAACAAGCAATGTTTGCCGGGAACTGTTCGCCGGCGAATAGTTCGGGACATCTCTATTCCCACGTCCTGCAGCATGGGTGGAGAAGGAAGTTAGAGTTAGTGTAGGATGTGTGTGAGGAGATCCCCTGCATAGGGAAGAAAGCAAGGATCTTGTCTAGGCTGAGACCTGATCACATTCCCAGACTGAGCACCATCAGCCATAGCTGGAAGAAGAAAGCAGAAACTACAACCTCCAGAGTTCCAGGAAGAAAGCATCCCCTGAGAAATTATCTGTGAGTCAAACCAAAGACCGCCCAGTAACGCCGCCTCTTGACACCTTCAGAAGCTCATTTGCATACGTTTTAAAAGTGTTTTTTTCATGATCTGGACGAGGGACACATAAAACAAAGGTAACATTGTAATGAGGGTCAAAAAGTCTATAACCTGATCTGAGCGGTCTAAAACGCTCAGATTAGGTGAAAGACTCCCTTTAACCGGATCTACCTGTCTCAGGCCCGACACAACCTGTATGTGGTCAACCAGGTTGAATACACTCCAATGCGGTCAATTCAAGGCCCCTTTGCCGCACGAGTGACCCTCCTGGCCAAGCCACTGTCCCCTGCTTTTACCCCAGGGACCTGGCAGGAAGACCCTGGCTCTGCAGGGAGGGTCAAATGTTTGCAAGAGACCCCAGATGGCAAGTTGCAGTTCAGGGAACAAGCACAAACTGAGCCAGAGCCCCTCATCCCTGACCTGGCAGCACCCCCAACACTACGGATGGGCCTGATTAATAACTGTGTATTAACTTTTAATCCCCGGGTGTAACCATACATCCTGCCATAGAAGCTACCACAGGCACCCCCAGTTTGCCTCCCAGATCCTCTACAGCCGGAGGTATTGTCCACCTCTACACCGGCTAGGAAATCCGATTTGCAGCAGGTCTCTGAAGCGTTTACCAGACTGCCAGTATTCAGGGAAACATGGGAAGGGGGAAAACACCTTTAATCACCTCTGGCCCCTTTACCCAACCTTGACCCATAACAAACAACACAGACAACTGTATTATTTTATTGCTGGATGGTGATCGGCCACAGCTTCTTTATTAAAGCGGCAAACCTTAATAAACCATAATATCAGAGCAGTATGCCAAACGCTGGACTCCCAGCGGGCAAGTTAAACCGTAATCATCAGAGCGGTATGCCCACCGCTGGACTCCCAGCAGGAAAGTTAAACCGTAATCATCAGAGCAGTATGCCCACAGCTGGACTCCCAGCGGGCAAGCATGCCATCTGCTCCCACCATATCTCCGCTGTACTCAAATGCCGCCAGCTGTGACTTCATAAACTCAAACAGAATTTGCAGCTCTCCAAAGCCAAAATCATCGGAGCGATATCCAAACTGCTGGACTCCCAGCGGGGCATCTGAAGAAATAGAAAAACAACACAGAATAACCAAGTATCCATAACTGATCATAACCGCGCACCTCGACCCGCCTCTCAATGATAACCGCAAAAAGGAGGGAGGGCCAGTTTCTGCTTCCACTTGCAAGAGGAAGTGCTGGAACAGGGGGAGGGGTATATGTACCTTCAGGATTCCAGCACCGCCCCCATCCTGTCCAAGGAGGTTCCACCAGAGAATTAACCCCATAACGGCCGTCCTGATCTACCACCTACTTAAACCTTACATGACGGGGCCAGCTCCCAGAATGACCTAAAGGGGGAATGGGGGGGGGGGAGGACATCAGTCCCTAAGCACCCTCCCTATACAGTCGGGCGCTTGCCAGGCTGACTGCTCAGCCAAATCCCAAGAACACCACAAGAGGGCACCACTACAACTGCTAAGATGAGCTACTAAAGGCAGGAGTGCCCCCTAATGAGCTTTAGCAGCTCCAGCAGTGAGGATGACCTGCAAGTCCTTCTCTAAATGTCTCTTAATTCCTAATAAAGACTACTGGGAGCCACAACATGGACTGCACCTGATGGGTGAAGAGCTGTTGGCCATTTGTTCCATGTGTGTTGCCCTCGTTTGTTCTTAATTAGGACGGACATGGTTTGTTAGGACTCCTCCCATCTTCAATAACCTTTTATGCCCCAGTTCACATTGTTTTATCCCCTTTCTCAGGTTACTTGAGAGCCTCATGGGACTATGGTTCTCATCATGCTACTATTTGATATGTGTTTTTATATAACATTTTATAACGTTCCTCGTATTACAAATACACCTTCTATTGGATTACAATTGACTCTATTGTTCCCTGTGGATTACAAGTGACTTCATTGTTTCCAGAGGATCCCGGGAAACTTATGGACTTTTCTTCAGGTCCACATCCAGCACTTCAAGAAAAATGGACTCAAGTCATATTTGAGCATATTATTGAATATTGATTGCACTCATAAATGCCTAATATTTGCACTGTTTTTTCCCAACAAGTTTACAGGTTATGCAACGTTATAAGCTTGCACCCAATGAAAAGACTCAAACGTGTACCTGAGCTCTTTGTGACTTATACTGTTCTAATCTTGCACATTTGCTTAAATGTTTACAGGGTGAGCAACGTTCAAGTATCATATGCCCATTGTATGGACTCTTTTACAGATGCCACAATGTTAATATATGCACTTTTTGTAATATTGCACTTAACTTTTTCCTTTAGCCAGATCAGTAGCACCTTACTTCTGTGTGCCTTGCTTTACAGATCTTGTCTCTCTCCCCTTTAAATGGACTGCCTATCTGGACGCTCAATACTTATGGCCTACACCCGGTGTTATATGCCCATAGGTACCCAGGGTAGGACCAAGTGGTAAGTCCCGGCAGGTCCAGTAACTACACGGGTAACCCCACTGCTTCGGGAATGGTTAACAGAGTTTTTGACTCCTCCTTCACGTTTGTTATTTGTTCAAGATTGCTCCCATCCTGAGGTGTCTTCCAGGAATTCCATGGGATTACTATACCCTCCTCCTGTGACTGCCAGAAGCGTTTGGAGAAGCTGATACCTCGCCCTTCTGTGCCTTTGCCTAAGGTATGGCTCCTCAAACCTTAGAGACATTTTTAGCTACCCATAGTCACCATAGTGATCGTGCTATAAGCCTTATGTTTTGACTTTGGTGCAGGTAAGGGAATACAGGATAAAGCCACCCTTCCATTTGCAGGCATTTCATTACATAATTGTGGGATTACAGAGTAAAGACCCCCCCATGCTTTCTTAGGTGTTCATGGCCAGAACACTTCAAAGTCAGTTAGTAATGATTGCTTAGTGCAGACCTTTGTTTCACTGGGTATACCAAGAGGAAAACTGTTAATTAGGACACCCTACTCATGTGGGCAGGAGGACCTTGAGGTAGCCGTTATGTGTTTGTCTTTGTATGTCTTTATATGTATTTCATGCAGCACTTTGTATTTATTTGGGTACCCCAGATCTTGTTTCCTCTTATCCTAAGCATAAGCCGAGGGCAGCTTAACTCAAAGTAAGGGGGAGAGTAACACCCCAGAGTTGTGTTACTACACGCCTTTACCCCGCTACTATCTTCTAAGAGCCTTTATATTGTCATCTGATGTAATTTATATTATGCCTTCATAAATGTGCATGTAAAACCATGTTAAATTCCATAGTTCTTGTAATTTTCCAGGTTTACCAGCAGGTGGCAGCAACACATTGGCCAGGTACTAGTCTCAGTTTAGTGTATCTAAATATAATCTAAAATAATTATAATACAAAGCAAAATATATTCTACAAAGCTGTCTCACGGAAAACCGTGAGTCAGCAAGGCATCAAGAGACCATAAAATGAATGATCAGGGTATCTTGTAAATCCAAGGTTGAATCACGTTCATGTTAGTTTGAGTTTCTCTGTACCAGGTAACCTAGTAACATAGTTTATAAGGCTGAAAAAAGACTGTTGATCCAGTTCAGCTTGTTATCCTGCAAAGATATACCCATAATTTCACCCAGACAGACCTCTGATGTCTCTCCCTTGCCCTGCGCTGGATCGCGCAGGGCAAGGGCTCTTTTATTTACAATAACACACTGCCAGGCGGAAGCTTCCACCCAGCAGTGTGTTCGGTGACGTCACCGGCTCTGATGGTCGGGCTTTAGCGCTGCCCTAGCCTGGCAGCCCATAGGAGAGCCCGGTTCGACAACGGAACTCCAGAAAATGCCTTTTTCCTGCACGATTTAGCACACGGCAAAGGAGAACGTCAGAGCATGAACTGCTCCAATGCTCAAGTCACGGGGGTGAAAATGGGAATATGTCCGGGTTTAGCTCTGAACCCGGACAACCCTTTTAAGTATGTATGATGGCAAAGCAGACAAGTAACGAGTTTCGGATAAATGGTGTCATCCTTCTTCTGACATTTTAATATACTTAATATCATTTAGAACGTCACTTCCTATGTACACAGGGTGCAATAAAGAAAATTAATTTGCTGCAAATGCTATTAATCCTTTAGGTATCACCAATGTTGTGTATAGCACCACCACTATACATAAATAACAGATGATTGTACAATACACAAAATAACTCACAATATCACATCTATACAAAATAAAATAGATAAGGTATGTAATAGAAATGTGCAAACTTTTTGAGATTCAGTTCTATTCAGGTTTGACTTTTTTTTTATAGTTTGGTTCCGACCCAAAACAATTCTACCCGGACCAAAGTGGCTTCTGTGCCCTGGAAATTGGTACATAACACCCTGTGGTCTTCTAGGACTTTTTTTTGCCAATTTTTTATGAATTTTTGCATTTTCTCTCCCTCTTACTAAGCTCTTGAATGCAATGACAGCAATAATAAATTATGTCAGAGTGACACTGACTTGCATAACTATGGTTAAACGCATGGTTGATAACATTAATGAACAATGTGTTTAAAACCACACCGTGCCATGGCATGTGTAATGCTTTTTCAAATCCCACAGCTTTAAAAATTGTCCCTTATAGGGGTAGATGGTGTTTAAACACAAACACTGTTATGGGATACAAACAGTGGCTTGTTGGGGAACCAAGCCACCAAAGATGATGCCTTAACTAGATCAGAATAATAAATCAAGCTTGTATTCTACTGCCAGGGACAGTGAATGGAAAGGCTAGAATTACAAAAAAGATGACAAATTGTGTGTGTAGAATAGAGACAAGCAGGGAAGCTGTCAGCCAGGGAGGAAGGAGTGAGGAGCTGTGGCTGGCTTTACCTTCTAGCTGAACTTCAGCTGCTGCAAACCTCAAAAGCAGCTATGGTACCTGCAATGAATTCCTTAATGGGAACCTGTCACCGGGATTTTGTGTATAGAGCTGAGGACATGGGTTGCTAGATGGCCGCTAGCACATTCACAATATCCAGTCCCTATAGCTCCGTGTGCTTTTATTGTGTAAAAAAAAAGATTTGATACATATGCAAATTAACCTGAGATGAGTCCTGTACGTGAGATGAGTCAGGGACAGGACTCATCTCAGGTTAATTTGCATATGTATCAAATCCTTTTTTTTACACAATAAAAGCACACAGAGCTATGGGGACTGGGTATTGTGGATGTGCTAGCTGCCATCTAGCAACCCATGTCCTCAGCTCTATACACAAAATCCCGGTGACAGGTTCCCTTTAATGTTATTTTTCCATTCTTGCAGAAACCGCTTTTTATTTGAGGGAGGTGGTGGTGGGGGTGGAATAAGAGAAAACTGTACAACACGTGTTCTATTATCAATCTATCATATCATAGAGAAATTAATACTAGTTCAAACTCCATCTCAGGGCATCTCACATATTTATTTTTTTGTTTTTTACTTTAAGTTTGAAAAACTGTATAAATCAGTGATTGATAACATAATATTAGGGCTAAATTTGTTAATATTTTTACACAGTTCTCTCTTTTTTTTTTGAGGGGGAGGTGAATTTTTCAATTTAATTAAACCAGTATTTAGGTGATCAGTAAGCCAATAGGGTAATGCACCAATTTACCTGTGAATAATAACGTGATATTAAGTGTCAGGCCTCAAACTTCCATTTCTGTTTATTGTATCTCCACATGATTCTATTTTTTTTTTTTTTAAGACTTGTTCAATTTAATTAAACCAGCATATAGATGATCAGTAAGCCAACACACAGGGTAGTGCACCAAATTTACCTGTGAGTGATAACATGATATTAGGCATCAGGCCTCAATCATCCATTTCCATTTACTGTATCTCCACACAGTTGGAATTTAGTATTTTTTTGGAATTTCCATCTCCAATTGGTGTCAATTTTTTTTTGTGGGGAAAGAGGTTAACTATATTCAAACCAGCCATACATGATTACTACACCTTTTCACAGTGTAGCGCACATACATATTTGTGAGTGATAATGAATTTAGGCCTAAATCCAGTTCTATTTACTTCTTTCTCCACACGTTTCCAATAAAAAAAAGTTTTGGGTTGTTGATTATATTCAACCCAGCATATACAGTTTGTGATTACTACACCAATACACAGGGTAGTGCATAATATTATCTGAGAAGCCCAAATATGTCCGGGCTAAGGAAGGGTTCCAAATATAAGATCCAGAGCCAGAATGTGGGTAGTAGCAGCACCAACTATCTGACCAGAAGTAGTAGTAGTGGTAGGCCACAGTTGCCCCTGCAACATTATTGTTAAGCAGAAAGAAGATAAGATTGTGGATTGGATGGCTCACTGCTCCGTTCAGTCGCAGAAGGATGGTGTGGAGGTGACTTCAGAGTCTGACACTGTGTCGTGGAGGCACTGTGTCCTCCTCCTTGCAGCACCAGAGAAGGATTCAGTGGAGTCCTCTTAGTCTTCACTGACACTTCCTAGTGGGGCACCTTTTCTTTTTCCTAAGAAGTGACAAGAAAACTCCACCTCACTTTGTGGCAGATAGTCAAAAGAGTCTCTCTGTTGACAAATTGTTGCGGATGAGAAGAAAATCAGACCTTTTTCAGCGTCGCTGATGCAGAGGAACTCAGGACCAGGATGATGTAGGTAAAGGAGTTCTTTATTCAAAAGACTGTCAACACATTTCTGGGGCGAACGGCCCCCTTCATCAGGACAATAAAACTTACATATAACAAGGATGTGGTTAATACTGTTTTATTTATGCACTCTGTTTGAGCGCGATGTGCACGGACAGTGAGGGGAGGGGTCCGGGGAGGACCGTCATAGGAGGTGTTTGGAGCGTATCTATATACATGCTGACAATAAATAAATAAATAGATAAATAAATATTAGGCAGATCCAGATTTTTGGACAGATCAATTTTTTTATATCCTATTCTCATTTATCTAATCCTGCCCCTTTTTTTATTTATTTATTTATTTATCTAGAGTCACCGTTTATCTATGTTTTATTCTTCTGTCCAAAAATATGGATCTGCCTAATATTTATTTATCTATTTATTTATTTATTGTCAGCATGTATCTAGATTTTAACTTCTGTCCCAAAATCCGGACCTGCCCAATACATGCTTTTAAACGCCACAAACACCGAACGGACCATAGACTCTGTCATTACCTCTTGCACCTACATACACCCGTAGTGCTGGACATCTTACAGCTACCTTGGCATGAGCATTGCGTCATGGAGATACTTCCCCCTCTCCCAGCTGCCACCAGTCAGGAGCCAGGCACAGGAGGGAGACGCCACCTACTGCCACCCTGAACACAACCGCCTCATAAGGTAGTGAAGTCCTGCATGCGATCCTCCGGCTGTCACTCTGAGGCGCCTCATGCCGCTGGGACACTGCCCACAAACATCGCAGCTACACACTGTATAACAGCGAAGGCTGCTCCCACGCTCCAGACACCTCCTATGACGGTCTACCTGGACCCCTCCCCTCACTGTCCGTGCACATCGCGCTCAAACAGAGTCCATAAATAAGACAGTACTAACCACATGCTTGTTATATGTAAGTTTGATTGCCCTGATGAAGGGGGCTGTTCGCCCCAGAAACGCGTAGACAGTCTTTTGAATAAACAACTCCTTTACCTACATCATCCTGGTCCTGAGTTCATCTGCATCAGCACTGCTGAAAAAGGTCTGATTTTCTTCTCATCCGCAATTCTTTCCATCCCAAAACTCTCCAACCAACGGAAAAAGGGCATAGACCGTGGCAGCAGACACAGAAAGCCCCATACGCTGGACGGGATTATTCCAGCAAGGCGATTTACAGGCGTTGTGACTTCTCACAACCCAAAATGGTAAGCACAAACGGTGTATTTTTGCAATAACCAGGCAGACGGTTCTACACACGAGGCGCTGCCTCCTGTTCTTTCTTTTCTTTCTAATATGTTGACAAATTGTGTGAGAGCAGTCAGAGCTTGTAGTGCCCCGAGGAGGAGTCTTCTTTGTGATCTGGTGATGCTGCTGACTCTGTGGGTGGGTTATGCCCAAAATGTGACAGAGCTAAGAAGAACTCAGCTGCCTCTGCAAGTTTCTCTCATCTGGCAGATTTTGTCCACGCTGCCGGAAGACAGAAGCATTGACCTGTACAAGCTATGCAAGAGCAAAATAATATGCTGGCAGGCACACACAAAGGCAAGCAAAGGAGGCAGCAACCAGGGGACAACTGGAGAACGTCTTACAGGCAGGGACAGTACATGTCTTTCATGGTCCACTAGGTCAATGTTTTTTGCGACAGCGGCGAGGAACGCTCTCCTGGACCTGCAGCGTCAGAACGGCCTTAATCCGCGACGTGTCAACTCACTGGAATTCAACATTGCACATGTTTGAGCATCTGTACAAGCAGAGTAAAGTCGTGAATAATTTTGTCATGCACCAAAAAATCCTCAGCAGTAGGGAGCATGTGTTGCTTCGAGGTGAGGCAGTGCTGAAGCTCTTTGAAGAGGTCACTAAGTTTGTCGGCAGTTTGTCATCCCCCTCATATTTATCTTAGAACAGAAGCTAATGCCCATGCAGCAGGGAACAACGAAGAGTAAACACAAATAAGCCAAAGAAGAACAGCTAATGCATCTTGCTGTCTGCCCTATAGCTGTTGGGGACACAGAAAGGGAATCTGCCATGAAGAAGAAAGAGGTGATGTCACGGCCAGGCCCATGACCGTGACTTCTTACCGCATGCAGTTGCCGGCGGTTTTGCATGGGTCTTCAACCACGGGTGAGGGCCGCTTGTCTGTGGCCTCACTTGTGGTTGCCGCGGGCAACCAGTGTTTGGGTTTAGCAGCAGAGCAGCCTGAGCGTTGCTAGGCAGCTTGCTGCCCTGGCATGCGGTCACACCTAGCAACCTTTTTGTTAGGTGTGTGTGTTGTGTGCACCGTGTGGTATGTTATTGTGTGCACTTTCCTTTATGTATGTGTGTTTCCCTTCTGTGGCATTGGAAGGGTTAACTTCCTTCCCAGTGTGTGTGTGATGTCACTGGGTGTGTCCAACCTTTGGGTGTGGCCACTTTGGCCTATATATACCCTCTCTCTAGCAGGGCTCAGGAGGTTGCTTCAGTCTTGCTAGCTGAGGCAGCCTCCTGTGCTTTCCATTCCTCTGTGAGAGCCACCACTGTGGTCATAGGTTTTAGTTCAGGTTTTATGTCTTGTTAAGTTTATGTTCACCTGTATGTGTGATGTCTGGGTGATGGTCTGTTGGGATTTTCCTATGTTGGTTTGTGCAGCTAATGGTTCTGGATTCTCTGTGTCAGGGATCCAGTCAGCAAGGCTGTGGCAGGTTGGTTGAGCTACTGAGTTCACCTGCCATTTCCGTTAGTCTGTTTATGTTTCCCCTTTTTCCCAACAGCTTGGCCGTTGAGACTCCTGCTCCTCCGTGCCTAGGAGGAGTGGGCTGTCTTACTCAGCTCCTAGCTTAGGGCCATCTTGAGGGCTAGCAGGGACTTCTAGGTTCCAGAGCATGAGCCCTCCTACCATCAAGGTTGGCTCATGTAGCTAGGAGCCAGGGTCAGGTTAGGGATGCCTTTAGGAGGTGACCTGCTCCCTAATCCTGTCTTCATGGCCAAGCAGCCATAACATCACCTGGCTGCACACTGCTGAGGATTTCCCCCATCCTCAGCCGTGACAGGTGAAAGACGATGAGGAGCTGCCATTGCAGGAGAAGTCGAAGTTGGAGGAGCAAGAGGACAATGAGAACGATGGAGCCGGAAAGAACTGGCTCCTCGGGTACGCTGGCCAGAATGGTGCATAATCGTTTGCTTACGCAGTGAAAGGCGTACTATTGGCATCAAGCAGTCTGATGATTTCTGGATAGCCATGCTTTTAGGCCCTCACTATCAAAGCAAAATGGGGGAATGATTTTCTTTGGCACAAGGGGAGGACAAATTACGTTATTATCAGAAAACACTGTGTACACAGCTTGCTGCAGCTTACAGCAAGCACACACACCTGCTGCCAGCATGTCTGAAATAAAGGCCCCTCTCTGCCCCCCGAAGAGTCAACCCCTTCCCACCACCACAAGCAGCAGAAGCCGCAGCAGTAGCAGGTGCAGCAGCAGGCATTTCAGTCTTCTCAGCATGATGGAGCAGTTGTATCACATACCACACTAGGCCGAGGCCAGTCAGCAAGCCTACCTAAACTGTGGCCAGACTCTGGCACATACCCTGTTCCCTGACCCCATGGATTTCTGGTACAGGCAGAATGGAACAGTGGCCTAAACTGGCACAGCATGCTCTCTTTATTCTTTTTTTGCCCTGCCTCCAGTGTCATCTCTGAGAGGGTTTTCAGCGCCACAGGGGACATGTTGACTCCCAAACAGACCAAGTTGTCCTCCGCCAGTATCCAAAACATCACTTTTGTCAAAATGATCCAAGCCTGGATTGGGAAGGATTTTCACACTCTGCCTGCCTCCATCCATCATGCCACAGCTGCCATCAGGCCTGCCGACCATCATGTTCTGTACATCTGCTGTTGCTGCCCCATTATGCCACCTCCACCATCATACCACTGCTGCGATCTGCCAACCATCATGTTCTGTACAGCTGCTGCTGCTGTCTTCATCATGCTTCTGCCTTCCTGCCAACATGCACCATAGAGCTGCCACTGCCTCATTGCCGCTGCTCCTCACTACTAATTTACTAATTCCCTGCTGCCACTACTATTAACACAAAGCATCTGCCACTACTACCACTACTATTACTACTACTAGCATTACTATTACTACTATTACCCATAGACAGCTGACCTACTGCCTTATATGTTCTATGCTATGCTGCTTTTGCTGTCACTCCTATTGCAGCCACATGCCACTATAGCCCAGACAAGCTTCCAGGGCTGCTGAGCGGCGATGGAAGAAATCCCATTCAAATGATCATTTCACTGCATACAAGCAATCCCTCCTCATATTCAAATCCTCACTCGCCGATGCAAAACAGGCCTACTTCTCATCTCTCATATTTTCCCTGTCACACAGCCCTAAACAACTTTTTAACACTTTTAACTCCCTTCTCCGTCCCCCAGCGCCCCCACCCTCTCCACTCTTCTCAGCTGAGGACTTTGCCAAATATTTCAAACAAAAGATAGTCCACATCAGAGAAAGCTTTACTGCACAGTCCCCACAGACCCTCTACACAACTGCTCGGTCCTCTTCTCCCAAAACCCGCTTCTCCACCATTACAGAAGAAAAACTCTCCACTCTACTCTCCAAATCTCATCTGACCACCTGTGCACTTGACCCAATCCCATCCCACCTCATCCCTAACCTCACCACAGTGTTTATCCCAGCCCTAACTCATCTCTTCAACCTATCACTAAACTCTGGTGTCTTCCCCTCTGCTTTTAAACATGCTACCATTACACCCATCCTCAAAAAGTCTTCACTTGACCCATCTTCCTTGTCCAGTTATCGCCCCATATCACTTCTTCCGTATGCCTCAAAGCTACTTGAACAACATGTCCATTTAGAACTGTCCTCCCACCCCTCCTCCTGCTCCCTCTTTGACCGCCTACAATCTGGCTTCCGACCCCACCACTCGACCGAGACTGCCCTTACCAAAGTCACCAATGACCTACTGACAGCCAAAACCAAGAAACAATACTCTGTCCTCCTTTTCCTTGACCTGTCCTCTGCCTTCGACACTGTTGACCACTCCCTTCTGTTGCAAACTCTCTCATCTCTTGGCATCACTGACCTGGCCCTCTCCTGGATCACATCATACCTCACAGACCGGATGTTTAGCGTCTCCCACTCCCGCACCACCTCCTCGTCTCATTCCCTCTCTGTTGGTGTCCCGCAAGGCTCTGTCCTAGGACCCCTGCTCTTTTCTGTCTACACTTTTGGCCTGGGACAGCTTATAGAGTCCCATGGCTTTCAGTATCACTCCTACGCTGACGACACACAAATCTACCTCTCTGGTCCAGACATCACCACCTTACTATCAAGAATCCCACAATGTCTATGTTCTATATCATCCTTCTTCGCCTCTTGCTTTCTTAAACTTAACATGGATAAGACAGAATTCATAATCTTTCCCCCATCTTGTTCAACCCCCGCAACAGACCTATCTATCATGATAAATGGCTGCACACTCTCCCCGGTCAACAAAGCCCGCTGCCTTGGAGTGACCTTGGATTCTGCCCTTTCCTTCCGACCGCACATACAAGCCCTTTCCACCACCTGCCGCCTCCAACTCAAAAACATCTCCCGCATCCGTGCTTTCCTTAACTTTGAATCTGCGAAAATGCTTGTACATGCCCTCATTATCTCCCGCCTAGACTACTGCAACATTCTCCTCTGTGGCCTTCCATCTAGCACTCTCGCACCCCTCCAATCTATCCTCAACTCTGCTGCCCGACTAATCCACCTCTCACCCTATTACTCCTCTGCCTCTCCCCTCTGCCAATCCCTTCACTGGCTCCCCATTGCCCAACAAATTCACTTCAAAGTACTAACAAATACATACAAGGCCGTCCATAACCTGTCCCCTCCCTACATCTCTGAGCTACTTTCCCGATACACCCCCACACGCACTCTCCGATCCTCACAAGACCTCCTCCTCTCCTCTCCTCTTATTGCCTCTTCCCACAATCGACTCCAAGATTTCTCCCGTGCATCCCCCATACTCTGGAACTCCCTACCCCAACATATCAGACTCTCACCTACATTGGAATCCTTCAAAAGAAACCTGAAAACCCACCTCTTCAGACAAGCCTACAACCCGTGACCCTGCTGCCTCTATACCGCCATGACCAACTTCACCCTCACCTACTGTGTCCTTCTCCCATACCATGTAGATTGTAGGCCCTCACGGGCAGGGCCCTCTCTCCTTCTGTACCAGTCTGTAACTCGTCTTGTTCCTGCTTAGTGCACTTGTCTGTATTATGTATGTGCACCCCTTATCATATGTACAGCGCTATGGAATGAATGGTGCTTTAATAATAAATAATAATAATAATAATAATAATAATAATAATAATAATAGCCCTTTTGACATCCACACTGCATTGCTGCTGCTTCAAATTAAAAGGAATAGAGAATATTTTAGGCTCTTTCACAACAAGCCTCTTTTATTCTGATAATCAACACTTGTACGTGTTGTATGGAAATGCATAATTTTTGGACCCTTGGTCCCCTAAGCCTCTTTATTATTTATTTATTTAATACCAATTTTTAGAAGCTTTGGAATATGAAAAAGCATAACACATGTGTCGGCGCGGTGTGCTTTTATGTATGTCAGTGTCACTCAGACATAATTTACTATTGCCGTCATTGCGTTCTGGAGTTTGGAGGAAAAAAGAAAAAAAAATATCAAGGAAAAAAAAAAAAGAGATATCAAGTTTTCCAAAAAATTATGAGTCCTAGGAGGCTAGAAGAGGTTGTATGCCAACTTTTAAGGCAATTGGAGCAACGTTGGTTCATCCTGAATTGATTCGGGTCTAAACCAAAGATTTTTAAAAATTCTGCGAACCTGAACCGAACCGAATATTGAGTGGTACGCTGATTTCTAGTGTAGATGTCACCACGGTTTAGATGCCACCACTGTACAGTATTACATGTAGACACAAGATATCAATTCTTTGTATTGTATAGGCGTGTTGCTTTTCACATTGTAACTTATTGCTGAGGAAATCTTGTTTTTTAATGTATTAGATCACTTTATTAAAACAATTTGGAAGTGAGAAGTCATTTCACAAAGTCTTAAGTTCTCAGTGGAATTACAAAAGAATAAAAGACAATTATATTACCTCTGTACAAAAACAGACATGTGCTGCTGTTTAATAACATAACCACCTGAAGAAAAATTGAAGTGGCAGAGTGTGACACACAGTGTTTTTTCAGAAGCCCTACAGGTCTTTCTAAAGTCTTCTCCCTTTCTCCCTATTCTGTTGTCCAAGATGACCATACAGATGTAGTAGAGTTAACACACATGCTTTCTGAGACGTGCTATCTAAACTAAATGCATTAAGCGAACACCTTCAATTGCTTTTCAATGGCTTTTGTTTCAAGATAACGCGATGAGTTAAGAAATTTGAGTTAAGAGTTTGTGCGTTAACCCTGCTACATTTGATAGTACGTGCTAGATAATAAGAAAAAGATGAGGGGCACACAAAAGTGCAACAATGCTCGGTACTTGTGAAGTTAGTGAAGAAGAAATGGTGGGGCAGTTGGGGTGGGTGGTGGGACCCTGTGGGTACACTTCACCCACTAGGCCTGAATGTGGACTGTGTCTAATTTAGGAATTCTTTTATCATGCAGTCTTTTTAGGTTTAAGAAGAAAGGTTTTGTCTGTGGATAATCCAAGGGAATGACGTAGAGATGAGGGTTTCTCAAGTTCATTGGTGACTACAGTCATGTGACTTTAGGACATATGAGATCAATGGGAATCCCAATTACTATTGGATGGATCTGGTCATGTGACATTCAAACTGCAGAAGCAGCGATCATGTGTTTTTTTATTTTTTATTATTATTAATTGGATATATATTTTAAGTATATTAGGCTTTACTTGATTGAATCTATTTGAACCTATCCCGAAGACTGGGAGGGGAAAGGGGTGTATTTAAGAATATAAATAGTGCTGATGTGACAGAAGTGCATGATAAAGAGCAGGTGTGTGACAGCGGCTGCTGTGCGCTGCTGTTCCCTGCTTACCGCTGCGGTCCTGAGCGCCATGTTCAGCGGCCAGTGCTTCCTATTCACTGCTGCAGTCCTGGGCTCTGTCTGTGTGGGTGCTGTTGTTCGGGGATGAGCTCCACAGCTTCCTCTCATCCCTGGCCACAGCATGCTTGCTGCTTGTTTCCTGCAGCACTTCCTTAAGGGCCGGCGCGTGTCACTTCCTGGGCTTTATGGGTTAGGTCATGTGAGCTCACTGACCAATCCTAGCTCTCCTGCATGTATATAAGTGGCTCAGCCCCCTTCCCAGATGGCTCAGTGTCAAGGTCCTTGTGTCCTGTTAAGGTTCTTGATATCTGCTTGTGTGCCTGTGTTCCGGACTCATACTTGTATTCCTGGATTCTGCTACCCATTTGATACCTGCCTGCTTTCCTTGACTATCCTGCTGTCGACCCGGATTGCCTGTCCTATACCTGTGCCGCCTGCCCTGACCTTTTGCCTGTCTGACTTCACCTCTGCCTCATCGTTCGGTCCTGTTGCTACTGGTAACGACTCAGCCTGCTGACAACGCCTGTACCTCTGGTACCTTTCTCAGGTACCAGGACCAGCTGCCTCGTGTGCTTATCCTCCTCAAGAGGTAGCGACCTGGTGTTCCCTTCGGGAAGTCTATCCCCACCATCAGGGGTACTGTGAAGATCAAGGGGTTCGCTTAGACAACACCTTAGAGGAGGTAGGACAAGTGGCACAGTGGGTTCACACCCGCTGGTTCGTGACAAGGTAAACCCTGGCTAAGGTTGTACCTATGGAGGATTTTATGATATTTGATTGATGTGCACTTTTATCTATATTTTGTAAGTACAATACATTCTTGCATGTTCTTCCAACCAAGCAGTGCTTTACTATTATGTGCTCCTCTACTTTTTCCTATAACTGGGATTTTAGGTAAGGATTATCTAGCAAGTGTGGTCACATTTGACAATGGAGTGCGGTGATTTGTTTCGGAAGGGAGAAGGCTTTGGAAAGAGCTGGAAGGGCTTCTGAAAAGACGCTGTGTGTGGACTGTTCCACTCCAATTTTCCTTCAACTGGATATGTTTTTGAAAGCATGCATGTCTGTTTTTGTGCATGTTGACTGTTTGAAGAGGACCTACTTCTAGAGGACTTTGTAGCACCTCTATTTAAGGTCTGAAGTTACGGCAGTTGGCAGGCTCCGACTGGCCCACAGGGGTACAGGTGAATCCCCTTGTGGGCCCCTGAGAAAGATGGGTCACTAGCCTCACACCATCTTCAAAAGTGACACATAACACAGGAGACTTACTGCATTACATATAGATAGGCAGTGTACAGCACGTCAACCAGCCTAAGGTCATATAAAAAAACTGAGTAGAATATTTAAGAAACTCCCCAGTTTATTATAATAGACACACTCATGTGGCTGAGATGACTTCTAGGTACAGAGGCAGGACACCAGTGTTCTCTTTTCCCAGGGACCTCTCAAAGTTGCTGCAAAGACCCTGTAATCAATAATTTTGTAGTGTCTTGCTGATGTGTGAGCAGGTAATATTTGGATCTATCCATATGGTGGGCCCCCAAAATAAATGTTATTGGGAAGCCCTAGACAGCCTAGTCCGACACTGGCTGTTGGTATATAATATATGACTTGTTTGCTTTGATAGAAACCATATTATGTGATATAAACATCTTTGTCATTTCTCTTGGCCTCTTTCTTCTAAGGATCCTTAAGGACTGTTAGAAGAGCAATTTCAGCAGTAGAAGATATCCAAAGACTGGAGTCAGGACGACTTTATGAACACTTATGCCCGCACTGGTACAGTTAGTATAAACTTTAAAGGATAATCCTTCTATGTTCTGGAACTGGCTGCCAAGATTACAGACGGACTTTGTTGCACATCCACGAACAGCTGTTGTTGGTATTAATCCTGCAAATATACACATAGGAGCTTTCATTTGACACAATATTTAGCCTCCTATATGAACATTATCTCACCTAATCAGTGGTCTTGTTTAATGACGGATTATTATATAGGTAGTTTGGGCACCTGCATGGGCCTGTGTCTCTTTGGGGGGTCAATTGCCAGCTAAACCTCAGCCCCCAGTACAGAGTGAGCATACAAACTGTATGATACCTGTGTAGCAATGGAGCAGATTGCCTATCTCCACTACCTCAACCCTGTCCATCCTGTGATCTTACAAGAGGTGAAGAACATCAGCTGAGCAGAGCAAAAGGCTATCTGTCACAGGTTAGCCCTCACTACCCTGCTTTTCTTCCCAAGATAATGCAGCTAGACAGTAACTATCTCTGGTGCTCTATTTGTGTATGTGTATATTTATATATATATATATATATATACAGTACAGACACACCTTCTCATTCAAAGAGTTTTCTTTATTTTTATGACTATGAAGGCATCAAAACTATGAATTAACACATGTGGAATTATATACATAACAAACAAGTGTGAAACAACTGAAAATATGTCATATTCTAGGTTCTTCAAAGTAGCCACCTTTTGCTTTGATTACTGCTTTGCACACTCTTGGCATTCTCTTGATGAGCTTCAAGAGGTAGTCCCCTGAAATGGTTTTCACTTCACAGGTGTGCCCTGTCAGGTTTAATAAGTGGGATTTCTTGCCTTATAAATGGGGTTGGGACCAACAGTGGCGTTGAGGAGAAGTCAGGTGGATACACAGCTGATAGTCCTACTGAATAGACTGTTAGAATTTGTATTATGGCAAGAAAAAAGCAGCTAAGTAAAGAAAAATGAGTGGCCATCATTACTTTAAGAAAGGAAGGTCAGTCAGTCAGCCGAAAAATTGGGAAAACTTTGAAAGTAAGGGCTATTTGACCATGAAGGAGAGTGATGGGGTGCTGCGCCAGATGACCTGGCCTCCACAGTCACCGAACCTGAACTCAATCGAGCTGGTTTGGGGTGAGCTGGACCGCAGAGTGAAGGCAAAAGGGCCAACAAGTGCTAAGCATCTCTGGGAACTCCTTCAAGACTGTTGGAAGACCATTTCAGGGGACTACCTCTTGAAGCTCATCAAGAGAATGCCAAGAGTGTGCAAAGCAGTAATCAAAGCAAAAGGTGGCTACTTTGAAGAACCTAGAATATGACATATTTTCAGTTGTTTCACACTTGTTTGTTATGTATATAATTCCACATGTGTTAATTCATAGTTTTGATGCCTTCATAGTCATGAAAATAAAGAAAACTCTTTGAATGAGAAGGTGTGTCCAAACTTTTGGTCTGTACTGTATATACCAGCAATGTGGTTGAGATTTCAGAAATGCCATCCGTACATTGTGGAGAACAGTGCACTTTGCACAGCACTAGCAAACCAGAATCTATTGCTCAGGCACCTTCCTATAAGTTAAGTACCCCAGGGTAGCCAGCCATTGACTGGGGAAGATTTGGGTTCATGCGCAGTGGTTAAGAGCCGAATGATGAAGTGCATGTGAGTGCCCTAGGAACAGTGAGAGGAAGTGCCAGCATAAAGCAGGCTGCAAACTGTAGGTTGGGCCTATTGCCTAGGAAGTGAGAGATGTTACTGGGCCCTAAACACCATAAACCAAGAGTTGGGGAGCAGGTGAGCCGTGAGGCGGCTGTAACCACCAGGGAAAGCAGAGTACTGGTGGGCAGGGGCCACTGCCATGATACACCCAGTGGTTGTAGTTCACCCTTTTAAGGGTTTTGCTAGCATGTTGTGATATTGTAATGAATAGTGTTGATCGCGAATATTCTAATCGCAAATTTTTATCGCAAATAATGCAATTAGAGAATTTGCGAATATCTAGAATATAGTGCTATATTTTCGTAATCACGAATATTCTAGATTTTTTTTCATCAGTAGCCATGATCCCTCACTGCTTCTTGCTTGTGGGCCAATGAGAAGGCTGCAATATCTTTGACTTTAGGAGTAGAGTTGATCGCAAATTTTCTGATTGCTGATTTTTGCAATCAAGAAAATAATGACTGGAGATCACGAATTCTCGAATTTGCAAATATATCACGAATATTCGCGAAATATTGCGAATTTGAATATTGCCCCTGCCGCTCATCACTGGTAATGAATTTATTTTGGGAAAAATTGAAGTCCTTAACCAAGTTCAAGCAAATGTAATATTAGACATACCTGTATATTGGTCCTTTCTAGTTATTTCTTAACACAAAGACAGCCCATACTAATGAGCATATCAGAGAAGAATAGTGCTCACTAGTTCAGGGTTGATATGGAGTCTCATGTAGAGGACATTTTAATCTTTGTCAATGATTTTCTTAAAAGTGAAGAGAAAAATAAAAATAGTTTTGTACCTAGTACTTGTAATGTCAGGAGAAAACACCAATTCTCGTCTCCTGTGCATTTTATTGTATTAATAGTATCACACCAAGTAGAGTTAATAGACATGCAGGATGGACAAACTACTCCATTGAGGTTAGAGTTTGGTTTTGGTACTAGAACCGGAGAAAGAAAGAAACAAAAAGAGGATTGTTATTGTATAAACACATAATTCACATTATTGTCTTTATTATAGGGATACATTTTTTCAGTATTCTGTATTTTTTCTAAAAATTTCATATTCATAGAAAGCACTTTTTTTATTTATTATTATTTGCTATTTAACATTTTTATTTTGGCAGTATTATGCAATTGAAAATTAAATACATCTTGTCCTTCTTTAGTAGTCAGCACAAGACCCCCTGTAGAGAGAGGTAATCTGTTACTAGTTTACTGCTGCAAATATTTGACCAAAAGTATAAGTGCAGTGACCCATTGATTCACAGCTTAAGAGTTAATACTGTGATTCACTGTTAAAAGGTGAATACTACGGTTCACGGCGTCAATATGTTTACTGTGATCATGATTTCTGTGCTGTGTATCCCAAAAGGTAATATATAGGAAGGAAATAGTTAAAACTAGAGATATTTAGTTGGCTTCCAGAGGATATGCTGGTCCCTCTGCCTCTGGGCTTGTGTAGAAATCCTAGCAAGTAGAGTTAGAAAGAAGACCTGCTCTGGTGAGCTCTGCCAAATAGTCCTAATGAGAAACCTTATCAAGGAAAACATAATTCCTGAAAACTGCCAGAAAACAACTTTACTAAGGATTATCCTAGAGAGAAAAAATACAAAAAATGTACAGAAGTTTGAGGACCGTTTTGAAGGTGGTGCTGGATTGAGACAGTAAGGTAAATGCATGTGTATGGCAACAGAATTTACTGCATGTGAAAAAGATGAATTGCTTCTGGCGCCCGCCACACTTTTGAGACGGACTGGCTATTCATTGGAGTTGTACCCTGTACAACTGGGAACTGCAGAAAGTATATTAAGGA
This sequence comes from Bufo bufo, assembly GCF_905171765.1. Classification (NCBI taxonomy): domain Eukaryota; kingdom Metazoa; phylum Chordata; class Amphibia; order Anura; family Bufonidae; genus Bufo; species Bufo bufo. The sequence continues at coordinate 23,498,534 of NC_053389.1, read as the reverse complement.
AGATTTCTCACCTGTGGTTAATTTGATAAGATTGCATAGTGGAGACTCAGGGAGAAATGCTATTATCATTGCCATCTACTATATTTACAGCCCTTGGAAAAATTCTACCGTGTGCAATATCTGAGAAATGTACCTGCTGCTTGCATTTATACTGTAACTCCCATCATCTTCTCAGTAAAGACAAACTCTATTTATTATAACAAAAATCCATCCACTGCCATCCTGCACTTGCACTTCTGCCACTCATCCACCTAATATTGAGAGAAGAAAGGCTGCACACTCCTCTCACTGCATGTGTGGCCCACAGAGTGCTAGAGAGAGGAATTAGTCACTGTAGGGCACTACAACCACCCTCATTGCCACCATTCCCACTCCCATCCTCTCCAGTTGCAGTCAGCACTCCTCAGACGAGGACTGGCACATCACATAACTACTAATTCCCAAAGGCTCTTGATAAACGTAGCATAGACTAAGCCCATGAATCTCATAAATAAAAGTAAGCATTCAGGTAACATAAGTATCATAGTTGATAAGGTTGAAAAGCAACATTCTGTAGATTTGCCTCCTTCCTCAGTTTTCATCACATCAACAGATGTGCAGGTCGGGGGACACCTGGGAAATAGTGACCATAAAGTAATAACCTTCCAATTATCATTCAAAAGAGCGTTTCTTCAGGGAGGAACAAAAATACCAAACTTCAAAAAAGCTAAATTTAGCCAACTAAGAGAGGCTATAGGCGTAACTAACTGGGACAAAGTCCTCAAAAATAAAAATACAGCCACAAAATGGAATATTTTTAAAAGCATCCTAAAATCTAATTGTGAGATGTACATACCTTATGGGAATAAAAGGTTAAGGAACAAGAAGAAACCAATGTGGATAAATAGAACTGTAACGAAGGCAATAAATTACAAAAAGAAAGCATTTAAATCACTAAAACAGGAGGGTAATGAGGAAGCCATGAAAAACGATAAGAAAAAAAATAGAATATGTAAAAACAAATAAAAGCGGCCAAACTAGAGACCGAGAGATTAATTGCCAAAGAGAGCAAAACTAACCCTAAAATGTTCTTCAATTATATAAATGGTAAAAAGTATAAATCTTAAGGTGTCGGCCCTTTACAGAGTAATGAGGGGGGAGTTGCAGAGAGCAATGAGGAGAAAGCAAAGCTATTAAATATTTTTATATCCACTGTATTCACTGAGGAAAATAAACTGTCAGATGAAATGCAGAATGTAAAAGTAAATTCCCCATTAAAAGTGCTCTGTATGACCCAGGAAGAAGCACAGTGGCATCTTAAAAAGATTTAAATAGACAAATCGCCAGGACCAGATGGCATACACCCCCGTATCATAAGAGAATTAAGTAATGTCATAGCCAGACCCTTATTTCTCATATTTAAGAACTTTATACTGACAGCGAGTGTTCCACAGGATTGGCGCATAGCAAATGTGGTGCCAATATTTAAAAAGGGTCCAAAAACAGAGCCTGGAAACTATAGGCCGGTAAGTTTAACATCTGTTGTGGGTAAACTGTTTGAAGGTTTTCTTAGAGATGCTATCTTGGAGCACCTCAATGAAAATAAGCAAATAACGCCATATCAGCATGGCTTCATGAGGGATCGGTCATGTCAAACTAATTTAATCAGTTTCTATGAGGAGGTAAGTTCTAGACTTGACAGCGGCGAATCAATGGATGTCGTATATCTGGACTTCTCCAAAGCATTTGGCACTGTACCACATAAAAGGTTAGTATATAAAATGAGAATGCTCGGACAGGGAGAAAACGTCTGTACGTGGGTAAGTAACTGGCTCAATGATAGAAAACAGAGGGTGGTTATTAACGGTACACACTCAGATTGGGTCACTGTCACTAGTGGGGTACCTCAGGGGTCAGTATTGGCCCCTATCCTCTTCAATATTTTTTATTAATGATCTTGTAGAATGCTTGAACAGTAAAATATACATTTTTACAGATGACACTAAACTGTGTAAAGTAACTAACACTGAAGAGGACAGTATACTACTACAGAGGGATCTGGATAGATTGGAGGCTTGGGCAGATAAGTGGCAGATGAGGTTTAACACTGACAAATGTAAAGTTATGCACATGGGAAAGAATAATGCAAGTCACCCGTACATACTAAATGATAAAACACTCGGTAACACTGACATGGAAAAGGACCTAGGATTTTTTACTGAACAGCAAACTAAGCTGCAAAAACCAGTGTCAGGCAGCTGCTGCCAAGGCCAATAAGATAATGGGTTGCATAAAAAGGGGCATAGATGCCCGTGATGAGAACATAGTTCTACCGCTTTACAAATCACTAGTCAGACCACACATAGGGTACTGTGTACAGTTCTGGGCTCCTGTGAACAAGGCAGACATAGCAGAGCTGGAGAGGGTCCAGAGGAGGGCAACTAAAGTAATTACGGGAACGAGGAAACTACAGTACCCTGAAAGATTATCAAAATTAGGGTTATTCACTTTAGAAAAAAGACGACTGAGGGGAGATCTAATTACTATGTATAAATATATCAGGGGTCAGTACAGAGATCTCTCCCATCATCTATTTATCCCCAGGACTGTGACTGTGACGAGGGGACATCCTCTCCGTCTGGAGGAAAGAAGGTTTGTACACAAACATAGAAGAGGATTCTTTACGGTAAGAGCAGTGAGACTATGGAGCTCTCTGCCTGAGGAGGTGGTGATGGTGAGTACAATAAAGGAATTCAAGAGGGGCCTGGATGTATTTCTGGAGTGTAAGATTATTACAGGCTATAGCTACTAGAGAGGGGTCGTTGATCCAGGGAGTTATTCTGATTGCCTGATTGGAGTCGGGAAGGAATTTTTTTCCCCTTAATTGGGGAAAATTGGCTTCTACCTCACTTTTTTTTTTTGCCTTCCTCTGGATCAACTTGCAGGGTGACAGGCTGAACTGGATGGACAAATGTGTTTTTTCGGTCTTATATACAGTGCTACTATGTTACTATGTCCTTACTTACCAAGATGAGTGGCACAAGATATTATAGTGGCATTTTCTATTATAGTGCCGGCCATTTGCACATGGCTAGCGGCAATGTTTTGCGGATCCGCAAAACACTTACGGACGTGTGAATGGACCCTATAGCAAATTATTTTTTGCTCTGCTCATCTCAGGATATGTCAAGCACTGGCGTACTGCCCATATAGGCAGACTAGGCAGTTTCTATAGGACCCGTGAGTGTGAAGGGCCCGGACAGGCTAAATGGCCCCGCACCCTTTCCGACCTAAATGCACAGCTCTCCTACTCCTGGCCCCTGAAGCCATCTGCCCAAGATACCGAGCTGGTCAATAAGCAGGGAGATGCTGTGTTCCCTGCTCTGCTTATTGACCAGCTGAATTTTCGGGGCCATGACCTGATCTGTCCTTCACTCTTCACTCTGCAGCAGCAGGGCTCCGATACAGAGAGGGGGCCTGGCAAGCTCAGCAGAGCTTTACTGCTCTGACCTCCTCCTGACCAGTGACCTGCAGAGGTAGGGATTAACTCTTCCAGGGACCAAACTGAGCCGGTACAGACATAGCAGACAGTGAGATCACTACTAGAGTTGAGCGAACACCTGGATGTTCGGGTTCGAGAAGTTCGGCCGAACTTCCCGGAAATGTTCGGGTTCGGGACCTGAACCCGACCCGAACTTCGTCCCGAACCCGAACCCCATTGAAGTCAATGGGGACCCGAACTTTTGGGCACTAAAAAGGCTGTAAAACAGCCCAGGAAAGAGCTAGAGGGCTGCAAAAGGCAGCAACATGTAGGTAAATCCCCTGCAAACAAATGTGGATAGGGAAATGAATTAAAATTAAAATTAAAAAAATAAAAATAAACCAATATCAATTGGACAGAGGTCCCATAGCAGAGAATCTGGCTTCACGTCAGCAGAGAATCAGTCTCTTCATGCCATAGCAAAGAATCTGGCTTCATGTCAGCAGAGAATCAGTCTCTTCATGCCATAGCAGAGAATCTGGCTTCATGTCAGCGCAGAATCAGTCTTCATGTCATAGCAGAGAATCAGGCTTCACGTCACCCACCACTGGAACAGGCCACTGTCACACATTTAGGCCCCGGCACCCAGACAGAGGAGAGCGGTCCCGTAACAGAGAATCTGGCCTTATGTCAGCGCAGAATCTGTCTTCATGTCATAGCAGAGAATCAAGCTTCACGTCACCCACCACTGGAACAGGCCACTGTCACACATTTAGGCCCCGGCACCCAGACAGAGGAGAGAGGTCCTGTAACAGAGAATCTGGCCTTATGTCAGCACAGAATCTGTCTTCATGTCATAGCAGAGAATCAGGCATCACGTCACCCACCACTGGAACAGGCCACTGTCACACATTTAGGCCCAGGCACCCAGGCAGAGGAGAGAGGTCCCGTAACAGAGAATCTGGCCTTATGTCAGCACAGAATCTGTCTTAATGTCATAGCAGAGAAACAGGCTTCACGTCACCCACCACTGGAACAGGCCACTGTCACACATTTAGGCCCAGGCACCCAGGCAGAGGAGAGAGGTCCCGTAACAGAGAATCTGGCCTTATGTCAGCGCAGAATCAGTCTTCATGTCATAGCAGAGAATCAAGCTTCACGTCACCCACCACTGGAACAGGCCACTGTCACACATTTAGGTCCCGGCACCCAGACAGAGGAGAGAGGTCCTATAACAGAGAATCTGGCCTTATGTCAGCACAGAATCTGTCTTCATGTCATAGCAAAGAATCAGGCATCACGTCACCCACCACTGGAACAGGCCACTATCACACATTTAGGCCCAGGCGCCCAGGCACCCAGGCAGAGGAGAGAGGTCCCGTAACAGAGAATCTGGACTTATGTCAGCACAGAATCTGTCTTAATGTCATAGCAGAGAATCAGGCTTCACGTCACCCACTACTGGAACAGGCCACTGTCACACATTTAGGCCCAGGCACCCAGGCAGAGGAGAGAGGTCCAGTAACAGAGAATCTGGCCTTATGTCAGCGCAGAATCTGTATTCATGTCATAGCAGAGAATCAGGCGTCACGTCATCCACCGCTGGAACAGGCCACTGTCACACATTTAGGCCCAGGCACCCAGGCAGAGGAGAGAGGTCCCGTAACAGAGAATCTGGCCTTATGTCAGCGCAGAATCTGTATTCATGTCATAGCAGAGAATCAGGCTTCACGTCACCCACCACTGCAACAGGCCACTGTCACACATTTAGGCCCCGGCACCCAGACAGAGGAGAGCGGTCCCGTAACAGAGAATCTGGCCTTATGTCAGCGCAGAATCTGTCTTCATGTCATAGCAGAGAATCAGGCTTCACGTCAGCCACCACTGGAACAGGCCACTGTCACACATTTAGGCCCAGGCAGAGGAGAGAGGTCCCGTAACAGAGAATCTGGCCTTATGTCAGCGCAGAATCTGTATTCATGTCATAGCAGAGAATCAGGCTTCACGTCACCCACCACTGGAACAGGCCACTGTCACAAATTTAGGCCCCGGCACCCAGACAGAGGAGAGCGGTCCCGTAACAGAGAATCTGGCCTTATGTCAGCGCAGAATCTGTCTTCATGTCATAGCAGAGAATCAAGCTTCACGTCACCCACCACTGGAACAGGCCACTGTCACACATTTAGGCCCAGGCACCCAGGCAGAGGAGAGAGGTCCCGTAACAGAGAATCTGGCCTTATGTCAGCGCAGAATCTGTCTTCATGTCATAGCAGAGAATCAGGCTTCACGTCACCCACCACTGGAACAGGCCACTGTCACACATTTAGGCCCCGGCACCCAGACAGAGGAGAGCGGTCCTGTAACAGAGAATCTGGCCTTATGTCAGCGCAGAATCTTTCTTCATGTCATAGCAGAGAATCAGGCTTCACGTCAGCCACCACTGGAACAGGCCACTGTCACACATTTAGGCCCAGGCACCCAGGCAGAGGAGAGAGGTCCCGTAACAGAGAATCTGGCCTTATGTCAGCGCAGAATCTGTATTCATGTCATAGCAGAGAATCAGGCTTCACGTCACCCACCACTGGAACAGGCCACTGTCACACACGGCACCCAGATAGAGGAGAGGTTCATTCAACTTTGGGTTGCCCCACAATATAATGGTAAAATGAAATTAAAAATAGTATTGAATGAGGAAGTGCCCTGGAGTAGAATAATATATTGTTAAGGGGAGGTAGTTAATATCTAATCTGCACAAGGGATGGACAGGTCCTGTGGGATCCATGCCTGGTTCATTTTTATGAACGTCAGCTTGTCCACATTGGCTGTAGACAGGCGGCTGCGTTTGTCTGTAATGACGCCCCCTGCCGTGCTGAATACACGTTCAGACAAAACGCTGGCCGCCGGGCAGGCCAGCACCTCCAAGGCATAAAAGGCTAGCTCTAACCACGTGGACAATTTGGAGACCCAGAAGTTGAATGGGGCCGAACCATCAGTCAGTACGTGGAGGGGTGTGCACAGGTACTGTTCCACCATGTTAGTGAAATGTTGCCTCCTGCTAACACGTTCCGTATCAGGAGGTGGTGCAGTTAGTTGTGGCGTGGTGACAAAACTTTTCCACATCTCTGCCATGCTAACCCTGCCCTCAGAGGAGCTGGCCGTGACACAGCTGCGTTGGCGACCTCTTGCTCCTCCTCTGCCTTCGCCTTGGGCTTCCACTGGTTCCCCTGTGACATTTGGGAATGCTCTCAGTAGCGCGTCTACCAACGTGCGCTTGTACTCGCGCATCTTCCTATCACGCTCCAGTGTAGGAAGTAAGGTGGGCACATTGTCTTTGTACCGGGGATCCAGCAGGGTGGCAACCCAGTAGTCTGCACACGTTAAAATGTGGGCAACTCTGCTGTCGTTGCGCAGGCACTGCAGCATGTAGTCGCTCATGTGTGCCAGGCTGCCCAGAGGTAAGGACAAGCTGTCCTCTGTGGGAGGCGTATCGTCTGCGTCCTGTGTTTCCCCCCAGCCACGCACCAGTGATGGGCCCGAGCTGCTTTGGGTGCCACCCCGCTGTGAACATGCTTCATCCTCATCCACCTCCTCCTCATCTTAGTCCTCCTCGTCCTCCAGTAGTGGGCCCTGTCTGGCCACATTTGTACCTGGCCTCTGCTGCTGCAAAAAACCTCCCTCTGAGTCACTTTGAAGAGACTGTTGTATAGCTAATCCACGGCACACCAATGTCTTTTGTTTTTGCAAATTTATTATTGGTACAAAAATATTCACAAGTTTGTCAATATATGACTGGTCGCGCCATCATAGTAATATCAGCATAATATATCTTTGTAGGCCGTGATGTATCCCAACGTTTCGGTCCTGTCAAAGACCTTCCTCAAGGGATCTGTAAATAAATATAACGTTTTCAATAGCGTCTACATATGGCGACCATAATATACTGTTGAAATGTGGTGAAAGAGGAAAACAATATAAGAATAGGATGAATCGTACATGTACGTCTATATGTGTGCCCGCAATGCCTGCACACACATACATATACATGTACATACACATGCATAAACATACATACAAGTCTCAGGTTCTGACTATAGTAAAAAGAGAGAGTAAGGGGTAGGTAAAGTAAGAGGGATGCAAGACAGATAAGGCAAAAGCTGTCTCTAAGAGAGGAGGGGATAGTGATCAGGACTGGGCTAAAAGCATGAACCATAACTAATCAATGGGGCATAAGATTAAGTCAAGATTATATGTGTTGGATAGATTAGGTAAGTGTAATCAGCATAAAAAGAAGAAATCTCTGTGGCAGCAGATGGAATATAAATATCGCATATGGACTCACCATGGCCGGGTAGCAAACGGTTTGAAGCAGGCGCTATGTGTCTCACGTTTGTCTGCGTTTTAAACTCTGAGGCCGGAAGTCATGTGGGCTCTTTGCCCTGTGTCCGGGTTCAGCCGGTCACATGATCGTCAGTGACGTCATGTGAACCGCGTGACCGCGGGCCGCAGTTTGCGCATGCGCACTGGGTGCTGGGACAGAAATAGAAGATAGCTTGGTGCTGGGAATATATAACATGTTGTCTCTTGGAAAACGGGAATAATAGACTAGGGATCGGTCTGCTATTAGGTTGAAAGGAGGAAGAAGAGTTGTAAAGAAAGATATTGAAGATATTTTGAGGAGTATATATAGTTGGTTCTATGCTGACGCTTTAATTAAGAAGAATGGGGGAAATTGTCTCAGGTAAAGAAAAAGGGGTCACATACATATATAGGGAAAATGGTTTGAAGAATAATTAGACAATTGCTTCCATTTTCGTGGTGCTAGAACGTAAAAGATGAAAAAGTAAAGAAACAAAAAACAAAAAAACAAGAAAACAAAAAAACAAAAGGCGAATAATCACATTATATGGTTCTAGATTTAGTGGATACGTGTCTAGGCATATAGGTATCTAACATACTATAATCTTATACTATATTATGGTCTATGATGAGAGGGAGGGGTGGGGGAGAGGGATGGAGGAGGGGAAAAGGGGAGAGGGAAGAAAAGGGGGGGGGGGGGAGGGAAAGGGAGGGGGGGTTAATAGGAAAAAGGGTGGAGGAAAAATACGGGGGAAAGGAAGGGGGGGGGGAAAGGGTTTTTTCTCACCAACTTGTATATGGACTATGAATAGTCCATATACAAGTTGGTGAGAAAAAACCCTTCCCCCCCCCCCCCCTTCCATCTGCTGCCACAGAGATTTCTTCTTTTTATGCTGATTACACTTACCTAATCTATCCAACACATATAATCTTGACTTAATCTTATGCCCCATTGATTAGTTATGGTTCATGCTTTTAGCCCAGTCCTGATCACTATCCCCTCCTCTCTTAGAGACAGCTTTTGCCTTATCTGTCTTGCATCCCTCTTACTTTACCTACCCCTTACTCTCTCTTTTTACTATAGTCAGAACCTGAGACTTGTATGTATGTTTATGCATGTGTATGTACATGTATATGTGTGTGTGTGCAGGCATTGCGGGCACACATATAGACGTACATGTACGATTCATCCTATTCTTATATTGTTTTCCTCTTTCACCACATTTCAACAGTATATTATGGTCGCCATATGTAGACGCTATTGAAAACGTTATATTTATTTACAGATCCCTTGAGAAAGGTCTTTGACAGGACCGAAACGTTGGGATACATCACGGCCTACAAAGATATATTATGCTGATATTACTATGATGGCGCGACCAGTCATATATTGACAAACTTGTGAATATTTTTGTACCAATAATAAATTTGCAAAACAAAAGACATTGGTGTGCCGTGGATTATCTATACATCATTTACGACTGAAGTCCTCTGCGAGCACCCACCACTATATTAAGGTGTGCGGACTCCACAATTTCCCTCACTTTGAAGAGACTGGCCTGAAAGTGCTAAAAATGACCCCTCTTCCTCCTCTTCCTCCTGGGCCACCTCCTCTTCCATCATCGCCCTAAGTGTTTTCTCAAGGAGACATAGAAGTGGTATTGTAACGCTGATAACGGCGTCATCACCACTGGCCATGTTGGTGGAGTACTCGAAACAGCGCAACAGGGCACACAGGTCTCGCATGGAGGCCCAGTCATTGGTGGTGAAGTGGGTCTGATCCGCAGTGCGACTGACCCGTGCGTGCTGCAGCTGAAACTCCACTATGGCCGGCTGCTGCTCGCACAGTCTGTCCAGCATATGCAAGGTGGAGTTCCACCTGGTGGGCACGTCGCATATGAGGCGGTGAGCGGGAAGGCCGAAGTTACGCTGTAGCGCAGACAGGCAAGCAGCGGCAGGGTGTGATCGCCGGAAGCACGAACAGACGGCCCGCACTTTATGCAGCAGCTCTGACATGTCGGGGTAGTTGCGAATGAACTTCTGCACCACCAAATTCAGCACATGCGCCAGGCAAGGGATGTGCGTCAAACCGGCTAGTCCCAGAGCTGCAACGAGATTTCGCCCATTATTGCACACCACCAGGCCGGGCTTGAGGCTCACCGGCAGCAACCACTCGTCGGTCTGTTGTTCTATACCCCGCCACAACTCCTGTGCGGTGTGGGGCCTGTCCCCCAAACATATGAGTTTCAGAATGGCCTGCTGACGTTTACCCCGTGCTGTGCTGAAGTTGGTGGTGAAGGTGTGTGGCTGACTGGATGAGCAGGTGGAAGAAGAGGAGGAGGAAGCTGAGTAGGAGGAGGAGGAGACAGGAGGCAAAGAAAGTTGCCCTGCGATCCTTGGCGGCGGAAGGACGTGCGCCAAATAGCTCTCCGCCTGGGGCCCAGCCGCCACTACATTTACCCAGTGTGCAGTTAGGGAGATATAGCGTCCCTGGCCGTGCTTACTGGTCCACGTATCTGTGGTTAGGTGGACCTTGCCACAGATGGCGTTGCGCAGTGCACACTTGATTTTATCGGACACTTGTTTGTGCAGGGAAGGCACGGCTCTCTTAGAGAAGTAGTGGCGGCTGGGAACAACATACTGTGGGACAGCAAGTGACATGAGCTGTTTGAAGCTGTGTGTGTCCACCAGCCTAAATGACAGCATTTCATAGGCCAGTAGTTTAGAAATGCTGGCATTCAGGGCCAGGGATCGAGGGTGGCTAGGTGAGAATTTACGCTTTCTCTCAAATGTTTGTGAGATGGAGAGCTGAACGCTGCCGTGTGACATGGTTGAGATGCTTGGTGACGCAGGTGGTGGTGTTGGTGGTACATCCCATGTTTGCTGGGCGGCAGGTGCAAACGTTCCTCCAGAGGCGGAGGAAGAGGCCGAGGCGGCGGCAGCAGCAGCAGAAGAGGCCGAGGCGGCAGCAGCAGAAGAGGTAGCAGGGGGAGCCTTAGTGACTTCCTTGTTTTTAAGGTGTTTACTCCACTGCAGTTCATGCTTTGCATGCAGGTGCCTGGTCATGCAGGTTGTGCTAAGGTTCAGAACGTTAATGCCTCGCTTCAGGCTCTGATGGCACAGCGTGCAAACCACTCGGGTCTTGTCGTCAGCACATTGTTTGAAGAAGTGCCATGCCAGGGAACTCCTTGAACCTGCCTTTGGGGTGCTCGGTCCCAGATGGCGGCGGTCAGTAGCAGGCGGATTCTCTTGGCGGCGGGTGTTCTGATTTTTCCCACTGCTCCCTCTTTTGCTACGCTGTTGGCTCGGTCTCACCACTGCCTCTTCCTCCGAACTGTGAAAGTCAGTGGCACGACCTTCATTCCATGTGGGGTCTAGGACCTCATCGTCCCCTGCATCGTCTTCCACCCAGTCTTGATCCCTGACCTCCTGTTCAGTCTGCACACTGCAGAAAGACGCAGCAGTTGGCACCTGTGTTTCGTCATCATCAGAGACATGCTGAGGTGGTATTCCCATGTCCTCATCATCACGAAAAATAAGTGGTTGTGCGTTAGTGCATTCTATCTCTTCCACCCCTGGGGAAGGGCTAGGTGGATGCCCTTGGGAAACCCTGGCAGCAGAGTCTTCAAACAGCATAAGAGACTGCTGCATAACTTGAGGCTCAGACAGTTTCCCTGATATGCATGGGGGTGATGTGACAGACCGATGGGCTTGGTTTTCATGCGCCATCTGTGCGCTTTCTGCAGAAGACTGGGTGGGAGATAATGTGAACGTGCTGGATCCACTGTCGGCCACCCAATTGACTAATGCCTGTACCTGCTCAGGCCTTACCATCCTTAGAACGGCATTGGGCCCCACCAAATATCGCTGTAAATTCTGCTGGCTACTGGGACCTGAGGTAGTTGGTTCACTAGGACGTGTGGCTGTGGCAGAACGGCCACGTCCTCTCCCAGCACCAGAGGGTCCACTAACACCACCACGACCATGTCCACGTCCGCGTCCGCGTCCCTTATTAGATGTTTTCCTCATTGTTCCCGTTCACCACAATTTTGAGAATGGCAAATTTGGGAATGCTTTTTCAACCCAGAACAAAAAGTCTGCTTTTACGGTCACTACAAATAACTTGACCAGCTAAAACTGTGCAGATTTGGTTAAATATTGATGTGAGACCTGTTTTTTTTTGCGCTGTGTGACAGTTATAGGTTTAATCACAGAATGACACTTCTATCAGCACGCTAGCGTGTGTCTTAGGTTTTTCTGAATGACACTATCAATACCTTCAATGTAAGATTTTCTTTTTGGGATAGATTTCAAGTAGGCCTCAAATACCACAAACTAGTTATTTTCTGAATGGCAAATTTGGGAATGCTTTTTCAACCCAGAACAAAAAGTCTGCTTTTACGGTCACTACAAATAACTTGACCAGCTAAAACTGTGCAGATTTGGTTGAATAGAGATGTAAGACCTGTTTTTTTTTGCACTGTGTGACAGTTATAGGTTTAATCACAGAATGACACTTCGATCAGCACGCTAGCGTGTGTCTTAGGTTTTTCTGAATGACACTATCAATACCTTCAATGTAAGATTTTCTTTTTGGGATAGATTTCAAGTAGGCCTCAAATACCACAAACTAGTTATTTTCTGAATGGCAAATTTGGGAATGCTTTTTCAACCCAGAACAAAAAGTCTGCTTTTACGGTCACTACAAATAACTTGACCAGCTAAAACTGTGCAGATTTGGTTGAATAGAGATGTGAGACCTGTTTTTTTTTGCGCTGTGTGACAGTTATAGGTTTAATCACAGAATGACACTTCGATCAGCACGCTAGCGTGTGTCTTAGGTTTTTCTGAATGACACTATCAATAACTTCAATGTAAGATTTTCTTTTTGGGATAGATTTCAAGTAGGCCTCAAATACCACAAACTAGTTATTTTCAGAATGGCAAATTTGGGAATGCTTTTTCAACCCAGAACAAAAAGTCTGCTTTTACGGTCACTACAAATAACTTGACCAGCTAAAACTGTGCAGATTTGGTTGAATAGAGATGTGAGACCTGTTTTTTTTTGCGCTGTGTGACAGTTATAGGTTTAATCACAGAATGACACTTCTATCAGCACGCTAACGTGTGTCTTAGGTTTTTCTGAATGACACTATCAATACCTTCAATGTAAGATTTTCTTTTTAAGATAGATTTCAAGTAGGCCTCAAATACCACAAACTAGTTATTTTCAGAATGGCAAATTTGGGAATGCTTTTTCAACCCAGAAAAAAAAGTCTGCTTTTACGGTCACTACAAATAACTTGACCAGCTAAAACTGTGCAGATTTGGTTGAATAGAAATGTCAGGTCTATTTTTTAGGCGCTGGGTGACAGGCTCAACTTTCCCCTGATGTAATATATGGCCAAAAAAAAACCACACTGTTGATGGTTAAATGCACTTGGGTGACACAGGCTCAGCCTGCACCTGATGTAGTATATGGCCAAAAAATAACCAGACTGTTGATGGTTAAATGCACTTCGGTGACATAGGCTCAGCCTGCAGCTGATGTAGGATATAGCACAAAATAACCACACTATCGATGGTTAAATACACTTGGTGATAGCTCGTGCTGGCGCACCACAAGTCACAAATTGGCCGCCGATCACCCCAGAAAAAAATTGATCTAAAAACGCTCTGGGCAGCCTCAAAAAAGTGAGCAAGTCAATAATAGCACTTCAATGATCCACAGCTGCAGATCGATCACAGAATGAAGTCTTTTGGAGGAGTTAATCTGCCTAATCTCGCCCTAACGTCGCAGCTGCAACCTCTCCCTATGCTTGAATCAGCAGAGTGACGTGCAGCGCTACGTGACCCAAGCTTATATAGAGGCTGGGTCACATGCTGCACTGGCCAATCACAGCCATGCCAATAGTAGGCAAGGCTGTGATGGCCTCTTGGGGCAAGTAGTATGACGCTTGTTGATTGGCTGCTTTGCAGCCTTTCAAAAAGCGGCAAGAAAGCGCCGAACACCGAACCCGAACCCGGACTTTTACGAAAATGTTCGGTTTCGGGTCCGTGTCACGGACACCCCAAAATTCAGTATGAACCCGAACTATACAGTTCGGGTTCGCTCATCCCTAGTTATAGTGTCTCCATATTTTTTTTAATTTTTTGGGCCATTGTTTCATGTAGGGGCAACTTTTTTGATCACTTTTATTTTTTGGGAAGTAAGGTGGGCAAAATTTCAATTTCCTCATAGTTTTTATTTTTTTTATTTTTATGGCGTTCACCGTGCGGGGAAAGTAACATGACTGTTTTATAGATCAGGTCGTTACGGATGCGGTGATACCTAATATGTATAGTGTATTTTTTTTTTTTTTTTCTTATTCAGTGATAAATGTGTTTTTTTTTATCTTTACTCTTTTCACTTTTTTTTTTTTTTTTTTTACCCAGACCCTCTTGGTTCTTGAAGATCCAGTGGGTCTGATGTCTGTATATTACAGTACAGTACACTATATAGTGTATTGTACTGTATTTTACTTACACTTTGTCCGAACAGATCTATGCCTTTAGCACAGATCTGTTCAGCACCATGGACAGCAGGATGCCTGAGAAGGTGTCCTGTTGCCATGGGAACCTTCCCCGTCTGCCACAACTGAGCAGACGGGGAAGGGGAAGGAGGGGGGTTCCCTCCCTCTCTGACACCATCCTGTCTGGGGGCTGCAAAGGCACAGCAGCCCCCCGATGGGAGAGGGAGGGAGCTCCCTGACTGTTAACCTTTTCCATACAGCGGTCCGTACGGACCGCGGTATGGAAAGGGTTAAACGGCTGACATCACAGCACAGATGTCAACCGTTTATACCAGAGTGTCAGCAATGTGCTGACACTCTGGTATACCCACTGGACGCTAATGAATATTCAAGAGGAGGCGGGCGGGGGGATCGCGATCCCGCCTGCCGCACCGCCTGCCACCCTCCCCCTGCACCACCCGCCGGCATAAAATCATTCAGGGGTGCAGGGGGGGTGAAAAAAATCGTTATTTTGGGCATTTTAAAGTTTCTGATCCCTGCGGTCCCTGAAACTGCAGGAAGCGCAGCAAACCACAGGTCTGAATTGACCTGCGGTTTGCTGCGATCGCCGATACGGGGGGACCGGTACGTTATGTGTCCTTAAGGGGTTAAGGCTGTAATGTAACAAAATACGAAAAAAGGGGGGTGAATACTTTTGCAAGGCACTGTGTATATATATATATATATATATATATATACTCAACAAATAACGAGGCAGCACTTCCAGATTTTGGTGACAGGGTGACGACCCCAAAACTTTATTCCCACCAACGTTTCGGCCTACTCAATGAGGCCTTTGTCAAGCTGCCAAAGCTTGACAAAGGCCTCATTGAGTAGGCCTCATTGAGTAGACCGAAACGTTGCTGGGAATAACGTTTTGGGGTCGTCACCCTGTCACCAAAAGCTGGAAGTGCTGCCTCGTTATTTGTTGAGTACGTATCGTGGAGGAGAAGCCTACCTCTGTGAGGAGTTGCACCCAGTGCACGTGGTCCGACTGTGCTGCTGCGTTATTTGTGTTTTTATATATATATATATATATATATATATATATACACAGTGGATATAAAAAGTCTACACACCCCTGTTAAAATGTCAGGTTTCTGTAATCATTTCAGAACTTTTTCCACCTTTAATGTGACCTATAAACGGTTCCACTCAATTGAAAAACAAACTGAAATCTTTTTGGTGGAGGGAAGAAAACAAAAAAAACTAAAATAATGTGGTTGCATAAGTGTGCACACCCTCTTATAACTGAGGATGTAGCTGTGTTCAGAATTAAGCAATCACATTCAAAATCCTGTTAAGTAGGAGTCAGCATACACCTGCCATCATTTAAAGTGCCTCTGATTAACCCCAAATAAAGTTCAGCTGCTCTAGTTGGTGATTCCTGAAATTTTCTTAGTCACATCCCACAGCAAACGCCATGGTCCACAGAGAGCTTCCAAAGCATCAGAGGGATCTCATTGTTAAAAGGTATCAGTCAGGAGAAGGGTACAAAGGAATTTCCAAGGCATTAGATCTACCATGGAACACAGTGAAGACAGTTATCGTCAAGTGGAGTAAATATGGCACAACAGTGACATTACCATGAACTGGATGTCCCTCCAAAATTGATGAAAAGACGAGAAGAAAACTGGTCTGGGAGGCTACCAAGAGGCCTACAGCAACATTAAAGGAACTGCAGGAATATTTGGCAAGTACTGGCTGTGTGGTACATGTGACAACAATCTCCGGTATTCTTCATATGTCTGGGCTATGGGGTAGAGTGGCAAGACGAAAGCCTTTTCTTGGGAAATAAACACATCCAAGCCAGGCTACATTTTTCAAAAACACATCTGAAGTCTCCCAAAAGCGTGTGGGAAAAGGTGTTGTCGTCTGATGAAACCAAGGTTGAACTTTTTGGCCATAATTCCAAAAGATATGTTTGGCGCAAAAACAACACTGCACATCACCAAAAGAACGCTATACCCGCAGTGAAGCATGGCGGGGGCAGCATCATGCTAAGGGGATGTTTTTCTTCAGCTGGAACTGGGGCCTTAGTTAAGCTAGAGGGAATTATGAACAGTTCCAAATACCAGTCAATATTGGCACAAAACCTTCAGGCTTCTGCTAGAAAGCTGAACATGAAGAGGAACTTCATCTTTTAGCATAACAACGACCCAAAGCATACATCCAAATCAACAAAGGAATGGCTTCACCAGAAGAAGATGAAAGTTTTGGAATGGCCCAGCCAGAGCCCAGACCTGAATCCGATTGAAAATCTGTGGGGTGATCTGAAGAGGGCTGTGCACAGGAGATGCCCTCGCAATCTGACAGATTTGGAGGGTTTTTGCAAAGAAGAGTGGGCAAATCTTGCCAAGTCAAAATGTGCCATGTTGATAGACTCATGCCCAAAAAGACTAAGTGCTGTAATAAAGTCAAAAGGTGCTTCAACAAAGTATTAGTTTAAGGGTGTGCACACTTATGCAACCATATTATTTTATTTTTATGTTTTTTCTTCCCTCTACCTCAAAGATTCCAGTTTGTTTTTCAATTGAGTTGTACAGTTTATAGGTCACATTAAAGGTGGAAAAAGTTCTGAAATGATTTATCTTTGTCTCATTTTTTTTAAATCACAGAATCCTGATTTAACAGGGGTGTGTAGACTTTTTATATCCACAGGATATATATATATATATATATATATATATATATATATACATAGATTGTGTAAAGTAGAACTGGCTTAGTTGCCCATAGAAACCGATCAGATTCCACCTTTCATTTTGGAGAGCTCCTTTGGAAAATTAATGGAGGAATCTGATTGGTTGCCAAGGGCAACTAAGCCAGTTTTAATTTACACCATTTTTATTTTTTTATTTTTTTTTAGCCGTTTCCTGCTCTGCTATATAGATGCAGCACAGTAATCCTCACCTTTGGGTGCCAGCTATATAGCTGATAAATTGCTGAAACTGACGGGTGTGAACTAGTTCCAATTCTGCCATTTTAACCCTTCGGGGGGGGGGGGGCGCAATTCAAAGTTTTGCTATGGGGCCCCATGATTGCTATGTACGCCCCTAATGTCAAGCCAACATGAAAGATAAAGCAGGGCACATTAGTAAAGTCTGTCACGTTAAGGCCTCCTGCACACGACCGTATGGCTTTTTCAGTGTTTTGCGGTCCGTTTTTCATGGATCCGTTGTTCTGTTTTTTGTTTCCGCTTCTGTTCCGTTTTTCCGTATGGCATATACAGTATACAGTAATTACATCGAAAAAATTGGGCTGGGCATAAAATTTTCAATAGATGGTTCCGCAAAAACGGAACGGATACGGAAGATATACAGATGCATTTCCGTATGTGTTCCGTTTTGTTTGCGGACCCATTGACTTGAATGGAGCCATGGAAAGTGATTTGCGGGCAATAATAGGACATGTTCTATCTTTCAACGGAACGGAAAAACGGAAATACAGAATCGGAATGCATACTGAGTACATTCCGTTTTTTTTGCGGAACCATTGAAATGAATGGTTCCGTATACGGACCGTATACGGAGCGCAAAAAACGGCCAGTAAACGAAAAAAAAAAACGGTTGTGTGCAGGAGGCCTAAGTGGAATCTAAAATTGTGCTGTGCTAGTAAACATGGAGCCCTAGAGTCAAGGAACGATTTTCTTTGCCAAGCTACAATTATATGTAGAGAAAGCCACAAAAAGATAACTTACATGCTGGAAGATTAGGAGTGCAGTTGTCAGTGCTACAACATGCAGTGACCGATCTAATTTGTCCTTGCTGTACGCTTATGCTGCCCGAAAACTTACATTCAGATGAAGGCATACATGTCCTGACCAAAGTTGCAATAATTTTTCCTCCTATAAATAAACATAAAAGGTTAGGTTTGTTTTTTTTAACCAAAATTATAAAAAGAATTCTTAAAGCGGTTCTCCATGTTGGGCCTTTTGGTTAGAAAGGTTCTTTGACAAGAATCTGACCACAAACTGCACCACTGCTGGGACCTCCAGTCTGTGGGGAAACCTGACAGCAGGTGTTCAAATTCCCTTCAGCGCCACCACAAGGGAAATTGGGTATTACCCTGCGACCATTCGCATCAATAGACCCTTTGTGTAATACAGGACAGGACAGGTCCTCCAGAATGACTGCTCTGCATTACTCGCCACTGTGGCTAAGGAACGCAGTACATATCCCAGCTGCAACACAATGTACAGAGTTTCGGCATGCTGCAGCTCCGTCTGTCGGTTAATGGGCGTAAATATTGATTACCAGTCATGAGGATAGACCATCAATATGTAAGTCCTGGAAAAACCTGTTATATAAAACAGCAATATCTGTAAAGAATAAATCAAGGCAACTGGACTTACTGTAAATTTCTTGAAAACGTTTCACTCGTTCTTCCAACGAGCTTTGTCAATTCTGAGTGACTGTACTAGAATTCTCTGGGAATAAATATGTAACTGAATCAACATCAGATTCTGATTCAGTTACATATTTATTCCCAGAGAATTCTTGTACAGTCACTCAGAATTGAGAAAGCTCGTTGGAAGAACGAGTGAAACGTTTTCAAGAAATTTACAGTAAGTCCAGTTGCCTTGATTTATTCTTTACAGATATACCATGACCTGGATAAATGAGAACCTTCACAGACATAAAACAGCAATGTTCACACTTACTAGTTTCTACAACCAAAATATCAGTGTGCCTATGCCGTAGTGACACAGGGTACAATTTATTAGCATGGTGGAGAAGGCTAATTCAGAATGAGCATAAAATAATTTTGTGAGACAGTAATTCCTTACGGTGGTTTTCTGGTCATTAGTATCTGATCTGTGGAGGTCCAACACCCGGGACCCCCGCCGATCAGCTGTTTGAGAAGGCAACGGTGCTTGCAGTAGCACCACAGCCTTTGTCAGCTTTCTCTAGGCCAGTGACATCACATTCATCAGTCACGTGACCTAGACAATACAATGTACGGCGCTGTGCTTGGCAAGCTGTGAGAAGGCAGCAACATTCACAGGAGCACCGCTGCCTTCTCAAACAGCCGATCAATGGGGGGTCCCAGGTGTCGGATCCTCACCGATCAGATACTGATGACCCTATCCAGAAGAGAGGTCGACAGTATCAAAGTCTCGGAAAACCCGTTTAATGGAATAAAAAAAAACTAATCATGAAAAAAATATCAATAAGCGATTATTTTACATAAAATGCTTAGATTAATGAGTGGAGTAGAGGTGGACTTTTTAAAGGCACAGTAACAGGTCTTTGAGAGCCAGAATTCTTGCTTCTTGTTTCTCAGGTGTTCAAATACTTATGTTCAGCAGTGCAAGACAAATACATTCTTTAAAGGGTTTCTGTCACCCCAGAAAACTCATTTTTTTTTTTGGGGATAGTTAGATTCCTTATAGGGCGATATAGGAGAATATAATAGTCTTACTTACTTTCATGCGGCCGATTCTTTATAAAACGAAGTTTTATAATATGTAAATGAGGGCTCTACCAGCAAGTAGGGCGTCTACTTGCTGGTAGCCGCAGCTGAACACCACCCCTCGCCGTGTTGATTGACAGGGCCAGCCGGGATCTCCTCCTCCGGCCGGCCCTGTCAGTATTTCAAAAATCGCGTGCCTCTGGTCATTCGGCGCAGGCGCTCTGAGATGAGGAAGCTCGTCTCCTCAGCACTCCATCAGTGCGCCTGCGCCGATGACATCACCGAAAGAGAAGGGCCGGCCGGAGGAGAAGATCACGGCTGGCCCTGTCAATCAACACGGCGAGGGGGCGGTTTTCTGCAGCAGCTACCAGCAAGTAGACGCCCTACTTGCTGGTAGAGCCCTCATTTACATATTATAAAACTTTGTTTTATAAAGAATCGGCCGCATGAAAGTAAGTAAGACTATTATATTCTCCTGTATCGCCGTATAAGGAATCTAACTATCCAAAAAAAAAAAAAAGAGTTTTGTGGGGTGACAGAAACCCTTTAAAAACCATAAAATGTGAATTCCTGTTTTTTTTTTTTTAAAATTTATTCTGTCTCTCAGAGTGGGAATGCACCTACAATGTGAATGGTCAAAGGTCCGACCCCTCCATGATTGCTAAGTGGGAGAACTTGCAAAATCGCAGGGTGTTCAAATACTTCTGTTCCTCACTGTATATAAAATATTAAAAAAACTACACATTAGGTATGCACATGACTGAAATATAGACCGTACACAGCCATGTCAATGCAAAAACAATAAAGTAATGGCTGCTTAGACATGGAAAAGCAAAAACTGCTTAAAAAAAAAAGTCATTAAGAGGTTAAAAAATTTGTTTTTTTTCGTTCCGTTTACGGAACCATTCATTTCAATGGTTCTGCAAAAAAAAAACTGAATATACTCCGTATGCATTCCGTTTCCATATTTCCGTTTTTCCGTTCAGTTGAAAGACAGAACATGTCCTATTATTGCCCGCAAATCAAGTTCTGTGTCTCCATTCAAGTCAATGGGTCCGCAAAAAAAACGCATCCGTATCCCTTCCGTTTTTGCGGAACCATCTATTGAAAATGTTATGCCCAGCCCAATTTTTTCTATGTAATTACTGTATACTGTATATGGCTACTTTCACACTCGCGTTTGGTGCGGATCTGTCTTGTATCTGCACAGACGGATCCGCACCGATAATGCAAACGCTTGTATCCGTTCATAAGTCTAAGTCAAAACGGATCCGTCTTGACCTACATTGAAGGTCAATGGGGGACGGATCCGTTTTCAATTGCACCATATTGTGTCAGTGAAAACAGATCTGCCCCCATTGACTTACATTGTAAGTCTAGACTGCTCCGCATAGTCAGACAGTCACCAAAACGCTGCAAGCCGCATTTTAGTGACCGTCTAAAAAACGCAACGGAGACCAAACGCAGCCAAATTGATGCATTCTGAACTGATCCTTATCCTTTCAGAATGCATTGGGGCTGAACTGATCCGTTTTTGGCCGCTTGTGAGAGCCCTAAAACAGATCTCACTAGCGGACCCAGAAACGCCAGTGTGAAAGTAGCCTATGCCATACGGAAAAACGGAACGGAAAAATGGAACAGAAATGGAAACACAATAGAAAAAAAAAAACAGAACAACGAATCCGTGAAAAACAGACTGCAAAACACTGAAAAAGCCATACGGTCATGTGAAAGAAGCCTAAGGTCTCTTGCACACGACCGTATGGCTTTTTCAGTATTTTTCGGTCCGCAAAAAATGGATCCGGAACAGCTGGCCCCTGATATAACAGTATTATCCTTGTCCATTATGTGGACAATAAGAGGACATGTTCTATCTTTATACGGAACGGAAAAACGGAAATACGGAAGTGGAAGGCATACGGAGTACCTTCTGTTTTTTTTGTGGACCCATTGAAATGAATGGTTCCGTATACAGTCCATATACGGAACTCAAAAAACGGAATGTAAACAGAAAAAAAAACGTTCATGTGCAAGACAGAAGTGTTAGGCCCCATTCACACGGGCGAGAATTCCGTGCAGGCGCAATGCGTGAGGTGAACGCATTGCACCCGCACTGAATCCGGACCCATTCACTCCAATGGGGCTGTGCACATGAGCAGTGATTTTCACGCATCACTGGTGCGTTGCGTCAAAATCGCGGCAAGCTCTATATTGTGCCTTTTTCACGCAAAGCAGACCCCATAGAAGTGAATGGGGCTGCGTGAAAATCGCAAACATCCGCAAGCAAGTGGGGATGCAGTGCAATTTTCACGCACGGTTGCTAGGAGACGATCGGGATGGGGACCCGATCATTATTATTTTCCCTTATAACATGGTTATAAGAGAAAATAATAGCATTCTTAATACAGAATGCTAAGTAAATTAGGGATGGAGGGGTTAAAGAAAAAAATTAATTAAACTCACCTCATCCACTTGTTCGCACAGCCCGGCTTCTCTTCTGTCTTATTCTTTGAGGTCCTGGGAGGAAAAGGACCTTTGGTGACGTCACTGCGCTCATCACATGGTCCATCACATGGTCCATTACGCGCGTGCAAAGCGCATTAAAACGCTTTGCACTCGCTCGGAAAAATCACTCACCTGCACAACGCACCTGCATCTTGTCCGGCCCTCACACCCGACGCCCGTGTGAAAGAGGCCTTAGACTTATTTAGGCTACTTTCACACTTGCGGCAGAGTGATCCGGCAAGCAGTCATCCGGAGAAACGGAGCCGTTATATATTTTTTTCACTGCTCCGATGCTCAAGTCAGGGAGGCTGCTTGGGTGAAAATGGGGATATGTCTGGGTTCAGAACCCCTTTAACCTTCAGCAAAGTTGAGGATTGATTGGAGGGGCACATTGGTGTTGGATCAGAGGCCTCAGAAGAAGATGTTGAAGTAGGTTAGTTACGAGATGATGAGGGCATGTTTGAGCATTGTAGTTGACTCAGGGTTAAGGAAATATTGAATATGAGAAATATTTTTGAGTTAGAGGCTAAAAGAGGTGGTAAGGGTTTTGTTTGGGTTAAAGGACAGGGAAAAAAACATGGTGCCATTAAATGTGACAGATAAGTCTGATGAAAGGGTTGAGTGACAACGTCAAAATCGAGGCGAGCTCTATATTGTGCCTTTTTCACGCAACGCAGGCCCCATAGAAGTGAATGGGGCTGTAGGACAGTAGGACAAATTTGGTTTTGTCCAAGTTGAGTTTTAAAAAGCAAGAGGAGAAGAAGGAAGATATAGCTGATGAACACAATGAGATTCTGGATAGTAGTAAAGTAACAACTGGGCCATATAGGTTTGTCCTCAGCAGAGAGGTGGTACTGAAGCCCTGGTAGTCCATAAACTGTGCCAGGCCAAAGTTACTGTAACAATGGAGAAGAATAGTGGTCCCAGGACAGAGCCTTGAAGGACATATAACTCACCAGCCGTGGCTTCTGCGTATTCGGATCCACATATCTGGCCTGATGGGCAAGTGGTGCTGTTTCCAACGCATGTCAAGGTGTTCGAATAACACAGTGTACAATTGAGTGCGTAACCTAAAGAGATATCACACAATCAGCACATTGGTCACTTATTATACTGTTTGCCAACACTTTTTTCTTCTGTAATGTCAGTGAGATCAGCGGCATCTGAGAATGATGTTTATTAATAGTGATGAGCCGCAGGGGCGATATTAGAATTTGGTAGAATATTCGTCATATATTTGCGGATTTGCAAATTCGAGTATTTACAATTATTTTCTTGATCGCGAAAAATCGGCAATGTAATATTCGTGTAATGCGCTCGAAATACAGGAGTGGGTCACTATAGCTACATTTTTCAAGCTACTAGAAGTTTCCTAAGACTGGAGAAAATGGTTGGCACGGCAGAACATTACAATAGCTCTATATGCAGATAGAGTGCTCCAATATATTTGTGATTGCGAAATCGCCACTAATGATGCAAATATTTTGGCGCATTACGTGCAACTTCACAATATAACAGGTCTGACTACTTGTTAGTGATTGGTGCACTAAGTATTGTTGTGAACTTGTGACATCACAGCCCTATGTATGTATGTATGGACAGCAGAACCAGCCCAGATCAGCTACACTATATCACTATCTAACCTACACTGACTATCTGTATTCTATCTATCTATCTATCTATCTATCTATCTATCTATCTATCTATCTATCTATCTATCTATCTATCTATTATCTATTATCTATCTATCTATCTATCTATCTATTATCTATCTATCTATATATATATATATATATATAAGCTAACTATCTAATGTAATGACACAGGAAAGCAGAGAGCACAGCAATAACACTGCAAAATACTGCATACAAGGGCTGCTGGGAGGTTCTTATACAGGGTGGGCCATTTATATGTATACACCTTAATAAAATAGGAATGGTTGGTGATATTAACTTCCTGTTTGTGGCACATTAGCATATGTGAGGGGGGAAACTTTTCAAGATGGCTGGTGACCATGGCGGCCATTTTGAATCCGGCCATTTTGAATCCAACTTTTGTTTTTTCAATAGGAAGAGGGTCATGTGACACATCAAACTTATTGGGAATTTCACACGAAAAACAATGGTGTGCTTGGTTTTAACGTAACTTTATTCTTTCGAAAGTTATTTACAAGTTTCTCTTTGTTTACAGCCATTGACATGCCGCCGAGGTTAACACGTGAGGAGCGGATAGAAATTGTGTTGATGTCTGGTGAACGCAGTAACCGGGTCATTGCAGCAGATTTCAATGCAAGACACCCTACGAGACCACCCATCTCCCATGCTACAGTTAGCAAACTGCTTGCTAAGTGTCGTGAAACTGGTTCAGTGTTGGATTTGCCAAAATGTGGATGCATGAAATCTGTCTCTAATGAAGAAACATCAGTGGCTGTCCTAGCTTCATTCAGCAAGAGCCCACAGCGTAGTACTCGCCGCATGTCACTGGAGAGTGGCATTAGTCGAACATCCCTTCAGCGGATATTAGCTATTCACAAATGGCACCCTTACAAACTCCAGCTACTGCAGCATCTCAACGAGGATGATGATGTGTTTCCCTCTTTATGCACTGAAGCTGGCACGTTCCCTGAGTTTTTCCAGCAAGATGGTGCACCACCACATTATGGGTGTCAGGTCCGAGTATTCCTAGATAAACAGTTTCCTGGAAAGTGGATTGGTCGTCGTGGGCCAGTTGAATGGCCCCAAAGGTCTCCCGATCTGACTCCCTTAGACTATTATATTTGGGGTCATCTGAAGGCAATTGTCTATGCTGTGAAGATACGAGATGTGCAGCACCTGAAACTACGGATACTGGAAGCCTGAGCTAGCATTTCTCCTGCAGTGTTGCTATCAGTGTGTGAAGAGTGGGAGAAG
This sequence comes from Bufo bufo, assembly GCF_905171765.1. Classification (NCBI taxonomy): domain Eukaryota; kingdom Metazoa; phylum Chordata; class Amphibia; order Anura; family Bufonidae; genus Bufo; species Bufo bufo. Next base: position 23,473,338 of record NC_053389.1, on the reverse strand, counting down.
AGGGTTGCATTGACAATCCAACACAATGGGCAGCACATTGAACACATTTTATAAGTGGTCAGAAACCTGTAAATAACTCATGAAAGAATAAAGTTACGTTAAAACCAAGCACACCATTGTTTGTGAAATTCCCAATAAGTTTGATGTGTCACATGACCCTCTTCCTATTGAAAAAAACAAAAGTTGGATTCAAAATGGCCGACTTCAAAATGGCCGCCATGGTCACCACCCATCTTGAAAAGTTTCCCCCCTCACATATACTAATGTGCCACAAACAGGAAGTAATTATCACCAATAGAGATGGCCCGAATAGTTCGCCGGCGAATAGTTCCCGGAAACATAGCTTGTTCGTGTTCGCCGCAGCGGGCGAACATATGCGATGTTCGGTCCGCCCCCTATACATCATCATTGAGTAAACTTTGACCCTGTACCTCACAGTCAGCAGACACATTTCAGCCAATCAGCAGCAGACCCTCCCTCCCAGACCCTCCCACATCCTGGACAGCATCCATTTTAGATTCATTCGGAATCTGCATTCTCAGTGAGAGGAGGGACAGTGCTGCTGCTGCTGCTGATTCAATAGGGAAAGCGTTAGCTAGGGCAGTGTTCTGTGTCCACAGACTCATCTGCTGTAAGGACAGCGTCCTGACAGCACCCCAAAAAGCCCTTTTCAGGGCTGGTACATCAGTCTGCTTTTTTTATTTATTTTTATTTATATATATATATATATATATATATTGCAGTTGCCTGCCCGTGTGTGAGAGGCTGCAGGCTCAGTCACAGACAGTACTCCACTTATACTGCTACAAGGTGTCACTCACTCACAAATACCTTGCAGATAAATAAAAATTCTATTTAATATTTTTCTGTGATAGAATCAAAGTTGCAAGCCAGTGTGTGTCAGGCCCACACAGACTGTACTGTGCCCACTGCCCACCACTTATATAGGGTGGCACAGTACCTTGCACGCATAATAACACTTATCTAATAAAAAATGACAGGCAGAGGCAGGCCACGCCGCAGGGGCCGTCGTGTTCGTGGTGCTGTGATTTCCACTGGCCCTGGAATAATTCCCAGTGTTCAGAGGCCACGTACCCTGAACCCAAAAAATTCGGAGAAAATAGTTGACTGGCTTACACAGGACACCCAATCATCAACAGCTTCCGCTAAGAACCTTGACGCACCATCCTCCTCCAGCTCAGCTTTGGTCACCTGCTCTCAAGTTACCATTCTCCCGCCCGCCGCCACCACCACCACTACCACCACAGCCACCACAGCCGCTTCACTTGATCCCTCAGAGGAGTTATTTACACATCATTTGGATGAAATTAGTGATGCGCAACCATTATTGCCAGAGGATGGAGATAACAGGGATATGTCTCAGTCAGGCACACATGGACGTACAGTGTGATGATGATGATGATGTTGTACCCGCTGCTGCTTCCTTTGCTGAGGTGTCAGATACAAGTGAAGTGGTTGATGATGACGATGTGTCCGTGGATGCCACGTGGGTGCCTGCTCGAAGAGAAGAAGAAGAGGGGGAAAGTTCAGAAGGGGAGACAGAGAGAAGGAGGAGACGAGTTGTAAGCAGGGGGAGGTCGTCGCAAGGAGCTAGTGGCACAGTCAGACAGCATGTATCGGCACCTGGGGACAGCCAGACAGCACGCCAATCAACACATGCTGTAGCCACCACCAGAATGCCGTCATTGCAAAGCTCAGCAGTGTGGCATTTTTTTGTTTGTCTGCCTCTGATAACAGCGATGCCATTTGCAACCTGTGCCAAAAGAAACTGAGTCGTGGGAAATCCAACACCCACCTAGGTACAACTGCTTTGCGAAGGCACATGATCGCACATCACAAACGCCTATGGGATCTACACATGATGACGAGTAGAAGCAGCACACAAGCTCAAAGCCACCATCCTCCTCCTGGTCCAGCATCTTCAGCCACGTCAACCACTGCTGTCCTCCTTGCCCCCTCTCAACCACCCGCCACTCCGCCTCTCACCTTCAGCAGTTCCATCTCATCTGCCCACAGTCAGGTGTCTGTAAAGGAAATGTTTGAGCGTAGGAAGCCAATGTCACAGAGTCACCCCCTTGCCCGGCGTCTGACAGCTGGCTTGACGGAACTCTTAGCCCTCTAGCTTTTACCATACCAGCTGGTGGAGTTTGAGGCCTTCAAAAAATTTGTCGCTATTGGGACACCACAGTGGAAGGTACTGGCATCTCTGGCATACAGTGTTGGGGCAAGGGTCCATCTGACCACTGATACCTGGTCTGCAAATCACGGTCAGGGCAGGTATATCACCTACACTGCGCATTGGGTCAACCTGCTGACGGCTGAGAAGCATGGAATGCGTGGCTCTGCAGCGGAGTTGGTGACACTGCCACGACTTGCAGGCAGGCCTACTGCCACCTCCTCTGCTCCTCCTACTCCATCCTCTTCCATAACCTCCTCGGCTGAGTCCTCTTCTGCTGCGGTGTCTGGCTGAACATCAACTGAATCCCCCCAGCTCCCCAGGGGCTATTCCACATCCCGGATACGACAGTGTTACGCTGTCTTGGGGTTGACTTGCCTGAAAGCAGAGAGCCACACCAGACCAGCACTCCTGTCCGCCCTGAACGCACAGGTGGATCAGTGGCTGACCCCGCACCAACTGGAGATCGGCAAAGTGGTGTGTGACAATGGAAGCAATTTGTTGGCGGCATTGAATTTGGGCAAGTTGTCACATGTGCCGTGCATGGCACATATGTTAAATCTCATCGTACAAATCGTTGTGTCTAAGTACCCAGGCTTACAGGACGTCCTCAAGAAGGCCAGGAAGGTGTGTGGCCATATCAGGCGTTCCTACACGGCCATGGCGCACTTTTCAGACATTCAGCGCCGAAACAACATGCCAGTGAGGCGCTTGATTTGCGACAGCCCGACACGTTGGAATTCAATACTCCTAATGTTCGACCGCCTGCTCCAACAAGAAAAAGCCGTCTACGAGTATTTGTATGACCGGGGTGCTAGGACAGCCTCTGCGGAGCTGGGAATTTTTTGTCACGTTACTGGACGCTCATGCGCAATGCCTGTAGGCTCATGCGTCCTTTTGAGGAGGTGACAAACCTAGTCAGTCGCACCGAAGGCACCATCAGCGACCTCATCCCATTTGTTTTCTTCCTGGAACGTGCCCTGCGAAGAGTGCTGGATCAGGCTGTAGATGAGCGTGAAGAGGAAGAGTTGTGGTCACCATCACCACCAGAAACAGCCTTGTCATCATCGCTTGCCGGACCTGCGGCAACGCTGCAAGAGGAGTATGAGGAAGAGGAGTCAGAGGAGGAATGTGGCTTTGAGGAGGAGGAAGACCAACCACAGCAGGCATCCCAGGGTGCTCGTTGTTGTCACCTATCTGGGATCCGTGGTGTTGTACGTGGCTGGGGTGAAGAACAGATCGTCAATGACATCAGTGAGGACGAGGAACGGGAAATGAGTAGCTCGGCATCCAACCTTGTGCAAATGGGGTCTTTCATGCTGTAATGTCTGTTGAGGGACCATCATATAAAAAGGATGAAGTAGAACGACCTGTACTGGGTGGCCACGCTACTAGACCCCCGGTATAAGCAGAAAGTGGCGGAAATGTTACCAACTTACCGAAAGTCAGAAAGGATGCAGCAGTTCAAAACAAAACTATGCTTTACACAGCTTATAAGAGGGATGTCACAGCACAACGGGAATCTAACAGGGGAAGAGATGAAAGTAATCCTCCTCCTACCACGACCACGGCGGCAAGGACAGGACGCTTTACAGATGTGTTGTTGATGGAGGACATGCAGAGCTTTTTCAGTCCTACACATCGCCACAGCCCTTCGGGATCCAGCCTTAGAGAACGACTCGACCGACAGGTAGCAGACTACCTCGCCTTAACTGCAGATATCGACACTCTGAGGAGCGATGAACCCCTTGACTACTGAGTGTGCAGGCTTGACCTGTGGCCTGAGCTATCCCAGTTTGCGATAGAACTTCTGGCCTGCCCCGCTTCAAGTGTCCTGTCAGAAAGGACCTTCAGTGCAGCAGGAGGCATTGTCACTGACAAAAGAAGTCGCCTCGGTCAAAAAAGTGTTGATTACCTTACTTTCATTAAGATGAATGAGGCATGGATCCCGAAGGGACTGACAGTGGGGGATACGTTTCACTAACAAAAGTCCTGATGACATGCCTTGGCCTCAAAATGGTCCCCACACTGCTGTATTTAATGTCTGCATACCGGATGACTTTTGTGAATTCTCCGCCACCAACTAGGGTTCAAGCCGCAATGTTTTAGTCACCTTTCTGCCTTGTGTACATGCCTCATTTTTCTGGCCTCTGGTGCTGCACTGTGGCTGCAAAAACAAAACAAAAAAAAAAAAGGCACATACAAGTGTCAATTCCCCTTCGTGATCGTTACCTTGTTGTGGTGAAGGGGCTTGCGTATCACAATGAAGCGATCATCACCTCTATGAGTGTGTTGGCACACCCCAGATGATAAGGCCGTTGCTTCATTATGATCAGACCAAAAGCGATCGGCTGGATAATTCTTCATAGAAAAAACTTACATTTTTATTTTTATTTTTTTAAGTTGTATGGGTGGGTTTTTAATACATAAAATAAAAAAATCATAATATAGTCTCTTAATAGTTTATTAGAAATAATGCAGATAATTTAAAAAATCCCCATCAATTCCAATACAAAGCAAGTACAAAGCTCAGAGCTAAATTATTCCAGGATGTCGTAATGGTTCGTTAATTCTACAATGGTTAATCAATTCAACACACGTCCCCGGATAGGGGACGCAACAGGGATTAAACTGATAGGAATAGTACTAGTTAAAACACCACTCATATAGGGTGTCACAGAACATTGCTCCGTGCACGCGCAGTGCCCCAACTTGGGAGTAAGAGGACCGACCAAGCTGCTTTTTCCATCACCCGGTTCCTAAAATCAATTCAGTTTGGTGTATCAGAGTTTGGTCTGTCACTGTGAAGGCAGTCGAAGGTACCCGGGATAAAAAAAAATTCACAAAAGGCAATCCCACCCTGATATGGGACGTAACAGGGATTAAACTGATGAGAATAGTACTACAGAAAATACCACTCATATCGGGTGTGACAGTAAATTGCACGGCACAGACGCAGTGATCGTGGCGTGGATTCAAACAAAGGGGAGGGAGCCAGCATTTTTTTAACCATCTCCCCGTTCGAAAAATCCATTTAATAAATGGACCCCAGATTGGGGACGTAACAGGGATTAAACTGATGAGAAGATAGAACTACAGAAAATACCACTCATATCGGGTGGGGCAGTAAATTGCACGGCGCAGACGCAGTGATCGTGGCGTGGATTCAAACAAAGGGGAGGGAGCCAGCATTTTTTTAACCATCTCCCCGTTTGAAAAATCCATTTAATAAATGGACCCCAGATTGGGGACGTAACAGGGATTAAACTGATGAGAAGAGAGAACTACAGAAAATACCACTCATATCGGGTGGGACAGTAAATTGCACGGCACAGACGCAGTGACCGTGGATTCAAACAAAGGGGAGGGAGCCAGCGTTTTTTTTTAACCATCTCCCCGTTCAAAAAATCTATTCAATTCACCTTTCCGGGACCCTTGATGTTGTACGTGACTGGGTGGAGGAAGAAACCTTCAATGACATCAACGGGACATGGCTAGCTTGGTATCCAACCTTGTACAAATGGGGAGTTTGCGGTTGGGCAAATGGACTGTTTGCGGTTGTTTGCGGTGCATTAAATGGGGAGTTTGGTCTGTCAATGTCTGTGAAGTGGCCGTAACCCTTACACTACCTGATCGATACAACAACATACCTGATCGTATACACACACTGGATGTTTTAAACCACGTTGTTAAAAAAAAAATTGGATTGTTAGGTGATTTATGCCCTTTATGGATTAAAATCCAACTCTGCGTCAACTATGTAATTTTCCATGGGAGTTTTGCCATGGATCCCCCTCCGGCATGCCACAGTCCAGGTGTTAGTCCTCTTGAAACAATTTTTCCATCACTACTGTGGCTAGAAAGAGTCCCTGTGGGTTTTAAAATTCGCCTGCCTATTGAAGACTATGCGGTTCGCCCAGTTCGCCGGTTCACAAACATTTGCAGAAATTCGTGTTCGCCGTTCGCGAACGGAAAATTTTATGTTCGCGACATCTCTAATCACCAACCATTCCCATTTTATTAAGATGTATCCATATAAATGGCCCACCCTGTATAGTAAGGGGTAGGCAACTTTCACAAGCAAGAAGCAGGGAGGTTACTGATTTAAAAAAAATCTAGAATATTCAAAATTACGAATATATCACTATATTCTAAATATTTGCAAATTTTGGAAGTATCGATATTCGCGATTAATATTCGCTATTCACATATTCGGTCCCAACACTATGAGTAGGAGAAAGGTAAAATCTGTCTTACAGATTACTATTATGATTATCGATATAATGAAAAAATCCCTAAAAAACAATGCAATTAAAAAGAAAAAGACAAATATTTCAGGTCTTACGACATTTCCAAAGACTTACTTGTTGCTGCAAGAGCCGAGAGGAGGCTGACAATTCTAATCGAGGAGCTCATGGTTCAGTTTTTGAAAACAGGACGTACAAAGAGATGACAACCTTGATCAAAGCTCTTAACTTAAGTTTTTGGGTGGGACGTGGAGGATTGTAATCATTGTAAAGAAATTAAAACCTCCCCACCAAGAAGGAAAAGTTAACATTTACTTCCTCTTACATTATTACGGTTGTATATTTCTTTGGACCTTAGTTTTATGGATAAACACTACGTGACAAGTTCTGAATTTGAACCCTGCACATGCCTAAGAAATGCAGGCTCACCTCTTCTGGCTTTGTAATGTGGGCAACAAAACATTTTTAACACAAACTACTAAAATTGTTGAAAGCATTGGAGGAAGATTAGAGATGAGCGAATCTGATTCATCACAAATTTAACAAACATTCTTCTGCCAAACAAATCAGAAGCTTTGATGATTCCTTACAGACAAATTATGCAAAACTGCACTCGCCAATTTACTTTTACAGAGAGACAGGGCAGGGAGGATGAAGATGGAGGATTATATGACCCTGGGAGGCTTGCCCACAATGCTTTGCAGGGAGCTTATCAACCAGTCATGGTGCAGGATATTGGCTGCTCTATTTGGCTCTGTGCTATGTGTATAGCACAAATGCTATTCTGAGCTCAGCCAGTGTTGTGTGAGGACATCTCTGCCATGTGTCTGGCAGACACCAATAACAGACACAAGACAGATATATTATGGTATACACAGGAATAGTGTAGGAAGGGTAGATTGAACACATTAGATTAACCCTTTCGCTACCAGCGCCGTACGTAAACATGAGCAGCGGGCGCCATGGCCAGCAGATCTCTGCTGTATCTTACAGCAAAGACCTGCGGCTAACTACCGGGACCGTCAATAATGCCGATCGCGGTATTTTAAGGCTTTAGATGCCGTGATCAAGCAAGATCACGGCATCCAAATGCGCAAAAACCCAGAAGCTTGCATTTTCGCACTTCTTACCAATGCCCCGTGCAGCCAATGTGGGCATCGGTAGTTGCCCTGAACACTGTAAACCTCCCTGACGAGGCTTTAAATGTTTATGCTGCAATTCTTATTTTGGCCACCAGATGGCAGGTCAGGATAAGAAATGCGCAACTTCTAGTTTAAATGTCATGGCAAGAAAAAAGCAGCTAAGTAAAGAAAAACGAGTGGCCATCATTACTTTTAGAAATGAAGGTCAGTCAGTCAGACGAAAAATTTATAAAACTTTTAAAGTAAGGGCTATTTGACCATGAAGGAGAGTGATGGGGTGCTGCACCAGATGACCTGGCCTCCACAGTCCCCAGACCTGAACCCAATCGAGATGGTTTGGGGTGAGCTGGACCGCAGAGTGAAGGCAAAAGGGCCAACAAGTGCTAAGCATCTCTGGGAACTCCTTCAAGACTGTTGGAAGACCATTTCAGGGGACTACCTCTTGAAGCTCATCAAGAGAATGCCAAGAGTGTGAAAAGCAGTAATCAAAGCAAAAGGTGGCTACCTTGAAGAACCTAGAATATGACATATTTTCAGTTGTTTCACACTTGTTTGTTATGTATATAATTCCACATGTGTTAATTCATAGTTTTGATGCCTTCATAGTCATGAAAATAAAGAAAACTCTTTGAATGAGAAGGTGTGTCCAAACTTTTGGTCTGTACTGTACATAAATAACAATAAATATAAACATCATGGGTATCATCGCGACCGAAAACGCCCATACTATTAAAATATAAAAAACTATTTCCAATACAGCAAATGACGTAACAGAAAAAAGGGTCAAAATGGCCAATTTGCCATTTTTTCATTGCTTCTCTTACCCAAAAAATGTAATAAAATATGATCAAAACGTCATGCACACTCCAAAATGGTATCAGTTAAAAACTACAGATTGTTCTGCAAAAAATGAGCTGATAAAGAGCTCAGTAGAAATAAATCTAAAAAAGTTATGGGGGTCAGAATATTGTGATGTAAAAAAAAAAAAATCAACGTTTAAATTTATTTTTACACTATTTAGACATAAAAAAAACTATACATATTAGGTATTGTTGTAATCATACTAACTCAGAGAATGAAGGCCATAAACGAAATGCTGTGGGGGAAAAAAAACATAAAATGGTGGAGTTTTGAGTTTTTTTTTTCCAATTCCACCAAATTAGTTTTTTTTTTACTGTTTCCCACTACATTTTATGCCATAATTAATGGTGGCATTATAAAGTACAACCTGTATTGCAAAAAATAAGCCCACATACAGCTATGTAACCGGAAATATAAAAAAGTTATGGCTCAAGGAAAAATGAAAAGGCAAAAATGAAAAAAAACTCAGGTAGCCTAAGGGTTAAAATAATAGGTAGAAAACTCAGGTTTTATCAGATGAGAGGGAGAGCATAGGGGCAGTGTTATGTGTGTGTGTGTGTTTTACAGTGAGAGAAATTGCTGAACAGTGAAAGGCTGTTCATGTAATGCACTGTAGGCACAAAAAATCCTGCACAAGGATATTTTTATCTGTGCATGAGCAAACAGCCTTTTTTTCCAAAAACCTCAAGCTTCTACAATTTATAAGTGTTTTATATGTATATTCCCAACACCTTTAGGAGCATATCTTTCACTACACATTACGCAATTGCAACTTTTTCTTTCTAGAAACCATTTGCAATTTTTTTTTTAATTCTTTGAATTTTTTATTTAAAAAATGTACACATATATTTATAAAATAGTATAATCTTCATTTTTCATAATTTCATCATACATGTGTAAAAATAAATTTCTGTTTTAATGAATGATTATATCAACCCACCTCCTTCCTTCACAAGCATCCTCCATTCACTACAAAAAAAAAAAAAACATTCTCACTTTTTTTTCTTCTTTTTCTCTCCTCAGGATCACTCATTGACCCCTGATCTCTCAATTCTCCCCCTCTCTTGTCTTTTCTTCCTCCGACTCCCTCTACAATAGTCTGAATTGTCTTATTTTTTTTCAGTCCTTTGAGCTGTTCTTTCACAAAGGATCGAGCAATTGGCCTTCCTTATCCACATTCCAGTTGATGAGACTGTTTCTTTGACCCAGTTCCTAACGATACACCTTCTTGCCTGAAATAGCAATTTTCCAATTATCATCTGTTGCTTTGATTTTTGTGTGAAGTTCAGATGGCTCAACACACAAAACTATGCGGAATGTCCATCTTATACAATTTTGATATCTCTGAAAGGATTCGATCCCAAAACCCCTGAATAGACCAACAATTCCATAACATATGGACATCATCTGATCCCTCTTCCCCACATTTGAGACATATAAAAATTATATTTCTATAAAACCTGGTCAGTTTTGTAGGGGAAGAATAGAGACGGTGTATCACATAAAACTGAGTCAATCTGTGCGCCGGGTTTAACAAAATCCCTTTAATGTTCCACAGTATCTTATCCCATTGATCCTCTGTCATTGGCTCTACCACCCCATCCCACTTTTCTTGTACTTGGAGAGTGGAGAGAGATTTTTTATTTTTTTCATTCTTAGCAAGGAGTTATATATGGCAATCTTTATACAGAAGGCTATATTTACCCTTCATCTCATAAAAACTTAGAATACATTTTTTTTTTAAAACACTTGTCCTAACCAATTAATCTTGTATCTTTGCCAAATTATTCTGTTAAGATTACTAAACTCTTTTAACCACTTATTATTCCAAATTAGTGTACCTTCATAACATCCATTTATTTCCCATAGTTTCTTTATTTCCAATTAAACCCTATTCATGTCTCCCAAAGTGGATATTTTCATTATTTTTTGTATAATATCTTTTTATTGTTTCAAGAAGAGATAAAACAATGGTGCATAACAATTGCGATACACGGTATGTATAATTAAAAGGTATCATTACAGCATGGCATAAGACACAGCTGTGTATGTATATAAGCACATCATAAACAGAATGAACACAAATACAAAATACAAAATAAACATAAAGGGGAAAAAACTAGGCTCCGAGGCGGCAGAAGGTCATTAAACCTTATAAAGGGGGTCTACTTATGAAGTGGCAAGAAGGTATAAATAGGTATGAATATCCCATAAATGATGATGAGGAACGGGGTTAACGTATTGGTTACTGGAGCGAGTAGTGGTCCCTACTTCTTAGGTTGAACATATGCTCTCTTGAAGGTCTTGTTCCTCAACCTGATCTAGAGTGTCTGTATCCCTCACAACCTGAGCCTGCCTCCAGGGTTGCCATACCTCAAGATATTTGAGTCTGTTACTGTGGACCCAACCTAACAGTTCTTCCATTCTATGAAGCTGGTGCATTTTATTAAACCACATTTTTATGTTTGGAGGTGAGGTATCTCTCCACTTAGTAGGGATGAGTAGTTTTGCTGTTGCAATCATATGCATGGGAAGGTTTTCTTTAGTAGGTTGAAAGGTGGGAGTTGGGAGCCAAAGCAATATCAGCTCGGGAGTAAGTTTAATAGAGGTAGAACAGATGAAGTTAATGGAGTTCTCCACATCCCTCCAATATTGTGATAATAGTGGGCAAGACCACCAGATGTGGAGCATGGAGCCTACTCCTGATTGGCATCTCCAGCATTGATAAGTAGGAGAGACCCCAATATGAGCTAGATAAACTGGTGTCTTATACCATCTAGTGATGGTTTTGTAGGAGTTTTCTTGAAATCGAATGCAGGTAGAAAAACCTTTTGCATGGGAAAGGATATAGTTAGATTCAGTGTCAGTAAAACATCTCCCTAAGTCCCTTTCCCAGTGACATAAGCAATACGGTTTGGAGACGCAAGTTTGATTCAATAAGTTGTTATAGATGACCGATAATAATTTTTTCCGTGGCGAGGGAAGGGTTATGAAATTTTCCAACCATGTGGGATCTAGGAATGTTGAGGAGGGGATCGTTTTTTCATATCTCTTACATATATTGTTAAAATCCCAAATTTGTATCTGGGTAGGGGGATCTCTTTCTAGTTTAATGTGAATGTTTTCCAAGGGAAGTATACGATTGGTTTCTGTCATCTCGCCTATCTTTGTTCCTCCTAGGGAGTACCACCAACTCTTATCCCCGCCTCCCAAATTGTTAAAGAGGTAAGGTAGCACACTAAGTGGGACCAATTTTGACACCTTACTTCCATTTTGAGGTGAGGCTGGGGAGTTTCGATAAATGTTGAGCATACTCTTTGTTAGAATGCACATTTTAGGGCAGAGAGAGAGCGGAACCTCACGCAACCACAGAAGAGCATATCTATGTACTCCCATTAGAGTTCTTTCTATATCTAAATAGGGGGGCTCCAATTGGTCATTGGCTAGGAGTGCCCATCTGGATAGCTGGATAGCCTTATAATATATTGATATATCAGGCAGAGAGATACCGCCTTTACCCTTCTTTTGAGTTAAAAGTGAGAAGGCTAATCTAGGCCTTCTATTTTTCCATAAGAAGGATGTGAATAAGCTTTTAATTTGTGCATAATAGGAGGACGGCAGATGTATCGGGATAGCTTGTAAGACATATAGAAGTTGAGGTAATACAAACGTGGACAATACGTTTTTTCTACCAAACCATGACCTGTATGGCACTCTTAGAGAGGACATAAAGGATCTAACCTTGGATAGTATTAGAGTGTAGTTAAGTTTGAACAGCAGGCTCAGGTCGGCAGGGACATGCACACCCAGGTACTTAATGGCAGTCGAGGGCCATTTAAAAGGAGAAGAGCGTTTGAGTGGGGCTAAAATGGTGGGTGGAATGTTAATCGGAAGGGCCTCTGATTTGGAAAAATTGATCTTGAAATTAGAGAGCACACTGTACTGGCCGAATGTGGACATAATAATGGCGAGGGCCTCAGTTGGGTTGGATATTATAATTAGGAGGTCGTCAGCAAACGCCGCAGACCTATGATGATACTGACCAAGGGTGATACCATGTATTTTATCAGACTGTCTAATTTTTAGAAGGACCATCTCTAGGCATAAAATGAATAGAGAAGGGGAGAGGGGACAACTTGCCTAGTCCCATTCCTGATGGGGAAGGCACCCGACAGGGTTCCATTTACCAGTACTTGCGCCATTGGGTATGTATATAGTGAGAAAATAGCTGTGACAAAAATAGGAGGGAAACCAAATTTCATCAATGAGGCTTTCATAAAGTCCCAGCTGACCCTGTTGAATGCCTTCTCCGCATCAGTACCCAATAGCAACATAGGTGTATTCCTTACATGGGCATTATAAATCAGGTGTATCAGTCTCCATATATTGTGTTTCCCCTCCCTCCCGGGAACAAACCCTACTTGTTCAGTGTCAACAAGTTTGTTTAGCAGGGGGGATATTCTGTATGCCAGTAATTTGGACCACCATTTCAAGTCACAATTGAGTAAAGAGATGGGTCTGTAGCTCACACAGTCCTCAGGGTCTTTCCCTTCTTTGTTTAGGATTGTTATATGTGCCCTCAAGGCCTGGGGAGCTAGAGATGACCCCCCCCCCAACAGTGAATTGCAGAGTTCCGTGAAATGGGGGAGTAAAAACTGTTTGAGTTTCTTATAATAGACAATTGGAAGTCCGTCCGGACCAGGGCTCTTCCCTATAGGGATGGAACTGAGGACATTTTCCACTTCAGATATGGTAAAGAGTTTAAGGAGTTGCTGTCGCTCTTCCCCAGATAATGTGTGTTGAATCTAAGAATTCTGCCAGGAGAGTTGCATATGGTTTGTCTTGTAAGTTAGGATCCGCAGCTGATGAAGGGAGATTATATAATTTTTCATAGAATATCTGGAATGCTTTAGCAATGAGAGGGGTAGAGGTGACTCTCAAAGATGGACTGGACCTTATTGGTGAAACAAAGGTTTTTTCCCTCCTCTTTTTAATTAGGTGAGTCATCATTTTGTTCCCTTTGTCGCCGTGCTTGTATATTCTACTTTTTAGGTGTAAGAGAGATCGAGCTCCTTTAATATTAAGAAGATCTTTGACCTTACGTCTGAGTGTGATCAATGCCTCCTTATGTACATCAGATTGTGTTAGTTTGTGCAACTTTTCTTGCGTTTGAATCTGGGAGAGTAACGACATCAACTCCTTTGTGGCTTTTTTCTTTACATAAGAACCTAAGGCTATCAGTTCGCCCCTTATGTAGGCATTGTGGGCCTCCCAACGTATTGGTTCAGATGTTTCCGGTGAGGTATTAGTTTTGAAATGGTTTTCTAATTTTTCTCCCAATGCCTTTAAGTGTGTCTGCGTTTCAAGAAGCGTAGTATTCAACCTCCACGACCATACTTTATGTGGGAGACATTGGAGAGAGAGTGACAACATGACAGGGGCGTGGTCTGATATCACCAAATTTCCAATATCTGCACTTTTCACCAATGGCATATGGGAGTCAGGCAGGAATAAATAGTCAATGCGGCTGTATGAGTTGTGGACATGTGATAAAAATGTGTAATCCCTATCAGTGGGATGAATAGTTCTCCATACATCAACCAGACACATTTCCGCCAATGCCATCATTAATTTCACCATTTGTTTCCTAGGAATTTTGGAAGATCCCTGGAACGGGGTGTCCAATGAAATATTTAGGTCACCTCCTACTATCAGCATACCTTCAGTGTATTCTCTAATCGTCTTAAGCGTCCCAAGTAACCAAGGGACTTGGTGTAAATTAGGCGCGTATACGTTAGCTATAGTAATTTTTTAGTTAAAAATCGTGCCCTGTATAATGAGCAAACGGCCCCCAGGGTCAATGTAGGATTTGACAAGACGAAAAGGGATGGAAGAGCTGATGGCTATAGATACCCCTCTAGAAGCAGATGAGTGTGTGGCATGGAACCATTGTGAGTATTTGGATGTGGAAAGAGAAGGTATATGGCGGAAATGCGTCTCCTGCCACAAGACTATATCTGCTTTCTGTTTAAGTAGCAGGTTGAAAATCTGTTTCCTCTTTTGGGGTATATTAAGCCCGTTCACATTATGGGACCATACAGTTAGGTTAGCCATAACCCCTGGAAAATAAGTATATGTCGCTGCCACCTGCGAGCCTATTAAGGGTGGTAACTAATGGGGACCAATTTTTACAAAAAACAGTAGTAACAAACAGGAAATTGGTAGTGGTAAGTGATATAGCCATTAACCGAGGTGCGTGTGCTTCAATGAGCCAACCCATGTCACCTCCAGTATGTAAAAGAGGAGGATGGGTTCGGCCCGGAGGAACACAACACCCCCGCTAGGAAGGGAGGAAAACCATTATCAGCAAGACTAGCTGCTTTTTGTGAACAGCTAAAATTACACATAGTGTTGTATAACGGGTACAAACAGGGAAATCTCAATAGACACTATAAGTTGAAAAGCAATATAAAAGTCTTTAAAAACCTATTGGAAAAAAGTGAACTATAAACGCAGTTTCGAGGTCACCATCCGCTAAAAGAATAATGGTCTGGTGACCTGAGAGACATGAACATAATGCTGACCATATCAAGGTGAGTATACGACCTGCAGTGATATATATAACCGGACTGCTGAGAAGGACACAGGCGACTTTGAAGGTGTAGTTAAGGTAGACTCCAGTCGACCTTCAGGTGTTCTTCCTGTGTTTTGGGGACTTTGGTTTCTTGACCACTTGCCACGCTTGAATCACAGGCAGGTCCGGAATTTGAAGTTCCTCAGGCATAGGCATCCACGGCTGAACCTCCACTGGTGCAATATCTAGCTTTTCCCAAGCTGCTGTTAAGTCCTGTGGCGTTCTAATCACAATTTGCTGCCCTGCTTTAGAGGTAGCCAGGCCAAAGGGGAACAACCAACGCACTGGAAGTTTGTGCCCCCGGAGGGCATCCATAAAGGGCTTTAGAGCTCTGCTTTTCGCCAGTGTACTGGGGGCTAAGTCCTGAAATAGTTGTATTCACACCCCATTATAGGAGATGTCCTTAGAATCTCTCACGGTGCGTCAAAGAGAGGCCGTGTCTAGATAATTTAGTAGGCAGCATATTATGTCTCTAGGTGGGCCGCCTTCATATGGTTTCGGCCGTAAGGCTCTGTGGGCCCGATCGATTATTATCTGTGAGGCCTTGTCTTCTTCCACAAGGGAGATCTCTCCAGGAGGGATGTCTTCTGGCACGCCTCTGATGCGGACATTTTTCCGTCTGCTCCTATTTTCCTGGTCTTCCAGGTGGAGGAGAGCGGAGGAAAGATATGAGTTGTGGTCCTGCAGGACCTTACGCATGGCCTCACTATGATTAACTAAGGCCGTTTGGGTCTCTTCTAGTGCGAGTACACGTCCCACAATTTGCTTTACCTCAGTTTTGATGTCTGAGATGTCCTTTTGCAGGGGTTGGAGAGCTTTGTATAGCGTTTTTTCTAAGAAGGTTCTTGATAGTGGTAGGTCGGAGGCATCTGCTCCCTCTGACATGGCGCAGGAGCTTTCTCCATCTGAGTCTTACGGCTGCTTGGCTGCTCTGGATCCCTCCGGGCCATCTTGATTCTGCATGCCGGAGAATGACCTCTCTTTTTAAGAAAACAGTCCATTTCAGACTGTGTGTGGCACAACCTTTTTGAGCCTGGGGTGTTCTCACTTCTTTCTCTGCTGGTTTTCACCATGTTAGGGGGGGATAAGGCACCCGTTATGCTGGTAAAAGCAGCGGCGTCTGTGAGGTGCTCTGAGATCAGGCATCCATCTCGACTCGCGGCTAGGTCCGCCCCCCGTGGATATTTTCTTCAGTTCCACTGGAGGAAGATACCAGTGTCAAGCACCTGACACACGTTACTACCAAGCACATTTTTATCAACTGTTTTTATTAAAGCTCTATAAATGGGGGACTTCTGGTACATCATGAACCACTAATCCTTCCCCCCTTTTGGGTACTGAAGAAATTCTAACTTCATATGGGGTTGACGTCCCCTCTAAATTAATTGTCAGAGTAGGCTGTCAATGATCTTCATTATCCTTATAGGGATTTCTAGCAATAACAAATCGTGAGATCCAATAAATAACATCAGGTTGTCCACATGAAGTGATATTTTTTCCTCAATGTCCCCATACTGAAGCCCAATTATCTTTTCATCCTGTCTAATCATAGCTGCCAATGGTTTCAATGATAAAGCAAAAAGCAAGGGTGAGAGGGGGCATCCTTGCCTCGCTCCTCTTGAGACTATAATCGGTTCCAAATTCATACCATTTATTAATACTCTAGCAGAAACATCTGTATATAATAATTTAATCCATGAGATGAAGGTTTCCCCAATTCCCAGATATGAAATGTTCCCCTGGGTTGGACGGCTCCTTCCGTTTTGCCCCTATTCATCATCAATGGGGACAAAACGTAACTGAACAGAATGTGATACATTTTGGAGCATACCGGAGAGCAAACCACAGCATGCTACGGTTTGCTTTCCGTTCTGGGATGCAGAGCAAGATGGATCCGTCATGACCCACAATGCAAGTCAATGGGGATGGATCCGTTTTCTCTGACACAATCTGACGCAATAGAAAACGGATCTGTCCCCCATTGACTTTCAATGGAGTTCATGACGGATCTGTCTTGGGTATTTAACGATAATACAACCGTATCTGTTCATAACGGATGCAGACGGTTGTATTATCAGTAACGGAAGTGTTTTTGTTGAACCCTGCCGGATCCACTAGTGTGAAAGTAGCCTAAGTCTAACCGCAAGTATCTTTGCTAATAATTTATTATCTGTGTTTATCAGAAAGATTGTAAGATAAGATTCCACTGATATGGACATGCAAAACCGTATCTTTCTGTATCTCGAGTATGGCTCAAATGGTAGGCCATCCAACTCAAGGGATCTATCCTTTGCTATGGAATCGGATACCTTTTCTTTTTCATGATTTATTATTGGAGCATCTAACATTTCCATCTGCCACTTGGTTAATTTAAGAGTTTTAATATTCTGCAAGTAATGATTGATCTCTATATTCCCTACATTAAAGGGAACCTGTCACCTGGATTTTGGGTATAGAGCTGAGGACATGGGTTCCTAGATCGCCGCTAGCACATCCCCATAGCTCTGTGTGCTTTTATTGTGTAAAAAAACCGATTTGATACATATGCAAATTAACCTGAGATGAGTCAGAGCTTGAAAATATGACTCTTTTCTGGTCACACAAGTAAGATATGACTCTTTTATGTTAATTTGCATAAAAGGCGGGAAGTACAAAAATGCATAATACTTATTGAATTTGTCTGCAAATGAAATTAAAAGTGTAATTTATATGTTTAGGGTAACACAATGAACATTTAGAAATGCTCAGTGAGGGTAGCATAGTAAAGGTGACAGGCTCCCTTTAAGCTTACTTTTATATACCTATTGTATATGCCTTCTTGTGTAGTGACCTCCAAACCTTTATCATCAATTAACGTAGCTTATGAAGACAGTTGGATCAGCTCAGTGCTGCTACTACAGAGGCTAGCCTCTTACCTGGTAATTTTCCCTGTACATAATATTCTCTTTCATTTAGAACTTTATTCTTTTTGGCTATGAAATATAATTTATCTTTATATTGCTCTTGTATCTCCTGCCAGGCCTCCATATTTTGATCAGTTGGATTCTCTATATGCTCTTATTCTTTTTTCCCGAACTCATCAATCAAACCATTTAGTTGTATCCCTTCTTGTCTTTCATACATAGAAATATATTTAAAAATAACTCCTCTGGGAAATGACTTACTGTCTCCCTATACCACTCCAAGCGCCGCCGTTCCTTCATTGATCTAAAAACACCTCTGAATTTCATTCTGTATCTTATCTTGTGCTCCTATTATAGTCAACCACTCAGGATTTATTTTGAGTCTCAGTCCCTCACCAGTGTCCGCCCCTCCCAGAGTAATAACTGGAAGTGAGCAGAGACCCAGTTCATATTTAACCCTTTATAAACATGCTATCTGCACATACCCCGTGTAGATAGCACCTATATACGGTAACCCTTCTGGCTGCACTGCCGCTGTCACAGACAGTGTACAGTCTATAATGCCGGCAAGGGAACAATTAGAGTGGTCAGTTGCCGGTGATCACTCTGATTGGTTAGTCTGTGCAGACTAACCAATCGAAGCATGGCAGAGTAAAAATGCCGCTTTCAGGCTCCAATCTCGACTCAGATCAGAGCCTGAAATCAGGCACTAGCTGCTACATACCCACCGATCTGTGCCCACCCATCTGTGCCCGTCTGCCCCCTGATGTGTCCTGCCTGCCCCATCTGTGTCTGCCCCTGATGTGTCCTGCCTGCCCCATCTGTGCCTGTTGTGCCCCCTCGGGTGGTCCCCCTGTATATGATTTAGCCATAAACAGCAAGTGTAGTATAATCCAAGGGGTCACAGCACAAATTAATTATATGGCTTTCACCAGGTGCTCATCTCTTTCTAACCCTCTCTCTACCCCAGGGTCAATGTGTTCCAAAAATACAATTTAGACAGCACGCCAGATTTTAGTGATATAAAGATGAATGAAGATTTTATTAAGCCAGACATGGTCGTGCACCACAGCCGGCGTCCACACATGCAGCACACAATCGGCTTACTGAAGGGCTTTAAATAGCCCAAAACGTCGCTTGAACTGTACTGATGTGCACCGTGTCTGGCTGAATAAAATCTTCATTATAGCACTGAAATCTGGAGTGCTGTCTAAATAAACAGCGAGTGTCAGCTGTATGCTGACACTCTGCTGTAACGGGCGAGATCAGTGCTGGCACTGATCTCGCCCGTTTAACCCCTTATATGCCAACGTCAATAGACAACCACTGTATCCATGGGGTTAATACAGGGAAGGTGCAAAGGCATCCAGTGTTGCCGTGTATCAGTGTAAAACTGATAGTATTATACTTTGCAATACAACCATCAGCCCCACTGAATATTCAAGATGGTCCCACTGGTTCTTCAAGATCAACAATGGCAGAATTGCTGGGGGGCTTTGCCTCACCTCCCAAAAATATTGAATAAAAAGTGATTCAAGAAGCCATATAGACCCCATAGACCAGTGAAAATTACAGCCTGTCCTGCAAAAAAAAAAAAAAGCTCTCACACAGCTACATTTACAGAAAAATCAAAAAGTTATGGGTCTTCAATTTCATGATGCAAAAAAAATGTTTAATAAAAATGATTTTATAATAAAAAAAAGGGGTAGAACAGAATAAAACAATATAAATTGCCAAAACCGTATCAACCCACAGAATAAAATTCATATCAAATATACCACATTTAGAACCCCATAAAAAATAAAAAAAACACTTGACAGAATTGCAATATTAGCCCACTTCTCCTCATAGATTTTTTTTTTATAAAAAGCGATCAAAAAGTCATATGTTCCCAAAAGTGGTACTATTAAAAACTACAACCCATACCACAAAAAATTAGCCCCCACACAGCTCAGTCAACCAAAAAAATAAAAAAGTTATGGGCCTTAAAATCTATTTCACCAAATTCCATGCCGCTCCTTTCCTTTTGAATTCTGATGTCTACTCATACAGCAGTTTACGACCACATATTGGGTGTTGCCGTATTTAGGAGAAAATGGGTAACAAATAATAGTGTGCATTTTCTCTTGTTATCCCTTGTTAAAGTGCAAAATTTGGGCTTAAGCAACTTTTTCTTGTAAAAAATTAATTTTTAAAATTTTGACAGCTAAGTGTTTCTAAATATTATGAAACGCCTGTGAAGTCAAATTGGTCAGTACAACCCTTAATAAATTCTTTGAGGGGTTTAGTTTCAAAAATGTGGTCGCTTTTTGGGGTTTTTACTGTAGGAGTGCCTTAGCGTGCCTTCGAATATGATACCATTCCAGCAAAATCTGCTCTCCAAAAACCATATGTTGCTCCTTTCCTTCTGAGCACTACCGTGTGCCCATACAGCTGTTTATGAACATACATGGGGTGTTTTTGTAAACCGCAAATTCAGGGTAATACTGAGGTTCTATTTACTGTTAAACCTTGTTGTGTTATAGGAAAAATAGGAAAAATTGGATTAAAATAAAAAATCCATTTTAAATTTTACCTCCATTTTCCTTTAATTATTGTAAAAAACACCTAAAGGGTTAACATAGTTTATAAAACCAGTTTTGAATACTTTGATGGGGGTAGTTTCTAAAATGGGGTAATTTATGGGTGTTTTTATTATGTAAGGTCTGCAAAGTGACTTCGGAACTGAATTGGTCCTTGAAAAGATCCGTTTTGAATATTTTATAGAAAATTTGATAAATTGCTTCTTAAATTCTAAGTCTTCTAACGTCCCAAAAAAATACCTTTTAGACATAACAATCAAGCTAAACCAGACATTCAAAAGGTCAGTCTGTCTGGTTTTGGTGGTAAACAAGTCTGTTTTTTTCCCTTCAAAAGAGGCTCTTCTTTAACCCCTTAAGGACTCAGCCCTATTTCACCTTAAGGACTTGGCCATTTTTTGCAAATCTGACCAGTGTCACTTTAAGTGCTGATAACTTTAAAATGCTTTGACTTATCCAGGCCGTTCTGAGATTGTTTTTTCGTCACATATTGTACTTCATGACACTGCTAAAATTGGGTCAAAAAAGTAAATTATTTTGCATAAAAAAATACCATATTTACCAATAATTTAGAAAAATTTGCAAATTTCAAAGTTTCAGTTTCTCTACTTCTGTAATACATATTAATACCCCTAAAAATTGTGATGACTTTACATTCCCCATATGTCTACTTCATGTTTGTAGCATTTTGGGAATGATATTTAATTTTTTGGGGATGTTACAAGGCTTAGAAGTTTAGAAGCAAATCTTGAAATTTTTCAGAAATTTACAAAAACCCAATTTTTAGGGACCACTACAGGTCTGAAGTCACTTTGCGAGGCTTACATAATAGAAACTGCCCAAGAATGACCCCATTCTATAAACTACACCCCTCAAGGTATTCAAAACTGATTTTACAAACTTCGTCAACCCTTTAGGTGTTGCACAAGAGTTATTGGCAAATGGGGATGAAATTTGAGAATTTCATTTTTTTGCCTAATTTTCCATTTTAACCCACTTTTTCCACTAGCAAAGCAAGGGTTAACAGCCAACTTATTGCCCTGACTCTGCCGTTTACAGAAATACCCCATATGTGGCCGTAAACTACTGTACGGCCACACAGCAGGGCGTAGAGTGAAAGGTGCGCCATTTGGTTTTTGGAAGCCAGATTTTGCTGGACTGGTTTCTTTACACCATGTCCCATTTGAAGCCCCCCTGATGCACCCCTAGAGTAGAAACTCAATAAAAGTGACCCCATCTAAGAAACTACACCCCTCAAGGTATTCAAAACTGATTTTACAAACTTTGTTAACCCTTTAGGTGTTGCACAAGATTTAATGGAAAATAGAGATACAATTTCAAAATGTCACTTTTTTGGCAGATTTTCCATTTTAATATTTTTTTTCCAGTTACAAAGCAAGGGTTAACAGCCAAACAAAACTCAATATTTATGGCCCTGATTCTGTAGTTTACAGAAACACCCCATATGTGGTCGTAAACCGCTGTACGGGCACACGGCAGGGCGCAGAAGGAAAGGAATGCCATACAGTTTTTGGAAGGCAGGTTTTGCTGGACTGGTATTTTTGACACCATGTCCCATTTGAAGCCCACCTGATGCACCCCTAGAGTAGAAACTCCAAAAAAGTGACCCCATTTTAGAAACTACGGGATAGGTTGGCAGTTTTGTTGGTACTAGTTTAGGGTACATATGATTTTTGGTTGCTCTATATTACACTTTTTTGTGCGGCAAGGTAACAAGAAATATATTTTTTGGCACTTTATTTTTTTTGTTATTTACAAAATTCATCTGACAGGTTAGATCATGTGGTCATTTTATATAGCAGGTTGTCACGGACGCGGCGATACCTAATATGTATACTTTTTTTTTTATTTATGTAAGTTTTACACAATGATTTCATTTTTAAAACAAAAAAAATGTTTTAGTGTCTCCATAGTCTAAGAGCCATAGTTTTTTTCAGTTTTTGGGCGATTAACTTAAGTAGGGTCTCATTTTTTGCGGGATGAGATAACGGTTTGATTGGCACTATTTTGGGGTGCATATGATCGCTTGCTATTACACTTTTTGTGACGTAAGATGACAAAAAATTGCTTTTTTTACACCGTTTTTATTTTAATTTTTTTTTGGTGGTCACCTGAGGGGTTAGGTCATGTGATATTTTTATAGAGCCAGTCGATATGGACGCGGCGATACCTAAAATGTATACTTTTTTTATTTATTTAAGTTTTACACAATGATTTCATTTTTGAAACAAAAAAAAATCATGTTTTAGTGTTTCCATAGTCTAAGAGCCATATTTTTTTCAGTTTTTGGGCGATTATCTTGGGTAGGGTATGATTTTTGTGGTATGAGATGATAGTTTGATTGGTACTATTTTGGCGTACATGCAAAATTTCAATTTCCTAATAGTTTTAATTTTTTTATTTTTATGGCGTTCACCGTGCGGGGAAAGTAACATGACTGTTTTATAGATCAGGTCGTTACGGATGCGGCGATACCAAACATGTGTAGGGAATTAAATTTTTTTCATTTTTAATCAGTGATAAATGTTTTTTGATTTTTACTTTTTTTTCACTTTTTTTCACTTTTCTTTTGACCCAGACCCACTTGGTTCTTGAAGATCCAATGGGTCTGATGTCTGTATAATACAGTACAGTACACCATATAGTGTTTTGTACTGTATTTTACTTACACTTTGTCTGAACAGATCTCTGGCTTTAGCACAGATCTGTTCAGCACCATGGACAGCAGGATGCCTGAGACGGCGTCCTGTTGCCATGGGAACCTTCCCCGTCTGCTCAGTACTGGTCAGAACTTCGCAGACGGGGAAGGGTAAGGACGGGGCTGTCGGGGGGTTCTCTGGGGGCTCTCTCCCTCTCCATCGGGGGGCTGCAAAGGCACAGAAGCCCCCGATGGGAGAGGGAGGGAGCTCCCTCTTACTGTTAACTTTTTCTATACAGAAGGTCCGTATAGACCGCGGTATGGAAAGGGTTAAACGGCTGACATCGCATAACCGATGTCAGCCGTTTATACCAGGGTGTCAGCAATGTGCTGGCACCCTGGTATACCCACTAACCACCAACGATTATTCAAGGGGAGGCGGGGCGGGGGATCGCGATCCCGCCTGCCGCACCGCCCACCTTCCGCACCGCCCCCACCGCCCACAACTCCCCCCCCCTGCACCACCCACCGGCAAAAAATCATGCAGGGGTGCAGGGGGGGTGGAAAATCTTTATTTTAGGGACACTAAAGTTTCTGATCCCCGCGGTCAGGGACCGCGGGGATCAGAAACTGCAGAAAGCACAGCAAACCGCAGGTCTTGTTTAAGCAGACTGTGATTGTCTATTGTGACTTAGATGAAGATCAGATCACATTTTATGACCAATTTGTGCAGAAATCCATATCATTCCAAAGGGTTCACATGCTTTTTCTTGCAACTGTATATAAAAATGCAGTAACACAGTATTAAACAGTATGTCAGTGCAAGTTAACCCTTTCAAGTGAAATAAAGTAAGAAGTTTATAACTTTGCATAGAAAAATATATTCACACTCCCTATAAAATGACTAATTTAGTGTACACTTCACCAACGGATCCCTAAACCTAGCATCTTTCCTTTCAGGGCAACCCATAATCACAATCTCCTATTTCCGAAGCCCCCATCTCACATTTAAGTTTTTCACCTATCCAGACCCTGGCCTTATAGGGAGCAGAAAAAAAACATGTAGCATCCTTCCAGATTACCCTTAACCTGGCTGGAAATAACACTGTATATTGGACAGCATTTGCTCGTAACTTTTTTTTACTTCTATAAACCGACTTCTGATTGTACTAAAAGAAAATTTAGACTAGCACATTTATAGTCGCAGGTGCACATCCATAAAGCTAGCGTGCAGGAAGCAAACAAAAACAGGTATGGCAGCACAACATTTCACATATAAAAAATAAAACTGGGAAATAGGGATTATACTAAATTAAAGTGGTATACCTACTATAAATGAAAAAAAGTAGAAGCTCTTTGCGCACATTTTTGATCAAACGTGTGTCGGGCCCATCTACCAAGTGTCAAGGTGGCTTCTGCAGATGGGTCCCTAACACTAACAGAACTGCCTCTCCTGGGCTTGACTAAGCCTACAATGTTCAGGGCGGTGTAGGAACCAGCTACATTTATACTCTGCTCAGAAGCCCTGGGCAGATTGTGTTTCTCTTGCATAATCTGGAAACAACATTATAGAATTACTGTTACATTTCAATTTCTCTTTCCCCCTGGCCCTGCGTAGTATCGTATCTCATCTCTGCCTTTCGACAATAACATTTTGACCAATATTGGTCTTGGCTTTGAGCCTGGAGACGGGAATTTATTAGATAATCTATGGGCCTGTTCTATGAAGCAAGGTAAAGATGATATACACTGCCTGTCCAAAAAAAAAGTCGCCACCTGAATTTAACTAAGCAAATAGTTATGAGCCTTCTATTAGATAAATACTGCATGGGCGATTATCTTTCAGCTGGCAATATGTTATTTAATCCCAACTGGTGCAATGAGTTGCTTCTCATTTCTTAAACAACCATGTTGAAAGACACATCTCGTGGTCGTGGACAAGATGTTAGTCTGTTTGAGAAGGGTCAAATCATTGGCATGCATCAAGCAGAGAAAACATCTAAGGAGATTGCAGAAACTACTAAAATTGCATTATTAAAAACTGGAAGGCTAGTGGGGACCCATCGTATTTGAGGAAGAAATGTGGCGGGGAAAAAAACCTGAATGATCGTGATCGGCGATCACTTAAACGTTTGGTTAAATCAAATCGAAGAAAAGCAACAGTATAACTCAGGGCTATGTTTAATAGTGAAAGTAAGAGCATTTCCACACGCACAATGCGAAGAGAACTCAAGGGATTGGGACTGAACAGCTGTGTAGCCGTAAGAAAACCACTAATCAGTGAGGCAAACCAGAAAAAAGGCTTCAATTTGCTAGGGAGCATAAAGATTGGACTCTGGAGCAATGGAAGAAGGTCATGTGGTCTGATGAGTCCAGATTTACCCTGTTCCAGAGTGATGGGCGCATCAGGGTAAGAAGAGAGGCAGATGAAGGGATGCACCCATCATGCCTAGTGCCTACTGTACCAGCCTGTGGGGGCAGTGCTATGATTTGGGGTTGTTGCAGTTGGTCAGGTCTAGGTTCAGCAACGGTATGTGCTTCAAGAATGAGGTCAGCTGACTACCTGAACATACTGAATGACCAGGTTATTCCATCAATGGATTTTTTCTTCCCTGATGGCACGGGCATATTCCAAGATGACAATGCCAGGATTCATCGGGCTCAAATTGTGAAACAGTGGTTCAGGGAGCATGAGACATAATTTTCACACATGGATTGGCCACCACAGAGTGCAGACCTTAACCCCATTGAGAATCTTTGGGATGTGCTGGAGAAGGCTTTGCGCAGTGGTCAGACTCTACCATCATCAATGCAAGATCTTGGTGAAAAATTTATGCAACACTGGATGAAAATAAATCTTGTGACATTGCAGAAGCTTATCGAATCAATGCCACAGCAAATGCGTGCCGTAATCAAAGCTAAAGGCTTTTTTTTGGTGGCAACTTTCTTTTTGGACGGGTAGTGTATCTTGCCCTAAAGTTTCTATGAACCAAGTCTGCCTGAAATCAATTATATTTTTCCCTTCCTCCCTCTCCGAGAAGCCCAGACGCCGTATATTTGCCCTTCTTGATCTATTTTCCAAGTCTAGCAACTGGCTCTTAATCGCTTTGTTCCCTGCCATCCTTTGTTTACAATCACAGGATCTTCTGTCTCCAATATCCTCTTTTCAATCAAAATATTCCCTCCATCTCATGCTCATCCTCCTTACTGTCCACAGGAAAAATATTTGGGAGAGGCCGCCTCTTTACCCATATCTGTTATAAATTGCTCCCTAGAACATTCCATTTTTTAATTGCCGGAGGCATGGTTTGGACGGAGCTTATTGGGGCCTTCCCTTCCTTTCCACTTGTATGTTTTACTATATTTTATACCTACCAATCAGTTCAAATATCCAAAGCCCAGCCGTATTTAAGCTGCTGTCCCCTATTAATATTTCCCGGTATCTTATGCAATAGGAAGTACAAACTGGCGGATGCAGGTTGTATCATACAACAGTCACCTAGCCGGAATGACTGGGAATGGCGATCCCATGGAACCCTGTCATTTAACCCCTTAGGTGCCACGATCAACCCAGATCGCGGCACCTGTGAGGTAAGGCAGAGGGAGGCGTAATTTGACTGTGTGGGCTCCGATCGGTTACCATGGCAGCCAAGATGCTGCTGAAGCCTTCAAGGCCTGGTATGGTAAGTTCCCTGCTGCTCCAGGCATTAATCACAGCTCAACAGGGACTGTGTAAAAATCCTATTCACCCTAATAGATCTCTATTAAGGTGAATAGGACAAGGGATCAAAAGATTCCAGGTTTGAGCTCCCTAAGGGGGATATTAGATATTAACTAAGAAGTGAAAAAGTAAAAATAAATAAATAAATAATGAAATATTAAAAGTTTATATCACCCCCTTTATTAAAATCCCTGTGTGGTGAATGCCGTAACAGAAAAAAAACAAAAAACACACGACTTGACATTTTTTTGTCCCCATTCCCTCCAAAAAACAACAGTGATCGAAAAGTCGTAATAGAGTTTGTTCCAGCTCTGTGGATAGAAATATTAAAAAGTTATGGCTGTCAGAAAATGGCAATGCAAAGTAAATATTGGATTTTTTCCAATGTTTTTATTTTTTTTAAGTTATAAAACAAAAACAAAAAACCTATACAAGTTTGGTTTCGCTGTATTCGTATTGAGCCGCAGAATAAGGACGTCACATCTCTTCTTCCTTTAGGTGCCAGATTATTATTGAGAACAAAGAGGATGACGTTGTGGATTGGATGGCTCATTCATCAACTTAGTCACAGCAGGATGATGTTATGGTCACCTCTGAGTTTAACAACATGCCTTTGAGCCAGGGGTCAGCACATTCTTCCTGCTGGATGATGTTGATGTCATCTCTGAGTTTAACATCATACTTTTGAGCCAGGGGTCAGCCCATTCCTTCTGCTCCACCTACTTGTAGCCCCAAAAAAGCCTTTCACTTGCACCCTTTCTGTATTTACTGCCTCAGTCTAGTGGGGCACCTTCTTTTTTTCAAAGAAGAGGCAACAAAACCTGATGTGCTATGGAAGATACTCAAGATAGCCTTCATGTTGATCACTTGTGTGAGAAGTGTTATTGTCAGTGTGTGGATTGCCATGAGGAGGAGGTTCAGGCAGCGGAGGATCCAATGCATAGTTGTGTTGGTGGAAGTAGAACGGCACTTGTAGCCACAGTGGTAGTGGTAGGAGTAGTGGCAGCTGTGGTGACAGTGGCACTTGGGGTAAATACAAAGATGGGAATTAGGGGAGGGGGGGCAGGAGACTGCAGTGACATACAACCATCTTATAAAAGTGGTGGACAGGGTGAGGACTATGATTGTGCGTTGGACATGAGCTAGGAGATGGATCGGGTGCTGAGGAGAAATCTGATTAGAAGGGTGGTGGCTGCAGCTTCAATAAAGAACAGACACAATATATGGTACACACAAAATCTCCCCAAAAAACTGTCATGACTAGAGTTGAGCGGACACCTGGATGTTCGGGTTCGACGGGTTCGACCGAACTTCAGAAAAAAGTTCAAGTTCGAGACCCGAACTTGACCCCGAACCCGAATCCCATAGAAGTCAATGGGGACCCGAACTTTTGAGCACTAAAATGGCTGTAAAATAGCCCAGGAAAGGGCTAGAGGGCTGCAAATGGCATCAAAATGTGGTTAAGAGCATGGCAAGTGCTCTGCAAACAAATGTGGATAGGGAAATGACTTTAAATAACATAAAATACGTAAAAATAAAAAATAATGATCTTGATATAGAAGGACCAGGTCCATATGGAGTAGGAGGATAATGTGGCGTTGTAGGTGGCAGCGGCGGTGAAGGAGGAGGTAGCCTACACTGGTTTTTGGTTTTAAATTTTATTTTTAAAATTAGGGTACACCCCAAAACATTGGGAAATATAACCTGTGATAACCCCCTCCAGTCGTGCTAAACACACGTTCAGACAATACACTGTCTGCAGGGCAGGCCAGCACCTCCAAGGGGTAAAGGTCAAGCTCAGGCCATGTGCCCAATTCGGAGACCCAGAAGTTGCAGGGGCTGACCCCTGTCAGTCAGTTCGTGTAGGCGTGTGCACACTTAGTGCCCCACCATGTCGCACGTCCCCGTGATGTTCATGATCCAATTTGATTTCTGCTCTATCAACTTTCGATGTTCTTTTATGCGCCTACCATGGTGATTACGGGTGGCGGGGAATCAGGGTTCCACGCCGGAGAGGGAGCGTGAGAAAAAGAGACCAAATTTAACCCCTTAGGCTGGGTTCACACGAGCGTGTCCGGATTAGGTCCGGATGCGTCCTGGTGTGTTGCGGCAAACCCGCGCGAGTAGGAATGCAATTGCAGTCAGTTTTGACTGTAATTGCGTTCCGATGTTCAGTTTTTATCGCGCGGGTGCAATGTGTTCTGCACGCGCGTGATAAAAAACCGACTGTGGTACCCAGACCCGAACTTCTTCACAGAAGTTCAGGTTTGGGTTAGTTGTAGTGTAGATTGTATTATTTTCCCTTATAACATGGTTATAAGGGAAAATAATAGCATTCTGAATACAGAATGCTTAGCAAAATAGCGCTGGAGGGGTTAAAAAAAATAAAAAAATTAACTCACCTTCTCCTCTTGTTCGCGAAGTTCCCGGTATGATGAGTTGTGGGCTAAAGGACCTTTGGTGACGTCAGATCACATGCTCCAATCACATGGTACATCACCACGGTGATGGACCATGTGATTGGAGCATGTGATCTGACGTCACCAAAGGTCCTTTAGCCCACAACTCATCATTAAGTAAAGAAGAGACCGGGAACTTCGAGATCAAGAGGAGAAGGTGAGTTAATTTGTTTATTTTTTTTAACCCCTCCAGCGCTATTGTACTATGCATTCTGTATTCAGAATGCTATTATTTTCCCTTATAACCATGTTATAAGGGGAAATAATACAGTGAATAGACTGTCACCTCGCAACCATGCGTGAAAATCGCACCGCATCCGCACTTGTTTGCGGATGCTTGCGATTTTCACGCAACCCCATTCACTTCTATGGGGCCTGCGTTGCGTGAAAAACACAGAATATAGAGCATGCTGCGATTTTCACGCAACGCACAAGTGATGCGTGAAAATCATCGCTCATCTGAACAGCCCCATTGAAATGAATGGGTCCGGATTCAGTGCGGGTGCAATGCGTTCACCTACCGCATTGCACCCGCGCGGAAATCTCGCCCGTGTGAACGCAGCCTTAGGGACCAGGCTCATTTTCACCTTAAAGACCAGGCCATTTTTTGCAAATCTGACCAGTGTCACTTTAAGTGGTGATAACTTTAAAACGCTTTGACAAGGCCATTCTGAGATTGTTTTTTCGTCACATATTGTACTTCATGACACTGCTAAAATGAAGTCAATACTATTCAACTGGATCAATATAGCAAGTGCGTACACAGGTGTACTTCCTCTATATATTATTCAACTCAACAAAATGAAGTACCAAAATACCCGTACATATATCAAAATTTATTGTATTATCATTAAAAAACACATATACATACACAAAATGTGGAAACAGAATAAAGTGCCAACGTGCGATAGCTAGCATCCCTCTAATGACACCACTATATAAAATCCCGCATGGATGTCCGTCTAAAATACATCATGGAACAAACATATATCAGTGTCCTCTTAGACTAACCATGCCGCTATATGTGGTGCATATCATGTAGTCACACACAACCTACGAGGGTATGGGATTGGATGAATACCGTGCCTCATATCCCATATCAATCTACAGACAGACCAGTATCATAATGGTCTGGAGCAAGATACTTAAAGACACATGTCTAGGGAATGTAAAAGCACGGTCCTATATTCTCTTACCTAAAACTCTCTGCTGTGTGTGGAGATCACGATCGCTTGTTGGTGAGCCACTCAACGCGCGTTTCGCATTCGCTTCTTCAGGAGGAGTGGCTACACTGTTTCTATTGAGGTCTTTTTAACTGTCCTACCAGCCAATGATAGACTTCCTATTGTTCATGTGATCTCTGCTACGTCTGCTCAGTTCTCAGTTTTTAAAGTAGAAACTATATTCTGGGTGTAAAAAAACACCCATTTTGGGCAAAATACTAAATTTGCGGCCTTTGCTGCATCTGTTTGTGTGAAGTGGTAGATACTGCTGTTATATTCTGTTATTTAAAAAACACCAATTTTTGACAGTACCCTACATATGCGGAGAATGAGGAGAGCGTCAAATAAGGGACATGGCCCAGGTCGTGGTGCTGCTGTTGGAGCTCCTGTTGTAGGAAGAGGAGGAGGTTGATCTGTGCCAGCTACACGCACAAGCGAAACCCCTTCCTCAGGTGCGAGTAGGCGACAGAACCTTCAGCGTTATTTGCTAGGCCCGAATGCCGCTCTACGAATGGTGAGGCCAGAACAAGTAGAGGCGGTAGTAGATTGGGTGGCTGACAGTGCCTCCAGTTCCTTCACATTGTCTCCCACCCAGTCTCCTGCTGAAAGATCAGAGTTGGCACCTGCAGCCGATGTCCATCAGTCTTTCACCTCACCCCCTTGCAAATCAGCCAAGCAGTCTGAGCCCCAAGTCATGCAGCAGTCTCTTCTGCTTTTTGATGACTCTGCTAGCAGGGTTTCCCAGGGCCATCCACATAGCCCTGCCCCAGAAGTGGAGAAGATTGAGTGCACCGATGCCCAACTACTTATCTTTCAAGATGAGTACATGGGAGGACCACCGCACCACGTCTCGGATGATGACGAAACACTGGTGCCAACTGCTGGGCCTTTTTGTAGTGTGCAGGGGTGAAGACTGGGTGGAAGATGATGTGGAGGACAATGAGGTCCTCGACCAAACATGGAATCAAGGTCATGCGAGTGACCTGTGTAGTTCGGAGGAAGAGGCGGTGGTCGCACAGAGCCACCAGCACAGCAGAAGAGGGAGCGGGGTGCAAAAGCGGAGTGGCCGTCCCCTAGACAGTATGCCTGCTACTGCCCAACGCAGCAAGGGACCAAGCACACCAAAGCCAGCTCCAAGGAGTTCCCTGGCGTGGCAGTTCAATGTGCTGACGACAAGACACGAGTGGTTTGCACGCTGTGCAATCAGAGGTGCAATCAGAGCCTGAAGCGAGGCATAAACGTTCTCAACCTGAGCACAACCTGCATGACCATAAGTGCAAAGCATGAGCTGCAGTGGAGTAGACACCTCAAAAACCAAGAAAAGTCTCTGGCTCCTCCTGCTTCCTCTTCTGCTGCAGTCTCGGCCTCTTCATCCACCTCCTGAGTGACAGTGCCACCTGCCACCCCGCAAACAGAGGATCTGCCAGCAACTCCACCACTTGGGTCACCAAGCATCTCCACAATGTCCCATGGAAGCGATCAGCTCTCTATCTCCCAAACACTGGAGCGGAAGAGAAAGTACCCCCCTACCCACCCGCGATCCCTGGCCCTGAATGCCAGCATTTAAAAATTACTGGCGTTTGAAATGCTGTCATTCCGTCTGGTGGAGACGGAGAGTTTTAAAAGCCTTATGGCGGTGGCTGTCCCACAGTACGTCATGCCCAGCCGCCACTACTTTTCCAGGCGAGCCATCCCTTCCATGCACAACCAAGTGGGGGACAAAATCAGGTGTGCACTGCGCAACGCCATCTGTGGCAAGGTCCACCTAACTACGGATACGTGGACCAGTAAGCACAGTCAGGGACATTATATCTCCATAACAGCACACTGGGTAAATGCAGTGGCGGCTGGGCCTGAGGCGGATAGCAGTTTGGCTCATGTCCTTCCACCACCGAGGATTGCAGGGCGCTCCTCTTTGCCTCCTGTTGCCTTCTCCTCCTACTCCGCTTCCTCATCCTGTCACGGCCTTTGGTGTGCGCTGTGACACTTATGCCACGCTTGCTGTTGCCTGTGGCAACGTGTTGCTGTTTCAGAATGCGGGGGCAGTGTCATGGCATTTGTGGTGTGTGCCGTGACATGGTTGCCTTGCATGTTGTTGCCTGCATGTCACTGCCTTTTATGCCGCTGTATATACATAAGACAAGGACCATTCTTTGTTCTGGGTGGTGGCGGATATGTGTGGGCTGGCATGAGGAAATTCAATTACACGTGGTCATCATAGGTGTTGAATTCCTCCGAGATCCACGCCTCATTAATTTTTAAAAATGTGAGGTAGTCCACACTGTCGTGAGCTAGGTAAGTGCTCTTATCGGTCACGATCCCCCTGCAGCGCTGAACGTCCTTTCGGACAGAACACTCGACGAAGGGCAAGCGAAGAGTTCCATGGCAAATTGTGCCAGCTCTGGCCACAGGTCAAGCCTGCACACCCAGTAGTCAAGGGGTATCTCGCTTCTCAGAGCGTCCACATCGGCCATTAACCCTATATAGTCGGACACCTGACGGTCTAGGCGTTCCCTGAGGCTGGATCCGGAGGGCGGCCTCGATGGGTTGGCTGCAAGAATGATCTCATATCCGAAGTGACCAACACATCTTCAAACTCCCCTCTTTTTGCAGTCACGGTAGGATTAGTACCCGCACCTTTTTTGCTGTGGGTGGAAATTCCTCTGCCAGTGCCCGCAACAGCAGAATGCAGCATCTCTCGCAGCAAGGCCTGGAAATGCTGCATTCTGAAAGCCCTCTGTGATGCTGGTAACATGTCTGCCATTTTGTGTTTATACCGGGGTTTAAGTACGTTGCCACCCAGTAAAGGTCCTTGACCTTTATGCTTTTTATACGGGGGTCCCTCTTCAAACAATGGAGCATGAAGGCCCCCCATTTGCACTAAATTGTAAGCGGTGGAGCACCCTGGCTCCTGCTTATTGCCCAGAAGAATGACATCCTCGGTCTCCTCCCCCCAGCCACGGACGACACCAGGGATCCCCGAAAAGTTTAAAGCCTGCTCTTCCTGCTCCTGCTCCTCCCCCCATGCACCATCCTCCTCTGACTCCTCTTCAGACTCCTGCTGACTTGTCTCAGATGGAGTAGACCCACTGGGGATTCATTCAGCATTGCGACTTCCTCATCTTCCTGCTCCTGCTCCTCGCGGCTTGAGAAATGACACGACGCAATGCACGCTCCAGAAAGAAGGTGTGAGGTACGATGTCACTGATGGCTCCCTGGCTGTGACTGACAAGTTTGGTGATCTCATCAAATAGCCACAGAAGTTTGCATGTGTCGCGCATGAGCAGCCACTGGCGCGTTGAAAAGAAGTTTCCCACAACCTGTCCTGCCACAGAGTTTGTACAGGTAGTCGTTAATGGCACGTTTCTGCTGGAGCAGCCTACCAATCATATACAAGATGGAGTTCCAGCGCGTCGGACAGTCACAAATCAGACATCTGACGGGCAAGTGGTGTTGCCACTGAACGTCAGCAAGGCGAGCCATTGCCGTGTAATATCTTCTAAAATGGCCAGAGATTTTCCTGGCCTGCCGCAAGACGTCCTGGATCCCAGGGTATTTGGCAACGAATCGCTGCAAAACTAAGTTCAGGACGTGTGCCATGCACAGCACGTGTGTCATTTTGCCCTGTTTCAGCTCGCTCAGCAGATTGGCATTGTTGTCGCACACCACTTTACCAACTGTCAAATTTAGCGGTGTTAGCCACTGATTGGCCTGTCACTGCAGAGCTGAAAGCAGTGCAGGACCGGTGTGGCTCTTGGCTTCCAGGCACAACAGCCGCAGCACAGCATGTCAACGTCTCACCTGGCACGTCGAATAGACATGGGGTTTATAATGTCCCTATCCAGCAGAGATATCTTCATTTATACCTGCACCGTATCAGGTCAGGATTTTAATCTGTATATGTTATACTACAGGGCTGTCTGCTTAGGGGGGGGGATATATATATAGAGAGGGGGTCTACCTAATAATCTTGCTATCGGCCGGTTAAGATGCATACGAAACTGACGCGATCAGGTGACCTTTCTGAGGGCTCCAGAATCATTGTTTTATTTACACGTGTCCATCTTGGGAGATTAGGAGTCCGTCTAATAGATATACTCATCTTGACCGGCAAATATTTGCATAATTTTGATGTGATCAGGTGGTTCTGAAGATGGTGTCATCGCCCTTTGAATAACGGGCAGTGAAATGATTACTAATATACCTTATAAGGTGCCTCTTAAATGGAGGCTTGGCTCTGGCACGGGAGGTAGGTGTGATCATACGCCTTCACGTGACCAGCGGCACGGATTAAGGATGCGGTGACACGCTACTGGGCGGCGCGATGACGTAATGAGGGAGGAGGTACCAGGATAATCCTCTCTGTACGCATTTGCCGTCACGTGACCAATGACGGCGACACGTCGGCGCATCATTACCAAGGGACGCGATGACGTAGTGGGGGAGGAGGCAACCTCTGCTTGGGCCCAGTTACGAACGAGCTGCATATGGGCTCCGCCCTCATCTCAGCTGGGCGGGCTATTTAAATCAGAGCAAGCCAACAGCAGGCGACCTCATATTGAATTCATTGGGGCACCTGCTCTGGTACGTTCTGGGAAGCACAAACGACCTGAGCAAGCAAGGTTAGGAACACAGCTACACGAGATGGCTAAGATATATACTTTTTATTATATCTCCCTACAGGGAGTGCAGAATTATTAGGCAAGTTGTATTTTTGAGGATTAATTTTATTATTGAACAACAACCATGTTCTCAATGAACCCAAAAAACTCATTAATATCAAAGCTGAATATTTTTGGAAGTAGTTTTTAGTTTGTTTTTAGTTTTAGCTATTTTAGGGGGATATCTGTGTGTGCAGGTGACTATTACTGTGCCTAATTATTAGGCAACTTAACAAAAAACAAATATATACCCATTTCAATTATTTATTTTTACCAGTGAAACCAATATAACATCTCAACATTCACAAATATACATTTCTGACATTCAAAAACAAAACAAAAACAAATCAGTGACCAATATAGCCACCTTTCTTTGCAAGGACACTCAAAAGCCTGCCATCCATGGATTCTGTCAGTGTTTTGATCTGTTCACCATCAACATTGCGTGCAGCAGCAACCACAGCCTCCCAGACACTGTTCAGAGAGGTGTACTGTTTTCCCTCCTTGTAAATCTCACATTTGATGATGGACCACAGGTTCTCAATGGGGTTCAGATCAGGTGAACAAGGAGGCCATGTCATTAGATTTTCTTCTTTTATACCCTTTCTTGCCAGCCACGCTGTGGAGTACTTGGACGCGTGTGATGGAGCATTGTCCTGCATGAAAATCATGTTTTTCTTGAAGGATGCAGACTTCTTCCTGTACCACTGCTTGAAGAAGGTGTCTTCCAGAAACTGGCAGTAGGACTGGGAGTTGAGCTTGACTCCATCCTCAACCCGAAAAGGCCCCACAAGCTCATCTTTGATGATACCAGCCCAAACCAGTACTCCACCTCCACCTTGCTGGCGTCTGAGTCGGACTGGAGCTCTCTGACCTTTACCAATCCAGCCACGGGCCCATCCATCTGGCCCATCAAGACTCACTCTCATTTCATCAGTCCATAAAACCTTAGAAAAATCAGTCTTGAGATATTTCTTGGCCCAGTCTTGACGTTTCAGCTTGTGTGTCTTGTTCAGTGGTGGTCGTCTTTCAGCCTTTCTTACCTTGGCCATGTGTCTGAGTATTGCACACCTTGTGCTTTTGGGCACTCCAGTGATGTTGCAGCTCTGAAATATGGCCAAACTGGTGGCAAGTGGCATCTTGGCAGCTGCACGCTTGACTTTTCTCAGTTCATGGGCAGTTATTTTGCGCCTTGGTTTTTCCACACGCTTCTTGCGACCCTGTTGACTATTTTGAATGAAACGCTTGATTGTTGGATGATCACGCTTCAGAAGCTTTGCAATTTTAAGAGTGCTGCATCCCTCTGCAAGATATCTCACTATTTTTGACTTTTCTGAGCCTGTCAAGTCCTTCTTTTGACCCATTTTGCCAAAGGAAAGGAAGTTGCCTAATAATTATGCACACCTAATATAGGGTGTTGATGTCATTAGACCACACCCCTTCTCATTACAGAGATGCACATCACCTAATATGCTTAATTGGTAGTAGGCTTTCGAGCCTATACAGCTTGGAGTAAGACAACATGCATAAAGAGGATGATGTGGTCAAAATACTAATTTGCCTAATAATTCTGCACGCAGTGTATAGACCACCACAGGTCAAGCTGAAAGATTGTGGGCTGCGGCATCATTGAATGGGCGCATGCAAACCACCCCCATGTAGTCATCCTGGGCACGCAAGTACCATAAGTACCATAATTATTATCCATGTTGTGGTGCACATGAACAAGCTAATTTGACCACTGCTGTATATTATCGGCAGGCACTTTATCAGTGTACAAATGGATGTGGTGCAGTGCTTGTATTCCTGTGCCCATATAGGGATCATATCTATCCCTTAAATCTGTATAGGGATGTGACCCTGTCTATTGTCTTTTCTGACTGTATTATTCAAGAATGTTGATTGGAAGTGTATGGCTGTAATGATTGACAGCCTGACACGGTTGACAATCTTATTTAGTGTCATCAATGATGAGGAAGATTGTGTCCTATTCCTCATCACTAACAGATTGATGCCTGTTAGTGATGAGCGGCAGGGGTAATATTCGAATTCGTGATATTTCGCGAATATTTGGGCGAATATTCGCCATATATTCGAGAATTCGCGAATTCATGATCTCCAGGCATTATTTTCTTGATTGCGAAAATTCGCATAAAATTCGCATAAACTGGTATTTAAAAAATATCGAATATTCGCGATTACGAATATATTTAGCGGTATTCTAAATATTCGCAAATTCTCAAAGTGCCGATATTCGCAATTAAAATTCGCAATTCGAATATTCGTGATCAACACTAATGCCTGTTAGGTTATTGAACTGTATGTCCCCTGATGAGCCCAGGTCATTGGTGTGGGCGAAACGCGTTGGGACTATATATCTATACCAATAGTGCATTTGGCATCGTAATGGACGGCTGCGCTGTGAGAATACACCTCTGTGTGCGCTAAGCAGCCGCCTATAATTTGTACCATAGAACATCTCTTTTCTCTTACTCTAACGACATATTGGATCTAGCACGTATTTATAGGGTGCAACAATCTGTAAATATATCTTATTATTTTCTGTACTTAGACCAGGTCATCACTTAGTAGGCCGCGATTAGACCCAGCCGAATTATCATCGAATAGGGGCAAACTAGGGCACTGCAGGAGGTTCCTGAACACGGGATCGCCGCTATCGGGGCGGCTATTCCGTTTTTTAGGCAGGAATAAATATCTTAGGGCCATACCTAGGGACAGGCCCAGTCAAGAAGTCATTATCCTGCCTAGAATCAAGTGTTCCTTAGGGATCTCACTGAGAAACGGAAATAATTTCTTCAGAGCACCAACCGCATATCCACTTATAAAGTGTTGATTTTTTTCTTTTCTTTTCTTTGTGTGCTTGTCATTATGGGAGTTTGTTATTTTATACGTATTATACAATAAAGGCTACGTTTTATGGCAGGTGGTACCCTGTGATTATATAAGTAGCTACAAGGTAAACACCTTTGAAGGCCCTGACAGACTTTGTCCACTTCATAAAAAGCCCCATCCTCTAAACAAGTGCAAAGGATTCAAAAGTAAACCTATCAAGGAAAGGTTAGCCTTTCCTAGAGAAAACGGCATCTGCTTCAAGTGTTGTGAATCCACTAAGCATCTAGCCAAAGACTGCAAAATATAAGCAGATTATTCAGAATGTGGCAGTAACAGACACATCACAACTTTACACCCTGATACTTTGCATCAACCACTAGAGGTCACTGAAGCCCCAAAAGATGAGGGCAGGGAGCAAAAAGATAATTCATCTACCCCAGTAATGTCCAAATGCGCTGAAATCTGTGGTGACAGTACAAATCCACGTTCATGTTCCAAGATCTGCCTAGCAACAGTGTACCCCACAGGGAAAAAGAAGAAGGCAGTTAATTGTACGTGGTTCTGGATGAACAGAGTAACAGGTCACTGGCAAGGTCAGACATTTCCGATGCCTTCAACATTACATCGAGTGTAGTCCCATACACCCTAAAGACATGTGCAGGAGTGATAGAAACTTGAGGAAGAAGAGCTACTGACTTTACTATTAAGTCTCTTGACAAGAGAGTCCATCTCTGACTTCCCATTTTGATAGAGTGTGATGTGATACCAGCCGATAAATCGGAGATCCCTTCACCAGAAGTGGCCCTTCATCATCCTCATCTCAATTCAATATCTCACCTCATTCCAGCTATCCAGACAGATGCATCTATTCTTCTATTTCTCGGAAGAGACATTCTACAGGTACATAAGGTACGCCAACAAATCAATGGGCCCTTTAATGCCCCCTATGCTCAAAAACTTGTAGGAGAAGTAGGAGAAGTTTGTCTGGGAGCAGCACATCGGCCTGTCAATACTTCAAAGACATCTGTGCTAATGAATGGGCGAACTCCCTTGTTAGTCCATGCCAGAACAGCTTTGTTGTTAAAGAAACCCTAAAACCATACTGTGACTCTCCTTCTAGTTACAATAGATACATCAGTAGTGACATGAAGGCTGCCACTTTAGAGAACTCACTGTTCCAGAGAACAAAAGATGATGACAAACAAGCAATGTCTATAGATGATCAAGCCTTTCTCCATATTATGGATTAAGGGACTTTCCAAGAGGAAAACAACAATTGGGTAGCCCCTTTACCTTTTCACACACCCAGGTGTTATTTACCTAGTAACAGAGAGCAAGCCATGAAGCGCCTGAAAACACTACGCAAAACTTTGCAAAGAAAACCTGAAGTGAAAAAAGACTTTACAGAATTCATCAAAAGGATGCTTGATAATAATCATGCTGAAGTAGCACCATCACTGGATAAAGGTAAAGAACACTGGTATCTGCCAATGTTTGGCGTTTACCATCTACACAAGCCAGACCAAATAAGAGTTGTGTTCGATTCCAGTGCTCAGCATGAAGTTGTTTCATTAAATGATGTACTACTGAGTGGCCCAGATCTAAACAACACACTTCTGGGGGTCCTCTTACACTTCAGGAAAGAGTCTACTGCCTTCACAGGTGATGTGCAAAAGATGTTTTATTGTTTCCTAGTGAGAGAGGACCATCGTGACTACCTGTGTTTCCTGTGGTACAAGAATAACGACATAGATAAAGAGGTAACAGAGTATAAAATGAGAGTGCATGTTTTTGGTAACAGCTCTTCTCCTGCTGATGCCATATACTGCATGTGCAAAGCTGCCCAGAAAGGTGCAGAACATTATGGTCAAAATTAGTGATGGACGAACATCGGCCGGGATGTTTCGCAAACGTGATCGCGCGAACGCGATCAAATGTTCGTGAACCGCAAGTTCGTGGTAGGCCCCATTCACTTTAATGGCAGGTGAACCTGAAAAACCTTCAGGTCATATTTGCAGCCACCAAATACTTACAAGAAGTGCACAAATCGTCCCACAACCTGGACAGTGACATACCAGAGGGTGATCAATGGCAAAAATTCTCCCCAGAAATATGCATTTTAATAAGTGGGCATTTTTATGCGTCTTAAAGGGAAATTATCAGAAATGTGCCCTGCTAGAGCCTAGAAGTTTTTTATTTTAGGTCACAGGAGAACAGGCCCTAAAAATTAGGCATTAACCTGACAGAAAACATCAAGTGATTATGTGGCTGGAGGTATACCGGTCATTGGATATCAATTTTACTTCAGTCCAATACAAAATGATGTCAAATACATATGTTTAAGCAAACAAAAAATATAAAATTGGATTAAAAACATGGCTAACGAAATCCCCCATCTTGAAAAAAAAAAGAAAAAAAGATAATAGTTGAAATTCGATAACACGTGGTCGTCGTCAATAGGTGTTGAATTCCTCCGAGGTCCCAAACATTAGACATTCACCGGACAGAAAAGAACAAGTAATTATGTGGCTAAAGGTATATTAGAAGGTCAATCAATATCAATTTTACTGCAGGCCAGTGTAGTACAGGCCACAAACATTAGGCAATCACAAGACAGAAAAGAACAATTGATAATGTGGATGGAGGTATATTAGGCGGTCACCGTATAAAAATTTTACTGTTGGCCAGTTAGATTACAGGAGCCAAAAATTATGCATTCACCGTACATAAAAGATCAAGTGATTATGTGGCCGGAGGTATATTAGACGGTCAATGGATATCAAATTTACTGCAGGCCTGTGGACTACAGGCCCCAAAAACTATTCATTCACCGTACAGAAAAGAAAAATTGATAATGTGGCTGGAGGTACATTTGGCATTCATCGTATAACAATTTTACTGTTGGCCAGTTAGATTACAGGCCCCAAAAATTATGCATTCACCGTACATAAAAGATCAAATGATTATGTGGCCGGAGGTATATGAGACGGTCAATGGATATCAATTTTACTGCAGGCCAGTGGACTACAGGCCCCAAACATTAGGCATTCAGTGGACAGAAAAGAACAAGTAATTATGTGGCTGGAGGTATATTAGACGGTAATTAGATATTAATTTTACTGCAGGCCAGTACAAATAGATGTCAAATACATATGTTTAAAAGAACAAAAAATATAAAATTGGATTAATAACATGGCTAACGAAATCCCCCTCTTGAAAAAACCCCAAATGATAATGGTTAAAATTTGATAACATGTGGTCGTCACAGGTGTTGAATTACTCCGAGGTCCCGAACATTAGGCATTCACCTGACAGAAAAGACCTTTTTTGCAGCTGTATTTATCTAAGACAGGGAACATAATTTGTTCTGGGTGGTGGCGGATATTTGTGGGCTGTCATGAGGAAATTCAATTAAACATGGTCGTCACAGGTGTTGAATTCCTCCAAGATCCATGCCTCATTCATTTTTAGACATATGAGGTAGTCCACACTGTCGTGAGCTAGGTGAGTGCGCTTATCGGTCACGATCTCCCCTGATGCGCTGAACGTCATTTCAGACAGGACACCCGACGAGGGGCAAGCCAAGAGTTCCATGGGAGGTTGTGCCAGCGAGGGGCAAGCCAAAAGTTCCATGACAAGTTGTGCCAGTTGTGCCAGGGATTGTAGCTGGGAAAAAGACTTTCGTAACATAACTCTGGGATGTTACACAAGCAGCAGTCTCTTCTGCTTTTTGATGACTCTACTAGCAGGGTTTCCCAGGGCCATCCACCTAGCCCTGCCCCAGAAGTAGAAGAGATTGAGTGCACCGATGCCCAACCACTTATGTTTCAAGATGAGTAGGAGGACCACCGCAGCACATCTCGGATGATATAACAAAACAATAACAAGGACAGGTGCACTCTGCAGTCTCACTAGACCCTCAAACTGATTTTAAAATTGAGAGATTAGTCAACATGTCCTACGGTGTAGAACATGTCTAAGCCCGGACACCACGCCAAGGTTTCTCAAGTAGCCCGGGACCTAACACTCTCCTACCTGAGCCGTATGGGCGATACCAGGAGCCAGTGGGCAAATTACAGG
Source organism: Bufo bufo (assembly GCF_905171765.1). Classification (NCBI taxonomy): domain Eukaryota; kingdom Metazoa; phylum Chordata; class Amphibia; order Anura; family Bufonidae; genus Bufo; species Bufo bufo. The sequence continues at coordinate 23,431,119 of NC_053389.1, read as the reverse complement.
AGCATAAGGCCGACTCACAAACAGCTCACCAGTTACCTCCAGCATGTAGCCATGCTTCCAATGGGAGGAGGGAGGAGTCTGCGAGTCCCACTCAAGACTGGCTGATATGTCCCAGGCCTCACAGGTGCACCTAAATGTGGCCTGTAGATGGAAAACAGGCACATTTAAATTGGAGTTTATACACCTCCAGAAATCTATATATACAAACTAAGAAGACAGGTTTGCATTAGCAGGAGGTGCTCAAACCCACATGCAGTTTTGCATATATATAGGGGAGCAAATCCTGCACTTGTGGCCCGTTGCTAATGGCAATCCCCAGCAAAATGCATACAATGGAGGATGCCCGCGGCGAACCACAAGTACCACAACAGACATCCTACACAAGATAACAAGTGCGGATGTCATAATTAATATAACAATATAAAAAAACAGGTTGGCTATTGCCAACCTGTCTTCTTAGTTTGTACAGGGAGTGCAGAATTATTAGGCAAGTTGTATTTTTGAGGATTCATTTTATTATTGAACAACAACCATGTTCTCAATGAACCCAAAAAACTCATTAATATCAAAGCTGAATATTTTTGGAAGTAGTTTTTAGTTTGTTTTTAGTTTTAGCTATTTTAGGGGAATATCTGTGTGTGCAGGTGACTATTACTGTGCATAATTATTAGGCAACTTAACAAAAAACAAATATATACCCATTTCAATTATTTATTTTTACCAGTGAAACCAATATAACATCTCAACATTCACAAATATACATTTCTGACATTCAAAAACAAAACAAAAACAAATCAGTGACCAATATAGCCACCTTTCTTTGCAAGGACACTCAAAAGCCTGCCATCCATGGATTCTGTCAGTGTTTTGATCTGTTCACCATCAACATTGCGTGCAGCAGCAACCACAGCCTCCCAGACACTGTTCAGAGAGGTGTACTGTTTTCCCTCCTTGTAAATCTCACATTTGATGATGGACCACAGGTTCTCAATGGGGTTCAGATCAGGTGAACAAGGAGGCCATGTCATTAGATTTTCTTCTTATATACCCTTTCTTGCCAGCCACGCTGTGGAGTACTTGGACGCGTGTGATGGAGCATTGTCCTGCATGAAAATCATGTTTTTCTTGAAGAATGCAGACTTCTTCCTGTACCACTGCTTGAAGAAGGTGTCTTCCAGAAACTGGCAGTAGGACTGGGAGTTGAGCTTGACTCCATCCTCAACCCGAAAAGGCCCCACAAGCTCATCTTTGATGATACCAGCCCAAACCCATACTCCACCTCCACCTTGCTGGCGTCTGAGTCGGACTGGAGCTCTCTGCCCTTTACCAATCCAGCCACGGGCCCATCCATCTGGCCCATCAAGACTCACTCTCATTTCATCAGTCCATAAAACCTTAGAAAAATCAGTCTTGAGATATTTCTTGGCCCAGTCTTGACGTTTCAGCTTGTGTGTCTTGTTCAGTGGTGGTCGTCTTTCAGCCTTTCTTACCTTGGCCATGTCTCTGAGTATTGCACACCTTGTGCTTTTGGGCACTCCAGTGATGTTGCAGCTCTGAAATATGGCCAAACTGGTGGCAAGTGGCATCTTGGCAGCTGCACGCTTGACTTTTCTCAGTTCATGGGCAGTTATTTTGCGCCTTGGTTTTTCCATACGCTTCTTGCGACCCTGTTGACTATTTTGAATGAAACGCTTGATTGTTCGATGATCACGCTTCAGAAGCTTTGCAATTTTAAGAGTGCTGCATCCCTCTGCAAGATATCTCACTATTTTTGACTTTTCTGAGTCTGTCAAGTCCTTCTTTTGACCCATTTTGCCAAAGGAAAGGAAGTTGCCTAATAATTATGCACACCTGATATAGGGTGTTGATGTCATTAGACCACACCCCTTCTCATTACAGAGATGCACATCACCTAATATGCTTAATTGGTAGTAGGATTTCGAGCCTATACAGCTTGGAGTAAGACAACATGCATAAAGAGGATGATGTGGTCAAAATACTCATTTGCCTAATAATTCTGTACAGGGTATATAAATGGATTTCTGGAGGTGTATAAACTCCAATTTAAATGTGCCTGTTTTCCATCTACAGGCCACATTTAGGTGCACCTGTGAGGCCTGGGACATATCAGCCAGTCTTGAGTGGGACTCGCAGACTCCTCCCTCCTCCCATTGGAAGCATGGCTACATGCTGGAGGTAACTGGTGAGCTGTTTGTGAGTCGGCCTTATGTTCCTGTAATTTGCCCACTGGCTCCTGGTATCGCCCATACGGCTCAGGTAGGAGAGTGTTAGGTCCCGGGCTACTTGAGAAACCTTGGCGTGGTGTCTGGGCTTAGAGATGTTCTACACCGTAGGACATGTTGACTAATCTCTCAATTTTAAAATCAGTTTGAGGGTCTAGTGAGACTGCAGAGTGCACCTGTCCTTGTTATTGTTTTGTTATATTGTTATATTAATTATGACATCCGCACTTGTTATCTTGTGTAGGATGTCTGTTGTGGTACTTGTGGCTCGCCGCGGGCATCCTCCATTGTATGCATTTTGCTGGGGATTGCCATTAGCAACGGGCCACAAGTGCAGGATTTGCTCCCCTATATATATGCACAACTGCATGTGGGTTTGAGCACCTCCTGCTATTGCCAACCTGTCTTCTTAGTTTGTACATCTCGGATGATGACGAAACACAGGTGCCAATTGCTATGGCTTTCGAAAGTGTGCAGACCGACAAGGAGGGCAGGGGTGAAGACTGGGTGGAAGATGATGTGGAGGACGATGAGGTCCTCGACCCCACATGGAATCAAGGTCATGCGAGTGACCAATGTAGTTCAGAGGAAGAGGCGGTGGTCGCACAGAGCCACCAGCACAGCAGAAGAGGGAGCAGGGTGCAAAAGCGGAGCGGCCGTCTCCTAGACAGTTCGCCTGATACTGCCCACCGCAGCAAGGGACCGAGCACACCAAAGCCAGCTCCAAGGAGTTCCCTGGTGTGGCAGTTCTTCAGACAATGTGCTGACGACAAGACACAAGTGATTTGCACGCTGTGCAATCAGAGCCTGAAGCGAGGCATAAACGTTCTAGACCTGAGCACAACCTGCATGACCAGGCATCTAAGTGCAAAGCACGAGCTGCAGTGGAGTAGACACTTCAAAAACCAAGAAAGGTCTCTGGCTCCTCCTGCTTCCTCTTCTGCTGCAGTCTCGGCCTCTTCGTCAACCTCTGGAGTGAAAGTGGCGCCTGCCACCCCGCAAACAGAGGATCTGCCAGCAACACCACTACCTGGGTCACCAAGCATCTCCACAATGTCCCACGGAAGCGTTCAGCTCTCCATCTCCCAAACATTGGAGCGGATGAGATAGTACCCCCCCTACCCACCCTCGATACTGTCATGGTCTTACCTGCTTGCTGCTCTCCTTCGTTTGACATGTGCTGGCGGCCATCTTGGTTTCTGGGTTTCTTGTAGCCTTCCACCCTGCGGCTCCTCCTTCCCCTGGGAGGAGCTGGATGCCTAGCTCATATATATAGGAGGTCTGTGGCTTCAGTTCCTTGCTTGGTCCTCTTGTGTTCACATGCTTCTAAGACTGCTGCTGCTTCTGGTTCCTGATCCTGGCTTCGTCTGACTACCCTGCTGGTTCCTGATCCTGGCTTCGTCTGACTACCCTGCTGGTTCCTGATCCTCGCTTCGTCTGACTACCCTGCTGGTTCCTGATCCTGGCTTCGTCTGACTACCCTTCTGGTTCCTGACCTCTGGCTTCGCAAAGACTCTGCTCGGTTTCACCATCCGTTTGGACTTTTGCTTTACAGCTTTATTTTCAATAAAGCCTTCTTATTTTCACTTATCTCTTGTTGTACGTCTGGTTCATGGTTCCGTGACAGATCCCTGGCCCTGAATGCCAGCATTTCAAAATTACTGAAATTCTGTCATTCCGTCTGGTGGAGATGGACAGCTTTAAAAGCCTTATGGCGGTGGCTGTCCCACAGTATGTCGTGCCCAGCCGCCACTACTTTTGGAGGCGGGCCATCCCTTCCCTGCACAACCAAGTGGGGGACAAAATCAGGGGTGCACTGCGCAATGCCATCTGTGGCAAGGTCCACCTAACTACGGATACGTGGACCAGTAAGCATGGTCAGGGACGTTATATCTCCCTAACAGCACACTGGGTAAATGCAGTGGCGGCTGGGCCTGAGGCGGATAGCAGTTTGGTGCATGTCCTTCCACCACCGAGGATTGCAGGGCGATTCAGTTTGCCTCCTGTTGCTTCCTCTTCCTACTCCGCTTCCTCATCCTCTACCGCCTGCTCATCCAGTCAGCGTAATACCTTCACCACCAACTTCAGCACAGCCGGGGTAAACGACAGCAGGTAGTTTTAAAACGTATCTGTTTGGGGGACAAACCCCACACCGCGCAGGACCTGTAGACAGGAATGAAACAACAGACCGATGAGTGGTTGGTTCCAGTGAGCCTCAATCATGGCCTGATGGTATGCAATAATGGGCGAAATCTCGTAGCAGCTCTGGGACTAGCCGGTTTGAATTTGGTGGTGCAGAGATTTCTTAAAAATTACCCCGATGTGTCAGAGCTGCTGCATAAAGTGTGGGCAGTCTCTGCGCGCTTTGAGCATTCTCAACAAGCTGCTGCTCGCCTGTCAGCGCTGCAGCGTAACTTCGGCCTTCCCACTCACCGCCTCATATGCTACGTGCCCACAAGGTGGAACTCCACTTTGCACAGGCTGGCCAGACTGTGCGAGCAGCAGCAGGCGATAGTGGAGTTTCAGCTGAAGCACGCACGGGTGAGTCGCTCTTCAGAACAGCACCACTTCACCACCAATGACTGGGCCTCCATGTGAGACCTGTGTTCCTTGTTGCGCTTTTTCGAGTACTCCACCAACATGGCCAGTGCCGATAACGCCGTTCTCAGCGTTACTATCCCACTTCTATGCCTCCTTGAAAAAATGCTCCTGGCGATGATGGAAGAGGATGTGGCACAGGAGGAGGAGGAGGAGGAAGAGGGATCATTTCGTAAGGTTTCCGGCCAGTCATTCCCAAGTGGCTCCGAGAGTGTCTTCCTGCACCCACAAATCCAAGGTACACAATTGCTCAGCCAGGGCACAGTTCTGGAGGATGAAGAGGTGGAGGATGAGGAGGAGGAGATGGAGGAGGAGGAACCATGTTCACAGCAGGGTGGCACCCAGACCAGCTCATGGCCATCACTGGTGCATGGCTGGGGGGATACAGAGGACACAGACAATACACCTCCCACAGAGGACAGCTTTTCGTTGCCTCTGGGCAGCCTGGCACACATGAGCGATTACATGCTGCAGTGTCTCTGCAACGACCGCCGAGTTGCCCACATTCTAACTTGTGCTGATTACTGGGTGGCCACGCTGCTGGATTCCCGTTACAAGGACAACGTACCGTCTTTAATTCCGTCACTGGAGCGTGATCGTAAGATGCGCGAGTACAAGCACACGCTGGTAGACGTGCTGCTGGTGGCATTCCCACCTGACAGCGGGGGCACAGTGGAAGCACAAGGCGAAGGCAGAGGACAAGGAAGAGGTCGCCAATGCAGCTGGGGCACCGCCAGCACCTCAGAAGGCAGGGTTAGCATGACTGAAATGTGTAAAAGCTTTGTCAGCACGCCACAACCAGCACCACCAGCTGATATGGAATGTCTTAGCAAGAGGCAGCATTTTACCAACATGGTGGAGCAGTATGTGTGCACACGCCTACACGTACTGAATGACGGGTCTGCCCCCTTCAACTTCTGGGTCTCTAAATTGGGCACATGGCCTGAGCTTACCCTTTACGCCTTGAAGGTGCTGGCCTGCCCTGCAGCCAGTGTATTATCTGAACGTGTGTTTAGGGCGGCAGGGGGCGTTATCACAGACAAGAGCAGCCGCCTATCCACAGCCAATGTGGACAATCTCACGTACATTAAAATGAACCAGGCATGGATCCCTCAGGACTTGTCTGTACCTTGTGCAGAATAGACATGTACTGTATACCGGCACTAACCAGCCATTGTTATACTGCAGAGAAATTGCTCATTCTTGTATTTTGAATATTTTACACTCTTTTAGAGTGTACCCTAATTAAAAAAAATAAAAAATTTCAACCAAAAACCTGTGTTGGCTACATCGTCTTTCTCCACCGCCGCCTCCTCAAACTCCTACTCCATATGGAACTCCACCTCATAAATCTAATTTTTTTATTTTATTTGTACGTATTTAATTTTATATCATTTCACTACTTTGTCAGTTACATTTTCAGTTGAAATTCAACAATTTTTGGGTGTGAAGTACCACTGCTATACCTAGTAGATCGGTAAAGAAAAAATAATAATTTGGCAGTTACATTTTCTGGTGAAATTCAGCAATTTTTTGGTGTGATGTACCACTGACATACCTATTAGACTGGTAAAAAAAAAAAAAAAAAAACATTTGTCAGTTACATTTTGGGGTCAAATTCACCAATTTTTGGGTGTAATATACCCCTCCTCTACCTAGTTGACAGCTTAATAAATTTCAATAATTTTTATTTTACATTTTCGGGTGACAATAAACAATTTTTTTCTGTCATAGACCCCTGCTCTACCAAGTAGACAGGTTAATAAATTTCATTTTTCTGTTACATTCTTGGGTTGACATTATACAAATTTAGACATGAATAAACCCCTGCTCTGCATAGTTAACAGGAAATAACATTTCTGAAATGCTTCTTTAATTGATGCGCGCCACCTCCTTTGATTCAATGCTTAAACTTAAACAAGTTGTACCACATTTGCACTTCAATAATTTGTCCCACATTTCCGCTATACTCTTTTGGCCAACATTTGCGCCTCAATAGCTTTTCCCACATTTCTTCTCGATCCCAATTTTTTAAAATAAATTTATCTCCCTTAAATTTGGTCTCTTTTTCTTACGCTCCCTCTCCAGCCTGAAACCCTGATTTCCCGTCACCCGTGATCAACATGGTAGGCGCATAAAAGAACATCAGAAGTTGATAGAGCACATATAAAATTGGATCGTGAACATTATGGGGACGTGCGACATGGTGTGTAAGTGTGCACACGCCTACACGAACTGACTGACAGGGGTCAGCCCCTGCAACTTCTGGGTCTCCAAATTGGGCACGTGGCCTGAGCTTGCCCTTTACGCCTTGGAGGTGCTGGCCTGCCCTGCAGCCAGTGTATTGTCTGAACGTGTGTTTAGCACGACTGGAGTGTTATATTTCCCAATGTTTTGGGGTGTATCCTAATTTAAAAAAATAAAAATACATTTTAAACCAAAAAGCAGTGTAGGCTACCTCCTCCTCCACCGCCACTTCCACCTACACCGCCACATCCACCGCCTCCTCAACCTCCTACTCCATATGGACCTGGTCTTCATAGATCAAGATTATTATTTTTTATTTTTACGTAATTTATGTTATTTTAACCCCTTTAGGACACAGCCTTATTTCACCTTAAGGACCAGGCCATTTTTTGCAAATCTGACCAGTGTCACTTTAAGTGGTGATAACTTTAAAATGCTTTAACTTATCCAAGCCATTCTGAGATTGATTTTTCGTCACATATTGTACTTCATGACACTGGTAAAATGAAGTAAAAAAAAACATTTTTATTTATAAAAAAAATACAAAATTTACCAAATATTTGTAAAAAATTGCAAATTTCCAAGTTTCAATTTCTCTACTTCTATAATACATAGTAATCCCTCCAATAGTTATTACTTTACATTCCCTATATGTCTACTTCATGTTTGGATCATTTTGGGAATGATATTTTATATTTTGGGGATGTTACAAGGCTTAGAAGTTTAGAAACAAATCTTGAAATTTTTCAGAAATTTACAAAAACCCAATTTTTAGGGACAGTCACTTTGTGAGGCTTACATAATAGAAACCACCAAAAAATTACCACATTCTAGAAACTACACCCCTCCAGCTATTCAAAACTGATTTTACAAACATCGTTAACCCTTTAGGTGTTGCACAAGAGTTATTGGCAAATGGGGATAAAATTTCAGAATTTTTATTTTTTGGAAAATTCTCCATTTTAATCCATGTTTTCTAGTAACAAAGCAAGGGTTAACAGCCAAACAAAATGCTATATTTATTGCCCCGATTCTGTAGTTTGCAAAAACACCCCATATGTGGTCGTAAACTACTGTACGGGCACACAGTAGGGCGTAGAGGGAAAGGTGTGCCATATGGTTTTTGGAAGGCAGATTTTGTTGGACTGGTTTATTTACACCATGTCCCATTTGAAGCCCCCCTGATGCACCCCTAGAGTAGAAACTCCATAAAAGTGACCCCATCTAAGAAACTACACCCTCAAGGTATTCAAAACTGATTTTACGAACTTTGTTAACCCTTTAGGTGTTGCACAAGAGTTGTTGACAAATGGGGATGAAATTTGAGAATTTCAATTTTTGGGCATATTTTCCATTTTAATCCATTTTTTCCAGTAACAAAGCAAGGGTTAACAGCAAAATAAAATGCTATATTTATTGCCCCAAATCTGTAGTTTGCAGAAACACCCCATATGTTGCCGTAAACTACTGTACGGGCATACAGTAGGATGTAGAGGGAAAGATTTGCCGTATGGTTTTTGGAAGGCAGATTTTGCTGTACTGGTTTATTTACACCATGTCCCATTTGAAGCCCGCTTGATGCACCCCTAGAGTAGAAACTCCATAAAAGTGACCCCATTTGGAAACTACGGGATAAGGCGGCAGTTTTGTTGGGATTATTTTTAGGGTACATATGATTTTTTGTTTATCTATATTACATTTTTGTGAAGCAAGGTTACCAGAAATAGAAATTCTAAAATTTCATCTCCATTTGCCAATAACTCTTGTGGAACACCTAAAGGGTTACAAACAACGTTTGTAAAATCAGTTTTGAATACCTTGAGGGGTGTAGTTTCTTAGATGGGGTTGCTTTTATGGAGTTTTTACTCTAGGGGTGCATCAGGGGGGCTTCAAATGGGACATGGTGCAACAAAAAAAAAGGCCATCAAAATTTGCCTTCCAGAAACCATACGGCGTTCCTTTCCTTCTGCGCCCTGCCGTTTGGTCATACAGCAGTTTTCGACCACATATTGGGTGTTTCTGTAAACTGCAGTATAAGGGTAATAAATATTAAGTTGTGTTTGGCTGTTAACCCTTGCTTTGTTATTGGAAAAAAAACGGATTAACATGGAAAATTTGCCAAAAAATTGCTTTTTTGCACATTTTTTTTTTTTTTTTTTTTACCGTGTTCATCTGAGGGGTTAGGGGGGTATTTTTATAGAGCAGATTCTTACAGACGCGGTGATACCTAATATGTCTACTTTTTATTTATTTATGTTTTACACTATATTATCTTTTTATAAAGAAAAAAAAAAACATTTTAGTATCTCCATAGTCTAAGAGTCATTTTTTTTAAAGTTTTTAGCCGATTATCTTATGTAGGGGCTCATTTTTTGCGGGATGAGAGGATGGTTTTATTGGCGCTATTTTGGGGGGCATATGACTTTTTGATTGCTTGCTATTACAATTTTTGTGATGTTTTTATTTTATTTTTTTGACCGTAGGAGTTGGGGAGGGGGGTATTTTTATAGAGCAGATTCTTTCAGACGCGGCAATACCTAATAAGTCTACTTTTTTAATTTTTTTAGTTCTACTAAATAATATTTAAAAAATTTCTTTTTTTTGTTTTAGTGTCTCAAGTCTGAGAACCATTTTTTTATCCGATTGTCAGTGGCTAAATTGGGATATAAATTTAGTACTCCATGGAAGTGTGGTACTCCCTGAAGCAACCAATAATGCAGAGTCCCATATGATCGGGGCACGTGTCACATTGAGTAGTGGTGTCCTTCTGTATCCCCCTCCTGTGACACACTCTGCACCTTTTTTGGGTCCGTCCCTTGTTTCCAGTATGGGGGACCACACCTGGAAAGTGTTGGCCAGGGACAATCCGGGCGCCTCCAGTTCCCGAGGTACTCCGGCCTTCTCTTTCCCGGTCAGAAAAGATCAGAAGGAATTTCCCTGTGTTGCCAGCGCTCCGGGACAGCACAAAAAAGTTGTACAAGGCAACCTGAACCAAGTAGACCGCAACCTTTTTGTACCATTCCCGGGTTTTGCGCATGGCGTTATATGGCTTGAGGACTTGATCAGAGAGATCAACTCCTCCCATATACCGATTGTAGTCAACGATACAATCGGGCTTGAGGACCGTTGCCGTGGTACCTCGCACAGGGATAGGGGTGATGTCGTTACCATGAATTGTGGACAGTACAAGGACATCCCTCTTGTCCTTATATCTGACCAGCAACAGGTTTCCAGTGGTAAGGGCACGGGTCTCACGCCTGGGGATAGGTACCTGGAGGGGGTGGGCAGGGAGGCCGCATAGATTTTTCCGCACGGTCCCACAAGCGGACGTGGATCTGGCGGCGAGGGACTGGAACAAGGGGATACTAGTATAAAAGTTATCCACGTACAGGTGCATAGTGGGTGCATAAGGTCCCACACAAGTTTTCCGCTAACACCCAGAGTGGGGGGACATTCTGGGGGTTGAATACGGGAATCTTGCCCCTCGTACACACGAAACTTGTAAGTGTACCCTGAGGTACTCTCACAAAGTTTGTACAGCTTCACGCTATACCTCGTCCGCTTAGAGGGAACATACTGGCGGAAAATGAGTCTCCCCTTGAATGCAATGAGAGACTCATCAACTGCGACCTCCCTTCCAGGTACATAGGCCTGTACAAATTTGGCCCAAAGTGATCGATGACCGGCCTGATTTTGTACAGGCGGCCATAGGCAGGATCACCTCGGGGGGGGGGGGGGGGGGGGGGGGGGTTTTGACATGCTGCATTATCTGAATAATGCAGGCATTTCTGGATGGCCTGAAACTGGGAGCAAGTCATGGCCGTACTGTAAAGTGGGGTCTGGTAGAGGACGTCGCCACTAAAGTAATGCCTGACACTAGATTTCTTGACTCGGCCCATATGCAGCACGAGGGCCTAAAATATCCTCATCTCGGCTGCACTGACCGGCGTCCAGCCACCGGGCCTAGCCAAAAAGGAGCCCAGGTGTTGAGCAACGAACTGTTGGGCGTACAGGTTCGTCTGCTCCACCATTAGATTTACCAGTTGGTCACTGAAAAAATGACAAAAAAAGTGATATTCAGTGAAGCCCACTGTGGAAATCTGGATTCCTGGTTGGCCTACAAAATCAGGAATCACGGGCTCAAATCGCTCTGGGGTATACCAGACAAGTTCACCGGCAGGAGGCTCCGGTGGATTTAACTGGTGGGCCGGAAAACTAGTACAAGCCCCAGAGCTGCTCGTACTAGGGTGGGCCACAGGGTCCCTATCATGGTGGTCACTTTGCTCCACCTGGCGGCGTCTCCGCCGCCTTGGGAGCTTATCATTATCGCTAGATGAGGAGGAGGACGCGGATGACAACAGGAAAGTGGGGTCATCCTCGTCCTCACTGGGACTCTCGGACTCAGAGGCAAGCTGGGTGTATGCCTCCTCGGCCGAGGACATCCGGCGGGCCATAGGGGAGTGTGTGTCTGCGTGCGTGTAAATCTTTATTCAGTGTGCGTGTGTGTGGGGGCACTGGTGTTCACGTACTTATCTCTAAAACTAACAGAAAAAAAAAAAAGACTAACTAATAAAGGGGAAAAAATGTGAAAAAAAATATATAAAAAAATTCAAAATCGCTGATCAACCGTCCAAAGTTGATCAGCAGTGGGGTGTGCGATGTGCTAACAGTAGCCGGACGCTAAGAGTGCCGGACACAGTCAGCATACGCACAAAGAAAGAAAAAAATTAAAACTGCTTGCGCCCAAAAAAAAGTTGAGGGGGGGAGGGGGGGCAGGGGCGCAAGCTGCAGCACTGCTGGGGGGTCTAGGGTCACACAGCTGTGCTGTGGACCCCAGACACCCGATTTAGGGTGATGAAACAAATTTTTTTATTTATTTTTTTCACACTAACTTTCCCTGAATATCCCTGCCTAACCCAACCTTTCCCTAAATACTTCGGGGGTGATGGGGCACAGATGGGGGTGCTGGGGTGCTGGCTGGAGATTGGTGCAGCTCTGGATCCGACTTGCAGCAGTGCTCCTCTCTCCTCGGCTCCCAGACACAAAAGGAGGAGTAGAGGAGCGCTGCTATGATTTGAACCTCCCGCCGCCCACCCACCTACCAATCAGAGCCGATCCTGAGAGGTGATGTCACCATCACCTCTCAGGATCACAGGATGGTGATTGGTGGTGTATTATCACACCACCGATCACCATCCTGTTCCGGGTTATGGGGTCCCCAGAGACCCGAATAACCCGGAAACGCAGCAAACCGCAGGTCTGAATTGACCTGCGGTTTGCTGCGATCGCCGACATGGGGGGGGGGGTCACAGGACCCCCTAGCGCATTTAGCCAAGGTGCCTGCTCAATGATTTGAGCAGGCACCAGGTTCCGATCACCGCCCGCCGGGCGCTGGTGATCGGAACTATACATGACATACCGGTACGTCATGTGTCCTGAAGAGGTTAAGTCATTTCCCTTTCCACATTTGTTTGCAGAGCACTTGCCATGCTCTTAACCACATTTTGACGACATTTGCACCCTCTAGCCCTTTCCATGACATTTTTACAGCCATTTTAGTGCTCAAAAGTTCGGGTCCCCATTGACTTAAATGGGGTTCGGGTTCGGGGTCAAGTTCGGGTCGACTTCGGGTCCCGAACTAGAACATTTTTCCGAAGTTCGGCCGAACCCGAACGTCCAGGTGTCTGCTCAACTCTACCTGTGTCAAAACATTTTACGGAGGCGAAACACTCTGAAAGGGACCTAAGATTTAAGATTGTGGAACAAATACCCATATTAAGACGGGGTGGAGATAGGACAGCTTTACTCAAGAAAAGAGAACTTTATTGGATTTTCACATTACAGACCCTAAAACCGAGAGGGCTGATTGGGGAATTTAAAGTACCTTAGTTGATTTATTACATCTTCCCATATTCCTGGGATTCTTTCTGGTCTTCTTTTGTGTAGGTTTGGACATTTTCTAATTTGCTGTTCTATGTCCCCATACAGGAATTTATTCAAGTGATGAAGTTGATGGACAGTGACTGGATGCTGGCTCACAGGACCATACAGACTACCTTTTAATAGTTTTTCTTTACAATTTTACATATTATGCCACTGTATAGGATACCACAAACAACACGATTTTCCATTTTGTATTCTGGGATCATGATTCCTGACTCGGTCCCTCACTTGCCCCCTCGGGACATACGAGGCTCCGACTTGTGACACGATGACCCAGTGATTATATATTTCTTATTTTTGCTTAATTTCTCATACGCTCCTACATATAGAATTTGTCCAGGATCTGTATTGGGATTCTGGGTCACATAAATGTGATGCCAGGCATCCATTTTCTAATTGGGTGCTATATCCACCTTAGGGTGATCCCTGGGAGGCCACTTTACCCCCTGGATTTATATTGTTCTATTTTGAGGCCGATTATGGTTGCTATGGTGATGGCGGAGTCATTGCTGACATGGTATATGGGTGGCGATTCTGTCCTGAGCTTGGAATATGGGTGACTGTGGTGGCCCACAAGTCTACTCATTTTCCTTCAACCAGGCCTATTTATTTAAAAATGCTGATGATAGTAGGCGCTACTGATTTATTTGTGATATTTGCGGTCAGGTGATTTTCCAAGGGGCTTTGCAGGCTTTTGGGCAGGAACATGCACACTGGACTCCCCTGAAGCCGCGGCCATCTTTGTTGTGGTGTGCTATGCTTGGAATGGTAATCCCGTCTCTTGCGAGAGGACGGATGTGCGACGCTTGCGCAGAGCGCATTTTATGACGCCGACTGGGTCCTGATTTCTCCGACTCCATGTGAGACTGTTCAAGTACATTTTTAACAATTTTAATTAATCACTGTATCATGTACACCTGAATTTTCCTTTTTATCAATCATGTTTTTTAACACTAATCATGAACACTATATGGACTTTTCTATGGATATCGGCACTATGGACACTTTATGAATTATGCTATGGAAGATTATGAAAGATAAAATGAAATTATGCACTTTTTGACTAAAGGTTCTTTTTATAATCATGAATTCTGAGATAATTATGTAATCACATTTTTAAATGAGATTGCTATATATGTATTGCACTTTGCACATGTCACTATAGCCTGACAAAGGCTCCATTGAGTAGAGCTGAAACGTTGCTGCTATTTTGGAGTGCTGCCTTCTTTTGCTCAATATATACAAGTGGATCTTGGTCGCCGGTTTCAGGAGGGATTTTTCACCCGTTGTGTTTGTGTGCTGCACTTTATCTTTCTTATTTTATATAGATAGATAGATAGATAGATAGATAGATAGATAGATAGATAGATATGAGATAGATAGATAGATAGATAGATAGATAGATAGATATGAGATAGATAGATAGATAGATAGATAGATAGATAGATAGATAGATAGATATGAGATAGATAGATAGATAGATAGATAGATATGAGATAGATAGATAGATAGATAGATAGATAGATAGATAGATAGATAGATACTAGATAGATAGATATATAATAGATATATAGATAGATAATAGATAGATAGATAATAGATAGATAGGAGATAGATAGATAGATAGATAATAGATAGATAGATAGATAGATAGATAATAGATAGATAGATAGATAGATAGATAGATAGATAGATAGATAGATACTAGATAGATAGATATATAATAGATATATAGATAGATAATAGATAGATAGATAATAGATAGATAGGAGATAGATAGATAATAGATAGATAGATAGATAGATAGATAGATAGATAGATAATAGATAGATAGATAGATAGATAGATAGATAGATAGAAGAACTGCTCGAGAAAAGTCTGTGAGAGGACTGAGACGTCACTTTGGTGAATAAAGAACACTACTTTTGAATTACGCCTGTGGCAGTGGAATTTCTTTATTTTAAATAGATAGATAGATAATAGATAGATAGATAGATAGATAGATAATAGATAATAGATAGATAGATAGATAATAGATAGATAATAGATAGATAGATAGATAGATAGATAGATAATAGATAGATAGATAGATAGATAGATAGATAGATAGATAGATATGCATTGCAGCGGATGGGGGGCACTACTCGGGTTCCCTTAAAGGAAAAGTTTTGTTGTGACGCCAGTTGCGGTGAATCAACAAGGGCACAGGATCCCTTTTTAGTGAAGGTGTGGATGGTACCCAGGGTAGGAATGCCAGAGTGGTGTATGGTGGCCTAATGTCCCTTAATGGTGTTGCACTTGTCACGGTGCTCCTACATGGATACACTGGAGCCCCAGGGGTGGCTGTCCGAATGCAGAAAAAGGGGTAGTTGGATGGTGGGGTGAAGAAATAAATTGAGTCCAGACCCGTGAGGAACTTGATAACAGCTTTACTTGAATACACTTGCACCAGGCAGCAATCTTCAAACTTTGTCTTGATCACCAGCAGGCTTTGGCATTAATTCTGGCAGGCAAACACACTCGGCACGACTACATCTGTTGCTCTCTGGCTCTGCTGTACTAACAGGATTAAATAGGATTCTTTCCTTTGCTTTCTGTTATATGCTGCAACTTAACTTTGTAGTCTGGTCTGTCTCTAAACTCATCCAGGGAACTTTCTCCTTGGCTTCAAAGGCTTCAGACTTCTGCCTCTATGCCCAGCAGAGCTTATGGTGCTCTAGCTGACCTAGGCAATGCTCGCCCAACAGGGATGAGCTCCTGCTGCACACACTCCCTTGGCAGGGGGGTAAGCTAAACTGACTTCTAACTAACTAAACTCCTCCCTAGAGGGAGAGAAGAGAATGGAAAGAAGGTTCCATCTGCCATGATTGCTGCCATCTGCTGGTGAACCAGGCAAATGACACATAAACAGTTACAAAATCAGAAATAGGAATACATATTCTGCAGGCCCTGGCAATTAATATACGGGATGACATAGGGTCAACCGTAGGAGGTACAGAATGTGGTAACGCACCTCTGGGGCGTGATAAATAGATAGATAGATAGATAGATAGATAGATAGATAGATAGATAGATAGATAGATAGGATATAGACAGACTCACCACTTGAAGCCTTTTCAGTAACTCAGTGAAGTACAGTGGGGCAGGTGCAGGTCATATCTGTGAGGACTCTGGAGGAACTGCTCCCAACAAAGCAGCATGTGAGAGGAAGCAGTGATTGGTTTCCTTCTCAGGAGACTTCACAGGAAGCTCAGGGGCCCTCACAGCTGTTAGGTAAGGCTACTGTCACATTAGCGTTTTTTGCGGATCCGTCATGGATCCAAAAACACTTCCGTTACAATAATACAACTACATGCATCCGTTATTAACGGATCCGGTTGTATTATGTCTTCTATAGCCATGACGGATCCGTCATGAACTCCATTGAAAGTCGAAGTGGGCCACATGTGTACCACTTTCGGATGTCATTACAATAACAGTAGTTGATGGATCCACTTTGCGGCTCCTCTCTTACGTTGCACCATTTTTACACTGCAGTCAAGAGGGAAGGGTGAGTCCCTCCTCGGGTCATCTGTAGATGTGATTTTGTTTATTGGGACAATGGATGGCACGTTATTGAGCTTCTGATCACCCGATAGTGGCCTGTTGGTTGACAGTTGTGCTCATCGGTGTCGCGCAGTCACCGTGATGGTTGCCGCCGCGTCATAATACGTGCCACCGTAGTTTCTTTTATTACATTGTGCCTAGTATGATTGATCCTTTAACCCGCTGATTTTATTGCGGTGTTGATCTAGATGGGGTCCCACTGATGTAGTTTCTCCCTATATCTTAGTATAGTAAATAAACAGTTTCTGGTCACCACGGTGACCGGACACACCCCTGATGTGTATTGGCAGATGCGGAGTCACATGATCCGCTCCTTCCCCCTTTGATGCGAGTGACGTGTTCTTCGTCATCACGTCCCTGATTACGTGGACGGGAGTTCGGAGCTGCACCGCTCACGCCGGGGAGGATGGGGCGGGTTGTCTGGCCCTGCGCCTGCGCAGTGCACATGCAGGGACGCCAGATACATGCAGTCACACTGAACCACCAATGGTAAGCTATTTTAACTTAAACAATATTCTAATTTGATACAGCTGTAGTTTTAACAACTTTTTAACCCCTATGTCACCAGCAATAAGCACTTTAGCACTAAGACCCAGGTCTACAAATCTATTTTTATAAGTATGTAATACAAGCATTATGTATTTATTGTATTTATGAACCCTTCACAGTATGAGTTATTTGGTTTTTAATGTATTTATGCACTTTTGTACTGAGAATATTTACAATACTTCTGATGTCATGTGATCATGCGTTATATGTATCATGTGTTTAATAATACACTAAATTTGCACCATGTGATTTGTTTGCACTTTTGGCATTTGGCTATATATACCCAGTTTTAACACTATTGCATTGCTTGACAAAGGCTTCATTGAGTAGGCCGAAACGTTGCCTGGGAAATACATTGGGTCATCACCCCCTCACGAGAATTTAGAGTGCTGCCTCGTTCTTCGGACGTATTTACAGTGGAGGAGAAGCCTGCCTTCCCTGAGGAGTTGCACCCTATTCACACAGTCTGACTGCGCTGCTGCTCTATCTGTGTTGTTGTTAGATGGATAGTTATTGCTTTCCTTCTCAGGGGCCCTCACAGCTGTTAGGTTAGGCTACTTTCACATTAGCATTTTTTTGCGGATCCGTCATGGATCCAAAAAACGCTTCCGTTACAATAATACAACCGCATGCAACCGTTATGAACGGATCCGGTTGTATTATGTCTTCTATAGCCATGACGGATCCGTCATGAACACCACTGAAAGTCAATGGGGGATGGATCTATTTTCTATTGTGTCAGAGAGACTTACATTGTGTGTGAGGACGGATCCATCTCGCTCCGCATCCCAGGACGGACAGAAAAACGCTGCAGGCAGCCTCCCGAGCAGAATGGTGACTGATCGGAGGCAAACTGATGCATTCTGAGCGGATCCTTCTCCATTCAGAATGCATTAGTGCAAAACTGATCCGTTTTGGGCCACTTGTGAGAGCCCTGAACGGATCTTGCCAACGGAAAGCCAAAACGCCAGTGTGAAGGTAGTACGAGAGCTGTTGACAGAGAAGGGAGTTGGGGCCAGGTGAAAATAATTAGCTTCACTGCCATTGGGAAAGTTGCTCTGGCGCCCCCTTCAGGAATGCAG
Organism: Bufo bufo; assembly: GCF_905171765.1. NCBI lineage: Eukaryota > Metazoa > Chordata > Amphibia > Anura > Bufonidae > Bufo > Bufo bufo. The sequence goes on along the minus strand of NC_053389.1, from coordinate 23,412,851 downwards.
AGCCATGTGCCCTAAGGCCGGCCCTGCTCTGTGTGTGCTGCACATTTTTCTTACTCCCAGAAATAAATAGAACTTTTTCTATAAAATTGGTACGTCTGTGCGCGGTCCGATATAATCTTTCACTGTCTCTCGGAGTTATTTATTGGGAGGCTTTAGCAATATAACAAAATAATAGCAAAGACAGGTGCACTCTGCGGTCTTACTAAACCCTCAAACAGATTTTAAAATTGAGAGATTAGCCAACATATCCTACGGTGTAGAACATGTCTAAGCCCGGGCACCACACCAAGGTTTCTCAAGTAGCTCGGGGACCTAACACTCTCCTACCTGAGCCGTATGGGCAATACCAGGAGCCAGTGGGCAAATTACAGGAGCATAAGGCCGACTCACAAACAACTCACCAGTTACCTCCAGCATGTAGCCATGCTTGCAATGGGAGGAGGGAGGAGTCTGCGAGTCCCACTCAAGACTGGCTGATAAGGCCCAGGCCTCACAGGTGCACCTAAATGTAGCCTGTAGATGGAAAACAGGCACATTTAAATTGGAGTTTATACACCTCCAGGAATCTATATATACAAACTGAAAAGAATGGCGTGGTATTAGCAGGAGGTGCTCAAACCCACATGCAGTCGTGCATATATACAGGGGAGCAGATCCTGCACTTGTGGCCCGTTGCTAATGACGATCCACAGCAAAAATGCATACAGTGGAGGATGCCCGCAGCGAACCACAAGTACCACAATAGACATCCTACACAAGATAGCAATTATGTGGATGTGATAATCAATATAGCAATATAACAAAATAATAGCAAAGACAGGTGTAGTGTACGGGAACTGTAATACCCGTCACTACCAAAGTGTCACTTGGTGTGCTGTCGTCCCTCCTTAATTATGGGAAGTTGTTATATGTCAGTTTTATAAAATGTAATGTAATGCATGTATTTCCCTGTTAATGACACTTGCATGTATAGGCTTGCCAGGGGTGTCATTCCAGCTTCTAGGCATTAGAGGGAGCTAGGGAGCCCTAGTTTATATAAGGCCCAGTCAGGGAAGTGCAAAGGAGACAGAGTCTAGTATCTGTAATCTACAGTTGGAGATTAGACAATGTCTGAGACAAGTCCAGGCCTGAAGCCTGCTGTTCAGGAGAAGATTCCCTCCTGAATTCCCATATGCAGAAGCAGGAATATCTTAGACTAAGAGCCTGAGGAACCATTCAGAAGCTGAGAGAGACAGAGGCAAAGATCAGAAGAGCCAGAGGTACTGAGAAAGACAGAGGAGGTACTTATTTAAGCCATAATCAAGGATATAAAGCCAGACTTAGGTTAATGGGCCTTGGTGAAGAATTGCTACATTCCAGGATCAGACAGAATTAGAGTGCAAGCTCCTGTGCTGCAAGTCCTGTGGTTAACACTCTGTAATTACCCTGCTGTACTGAATTGCCTGCATCGACCGAATTGCAAAATCGACTGTATGCTGAGGAACTGCATTTCCTTTATTGTCTCTGCTTGGAAAAACTACTAAAGTTGGAGTTCTGTTTTAATCCTACGTTTCCTCAATTTATTCCTGCATCCGCAAACGGCGTGCCACCGTTTACTTGGCACTGGCGTCACGAACATTTTCCTACCTATACCTGCCCTTGCAGAGAGTCAGCTGTACCAGGTTAGTGTATATTGCACTACATCACCCAGAAACACCTACTACACACAACTTGAGTACGCTGCACTTCTCTTTTGGCGTCACGAACAGGATACGCACGCTTTCTAGTGCAAGAAGCGTGAACTTTGTGCCTTATACAGTTGCCCTGTGACCAAAGTGACAATTTGCCTGTTTATTGCAAGTGGACTTTGTGGACTGAAAATCGTACCCAAAGTGTACCAAAAACCTCTAAAAAACGCTGTGCAGTGTTGCGCTACCCAGAGGAAGAAAATCGCCGCATTGGAGTGTGGTTTTGTGGACTTTAAACATTCCTGCTTGCTGTCAGTGAATAGACAGCGTTTGTACCTAAAGATGGCCGCTGAGCTTGCTGAATTTACTGCTGCGTCACCTTCATCCCGAAAAGGCGGGAAAAATTGGCGCCTTTCGGAGGAAAAAGCGGGAAGAAGGTCAAGGGCAGGCGCCACGGCTTATCTGGACATTTGCATGTCTGCCAGCATGGACACCGCCTTCCATATACTGGAATACCTGGGGGGCGGCTCCCCAGTGCAATGGGAGGAGCTGGCTACTCTAATTGACGCGACCCTATCGCTCTCCTCAGAAGGATCGAGCATGTTGGATTGTAAGCAGAGTGTTGCTGCAGCGTCCGCACCTGTAATTGAAAAGATGACAGACATCGGTGTAGAGCCAGAGGAGGCTCCACCGGTCTACGCTCCGGGACCGGAGCAACCCGCCTGCCGCCCAAGGGAGAAAGAACCCGAGCCCTGCTATGGCTCGTGGAGGGACTTTTTCCAGCCATCTTTCAAATGGTCTTCCCTGATGGCGGAGATCCGAGAGGCCGCTATCAAGCGGAACACAAAGACCAAAATCATCTATGAGGAACTAACCAAGACCATACATGAGAAGCATACGCACACCCAACCCCGCCTGGAAAGGAGAAAGGGAGTGGTGCTATCGTTTGACAAACCCCGTGGCTACGGGTTTATTCAGGACTATCTAACTGGCAGAGACCTCTATGTTAACCGAAGGTCTGTCAAAAGAGACTACCTCCCTTCGTACCAGCACAGCCTCCGCGAGGGAGAGGAAGTGGAGTACACCCCTGCCGAGAGCCTACGAGGCCCCTATGCAACTGCCGTGACCCGTCCTAAGCGAGCTCCTGAGGACTGGGAAGCAGAAGAAGGAGAAGACTACTCTGGCTGCGAGCGGGAACCGGAACGCTCTCCAGAGCCGGCCCATCACGCCTTTCAGGAGCGGAGCTCCTTCATTGGGCCAAACGTCTTCTGGCAGCCAACCGTGTTGGAGAAATGGGTGAGCCCCTATCCTTCCCCCGAGCTGCCTCGTCGGGAGAAGACCATATCGGAGCTGGAGCAGTTAAAAGGACTTAGTGCTACCTTTCAGAACATCCGGATGGGTCGGAGACCAGACGCATCGCCCGAACCTGCAGAGGCCGAGTCCGCGTCATCGGTGACTGTACCTGCGCCGGCGGCGCCAGCAGAGGACAGCGACTCCGACACAGACAGCATCGGTGAGCAGATCGTCCGGCTGGAGGAGAAGTTGCGGGAGTTGCGCAAGAGATACACCGCCAGGATCCAGACACCGCCGAGGAAGGATGAGGTAAGGGTGCCTGTCACCACCCGTAGACCGCCTTCTGTTGCCACCGCTCCGTCAGTGCCCCAGACCGGACCCGCGATTGCCGTAAACTGCTGCACCCAGAGCACCGGACCGCTTGCTGCGGCGGTGCCAAGCATGTCACACCCTGCAGTGATCATGCCAGGGCCGGCACGGTCCATCAGAGGGTTCACCCCTAGGCCTATGGGGCCAATACCTATTAGGGGCCCCTTTACCCTACAGCTGCCCCCTGATACTGTTATGTGGGCGCATCCTCCTGTAGAGGACTACTACAGACGATACCTGCCAGCGGAGCCAAGTGGATATGATATGGCACTGTAATCAGCCTGCTAGGCCTTTGATTTATTTCATAAGAAGTTGATGTTAACCCTTCCAGGACAGGAGTCCTATGTTTCTGGTCCTTTGTTGCGGCTGCCAGTTTGTCCACGGCTCAGTGGTAGGTGTTGACCACTGAAATAACAAAGCTATCAAGGCCACGTTTGTTTCCAGGACCTCCTGCCTGCTTTTGCTACCCACGCCAAGTTGTGCCTGTTCCTTAGTTGCACCTTTTACCCTTAACCCCCTTTTCAGGTTGATCAGGGGTCTTACAGCACTTGTCTTTGCTGTCCTTTTATTGTGCAACTTCATACTAAGGAACTGTGCCCGGAGACAGACTCAAAAGGACCTGAGCCTCTGAGATTCTTACTCTTTTAAAAGTAATGTGCCCAGAGATGGACTCCACCGCATGAGAGCCTCTGTGATTTAATAAGAAATAACCTGGGTACGGACTCATGTTTGTTATTTGAGCCTCCAAGAACTTTTATACCGTTTTCTACTGTTCTATCATGGACTTATTCATTGTCATGGACTATCCTGGTTATAATGTTACGCTGTGCCAGGTCAGCGCCCCCGTTCCATTCACTATCCTGAGAGAAGAGAACGACGCCCCTTGTCACTACCCTTCACTTTTGCCAATTGGACCTGATGTAAATGTAAATGCAGATGAAGTACATGTATGTATGCCTGCATGTCTCTTTTTCTATTTCAGGTAGAGATTCCAGTTGGGCGACCCATGATGGAGTACGAGGTCGTACTCAGCTTAAAGCAGTGGGGTATGTAGTGTACGGGGACTGTAATACCCGTCACTACCAAAGTGTCATTTGGTGTGCTGTCGTCCCTCCTTAATTATGGGAAGTTGTTATATGTCAGTTTTATAAAATGTAATGTAATGCATGTATTTCCCTGTTAATGACACTTGCATGTATAGGCTTGCCAGGGGTGTCATTCCAGCTTCTAGGCATTAGAGGGAGCTAGGGAGCCCTAGTTTATATAAGTCCCAGTCAGGGAAGTGCAAAGGAGACAGAGTCTAGTATCTGTAATCTACAGTTGGAGATTAGACAATGTCTGAGACAAGTCCAGGCCTGAAGCCTGCTGTTCAGGAGAAGATTCCCTCCTGAATTCCCATATGCAGAAGCAGGAATATCTTAGACTAAGAGCCTGAGGAACCATTCAGAAGCTGAGAGAGACAGAGGCAAAGATCAGAAGAGCCAGAGGTACTGAGAAAGACAGAGGAGGTACTTATTTAAGCCATAATCAAGGATATAAAGCCAGACTTAGGTTAATGGGCCTTGGTGAAGAATTGCTACATTCCAGGATCAGACAGAATTAGAGTGCAAGCTCCTGTGCTGCAAGTCCTGTGGTTAACACTCTGTAATTACCCTGCTGTACTGAATTGCCTGCATCGACCGAATTGCAAAATCGACTGTATGCTGAGGAACTGCATTTCCTTTATTGTCTCTGCTTGGAAAAACTACTAAAGTTGGAGTTCTGTTTTAATCCTACGTTTCCTCAATTTATTCCTGCATCCGCAAACGGCGTGCCACCGTTTACTTGGCACTGGCGTCACGAACATTTTCCTACCTATACCTGCCCTTGCAGAGAGTCAGCTGTACCAGGTTAGTGTATATTGCACTACATCACCCAGAAACACCTACTACACACAACTTGAGTACGCTGCACTTCTCTTTTGGCGTCACGAACAGGATACGCACGCTTTCTAGTGCAAGAAGCGTGAACTTTGTGCCTTATACAGTTGCCCTGTGACCAAAGTGACAATTTGCCTGTTTATTGCAAGTGGACTTTGTGGACTGAAAATCGTACCCAAAGTGTACCAAAAACCTCTAAAAAACGCTGTGCAGTGTTGCGCTACCCAGAGGAAGAAAATCGCCGCATTGGAGTGTGGTTTTGTGGACTTTAAACATTCCTGCTTGCTGTCAGTGAATAGACAGCGTTTGTACCTAAAGATGGCCGCTGAGCTTGCTGAATTTACTGCTGCGTCACCTTCATCCCGAAAAGGCGGGAAAAATTGGCGCCTTTCGGAGGAAAAAGCGGGAAGAAGGTCAAGGGCAGGCGCCACGGCTTATCTGGACATTTGCATGTCTGCCAGCATGGACACCGCCTTCCATATACTGGAATACCTGGGGGGCGGCTCCCCAGTGCAATGGGAGGAGCTGGCTACTCTAATTGACGCGACCCTATCGCTCTCCTCAGAAGGATCGAGCATGTTGGATTGTAAGCAGAGTGTTGCTGCAGCGTCCGCACCTGTAATTGAAAAGATGACAGACATCGGTGTAGAGCCAGAGGAGGCTCCACCGGTCTACGCTCCGGGACCGGAGCAACCCGCCTGCCGCCCAAGGGAGAAAGAACCCGAGCCCTGCTATGGCTCGTGGAGGGACTTTTTCCAGCCATCTTTCAAATGGTCTTCCCTGATGGCGGAGATCCGAGAGGCCGCTATCAAGCGGAACACAAAGACCAAAATCATCTATGAGGAACTAACCAAGACCATACATGAGAAGCATACGCACACCCAACCCCGCCTGGAAAGGAGAAAGGGAGTGGTGCTATCGTTTGACAAACCCCGTGGCTACGGGTTTATTCAGGACTATCTAACTGGCAGAGACCTCTATGTTAACCGAAGGTCTGTCAAAAGAGACTACCTCCCTTCGTACCAGCACAGCCTCCGCGAGGGAGAGGAAGTGGAGTACACCCCTGCCGAGAGCCTACGAGGCCCCTATGCAACTGCCGTGACCCGTCCTAAGCGAGCTCCTGAGGACTGGGAAGCAGAAGAAGGAGAAGACTACTCTGGCTGCGAGCGGGAACCGGAACGCTCTCCAGAGCCGGCCCATCACGCCTTTCAGGAGCGGAGCTCCTTCATTGGGCCAAACGTCTTCTGGCAGCCAACCGTGTTGGAGAAATGGGTGAGCCCCTATCCTTCCCCCGAGCTGCCTCGTCGGGAGAAGACCATATCGGAGCTGGAGCAGTTAAAAGGACTTAGTGCTACCTTTCAGAACATCCGGATGGGTCGGAGACCAGACGCATCGCCCGAACCTGCAGAGGCCAAGTCCGCGTCATCGGTGACTGTACCTGCGCCGGCGGCGCCAGCAGAGGACAGCGACTCCGACACAGACAGCATCGGTGAGCAGATCGTCCGGCTGGAGGAGAAGTTGCGGGAGTTGCGCAAGAGATACACCGCCAGGATCCAGACACCGCCGAGGAAGGATGAGGTAAGGGTGCCTGTCACCACCCGTAGACCGCCTTCTGTTGCCACCGCTCCGTCAGTGCCCCAGACCGGACCCGCGATTGCCGTAAACTGCTGCACCCAGAGCACCGGACCGCTTGCTGCGGCGGTGCCAAGCACGTCACACCCTGCAGTGATCATGCCAGGGCCGGCACGGTCCATCAGAGGGTTCACCCCTAGGCCTATGGGGCCAATACCTATTAGGGGCCCCTTTACCCTACAGCTGCCCCCTGATACTGTTATGTGGGCGCATCCTCCTGTAGAGGACTACTACAGACGATACCTGCCAGCGGAGCCAAGTGGATATGATATGGCACTGTAATCAGCCTGCTAGGCCTTTGATTTATTTCATAAGAAGTTGATGTTAACCCTTCCAGGACAGGAGTCCTATGTTTCTGGTCCTTTGTTGCGGCTGCCAGTTTGTCCACGGCTCAGTGGTAGGTGTTGACCACTGAAATAACAAAGCTATCAAGGCCACGTTTGTTTCCAGGACCTCCTGCCTGCTTTTGCTACCCACGCCAAGTTGTGCCTGTTCCTTAGTTGCACCTTTTACCCTTAACCCCCTTTTCAGGTTGATCAGGGGTCTTACAGCACTTGTCTTTGCTGTCCTTTTATTGTGCAACTTCATACTAAGGAACTGTGCCCGGAGACAGACTCAAAAGGACCTGAGCCTCTGAGATTTTTACTCTTTTAAAAGTAATGTGCCCAGAGATGGACTCCACCGCATGAGAGCCTCTGTGATTTAATAAGAAATAACCTGGGTACGGACTCATGTTTGTTATTTGAGCCTCCAAGAACTTTTATACCGTTTTCTACTGTTCTATCATGGACTTATTCATTGTCATGGACTATCCTGGTTATAATGTTACGCTGTGCCAGGTCAGCGCCCCCGTTCCATTCACTATCCTGAGAGAAGAGAACGACGCCCCTTGTCACTACCCTTCACTTTTGCCAATTGGACCTGATGTAAATGTAAATGCAGATGAAGTACATGTATGTATGCCTGCATGTCTCTTTTTCTATTTCAGGTAGAGATTCCAGTTGGGCGACCCATGATGGAGTACGAGGTCGTACTCAGCTTAAAGCAGTGGGGTATGTAGTGTACGGGGACTGTAATACCCGTCACTACCAAAGTGTCATTTGGTGTGCTGTCGTCCCTCCTTAATTATGGGAAGTTGTTATATGTCAGTTTTATAAAATGTAATGTAATGCATGTATTTCCCTGTTAATGACACTTGCATGTATAGGCTTGCCAGGGGTGTCATTCCAGCTTCTAGGCATTAGAGGGAGCTAGGGAGCCCTAGTTTATATAAGTCCCAGTCAGGGAAGTGCAAAGGAGACAGAGTCTAGTATCTGTAATCTACAGTTGGAGATTAGACAATGTCTGAGACAAGTCCAGGCCTGAAGCCTGCTGTTCAGGAGAAGATTCCCTCCTGAATTCCCATATGCAGAAGCAGGAATATCTTAGACTAAGAGCCTGAGGAACCATTCAGAAGCTGAGAGAGACAGAGGCAAAGATCAGAAGAGCCAGAGGTACTGAGAAAGACAGAGGAGGTACTTATTTAAGCCATAATCAAGGATATAAAGCCAGACTTAGGTTAATGGGCCTTGGTGAAGAATTGCTACATTCCAGGATCAGACAGAATTAGAGTGCAAGCTCCTGTGCTGCAAGTCCTGTGGTTAACACTCTGTAATTACCCTGCTGTACTGAATTGCCTGCATCGACCGAATTGCAAAATCGACTGTATGCTGAGGAACTGCATTTCCTTTATTGTCTCTGCTTGGAAAAACTACTAAAGTTGGAGTTCTGTTTTAATCCTACGTTTCCTCAATTTATTCCTGCATCCGCAAACGGCGTGCCACCGTTTACTTGGCACTGGCGTCACGAACATTTTCCTACCTATACCTGCCCTTGCAGAGAGTCAGCTGTACCAGGTTAGTGTATATTGCACTACATCACCCAGAAACACCTACTACAAACAACTTGAGTACGCTGCACTTCTCTTTTGGCGTCACGAACAGGATACGCACGCTTTCTAGTGCAAGAAGCGTGAACTTTGTGCCTTATACAGTTGCCCTGTGACCAAAGTGACAATTTGCCTGTTTATTGCAAGTGGACTTTGTGGACTGAAAATCGTACCCAAAGTGTACCAAAAACCTCTAAAAAACGCTGTGCAGTGTTGCGCTACCCAGAGGAAGAAAATCGCCGCATTGGAGTGTGGTTTTGTGGACTTTAAACATTCCTGCTTGCTGTCAGTGAATAGACAGCGTTTGTACCTAAAGATGGCCGCTGAGCTTGCTGAATTTACTGCTGCGTCACCTTCATCCCGAAAAGGCGGGAAAAATTGGCGCCTTTCGGAGGAAAAAGCGGGAAGAAGGTCAAGGGCAGGCGCCACGGCTTATCTGGACATTTGCATGTCTGCCAGCATGGACACCGCCTTCCATATACTGGAATACCTGGGGGGCGGCTCCCCAGTGCAATGGGAGGAGCTGGCTACTCTAATTGACGCGACCCTATCGCTCTCCTCAGAAGGATCGAGCATGTTGGATTGTAAGCAGAGTGTTGCTGCAGCGTCCGCACCTGTAATTGAAAAGATGACAGACATCGGTGTAGAGCCAGAGGAGGCTCCACCGGTCTACGCTCCGGGACCGGAGCAACCCGCCTGCCGCCCAAGGGAGAAAGAACCCGAGCCCTGCTATGGCTCGTGGAGGGACTTTTTCCAGCCATCTTTCAAATGGTCTTCCCTGATGGCGGAGATCCGAGAGGCCGCTATCAAGCGGAACACAAAGACCAAAATCATCTATGAGGAACTAACCAAGACCATACATGAGAAGCATACGCACACCCAACCCCGCCTGGAAAGGAGAAAGGGAGTGGTGCTATCGTTTGACAAACCCCGTGGCTACGGGTTTATTCAGGACTATCTAACTGGCAGAGACCTCTATGTTAACCGAAGGTCTGTCAAAAGAGACTACCTCCCTTCGTACCAGCACAGCCTCCGCGAGGGAGAGGAAGTGGAGTACACCCCTGCCGAGAGCCTACGAGGCCCCTATGCAACTGCCGTGACCCGTCCTAAGCGAGCTCCTGAGGACTGGGAAGCAGAAGAAGGAGAAGACTACTCTGGCTGCGAGCGGGAACCGGAACGCTCTCCAGAGCCGGCCCATCACGCCTTTCAGGAGCGGAGCTCCTTCATTGGGCCAAACGTCTTCTGGCAGCCAACCGTGTTGGAGAAATGGGTGAGCCCCTATCCTTCCCCCGAGCTGCCTCGTCGGGAGAAGACCATATCGGAGCTGGAGCAGTTAAAAGGACTTAGTGCTACCTTTCAGAACATCCGGATGGGTCGGAGACCAGACGCATCGCCCGAACCTGCAGAGGCCGAGTCCGCGTCATCGGTGACTGTACCTGCGCCGGCGGCGCCAGCAGAGGACAGCGACTCCGACACAGACAGCATCGGTGAGCAGATCGTCCGGCTGGAGGAGAAGTTGCGGGAGTTGCGCAAGAGATACACCGCCAGGATCCAGACACCGCCGAGGAAGGATGAGGTAAGGGTGCCTGTCACCACCCGTAGACCGCCTTCTGTTGCCACCGCTCCGTCAGTGCCCCAGACCGGACCCGCGATTGCCGTAAACTGCTGCACCCAGAGCACCGGACCGCTTGCTGCGGCGGTGCCAAGCATGTCACACCCTGCAGTGATCATGCCAGGGCCGGCACGGTCCATCAGAGGGTTCACCCCTAGGCCTATGGGGCCAATACCTATTAGGGGCCCCTTTACCCTACAGCTGCCCCCTGATACTGTTATGTGGGCGCATCCTCCTGTAGAGGACTACTACAGACGATACCTGCCAGCGGAGCCAAGTGGATATGATATGGCACTGTAATCAGCCTGCTAGGCCTTTGATTTATTTCATAAGAAGTTGATGTTAACCCTTCCAGGACAGGAGTCCTATGTTTCTGGTCCTTTGTTGCGGCTGCCAGTTTGTCCACGGCTCAGTGGTAGGTGTTGACCACTGAAATAACAAAGCTATCAAGGCCACGTTTGTTTCCAGGACCTCCTGCCTGCTTTTGCTACCCACGCCAAGTTGTGCCTGTTCCTTAGTTGCACCTTTTACCCTTAACCCCCTTTTCAGGTTGATCAGGGGTCTTACAGCACTTGTCTTTGCTGTCCTTTTATTGTGCAACTTCATACTAAGGAACTGTGCCCGGAGACAGACTCAAAAGGACCTGAGCCTCTGAGATTCTTACTCTTTTAAAAGTAATGTGCCCAGAGATGGACTCCACCGCATGAGAGCCTCTGTGATTTAATAAGAAATAACCTGGGTACGGACTCATGTTTGTTATTTGAGCCTCCAAGAACTTTTATACCGTTTTCTACTGTTCTATCATGGACTTATTCATTGTCATGGACTATCCTGGTTATAATGTTACGCTGTGCCAGGTCAGCGCCCCCGTTCCATTCACTATCCTGAGAGAAGAGAACGACGCCCCTTGTCACTACCCTTCACTTTTGCCAATTGGACCTGATGTAAATGTAAATGCAGATGAAGTACATGTATGTATGCCTGCATGTCTCTTTTTCTATTTCAGGTAGAGATTCCAGTTGGGCGACCCATGATGGAGTACGAGGTCGTACTCAGCTTAAAGCAGTGGGGTATGTAGTGTACGGGGACTGTAATACCCGTCACTACCAAAGTGTCATTTGGTGTGCTGTCGTCCCTCCTTAATTATGGGAAGTTGTTATATGTCAGTTTTATAAAATGTAATGTAATGCATGTATTTCCCTGTTAATGACACTTGCATGTATAGGCTTGCCAGGGGTGTCATTCCAGCTTCTAGGCATTAGAGGGAGCTAGGGAGCCCTAGTTTATATAAGTCCCAGTCAGGGAAGTGCAAAGGAGACAGAGTCTAGTATCTGTAATCTACAGTTGGAGATTAGACAATGTCTGAGACAAGTCCAGGCCTGAAGCCTGCTGTTCAGGAGAAGATTCCCTCCTGAATTCCCATATGCAGAAGCAGGAATATCTTAGACTAAGAGCCTGAGGAACCATTCAGAAGCTGAGAGAGACAGAGGCAAAGATCAGAAGAGCCAGAGGTACTGAGAAAGACAGAGGAGGTACTTATTTAAGCCATAATCAAGGATATAAAGCCAGACTTAGGTTAATGGGCCTTGGTGAAGAATTGCTACATTCCAGGATCAGACAGAATTAGAGTGCAAGCTCCTGTGCTGCAAGTCCTGTGGTTAACACTCTGTAATTACCCTGCTGTACTGAATTGCCTGCATCGACCGAATTGCAAAATCGACTGTATGCTGAGGAACTGCATTTCCTTTATTGTCTCTGCTTGGAAAAACTACTAAAGTTGGAGTTCTGTTTTAATCCTACGTTTCCTCAATTTATTCCTGCATCCGCAAACGGCGTGCCACCGTTTACTTGGCACTGGCGTCACGAACATTTTCCTACCTATACCTGCCCTTGCAGAGAGTCAGCTGTACCAGGTTAGTGTATATTGCACTACATCACCCAGAAACACCTACTACACACAACTTGAGTACGCTGCACTTCTCTTTTGGCGTCACGAACAGGATACGCACGCTTTCTAGTGCAAGAAGCGTGAACTTTGTGCCTTATACAGTTGCCCTGTGACCAAAGTGACAATTTGCCTGTTTATTGCAAGTGGACTTTGTGGACTGAAAATCGTACCCAAAGTGTACCAAAAACCTCTAAAAAACGCTGTGCAGTGTTGCGCTACCCAGAGGAAGAAAATCGCCGCATTGGAGTGTGGTTTTGTGGACTTTAAACATTCCTGCTTGCTGTCAGTGAATAGACAGCGTTTGTACCTAAAGATGGCCGCTGAGCTTGCTGAATTTACTGCTGCGTCACCTTCATCCCGAAAAGGCGGGAAAAATTGGCGCCTTTCGGAGGAAAAAGCGGGAAGAAGGTCAAGGGCAGGCGCCACGGCTTATCTGGACATTTGCATGTCTGCCAGCATGGACACCGCCTTCCATATACTGGAATACCTGGGGGGCGGCTCCCCAGTGCAATGGGAGGAGCTGGCTACTCTAATTGACGCGACCCTATCGCTCTCCTCAGAAGGATCGAGCATGTTGGATTGTAAGCAGAGTGTTGCTGCAGCGTCCGCACCTGTAATTGAAAAGATGACAGACATCGGTGTAGAGCCAGAGGAGGCTCCACCGGTCTACGCTCCGGGACCGGAGCAACCCGCCTGCCGCCCAAGGGAGAAAGAACCCGAGCCCTGCTATGGCTCGTGGAGGGACTTTTTCCAGCCATCTTTCAAATGGTCTTCCCTGATGGCGGAGATCCGAGAGGCCGCTATCAAGCGGAACACAAAGACCAAAATCATCTATGAGGAACTAACCAAGACCATACATGAGAAGCATACGCACACCCAACCCCGCCTGGAAAGGAGAAAGGGAGTGGTGCTATCGTTTGACAAACCCCGTGGCTACGGGTTTATTCAGGACTATCTAACTGGCAGAGACCTCTATGTTAACCGAAGGTCTGTCAAAAGAGACTACCTCCCTTCGTACCAGCACAGCCTCCGCGAGGGAGAGGAAGTGGAGTACACCCCTGCCGAGAGCCTACGAGGCCCCTATGCAACTGCCGTGACCCGTCCTAAGCGAGCTCCTGAGGACTGGGAAGCAGAAGAAGGAGAAGACTACTCTGGCTGCGAGCGGGAACCGGAACGCTCTCCAGAGCCGGCCCATCACGCCTTTCAGGAGCGGAGCTCCTTCATTGGGCCAAACGTCTTCTGGCAGCCAACCGTGTTGGAGAAATGGGTGAGCCCCTATCCTTCCCCCGAGCTGCCTCGTCGGGAGAAGACCATATCGGAGCTGGAGCAGTTAAAAGGACTTAGTGCTACCTTTCAGAACATCCGGATGGGTCGGAGACCAGACGCATCGCCCGAACCTGCAGAGGCCAAGTCCGCGTCATCGGTGACTGTACCTGCGCCGGCGGCGCCAGCAGAGGACAGCGACTCCGACACAGACAGCATCGGTGAGCAGATCGTCCGGCTGGAGGAGAAGTTGCGGGAGTTGCGCAAGAGATACACCGCCAGGATCCAGACACCGCCGAGGAAGGATGAGGTAAGGGTGCCTGTCACCACCCGTAGACCGCCTTCTGTTGCCACCGCTCCGTCAGTGCCCCAGACCGGACCCGCGATTGCCGTAAACTGCTGCACCCAGAGCACCGGACCGCTTGCTGCGGCGGTGCCAAGCACGTCACACCCTGCAGTGATCATGCCAGGGCCGGCACGGTCCATCAGAGGGTTCACCCCTAGGCCTATGGGGCCAATACCTATTAGGGGCCCCTTTACCCTACAGCTGCCCCCTGATACTGTTATGTGGGCGCATCCTCCTGTAGAGGACTACTACAGACGATACCTGCCAGCGGAGCCAAGTGGATATGATATGGCACTGTAATCAGCCTGCTAGGCCTTTGATTTATTTCATAAGAAGTTGATGTTAACCCTTCCAGGACAGGAGTCCTATGTTTCTGGTCCTTTGTTGCGGCTGCCAGTTTGTCCACGGCTCAGTGGTAGGTGTTGACCACTGAAATAACAAAGCTATCAAGGCCACGTTTGTTTCCAGGACCTCCTGCCTGCTTTTGCTACCCACGCCAAGTTGTGCCTGTTCCTTAGTTGCACCTTTTACCCTTAACCCCCTTTTCAGGTTGATCAGGGGTCTTACAGCACTTGTCTTTGCTGTCCTTTTATTGTGCAACTTCATACTAAGGAACTGTGCCCGGAGACAGACTCAAAAGGACCTGAGCCTCTGAGATTTTTACTCTTTTAAAAGTAATGTGCCCAGAGATGGACTCCACCGCATGAGAGCCTCTGTGATTTAATAAGAAATAACCTGGGTACGGACTCATGTTTGTTATTTGAGCCTCCAAGAACTTTTATACCGTTTTCTACTGTTCTATCATGGACTTATTCATTGTCATGGACTATCCTGGTTATAATGTTACGCTGTGCCAGGTCAGCGCCCCCGTTCCATTCACTATCCTGAGAGAAGAGAACGACGCCCCTTGTCACTACCCTTCACTTTTGCCAATTGGACCTGATGTAAATGTAAATGCAGATGAAGTACATGTATGTATGCCTGCATGTCTCTTTTTCTATTTCAGGTAGAGATTCCAGTTGGGCGACCCATGATGGAGTACGAGGTCGTACTCAGCTTAAAGCAGTGGGGTATGTAGTGTACGGGGACTGTAATACCCGTCACTACCAAAGTGTCATTTGGTGTGCTGTCGTCCCTCCTTAATTATGGGAAGTTGTTATATGTCAGTTTTATAAAATGTAATGTAATGCATGTATTTCCCTGTTAATGACACTTGCATGTATAGGCTTGCCAGGGGTGTCATTCCAGCTTCTAGGCATTAGAGGGAGCTAGGGAGCCCTAGTTTATATAAGTCCCAGTCAGGGAAGTGCAAAGGAGACAGAGTCTAGTATCTGTAATCTACAGTTGGAGATTAGACAATGTCTGAGACAAGTCCAGGCCTGAAGCCTGCTGTTCAGGAGAAGATTCCCTCCTGAATTCCCATATGCAGAAGCAGGAATATCTTAGACTAAGAGCCTGAGGAACCATTCAGAAGCTGAGAGAGACAGAGGCAAAGATCAGAAGAGCCAGAGGTACTGAGAAAGACAGAGGAGGTACTTATTTAAGCCATAATCAAGGATATAAAGCCAGACTTAGGTTAATGGGCCTTGGTGAAGAATTGCTACATTCCAGGATCAGACAGAATTAGAGTGCAAGCTCCTGTGCTGCAAGTCCTGTGGTTAACACTCTGTAATTACCCTGCTGTACTGAATTGCCTGCATCGACCGAATTGCAAAATCGACTGTATGCTGAGGAACTGCATTTCCTTTATTGTCTCTGCTTGGAAAAACTACTAAAGTTGGAGTTCTGTTTTAATCCTACGTTTCCTCAATTTATTCCTGCATCCGCAAACGGCGTGCCACCGTTTACTTGGCACTGGCGTCACGAACATTTTCCTACCTATACCTGCCCTTGCAGAGAGTCAGCTGTACCAGGTTAGTGTATATTGCACTACATCACCCAGAAACACCTACTACAAACAACTTGAGTACGCTGCACTTCTCTTTTGGCGTCACGAACAGGATACGCACGCTTTCTAGTGCAAGAAGCGTGAACTTTGTGCCTTATACAGTTGCCCTGTGACCAAAGTGACAATTTGCCTGTTTATTGCAAGTGGACTTTGTGGACTGAAAATCGTACCCAAAGTGTACCAAAAACCTCTAAAAAACGCTGTGCAGTGTTGCGCTACCCAGAGGAAGAAAATCGCCGCATTGGAGTGTGGTTTTGTGGACTTTAAACATTCCTGCTTGCTGTCAGTGAATAGACAGCGTTTGTACCTAAAGATGGCCGCTGAGCTTGCTGAATTTACTGCTGCGTCACCTTCATCCCGAAAAGGCGGGAAAAATTGGCGCCTTTCGGAGGAAAAAGCGGGAAGAAGGTCAAGGGCAGGCGCCACGGCTTATCTGGACATTTGCATGTCTGCCAGCATGGACACCGCCTTCCATATACTGGAATACCTGGGGGGCGGCTCCCCAGTGCAATGGGAGGAGCTGGCTACTCTAATTGACGCGACCCTATCGCTCTCCTCAGAAGGATCGAGCATGTTGGATTGTAAGCAGAGTGTTGCTACAGCGTCCGCACCTGTAATTGAAAAGATGACAGACATCGGTGTAGAGCCAGAGGAGGCTCCACCGGTCTACGCTCCGGGACCGGAGCAACCCGCCTGCCGCCCAAGGGAGAAAGAACCCGAGCCCTGCTATGGCTCGTGGAGGGACTTTTTCCAGCCATCTTTCAAATGGTCTTCCCTGATGGCGGAGATCCGAGAGGCCGCTATCAAGCGGAACACAAAGACCAAAATCATCTATGAGGAAC
Source organism: Bufo bufo (assembly GCF_905171765.1). Lineage (NCBI taxonomy): Eukaryota > Metazoa > Chordata > Amphibia > Anura > Bufonidae > Bufo > Bufo bufo. The sequence goes on along the minus strand of NC_053389.1, from coordinate 23,396,085 downwards.
TAACCAAGACCATACATGAGAAGCATACGCACACCCAACCCCGCCTGGAAAGGAGAAAGGGAGTGGTGCTATCGTTTGACAAACCCCGTGGCTACGGGTTTATTCAGGACTATCTAACTGGCAGAGACCTCTATGTTAACCGAAGGTCTGTCAAAAGAGACTACCTCCCTTCGTACCAGCACAGCCTCCGCGAGGGAGAGGAAGTGGAGTACACCCCTGCCGAGAGCCTACGAGGCCCCTATGCAACTGCCGTGACCCGTCCTAAGCGAGCTCCTGAGGACTGGGAAGCAGAAGAAGGAGAAGACTACTCTGGCTGCGAGCGGGAACCGGAACGCTCTCCAGAGCCGGCCCATCACGCCTTTCAGGAGCGGAGCTCCTTCATTGGGCCAAACGTCTTCTGGCAGCCAACCGTGTTGGAGAAATGGGTGAGCCCCTATCCTTCCCCCGAGCTGCCTCGTCGGGAGAAGACCATATCGGAGCTGGAGCAGTTAAAAGGACTTAGTGCTACCTTTCAGAACATCCGGATGGGTCGGAGACCAGACGCATCGCCCGAACCTGCAGAGGCCGAGTCCGCGTCATCGGTGACTGTACCTGCGCCGGCGGCGCCAGCAGAGGACAGCGACTCCGACACAGACAGCATCGGTGAGCAGATCGTCCGGCTGGAGGAGAAGTTGCGGGAGTTGCGCAAGAGATACACCGCCAGGATCCAGACACCGCCGAGGAAGGATGAGGTAAGGGTGCCTGTCACCACCCGTAGACCGCCTTCTGTTGCCACCGCTCCGTCAGTGCCCCAGACCGGACCCGCGATTGCCGTAAACTGCTGCACCCAGAGCACCGGACCGCTTGCTGCGGCGGTGCCAAGCACGTCACACCCTGCAGTGATCATGCCAGGGCCGGCACGGTCCATCAGAGGGTTCACCCCTAGGCCTATGGGGCCAATACCTATTAGGGGCCCCTTTACCCTACAGCTGCCCCCTGATACTGTTATGTGGGCGCATCCTCCTGTAGAGGACTACTACAGACGATACCTGCCAGCGGAGCCAAGTGGATATGATATGGCACTGTAATCAGCCTGCTAGGCCTTTGATTTATTTCATAAGAAGTTGATGTTAACCCTTCCAGGACAGGAGTCCTATGTTTCTGGTCCTTTGTTGCGGCTGCCAGTTTGTCCACGGCTCAGTGGTAGGTGTTGACCACTGAAATAACAAAGCTATCAAGGCCACGTTTGTTTCCAGGACCTCCTGCCTGCTTTTGCTACCCACGCCAAGTTGTGCCTGTTCCTTAGTTGCACCTTTTACCCTTAACCCCCTTTTCAGGTTGATCAGGGGTCTTACAGCACTTGTCTTTGCTGTCCTTTTATTGTGCAACTTCATACTAAGGAACTGTGCCCGGAGACAGACTCAAAAGGACCTGAGCCTCTGAGATTCTTACTCTTTTAAAAGTAATGTGCCCAGAGATGGACTCCACCGCATGAGAGCCTCTGTGATTTAATAAGAAATAACCTGGGTACGGACTCATGTTTGTTATTTGAGCCTCCAAGAACTTTTATACCGTTTTCTACTGTTCTATCATGGACTTATTCATTGTCATGGACTATCCTGGTTATAATGTTACGCTGTGCCAGGTCAGCGCCCCCGTTCCATTCACTATCCTGAGAGAAGAGAACGACGCCCCTTGTCACTACCCTTCACTTTTGCCAATTGGACCTGATGTAAATGTAAATGCAGATGAAGTACATGTATGTATGCCTGCATGTCTCTTTTTCTATTTCAGGTAGAGATTCCAGTTGGGCGACCCATGATGGAGTACGAGGTCGTACTCAGCTTAAAGCAGTGGGGTATGTAGTGTACGGGGACTGTAATACCCGTCACTACCAAAGTGTCATTTGGTGTGCTGTCGTCCCTCCTTAATTATGGGAAGTTGTTATATGTCAGTTTTATAAAATGTAATGTAATGCATGTATTTCCCTGTTAATGACACTTGCATGTATAGGCTTGCCAGGGGTGTCATTCCAGCTTCTAGGCATTAGAGGGAGCTAGGGAGCCCTAGTTTATATAAGTCCCAGTCAGGGAAGTGCAAAGGAGACAGAGTCTAGTATCTGTAATCTACAGTTGGAGATTAGACAATGTCTGAGACAAGTCCAGGCCTGAAGCCTGCTGTTCAGGAGAAGATTCCCTCCTGAATTCCCATATGCAGAAGCAGGAATATCTTAGACTAAGAGCCTGAGGAACCATTCAGAAGCTGAGAGAGACAGAGGCAAAGATCAGAAGAGCCAGAGGTACTGAGAAAGACAGAGGAGGTACTTATTTAAGCCATAATCAAGGATATAAAGCCAGACTTAGGTTAATGGGCCTTGGTGAAGAATTGCTACATTCCAGGATCAGACAGAATTAGAGTGCAAGCTCCTGTGCTGCAAGTCCTGTGGTTAACACTCTGTAATTACCCTGCTGTACTGAATTGCCTGCATCGACCGAATTGCAAAATCGACTGTATGCTGAGGAACTGCATTTCCTTTATTGTCTCTGCTTGGAAAAACTACTAAAGTTGGAGTTCTGTTTTAATCCTACGTTTCCTCAATTTATTCCTGCATCCGCAAACGGCGTGCCACCGTTTACTTGGCACTGGCGTCACGAACATTTTCCTACCTATACCTGCCCTTGCAGAGAGTCAGCTGTACCAGGTTAGTGTATATTGCACTACATCACCCAGAAACACCTACTACACACAACTTGAGTACGCTGCACTTCTCTTTTGGCGTCACGAACAGGATACGCACGCTTTCTAGTGCAAGAAGCGTGAACTTTGTGCCTTATACAGTTGCCCTGTGACCAAAGTGACAATTTGCCTGTTTATTGCAAGTGGACTTTGTGGACTGAAAATCGTACCCAAAGTGTACCAAAAACCTCTAAAAAACGCTGTGCAGTGTTGCGCTACCCAGAGGAAGAAAATCGCCGCATTGGAGTGTGGTTTTGTGGACTTTAAACATTCCTGCTTGCTGTCAGTGAATAGACAGCGTTTGTACCTAAAGATGGCCGCTGAGCTTGCTGAATTTACTGCTGCGTCACCTTCATCCCGAAAAGGCGGGAAAAATTGGCGCCTTTCGGAGGAAAAAGCGGGAAGAAGGTCAAGGGCAGGCGCCACGGCTTATCTGGACATTTGCATGTCTGCCAGCATGGACACCGCCTTCCATATACTGGAATACCTGGGGGGCGGCTCCCCAGTGCAATGGGAGGAGCTGGCTACTCTAATTGACGCGACCCTATCGCTCTCCTCAGAAGGATCGAGCATGTTGGATTGTAAGCAGAGTGTTGCTGCAGCGTCCGCACCTGTAATTGAAAAGATGACAGACATCGGTGTAGAGCCAGAGGAGGCTCCACCGGTCTACGCTCCGGGACCGGAGCAACCCGCCTGCCGCCCAAGGGAGAAAGAACCCGAGCCCTGCTATGGCTCGTGGAGGGACTTTTTCCAGCCATCTTTCAAATGGTCTTCCCTGATGGCGGAGATCCGAGAGGCCGCTATCAAGCGGAACACAAAGACCAAAATCATCTATGAGGAACTAACCAAGACCATACATGAGAAGCATACGCACACCCAACCCCGCCTGGAAAGGAGAAAGGGAGTGGTGCTATCGTTTGACAAACCCCGTGGCTACGGGTTTATTCAGGACTATCTAACTGGCAGAGACCTCTATGTTAACCGAAGGTCTGTCAAAAGAGACTACCTCCCTTCGTACCAGCACAGCCTCCGCGAGGGAGAGGAAGTGGAGTACACCCCTGCCGAGAGCCTACGAGGCCCCTATGCAACTGCCGTGACCCGTCCTAAGCGAGCTCCTGAGGACTGGGAAGCAGAAGAAGGAGAAGACTACTCTGGCTGCGAGCGGGAACCGGAACGCTCTCCAGAGCCGGCCCATCACGCCTTTCAGGAGCGGAGCTCCTTCATTGGGCCAAACGTCTTCTGGCAGCCAACCGTGTTGGAGAAATGGGTGAGCCCCTATCCTTCCCCCGAGCTGCCTCGTCGGGAGAAGACCATATCGGAGCTGGAGCAGTTAAAAGGACTTAGTGCTACCTTTCAGAACATCCGGATGGGTCGGAGACCAGACGCATCGCCCGAACCTGCAGAGGCCGAGTCCGCGTCATCGGTGACTGTACCTGCGCCGGCGGCGCCAGCAGAGGACAGCGACTCCGACACAGACAGCATCGGTGAGCAGATCGTCCGGCTGGAGGAGAAGTTGCGGGAGTTGCGCAAGAGATACACCGCCAGGATCCAGACACCGCCGAGGAAGGATGAGGTAAGGGTGCCTGTCACCACCCGTAGACCGCCTTCTGTTGCCACCGCTCCGTCAGTGCCCCAGACCGGACCCGCGATTGCCGTAAACTGCTGCACCCAGAGCACCGGACCGCTTGCTGCGGCGGTGCCAAGCACGTCACACCCTGCAGTGATCATGCCAGGGCCGGCACGGTCCATCAGAGGGTTCACCCCTAGGCCTATGGGGCCAATACCTATTAGGGGCCCCTTTACCCTACAGCTGCCCCCTGATACTGTTATGTGGGCGCATCCTCCTGTAGAGGACTACTACAGACGATACCTGCCAGCGGAGCCAAGTGGATATGATATGGCACTGTAATCAGCCTGCTAGGCCTTTGATTTATTTCATAAGAAGTTGATGTTAACCCTTCCAGGACAGGAGTCCTATGTTTCTGGTCCTTTGTTGCGGCTGCCAGTTTGTCCACGGCTCAGTGGTAGGTGTTGACCACTGAAATAACAAAGCTATCAAGGCCACGTTTGTTTCCAGGACCTCCTGCCTGCTTTTGCTACCCACGCCAAGTTGTGCCTGTTCCTTAGTTGCACCTTTTACCCTTAACCCCCTTTTCAGGTTGATCAGGGGTCTTACAGCACTTGTCTTTGCTGTCCTTTTATTGTGCAACTTCATACTAAGGAACTGTGCCCGGAGACAGACTCAAAAGGACCTGAGCCTCTGAGATTCTTACTCTTTTAAAAGTAATGTGCCCAGAGATGGACTCCACCGCATGAGAGCCTCTGTGATTTAATAAGAAATAACCTGGGTACGGACTCATGTTTGTTATTTGAGCCTCCAAGAACTTTTATACCGTTTTCTACTGTTCTATCATGGACTTATTCATTGTCATGGACTATCCTGGTTATAATGTTACGCTGTGCCAGGTCAGCGCCCCCGTTCCATTCACTATCCTGAGAGAAGAGAACGACGCCCCTTGTCACTACCCTTCACTTTTGCCAATTGGACCTGATGTAAATGTAAATGCAGATGAATTACATGTATGTATGCCTGCATGTCTCTTTTTCTATTTCAGGTAGAGATTCCAGTTGGGCGACCCATGATGGAGTACGAGGTCGTACTCAGCTTAAAGCAGTGGGGTATGTAGTGTACGGGGACTGTAATACCCGTCACTACCAAAGTGTCATTTGGTGTGCTGTCGTCCCTCCTTAATTATGGGAAGTTGTTATATGTCAGTTTTATAAAATGTAATGTAATGCATGTATTTCCCTGTTAATGACACTTGCATGTATAGGCTTGCCAGGGGTGTCATTCCAGCTTCTAGGCATTAGAGGGAGCTAGGGAGCCCTAGTTTATATAAAGCCCAGTCAGGGAAGTGCAAAGGAGACAGAGTCTAGTATCTGTAATCTACAGTTGGAGATTAGACAATGTCTGAGACAAGTCCAGGCCTGAAGCCTGCTGTTCAGGAGAAGATTCCCTCCTGAATTCCCATATGCAGAAGCAGGAATATCTTAGACTAAGAGCCTGAGGAACCATTCAGAAGCTGAGAGAGACAGAGGCAAAGATCAGAAGAGCCAGAGGTACTGAGAAAGACAGAGGAGGTACTTATTTAAGCCATAATCAAGGATATAAAGCCAGACTTAGGTTAATGGGCCTTGGTGAAGAATTGCTACATTCCAGGATCAGACAGAATTAGAGTGCAAGCTCCTGTGCTGCAAGTCCTGTGTTCAACACTCTGTAATTACCCTGCTGTACTGAATTGCCTGCATCGACCGAATTGCAAAATCGACTGTATGCTGAGGAACTGCATTTCCTTTATTGTCTCTGCTTGGAAAAACTACTAAAGTTGGAGTTCTGTTTTAATCCTACGTTTCCTCAATTTATTCCTGCATCCGCAAACGGCGTGCCACCGTTTACTTGGCACTGGCGTCACGAACATTTTCCTACCTATACCTGCCCTTGCAGAGAGTCAGCTGTACCAGGTTAGTGTATATTGCACTACATCACCCAGAAACACCTACTACACACAACTTGAGTACGCTGCACAGGTGCACTCTGCGGTCTTACTAAACCCTCAAACTGGGCTTTAGCAATGTATAAAAATAAATGTTCTCCACAAGTTATGTGTTTTTGCAGGATGCTTCTCTTTGTGCTATTCCATACAGCAGAAAAAATGCGTTATGGAATCCATGGTGTGAACAGGAGACCACGAAGATGTCTGATATATGCAGGATCTTCTCCATTGCATTCGGTAATTGGACATTGCAAAATAGAGCGTGTAAGGAGCAACACGTATAGATGGATGATTCAGTAAGAAGATCATATATAAAATATGTACACGTGTATACGGTGTCCTCCTATACTGTGGTAAGTTGGTAAGGCTGATTAGTCAGCCTGCAATTGTGGGAGGGGCGGAGGCTCTTCATATACGAGCCACAGCCGCACTCCCCGGCGCGGGTTCTCAGGTGCACAGCTGCCGCTGGGTGTCATTAGCAAACTAGCTTCTCTGGTGGTCGGAGTCTTTCTTTGCAGCATGGAGCTTCTTATTTTGCTCTCTGCTACCGTAGTATGCACGCGCCATACTATGTAAGTAGGTTGGGCCGGGGCCGTCTCTCCTGGCCGGTCGGAACAGATTTTGCTAGCAAACGGGAGGCTTTGCCTCAGAATCTGCTACCTCAGGTTTGCTCGTTGGGCCTAAATACTTCTGTTTCTTTTCAACTTTGTTTGTTGGTAATAGGAGTTAGTTCCTATAAATCTTACAAGTTTCACTTTGCTTCGTTCGTCTCGTATGAAAAGTTACTTCAGCCGGTTTGCTAAAAAGAAAGAGTTACCCGGACTGCACGTGACGTCATGTTTGGAGATCGGACGCAGCGTTTATTGTTTAGGCCTCTTGCTGTAGCTGTTCCTTGCCACGTGTCTCCCCCCCCTCCCCCCGCTACCACCATCTTTAGACTTCATGTATTTCACTGCTCCATGTACTTAAAAACCCTGCCGCACTTTCATGCTCTGCTGTTATCCTGAGCGGCATTTACACTTTCGGCTTTTATTTCATGTCTTATGCTGCATCCGCACGTCTTACTGTCCTGCACTTTTCTACTCTTGGTTCGTATTCACTCAGATTGGTCTCACATTCAAGCTGCGGTCACCTGTTGGCTGTTACATCTCATTCCGTCCCCAGCCGACAGCCGGATCCGTATTACATGCCTGTTATTACATGTTGTATACTCGGCTTACAGCCATAGCTGCTACTGTTACTCCGTTTTCATGCTCTGGACGCACCACCCTGGTGATCCCACCTTGCTCCACTCACAACCAGAGCTGCGTTTATACCAAATTTCATGCTCTGCTTATACCCAAAGTTGTGTTCACACTTCTACTTCTACACCAGGTCGTATACCCCACTCACCAAAGCCGCTTTCCATGTCTGCTGTCACATCAAGTTAATATTCTGTTCACATCCAAAGCTGCGTCCGCATGTCTGCTTTCACATCTTGTCCAATACTCCTTTCACTACTAGAGCTGCGTCCACGTGTCTGCTTTCGCATCACGTCAATACTCTGCTCACTTTCAGGTTGCATTTATACGTCTGCTTTATACCATGCTTTTCATGCGCTACCCATACTCAGAGCTGCGCCCATACCATGTTTTTTAGGTACCACTCACATCCAAAGCTGTATTCACCCATTTGTTGTTACATCATGTGTTGTACTCTGCTCCCACTCAAAGTTGCATTCTCCTGTTCATTGCTACATCATGGTTTTGCTCAATCTCACCGGGGCAGTCTGCACCCACCGCTCTAGTACCTCTCGCCCGACAAACATAACTGCGTTCTTTTCAGGCTTACGTTCCCTTCCTCGGTGGTCTGTTACATTCCATAGGCCTACTTTCTGTTTTAATCCTGGTTCATATTCACTCAGACTGGTCTCCTTTTACTTCTGGTTCATATTCACTCAGATTGGTCTCCTGCCCCAGTTCACCAAACAGCTCCTCAGCAGAGGTCAGTGGGCCAGTAAGTTTCCTGCTATGTTTTCACAAGCTGTTCATTTGTTTGTCACGATAAGAGACTTCTCTTAGTGAACTTGCAATGCCTCAGGCTCTTGTTTTTTCTCCCATCTCTGTTTCAATTTCATGTTTACGTTTATGGTTCGCGGTGGTTAGTTTTTTTTCATGTTTTGTTTGTTAGGGGTACGACATGGTTGTAGGCTGGTTAGTGTTCCAGGTTTGCTGTTGGAGGGGGTCATGGTTATGCGAGTCCCCAAGGCATTCTGGTGCTGCATAAGTGATTTTATAAAAAAAATAATAATAAGAGGCTCGCACGACTGGCTCTTCGCTTATAGGACCTCCCGACTGGCATCGTCATTCGTAGTTCGCATGGTCATCTGATACTTGCTCCCGCCATAAGGGGCTCTCACGCATGGCTCCCGCCATAAGGGGCTCTCACGCATGGCTCCCGCCATAAGGGGCTCTCACGCATGACCCATGACTTCGGCCCCATGGCTTCGGGGGCCCGATGACTGTTTTCGGTCCTGCTGGGCTGATTGCCTGGTTGGTTGTCCATCTGTGCATCTGGGCTGATTTGGCCCCTATGTATCGCATACATACCTGCTTCCCTAATTTCCTAATAATCCATGTTGATTGCTCACTTTATGTTTTGACCGCAAACTGGTCTGGTTCGCCCTACAGCATCATTGTCATGTCTTACACAGATATTTCGTCTTTCTTTTAATTGTTCATGCTTTCGTTCAGGTCCTGCCAGAGGAAGAACAAGTAGGGCAATTCCCTCTAACATTTCAGTCTCTGATCGTAGTCGATCATATCTTGTCAACCAGGTCCCCGCACAAGTCTTTGCCTTTTTACCACGACCAGGAATTCATTTTCGCCGGTAGCTTCATTGCATTGCATTCCCTCACTCATGGGAGGGCATAGACAGAATCTTGTATATTATGGATTCGTAGCTTCTTGCCGCACTAACCTCAGACTCCCTACAACCACGTTGAATCGGATTTTGGACAAGGTCCAGCATTTCCTCACGGTAGAAGATTCAGATAGTAGGTCGGTCTTCACGTCTCAAACGTAAAAACAATTCTCTGGGGCACACAGTAGAACAACACGTGGACCACGGCTAGCAGATAGCTGTTGTCTGGGGAACTATTCAAGGATTCTCTTCCTATCTACATGGTTCTTTTTGGCCCTCATTCCTGCATAGTCTAGGTAGTTAGGTTGCGGTCCCACGATCTCCTGAGGCTAGGGCATTGCCAGTACTCGCACTAGAACCAAACTTTACAAGTTTCAGTTGGTTTTTATGATCCATTTCACAACGTATTCCCGGTCCTCCATTCCGCTTTGGGGCAGTATCCGCAATATTGAGCATCATGTCTCTGGCCTTGTCATCCACAAGATGGGTTGTAGGTCTCCTACTGGTCTTCCCTTATATACCCCGAATTTTCGCTCTAGATCCCTGACGCCTAGCAGTTAGCTTGGGGATTAGTTTGCACATGCCATTCGAATTCCTTTTCTACCCTACTTGGCTTGGTTTTTTGCCCACTTATAGGCCTACCCACGATCATGGCTTAGGGCACACAACAAGCCATTTAGTCAGGTCAGCTAAGACACGCCTAGCTGGGTTAGGTTGTTCCCTTTGTTTCTCTCCCTAGGGTTCTTCGGATACCTCTTGGCCGTAGCCATGACCACAAGTTGGTAAGGCTGATTAGTCAGCCTGCATTTGTGGGAGGGGCGGAGGCTCTTCATATACGAGCCACACCCTCCCTCCCTTATCTTCTAATTTCCACAGGGTATGCCCACTTATAGGCCTACCCACGATCATGGCTTAGGGCACACAACAAGCCATTTAGTCAGGTCAGCTAAGACACGCCTAGCTGGGTTAGGTTGTTCCCTTTGTTTCTCTCCCTAGGGTTCTTCGGCTACCTCTTGGCCGTAGCCATGACCACAAAGTATATTACTGTATATATTGCTGATTAAGATACATAGGAGACAGATACCTTTAATATATCTATAATTTAGGTTCTGTGTATGTACTGTAGCATTAGGTATTAGAGTACTCAAAAACATAAGTATAATAGTCAACCGTTACACAGCTGAGGGGTGTATTATGATGCTCTTCAGCAGCTGAGGTGTGTATTATGATGTTCTGCAGCAGCTAAGATGTGTATTATGAGGTCCTTCAGCAGCTAAAGGGTGTATTATGAGGTTCTGCAGCAGCTGATGTGTTAATTAGGAGGTTCTGCAGCAGCTGAGGTCTGTATTATGATGTTCTGCAGCAGGTGAGATGTGTATTATGAGGTTGTTCAGCAGCTAAAGGGTGTATTATGATGTTTTGCAGCAGATAAAGTGTGTATTATGAGGTTCTGCAGCAGCTGACGTGTGTATTAGGAGATTCTGAAACAAATGAGGTGTGTTTTATGAGGTTCTGCAGCAGCTGAGCTGAGGTGTCTACTGTGTTGTTTTGCAGCAGCTGAGGTGTGTATTATGAGGTTTGGGGAATACTTTTTGTTGTTCACCCTGTTGGCTATTTTGAAATCATTTTAAGGGGCAGCGCCTGTTCCCTCATCTGCCTTGGGAACATTTCCCAACCATTCAAGTAAAACATGCCCTCCAAAATCCATATGGCGCTCCTTCCTATCTGAGCACTTTGGTGTGGCCATACAGCAGTATAGAAAGGCACCTTTTTTGCAGTAAAGATGTTCAATTACAGGTTTATAGTAATGCAGTTGTTGAAGTAAAATGCTTTTGCTGTAACTGAACAATATCTTGAAGTAATACAACACGTTCACTAACACAGGTATACGGTATTGATACCGGTCTGGAATATATTGGATAACACTGACAGCATTATGTCAGTGTTAGACAATACATTCCAGAACTCTAAGTGTTACATAGCATTATAAATCAACGTAATTCTTTGTGATCCTATCACTTGCTACGTACAGTAGCTCAGGATGGGAGCTCTTGTAGACACACATTGCGAGTTCAATGCACTGAAATCGCTCGTGTGAAACTTGCTTTATTCTGTAAATAAATCACTAACTTGTTGCAACTTTGTGGGAAGCAAAGCATACAATGCGGAATTCAGTCCAAAGTTTAGGAAAACTTTAATTCACAATAAATTCTAATTTCCTTGCGCTTCGTGATGACAAATCAGATCTTCCTAAAATGGTGGCTGCATGTGTTACAAAGCAAAACTAAGTGTAGAGGAGACAAGCCCAGGAAGTGAGATCACCCATAATGCCATGCAGATGGCCAATCAGCAGAGAGCCAGCCCCTGTGATGTCACAGCCCTATAAAACCTTCATCCCGCGCTGTCTCTACGCCATTGTCCTGTGAGCTAAGTTTATGGAGAGACGTGACAAGCGCTCATGCGATAGGAACAGTGTTGCTGAAAACAATTACCGGTAGTAGAAGAATTTTGGAGAGAGAGACAGTGCAGGGAGAGTGCAGGGAGACTGCAGGGAAAGTGCAGGGAGACTTCATCTGCTTCAGTTTTATTTATTTATTCATTCTTACATTTACTTATTCCTACATCAGACGAAAAATAAGATATGTAATTAAATATCAATAAGATAGAAGCCTTTATTATTACACTGTCAGCATGCCAACCAATACCATCCAGTCTGCACCCATTAGGGGGGCGGGGGGGTCTTACAGACGACCATTCTCACTTTAACTGGCTTTACTTCTTCCAAATCATCCTTCAGTCTCCATGTCCTAGAAAAGTAAGCAAAATGCAGAGAGAGGAGGAGCTGGATGTTCCTGATGACATATTCTCATCGATATTAGATAATGTGGAAAAGGCGGAAAAGCAGGTGGCAGAATAAGGACTCCCACCTGTAGGGCAGGAGAACGCTGGGTTTGGATAAGTGGGTATGCCAGAGCTGATTAATATTCAGTGTTTACTGTCTAACAGCGATGGACTGGCCATCGGGAGTACCGGGAGAATCCCGGTGGGCCGATCGAATTATGGGCCGGCCAGGGCCGCCATCAGGGGGGTAAAGCCGATACCCCAGTAAGGGGCCCGGACCCCGGGGGGGCCCGGCCGATCCCGAGCCATTTTAATTTTTTTGCTGTCAGTGTGTTAACTTTAAAATCAGCGCTCATCTCTTTACTATCTTACACTGACTCAGCTCCAGTAACAGCAGGCAGTGTGGGGGCGGCGCTCACTCACTGACATCACACGCCTGCTCCTCCCACTAGGCGGCGCAGGCGCGTGACGTCAGTGAGTGAGCGCTGCCGCCCGCACTTGTTACTGGAGGCTGGAGGGAGCTGAATGTAAGGTAGTAAAGAGATGAGCGCTGTGTTAAAATTAAAGTTACTGTCTGCAGCCTGCAGGATACCGATTTATTAATGTATACTACTGTGAGTGGCGGGGAGGGGGATCTATGGATGACGGCACTGTTATAGGGAGGGGGATCCGTGGATGGCACTGTTATGGGGGGGGGTCTGTGGATGACACTTATGGGGGGGGGGGTCTGTGGATGACACTTATGGGGGGGATCTGTGGATGGCACCATTATGGAGGGGGATTTTTTTTTTCTAAATTAAGAGTAAAAATAAAAAACCTGTTTATACTTACAGTGGAATGTTTTTACTTATGTTTTTTTTTTAGTGTGTTTGGGAAAAATAAAGTGGGCCGGTCTGGCTGAAGTCCAGGGCCACTTTATTGTCCCAGTCCATCCCTGCTGTCTAATAACCTGCAGGAGTTTGCCGGCAAGAACAGTAATAGTGACCGTATTGGGCCCCACCGAACCAGCCAAACCCCATAGCAGCAACAGCCCCTGTTTAAAGGTGCATTAAAGATGGCCATTAACAATGAAGAAGTACTATACAGTGTGGTCTTCATTATTAAATGAAAGGCCGCTGTGGGCTAATTGGCTGCGTGTTTCTTCACTGCAGCAATAGGCCCCCAGCACGGCCGCCCCATGTGGCTGTACCCTAAGGCAGATTGGCCTGGGTATACCTGATTTATAGCCATTCGTGATAAATTAATTCGTAAGGAATCAAATTTCTTAGCGAACCTCGGCAAAGCTGCTGAATCATATTTTTTCTAAACTTCGCTCATCTCTAGTGCCTGTTGTTAGTACAAGCACCAAACCCAATCACTTGCATCATGCCATACCCTGTACTGACAATAGCCTCCAAATTGTGCTGTGTTTAATTCTCTTCTGCAGAGTGTAATCAGTACGGGACTTCCGTTTACCTGCTCTTCTCAAATGTTTGAATTGCCCTTATTCCATCCTCATGCCGAATACAAGAAAACAGACTCACCACATCAATAGTGGCAAGTCTGTAAGACTCATGCCATTCAGGATTACTTAAAGGCTATGTATACCTTTGGAGACATTTTCTTTTTTTACTATTGCATTGTACTCATTGTCAGCCAAAAATAATTTTTTGAATTGGTCTTTATTAAAAAATGTAAACCACTGCCTTTGTGCAGCCTTGAGTTTCTCTAGAATCAGCAGGATCTAAATTTTCACTTTGTTTGGTTGGGCAGCTCAGCTGATGGCTTCTTTTCTCTGATCTCTCACCATATAAACGGATAAGACTGGGGCTTAAGATTGTATTACACAAGGCAATTATTGGGCCGATCATTGCTATCAAGCGTTCATCGGAACATTAACAATGATCAGGCAGGTTAATACTGCTGGCGATTACCCAATGAACGAGCAAATGCTTGTTTATCCGGCAATTAAAATCTTTCAGCCGGTTTAACAATGATTCAGTATGGGGACGAGCGATGACATTAGCCATTGCTCCTTCTCATGCTATGGAGGAGATCATTGCATGTAATACTATTGGTCTCCTCCACTGACGAGCGATTGCTAGTTAAGAATGCTTCCTTTCCAACAATCGTCTGCATGATCAACTAATGTAATATAGTCCTTAAATATGTGTTTATGAACTTTTAGTAATTTAGAGATAAAGTAAAAAGTACAATTAACACAGTAAGACAAACAGTTAACTCTTTGTGACAGAACAGCTCAATATTTTTAATGAAGACCAATTGAAAAAATATATATTTAGCCCAAAATGAGCAAAATGCAACCATACTAAAAAAATTGCCCCGAAGGTCAAAGGGCCAAAATATACAAGGGGACATTCCTAAGTATTGTTTTCAGAACCCAATCCAAATAGGGGCTCAGTAAATTAACTTGTAACTAGTGTTGATCGAACACCATAGTACTCGGGTGCACTGCTCAGGCCTAACGCATCTACCGAGCACCTGCTCTGAAGAGGGGAGGGTGTCTGGTTCATAGGAAAAGGTCAGAAATTGATGGAAACACCACCAAAATGGTTCTGGAACAGCATGGGGAGGATGTCTGGATGCATCTTGTACTCCCAGGTCGTTGCTGGGAACGATGTTGTCCGAGTAGTACACAACTGTTACAGACTGACAATAATACGCACAAAACCGAAGAAAATATCGATTTTAGAGGAAAAATTGTTAGGAAACATTCTTTCCTGTATATTTACTTGTATATAAAGTGCAAGTGCTGCCAAAAATTACAAGGAAGAGGCACTACAATACACCATTAGTTACACATAAAGGAGGTCACCATACACACCCTTGAAAAATTATGATTGATGGCCTGTGGTGGTTAAACATTTGGAGCAAGGGCCTGCTGATCTGACCATCTAAAACATGGGCGAGGGCCTGCTGCCGCTTTGTTGACTCTAGATAACCTGGACCCGATCGCACGTTCCCGCGACGGTGACGATCCATTCGGATGTCTGCCCTATCAACTTTCAATGTTATTTTCAGCGCGAACCACGGTGACCATGGGTAATGGGGAATCAGGGTTTAATTCCGGAGATGCAGTCTGATAAACAGCTACGGCTACCACATCCAAGCAAGGCAGCATGTGCGCAAATTACCTATTAGGTAGAATTAGGTGAGGGCCTGCAGGTGAGCTGATCCTGTAAAAGATTGTAGGTGAGGGCCTGCTGGTGAGCTGACCCTCTAAAATACTGTAGGTGAGAGCTACTATAGCTCTCACCTGTGGATTTTATATTGTATTTTTGTGTAATATTGTGTTGATATGATTATGTGCAATAAAGATATTTACGTGTAGTTCAATTTAGTGGGTACAATCAGTTGGCATGGTTCCACACATGACATACCGTACATGCTTTGGTTTATGGTTGTTGTTATTTGGCCCTCTAAAACTTTATGGTTGAGGGCCTGCTAATGAGCTGACCATTTAAAAAATTACGGGAGCGTGCCCGCTGCTTAGCTGACTATTAAATATTTTTTTACAGTGTTCTAAGCAGGATGGGTCACCTGAATACTTCAGCTAGAAATAATGGAATAGGACTCCGGTTCTATTTTGTTGGTTTTTGGAACTGGGGCCATGTTTAAGAGGGATGGTTGGGGGCATCCGTATTGCGCCGCTGGAGGTAAAATTCTTGGACTGGTGCAAGACGAACCAAAGCAAAAGCATTTGCCAAGAATGTTTTCATTAATCAAAAGCAAAAGTCGGAGGTTCGAAGACGATCAGATACCGTCGTAGTTCCGACCATAAACGATGATGACCGAAGATCCAGAGGTGTGAATTCCCATGACCCGCCGAGCTGCTTCCGGGAAACCAAAGTCTTTGAAGTATGGTTGCAAAGCTGACACTGTATGTCACAGATACATTTTTGAAGCGCACACGTTACATTGCAGATGTGGCCCTGGTCAGGTCACTGTCAGAAGTGGACACCGTCTACAGAAAAAGTACACTGAATGTCACTGATATTTTAGGGATGCGTACACTTTACACAGGAGATGTGGCGCCAATAATTTAACTGTCTGCAGCGGCCTATTACACAGTATTTAGCGCAGGATGCGCTAAAAATTTATATTGCTGCTGTCACACACAATAGTCCTTAAAAGGATTTTTGGGTCTCTGAAATGTTTTTGTATAAAAATCTTCCTATTACACTCCCTACACTGTCTGTCCCTTCCTATGCACAGCTTTCCGTAACACTGAGCAATTTAGCGCAGGTTGCGCTACAAACATATGTTGCTGCTGTCACACACAATAGCCCTTACAAGGACTTTTGGGTCTCTGAAATGTTTTTGTACAAAAAAATATTCAAATACACTCCCTACACTGTCTGTCCCTTCCTATGCTTAGCTCTCCCTGACTTAGAATGAGCCGAACACGTGTCATCGGGTGCTATATAGCACCTGATGACGCGTTCCGGCCAGCCAATCACTGTAATGCCAGTAGCCAACATGGCTACTGGCATTACAGTGAGGGCAGAACTTACCTGCACGTTTATTGGCTTTGTAGCAGACAACAAACGTGCGGGGAGAAGACTCGATCATGGGGCTTGAGCACATTCGGTACTCAGTCGACTACCGCCATGTGCCGATTCTGCCGAGCAGGTGTTCGGCCGAGCATGCTCATTCATCACTACTTTTAACCACCACAATTAGTCTCCTAGGTGGATTTACTATAGTCTTATGGATATTTGGTAGGACATATCAATTTAGTTTTGATGAGTTTTTTGGAGGAAAAAAGATGCTCTTCCAGGTTCTTCGTTGGATGGATGGTACTGGGTCACATTATGTATTGCTAATGCTATCATTAAAGAGCCATGATCAATGCTATTAAACTAGACATACCGCCTCGTAGTGTTTATCATGCTGATTAAAATGATACCTTCGCCTATATGTAATTCTTTTGGGCTCTGGCCTGGGTATCGTCAGTGTAGGATTTCTCATCAAGCAAGCAAGGGTTCAGCTGCTATATAGAAAATTGACCTCTCTTTGGTCTGGAAATGTGGTGTACTTCTGCACCTACGCCTAAATATAATTTTTCTGGGGTGTGGCCCAGGCGGTGGGCTGGTATTCTTGGCCAGGCATGCAAGGGTTCTGCTCCTATATGGAAAATGTAACCCTTGTTGGTCTGCCAATGTGGCACATCTCCTAAATTAAATTTTTATGAGCTGTGGCCCGGGTGGTGCTGGTGGGATTTCTTGCCAAGGAAGCAGGAGTTCCGCTGGGTACAGGATATGGAAAATGTCACTTTCATTGGTCCACAAAGTGGCACTGCTTCGCTTAAATTACATTTTTCTGGGCTCTGGCCCTTGTGCTGCGGTGAGACTCTTGGCGTGTGCATGTCATATGGGCACGTGTTCTGACCCCATTAAGGAATAATGTTTGGATGCCTGGTCCCCCCAAAAAAAACACTGTTTTCTTTAATCCCATAACACTGTGTTTAAACATCATCTGCCCCCAAAAAGGCACAGTTTTTGAAAGGTTTGAAATATGAAAAAGCAGAGCACATGTGACGGTGCGGTGTGTTTTTGAACATTTACCAATAGCTTTTTATGTCCTTGTCACTCTGATATTATTTGCTGTTGCTGTCATTGCGTTCAATAGCTCAGGGCGAGAGAGGGGAAAAAAATAAAAAAATAAAAAAATTAATGGAAAGAGATAATATCTTTTAAAAAAATATGCACTAGAGGGAGTTATATACCAATCTTCAGGGCAATTGAATAAATTTTGGTTTGGGTAGAATCCATTCAGTGCTGAATCAAACTTTTTAAAAATTTTGGTGAACTTTAAACTAATCGAATCTAAAAAGGTTAGCTCATCTCTAATGTAATTTTTCTTTCCCCTACAGAAAATCCTGGGATGAGAATATTATCAGGGGACCTTACTAAAAAATCTGGTGGAAGGAACTGTCCAAAACACTTTGCCCTACATACTGTTTATGACCAGCCAAACCTTATTCCTACAATCCATAGTGACAAGAGAATATCCATTTTTGTGATAGGCAGTAAAGTGAGATATTTTTGTTAATATTTTGCCGCTAGTCTTCAGTGTAATCTGTTTGGCCACTAGGTGTCAGCACTGTACTGTATAGATGCGTGTTAACCAGCGTGCACAAAAATAATGAAAATGATGTAGGCACAACTTCCCTAGTATTGTGCAGGTACATTACTCATTACATTTAGTTAATTATTGCTGAGGAAACCTGGTTTTGTAACTTATTAGTTTATTCAAAAAATTCTTGAATTATCAATGGAAGCAGTGTGCAAGACGAGTAAAATTACAACAAAATGAAAAACAATAGATGCAGAAGACAATTTTGTCATTTTTCTTGGCTTCTTCCATCCAAAGATCCTCAACCTCTTTTAGAAGAACAGTTTTAGCAGTAAAAGACACACAATGGCCGGAGTCAGGACAATGGTATGGACACTTAGACCACCGCTGGTGCAGATAAACTTGACTTCACTTGTAACTCCTCCTTCACTTGTGGAGTGGCTGACAAGGTCACAGATAGACTTTGTCGCGCACCCTCGGATGGCTGTTGAAAGTGACACCAATCCTGCAAAAGACACAACTTCATTTAACACAATACTAAGCCTCATATACTGAAGATTCTCTAACCTGAGCATTGGTCTTCTTGATGATAAATACTATTCCCAGTGGAAAGATCTTTTTTTTTTTGTTGCCCTGGTATTAGCGCTTAATGCCAAGCAGCATGAAAAAAGCTCCAGCAAATGTGTCCCTGTTGTGCCGTGATTTATATTGGATCGCCGCTTCCTCTTGAAACAGCTGATCGGGGGGAGTGGGTGGGTTGGGTGTCGGACCTTATGCTGAGGATAGGTCATCAATATAAATCGTTGCACAAAACCTTTAACTTTGCCTTTGGCTCAGCATATCCCAAGAAGTGTGGAGCCATATGAAAAGGAACAAATTTTTGTACCTGACACATGAGTTGTCTGGAGAAGACACATATTCTGATCCCCTGTGCATTGTATAGTATCAGAAGTGTAACACCAGGTGGAGTCAGCGGATGCGCAGGTTCGGCAGACCAGTCCATTGGGGTTAGAGCTTATTGTTGGCACTGGAAGCAAACAGGTGAAAGAAGAAATATAAAGAACACTTGTTTCCATATGTACCGGATGATGTTTTTTTCATGTATAAACCTAAATGAGGAATATTTATAATCCACCCTTCTAATTTTTAAAAGGGTTGTCCTTCACAATCACTTCATTTTGCCGAGGGATCTTCTTGGTCAGTGAAGACCTCCATGGATTGAAATCATTGAGGCTCTATACAACACGCAGACATAATCTCCGATCTTTACACCTCCTTCTTTGATCTCCTCTTGTCTGTTCCTTGCACCATCATCTAAAGATTTCTTACACTCATCCCTATACTCTGCTGCTCGCTACCCAAGCACATCAGACACCCCCCCCCCCCCCATTCAACCAATCAGAAGCACTGTACTTGTGTTTTTTTTTTGTATATACCCTTTTATTCCTGGAATAAATGACACTTAAATATAAAAAACAAAACAAAACATATCATAGAGCCCCATAGAAAAACAGTTTTTACTTTCACTTGAGTAAAGGTCAAGCTTTTGTTCACTTTGCCTAACTTCGATTCGTGCCGCCGCCGCTGTACAGTAATATACTTGTATGATCTCTACGAGTGTATTACTGTACAGCGGCGGCGGCACGAAGCACATGGCATCATAGCAACCAATTACGCAGTGCACTCATGCACTCAGCAGGAGAATCCACGTATGTGTGAATGAGGCCTAAGGAAAAAAAATCTAAATGACTGATTCACTTACAGATTGCACCGCAAAAAATGAGCCGCCGCACAGCTCCATAGACAAAAAAATAAAATAAAAATGAAGGGGGGCGGGAGATAGAATATGGTAATGAAAAGAAAAAAAAATTTTTTATGGTATCTCGGTAATTGTACTGACCCAAAGAATCAAGAGAACAAAACATGTTACACTGTGGTGGAATTGCGTTTATTTTCCAATTCCATCCTATTTGGATTTTTTTTCCAGCTTCCTACTACATTGAATGCAATATTATATAGCACAAGTACAACTTGTCCAGCAAAAAAAAAAAACAAGCACTCATACGAATAATAAATAAATAAATTCAGAAATGCAGGAAGTAAAAAATTTTAACTCAAAAAACCTTCCTTGTCCTGAAGGTTTTATATGGTGCTCATACTGAACACTATATTTCTCATATTTACACCATACAAGTGGAGTAAATATATTGAAGAATCTCCCAGATACAACTCTAGGTCTCCTTGCTTCCCTTCATCATCTCATAAAACTGGAAGCCTGCAGCCACCATGAGGAGAGCTCGGTGTAAAATTTCAACACACTGAGGTCCCCCTAGTGGTGACTGCAAGAAAATGATCTGGGTCCATATCGGGAAGCAGGCGAAGGAATGTGCCGCCTCTCACCACATAGTACTGACATGTTCTGATTCCATGGTTAGTAGCCACAGCCATTGACAATAGATCAAATTAGACTGTGCCAATGGTTCCACGGTACCATGCTAGGCATACTGATGGTATTTAGAATGATACATCATCAGTGCTTGGTTGCAGTGGTGATCTGTCAAGATGAAGCATGAATGGTAAAGTGGCGCAAATATAGGTTGGGACTAGGGATAAGCGGACCCGTGGATGTTCAGGTTTGCCGGGTTCGGCCAAACTTCGGGTCAAAGTTCAGGTTCGGGACCCGAAATTGACCCAAACTCAAACCCAAACCCCTTTAAAGTCAAAGGGAACCCGAACTTTGGTGAACTAAAATGGCTGTAAAATAGTCATAGTAAGGGCTAGAGGGCTGCAAAATGGAGGTAAGAGCAGGACAATTGCCCTGCAAACAAATGTGGATAGGCAAATGACTTAAAATAACATAGAATAGAAAAAAATTATAATCTTGAACTAGTAGGCGTAGGTGAAAGTGGAGTAGGAGATTGAGGAGGCGGTAGACGTGGTGGTGTAGGTGGAAGCGGAGGAGGAGGAGATATTTATTTATTTTTTATAAATTTGGGAAGGCCCCAAAACATAGGGAAATGGAAAAGAGAACGCAAAGAGAAAGTGCGCTGGAGTATAACAATGGCTGGGTGTGGCCGGTATACATGTCTATTCAGCACAAGGTACGGACAAGTCCTGAGGGATCCATGCCTAGTTACTTTCAATGAATGTGAGCTTGTCCACGTTGGCTGTTGGCGCTTGTTTGTGATCATTCCCCCTGCCGTGCTAAACACATGTTCGGATGCTACACTGGCTGCAGGTCAGGCCAGCACCTCCAAAGCGTAAAGGGCAAGCTTAGGCCATGTGCCCAATTTGGAGACCCAGAACTTGAAGGGGGCAGACCCGTCATTCAGTACGTGTAGGCGTGTGCACACATACTGCTCCACCATGTTGCTGAAATGCTGCCTCCTGCTAAGATGCTCCATATCAGCTGGTGGTGCTGGTTGTTGTGGCGTGGTGACAAAGCTTTTCCACATTTCGGCCATGCTAACCCTGCCTTCTGAGGTGCTGGTGGTTCCCCAGCTGCGTTGGCGACTTTTTCATCCTCCTCCTTCGCCTTGTGCTTCCACTGAGTCCCTGCTGTCAAGTGGGAATGGCATAAGCAGCACGTCTACCAGCGTGCGCTTGTATTCGCGTATCTTCCGATCATGCTCCAGTGACAGAATTAAGGAAGGCATGTTGTCCTTGTAGCGGGGATCTAGCAGCGTGGCCACCCAGTAATCAGCACTGGTTAGAATGTGGGCAACTCGGCGGTCATTGCGCAGGCACTGCAGCATGTAGTCTGTCACGAGTAAGAGGTCCCAGGAGAGACCACCGTGTCGTCAAGCAATAAACGGAAATCAGGTACAGACACATAAGAGTTTATTGCACAAACAGAAACATGGAAAGCAGCACAGATAAAACATGAGCTCTATGTACCGTCAGCACAGTGGGAGAAAACCCCCACTGCGCCACTGTCTAGTAATATTCCAGAGGGGCGTAACTAAGCAACTCCTGGTTTTCACTAGAGCCCTAGATGGTAGGGTTAGACTTAGCCGCAGGAAGTTGCCAGGGTCCACTCTGGAGCGTGACCTAGACAGTGACAGCAGGAGCGAATGGACAACAGGTACCAGAAGGTACCGACGGCACATAGGCAAACATAACAGACAAGTAAATACAAAACAGGGCAAATAATAACACAAGCAGGAGTTCATGCAAGGGAGCAGGAGTGGCAATGAGCAGAGAAGGACTTGCTCCACCAGTAGTAAACTGCATGGCCTTGTCATGCCACTCTGCTGCAAAGGCTTTCTGAACACAGACATCAGAATAAACACAAAGTAACTAAAACATAACTGGCAGAACAGAAAGACAGGAAAAAGGACGCAAATGAACAAGTAGGGAAACTCACAGAGCACAGACAGACAGACACAGATCCCATGGGTCAGCAGCATGGGAGAGAGTACAAGCCAGGAACAGGACAGACAACACACACCAGGAGAGCTGACACAGAACTGAGGAAACCTCAGCCTTATATACAGTTCCATGGGTGCAGCAGAGAGACCACACCCATGGAGCAGACAGAGGATTAACTCCTAATAGGAATACAGGGGAGTTAACCCATACAGAACCACAAATAACACGCAGGAACAGAACTTCAGCGAGGAGCGCCGAATGAGCGGGAACGGAAGGTCACAGTCAAAGGTAACGACTGTGACACTCCCACCCCTCAAAGCCCCCCCCTCTCCTCCCAAACAGAAAGGGGAAGAAGAAGTGGGGGCAACAAACCAAACAGAACCAGGCAAGGGGACAGAAATCAAAGGGGTGACGAGGTACAAGGGCAGGAACACATATGACGACCGCAACCAGCCCAACCCCTGAAAACCAGCCTACACGGAGGGTCCGCAGCCAGTACGCCAGGGGAAGATAGCCAGCCAACACGGCATACACGTCAAGGGAACCGCACCAAGAAGTTACCTCCCCCTCCACTCTCCCTCTGGAGAATGACATGTCTGCCAAGAACTAATTGGCCAGACATGCAGACACCCCCTTCAGGAGGATTGGGACCAGGAACAGGAACCAGACAGGAATACAAAGAAAATCAGAATCAAAGGGGTACAGAGGTATACAAGCAGAATACATAAGACAACCGCAGCCAGCACGCAGCCCCTAGCAACCAGCCTACACGGTAAATGCAGCCAGTACACCAAGAGGAATGCAGCCAGCCTACATGGCCACAAAAGTCATGGTGAACTGCAGTGTGCTAACACCTCCCCCTCCACTCTCCCTCCGGAGAATGGCATGTCTGCCAAGAACTGATTGGTCAGACATGCTGACACCCCCTTCCGGAGGCCAGGACCAGAAGCAGATACCTGCGCCGATAAAGGAAAACACGGCCGTAGGCAGAACTGCAAGCTCAAAAGGTTAAACCGGACGTCACCCCTGGCAACCAGCATACACGGAGAACACCGCAGCCAGTACACCAAGGCAACCAAATCCGATACCTACAGGTAGCATAAAGAGAGAAATACAGAATGCACACACACCACAGATAAGCAGAAAACAGAACAAAAAAAACTCTGTGAAAGTTCACTTGTTCATTCTGTCACGAGTAAGAGGTCCCAGGAGAGACCACCGCGTCGTCAAGCAATAAACGGAAATCAGGTACAGACACAAGAGTTTATTGCACAAACAGAAACATGGAAAGCAGCACAGATAAAACATGAGCTCTATGTACCGTCAGCACAGTGGGAGAAAACCCCCACTGCGCCACTGTCTAGTAAAACTCCAGAGGGGCGTAACTAAGCAACTCCTGGTTTTCACTAGAGCCCTAGATGGTAGGGTTAGACTTAGCCGCAGGAAGTTGCCAGGGTCCACTCTGGAGCGTGACCTAGACAGTGACAGCAGGAGCGAATGGACAACAGGTACCAGAAGGTACCGATGGCACATAGGCAAACATAACAGACAAGTAAATACAAAACAGGGCAAATAATAACACAAGCAGGAGTTCATGCAAGGGAGCAGGAGTGGCAATGAGCAGAGAAGGACTTGCTCCACCAGTAGTAAACTGCATGGCTTTGTCATGCCACTCTGCTGCAAAGGCTTGCTGAACACAGACATATGAATACAAAACAGGGCAACTAATAATACAAACAGGAGTTCACGCAAGGGAGCAGGAGTGGCAATGAGCAGAGAAGGACTTGCTCCACCAGTAGTAATCTGCATGGCCTTGTCATGCCACTCTGCTGCACAGACTTGCTGAACACAGACATCAGAATAAACACAAAGTAACTAAAACATAACTGGCAGAACAGAAAGACAGGAAAAAGGACGCAAATGAACAAGTAGGGAAACTCACAGAGCACAGACAGACAGACACAGATCCCATGGGTCAGCAGCATGGGAGAGAGTACAAACCAGGAACAGGACAGACAACACACACCAGGAGAGCTGACACAGAACTGAGGAAACCTCAGCCTTATACACAAGTTCCATGGGTGCAGCAGAGAGACCACACCCATGGAGCAGACAGAGGATTAACTCCTAATAGGAATACAGGGGAGTTAACCCATACAGAACCACAAATAACACACAGGAACAGAACTTCAGCGAGGAGCGCCGAATGAGCAAGAACGGAAGGTCACAGTCAAAGGTAACGACTGTGACATAGTCGCTCATGTGTGCCAGGCTGCCCAGAGGCAATGACAAGCTGTCCTCTGCATCTACCCAGCCACTCTCTAGTGATGCCTATGAGCTGCTATGGGTGCCACCCTGCTGTGAACACAGTTCCTCCTCATCATCATCCTCCTCATCCTCATCCTCCATAACTGTGTCCTGGCTGTACAGTTGTGTACCTGGCCTCTGTTGGTGCAGGAACCCACCCTCCGAGCAACTTGTGAATGACTGGCCTGATAACCGTGGAAATGACCCCTCTTCCTCCTCCTCTTCCTCCTGTGCCACATCCTCTTCCATCATCGCCCGAAGCGTTTTTTCAATTAGACATATAAGTGGGATAGTAACGCTGAGGACGGTGTCATCGGCACTGGCCATGTTGGTGCAGTAATCGAAACAGCGCAACACGGCACACACGTCCCGCATGGAGGCCCACTCGTTGGTGGTGAAGTGGTGCTGTTCCGCAGACGACTCACCCAGGCGTGCTGCAGCTGAAACTCCACTATCGCCTGCTGCTGCTCGCACAGTCTGTCCAGCATGTGCAAGGTGGAGTTCCACCTTGTGAGTGTGTCGCATATGAGGCGTTGAGAGGGAAAGCTGAAGTTACGTTGCAGCGCTGACAGGCGAGCAGCAGCAGGGTGAGAACGCCGAAAAGCGGGCACAAAAGGCCCGCACTCTCTGCAGCAGCTCTGACATATCGGGGTAATTTTTCAGGAACCTCTGCACCACCAAATTCAGCACATGCGCCAAGCAAATGATGTGTGTCAAACCGGCTAGGCCCAGAGCTGCTACGAGATTTTGACCATTATCGCACACCACCAGGCCGGGCTTGAGACTCAGTAGCACCAACCACTCAACAGTCTGTTGTTCCATGTCCGTCCACAGCTCCTGCGCGGTGTGGGTTTTTCCCCCCAAACAGATGAGTTTCAAAACAGCCTGCTGTGGTTTACCCCTGGCTGTGCTGAAGTTGGTGGTGCAGGTGTTACACTAACCGGATGAGGAGGCGGTAGAGGAGGAAGCGGAGTAGGAGGAGGAGGCAACAGGAGGTAACGAGAAACGTCCTGCAATCATCAGTGGCCGAAATACATGCGCCAAACTGCTATTTGCCTCAGGCCCAGCCGCCATTGCATTTATCCAGTGTTCAGTTAGGGAGATATAATGTCCCTGCCCGTGCTTACTAGTCCACATATCAGTGGTTATGAGGACCTTGCCACAGATGGCGTTGCGCAGTGCACACCTGATTTTGTCCGCCACTTGGTTGTCCAAGGCAGGGATGGCTCGCCTGTAAAAGTAGTGGCGGCTGGGCATGACGTACTGTGGGGCAGCCACCGCCATAAGGTTTTTAAAAGTCTCAGTCTCCACCAGGCGAAATGACAGCATTTCAAAGGCCAGCACTTTTGATGAAATGCTGGCATTTGGGACCAGGGATCGCTGGTGGGTAGGGGGGTACTTCCTCTTTCTCTCCAGTGTTTGGGGGATGGACAGCTGAACACTTCCATGGGACAGTGTGGAGATGCTTGGTAACGGTGACGGTGCTAGTGGTGTCGCTGTTACATCCTCTGTTTGCAGGGTGGCAGGTGCCACTGTAACTCCAGTGGGGAAGAAAGAGGTTGAGACTGCATCAGAAGAGGGAGCAGCAGGAGCTCGAGGTCTTTTGTGGTTTTTGAGGTGTTTACTCCACTGCAGCTCGTGCTTTGCACTTAGATGCCTGGTCATGCAGGTTGTGCTCAGGAATAGAACATTTATGCCTCGCTTCAGGCTCCGATTGCACAGCGTTCAAACCACTCGCGTCTTGTCGTCAGCACATTGTCTGAAGAACTGCCACGCCAGGGAACTCCTTGGAGCTGGCTTTGGTGTGCTCGGTTCCTGGGTGCGGTGGGCAGTAGCAAGCGTACTGTCTAGGGGATGGCCATTCTGCTTTTGCACCCTGCTTCCTTCTTTTGCTGTGCGGCTGGCGCTATGTGACCACCACCAATTCCTCCGAACTAGACAGGTCACTCGCCTGACCTTGATTCCATGTGGAATCTAGGACCTCATCATCCTCCACATCATCTTCCACCCACTCTTCACCCCTGCCCTCTTTGCTGGTCTGCACACTGCAGAGAGCCGCGGCAGTTGGTGTTTAACTCATCATCAAAGACATGCTGTAATGGTACTCCCATGTCCACATCCTGAAACATAAGTGGTTGGGCATCAGTGCTCTCAATCTCTTCCACTTCTGGGGCAGGGCTAGGTGGATGGCCCACGGAAACCCTGCCAGCAGAGTCATCAAAAAGCATAAGAGACTGCTGCATGACTTGGGTCTCAGATTGCTTGGCTGATTTGCAAGGGGGTGAGGTGAAAGACAGATGCCCATGGGCAACAGGTGCCAACTCTGCGGTTTCAGCAGGGGACCGGGTGGGAGACAATGTGAAGGAACTGGAGGCACTGTCAGCCACCAAATCTGCTACCGCCTCACCATTCATACACCGATATTCGGGCATACAAAATAACGCTGAACGTTCTGTCGCCTACGTGCACATGAGGAAGGTGTTTCATTTGGGCGTGTTCCTGGCGCAGA
Source organism: Bufo bufo (assembly GCF_905171765.1). Lineage (NCBI taxonomy): Eukaryota > Metazoa > Chordata > Amphibia > Anura > Bufonidae > Bufo > Bufo bufo. Next base: position 23,368,809 of record NC_053389.1, on the reverse strand, counting down.
TCAACCACGTCCTCTTCCTGCAACAGGAGCTCCACCAACACCACCAGCACCACAACTAGGACCGCGTCCCTTATTTGATGCTCTCCATTCTTTGAGGTCACCCACTGAACTAACAGACAGATTAACTATATTAATTTCTTTGTCATGTATGTAGTGCATGTGTACCTCACCCAAAAAATGGGTATATGTCACCCACTGAACTAACAGACGGATTAACTATATTCATTTCCCTGTCACATACAGTATGCAGTGCAGGTGTACCTAACACCAAAAATGGGTATATGTCATCTAACAGACAGATTAACTATATTAATTTCCCGGTCAAGGATGCAGTGCAGGTGTATCTAACACCAAAAATGGGTATATGTCATCCACCGAACTAACAGACAGATTAAATATTATATTTTTGTGTCAGGGGTACAAAGCTGGTGTATTGCACCCACAAAAAAAATCACCATAGGTCACCCACAGAATAAATAGCCAGATGAGATTCCTAACACTCTCCCTCACTTCAGCTGCCTGCTTCCTGTCCCTGCACTACTCAGAGCTGATGGGCGGGGCTACACGTGATCCAACTTGTATAGAGGCTGAGTCACATGATGCACCGGCCAATCACAGCCATGCCATTACTAGGCATGGCTGTGATGGCTTCTAAGTGCCCACAGCTTAAAAGCTTGTTGATTGGCTGCACTGCAGCCTTTCAACAAGTTTTATTAAATGCCCGAACATGGAACTCGAACCCGAACTTTTGCTGCAAAGTTCGGTTTCTGGTCCGGGTACCCGAACTTCGATCAACAATAGTTGGGACCCAAGCATAAATTTGCATGAAAAGAAAAGATTTTGTAAGGTAACACAATAGGCAGAATTTATTTTTACTGGCAAGATTTGCAAATTTTGCTGAAAAGTAGATGGAGCTAAGTGAAAAGGAGCCTCCCGTGGCCATCAGATTTACCACTGGTGACAATTATGACTCAATTGTACATTGGCTAATATCTGGCGTAGGTTTGCTATACTGGCGTACAAAGAAGATGCCAGAAGATGTGCCAATTTTATTATGATGGCAGCTCCTCTTAAGAAAAAAATAAAACGTTGGTGCATCTTACTACAGAGCACTTTTCTAAAACTTTTGCATGTAGCCCCCATCATAGTCAATTCCCCCAATATTTTATTTTTTATTATTTCAATGTCTGTAACCCAATATCAGCACAGAAAAGACGAAAATAAATGACTTACATGAAGGAAGATTAGGAGTGCAGTTGTCAGTTCTGCAGCATGACGTGCCCATCCTGATTTGTGCTCCTTCTATGCTCACAGTGCCCTTGTAGCCACATTGAGATGAAGGTGTGCAAGATCTGACCAAAGTTATGGACATTTCACCTAAAAATAAACAAAGCACACATTTTATTTTTTACTGAAGTTAAAAAAAAGCATAAATATTCTTAAAGGGGTTCTTCACATTACACTTTTTGTTCAAAATGTTCATTGACAAAAAGCAAATCAGAGCCTTTTTTCTCCTGGAAAATCCTTCAATCAGCAGTAACCTGTTCAATTTTTGAGCGGCACCACCACAGAGGAAGTTAGGTATTACACAGTTCCCATTCAAATCAGTGGACTATCTATGTAGTCCAAGACATGTCCAATGGAGGAAGAGATGCCCTTTGTAACCGCTGTACTCTCTGGCCAAGAGACAATGGTCCCGAACAGAAACCCCCCTCCTCAATAAACTCCAAACTCCATAGGGTTATGAAGATTCAGTTTCTGAGACAAACATAATAACAATATAAATTTGGCTCTTCCAAAATCATGCTCAGCCACAGATTAAGGGCTCATGCACACAGCCGTTGCTTGGCCGTAGCCGTACAGTTTCAATGGGTCCGCAATTCGAGAGATGTTCTATTTTTTGGCAGTGCGGACAGATCACTGACCCATTCAAGTTGAATGGGTCTCGATTCGTCCCGGCCGCACAATGGCCGTGTGCATGAGCCCTAATGCTCACATGTCTTTTAAGGTGCACGGTAAATGGCTTAAAAATTTGAAACAAATGCAAAAAATTGCGGAATTGCTATTTCCCCACCAAGAAATAAAATTAACAATTTTTTAGATTTTTTTCTGTGCGGAAATTGACCTGAATTGTGGATTTCAATTATGTTTGTGGTTTTAATTGTAGATTTCACCTTTTTCAATGGACAAGTGAAATCTGCACCAAAAAGCCTCTGTTGTGGATTTTGATGCGGATATGATGCATAAATGCACAAAAACTGGTGAGGATCTTATGTGCGTTCACCCGCACCTGCGTGCAGGTAGCCTAATTGTAGCTAAGCTACAATACTCTGACACTGAACCTTCTGCTTCCAGCTCCATCCACTGTATAGTTTCCAATGCTGGCGGCTGTCCAAAAGAGCTGATACTCAGACCTCCATCAATTTGATATTATTGTCCTATCCTGGGGATTGGCCATGGATATCTAAGTACTGAAAACCCCTTTAATCGTGTCTGTTTTGGCTAAAGGGTTGAAGAATAGAAGAATACCGTGAGAAGCGCTGCTAGTATTTATATCCTTATTGTATAAAGTGGCCCTTTAAACATGCCCTTTAAGGTGCCAAATTTATTAAAAGGGTTGTTAATGCCTGGAGACCTCCCTTCCCTATGGCCAGTCCCTTCTTAGGAATCATACTTACTGAATCATTGCTACTGGGATCCAGCTCCATCAATGCCTCACTGGCTCTGAAAGCCCATCACATGACTGCTGCAGCCAATGACTAGCCACAGCAGTGATGTGTCACCCATGCGCCATGTCACAGCTTAACATGACGCATGGGTGACAAGTCACCACTGTGGCCAGTCATTGGCTGCAGTGGTTATGTGACCTGTGTCAAACCAGATTTTGATGGTGGGAGACCCATGAAATATGATTGCCACTGTGGGTCCCACCAAGCTTCATAACCTTCTCCCGACACAGGAATTTTTTTATTTTTTTGTTTTCACCTACAAAGAGCCATAATTTTTTTTATTTTTCTGTCGACATTCGGCTTTTATTTCTGGATCAGTTGTATATTTTAATGGCATCATGTTTAGACAGAATATGGAACTCCAGCTCAGCTGAGTTAAGAAAAAGTCCGTGCCCGGATAGGTCCGAATCAGGACCACTCAAACAACGTAGGAAAATTCAGCACAGGTCATAAAATCCATGAGTTCTTTATTGAAGATTAGAATCAATACATATGTGTGTGGGGACAGAGCCTCCGATACTCCATGTCAGATGTCCTTAGTCATAACTGGAGAAAAGTGGAATGTGGACTCAGTATACTATCAGGTGTGCAACATTAAAGGGGTTATTCCATAATTAATGTAAAAACTGAAAATCAGACACCATATAGTACATGACAACCTCTTTTTAATAAACCTAGAACCAGCCCTGTGCCTCACATGGATCCAGAGATCTCCACATTCATTGCACAGCTATATTTATACTAAGCTGACCGCTCAAGGGGTGCGTCCTTTCGTCTGCACCTAAGGGGGCGTGTCCATAGTCTCCCTATCACAGCTCAGGGGGCGTGTCCATAGTCTCCCTATCACAGCTCAGGGGGCATGTCCATAGTCTCCCTATCACAGCTCAGGGGGCATGTCCATAGTCTCCCTATCACAGCTCAGGGGGCATGTCCATAGTCTCCCTATCACAGCTCAGATAGAAAAAAGGGAGCGCAAATGGGGGAACAAAAGAGGGGGGGGAGAAGATTTAGAAGAACTCATGGGTCCAAGGTAAAAAGAAGGGAAAGAGAAAAAGATTGGGGCAACTAAGAGTCAGGGAGGAAGAGGGGGTTGTTAGGGGAAATGGAATAGGGTGTGGGTTGGGGGAAGGAGAAGCTCGGGCGCCAAGGGATACCAAAAGCAAAGAAGAAAAAAGTAGTGAGGCTGCTCACACCAAATGGAACCGAGGTTCAACCAAGGCCGCGACAAATTGTGGATGCACAGAAAAAGACCAGTGGAGCGCCAAACGTTGAAAAGAAATAAATATGACAAATTGAGGCTTACACGGCCATACTAGAAGAAAAGGAGGCCGTATGATGTAAAGCCAGTTAAAAGGGTGAAATTAAAAATAATTAGCTTTTTTGTTTTTACATTTGAAATAATAAAAACTAGTACAATTACTATACTATTTAGTAAAATAAATATACACAGTCGTGCGTTTTTACTCATTTCACCAGGGGGGGTGGCACAAGATAAACTCAAGACACTTGATGCCAGGTCCCCCCTCGCCAAGGTCGCCTGTAGAATGTTAGTTCCCCTTGTCGTCCTGTTGATTGATGACCCAAGGGACTTCAGATGTAGCACAAGGTAACTTTATTTTATAAGCTCGACGCGTTTTGGGGCATATAAAAACCCCTTCCTCAGGAGCATATCACACCCCCCTGGTGAAGTGAGTAAAAACGCGCGACTGTATATATTTATTTTACAAAATAGTATAGTAATTGTACTTGTTTTTATAATTTCAAATGTAAAAACAAAAAAACTAATTATTTATATTTTCACCCTTTTTACTAGCTTTACACCATACGGCCTCCTTCACTTCTAGTATGGCCGTGTCAGCCTCCATTAGTCATATTTATTTATTTTCAACGTTTGGCGCTCCACTGGTCTTTTTCTATGTATCATAGCTCCGGAGGCAGTTGAAGGATAGGACTAAGCATGTGCGGCCTTGTCAGTGAGCAGATCAAAGAAATAAGAAAAAGAGCAAACAGCAGGTGGCGCTATACAGATACATTTTATTGAATAGCTCAGTGGCTATACTCAATTTTTTATTAGATGCAATTACAAAAGTATTTAGATCCAGGTTTGTAAACTGTAGAATGGTTTTCATGGGACAACCCCTTTAACTCAAGATAATGAGTAGCAAAGGTAGAACAAAATAATAAAACGCAACACCTGAATACCAGAGTGCACATACAGTAGCACTAGTGAAGACAGGGCGGCACTACCTTCTTGAATTCGCGGTGCACGTGTCCGTGGAATGGCGTCCAGACAAACGTTTCAAAGAAGAAGACCGGCACTTCGCAGATGTAGATCACAATGTAGATTTATTCAGTCACATATTCAAGTGGCATAGTGACGCGTTTCAGCACAAATGTGCTTTCATCAGACTGCAATGAAACATCTTACACTCCAGCTATTTATACATAAATGAGACACTAAGGAACTGACATCATCAGAGGAGCTCCGCCTCCCTCATTAACTAAAAATTCGCATATCAAATAATCGCAATGAAATAATCGCATTAGAAAATTTGCAAAAAAAATTCGCATAAAAAATTTGCATAAAAAAATTTGCATAAAAAAATTCGCATAAACATATCCACTCTATACTGGCGAAGATTTTCAGTCCAATAGTCCATTTTGGCAGTGATTAATCACGCTGAAGAAAAAGAGAAATATATTTATCTAATTGCATAAAGCCGAATGCCTTATAGGAAGCAGGACACATTGTACTCACGATTGAGGCCCCTGGGCTCCATTGTCTGCAGACGATGGATCCAGTAAGCCTCTCTTTTCAATAACAATTTATTTCTATCACCCCCTCGACGGGGTAATGATACACCTTCAATAATCTGATACCTCAACTGCGAGATATTATGTTTTTTATCATGAAAATGAAGGGGAATTGGAAGTAATAAATTCTGTTTGCGGATAGTAGATTTGTGTTTACTTAGTCTGTCCTTCATTCTCATCGAGGTTTCCCCCACATATAATAATCCACATGGACATTTAAGAATGTAAACCACAAATCTACTATCACAGGTGAACGTGCCCCTTATTGGAATATTTTCACCTGAGTGAGGGTGGGAAAAACATGAACCCTTTATGACGCTGGAACAATTGACACAATTTAAACAAGGAAAAGTGCCCCGTCTAGGTGTAGATAAAAAACTCTGTCCTCTTTCTATTTTATTACTTCCCACATCTGCCCGGACTATTTTATCCCTAATATTTTCTGCCCGTTTATAGCATATCATGGGTGGCCTCTGGAACTCTCCTATCCGTGGATAGGACTTGGATAATATGTGCCAATGTTGATTAACAATAGTCCTCAGGCGCTGGGACCAAGGATGGTATTTAATTACTAAGGGGATCCTTGTTTCTTTCTTAGTTCTATCCGGTGGTGTAGTCTCAGCTTTATTACGCTTTATTTTCAATAGATCAGGGGGGTAGCCTCGCTCTCTAAATTTATTGGTCATATCGTCTAATCTTATTTGGCACATATCCCTATCACTGACGATCCGTCTAACCCTCTGGTATTGTGAATATGGGATAGATTCCTTGATGGTTGCTGGGTGACTACTTGAAAAGGACAGTAAACTGTTCCTATCAGTTGATTTCACAAATAAATCCGTCTGTATCTTACCTTCTTTGTCCCTAGTCACCCAGGTATCCAAAAAGGAAATTCTATCAGAACTATGGTGTACAGTGAATTTAAGTTCATCCCAGATGGAATTTAAATACGTGGTAAATTCCGTAAGGGATCGGACGTCGCCTCGCCATACGCAAAAAATATCGTCGATGAATCAACGCCAAAATATACAATGTTGATGATATAGAGGGCTAGAGTAAACAAATTGACACTCAAAAGAAGCCATATATGTATTTGCGTATGGCGGCGCGACGTTCGATCCCATCGCGGTCCCACGGCACTGCTGATAAAAAGAATCTTGAAACAAAAAATAATTTTGCTCAAGGACTATTTTCAAAAGTTCCAGAAAAAATTCCTTTTCTGCCTTTTTGTATGTGCTTGTGCCTAAGAGACCCGCGACTGCATTAATTCCTTTTTCATGGATAATAGATGTATAAAGACTGCACACGTCTAAAGTGACGAATATGCAGCCTTCATCCACCTGGAGAGAGCTGATTTCAGATAGAAAGTGGCCAGTATCTCGGATATACGATGGTGCTAGTTTAGTTAGAGGGGTTAATACCCTCTCCAAAAAAATAGCTGGATTTGAAAGTATGGAGTCAGTGGACGCCACTATCGGGCGACCTGGTGGATTAATTAGTGACTTATGCACTTTTGGTAGAGTGTAAAACACCGGGGTAATCGGATGTTGATTTATAAGAAAGTCCCCCAATTTGGCGTCCACCACTTCATTCTCTTTGGCTTTATCTACCACTCGCTGTAAAATTTCTTTGATATGGTAGACTGGATCACTATTTAGCATTTTATAAGTACTACTATCCTGTAGTTGTTGTAAAATTTCACTAACATAATATTCTTTGTCTAAGATAACGATGGCCCCCCCCTTATCTGCAGGTTTTATTATTAAGGATTTCTCCTTTAATAAGGAGTCAAGGGCATGTTTCTCCTCCACAGGTAAATTATAATTTACATGTAACTTTCCTTGTTTACATTGTTGCAACAATTTATCGACATCATTTTGCACCAATTTAACAAATGTCTCAACTGGATGATACGTCCTGGGAGGTGTATAATTACTTTTAACTCTCAAATTAAACTGTTTAACAGTTAACATAGTAGTAACAGAGCTATCCTCCACCTGTTCCACATCACCAGTAGTTTCATTACCACCAAATTGAGCTTTTAGACGCAAATTGCGAAAAAAACGATGTAAGTCAGTGTCCAAGGTGAACGTATCAAAGTTCCCGGTCGGGCTGAAAGATAAGCCCTTTTTCAATAAGTTCATCTGGGCAGGACTGAGGCTCTTGGATGATAAGTTTAACACTAAGTTTTCTCCCGTACCTGTGACCGCGTTTTCCTCGGTGCGTCTGCCTCGCCGATGATGACGGCCGGCTCGCCGGGTGTTAATCTTGGTCTTCTTGTACGGCGTTGGCCTAAAAAAGGCCCCCGAGAGCCACCTGAAGTTTCGCTGCCGGACCCCGATGAAAAAGAACCGGTTTGACGAAATCTCGGACGTGACGTTGGAGTTGCGGTACCGGAAGCGTCCTGCCATCTGTAGACCCGATGGGATGTATAATCCTCTGTATCTCGCAGATATTTCGATCTCTTGGTCTGTTCGATCTTGCTTTTTAAATCGGTACATTGTTTCTCCAAGTTTTCTTGTAAGGTAGTATATTCGTCGGATTTTAGATTATCTCTCAACTGTTCTTTTATAGTCGCAATATTAGCGTTGCATTCAGTAATGGAGATGGATAGATGTTCAAGCGTAAGGACTATAAGGTCCAGCGAACATTTATTAAGAATATTCGCAAAACGGGTACAGTAGTCCACTTTATCACAGAAAAGAGTTGGTCTTAAATTGACTCGCAGACCCCGTGGTATCTTTTGAGTACGGTGATATTCAGCCAATGTTGCCGCATGTAATTCAAGTGAAACAAGGTGTCTCGCCTCCTTAATCAGGCTCCTGCTCTTTAGCTCAGTAGGAGGGATTTTCAGAAAATCAGAGGGAGCGATAATTTTCGACACAATGTCTCGTGCCTCATCCTCTGTATAAGCAAAGGTACTCATCTGATGTTTGTTGATGCAGGTGTGCTCGTTCCTGAAGGCCGTATAGATTCTAGTGAAGACAGGGCGGCACTACCTTCTTGAATTCGCGGTGCACGTGTCCGTGGAATGGCGTCCAGACAAACGTTTCAAAGAAGAAGACCGGCACTTCGCAGATGTAGATCACAATGTAGATTTATTCAGTCACATATTCAAGTGGCATAGTGACGCGTTTCAGCACAAATGTGCTTTCATCAGACTGCAATGAAACATCTTACACTCCAGCTATTTATACATAAATGAGACACTAAGGAACTGACATCATCAGAGGAGCTCCGCCTCCCTCATTAACTAAAAATTCGCATATCAAATAATCGCAATGAAATATTCGCATTAGAAAATTTGCAAAAAAAAATTCGCATAAAAAATTTGCATAAAAAAATTTGCATAAAAAAATTCGCATAAACATATCCACTCTATACTGGCGAAGATTTTCAGTCCAATAGTCCATTTTGGCAGTGATTAATCACGCTGAAGAAAAAGAGAAATATATTTATCTAATTGCATAAAGCCGAATGCCTTATAGGAAGCAGGACACATTGTACTCACGATTGAGGCCCCTGGGCTCCATTGTCTGAAGACGATGGATCCAGTAAGCCTCTCTTTTCAATAACAATTTATTTCTATCACCCCCTCGACGGGGTAATGATACACCTTCAATAATCTGATACCTCAACTGCGAGATATTATGTTTTTTATCATGAAAATGAAGGGGAATTGGAAGTAATAAATTCTGTTTGCGGATAGTAGATTTGTGTTTACTTAGTCTGTCCTTCATTCTCATCGAGGTTTCCCCCACATATAATAATCCACATGGACATTTAAGAATGTAAACCACAAATCTACTATCACAGGTGAACGTGCCCCTTATTGGAATATTTTCACCTGAGTGAGGGTGGGAAAAACATGAACCCTTTATGACGCTGGAACAATTGACACAATTTAAACAAGGAAAAGTGCCCCGTCTAGGTGTAGATAAAAAACTCTGTCCTCTTTCTATTTTATTACTTCCCACATCTGCCCGGACTATTTTATCCCTAATATTTTCTGCCCGTTTATAGCATATCATGGGTGGCCTCTGGAACTCTCCTATCCGTGGATAGGACTTGGATAATATGTGCCAATGTTGATTAACAATAGTCCTCAGGCGCTGGGACCAAGGATGGTATTTAATTACTAAGGGGATCCTTGTTTCTTTCTTAGTTCTATCCGGTGGTGTAGTCTCAGCTTTATTACGCTTTATTTTCAATAGATCAGGGGGGTAGCCTCGCTCTCTAAATTTATTGGTCATATCGTCTAATCTTATTTGGCACATATCCCTATTAGAGATGGCCCGAACTATCCGACGGCGAACAGTTCCCGGCGAACATAGCTTGTTCGCGTTCGCCTCTGCCGGGCGAACACATGCGATGTTCGGTCCGCCCCCTATACATCATCATTGAGCAAACTTTGACCCTGTACCTCACAGTCAGCAGACACATTCCAGCCAATCAGCAGCATACCCTCCCTCCCAGACCCTCCCACCTCCTGCACAGCATCCATTTTAGATTCATTCTGAAGCTGCAGTCTTAGTGAGAGGAGGGAGACTGTAACTGCTGCTGATTTAATTGGGAAATCGATAGCTAGGCTAGTGAATTCAGTGTCCACTCCAGTCCTGAAAGACTCATCTGATCTCTGCTGTAAGGACAGCGTCCTGACAGCACCCCAAAAAGCCCTTTTTAGGGCTGCAACATTAGTCTGCTTTTTTTTTTTCCTTTATATACATATTGCAGTTGCCTGGCCTGCCTGTGTGTGAGGAGCTGCAGGCCCACAGACTGTAGTGTGCCCACTGCCAGTGCTCACCCCTGTCATTCCGTGTGGCACAGGACTTTGCTTAAAAAAAGGCACTTAATTTTTACACTTTAATCTAAGGTTAGTTGCCTGCCAGTGTGTGTCAGGCTGACTTCCACTGACTGTAGTGTGCCCACTGCCAGTGCCCACCACTCATACCGGCTGGCACAGGACTTTGCATAAAAAAGGCATTTAATTTTTACACTTTAGTGTAATTTCAGCTGCTTGCCTGCTGCTAGTGTGTGTCAGGCCGACTTCAACTGACTGTAGTGTGCCCACTGCCAGTGCCCACCCCTGTCATCCCGTGTGGCACAGGACTTTGCTTAAAAAAAAGGCACTTCATTTTTACACTTTAATCTAAGGTTAGTTGCCTGCCAGTGTGTGTCAGGCCGACTTCAACTGACTGTAGTGTGCCCACTGCCAGTGCCCACCCCTGTCATCCCGAGTGGCACAGGACTTTGCTTAAAAAATAGGCACTTAATTTTTACACTTTAATCTAAGGTTAGTTGCCTGCCAGTGTGTGTCAGGCTGACTTCCACTGACTGTAGTGTGCCCACTGCCAGTGCCCACCACTCATACCGGCTGGCACAGGACTTTGCTTAAAAAAGGCATTTAATTTTTACACTTTAATGTAATTTCAGCTGCTTGCCTGCTGCTAGTGTGTGTCAGGCCGACTTCAACTGACTGTAGTGTGCCCACTGCCAGTGCCCACCCCTGTCATACCGAGTGGCACAGGACTTTGCTTAAAAAATAGGCACTTAATTTTTACACTTTAATCTAAGGTTAGTTGCCTGCCAGTGTGTGTCAGGCTGACTTCCACTGACTGTAGTGTGCCCACTGCCAGTGCCCACCACTCATACCGGCTGGCACAGGACTTTGCATAAAAAAGGCATTTAATTTTTACACTTTAGTGTAATTTCAGCTGCTTGCCTGCTGCTAGTGTGTGTCAGGCCGACTTCAACTGACTGTAGTGTGCCCACTGCCAGTGCCAACCACTGATACCGGGTGGCACAGTAGCTTGCCGATAAATAAGGCATTTAATTTTTAGACAGTAGTCTAAATTCAGTTGCTTGCCTGCTGCCAGTGTGTGTCAGGCCCTCTTCCACTGACTGTAGTGTGCCCACTGCCAGTGCCAACCACTCATACCGGGTGGCACAGTAGCTTGCCGATAAATAAGGCATTTAATTTTTACACTTTAGTGTAATTTCAGTTGCTTGCCTGCTGCCAGTGTGTGTCAGGCCCGCTTCCACTGACTGTAGTGTGCCCACTGCCAGTGCCAACCACTGATACCGGGTGGCACAGTAGCTTGCCGATAAATAAGGCATTTAATTTTTAGACAGTAGTCTAAATTCAGTTGCTTGCCTGCTGCCAGTCAGTGTGTCAGGCCCTCTTCCACTGACTGTAGTGTGCCCACTGCCAGTGCCAACATCATACCTGATCGTATACACACACTGGATGTTTTAAAGCACGTTATTCCAAACAATTTAGGAATGTTAGTTGATTTATGCCCTTTATGGATTAAAACCCGACTCTGCGTCCACTACGTAATTTTCCATGGGAGTTTTGCCATAGATCCCCCTCCGGCATGCCACAGTCCAGGTGTTAGACCCCTTGAAACAACTTTCTCATCACTATTGTGGCCAGAAAGAGTCCCTGTGGGTTTTAAAATTCGCCTGTCTATTGAAGTCTATGGCGGTTCGCCCGGTTCGCCAGTTCGCGAACATTTGCGGAAGTTCGCGTTCGCTGTTCGCGAACTGAAAATTTTATGTTCGCGACATCACTAATCCCTATCACTGACGATCCGTCTAACCCTCTGGTATTGTGAATATGGGATAGATTCATTGATGGTTGCTGGGTGACTACTTGAAAAGGACAGTAAACTGTTCCTATCAGTTGATTTCACAAATAAATCCGTCTGTATCTTACCTTCTTTGTCCCTAGTCACCCAGGTATCCAAAAAGGAAATTCTATCAGAACTATGGTGTACAGTGAATTTAAGTTCATCCCAGATGGAATTTAAATACGTGGTAAATTCCGTAAGGGATCGGACGTCGCCTCGCCATACGCAAAAAATATCGTCGATGAATCGACGCCAAAATATACAATGTTGATGATATAGAGGACTAGAGTAAACAAATTGACACTCAAAAGAAGCCATATATGTATTTGCGTATGGCGGCGCGACGTTCGATCCCATCGCGGTCCCACGGCACTGCTGATAAAAAGAATCTTGAAACAAAAAATAATTTTGCTCAAGGACTATTTTCAAAAGTTCCAGAAAAAATTCCTTTTCTGCCTTTTTGTATGTGCTTGTGCCTAAGAGACCCGCGACTGCATTAATTCCTTTTTCATGGATAATAGATGTATAAAGACTGCACACGTCTAAAGTGACGAATATGCAGCCTTCATCCACCTAGAGAGAGCTAATTTCAGATAGAAAGTGGCCAGTATCTCGGATATACGATGGTGCTAGTTTAGTTAGAGGGGTTAATACCCTCTCCAAAAAAATAGCTGGATTTGAAAGTATGGAGTCAGTGGACGCCACTATCGGGCGACCTGGTGGATTAATTAGTGACTTATGCACTTTTGGTAGAGTGTAAAACACCGGGGTAATCGGATGTTGATTTATAAGAAAGTCCCCCAATTTGGCGTCCACCACTTCATTCTCTTTGGCTTTATCTACCACTCGCTGTAAAATTTCTTTGATATGGTAGACTGGATCACTATTTAGCATTTTATAAGTACTACTATCCTGTAGTTGTTGTAAAATTTCACTAACATAATATTCTTTGTCTAAGATAACGATGGCCCCCCCTTATCTGCAGGTTTTCGCAATTTGCGTCTAAAAGCTCAATTTGGTGGTAATGAAACTACTGGTGATGTGGAACAGGTGGAGGATAGCTCTGTTACTACTATGTTAACTGTTAAACAGTTTAATTTGAGAGTTAAAAGTAATTATACACCTCCCAGGACGTATCATCCAGTTGAGACATTTGTTAAATTGGTGCAAAATGATGTCGATAAATTGTTGCAACAATGTAAACAAGGAAAGTTACATGTAAATTATAATTTACCTGTGGAGGAGAAACATGCCCTTGACTCCTTATTAAAGGAGAAATCCTTAATAATAAAACCTGCAGATAAGGGGGGGGCCATCGTTATCTTAGACAAAGAATATTATGTTAGTGAAATTTTACAACAACTACAGGATAGTAGTACTTATAAAATGCTAAATAGTGATCCAGTCTACCATATCAAAGAAATTTTACAGCGAGTGGTAGATAAAGCCAAAGAGAATGAAGTGGTGGACGCCAAATTGGGGGACTTTCTTATAAATCAACATCCGATTACCCCGGTGTTTTACACTCTACCAAAAGTGCATAAGTCACTAATTAATCCACCAGGTCGCCCGATAGTGGCGTCCACTGACTCCATACTTTCAAATCCAGCTATTTTTTTGGAGAGGGTATTAACCCCTCTAACTAAACTAGCACCATCGTATATCCGAGATACTGGCCACTTTCTATCTGAAATCAGCTCTCTCCAGGTGGATGAAGGCTGCATATTCGTCACTTTAGACGTGTGCAGTCTTTATACATCTATTATCCATGAAAAAGGAATTAATGCAGTCGCGGGTCTCTTAGGCACAAGCACATACAAAAAGGCAGAAAAGGAATTTTTTCTGGAACTTTTGAAAATAGTCCTTGAGCAAAATTATTTTTTGTTTCAAGATTCTTTTTATCAGCAGTGCCGTGGGACCGCGATGGGATCGAACGTCGCGCCGCCATACGCAAATACATATATGGCTTCTTTTGAGTGTCAATTTGTTTACTCTAGCCCTCTATATCATCAACATTGTATATTTTGGCGTCGATTCATCGACGATATTTTTTGCGTATGGCGAGGCGACGTCCGATCCCTTACGGAATTTACCACGTATTTAAATTCCATCTGGGATGAACTTAAATTCACTGTACACCATAGTTCTGATAGAATTTCCTTTTTGGATACCTGGGTGACTAGGGACAAAGAAGGTAAGATACAGACGGATTTATTTGTGAAATCAACTGATAGGAACAGTTTACTGTCCTTTTCAAGTAGTCACCCAGCAACCATCAATGAATCTATCCCATATTCACAATACCAGAGGGTTAGACGGATCGTCAGTGATAGGGATATGTGCCAAATAAGATTAGACGATATGACCAATAAATTTAGAGAGCGAGGCTACCCCCCTGATCTATTGAAAATACAGCGTAATAAAGCTGAGACTACACCACCGGATAGAACTAAGAAAGAAACAAGGATCCCCTTAGTAATTAAATACCATCCTTGGTCCCAGCGCCTGAGGACTATTGTTAATCAACATTGGCACATATTATCCAAGTCCTATCCACGGATAGGAGAGTTCCAGAGGCCACCCATGATATGCTATAAACGGGCAGAAAATATTAGGGATAAAATAGTCCGGGCAGATGTGGGAAGTAATAAAATAGAAAGAGGACAGAGTTTTTTATCTACACCTAGACGGGGCACTTTTCCTTGTTTAAATTGTGTCAATTGTTCCAGCGTCATAAAGGGTTCATGTTTTTCCCACCCTCACTCAGGTGAAAATATTCCAATAAGGGGCACGTTCACCTGTGATAGTAGATTTGTGGTTTACATTCTTAAATGTCCATGTGGATTATTATATGTGGGGGAAACCTCGATGAGAATGAAGGACAGACTAAGTAAACACAAATCTACTATCCGCAAACAGAATTTATTACTTCCAATTCCCCTTCATTTTCATGATAAAAAACATAATATCTCGCAGTTGAGGTATCAGATTATTGAAGGTGTATCATTAACCCGTCGAGGGGGTGATAGAAATAAATTGTTATTGAAAAGAGAGGCTTACTGGATCCATCGTCTTCAGACAATGGAGCCCAGGGGCCTCAATCGTGAGTACAATGTGTCCTGCTTCCTATAAGGCATTCGGCTTTATGCAATTAGATAAATATATTTCTCTTTTTCTTCAGCGTGATTAATCACTGCCAAAATGGACTATTGGACTGAAAATCTTCGCCAGTATAGAGTGGATATGTTTATGCGAATTTTTTTATGCAAATTTTTTTATGCGAATTTTTTATGCGAATTTTTTTTTGCAAATTTTCTAATGCGAATATTTCATTGCGATTATTTGATATGCGAATTTTTAGTTAATGAGGGAGGCGGAGCTCCTCTGATGATGTCAGTTCCTTAGTGTCTCATTTATGTATAAATAGCTGGAGTGTAAGATGTTTCATTGCAGTCTGATGAAAGCACATTTGTGCTGAAACGCGTCACTATGCCACTTGAATATGTGACTGAATAAATCTACATTGTGATCTACATCTGCGAAGTGCCGGTCTTCTTCTTTGATACAGTAGCACTAGTGATTTAATTTTTTTTATATAAAAATATATATACAGTCAGGTCCATTGATATTGGGACATCGACAAAATTCTAACATTTTTGGCTCTATACACCACCACAATGGATTTGAAATGAAACGAACAAGATGTGCTTTACCTGCAGACTGTCAGCTTTAATTTGAGGGTATTTACATCCAAATCAGGTGAACGGTGCAGGAATTACAACAGTTTGCATAAGTGCCTCCCACTTGTTAAGGGACCAAAAGTAACGGGACAATTGTCTTCTCGGCTGTTCCATGGCCAGGTGTGTGTTATTCCCTCATTTTCCCAATTACAATGAGGAGATAAAAGGTCCAGAGTTCATTTCAAGTGTGCGATTTGCATTTGGAATCTGTTGCTGTCAACTCTCAAGATGAGATCCAAAGAGCTGTCACTATCAGTGAAGCAAGCCATCATTAGGCTGAAAAAATAAAACAAGCCTATCAGAGAGATAGCAAAAACATTAGGCGTGGCCAAAACAACTGTTTGGAACATTCTTAAAAAGAATGAACGCACCGGTGAGCTCAGCAACACCAAAAGACCCGGAAGACCACGGAAAACAACTGTGGTGGATGACTGAAGAATTCTTTCCCTGATGAAGAAAAAACCCTTCACAACAGTTAGCCAGATCAAGAACACTCTCCAGGAGGTAGGTGTATGTGTGTCAAAGCCAACAATCAAGAGAAGACTTCACCAGAGTGAATACAGAGGGTTCACCACAAGATTTAAACCATTGGTGAGACTCAAAAACAGGAAGGCCAGATTAGAGTTTGCCAAACGACATCTAAAAAAGCCTTCACAGTTCTGGAACAACATCCTATGGACAGATGAGACCAAGATCAACTTGTACCAGAGTGATGGGAAGAGAAAAGTATGGAGAAGGCAAGGAACTGCTCATGATCCTAAGCATACCACCTCATCAGTGAAGCATGGTGATGGTAGTGTCATGGCGTGGGCATGTATGGCTGCCAATGGAACTGGTTCTCTTGTATTTATTGATGATGTGACTGCTGACAAAAGCAGCAGGATGAATTCTGAAGTGTTTCGGGCAATATTATCTGCTCATATTCAGCCAAATGCTTCAGAACTCATTGGACAGCGCTTCACAGTGCAGATGGACAATGACCCAAAGCATACTGCAAAAGCAACCAAAGAGTTTTTTAAGGGAAATAAGTGGAATGTTATGCAATGGCCAAGTCAATTACCTGACCTGAATCCGATTGAGCATGCATTTCACTTGCTGAAGACAAAACTGAAGGGAAAATGCCCCAAAAACAAGCAGGAACTGAAGACAGCTGCAGTAGAGGCCTGGCAGAGCATCACCAGGGATGAAACCCAGCGTCTGGTGATGTCTATGCGTTTCAGACTTTAGGATGTAATTGACTGCAAAGGATTTGCAACCAAGTATTAAAAAGTAAAAGTTTGATTTATGATTATTATTCTGTCCCATTACTTTTGGTTCCTTAACAAGTGGGAGGCACATATGCAAACTGTTGTAATTCCTACACCGTTCACCTGATTTGGATGTAAATACCTCAAATTAAAGCTGACAGTCTGCAGTTAAAGCACATCTTGTTCGTTTCATTTCAAATCCATTGTGGTGGTGTATAGAGCCAAAAATGTTAGAATTGTGTGAATGTCCCAATATTTATGGACCTGACTGTATATATATATACAGTACAGACCAAAAGTTTGGACACACCTTCTCATTCAAAGAGTTTTCTTTATTTTCATGACTATGAAAATTGTAGATTCACACTGAAGGCATCAAAACTATGAATTAACACATGTGGAATTATATACATAACAAACAAGTGTGAAACAACAGAAAATATGTCATATTCTAGGTTCTTCAAAGTAGCCACCTTTTGCTTTGATTACTGCTTTGCACACTCTTGGCATTCTCTTGATGAGCTTCAAGAGGTAGTCCCCTGAAATGGTTTTCACTTCACAGGTGTGCCCTGTCAGGTTTAATAAGTGGGATTTCTTGCCTTGGTTGGGACCATCAGTTGCGTTGAGGAGAAGTCAGGTGGATACACAGCTGATAGTTCTACTGAATAGACTGTTAGAATTTGTATTATGGCAAGAAAAAAGCAGCTAAGTAAAGAAAAACTAGTGGTCATCATTACTTTAAGAAATGAAGGTCAGTCAGTCAGCCGTAAAATTGGGAAAACTTTGAAAGTAAGGGCTATTTGACCATGAAGGGGAGTGATGGGGTGCTGCGCCAGATGACCTGGCCTCCACAGTCACTGGACCTGAACCCAATCGAGATGGTTTGGGGTGAGCTGGACCGCAGAGTGAAGGCAAAAGGGCCAACAAGTGCTAAGCATCTCTGGGAACTCCTTCAAGACTGTTGGAAGACCATTTCAGGGGACTACCTCTTGAAGCTCATCAAGAGAATGCCAAGAGTGTGCAAAGCAGTAATCAAAGCAAAAGGTGGCTACTTTGAAGAACCTAGAATATGACATATTTTCAGTTGTTTCACACTTGTTTGTTATGTATATAATTCCACATGTGTTAATTCATAGTTTTGATGCCTTCATAGTCATGAAAATAAAGAAAACTCTTTGAATGAGAAGGTGTGTCCAAACTTTTGGTCTGTACTGTATATATATATATATATATATATATATATACTAGCAGAAGGACCCAGCTTCGCACGGGTATATTTTATCTATTTCATTTAATGTTTGTGAATGTCATTAAAAGATAGACAGTATCCCCCATAACAGTTAGATCTACAGCACCCCGCCCCCTTAACAGTGACCTCCACAGCCCCCCACCCCTTAACACTGACCCCCAACAGTGCCCCACCTCCAGAAACACGTCCAGAAGACTCCCTATGGACAACTGATCATGTCCTCAAAAGTCCCCCTATATCTGCCAGATCTTTAACAACCTGGTGATCTCTAACATGTTTTTTCTTCTCTTTTCCCCCCAACTCCACTTTAGGCACTATCATGCCTATTATCCAACCAGTTATACTAGTACTGTTACTGGCTAGTTATATTGTTATTTCTTACGTTTTAGGATGTATATTGATCTGCGGACCCTTTAAATCCCTGCAGAAAGAAACAATACTATATGCTTATCCGTATTGTCCAATGGGTTCTGGATGTGTGCCCCTTGTGGTGAAAGGCGATGAAGCAGGCCCACTTTCTCTATGATATAGTATGGCGGATTTACAAATTACCTCTTACAATGTAAAAGGTTTTAACGCCCCTTCCAAACGCTGCCAAATTATCTCTGAATTAAAAAAGATGGGCTGCTCCGTCGCTCTCTTCCAGAAGACACATTTCAAATTCAATCACTACCCGAACCTCTCCCACTCTTATTTCCCCACTTGGTATCATTGCGGTACTAACTCATCCGCTTCTAGAGGAGTCAGCGTGGGCTTTAGTAAAAACACCCCATTCACCTACAAGGATCACATTCAGGACCCCGAGGGCAGATTTATCTCGTTAAAAGGTAATATAGCAAATCAGATATATACGTTTATTAATGTGTATGCTCCAAATGTCAACCAGGCTACATGGCTCCATAAAATTCTCTAGATGATGGATCATTTCAGTGAAGGAGTGACCGTCATGGGAGGTGACCTTAACCTCATTTTGGTCCCCCCAATAGACTCTTCCTCCAAAAAGTCTGCTGTCTCAAATAAAGCCCTTTGCAAATTAAGAAAATCTTTCCATGACAGGCGCCTGGTTGACATCTGGAGAACCCTAAACCCAACGTTAAGGATTACACATTCTATTCCAATCTGCACAGTTTATACCAGCGCCTGGACTATCTTTTAGTTTCATCCGAGCACATTCAGTTATGCTCTAAGGCCCAGATTGGCTCTATTAGCCTATCCGACCATGCCCCTATATGGATTAACATACTTACCCCCGACAGGCCCACTAAAACATTCAGATGGAAACTTAACGAACAATTGATCCAAACACCAGAAAACAAGGAAAAGGTCCTTAAATGGCTGAGAGACTTTTTCTCTTCCAACGACACCCCAGGTATCCACCTCTATACCCTATGGGACACCCACAAAGCTTATATCCGAAGTCAACTTATAAGTTTAGGCTCCTATACAAAAAAAATAAGACTTGCCCATATTGACTCCCTCCTGAAAAATATTAGAGATATTGAAACCCTTCATAAAAGATCCCTGTTAGACACCCATTTAACAAAACTAACGCTCCTCAGAGCTGACCTAAAAAACCTTTTTAATACCCAATCGGCTAAATATTTCCTGCATGCACAATATAAATACTTCGCCCAACGCGATAAGGTGTCCAAATTTATGATGTCTAGAATCAAAAAAAGGAAGGCCCAAAACTTCATATGCAAAATCCGCAATAATGAAGGTAATATGCTCACTAATACACAAGACATAGCCCGGAGGTTCTCAGCATTTTATCGCTCCCTTTATAACCTACCCTCTCAGGAAAATGTTACCCCGAATATTACACAACAGGACTCGATAAAACTTTTCCTCCGTTCTATTAACATACCCCAAGTAAATGAAACTCAGATTAAAGCCCTAAGTTCCCCATTCACTGGCAAGGAACTTCTCCTAGCGATTAGGCAACTCCCAAAAGGAAAGGCCCCCGGCCCTGATGGGTTCCCTACTCTTTATTTCCGCTCTTTTAACTCCGTCCTCCTGCCGCACTTGCTTAAAGTCTGTAATCGAACTCTTCATGGCGACGCTCTCTCCCATGAGATGGCAAAAGCTAATATCACTATTATCCCCAAGGAAGGGAAAGACCCCACTGATTGTGGCAACTACCGCCCTATTTCTCTATTAAATTTAGATCTAAAACTCCTAGCTAAACTACTAGCTAACCGCCTAGCCCCTATTCTTCCCCAACTTATCCACAGAGACCAAACAGGCTTTATCAAGGGAAGGGAGGGAAAAGACAACACAGCAAGGGTATTAAACGTCCTGCTACATGCCTCAAAATTCCATCTTCCCTTAGTCATGGTCAGCACCGATGCCGAAAAAGCATTTGACCGAGTACATTGGAATTTCATGTACAGCACCATGGAACAATTTGGTATTCCTATTGCCTTTCTACGCTCTATCCAAGCCATGTACACCAGTGCCTCGGCGTCGGTGCTGATCAATGACACCATCTCCCATCCTTTTCCCATAAGCAATGGAACTAGACAGGGGTGCCCCCTATCTCCCTTGATTTTTGTCTTGATAATATAATCCCTCCTCATCCTCATACGTTCAGAGAACGCTATCAAAGGCCTTAAACTTGGCGATCAGGAACATAAAATTGCAGCTTTTGCTGATGACCTCCTGATAATGTCCTCCAACCCTGAAACCTCTCTCCAACTTATATACTCCATTTTAGAGAAATTTAGCTTTCTTTCCAACTTTAAAATAAACATGAAAAAATCCCACATCCTTAGTATAGGGCTCAATCATAGACACAGATCCAAATTAATTCTTTCCTCCACCTTTAACTGGGACTCTCCCTATATAACATATTTAGGAGTTAAGATCCACTCTGACATAACATCACTATAT
This sequence comes from Bufo bufo, assembly GCF_905171765.1. Classification (NCBI taxonomy): domain Eukaryota; kingdom Metazoa; phylum Chordata; class Amphibia; order Anura; family Bufonidae; genus Bufo; species Bufo bufo. The sequence continues at coordinate 23,347,506 of NC_053389.1, read as the reverse complement.
AAACTAAACTATGTCCCTCTATTAAGCTCTATCAAATGTCAATTAAAAGCCTTAAACCCTCCCTTACTATCTTGGTTTGGACGTAAAAATATGGTCATGTCTCTCGTCCTGCCTAGATTAAATTACCTTCTCCAGGTCCTTCCCATACCTATACCCAACTCCTTTTTTCAATCCCTGGAGAAATACATTCGCTCCTTCATATGGAACATCAAAAAAGCAAGAATTAATATCAACACCTTACAGAGACCTAGAACTCAGGGAGGTATAGGTCTTCCTAACCCCCTTTTATATAACAAAGCCATACTTCTTTCCAGAGCCTTGGACTGGTTCAGAAACCCTGACCATAAGTCTTGGGTTGATATGGAAACACCTGCCTACCTCACGACCCTAACGGCCCTATTAGTAGATCCTCTCCATAGTATATTCCTTGCCTTTAAACATAATCTCTTGGTGTCAGCTACCCTCAAGGTGTGAAGATGGTTCCAAAACTCAAATTGGGGTTTCCCGTCTCCCTCCCCCCTTGCCCAAATCAGAGATGTGATTGGCTTAGCCCCTTTAGAACTTAAACAAAGCGTACCCAAAAACCTACGCTCCTCAGAAGTCCCTATCCTCACCATATTGTTAAAGAGTGAGAGGGGACTACTGGACCGAGAAGTCCTCATCTCATTCCTACCTGAGATCAAATCTCACCCCCATATGCTCTCTTTCCTGGTTACATATATCAACAAAAATATTCCTCTGAGCTCTCTTCTCAGACCTCTCACCTGGTTTGAGAGCCTCATCCACAACCTCCCTCCCCCGAAGAAACCTATATCCTCACTTTACAAGTATCTTAGTACAACTATTTTAACCCCCAAACCTTCCTTTATAAACCAATGGGAAAGAGATTTGAATATCCACTTCTCACCTGAAGAGCAACTCCTACTATTTAAAATGCCTCATATATCCTCAAGATGCACCAGAATCCAAGAGAATGGATATAAAGTGTTAACTAGGTGGTACAAAACACCACATTAGCAGTGGTTCTGACATCTGCTGGAGATGTGGGGTAGGACGTGGAACCATGTTTCATATATGGTGGACTTGCCCCCTGACCTATGACTGGTGGAATAAAATCTTTAAAAAATGCAACAAAATTTGCCACTCTAGTGTCACCCCATCACCTTTATTGGCTTTATCAGGTCTAGTACGTGACCATAAGACAAAATCCCCCCCCCCTCTTCAAGATCCTAATCATATCTGCCCGACTTTTGATCCCTACACAATGGTTGACAACAGATACCCCTTCTTTTGACCACTGGTTCAATAAAGTCGACTCTATTTATAGGTTTGAGGAGATAGCAGCATGGGAAAATAGATCCCACCATAAATTTATGACTCTCTGGGATCACTGGAGATCTTTTAGAGGTTTCCATTGACTTAGTCATCTAAACCACCTTGCCTTATAGAAATACTTATACCTAGGGCCCTCTTCCAGAACCCGGATAAGAATTCTACAAAATATAGCTCTGTTAACATACATCCTCAGTGTTGTGTTGTTCGTTTTATACTTACTATTTGTTACCCAAACAATCTATGTATAATGGGAGCTCACTCCTCCTAATCCAATAAATCGATACAAATGTAACTGATATATTTATTTTACAATAAAGCTTTTGAAAAAAAAAAAAAATAATTAAAAAAATAAAAAATAAAAATTATTGGTTTGAAAATTCAAACTTGTAGTGATAGTGAAGTAATTGTATTCAATTGCTCTGTTACACTGTTGGGTGACCTAAAGAAATGTATTCTGTTTATGACACGGGCACTGCCTCACTGTTAAGGAAATTAATTGTTGACTATTGGCAGTTTAATTGACACCTGGTGGGTGAACACAAATAATGAGGAGAACATCAAATAAGGGAAGTGGCCCAGGTCATGGTGGTGGAGCTCCTGTTGAAGGGAGAGGACGTGGCCGTTCTGCGCCAGCTACTAGGGATGAGCGAACCCGAACTGTATAGTTCGGGTTCGTACCGAATTTTGGGGTGTCCATGACACGGACCCGAACCCGAACATTTTCGTAAAAGTCCGGGTTCGGGTTCGGTGTTCGGCGCTTTCTTGGCGCTTTTTTGAAAGGCTGCAAAGCAGCCAATCAACAAGCGTCATACTACTTGCCCCAAGAGGCCATCACAGCCATGCCTACTATTGGCATGGCTGTGATTGGCCAGTGCAGCATGTGACCCAGCCTCTATTTAAGCTGGAGTCACGTAGCGCCGCACGTCACTCTGCTATGATCAGTATAGGGAGAGGTTGCAGCTGCGACGTTAGGGCGAGATTAGGCAGATTAACTCCTCCAAAAGACTTTATTCTGTGATCGATCTGCAGCTGTGGATCATTGAAGTGCTATGATTGACTTGCTCACTTTTTTGAGGCTGCCCAGAGCATTTTTAGATCACTTTTTTTCTGAGGTGATCGGCGGCCATTTTGTGACTTGTGGTGCGCCAGCACAAGCTATCACCAAGTGTATTTAACCATCGATAGTGTGGTTATTTTGTGCTATATCCTACATCAGCTGCAGGCTGAGCCTGTGTCACCGAAGTGCATTTAACCATCAACAGTCTGGTTATTTTTTGGCCATATACTACATCAGCTGCAGGCTGAGCCTGTGTCACCGAAGTGCATTTAACCATCGACAGTCTGATTATTTTTTGGCCATATACTACATCTGGTGCAGGCTGAGCCTGTGTCACCCAAGTGCATTTAACCATCAACAGTGTGGTTATTTTTTGGCCATATATTACATCAGGGGCAAGTTGAGCCTGTCACCCAGCGCCTAAAAAATAGACCTGACATTTCTATTCAACCAAATCTGCACAGTTTTAGCTGGTCAAGTTATTTGTAGTGACCGTAAAAGCACACTTTTTTTTCTGGGTTGAAAAACCATTCTCAAAATAACTAGTTTCTGGTATTTGAGGCCTACTTGAAATCTATCCCAAAAAGAATATCTTACATTGAAGCTAGTGATAGTGTCATTCAGAAAAACCTAAGACACACGCTAGCGTGCAGATAGAAATCTGATTCTGTGATTAAACCTATACCTGTCACACAGCGCAAAAAAAAACAGGCCTCACATCTCTATTTAACCAAATCTGTACTGTTTTAGCTGAGGCAGAGGAGGAGCAAGAGGTCGCCAACGCAGCTGTGTCACGGCCAGCTCCTCTGAGGGCAGGGTTAGCATGGCAGAGATGTGGAAAAGTTTTGTCACCACGCCACAGCTAACTGCACCACCACCTGATACGGAACGTGTTAGCAGGAGGCAACATTTCACTAACATGGTGGAACAGTATCTGTGCACACCCCTCCACGTACTGACTGATGGTTCGGCCCCATTCAACTTCTATGTCTCCAAATTGTCCACGTGGCAAGAGCTAGCCTTTTATGCCTTGGAGGTGCTGGCCTGCCCGGCGGCCAGCGTTTTGTCTGAACGTGTATTCAGCACGGCAGGGGGCGTCATTACAGACAAACGCAGCCGCCTGTCTACAGCCAATGTGGACAAGCTGAAGTTCATAAAAATGAACCAGGCATGGATCCCACAGGACCTGTCCATCCCTTGTGCAGATTAGATATTAACTACCTCCCCTTAACAATATATTATTCTACTCCAGGGCACTTCCTCATTCAATACTATTTTTAATTTCATTTTACCATTATATTGCGGGGCAACCCAAAGTTGAATGAACCTCTCCTCTGTCTGGGTGCCGGGGCCTAAATGTGTGACAGTGGCCTGTTCCAGTGGTGGGTGACGTGAAGCCTGATTCTCTGCTATGACATGAAGACTTATTCTGTGCTGACATGAAGCCAGATTCTCTGTTACGCGACCTCTCTCCTCTGCCTGGGTGCCTGGGCCTAAATATGTGACAGTGGCCTGTTCCAGTGGTGGGTGACGTGAAGCCTGATTCTCTGCTATGACATGAATACAGATTCTGCGCTGACATAAGGCCAGATTCTCTGTTACGGGACCTCTCTCCTCTGCCTGGGTGCCTGGGCCTAAATATGTGACAGTGGCCTGTTCCAGTGGTGGGTGACGTGAAGCCTGATTCTCTGCTATGACATGAAGACAGATTCTGTGCTGACATAAGGCCAGATTCTCTGTTACGGGACCTCTCTCCTCTGCCTGGGTGCCTGGGCCTAAATGTGTGACAGTGGCCTGTTCCAGTGGTGGGTGACGTGAAGCCTGATTCTCTGCTATGACATGAAGACAGATTCTGCGCTGACATAAGGCCAGATTCTCTGTTACGGGACCTCTCTCCTCTGCCTGGGTGCCTGGGCCTAAATGTGTGACAGTGGCCTGTTCCAGTGGTGGGTGACGTGAAGCCTGATTCTCTGCTATGACATGAAGACAGATTCTGCGCTGACATAAGGCCAGATTCTCTGTTACGGGACCTCTCTCCTCTGCCTGGGTGCCTGGGCCTAAATGTGTGACAGTGGCCTGTTCCAGTGGTGGGTGACGTGAAGCCTGATTCTCTGCTATGACATGAAGACAGATTCTGTGCTGACATCAGGCCAGATTCTCTGTTACGGGACCTCTCTCCTCTGCCTGGGTGCCGGGGCCTAAATGTGTGACAGTGGCCTGTTCCAGTGGTGGGTGACGTGAAGCCTGATTCTCTGCTATGACATGAAGACTTATTCTGTGCTGACATGAAGCCAGATTCTCTGTTACGCGACCTCTCTCCTCTGCCTGGGTGCCTGGGCCTAAATATGTGACAGTGGCCTGTTCCAGTGGTGGGTGACGTGAAGTCTGATTCTCTGCTATGACATGAATACAGATTCTGCGCTGACATAAGGCCAGATTCTCTGTTACGGGACCTCTCTCCTCTGCCTGGGTGCCTGGGCCTAAATATGTGACAGTGGCCTGTTTCAGTGGTGGGTGACGTGAAGCCTGATTCTCTGCTATGACATGAAGACAGATTCTGTGCTGACATAAGGCCAGATTCTCTGTTACGGGACCTCTCTCCTCTGCCTGGGTGCCTGGGCCTAAATGTGTGACAGTGGCCTGTTCCAGTGGTGGGTGACGTGAAGCCTGATTCTCTGCTATGACATGAAGACAGATTCTGCGCTGACATAAGGCCAGATTCTCTGTTACGGGACCTCTCTCCTCTGCCTGGGTGCCTGGGCCTAAATGTGTGACAGTGGCCTGTTCCAGTGGTGGGTGACGTGAAGCCTGATTCTCTGCTATGACATGAAGACAGATTCTGCGATGACATAAGGCCAGATTCTCTGTTACGGGACCTCTCTCCTCTGCCTGGGTGCCTGGGCCTAAATGTGTGACAGTGGCCTGTTCCAGTGGTGGGTGACGTGAAGCCTGATTCTCTGCTATGACATGAAGACAGATTCTGTGCTGACATCAGGCCAGATTCTCTGTTACGGGACCTCTCTCCTCTGCCTGGGTGCCGGGGCCTAAATGTGTGACAGTGGCCTGTTCCAGTGGTGGGTGGCGTGAAGCCTGATTCTCTGCTATGACATGAAGACAGATTATGCGCTGACATAAGGCCAGATTCTCTGTTACGGGACCGCTCTCCTCTGTCTGGGTGCCAGGGCCTAAATGTGTGACAGTGGCCTGTTCCAGTGGTGGGTGACGTGAAGCCTGATTCTCTGCTATGACATGAAGACAGATTCTGTGCTGACATCAGGCCAGATTCTCTGTTACGGGACCTCTCTCCTCTGCCTGGGTGCCTGGGCCTAAATGTGTGACAGTGGCCTGTTCCAGTGGTGGGTGACGTGAAGCCTGATTCTCTGCTATGACATGAAGACTGATTCTGCGCTGACATGAAGCCAGATTCTCTGCTATGGCATGAAGAGACTGATTCTCTGCTGACATGAAGCCAGATTCTTTGCTATGGCATGAAGAGACTGATTCTCTGCTGACGTGAAGCCAGATTCTCTGCTATGGGACCTCTGTCCAATTGATATTGGTTCATTTTTATTTTTTTTATTTTTATTTTAATTCATTTCCCTATCCACATTTTTTTGCAGGGGATTTACCTACATGTTGCTGCCTTTTGCAGCCCTCTAGCTCTTTCCTGGGCTGTTTTACAGCCTTTTTAGTGCCCAAAAGTTCGGGTCCCCATTGACTTCAATGGGGTTCGGGTTCGGGACGAAGTTCGGATCGGGTTCGGATCCCGAACCTGAACATTTCCGGGAAGTTCGGCCGAACTTCTCGAACCCGAACATCCAGGTGTTCGCTCAACTCTACCAGCTACATGTTCCTCAGGTGCGAGTAGGTGCCAGAACCTGTAGTGTTATTTGTTATTTGGTAGGCCCCAATGCCGCTCTACGGATGGTGAGGCCAGAACAAGTACAGGCGCTAGTAGATTGGGTGGCTGACAGTGGATCAAGTTCCTTCACATTGTCTCCCACCCAGTCCACTGCAGAAAGCTCAGAGTTGGCGCCTGCAGCCGATGTCCATCAGTCTTTCACCTCACTCCCTTGCAAATCAGCCAAGCAGTCTGAGCCCCAAGTCATGCAGCAGTCTCTTATGCTTTATGTTGACTCTGCTGGAAGGGTTTCCTAGGGCCCTCCACCTAGCCCTGCCCCAGAAGTGGAAGACATTGAATGCACTGATGCCCAACCACTTATGTTTCAGGATGAGGACATGGGACGACCACCGCAGCACGTCTCTGATGAGGACGAAACACAGGTGCCAACTGCTGCGGCTTTCTGCAGTGTGCAGACCAACAAGGAGGGCAGGGGGGGAAGACTGGGTGGAAGATGATGTGGAGGACGATGAGGTCCTAGACCCAACATGGAATGAAGGTCATGCCAGTGACTTTCATAGTTCAGAGGAAGAGGCAGTGGTCACACCAAGCCAACAGCACAGCAAAAGAGGGAGCAGGGTGCAAAAGAAGATCGGCCGTCTCAAAGACAGTACGCCTGCTACTGCCCACCGCACCCAGGGACTGAGCACACCAAAGCCAGCTCCAAGGAGTTCCCTGGCATGGCAGTTCTTCACACATTGCACTGACGACAAGACCCGAGTGGTTTGAACGCTGTGCCATCAGAGCCTAAAGCGAGGCATTAACGTTCTGAACCTTAGCACAACCTGCATGACCAGGCATCTACATGCTGAACACGGGCTGCAGTGAAGTAAGCACCTTAAAAACCAAGAAAGGGCTTAGGCCCCTCCTGCTTCCTCTTCTGCTGCTGTCTCGGCCTCTTCCTCCACCTCTGGAGTAACATTGTCACCTGTCGCCCAGCAAACAGAGGATGTGCCACCAACACCACCACCTCCATCACTAGCCAAACTCTCGATAATATACTCTCTCATGGCTGTTCTTTATGGTCCAGAAAGGTTATAAAACCTAGATTTAAGCAACTTAACTCCGGAAATAAGGTTGATAGGACAATCATATTCCCGATGCGGAGGTAAATTCTGGCATCCACTTTCAGAAAATACAGATGGAGCAGGGATAGCACTCCAGCTCTTAACTCAAATTTCTTAACTCATGGGTTATCTTGAGACAAAAGACATTGAAAAGCAATTGAAGGTGTTTGCTTAGATTAGATAACACAACTCAGAAATCTGAGAAAACAGGAATGTTAACTCTGCTTCATCCATACATCAGCAAAATCAGATATAAAAGAGGGTAATGTTTTAGTGGGTAAAGCAGAAAAGATGTATTCAGACAATTGTCAACGCAATAATCGCCCCAATCCAGAATCTGTCTAGCTTGCCAATCGATGGTTGGATTGTGCCTGATTAACCACGGCAAACCCAGAACCAAAGGAGCAGGGAGACCCTCCAACACAAAACACGAGATGAATTCCTGATGAAATTCACCCACTCTTAAGCGGATGTCATGCACAATCTGAGAAAAACACTTCTGAGTTAGAGATGCAGAATCAATAGCAAAAATGGAAATGTTTTTCTCTAAAGCACTTGGAGACAACCCGTGCATGCGGACGAACTGGGCATCTATCAGGTTCACCCCTGCCCCACTGTCGATAAACACCTCAATCCCCACAATCTTAGACCTTAGCAGTTAGGAGAAATTAGGTACTACCAGGCAAAGACAAATGCACATTTTCTGACTCTTCTCAGATGGGAATTAAAAGTCCCCTTTTTTTTTTCTTTTTGAGGCTGAATGCATGGATATACATCGATAAAATGTCCTTTCTGTCCGCAGGAAAATGTAAGTCAATGGGGACGGATCCGTTTGAAGTTGACACAGTATGGCTCAATTTTCAAACGGATCCGTCCCCCATTGACTTTCAATGTAAAGTCTGGACGGATCCGTCTGAAGCTACTTTCGCACTTAGAATTTTTTCTACAATATAATGCAGACGGATCGGTTCTGAATGGATCCCAAGTCTGCATTATATGAGCGGATCCGTCTGTGCAGACCCCAGACGGATCCGCTCTGAACGGTAGTGTGAAAGTAGCCTTAATAAATGTGCCCCTATGTATAATCAATATATCCTGCTCTTCCATATTCTCTGTGATCCAAACATACGGAGGAGCGCAGATTGTGTACACTGGTCACCAATGCACCAATGTCTATTCTTACAACAGGTCACATTCCTTCATAATTTATTATAGGACAAGAGCACATTTAACCCTTACACATACAGTGCTGTAGGCTTGTTGGTGGCAGCGAGAGACCTGAGAGGCAGAGCACTCTGTAGTCTGTACACTGCCCCCCCCCCCCCCCCCCCATTGGATTCGGGCCAACTGACATTCCCTCATTCCTGAACTGCCTGACACAAAGTCAAAAATAGAAGGCGTTGGACTAGGAGAAAATTAACCTTTGTGATTCTCTGCAAACTTTTTTTTTATATTTGCACTGTTGAATGTATAGTATGCTAACGTAAAAATACTAAATACTGCAGCTTACTAAAGGGTTAACGTAACCCTCCCCTTCTTGTGGCATTTTTCTAACATCCAGAGATGTAAAACCTGTAGGGATCTAGTCCTGCTCACGTAGGTGCTTGAGTTGTTACGGTGCGCCACAATCCTCTGTGAGTCTGTCCTGATTTTGTTTGTTTTTAGATTTTATTACAATGTATCACTGCAGGTAAAATGTATTAATCTTTACTCCAGACTGCTTAACCCTTTCAACCCTGGGCCAGTTTTCACCTTCCTGCCCAGGTCATTTTTTGCAAATCTGAAATGGTCAAATTATGTGGTAATAACTTTGGAACGCTTTTACTTATCCAAGCCATTCTGAGATTGTTTTCTCGTGACACATCGTACTTCATGATAGTCATAAATTTGAGTCAAAATATTTCACCTTTATTTATGAAAATAAACCAAATTTACCAACAATTTTAAGAAATTTGCAATTTTCAAAATTTCAATTTCTGTGCTTTTAAAACAGAAAGTGATCCGCATAAAATATTTATTACTTAAAGGGAGTCTGTCAGCACATTTACCCCTTTTTAACAGTTCCCATAGCGGTAGAGGAAGAGGCTGGGCTGGGGATAAGAGCGGAAGAGGCAGAGCTGCCTGGGTACCAACGCGGTGGACGCCGCCCCTGGGCACTTGCGAGCCCTCATTTACATATGCATCAAAGTTCGTTTTTGGCAGTTTTACAAGTCCACAAAAGCATATAAAGGTACCGTTTCAATCATTTGTGTTGCGGCTACAGCGCTATGGGAACTGTTAAGGGGCAAATGTGCTGACAGACTCCCTTTAACATTCCCAATATGTCTGCTTTATGTTAGCAACATTTTGTAAATGTCATTTTATTTTTTTAGGACTTTAGAAAGCTTAGAATTTTAGAAGCAATTCTGAAAATTTTTACTAAAATTTCCAAAACCCACTTTTTAAGGACCAGTTCAGGTCTGAAGTCACTTTGTGGTGCTTAGGGTTCTTTCACACCAGCGTTTTTCTTTTCCGGCACTGAGTTCCATCATAGGGGCTCAATACCGGAAAATAACTGATCAGTTTTATCCCCATGCATTCTGAATGGAGAGAAATCCGTTCAGGATGCATCAGGAGGTCTTCAGTTCAGTCACTGAATGGCGTTTTGGACGGAGGAAATACCGCAGCATGCTGCGGTATTATCTCCGTCCAAAATTCCGGATCAGTTGCAGGAATGCCGGATCCGGCATTCATTTACATTGAAATGTATTAGTGCTGGATCCGGTTTTAAAAATACCGCAATGCCGGATCCATCCTTCCGGTAAAATTGTGAAAAAATTATATAATGGATCCGTTTCTACGGATGACATCCGGAGAGACCGATCCGTTCTTGCAATGCATTTGTAAGACAGATCCGCATTTGAAAGTAGCCTTAACCACCTCCGGACCGCTGTACGCACAGACGCGTCCTGGAGGTGGTTGATTCATTCCTCCTGGACGCGCCGGCGCGTCCTCTCGCGAGACGCGAGATTTCCTGTGAACGCGCGCACACAGGCGCGCGCGCTCACAGGAACGGAAGGTAAGAGAGTTGATCTCCAGCCTGCCAGCGGCGATCGTTCGCTGGCAGGCTGGAGATGTGTTTTTTTTAACCCCTAACAGGTATATTAGACGCTGTTTTGATAACAGCGTCTAATATACCTGCTACCTGGTCCTCTGGTGGTCCCCTTTGTTTGGATCGACCACCAGAGGACACAGGTAGCTCAGTAAAGTCCCACCAAGCACCACTACACTACACTACACCCCCCCCCGTCACTTATTAACCCCTTATTAGCCCCTGATCACCCCTAATCACCCCTGATCACCCCATATAGACTCCCTGATCACCCCCCTGTCATTGATTACCCCCCTGTCATTGATCAACCCCCTGTAAAGCTCCATTCAGATGTCCGCATGATTTTTACGGATCCACTGATAGATGGATCGGATCCGCAAAACGCATCCGGACGTCTGAATGAAGCCTTACAGGGGCATGATCAATGACTGTGGTGATCACCCCATATAGACTCCCTGATCACCCCCCTGTCATTGATCACCCCCCTGTCATTGATTACCCCCCTGTAAAGCTCCATTCAGACGTCCGCATGATTTTTACGGATCCACTGATAGATGGATCGGATCCGCAAAACGCATCCGGACGTCTGAATGAAGCCTTACAGGGGCATGATCAATGACTGTGGTGATCACCCCATATAGACTCCCTGATCACCCCCCTGTAAAGCTCCATTCAGATGTCCGCATGATTTTTACGGATCCACTGATAGATGGATCGGATCCGCAAAACGCATCCGGACGTCTGAATGAAGCCTTACAGGGGCATGATCAATGACTGTGGTTATCACCCCATATAGACTCCCTGATCACCCCCCTGTCATTGATTACCCCCCTGTAAAGCTCCATTCAGACGTCCGCATGATTTTTACGGATCCACTGATAGATGGATCGGATCCGCAAAACGCATCCGGACGTCTGAATGAAGCCTTACAGGGGCATGATCAATGACTGTGGTGATCACCCCATATAGACTCCCTGATCACCCCCCTGTCATTGATTACCCCCCTGTCATTGATCACCCCCCTGTAAAGCTCCATTCAGACGTCCGCATGATTTTTACGGATCCACTGATGGATGGATCGGATCCGCAAAACGCATCCGGACGTCTGAATGAAGCCTTACAGGGGCATGATCAATGACTGTGGTGATCACCCCATATAGACTCCCTGATCACCCCCCTGTCATTGATCACCACCCCTGTCATTGATCACCACCCCTGTCATTGATCACCACCCCTGTCATTGATCACCCCCCTGTCATTGATCACCCCCCTGTCATTGATCACCCCCCTGTCATTGATCACCCCCCTGTCATTGATCACCCCCCTGTCATTGATCACCCCCCTGTCATTGATCACCCCCCCTGTCATTGATCACCCCCCTGTCATTGATCACCCCCCTGTCATTGATCACCCCCCTGTCATTGATCAACCCCCTGTCATTGATCAACCCCCCTGTCATTGATCACCCCCCTGTCATTGATCACCCCCCTGTAAGGCTCCATTCAGACATTTTTTTGGCCCAAGTTAGCGGAATTATTTTTTTTTTTTCTTACAAAGTCTCATATTCCACTAACTTGTGACAAAAAATAAAATCTCACATGAACTCACCATACCCCTCACGGAATCCAAATGCGTAAAATTTTTTAGACATTTATATTCCAGACTTCTTCTCACGCTTTAGGGCCCCTAGAATGCCAGGGCAGTATAAATACCCCACATGTGACCCCATTTCGGAAAGAAGACACCCCCAGGTATTCCGTGAGGGGCATATTGAGTCCATGAAAGATTGAAATTTTTGTCCCAAGTTAGCGGAACGGGAGACTTTGTGAGAAAAAAATAAAAAATATAAATTTCCGCTAACTTGTGCCAAAAAAAAAAAAATTCTATGAACTCGCCATGCCCCTCATTGAATACCTTGGGGTGTCTTCTTTCCAAAATGGGGTCACATGTGGGGTATTTATACTGCCCTGGCATTCTAGGGGCCCCAAAGCGTGAGAAGAAGTCTGGTATCCAAATGTCTAAAAATGCCCTCCTAAAAGGAATTTGGGCCCCTTTGCGCATCTAGGCTGCAAAAAAGTGTCACACATCTGGTATCGCCGTACTCAGGAGAAGTTGAGGAATGTGTTTTGGGGTGTCTTTTTACATATACCCATGCTGGGTGAGATAAATATCTTGGTCAAATGCCAACTTTGTATAAAAAAATGGGAAAAGTTGTCTTTTGCCAAGATATTTCTCTCACCCAGCATGGGTATATGTAAAAAGACACCCCAAAACACATTCCCCAACTTCTCCCGAGTACGGAGATACCAGATGTGTGACACTTTTTTGCAGCCTAGGTGGGCAAAGGGGCCCATATTCCAAAGAGCACCTTTCGGATTTCACTGGTCATTTACCTACTTACCACACATTAGGGCCCCTGGAAAATGCCAGGGCAGTATAACTACCCCACAAGTGACCCCATTTTGGAAAGAAGACACCCCAAGGTATTCCGTGAGGGGCATGGCGAGTTCCTAGAATTTTTTATTTTTTGTCACAAGTTAGTGGAAAATGATGATTTTTTTTTTTTTTTCATACAAAGTCTCATATTCCACTAACTTGTGACAAAAAATAAAAACTTCCATGAACTTACTATGCCCATCAGCGAATACCTTGGGGTCTATTCTTTCCAAAATGGGGTCACTTGTGGGGTAGGTATAATGCCCTGGTATTTTAGGGGCCCAAATGTGTGGTAAGGAGTTTGAAATCAAATTCTGTAAAAAATGACCAGTGAAATCCGAAAGGTGCTCTTTGGAATATGGGCCCCTTTGCCCACCTAGGCTGCAAAAAAGTGTCACACATCTGGTATCTCCGTACTCAGGAGAAGGTGGGGAATGTGTTTTGGGGTGTCATTTTACATATACCCATGCTGGGTGAGATAAATATCTTGGTCAAATGCCAACTTTGTATAAAAAAATGGGAAAAGTTGTCTTTTGCCAAGATATTTCTCTCACCCAGCATGGGTATATGTAAAAAGACACCCCAAAACACATTCCCCAACTTCTCCTGAGTACGGAGATACCACATGTGTGGCACTTTTTTGCAGCCTAGGTGGGCAAAGGGGCCCATATTCCAAAGAGCACCTTTTGGATTTCACTGGTCATTTACCTACTTACCACACATTAGGGCCCCTGGAAAATGCCAGGGCAGTATAACTACCCCACAAGTGACCCCATTTTGGAAAGAAGACACCCCAAGGTATTCCGTGAGGGGCATGGCGAGTTCCTAGAATTTTTTATTTTTTGTCACAAGTTAGTGGAAAATGATGATTTTTTTTATATATTTTTTTTTTCATACAAAGTCTCATATTCCACTAACTTGTGACAAAAAATAAAAACTTCCATGAACTCACTATGCCCATCAGCGAATACCTTGGGGTCTCTTCTTTCCAAAATGGGGTCACTTGTGGGGTAGTTATACTGCCCTGGCATTCTAGGGGCCCAAATGTGTGGTAAGGAGTTTGAAATCAAATTCTGTAAAAAATGACGAGTGAAATCCGAAAGGTGCTCTTTGGAATATGGGCCCCTTTGCCCACCTAGGCTGCAAAAAAGTGTCACACATCTGGTATCTCCGTATTCAGGAGAAGTTGGGGAATGTGTTTTGGGGTGTCTTTTTACATATACCCATGCTGGGTGAGAGAAATATCTTGGCAAAAGACAACTTTTCCCATTTTTTTATACAAAGTTGGCATTTGACCAAGATATTTATCTCACCCAGCATGGGTATATGTAAAATGACACCCCAAAACACATTCCCCAACTTCTACTGAATACGGAGATACCAGATGTGTGACACTTTTTTGCAGCCTAGGTGGGCAAAGGGGCCCACATTCCAAAGAGCACCTTTCGGATTTCACTGGTCAGTTTTTACAGAATTTGATTTCAAACTCCTTACCACACATTTGGGCCCCTAGAATGCCAGGGCAGTATAACTACCCCACAAGTGACCCCATTTTGGAAAGAAGAGACCCCAAGGTATTTCGTGATGGGCATAGTGAGTTCATGGAAGTTTTTATTTTTTGTCACAAGTTAGTGGAATATGAGACTTTGTAAGAAAAAAAAAAAAAAAAAAAAAATCATCATTTTCCGCTAACTTGTGACAAAAAATAAAAAGTTCTATGAACTCACTATCCCCATCAGCGAATACCTTAGGGTGTGTACTTTCCGAAATGGGGTCATTTGTGGGGTGTTTGTACTGTCTGGGCATTGTAGAACCTCAGGAAACATGACAGGTGCTCAGAAAGTCAGAGCTGCTTCAAAAAGCGGAAATTCACATTTTTGTACCATAGTTTGTAAACGCTATAACTTTTACCCAAACCATTTTTTTTTTACCCAAACATTTTTTTTTTTATCAAAGACATGTAGAACAATAAATTTAGAGCAAAATTTATATATGGATGTCATTTTTTTTGCAAAATTTTACAACTGAAAGTGAAAAATGTCATTTTTTTGCAAAAAAATCGTTAAATTTCGATTAATAACAAAAAAAGTAAAAATGTCAGCAGCAATGAAATACCACCAAATGAAAGCTCTATTAGTGAGAAGAAAAGGAGGTAAAATTCATTTGGGTGGTAAGTTGCATGACCGAGCAATAAACGGTGAAAGTAGTGTAGGTCAGAAGTGTAAAAAGTGGCCTGGTCTTTCAGGGTGTTTAAGCACTGGGGGCTGAGGTGGTTAAACAGTGAACCCCCTATACATGACCCTATTGTAGAAACTACACCCCTCAAGCTACTCAAAATGGATTTTACAAACTTTGTTAACCCTTTAGGTGTTCCACAAGAAGGAAAATAGAAATTTCAAAATATCACTTTTTTAGCAGATTTTCCATTTTAATCCATTTTTTTCATTAACACATCAAGGGTTAACAGCCAAACAAAACTCTATATTTATTACCCTGATTCTGCATAAACACCCCACATGTGGTCGTAAACTGGTGTAAGGGCACACGGCAAGGCGCAGAAGAAAAGGAGCGCCATATGGTTTTTGGAAGGCAGATTTTGCTAGACTGGTTTTTAGATGACATATCCCATTTTAAGCCCCCCTGATGCACCCTTACAGTAGAAACTCCCAAAAATATATCCCATTTTGGAAACTAGGGGATAAGGTGCTAGTTTTATTAATACTATTTTAAGGTACATATGATTTTTAATTGCTCTATATTATGTTTTTGTGAGGCAAGGTAACTTAAAAAATGGCTGTTTTGGCACCGTTTTTATTTTTATTTTTTACAATATTCATCTGACACGGTAGATCATGTGCTTTTTTTATAGAGCAGGTTGTTACGGACTCAATGATATCAAATATGTCTACTTTCTTTGTTTGTTTGTTTCAGTTTTACATAATAAAGAATTTTTGAAAAAAAAAGTATGTTTTTGTGTCTCCATTTTCTGAAAAGCCATATTTATTTATTTTTTTCTGCCGATCTTGTTGTGCAGGGGCTTGTTTTTTGCAGGAAAAGTTGACGTTTTTATTGGTACCATTTTTGGGTACATATGATTTTTTGATCATTCATTATTACACTTTATGGGGCAAGGTGACCAAAAAATTGGTAATTTTGGCACAGTTTTTATTTATTTATTTTTCCAGCATTCACCTGAGGGGTTAGTTCATGTGATATTTTTATAGAGCAGATCGTTATGGACATGGCAATTCCTAATATGTATACTTTTTCTTATTTATTTAAGTTTTACACAATAGTAGCATTTTTTAAACCAAAAGAATGATGTTTTAGTGTATCCATAGTCATAGAGCCATAGCTTTTTTATTTTTTGACCGATTGTCTTAGGTAGGGGCTAATTTTTTGTGGGATGAGGTGACGATTTGATTGGTACTATTTTGGGGGGCAATTTTTGTGATGAAAGGTTGGCACTGTTTGAATTATTATTATTTTTTACGGTGTTCATCGGAGGGGTTAGGTAATGTGATATTTTTATAGAGTAGGTTGTAACGGACGCGGCAATGCCTAATATGTATACTTTTTTATTTATTTATTTCACTTTAGCACAATAATAGCAATTTTAAAGCAAAGAAAATCATATTTTAGAGTCTCCATAGTCTGAGAGCCATAGCTTTTTTATTTTTTGACCGATTGTATTAGGTAGGTACTCATTTTTTGTGGGATTAGGTGTCGGATTGATTGTAACTTTTTTGGGGGGCATACACCTTTTTGCTCGCTTGGTGTTGCAATTTTTGTGATGTAAGGTGACAAAAATAGCTTTTTTTTATACTTTTTTATTTTTTTTACGGTGTTCACCTGAGGGGTTAGGTCATGTGATATGTTTATAGAGCTGGTTGTTATCGACGTGGCGATACCTAATATGTATACTTTTTTATTTATTTCACTTTAACACAATAATAGCATATTTGAAACAAAAAAAATTAAGTTTTAGTGTCTCATGTTCTGAGAGCTATAGTTTTTTTTTTTTTTTGAGCGACTTTCTTATGTAGGGGCTCATGTTTTGCGGGATGAGGTTACAGTTTTATTAGTATAATTTTCTGGGACATAAGCCTTTTTGATCGTTTGGTGTTGCACTTTTTGTGATGTAAGGTGACAAAAATGCCTTTTTTTGACCCAGTTTTTATTTTTTATTTTCTATGGTGTTTATCAGACGGGTGGATCATGTGATTTATATATATATAGAGAGCCGGTCATTACGGAGGCGGCGATACCTAATATGTGTGGTATTTATTTATTTTTCACTTGAAACGTTATAGTGCGATGCGGGAGGTGAACGTATTGCACCCGCACTGAATACCGACCCATTCATTTCTATGGGGCTGTTCACATGAGCGGTGATTTTCACGCATCACTTGTGCGTTGCGTGAAAATCGCAGCATGCTCCTCTTTGTGCGTTTTTCACGTAACGCAGGCCCCATAGAAATTAATGGGGTTGCGTGAAAATCGCAAGCATCCGCAAGCAAGTGCGGATGCGGTGCGATTTTCACGCACGGTTGCTAGGAGACGATCGGGATGGGGACCCAATCATTATTATTTTCCCTTATAACATGGTTATAAGGGAAAATAATAGCATTCTGAATACAGAATGCTAAATACAATAGCGCTGGAGGGGTTAAAAAAATATAAAAAAAATTTAACTCACCTTAGTCCACTTGTTCGCGGCCCGTCATCTCCTTCTGGCTTCATCTGATCTCTGTGTAGCAACAGGACCTTTGGTGACATCATTCCGGTCATCACATGATCCATCACCATGGTAAAAGATCATGTGATGGATCATGTGATGACCGGAATGACGTCACCAAAGGTCCTGTTGCTGCACAGAGATCAGATGAAGCCAGAAGGAGATGCCGGGCCGCGAACAAGTGGACTAAGGTGAGTTAAATTTTTTAAAATATTTTTTTAACCCCTCCAGCGATGTTTTACTATGCATTCTGTATTCAGAATGCTATTATTTTCCCTTATAACCATGTTATAAGGGAAAATAATACTATTTACAGAACACCGATCCCAAGCCCGAACTTCTGTGAAGAAGTTTGGGTTTGGGTACCAAACACGCGCGATTTTTCTCACGCAAGTGCAAAACGCACTCGTGCGGAAAAATCATGGGTGTTCCCGTAACGCACCCGCACATTTTCCCGCAACGCCCGTGTGAAAGAGGCCTTATAGCTCCATAAGTCAGCGCTGGCATGAACTGTACCTGACATTGACATGCTCAAGGACTGGCCCAGCGTCTGCTCCGCAGACATGTGCAGGGCTGGTACAGCTTTTTTAGAGAAGTAATGACTGTTTTGGACTCTCCACCTTGGGTGGGCACAAGCCATCAGTTCTTGGAATTGTTTAGAATCCACAATATGCAAAGGGAGGGAATATAGTACCAGCAACTTGGTCAGGTGCATGTTCAGGTTCTGCGCCGTTGTTTGAGTGCAAAATACTTTTGTCTCTTTGCAATCGCCTCGGTGATCGATTACTGACAAAACACATAACGATAAGTAGGAGGAGCAATAGATGAAGGGAAGGAACAACAGCTTTCTTCTGCTGAGGTTGAGGAGCCCTAACTGCTGGAGAAGTCATGCGGGCCGCTGGGAGATGCTGTACCACTTCATTATTGCCACGGTTTTCCCAGACCACTTTATGGTGACGCTCTATGTTTTGACTCAAGGACTTGGTGCCAACATTTGCACCTTGACCGCACTTCACATTCTGCCCACATATCCTGCATACCTCCACACTAACTTCCTCCAGCGACTTGATAAAAAATTCCGACACTGCAGAGTATGGCATTTTACCCTCACACTCCATGCTTATTGCCTGCTGCTGTCTTTATGAACCCGTGCACTACTAGTTGTTTCCTGACAGATAGGCTTCTGAGTAGCAGACGGTCTACCCCAGGCACGTTTGTCTCCAGATCTCCCACTGCTTCCATCCTGCTAGCTCATTGGGACACTTGCCACACTGCCGCTATCACCCAGGCATGCCGCCATCCGCACCCCCGGTAGATGATGATGATGATGCCCCCTCTTCATCCGGCTCCCACGTGAAATCAGCTACATCATCATCCACTACTCTCTGCTCGTCACTACTGTCACCCTCACCAGTCTCATGTCCGCTTTCAGTACCTCTCACAACAGGTCCTCCCACCCAACTGTCATCATCACTAGTTGCACGCCTAAGGGAGGACGCAGCAGACCTCTCCTCCAAGTCTGTGCTGGCCTGTAGCTGCTGACTGTCCTCATTAAGCTCGCCCGTGCTGAAAAGCAGAGCTGAGACGGCAGCATGCATTAGTTCCCGAGCAGAAGAAGCATCAAAACAAAGAGGCAGTTGCAGGACAGGTGATGGCACAGAGGTTGTTCCTGGGCCATATCACCAAACTGTGGTGTCAGAGGAACCAACCAATTCCTGGCTGTGTGTATCTGTTGTCATCTGAGATAATGTTGATGAGCAAGTCAACCATTCCAGTACAGCTGAATTGTTGGTCAAAACACAACCAGAGGAAGACAGTGGCAGCTCTGGCCTGTTGCTGTGGCTGCTGCTAAAACCACCCCTTCTTCTTATCCTACTTGTGCCAGGCAACTGACTGTTGGCCATAGTCTACAGTAACTGAGATAATTAGCTGACTGATTCCCTTTAAAGGACTAAGACATGCTTGTGTGTTTTTTTATCCTTGTAGGATCGACTGTTGGGATTTTGGGAGGGTAAACTTAAAGTGGTTGTCCGGGTTCAGAGGTGAACCCGGACAAACCTCTATTTTCACCCGGCAGCCCCCCTGACTTGAGCATTGGAGCAGTTCATGCTCCGATGCTCTCCTTTGTGCTGTGCTAAATCGCTCAGGGCAATGGCTCTTTTGTTTACAATAACACACTACCCGGTGGAGGCTTACTGGCTAGAGCAGCGCTAAAGCCCGCCCATCAGTGTCGGTGACGTCACTCGGCTCCCTGAGCAGCTGGAAGAAGAGGCTTCAGCGCTCTTGCAAGGGACCCGGTACGTCACTGAGTCTAAGAAAAGTTCACTTCCGGCGAAGAATTTCCTATAAGAAAACAGGCTTGAGAGACATGTGGAAAAGGTAGGACATGGATGTATGTTATATGTTTGTCTGTCTTGTACTAATGTAACAAAGTCCTCAATCCGGACAACCCCTTTAAGGCTAGTTTTACATTTGCAGCGCGGAGATCCGGCTGCCTGATCCAGACTGGACACAAACCAGGCATGCATTATACTTAATGGAGCCGGTAGGTATTCTTTTTGCATCTGGCAATGCCGGATCCAGAGAGTTTAGACAGGCTGTTCTCTGCTCGAGGATCTTGCCGGAATCGCTGTCGCAGATGTGAAATTTGCTTCAGATTGTGGTCATTCACCAGCAGTCGGTATTAGCAACATATGGAAGACAAGACTCCTAATGGTCATGAACTGTTAGAAGTGATGTCCCTAGAAGAGGTAGCAGTTAAATAGTTAAATAGGGATGCCCGGCTCCTGCCAAAAAAAAAAAAAAGGTCAGTGCCCGCATGGTAGAAAATAATCTGATGCTGAACTCCTGATCTTGGGTCCACAGAGAGAGAAGGACAAGACTTCTAATGCTTATGAACTGTTAGAAGTGATGTCCCTAGATGGGTTATGGGGTAGCAGTTAAATAGTGATGCCCGGCTCCTGCCAAAAAAAGGTCAGTGACCTCGTGGTAGAACATAATCTGATGCTGAACGCTTGATCTTGGGTCCAAAGAAAGAGAAGGATAGCATGACCTATGCAAAGTGAAAACCACCTCTAAAGTCCAGTGAACAGAATTCATCTTAATATCAGGAAGTATTACTTTACTGAGAGAGTAGTGGATGCATGGAATAGCCTTCCTGCAGAAGTGGTAGCTGCAAATACAGTGGAGGAGTTTAAGCATGCATGGGATAGGCATAAGGCCATCCTTCATATAAGATAGGGCCGGGGGCTATCCATAGTATTCAGTATATTGGGCAGACTAGATGGGCCAAATGGTTCTTATCTGCCGACACATTCTATGTTTCTATGTTTCTATGTTTCTATCTTGATAAGCCAGATGCACAGGAGGGCTATTGGGGTTTGAAGCACCAAAGGGACCTAGACCTAGCCCTGAATGAGCACCATGGCCAAAACAGTGGGTGAACAGCCACAATCCCATTAAGTTTGTTGTAGCAAATATTGTGCCCTCACTTCTGCATGTCAAAGTAAGCCTCTGTGAAGTAAACCCAAACATTCTTGTTTAAAGGGCATCTGTCAGCAGTTTTGTATCTTTGACACTGGCAGACATGTTGCATGTGGGCTTGGCAGCTGAAGGCTTCTGTTTTCTGCCCACAAGGGTTAGAGAATCATTACAAAACACTTTTGCCTCAGTCCTGGTATTTCTGAAGTGTTTAGTGTGGTTATAGCAACATCTAGCGGTGTTAAGTTGTATTACACTTTGTTTTTCCTGTTACAATACTACTGCATTGTGGGAGTGCAAAGCATTCTGGGAAAGAGAAGTCTTCAGTCTCCAGGACACAGTACAGAGCTGTCCTTTGCCTGTCTCCTTCTCAAACTCCACCATCCATGTAAAATCATATCTGGTGAGAGATCTACCTTTGTTTCAGGGACATTATGTTATGCAGAGCTGTTCAGCATGTTGCAATTGTTATTCAGGGAGTTATAACTGTTTGATGTTAGACATGTAATCCTATGTATAGGCAGCCCTTTTACCATGTGCTTTCACTGTCAAATGCAGATGTGATAGTATATGCTATCCATGCTTAATACTTATACATGTAATTTGTATTCTTGTAGTTTTACCAATCAAATGTACAATCTCTCACTCACGCGCACCGCGCAGAGTATACAACCTATTGACCAATAAACAAGTTAGACTACAAAGAACAGTCCTCTTATTTGGAAGACAGGAATGGTTTATGCTGAATGTCAGACTGTACACTGTGTGAACGTGTATGAAGACCGAACAGTATAACAGATGTTAGTCACCAGCGATAGTGGATCTGACTATACAGAGCCGGCATCAGCCATGCGGTCCTGCATACACTATTGCAGCAGCTACCATACATCCACAAGAAGTGAGACTGCGGCCCTAAGCAAGCGCAGCATGATCCAGACCACACTGAAGTCTGTTCCTACCTAGACTGAGTCTGCACAGAGACATTAAGCAGCGAGCAAACAGGCACACAATGTCCACTAGCCAGCCATCATCATTCAGGACAAGGTCACAAGTAATAAGCCGCTCTAGCAAGTCCTAAATAAAAGAAATGGCTGCTCTTACCCGTGCAGAAGCTGAGGCTGCAAAAGTAAAGTCTTCCTTTGCTGCACAAGAGATGCAACTAAAGAAAGAGAGAGCATGCCTGCAAGCGTCAATGGAAAAAGAGACAGCATGCCTGCAAGCCTAAGCAGAGTTCCTAGAAGCCTTGGAGTTCCCTGAATCTGAGAAACACAGCGAAGTACTTGGACCAGACCGAGATCAACAAGATCCAGGACAGCGCGTCTGAGAATATGTCCATCAGCATCCCAAGACAGATGATGACTATGATCTAGTTTATCAGCCAGCTTATACAGAGTGTCAAAGATCCTACTTTGAACCACAGTACCTCGGGCTGGACGGTCAACGACAAAGTGATGCTGACTGCAACTACCGTCCTACACAACGAAATCTACGACCTTCGCTTTGAATTAAAGGGACAACCTTCGCTTCAGAACTGTATTATACAGACTTTTCTAAGCCAGAAAACCATAAAAGGTATTGTGATACAACACACATGCAGCATAAAAACAGCGCGCCGGGTAGTATTGGTGCTAACCAGGCTGCCATGGACTTCGCTAAGTTCTTTGCTAAATGAGAGCTGGTTACCAAAAGACTTAAAAATTCACAGATCGCCCCCGCAAACCTCTCTTTCTGGATTTCTTTTTTTTTTTATGGTGTGGACTTCTGTTCTGGGTCCATTTGATGCTACTGTCCTCCACCAATGTATTAACAGACAGTATGGGGGTCATTTACGAACAAATATACTCCACTTTTGTGGAGTATATCTGGCGCAGATATTGTTGCATGCTGTGTTGTAGCAGAGTCTGCGACTTCTTCCCTGCTTACGCCAGGTCTAATAAAGTGGGCATGGTGCTGTCAGGGAAGGGGACGGGTTGGAAGGCCATTCTCATTCATCATTTTCTACAACTGTTTTAGGCGTAGAAAATAGTCTAAATTTAGAATAGTCTAATATTTAGAATCGGCCAGAGTCCTCTTCATAACTTCAGCAGATCCACCATCAGCACGGGGTCTAAAACGCCAGTCTTAATAAATGTGCCCCTAAGTATAATCAAAATATCCTGCCCTTCCATATTCTCGGTGAACCAAACGTACAGAGGAGCGCAGATTGTGTACACTGGTCACTTGTTATGCACCAATGTCTATTCTTACAATAGATCACATTGCATCCACTGGCGGATCCGGGGGGGGGGGGCAAGGAGCAATTGCCCCCCCCCTGAGCTGGCGGTGTGGCCCTAGTAAAAAGTGGGGGGCGGCGGTGCCAGGGCACAGGGAGATGAGCGTGGAAGTGTTCATCTCCATAATCATAGGTATCGTCTTCACAGGACAGCGATACAGATGGCTGTGCTGTGTCGGGGCAGGGGAGGGAGAGGCGTGTTACTTCCCTGTTCCTCTGATAGGCTGCCGGCAATAGGCCGGCAGACTATCAAAGGCCGGTGCAGGCGGCGCGATGACATCATTGCGCCGCCTGAGGCGTACAGCGCGGGACAGAGGCCAGAAGAGGCCTGCATCGCTGACATGGAGGTAAGTATAACTATTTTTTTTTTTTTTACATATGTACAATACTTTAACTGGCAAATGATTGGGGCGGCTTTTGTGACTGGCACATGATGGGGGGCTCTTGTCACTTGCACATGATAAGGGCTCTTGTTACTGGCACATAATTGGGGGTCTCTTGTTCCTGGCACATGATTGGGGGAGTGCTCTTGTTCCTGGCACATGATTGGGGGGCATCTATGGGGGCACATCTTACTGGCACCTGATTGGGGGGCATCTATGGGGGCACATTTTACTGGCACATTATTGGGGGGAATCTATGGGGGCACTTTTTACTGGCACATTATTGGGGGCACTTTTTACTGGCACATTATTGGGGGCACTGATTACTGGCACATTATTGGGAGCAATTATTACTGGCACATTATTGGGGGCACTTATTACTGGCACATTATTGGGGGCACTTTTTACTGGCACTTCTTACTGACACATTATTGGTGGGCACTATGGGGGCATCTACTGAGGCATCAAAGAAGGGGTATTTTATATAGGGGGCTCTGTACAGTAGCATTTTATACTGAAACACATTATGGTGGGTACAATGGGAAAGGGGGGAGAGGAGCACTATGGGGTCATCTACGGGGGGCACTAAGAAGGGGTATTTCATTCTTGCAAATTATGGGGGACACTGAGGGCATCTACTGGGGCACTATATATAGGGCATTTTATACTGGTACATTATGGGGGGCACTAGGAGGAAGGGGGGAGGAGCACTATGGGGCATTTACTGAGGGCACTATATAGGAGTATTTTATACTGACAAATTATGGGGACATTAGCTCAACTGGGGGCATTACAAGGGGGTATTTTTTACACTGTCACATTATAAGGAGAATTATTTCTACTAGGGGGGCATTATGGTGGGCTTTATTACTCCCCCATGGTATGACCCCCTAGTAGCAGCACCAGCCTCGCCCTGCTCTGCTATCCCTCTGCCCCTTCTCCAAATCCTTATTATGAAATCTTTCTCATTAGGATAAAACACAACATCAGCTCCGCCGAGCCCCCGGCCAAAGTGTGGAAGTGGCGTCCGAGATCCCCAAGGGCCAAGCCAAGTAATTGTAAGTTTTCATGTGAAATATGTTTATGTTATACACATATAGCATCCACTGTGCCCCACAATATACAGTATACCGCTACACTGTGCCCCACAATATACAGTATACCGCTACACTGTGCCATACAATATACAGTATACCTCTACACTGTGCCACACAATACAGTATACCTCTACACTGTGCCACACAATATACAGTATACCGCTACACTGTGCCACACAATATACAGTATACCGCTACACTGTGCCCCACAATGTACAGTATACCTCTACACTGTGCCACACAATATACAGTATACCGCTACACTGTGCCACACAATATACAGTATACCGCTACACTGGGCCACACAATATACAGTATACCGCTACACTGTGCCACACAATATACATTATACCTCTACACTGTGCCACACAATATACAGTATACCGCTACACCGTGCCACACAATATGCAGTATACAGCTACACTGTGCCACACAATATACAGTATACCTCTACACTGTGCCACGCAATATACAGTATACCTCTACACTGTGCCACACAATATACAGTATACCGCTACACTGTGCCACGCAATATACAGTATACCGCTACACTGTGCCACGCAATATACAGTATACCTCTACACTGTGCCACACAATATACAGTATACCGCTACACTGTGCCACACAATATACAGTATACCTCTACACTGTGCCACACAATATACAGTATACCTCTACACCGTGCCACAGAATATACAGTATACCGCTACACCGTGCCACACAATATACAGTATACCTCTACACCGTGCCACACAATATACAGTATACCTCTACACCGTGCCACACAATATACAGTATACCGCTACACTGTGCCACGCAATATACAGTATACCTCTACACTGTGCCACACAATATACAGTATACCGCTACACTGTGCCACACAATATACAGTATACCTCTATACTGTGCCACACAATATGCAGTATACCGCTACACTGTGCCACACAATATACAGTATACCGCTACACTGTGCCACACAATATACAGTATACCTCTACACCGTGCCACACAATATACAGTATACCTCTACACCGTGCCACACAATATACAGTATACCGCTACACTGTGCCACACAATATACAGTATACCTCTACACTGTGCCACACAATATACAGTATACCTCTACACTGTGCCACACAATATACAGTATACCTCTACACTGTGCCACACAATATACAGTATACCTCTACACCGTGCCACACAATATACAGTATACCTCTACACCGTGCCCCACAATATACAGTATACCTCTGCACTGTGCCACACAATATACAGTATACCTCTACACTGTGCCCCACAATATAGAGTATACCTCTACACTGTGCCACACAATATACAGTATACCTCTACACTGTGCCACACAATATACAGTATACCTCTACACTGTGCCACACAATATACCGTATACCTCTACACTGGGCCACACAATATACAGTATACCTCTACACTGGGCCACACAATATACAGTATACCGCTACACTGTGCCACACAATATACAGTATACCGCTACACTGTGCCACACAATATACAGTATACCTCTACACTGTGCCACACAATATACAGTATACATCTACACTGTGCCACAGTATACCTCTACACTGTGCCACACAATATACAGTATACCGCTACACTATGCCACACAATATACAGTATACCTCTACACTGTGCCCCACAATATACAGTATACCTCTACACTGTGCCACACAATATACAGAATACCTCTACACCGTGCCCCACAATATACAGTATACCTCTACACCGTGCCCCACAATATACAGTATACCTCTACACTGTGCCCCACAATATACAGTATACCTCTACACTGTGCCACACAATATACAGTATACCTCTACACTGTGCCACACAATATACAGTATACCGCTACACTGTGCCACACAATATACAGTATACCTCTACACTGTGCCACACAATATACAGTATACCGCTACACTGTGCCACACAATATACAGTATACCTCTACACTGTGCCACACAATATACAGTATACCTCTACACTGTGCCACACAATATACAGTACACCTCTACACTGTGCCACACAATATACAGTATACCTCTACACTGTGCCACACAATATACAGTATACCGCTACACTGTGCCACACAATATACAGTATACCTCTACACTGTGCCCCACAATGTACAGTATACCGCTACACCGTGCCCCACAATATACAGTATACCGCTACACTGTGCCACACAATGTACAGTATACCGCTACACTGTGCCCCACAATATACAGTATACATCTACACTGTGCCACACAATATACAGTATACCTCTACACTGTGCCCCACAATATACAGTATACCTCTATACTGTGCCACACAATATACAGTATACCTCTACACTGTGCCACACCATATACAGTATACCGCTACACTGTGCCACACCATATACAGTATACCTCTACACTGTGCCACACAATATACAGTATACCGCTACACTGTGCCACACAATATACAGTATACCTCTACACTGTGCCCCACAATATACAGTATACATCTACACTGTGCCACACAATATACAGTATACCTCTACACTGTGCCCCACAATATACAGTATACCTCTATACTGTGCCACACAATATACAGTATACCTCTACACTGTGCCACACAATATACAGTATACCGCTACACTGTGCCACACAATATACAGTATACCTCTACACTGTGCCACACAATATACAGTATACCGTTACACTGTGCCACACAATATACAGTATACCTCTACACTGTGCCACACAATATACAGTATACCTCTACACTGTGCCACACAATATACAGTACACCTCTACACTGTGCCACACAATATACAGTATACCGCTACACTGTGCCACACAATATACAGTATACCTCTACACTGTGCCCCACAATATACAGTATACATCTACACTGTGCCACACAATATACAGTATACCTCTACACTGTGCCCCACAATATACAGTATACCTCTATACTGTGCCACACAATATACAGTATACCTCTACACTGTGCCACACCATATACAGTATACCGCTACACTGTGCCACACAATATACAGTATACATCTACACTGTGCCCCACAATATACAGTATACATCTACACTGTACCACACAATATACAGTATACCTCTACACTGTGCCCCACAATATACAGTATACCTCTATACTGTGCCACACAATATACAGTATACCTCTACACTGTGCCACACCATATACAGTATACCTCTACACTGTGCCACACAATATACAGTATACCGCTACACTGTGCCACACAATATACAGTATACCTCTACACTGTGCCCCACAATATACAGTATACATCTACACTGTGCCACACAATATACAGTATACCGCTACACTGTGCCACACAATATACAGTATACCTCTACACTGTGCCCCACAATATACAGTATACCTCTACACTGTGCCACACAATATACAGTATACCTCTACACTGTGCCACACAATATACAGTATACCTCTACACTGTGCCACACAATATACAGTATACCTCTACACTGTGCCACACAATATACAGTATACCTCTACACTGTGTAGTCTGTTTTTTAAGCACCATTGATTTGTGGTGACAGAAAATAATCTGGAAGTGCCCCTCCCGAGACCAGGCTCCGGATCCGCCACTGATTGCTTCATAATTTATTATAGGACAAGAGCACATTTAACCCTTACACATACAGTGCTGTACGCCTGTTGGTGGCTGCGAGTGACCTGAGAGGCAGAGCACTCTGTAGTCTGTACACTGCTCCCTCCCCCCCCCCCCCCATTGGATTCGGGCCAACTG
Organism: Bufo bufo; assembly: GCF_905171765.1. NCBI lineage: Eukaryota > Metazoa > Chordata > Amphibia > Anura > Bufonidae > Bufo > Bufo bufo. Next base: position 23,318,847 of record NC_053389.1, on the reverse strand, counting down.
ACATTCCCTCATTCCTGAACTGCCTGACACAAAGTCAAAAATAGAAGGTGTTGGACTAGGAGAAAATTAACCTTTGTGATTCTTTGCAAACTTTTTTTTTTTTTTATATTTGCACTGTTGAATGTATAGTATGCTAACGTAAAAATACTAAATACTGCAGCTTACTAAAGGGTTAACGTAGCCCTCCCCTTCTTGTGGCATTTTTCTAACATCCAGAGATGTAAAACCTGTAGGGATCTAGTCCTGCTCACGTAGGTGCTTGAGTTGTTACGGTGCGCCACAATCCTCTGTGAGTCTGTCCTGATTTTGTTTGTTTTTAGATTTTATTACAATGTATCATTGCAGGTAAAATGTATCAATCTTGACTCCAAACTGTTTAAAGGGCATCTGTCAGCAGTTTTGTACCTATGACACTGGCTGACCTGTTGCGTGTGAGCTTGGCAGCTGAAGGCATCTGTGTTGGTCCCTTCGTCATATGCGCCCGCATTGCTGAGAAAAATGAAGGGCAGATTTATTAAGACCCCCGTTATAGACGCCGGTATTTATAAAGGCCTATAGCTGGCAGTGGTCCTGCCAGAGTTAAGAAGGGGTGCCCGCCTCTCCATAACTTTGGCGCATCCAGCACCAGTTCTAAATGTAAGACTTCTTCCTAGCTGTCTTACATTAAGGCCTGAGGAAGCGCGAGAGCGCGAAACGGCCGTCACTGCTTGTTTGACTGTGTGAAAGCTGTTCTGCTTCTGCCTTTTACTGATGGTGTCTTTGGAGACAATAAAGGAATCTATTTTCTATATTGGTGACCGGTGAGTGCCGCCTACTATATTCTATCTACTTGTGGACGTTACGTTTAGACCATGTTCTTTTCCTAAAACAGGCGCAGAAAATGATGAATGAGATGGGCCTGTTGGCCTCTCCCCTTCCACACCCAGAAGTTTAGACCTGGCATGAGCGGGGTGAAGTCGCAGATAGCGGCACAACTAAGCTCTGTGTTGCCATCTGTGCCTCAAATACGCCTAATTTAGGCCTATTTCCTAATAAGACATGATCCTTGATGGTTTAATATATGCAACTGAGCCTCTAGAAGCAACAGGGGCGTTATTGTTACACCTAAAGGCTTTGCTCTCTCTGCAACTGCCGCGCCCTCTGCACTTTGATTGATAGGACAAGGAGTGGTGGCATTTGCACTGCCTGGCCCTGTCAAAGTGCAGAGGGCACTGCAGTTGCAGAGAGACCTGAGTCTCCAGGTGCAATGGCAACGCCCCCGTTGCTCCTAGAGGCTCATTTGCATGTAATAAAACATCATTTTTCTCAGCAAAGCGAGCACATATGTACATGGGATTAACACAGATGCCTACAGCTGCCAAGTGCACATGTAAGAGGTCAGCCGGTATCATAGGTACAAATCTGCTGACAGATGCCCTTTAAGTCACAGAGGATTGTCTAGACCGGAGAGATTTGTAACACCGCGATACTTCTTACATTCACTGACAGCAAACAGGTATTAAAAATGGTTAGGATCTGGAAAACAAAGACTTAGAAAGCTACAGAACTGTACACCACATTTAAGCTTACATTAGGGTGCTGCCCCACGGTCAAGTTTCCTGCCATTCAAGCTTCGAAAAATGCATCAGGAAATCATCCTGTGTGGCTGTACCCTAACAAGGGCAGTGCAGATAGAATGTGGTTCCTGTTATCGGTGACCACGGTTCCTATCTTCAGTAGGCAAGGAAGTAGCCAGGATTTGATTTCCTGGTTGATGACATGGAACAGTTCCTCCCCGGTGTGACTCCGTTTGCCCAGGCTGACCAGGTGCGGAACTGTGTGACAACACCATGCTTACCATAGGTGGTATGCTGGAGGACGACTCAGAACCATGTCTACAGTGGAGGCTGAGAACAAGGTGGGGGATGAGGAGACAGAGGAGGACATTGGCATAGAAATCACATTATTACAATGCAGAGGCCGCATTGCCATCACCTGGCCTAGTTGCTGGTGTGCCTGTGCCGGATACACATTTATCCAGTGGGCTATAAAGGATATAGATTGTCCTTGGCCATAGTTATAGCTCCATAAGTCAGCGCTGGCATGAACTGTACTTGACACTGACATGCTCAAGGACTGGCCCACAATCTGCTCAGGAGACGTGTGCAGGGCTGGTACAGCTTTTTTAGAGAAGTAATGACTGTTTGGGAATCTCCACCTTGGGTGGCCACAAGCCATCAGTTCTTGGAGTCCACAATATGGAAAGGGAGGGAATATAGTACCAGCAACTTGGCCAGGTGCATGTTCAGGTTCTGCGCCGTTGTTTGAGTGCAACATACTTTTGTCTCTTTGCAATCGCCTCGGTGATCAATTGCTGACAAAACACATGACGCGGAGTAGGAAGAGAATCAGGAGCAATAGATGAAGGGAAGGAACGACAGCTTCCTTCTGCTGAGGTTGAGGAACCCTGACTGCTGGAGAAGGCGTGCGGGCCGCTGGGAGGTGCAGCTGTTGCTGCGTCAGGCTGTACCACTACATTAGTGCCACGGTTTTCTCAGACCACTTTATGGTGACGCTCTATGTTTTGACTCAAGTACGTGGTGCCAACATTAGCACCTTGACCGCGCTTCACATTCTGCCCACATATTCTGCATACCTCCACACTAACAGATAAAAAATTCTGACACTGCAGAGTATGGCATTTTACCCTCAACACTCCATGCTTATTGCCTGCTGCTGTCTTTATTAACCCGTGCACCACTAGTTGTTTCCTGACAGATAGGCTCCTGAGTAGCAGATGGTCTACTCCAGGCACATTTGGCTCAAGATCTCCCACTGCTTCCATCCTGCTAGCTCATTGGTTCAATGCCACCCTGCCGCTATCACCCAGGCATGCTGCCACCCGCACCCCCGGTAGATGATGATGCCCCCTCTTCCTTCGGCTCCCACGTGCAATCAGCTACATCATCATCCACTACTCTCTGCTCTTCACTTATGTCACCCTCACCAGTCTCGTGTCCGCTTTCAGTACCTCTCGCAACAGGTCCTCCCACCCAACTGTCATCATCACTAGTTGCACGCCTAAGGGAGGACGCAGCAGACCTCTCCTCCAAGTCTGTGCTGGTCTGTAGCTGCTGACTGTCCTCATTAAGCTTGTCCGTGCTGAAAAGCAGAGCTGAGACGGCAGCATGCATTAGTTCCCGAGCAGAAGCAGCAGCAAAACAAAGAGGCAGTTGCAGGACAGGTGATGGCACAGAGGTTGTTCCTGGGCCATATCAACAAACTGGTGTCACCACCAATTCCTGGCTGTGTGTATCTGTTGTCATCTGAGATAATGTAGATGAGCAAGTCAACCATTCCAGTACAGCTGAATTGTTGGTCAAAACACAACCAGAGGAAGACAGTGGCAGCTCTGGCCTGTTGCTGTGGCTGCTGCTAAAACCACCCCTTCTTCTGATCCTACTTGTGTCGGCTACAGCAACATTTTTGCCACTGCCTGTTCCTCTTGAGATCCCAGGCAACTGACTGTTGGCCATAGTGTGTTTTTTTACCCTTGTAGGGTGGACTGTTCTGATTTTGAGAGGGTAAACTTAAAGCTAGTTTTACATTTGCAGCACAGAGATCCGGCTGACTGGTCCGTACTGGACACAAACCATGGCATGCATTATACTTAATGGAGCCGGTGAGCATTCTTTTTGCATCCGGAAATGCCGGATCCAGAGAGTTTGGACAGGCTGTTCTCTGCTCAATGAGCTTGCCGGAATCACTGTCGCAGATGTGAAATTTGCTACAGATTGTGGTCATTCACCAGCATTTGGGATCACAACATATGGAAGACAAGACTCCTAATGCTCATGAACTATTAGAAGTTATGTCCCTAGAGGGGTGATGGGGTAGCAGTTAAATAGGAATGCCCAAAAAAAAAGGTCAGTGCCCTCGTGATAGAACATAATCTGATGCTGAACTCCTGATCTTGGGTCCAAAGAGAGAGAAGGACAGCATGACCTATGCAAAGTAAAATTTTGTTGAAGGCTGTGTTGCAGCAGAATCTGTGACTTCTTCCCTGCTCATGCCAGGTCTAATAAAGTGGGCGCGGTGGTGTCAGGGAAGGGGACGGTCTGGAAGGCCATTCTTATTCATAATTTTCTACAACTGTTTTAGGCGTACAAAATAGTCTAAATGTAAGACAGCCAGTAATCTTTCTTATATTTAGAATCAGCGGTGGATACGCCGAAGTTATGTAGAGGCCAGAGTCCTCTTCACAACTTCATCAGATCCACCATCAGCACGGGGACTTATTAAAACCCAGGACTCAAATACCAGTTTTAATAAATGTGCCCCTATATCCTGCCCTTCCATATTCTCTGTGATCAAAACGTACGGAGCAAAGCAGATTGTGTACACTGGACACTTGTTATGCACTAATGTCTATTCTTACAACAGGTCACATTGCTTTATAATTTATTACAGGACAAGCGCAAATTTAACCCTTACACATACAGTGCTGTAGGCTTGTTGATGGCAGCAAGAGACCTGAGAGGCAGAGCACTCTGTAGTCTGTACACTGCTCCCTTCCCCCCCACCACCCCCCATTGGGTTCGGGCCAACTGACATTCCCTCATTCCTGAACTGCCTGATATAAAGTCAAAAATAGAAGGTGGTGGTGCAGCTGGCCAGCTAAGACCTATCCCAGGTTGCTAATATGGCTTATATGTTTATACAGCTAAACCTGCCAATATCCTTAATACAGTTCCTATGTTTGGGTGTTAAAGACAAAATCAAAGTTATTTACATTGACTTCATGTTTGGATGGCATATAACTGTTATATATATATTGTGTTCACAGAAGCAGAAAAGATAATATGCCTTTAATATTAATTATATAATGTAAGGTAAGCTCAATTACACAGCAGAAACAACAGAAAGCATAGAGTTAAACTGTTGTTGTTGGGCAGGAGTCTAGACCAATCCTAGCTAGCCTCACACACAGCAGGAGTTTTGACCAATCACAACCAGCCTCACACACAGCCTGTGTGGAAAATTCACCTAGCGGGAGCTGCTAGAATCATTACACCAGAGGAGAGAAGCTGAACAGATATTCACTCCACTAAGAGCTGTGTTTTATGGAAGCAGAGAGGCCAAAATTGGTATTTAAACAGTTATATAATGTTCCTAATGTTAATATAGTGATTAGAACTGCATACTGAACCAGTTATATTTGTGTTTATTTTCAGTTCCACCAATTGCAAACTTTACAATTGCAATCATTCAAATTCCATATTGCAATCTAAATTGCATACAACCATACCAGATCATACTCAAGCCAATCTGCCAATAGTTACTGCTAACTGCTTACTGGAAATTGCGACCAAATTCAGCAAGTGAACTATTAGTTAGACCTCAGATATACCTCTCAGAGAGATCATAAAGTGCTTAAATAACTTAAAGTGAGAGTACAAATACTCAAGAGAGAAATACATCCACCATTTGATGTTGAATAACAAGATTGAACAGTTGAACCACCATCTTATGCATACCGCCATTTTGTGATATCTTTTCAACATGTGTTATGTACATGGACTATCTGCTGTGGAGACGGCAGTGTTAATTATGAAGGAAAGTTGAAGTTAATAAAGAAGTTATTTCAAGCATTTGGTGTGCTCTTTAAACCTATTGTTTCCATAGAAGGGAGCTAGAGGAATTACAGAGTAATAGACAGTCTGGTTAGACTAAAAGTCAGAGATATCAAAATACTTCTAATGCCACAGCGCAAAATGCACTTCATAGAGCTGCGCCTGCCACAAGTGGACTAGGAAAAAATTAATTTTTGTGATTCTCTGCAAACCTTTTTTTTATTTTTATATATTAACCCTTTTGAATGTATAGTATGCAAACGTAAAAAATACGAAATACTGCAACTTACTAAAGGGTAAACCTGTAGGGATCTAGTCCTGCTCACGTAGGTGCTTGAGTTGTTACGGTGCGCCACAATCCTCTGTGAGTCTGTCCTGATTTTGTTTGTTTTTAGATTTTATTACAATGTATCACTGCAGGTAAAATGTATCAATCTTGACTCCAATCTGTTTAAAAGGCGTCTGCCATCAGTTTTGTACCTATGACAGTGGCTGACCTGTTACATGTACACTTGGCAGCTGAAGGCATCTGTGTTGGGCACTGCAGTTGCAGAGAGAGATGAGTCTCTAGGTGTAATGGCAACGCCCCCGTTGCTCCTAGAGGCTCATTTGCATATATTAAAACATCATTTTTTTCAGCAAAGCGAGCACATATGTACATGGGACCAACCAGTGGCGTAGCTATCGGGGAAGCAGGAGAAGCGACTGCTTCGTGGCCCGAGCTCAGTAGGGGCCCGGGAGCAGTAGCAGGAATGTGGCCAGCAGGGCAATATTTCTAATAATTATTATATATTTTTTCATTTATTTTATTTTTACATTTCCCGTCTCTCCTTGTCTTGGGGGGGGGGGGGGGGGGGGGGTGATTCATAACTCTGCGCATTGAAACAAGAGGAGAGGGGAGAGAGGGATTCTCCTACCTCTGCGCTGCTGCACCGTGTTATCTGATTGGTGGAGCAGCAGTGAGCGGTAACTGCTGCTCCACCAATCGTTTCAAGTAATACTTCAGTCACAAACAGGGCCCGCTCCCATACTCCTAGAAGCTCCATGTGGGCCCTGGATGCGACCGCCCAGCCGGCAAGCTGCCTCTCTTACCTGCCTGCCCATCTCGCTTGTAGTGCCAGCTGACCTCCTGCTCTGGCCATAACAGACATCCAAGAAGCAGAGCAGCGCTGTCTCAGCCCTCTGAACAGCGCTGCAGCTTGCCTGCCAGCCAATGCTGCCGACCTTCAGACTCACTGCCAGCCTGACCAACAATGGTAAGTCTGTGCCCCCTGCCCTGTACTATGCCCCGTATGCTGTATTCTGTCCCCTGCCCTGTACTGTACCCCCTGTGCTGCACTGTGTGTGCCTCCTGCCCTGTACTGTATCCCCAATGCTGAACTGTGTGTACCCCCTTCCCTGTATTGTACCCCCTATGCTGTATTTTGCCCCCTGCCCTGTACTGGGCCCCCATGCTGCACTGTGTGTGCTTTCTGTCCTGTACTGTACCCCTATAATGCACCGTGCCCCCCATGCTGCACTGTGGGTGCCTGCTGCCCTGTACCCCCCATGCTGCACTGTGTGTACCCCCTGCCCTGTACTGTACCCCTATGCTGTATTATGCCCCGTGCCCTGTACTGTGCCCCCCATGCTGCACTGTGTGTGCCCCCTGCCCCGTATTGTGCCTGCTATGCTGTAATGTGCCCCCTGCCTTGTACTGTACCCCCTGCCCTGTACTGTGCCCCCTATGTTGCATTGTACCCCCTATGCTGCACTGTGCCCCCCCCCTTGCCCTGTACTGTACCCCCTATGCTGTATTGTGCCATCTGTCCTATACCGTACCCCCTGTGCTGTATTGTACCTCATGTTCTATACAGTACCCCCTATGCTGCTCTATGCTGTATTGAGCCCCCTGCCCTGTACTGTTCCCTATACCCTGCTCTATGCCCCATTATAATTCCCTATAGGAGACACATTACAGGAGCATAAGGGGATACCCCTGTACTATGCCTCCTAACCTGTACTATGCCCTCTTATACCCTATACTGTGCCTATTAACCTGTACTATGTCCTTATACCCTGCATTGTGCCCCCTTACCATAGCCTGTACAGTGCCCCTAATCATACCATGTACCGTGCCCTCATATATTCCATACTGTGCCCCTGGTCACATACTGTACTGTGTCCCCTTATATCCTGTTATCCAGTCATTGTACGGAGGTGTTATCCAGTCACTTTATGGTGATGCTAACCAGTCACTGTATGGTGGTGTTATTTAGTCACTGTATGGCGGTGTCATCCAGTCACTGTATAGTGGTGTTATTCAATCACTGTATGGCGGTGTTATCCAGTCACTGTATGGTGGTGCTATCCAGTCACTGTATGGCGGTGTTATCCAGTCACTGTATGGCGGTGTTAACCAGTCACTGTATGGCGGTGTTAACCAGTCACTGTATGGCGGTGTTATCTAGTCATTGTATGGCGGTGTTATCCAGTCACTGTATGGTGGTGTTAACCAGTCACTGTATGGTGGTGTTATCCAGTCACTGTATGGCGGTATTATCCAGTCATTGTATGGCGGTATTATCCAGTCATTGTATGGCGGTGTTATCCAGTCACTGTATGGCGGTGTTATCCAGTCACTGTATGGTGGTGTTATCCAGTCACTGTATGGTGGTGTTATCCAGTCATTGTATGGCGGTATTATCCAGTCATTGTATGGCGGTGTTATCCAGTCACTGTATGGCGGTGTTATCCAGTCACTGTATGGTGGTGTTATCCAGTCATTGTATGGTGGTGTTATCCAGTCATTGTATGGTGGTGTCATCCAGTCACTGTATGGTGGTGTTATCCAGTCATTGTATGGTGGTGTTATCCAGTCATTGTATGTCGGTGTTATCCAGTCACTGTATGGCGGTGTTAACCAGTCACTGTATGTCGGTATTATCCAGTCTCTGTATGGCGGTGTTATCTAGTCATTGTATGGCGGTGTTATCCAGTCACTGTATGGCGGTGTTAACCAGTCACTGTATGTCGGTATTATCCAGACTCTGTATGGCGGTGTTATCTAGTCATTGTATGGCGGTGTTAACCAGTCACTGTATGGCGGTATTATCCAGTCTCTGTATGGCGGTGTTATCTAGTCATTATATGGCGGTGTTATCCAGTCACTGTATGGCGGTTATCCAGTCATGATATGGAGCTATAACGTTATACTGTTTTGTTATCCAGTCATGGTATGGCGGTGTTAACCAGTCATGGTATGATATATTATCCAATATGGTGGTTTTATTTAGTCTCTATATGCTGGTGATTATATAGTCACTAATTCTAGTGTTATCGGGGGTAGGGCTAATATCTTTACAGTATTTTCTGTAGATTCCAGTACATGATACTGTGAAGTGAGCCTTGTAGAATACAGTCCACCCCACTGATCACCAGGACCAGGCCGTGCGCTCTGCCAACCTTCTGTACTATAGCATGCAATCAGGCCCAGCGCTATAATAAGGCAGACCAAGCGGCTGCCTTAGAGCGCAGAGACGCCCAGCCAAGGGGGGGGGGGATGAAACATTTTTTTTATTTTTTTTTTATAAATCACTTGCATGCTACTGGTCGGCCGCCCGCCAGCCGTTGTTCTCCTCTGTGTGGTCCTGGTATCTTCTCTCTGGGGTTTGAGGACCTTTTCCAATCAGTGGCTGCATCTGTGTCATGGGCGCCTATCATGGTACACTAAGGTCGCTTTCACATCACGTTTTGCCATTTGTCTAATGCAGGAGTAGGCACTCCAGGTGTTGGGAAACTGCAACTCCCAGCATGCATTATTGCTCTGCTCTTCTCATAACTCCCATAGGAATGAATGGAGCATGCTGGGAATTGTAGTTTCACAACAGCTGGAGTGCCGAAGGTTGCTGACTCCTGGTAATGTATACATAAAATGTAATGGATATGTTAACCAGTGACTCAGACTGACACCATATAGTGGCATCTGTCACCATAGAGCCCCGTTGTAAAAAAAAAGATTTCATTATGTATAAAAAAAATTAACAGACTTTGCAGGACACAAAACCGTAGTGTGCTGCGCAATTGTATCCCATTTTCCAATGTAAACATCAAACGGATTGCAAAAATGTGATGTGAACTCTCCCTTACATATGCACATATAGGATGCCAGGATAGTCATGGTGTGGGGGGCCCCATAAAAAATTATGCTGTGGGGCCCAGTCTGGGACCAACACAGATGCCTTCAGCTGCCAAGCGCACATGTAACAGGTCAGCCAGTGTCATAGGTACAAATCTGCGGACAGACGGCCCTATAAGGCCCCTTTCACACGGGCGAGATTTCCGCCCGGGTGCAATGCATGAGGTGAACGCATTGCACCCGCACTGAATCCGGACCCATTCATTTCTATGGGGCTGTGCACATGAGCGGTGATTTTCACGCATCACTTGTGCGTTGTGTGAAAATCGCAGCATGCTCTATATTCTGCGTTTTTCACGCAACGCAGGCCCCATAGAAGTGAAGGGGGCTGCGTGAAAATTGCAAGCATCCGCAAGCAAGTGCGGATGCGGTGCGATTTTCACGCATGGTTGCTAGGAGATGATCGGGATGGGGACCCGATCTTTATTATTTTCCCTTCTAGCATGGTTATAAGGGAAAATAATAGCATTCTGAATACAGAATGCATAGTACAATAGGGGTTAAAAAATAATTAACAAATTATTTAACTCAAAGAAAAAATGTGGGGGATTGTGTGGCTGTCATGGCCCATGAACAGGTAGGAACTAGTGTTAGGGACCACTCAATAGAGGCGACCTTGACGTGGTGAGTGGCTTATTACGCTTTGGCCAAAATGTACACCAATGTCTCATCCAGCATGGAGGCAGGGCAGAATGCTGGATGCAGAGTGCTATTGCATTTGTATTTTCAAAATTATTTAACTCACCTCATCCATTTGTTCGCGCAGCCCGGCTTCTCTTCTGTCTTCTTCCATGAGGAAATGGAGCTTTGGTGATGTCACTGCGCTCATCACATGGTCCATCACATGATCCATCACCATGTGATGAGCGCAAAGGTCCTTTTCCTCAAAGAAGAAGAAAGAAGAGAAGCCGGGCTGTGCGAACAAGTGGATGAGGTGAGTTAAATAATTTTTTATTATTTTTTAACCCCTCCATCACTAATTTACTATGCATTCTCTATTAAGAATGCTATTATTTTCCCTTATAACCATGTTATAAGGGAAAATAATAAAATCTACACAACACCGAACCCAAGCCCGAACTTCTGTGAAGATGTCCGGGTTCGGGTCTAGGTACCAAGCATGCAGATTTTTCTCACGCGCGTGCGGAAAAATCGTGCATTTTCCCGCGACGCACCCGCATCCTATCCGGCCCAAATCCGTGACGCCCATGTGAAAGGGGCCTAAGTCACAGAGGATTGTCTAGACCGGAGAGATTTGTAACACTGCGATACTTCTTAGATTCACTGACAGCAAACAGGTATTAAAAAGGGTTATGACCTGGAAAACAAAGACTTAGAAAGCTACAGAACTGTACACCACATTTAAGCTTAAATTACATTAGGGTGCGGCCCTACGGTCAAGTTTCCTGCCATTCAAGCTTCGAAAAATGCATCCTGCGTGGCTGTACCCTAATAAGGGACGCTTCACACGAGAGCATGCAGTCCAGAAATCACACTCCGCGTGTAAGCGTGATCCTCCATTCTGGACGCTGCTCGTCTTGCAGGAGCGCAGGGCATTACACTGATTTATAATGCTGTGTGCCTCTGCATGTTCTTCCTTCTACAGGATCATTCTGGATCTGGATATAACTCTGTCACTATGATTCTGTAGCAGTAAGGTCATGCAGAGACACAAAGTATTATAAATCAGTATAATCTCCTGCGCTCCTGCAAGACGAGCAGTGTCCAGAAAGGAGCGTGATTTCCACACAGCACACACTCTTGTGAAAGAGCCCTAAGAGTTAAACCAGTAGAAAAGATTGAACCTAATCCGACAACTCACCACCAGCGCTGGTTTCTGTGTACGCAGTTCCACACTGATTGTCTGCAGGACAGATCATGCTGGGACCGGAGCATGTCGCTTCTTCAGAATTACAATGTGTACACGAAAGAGCATAGCCTAAAGAGATGGTAAAGAAGGAGGACATTCATTACTTATTACACTGTTATTTGCCTGCACTTTTGTTCTGCAATGTACTGAGATCAGCGGCGTCTGAGAACGATCTGTTATAATATCTGATATCTGACACCACAAAACGGAGCAGATGTAAGAGATTACTGGGCATCGGGGGTTAATACTGAAAAAGAAAAGATTATAGTGTACATGTTAGTTTATACTATTACTTTACTTTTATATTATCGCTTTACTGTTACTTACTGTTGCCTTCCACTATTACTATACTTTTATATTATTTTGCCTTCCTCTGGATCAACGTGCAGGAAAACAGGCTGAACTGGATGGACAAATGTCTTTTTTCAGCCTTATAAACTATGTTATTATGTATTATTTCATATTATTAGCATTATATTACATAATATATACTATTTATATTAAACATATGCATGTAACTCAGGTCTTACAAGTTGCAACCTCTCTGGAAACTAGTTCTGTAATATGGATAGAGGTACTCATTCACCGGTACACCATTTTTGAACTTTTTGGTATGGTAAATTTAAAATGTATGGATGTGATGGCACACTCTCATCTGGTAACAGTGGAACAGTTGTTTGAATTTAAAAAAATAAATGTATTTAATTATATTCTTAACATAAAAACGGGAACTGTTTTGTATACTGGGGAGACTGTTCTATAGACTTGGTTTAAAGTGCTATATGCAAGCTGAGTACAGGAAAGTGCTGAGTATAAGCTGGGTACATATAGTGTAAGACACAAGCTGAGTACAGGAAAGTGCTGAGTATAAGCTGGGTACATATAGTGTAAGACACAAGCTGAGTGCAGGAAAGTGCTGAGTATAGGCTGGGTACATATAGTGTAAGACACAAGCTGAGTACAGGAAAGCGCTGAGTATAAGCTGGGTACATATAGAGTAAGACACAAGCTGAGTACAGGAAAGTGCTGAGTATAAGCTGGGTACATATAGAGTAAGACACAAGCTGAGGACAGGAAAGCGCTGAGTATAAGCTGGGTACATATAGTGTAAGACACAAGCTGAGTACAGGAAAGCGCTGAGTATAAGCTGGGTACATATAGTGTAAGACACAAGCTGAGTACATGAAAGTGCTGAGTATAAGCTGGGTACATATAGTGTAAGACACAAGCTGAGTACAGGAAAGTGCTGAGTATAAGCTGGGTACATATAGTGTAAGACACAAGCTGAGTACATAAAAGCGCTGAGTAAAGGCTGGGTATATATAGTGTAAGACACAAGCTTGGTGCAGGAAAGTGCTGAGTATAAGCTGCATATATATAGTGTAAGACACAAGCTGAGTACATGAAAGAGCTAAGTATAAGCTGGGTACATATAGAGTAAGACACAAGCTGAGGACAGGAAAGTGCTGAGTATAAGCTGCGCATATATAGTGTAAGACACAAGCTGAGGACAGGAAAGTGCTGAGTAAAAGCTGGGTACATATAGTGTAAGACACAAGCTGAGTACAGGAAAGTGCTGAGTATAAGCTGGGTACATATAGTGTTGGGCACAAGCTGAGTACAGGAAAGTGCTGAGTATAAGCTGGGTACATATAGTGTAAGACACAAGCTGAGTACATGAAAGTGCTGAGTATAAGCTGGTTATATATAGTGTAAGACACAAGCTGAGTGCAGGAAAGTGCTGAGTATAAGCTGCATATATATAGTGTAAGACACAAGCTGAGTACAGGAAAGAGCTGAGTATAAGCTGGGTACATATAGTGTAAGACACAAGCTGAGTACAGGAAAGCGCTGAGTATAAGCTGGGTACATACAGTGTAAGACACAAGCTGAGTACAGGAAAGTGCTGAGTATAAGCTGGGTACATATAGTGTAAGACACAAGCTGAGGACAGGAAAGTGCTGAGTATAAGCTAGGTACATATAGTGTAAGACACAAGCTGAGTGCAGGAAAGCGCTGAGTATAAGCTGGGTACATATAGTGTAAGACACAAGCTGAGTACAGGAAAGTGCTGAGTATAAGCTAGGTACGTATAGTGTAAGACACAAGCTGAGTACTTGAAAATGCTGAGTATAAGCTGGGTACATATAGTGTTGGACACAAGCTGAGTACAGGAAAGTGCTGAGTATAAGCTGGGTACATATAGTGTAAGACACAAGCTGAGTGCAGGCAAGTGCTGAGTGTAAGCTGGGTACATATATTGTAAGACACAAGCTGAGTACAGGAAAGTGCTGAGTATAAGCTGGGTACATATAGTGTAAGACACAAGCTGAGTACATGAAAGCGCTGAGTATAAGCTGGGTACATATAGTATTGGACACAAGCTGAGTACAGGAAAGTGCTGAGTATAAGCTGGGTACATATAGTGTAAGACACAAGCTGAGTACATGAAAGTGCTGAGTATAAGCTGGGCACATATAGTGTAAGACACAAGCTGAGTACAGGAAAGTGCTGAGTATAAGCTGGGTACATATAGTGTAATACGCAAGCTGAGGACAGGAAAGTGCTGAGTTTAAGCTGGGCACATATAGTGTAAGACACAAGCTGAGTGCAGGAAAGTGCTGAGTATAAGCTGGGCACATATAGTGTAAGACACAAGCTGAGTACAGGAAAGCGCTGAGTATAAGCTGGGTACATATAGTGTAAGACACAAGCTGAGTACAGGAAAGCGCTGAGTATAAGCTGGGTACATATAGAGTAAGACACAAGCTGAGGACAGGAAAGTGCTGAGTATAAGCTGCGCATATATAATGTAAGACACAAGCTGAGTACAGGAAAGTGCTGAGTATAAGCTAGGTACATATAGTGTAAGACACAAGCTGAGTACATGAAAGCTCTGAGTTTCATGTTCCACTCTTTGGAGATTCGGATGCTGTCAGATCTGTAGACAGTTCTCCTTACTGCAGCAGGAAATTGCATTTTTGAAAGCTGAAATATTTAAATTATCTGTTAAACAAACTCCAGCTAGGACTGCTGCAATGCCACTGCCACAGAGGACCCCCAGAAATGGCAGATGGGTTAATGTAGGTTCTGGAAGTCTTAGAGTGGTGGATAGAAGACATGTCCCACAGTCGGTGGTTCTCCATAATTCATTTGCAGCACTCTCAGAATGTAAGGACAACATGGATATGGACTCAAGCACAGAGGGTGAGAAACAATGGACTCCTATGTCTAATGTATGCAACAAAAAAGATAAAGTGAAGTCTCAAAGGATGCAGCTGTTGCTGGGTGATTCAATCATAAGAAGTGTGGAGCTTAAAGAAAATGGTTTTGTGAGATGTCTCTCTGGGGCTACTGCTAGAAGAGATAGAAGACGTATTATTAATATTGTTAAGCAAGCAAAGCAGGAAGGGGACGTGGATGTTCTTGTCCATCTAGGGACAAATGACCTGGCTTGCAATGAAGTGTCAGAGGTGAAAAAATCTTTTATCACACTTGGTAATGACGTACAGGATTTTGCATTCACCATTTAATTTTCTGAAGTTCTGCCTGTGCATAATGTTCAGAATGATAGGCAGAGGCGCATAAAGGAGTTCAACATATGGCTTGGTAAATGGTGTCAAGAGCAAGGATTTGGCTTTGTTTCTCATGATAGCTCTACTTGGAATAGAAAGGAACTGTACAAAAAAGATGGTTTGCATCTTTCTCTCAAAGGAACAAATGTACTTAGTGAACAACTCCAAGAATTTGCGGAAGAGTATTTAAACTAGGAAGGGGGGGCAAAAGAGTGAAAATAAAAGAGTCCAATTGCCCCCCGAAACAATGCCAGAACAGGTCAGAAGCACAGAGGTTAAGAAATGATAAGCTCAGAGTCCTGTCTACAAATGCTCGCAGTTTAGGTAAAAAAATCAATGAACTTGGGTCAATAATGGCATCTGAGAATGTAGATTTAGTGGCTGTTACGGAGACATGGTTTAATGAAAGAAATGACTGGGACATAACCATACCAGGGTACTCTTTATACAGAAGAGACAGAGAAGGCAAGAAAGGAGGAGGAGTGGCCCTGTATGTGAAAGATAGCATTAAATCTAACCTAATACAAGTTGGTGAGGCCAACATAGAGTCAGTTTGGGTTACGTTGCAGTTTGCTAACCATGCAGTAACTCGTGTAGGTGTGATATATAGACCATCTGGTCAAGTTAAAGAACTAGATGATCTACTAGTTGAAGAAATAGCTAAAATGACAATGAAAGGAGAAGTTATCATTATGGGAGATTTCAATCTTCCAGATATAAACTGGAAAACCAAAATAGCAAGTTCTACCAGGAGTACAGATATTCTAAATTCCCTACTGGGGTTATCTCTACAACAAGTGGTTGAGGAGCCAACCCGGAGGGAGGCCATTTTGGATTTGGTATTCACAAACGGGGATTCGGTATATGATGTCATTGTAGGCGAAACCTTGGGATCTAGTGATCACCAGTCAGTGTGGTTTAATATAAGAACTGTGAAAGAGTCCCACCACACAAAAACAAAAGTTTTAGATTTTAGAAAAACAGACTTTTCAAAAATGAAATTAGTCATAAATGAGTCCTTATCAGACTGGAACGGATTACATGGAGTCCAGGAGAAATGGGACTACTTAAAAGGTGCATTATTGAAGGCAACAGAAAATTGCATTAGACTTGTCAGTAAAAGCAAAAAAAGGAGGAGACCAATGTGGTACTCAGCAGAAGTGGCCCAAATCATTAAAAATAAAAAGCTAGCATTTTGTAATTATAAAAAAAACCAGAGCAATGAAGATAAGGAAATCTACAAGATTAGGCAGAGAGAGGCCAAGCAAGTTATAAGAACTTCTAAAGCGCAGGCAGAAGAAAAACTAGCTCAGTCTATGAAAAAAGGGGATAAGACATTCTTCAGATATATAAATGAAAAAAGGAAATTAAAACAAGGAATAACTAAATTAAAAACAAAGGACGGAAGGTATGTAGAAGAGAATAAAGGGCTAGCCGACTGCCTTAATGAATACTTCTGTTCAGTTTTTACAAAAGAAAAAGGAGAAGGACCTCCACTAGAAAGAATGACTATTAAATCGTTTGATGCATGTATCTTTACAGAGGAAGATGTTCTAAGTTTGCTGTCTAAGGTGAAGACGGATAAGTCACAGGGGCCTGATGAGATACACCCAAAATTATTAAAAGAGCTTAGTGGTGAGCTGGCAAAACCGTTAACAGATTTATTTAACCAATCATTAGTAACAGGAGTCGTCCCGGAAGATTGGAAATTGGCAAATGTCGTGCCCATTCACAAGAAAGGTAGTAGGGAGTAATCGAGCAACTATAGACCAGTGAGTCTGACATCAATAGTAGGCAAATTAATGGAAACCCTATTAAAGGATAGGATTGTGGAACATCTAAAATCCCATGGATTGCAAGATGAAAAACAACATGGGTTTACTTCAGGGAGATCATGTCAAACAAATCTTATAGATTTTTTTGACTGGGTGAATAAAATAATAGACGGTGGAGGTGCAGTAGACATTGCATATCTAGATTTTAGTAAGGCTTTTGACACTGTCCCACATAGAAGACTTATCAATAAACTGCAGTCATTGAGCATGGACTCCCATATTGTTGAGTGGATTAGGCAGTGGCTGAGTGACAGACAACAGAGGGTTGTAGTCAATGGAGAACATTCAAAACAAGGTAATGTTACCAGTGGGGTTCCACAGGGATCTGTACTGGGACCGATTTTGTTTAATATCTTCATAAGTGATATTGCAAAAGGCCTCGCTGGTAAGGTTTGTCTTTTTGCTGATGACACAAAGATATGTAACAGGGTTGATGTTCCTGGAGGAAAACGCCAAATGTAAAAGGATTTAGGAAAACTAGAAGAATGGTCAGAACTCTGGAAACTGAAATTTAATGTAGATAAGTGCAAGATAATGCACCTGGGGCGTAAGAACCCAAGGGCAGAATATAGAATATTTGACACAGTTCTGACCTCAGTATCTGAGGAAAGGGATTTAGGAGTAATTATTTCAGAAGACTTAAAGGTGGGAAGACAATGTAATAGAGCAGCACGAAATGCCAGCAGAATGCTTGGATGTATAGGGAGAGGTATAAGCAGTAGAAAGAGTGAAAAGCTTATGCCGCTGTACAGAACACTGGTGAGACCTCACTTGGAGTATTGTGCGCAGTACTGGAGGCCATATCTCCAGAAGGATATAGATACTCTAGAGAGAGTTCAGAGAAGAGCTACTAAACTAGTACATGGATTGCAGGATAAAACTTACCAGGAAAGGTTAAAGGACCTTAATATGTATAGCTTGGAAGAAAGAAGAGACAGAGGGGATATGATAGAAACTTTTAAATACATAAAGGGAATCAACTCGGTAAAGGAAGAGAGCATATTTAAAAGAAGAAAAACTACCACAAGAGGACACAGTTTTAAATTAGAGGGGCAAAGGTTTAAAAGTAATATTAGGAAGTATTACTTTACTGAGAGAGTAGTGGATGCATGGAATAGCCTTCCTGCAGAAGTGGTAGCTGCAAATACAGTGAAGGGGTTTAAGCATGCATGGGATAGGCATAAGGCCATCCTTCATATAAGATAGGGCCGGGGGCTATCCATAGTATTCAGTATATTGGGCAGACTAGATGGGCCAAATGGTTCTTATCTGCCGACACATTCTATGTTTCTATGTTTCTATGAGTATAAGCTGGGTATATATAGTGTAAGACACAAGCTGAGTGCAGGAAAGTGCTGAGTATAAGCTGCATATATATAGTGTAAGACACAAGCTGAGTACAGGAAAGAGCTGAGTATAAGCTAGGTACATATAGTGTAAGACACAAGCTGAGTACAGGAAAGTGCTGAGTATAAGCTGGGTACATATAGTGTAAGACACAAGCTGAGTACAGGAAAGTGCTGAGTATAAGCTGGGTACATATAGTGTAACACACAAGCTGAGTACATGAAAGCGCTGAGTATAAGCTGGGCATATATAGTGTAAGACACAAGCTGAGTGCAGAAAAGTGCTGAGTATAAGCTGCATATATATAGTGTAAGACACAAGCTGAGTACAGGAAAGCGCTGAGTATAAGCTGGGTACATACAGTGTAAGACACAAGCTGAGTACAGGAAAGTGCTGAGTATAAGCTGGGTACATATAGTGTAAGACACAAGCTGAGGACAGGAAAGTGCTGAGTATAAGCTAGGTACATATAGTGTAAGACACAACTGAGTGCAGGAAAGCGCTGAGTATAAGCTGGGTACATATAGTGTAAGACACAAGCTGAGTACAGGAAAGTGCTGAGTATAAGCTGGGTACATATAGTGTAAGACACAAGCTGAGTACATGAAAATGCTAAGTATAAGCTGGGTACATATAGTGTTGGACACAAGCTGAGTACAGGAAAGTGCTGAGTATAAGCTGGGTACATATAGTGTAAGACACAAGCTTAGTGCAGGCAAGTGCTGAGTATAAGCTGGGTACATATAGTGTAAGACACAAGCTGAGTACAGGAAAGTGCTGAGTATAAGCTGGGTACATATAGTGTAAGACACAAGCTGAGTACATGAAAGTGCTGAGTATAAGCTGGGCACATATAGTGTAAGACACAAGCTGAGTACAGGAAAGTGCTGAGTATAAGCTGGGTACATATAGTTTAATACGCAAGCTGAGGACAGGAAAGTGCTGAGTATAAGCTGGGCACATATAGTGTAAGACACAAGCTGAGTACAGGAAAGTGCTGAGTATAAGCTGGGCACATATAGTGTAAGACACAAGCTGAGTGCAGGAAAGTGCTGAGTATAAGCTGGGTACATATAGTGTAAGACACAATCTGAGTACATGAAAGCGCTGAGTATTAGCTGGGTATATATAGTGTAAGGCACAAGCTGAGTACAGGAAAGTGCTGAGTATAAGCTGGGTACATATAGTGTAAGACACAAGCTGAGTACAGGAAAGTGCTGAGTATAAGCTGGGCACATATAGTGTAAGACACAAGCTGAGTGCAGGAAAGTGCTGAGTATAAACTGGGTACATATAGAGTAAGACACAAGCTGAGTACAGGAAAGTGCTGAGTATTAGCTGGGTATATATAGTGTAAGGCACAAGCTGAGTACAGTAAAGTGCTGAGTATAAGCTGGGTACATATAGTGTAAGACACAAGCTGAGTACAGGAAAGTGCTGAGTATAAGCTGGGTACATATAGTGTAAGACACAAGCTGAGTGCAGGAAAGTGCTGAGTATAAGCTGCGTATATATAGTGTAAGACACAAGCTGAGTACAGGAAAGTGCTGAGTATAAGCAGGGTACATATAGTGTAAGACACAAGCTGAGGACAGTAAAGTGCTGAGTATAAGCTGGGCACATATAGTGTTGGACACAAGCTGAGTACAGGAAAGTGCTGAGTATAAGCTGGGTACATATAGTGTAAGACACAAGCTGAGTGCAGGAAAGTGCTGAGTATAAGCTGGGTACATATAGTGTAAGGCACAAGTTGAGTGCAGGAAAGCGCTGAGTATAAGCTGGGTACATATAGTGTTGGACACAAGCTGAGTGCAGGAAAGTGCTAAGGATAAGCTGGGTACATATAGTGTAAGACACAAGCTGAGTACAGGAAAGTGCTGAGTATAAGCTGGGTACATATAGTGTAAGACACAAGCTGAGTACATGAAAGTGCTGAGTATAAGCTGGGCACATATAGTGTAAGGCACAAGTTGAGTGCAGGAAAGTGCTGAGTATAAGCTGGGTACATATAGTGTAAGACACAAGCTGAGTGCAGGCAAGTGCTGAGTATAAGCTGGGTACATATAGTGTAAGACACAAGCTGAGTACAGGAAAGTGCTGAGTATAAGCTGGGTACATATAGTGTAAGACACAAGCTGAGTACATGAAAGTGCTGAGTATAAGCTGGGCACATATAGTGTAAGACACAAGCTGAGTACAGGAAAGTGCTGAGTATAAGCTGGGTACATATAGTTTAATACGCAAGCTGAGGACAGGAAAGTGCTGAGTATAAGCTGGGCACATATAGTGTAAGACACAAGCTGAGTACAGGAAAGTGCTGAGTATAAGCTGGGTACATATAGTGTAAGACACAAGCTGAGTACATGAAAATGCTAAGTATAAGCTGGGTACATATAGTGTTGGACACAAGCTGAGTACAGGAAAGTGCTGAGTATAAGCTGGGTACATATAGTGTAAGACACAAGCTGAGTGCAGGCAAGTGCTGAGTATAAGCTGGGTACATATAGTGTAAGACACAAGCTGAGTACAGGAAAGTGCTGAGTATAAGCTGGGTACATATAGTGTAAGACACAAGCTGAGTACATGAAAGTGCTGAGTATAAGCTGGGCACATATAGTGTAAGACACAAGCTGAGTACAGGAAAGTGCTGAGTATAAGCTGGGTACATATAGTTTAATACGCAAGCTGAGGACAGGAAAGTGCTGAGTATAAGCTGGGCACATATAGTGTAAGACACAAGCTGAGTACAGGAAAGTGCTGAGTATAAGCTGGGCACATATAGTGTAAGACACAAGCTGAGTGCAGGAAAGTGCTGAGTATAAGCTGGGTACATATAGTGTAAGACACAATCTGAGTACATGAAAGCGCTGAGTATTAGCTGGGTATATATAGTGTAAGGCACAAGCTGAGTACAGGAAAGTGCTGAGTATAAGCTGGGTACATATAGTGTAAGACACAAGCTGAGTACAGGAAAGTGCTGAGTATAAGCTGGGCACATATAGTGTAAGACACAAGCTGAGTGCAGGAAAGTGCTGAGTATAAACTGGGTACATATAGAGTAAGACACAAGCTGAGTACAGGAAAGTGCTGAGTATTAGCTGGGTATATATAGTGTAAGGCACAAGCTGAGTACAGTAAAGTGCTGAGTATAAGCTGGGTACATATAGTGTAAGACACAAGCTGAGTACAGGAAAGTGCTGAGTATAAGCTGGGTACATATAGTGTAAGACACAAGCTGAGTGCAGGAAAGTGCTGAGTATAAGCTGCGTATATATAGTGTAAGACACAAGCTGAGTACAGGAAAGTGCTGAGTATAAGCAGGGTACATATAGTGTAAGACACAAGCTGAGGACAGTAAAGTGCTGAGTATAAGCTGGGCACATATAGTGTTGGACACAAGCTGAGTACAGGAAAGTGCTGAGTATAAGCTGGGTACATATAGTGTAAGGCACAAGTTGAGTGCAGGAAAGCGCTGAGTATAAGCTGGGTACATATAGTGTTGGACACAAGCTGAGTGCAGGAAAGTGCTAAGGATAAGCTGGGTACATATAGTGTTAGACACAAGCTGAGTACAGGAAAGTGCTGAGTATAAGCTGGGTACATATAGTGTAAGGCACAAGCTGAGTACAGGAAAGTGCTGAGTATAAGCTGGGTACATATAGTGTAAGACACAAGCTGAGTACAGGAAAGTGCTGAGTATAAGCTGGGCACATATAGTGTAAGACACAAGCTGAGTGCAGGAAAGTGCTGAGTATAAACTGGGTACATATAGAGTAAGACACAAGCTGAGTACAGGAAAGTGCTGAGTATTAGCTGGGTATATATAGTGTAAGGCACAAGCTGAGTACAGTAAAGTGCTGAGTATAAGCTGGGTACATATAGTGTAAGACACAAGCTGAGTACAGTAAAGTGCTGAGTATAAGCTGGGTACATATAGTGTAAGACACAAGCTGAGTACAGGAAAGTGCTGAGTATAAGCTGGGTACATATAGTGTAAGACACAAGCTGAGTACAGGAAAGTGCTGAGTATAAATTGGGTACATATAGTGTAAGACACAAGCTAAGTACAGGAAAGTGCTGAGTATAAGCAGGGTACATATAGTGTAAGACACAAGCTGAGGACAGGAAAGTGCTGACTATAAGCTGGGCACATATAGTGTTGGACACAAGCTGAGTACAGGAAAGTGCTGAGTATAAGCTGGGTACATATAGTGTAAGACACAAGCTGAGTGCAGGAAAGTGCTGAGTATAAGCTGGGTACATATAGTGTAAGGCACAAGTTGAGTGCAGGAAAGCGCTGAG
Source organism: Bufo bufo (assembly GCF_905171765.1). NCBI lineage: Eukaryota > Metazoa > Chordata > Amphibia > Anura > Bufonidae > Bufo > Bufo bufo. The sequence goes on along the minus strand of NC_053389.1, from coordinate 23,296,129 downwards.
TATAAGCTGGGTACATATAGTGTTGGACACAAGCTGAGTGCAGGAAAGTGCTAAGGATAAGCTGGGTACATATAGTGTTAGACACAAGCTGAGTACAGGAAAGTGCTGAGTATAAGCTGGGTACATATAGTGTAAGGCACAAGCTGAGTACAGGAAAGTGCTGAGTATAAGCTGGGTACATATAGTGTAATGCACAAGCTGAGTGCAGGAAAGCGCTGAGTATAAGCTGGGTACATATAGTGTTGGACACAAGCTGAGTGTAGGAAAGTGCTAAGTATAAGCTGGGTACATATAGTGTTGGACACAAGCTGAGTACAGGAAAGTGCTGAGTATAAGCTGGGTACATATAGTGTTGGACACAAGCTGAGTACAGGAAAGTGCTGAGTATAAGCTGGGTACATATAGTGTAAGACACAAGCTGAGTACAGGAAAGTGCTGAGTATAAGCTGGGTACATATAGTGTAAGACACAAGCTGAGTACAGGAAAGCGCTGAGTATAAGCTGGGTACATATAGTGTAAGGCACAAGCTGAGTGCAGGAAAGTGCTGAGTATAAGCTGGGTACATATAGTGTTGGACACAAGCTGAGTGCAGGAAAGCGCTGAGTATAAGCTGGGTACATATAGTGTAAGACACAAGCTGAGTACAGGAAAGCGCTGAGTATAAGCTGGGCACATATAGTGTAAGACACAAGCTGAGTACAGGAAAGTGCTGAGTATAAGCTGGGTACATATAGTGTAACACACAAGCTGAGTACATGAAAGCGCTGAGTATAAGCTGGGCATATATAGTGTAAGACACAAGCTGAGTGCAGGAAAGTGCTGAGTATAAGCTGCATATATATAGTGTAAGACACAAGCTGAGTACAGGAAAGAGCTGATTATAAGCTGGGTACATATAGTGTAAGACACAAGCTGAGTACAGGAAAGTGCTGAGTATAAGCTGGGTACATACAGTGTAAGACACAAGCTGAGTACAGGAAAGTGCTGAGTATAAGCTGGGTACATATAGTGTAAGACACAAGCTGAGTGCAGGAAAGTGCTGAGTATAAGCTGCGTATATATAGTGTAAGACACAAGCTGAGTACAGGAAAGTGCTGAGTATAAGCAGGGTACATATAGTGTAAGACACAAGCTGAGGACAGTAAAGTGCTGAGTATAAGCTGGGCACATATAGTGTTGGACACAAGCTGAGTACAGGAAAGTGCTGAGTATAAGCTGGGTACATATAGTGTAAGACACAAGCTGAGTGCAGGAAAGTGCTGAGTATAAGCTGGGTACATATAGTGTAAGGCACAAGTTGAGTGCAGGAAAGCGCTGAGTATAAGCTGGGTACATATAGTGTTGGACACAAGCTGAGTGCAGGAAAGTGCTAAGGATAAGCTGGGTACATATAGTGTTAGACACAAGCTGAGTACAGGAAAGTGCTGAGTATAAGCTGGGTACATATAGTGTAAGGCACAAGCTGAGTACAGGAAAGTGCTGAGTATAAGCTGGGTACATATAGTGTAATGCACAAGCTGAGTGCAGGAAAGCGCTGAGTATAAGCTGGGTACATATAGTGTTGGACACAAGCTGAGTGCAGGAAAGTGCTAAGTATAAGCTGGGTACATATAGTGTTGGACACAAGCTGAGTACAGGAAAGTGCTGAGTATAAGCTGGGTACATATAGTATTGGACACAAGCTGAGTACAGGAAAGTGCTGAGTATAAGCTGGGTACATATAGTGTAAGACACAAGCTGAGTACAGGAAAGTGCTGAGTATAAGCTGGGTACATATAGTGTAAGACACAAGCTGAGTACAGGAAAGTGCTGAGTATAAGCTGGGTACATATAGTGTAAGACACAAGCTGAGTGCAGGCAAGTGCTGAGTATAAGCTGGGTACATATAGTGTAAGACACAAGCTGAGTACAGGAAAGTGCTGAGTATAAGCTGGGTACATACAGTGTAAGACACAAGCTGAGTACATGAAAGTGCTGAGTATAAGCTGGGCACATATAGTGTAAGACACAAGCTGAGTACAGGAAAGTGCTGAGTATAAGCTGGGTACATATAGTGTAACACACAAGCTGAGTACATGAAAGCGCTGAGTATAAGCTGGGCATATATAGTGTAAGACACAAGCTGAGTGCAGGAAAGTGCTGAGTATAAGCTGGGTACATATAGTGTAAGACACAAGCTGAGTGCAGGAAAGTGCTGAGTATAAGCTGGGTACATATAGTGTAAGGCACAAGTTGAGTGCAGGAAAGCGCTGAGTATAAGCTGGGTACATATAGTGTTGGACACAAGCTGAGTGCAGGAAAGTGCTAAGGATAAGCTGGGTACATATAGTGTTAGACACAAGCTGAGTACAGGAAAGTGCTGAGTATAAGCTGGGTACATATAGTGTAAGGCACAAGCTGAGTACAGGAAAGTGCTGAGTATAAGCTGGGTACATATAGTGTAAGACACAAGCTGAGTACAGGAAAGTGCTGAGTATAAGCTGGGCACATATAGTGTAAGACACAAGCTGAGTGCAGGAAAGTGCTGAGTATAAACTGGGTACATATAGAGTAAGACACAAGCTGAGTACAGGAAAGTGCTGAGTATTAGCTGGGTATATATAGTGTAAGGCACAAGCTGAGTACAGTAAAGTGCTGAGTATAAGCTGGGTACATATAGTGTAAGACACAAGCTGAGTACAGTAAAGTGCTGAGTATAAGCTGGGTACATATAGTGTAAGACACAAGCTGAGTACAGGAAAGTGCTGAGTATAAGCTGGGTACATATAGTGTAAGACACAAGCTGAGTACAGGAAAGTGCTGAGTATAAGCTGGGTACATATAGTGTAAGACACAAGCTGAGTACAGGAAAGTGCTGAGTATAAATTGGGTACATATAGTGTAAGACACAAGCTAAGTACAGGAAAGTGCTGAGTATAAGCAGGGTACATATAGTGTAAGACACAAGCTGAGGACAGGAAAGTGCTGAGTATAAGCTGGGCACATATAGTGTTGGACACAAGCTGAGTACAGGAAAGTGCTGAGTATAAGCTGGGTACATATAGTGTAAGACACAAGCTGAGTGCAGGAAAGTGCTGAGTATAAGCTGGGTACATATAGTGTAAGGCACAAGTTGAGTGCAGGAAAGCGCTGAGTATAAGCTGGGTACATATAGTGTTGGACACAAGCTGAGTGCAGGAAAGTGCTAAGGATAAGCTGGGTACATATAGTGTTAGACACAAGCTGAGTACAGGAAAGTGCTGAGTATAAGCTGGGTACATATAGTGTAAGGCACAAGCTGAGTACAGGAAAGTGCTGAGTATAAGCTGGGTACATATAGTGTAATGCACAAGCTGAGTGCAGGAAAGCGCTGAGTATAAGCTGGGTACATATAGTGTTGGACACAAGCTGAGTGCAGGAAAGTGCTAAGTATAAGCTGGGTACATATAGTGTTGGACACAAGCTGAGTACAGGAAAGTGCTGAGTATAAGCTGGGTACATATAGTGTTGGACACAAGCTGAGTGCAGGAAAGCGCTGAGTATAAGCTGGGTACATATAGTGTAAGACACAAGCTGAGTACAGGAAAGCGCTGAGTATAAGCTGGGCACATATAGTGTAAGACACAAGCTGAGTACAGGAAATTGCTGAGTATAAGCTGGGTACATATAGTGTAACACACAAGCTGAGTACATGAAAGCGCTGAGTATAAGCTGGGCATATATAGTGTAAGACACAAGCTGAGTGCAGGAAAGTGCTGAGTATAAGCTGCATATATATAGTGTAAGACACAAGCTGAGTACAGGAAAGTGCTGAGTATAAGCTGGGTACATATAGTGTAAGACACAAGCTGAGTACAGGAAAGTGCTGATTATAAGCTGGGTACATATAGTGTAAGACACAAGCTGAGTACAGGAAAGCGCTGAGTATAAGCTGGGTACATATATTGTAAGACACAAGCTGAGTACAGGAAAGTGCTGAGTATAAGCTGGGTACATACAGTGTAAGACACAAGCTGAGTACAGGAAAGTGCTGAGTATAAGCTGGGTACATATAGTGTAAGACACAAGCTGAGGACAGGAAAGTGCTGAGTATAAGCTGGGTACATATAGTGTAAGGCACAAGCTGAGTACAGGGAAGTGCTGAGTATAAGCTGGGTACATATAGTGTAATGCACAAGCTGAGTGCAGGAAAGCGCTGAGTATAAGCTGGGTACATATAGTGTTGGACACAAGCTGAGTGCAGGAAAGTGCTAAGTATAAGCTGGGTACATATAGTGTTGGACACAAGCTGAGTACAGGAAAGTGCTGAGTATAAGCTGGGTACATATAGTGTAAGACACAAGCTGAGTACAGGAAAGTGCTGAGTATAAGCTGGGTACATATAGTGTAAGACACAAGCTGAGTACAGGAAAGTGCTGAGTATAAGCTGGGTACATATAGTGTAAGACACAAGCTGAGTGCAGGCAAGTGCTGAGTATAAGCTGGGTACATATAGTGTAAGACACAAGCTGAGTACAGGAAAGTGCTGAGTATAAGCTGGGTACATATAGTGTAAGACACAAGCTGAGTACATGAAAGTGCTGAGTATAAGCTGGGCACATATAGTGTAAGACACAAGCTGAGTACAGGAAAGTGCTGAGTATAAGCTGGGTACATATAGTGTAAGACACAAGCTGAGTACAGGAAAGTGCTGAGTATAAATTGGGTACATATAGTGTAAGACACAAGCTGAGTACAGGAAAGTGCTGAGTATAAGCAGGGTACATATAGTGTAAGACACAAGCTAAGTACAGGAAAGTGCTGAGTATAAGCAGGGTACATATAGTGTAAGACACAAGCTGAGGACAGGAAAGTGCTGAGTATAAGCTGGGCACATATAGTGTTGGACACAAGCTGAGTACAGGAAAGTGCTGAGTATAAGCTGGGTACATATAGTGTAAGACACAAGCTGAGTGCAGGAAAGTGCTGAGTATAAGCTGGGTACATATAGTGTAAGGCACAAGTTGAGTGCAGGAAAGCGCTGAGTATAAGCTGGGTACATATAGTGTTGGACACAAGCTGAGTGCAGGAAAGTGCTAAGGATAAGCTGGGTACATATAGTGTTAGACACAAGCTGAGTACAGGAAAGTGCTGAGTATAAGCTGGGTACATATAGTGTAAGGCACAAGCTGAGTACAGGAAAGTGCTGAGTATAAGCTGGGTACATATAGTGTAATGCACAAGCTGAGTGCAGGAAAGCGCTGAGTATAAGCTGGGTACATATAGTGTTGGACACAAGCTGAGTGCAGGAAAGTGCTAAGTATAAGCTGGGTACATATAGTGTTGGACACAAGCTGAGTACAGGAAAGTGCTGAGTATAAGCTGGGTACATATAGTGTTGGACACAAGCTGAGTACAGGAAAGTGCTGAGTATAAGCTGGGTACATATAGTGTAAGACACAAGCTGAGTACAGGAAAGTGCTGAGTATAAGCTGGGTACATATAGTGTAAGACACAAGCTGAATACAGGAAAGCGCTGAGTATAAGCTGGGTACATATAGTGTAAGGCACAAGCTGAGTGCAGGAAAGTGCTGAGTATAAGCTGGGTACATATAGTGTTGGACACAAGCTGAGTGCAGGAAAGCGCTGAGTATAAGCTGGGTACATATAGTGTAAGACACAAGCTGAGTACAGGAAAGCGCTGAGTATAAGCTGGGCACATATAGTGTAAGACACAAGCTGAGTACAGGAAAGTGCTGATTATAAGCTGGGTACATATAGTGTAAGACACAAGCTGAGTACAGGAAAGCGCTGAGTATAAGCTGGGTACATATAGTGTAAGACACAAGCTGAGTACAGGAAAGTGCTGAGTATAAGCTGGGTACATACAGTGTAAGACACAAGCTGAGTACAGGAAAGTGCTGAGTATAAGCTGGGTACATATAGTGTAAGACACAAGCTGAGGACAGGAAAGTGCTGAGTATAAGCTGGGTACATATAGTGTAAGGCACAAGCTGAGTACAGGGAAGTGCTGAGTATAAGCTGGGTACATATAGTGTAATGCACAAGCTGAGTGCAGGAAAGCGCTGAGTATAAGCTGGGTACATATAGTGTTGGACACAAGCTGAGTGCAGGAAAGTGCTAAGTATAAGCTGGGTACATATAGTGTTGGACACAAGCTGAGTACAGAAAAGTGCTGGGTACATATAGTGTAAGACACAAGCTGAGTGCAGGAAAGTGCTGAGTATAAGCTGGGTACATATAGTGTTGGACACAAGCTGAGTACAGGAAAGTGCTGAGTATAAGCTGGGTACATATAGTGTTGGACACAAGCTGAGTACAGGAAAGTGCTGAGTATAAGCTGGGTACATATAGTGTAAGACACAAGCTGAGTACAGGAAAGTGCTGAGTATAAGCTGGGTACATATAGTGTAAGACACAAGCTGAGTACAGGAAAGCGCTGAGGATAAGCTGGGTACATATAGTGTAAGGCACAAGCTGAGTGCAGGAAAGTGCTGAGTATAAGCTGGGTACATATAGTGTTGGACACAAGCTGAGTGCAGGAAAGCGCTGAGTATAAGCTGGGTACATATAGTGTAAGACACAAGCTGAGTACAGGAAAGCGCTGAGTATAAGCTGGGTACATATAGTGTTGGACACAAGCTGAGTACAGGAAAGTGCTGAGTATAAGCTGGGTACATATAGTGTAAGACACAAGCTGAGTACATGAAAGCGCTGAGTATAAGCTGGGTACATATAGTGTAAGACACAAGCTGAGTACAGGAAAGCGCTGAGTATAAGCTGGGTACATACAGTGTCAGACACAAGCTGAGTACATGAAAGCGCTGAGTATAAGCTGGGTACATATAGTATAAGACACAAGCTGAGTACAGGAAAGCGCTGAGTATAAGCTGGGTACATATAGTGTTGGACACAAGCTGAGTACAGGAAAGTGCTGAGTATAAGCTAGGTACATATAGTGTAAGACACAAGCTGAGTACAGGAAAGTGCTGAGTATAAGCTGGGTACATATAGTGTAAGACACAAGCTGAGTACTTGAAAGCGCTGAGTATAAGCTGGGTACATATAGTGTAAGACACAAGCTGAGTGCAGGAAAGTGCTGAGTATAAGCTGGGTACATATAGTGTTGGGCACAAGCTGAGTACAGGAAAGTGCTGAGTATAAGCTGGGTACATATAGTGTTGGACACAAGCTGAGTACACAAAGATATTTGATATGAGCTGACTACATTAAGGTGCTAAATGCAGACTGAGTACAGGAAAGTGCTATGTGCAAATTGGGTAGACAGTCTTATATATTGGGGAGGCTGTCGTATAGACTAGGTTTAAAGTGCTATATGCAAGCTGAGTACAGGAAAGTGCTAAGTACAAGCTGCGTATATATAGGGTTGCATTGAAGCTGAGTACAAAAAGATGCTTGGTATGAGCTGAGTACAATAAAGTGCTATATGCAGACTGAGTACATGAAAGTGCTATGTGTGAGCTGAATACATGGAAGTGTTAAGTACAAGCTGGGTCCACAAAGATAATTGATGTGAACTGAGTACAACGAGTTATAAATTGCAAACTAAGTACATCAAAGTGCTATGTGCAAACTAGATGCATAAAAGGTATTATAAAAACAAATTCAATGTATGGGAACCACTGGTTGCGGTACACATAGATGTTCAGTGCAGATGCACTAAAATGGAGTCCAGAGAATAAATGGAAAATGATGAGGAACGTAAATGTCACATAGATTGAACGTTTGCTGTCGATACCAGAATGTTATGGTTTATCAATTGAAAGGAGTTCCAGTCCTGAAATTTCTCACTTTATACGGAGGGAACAATTACTCGAGCTCTGCTGGTTCTGTTGTAAATACAAACTACTAATTGGCGTGGTATTAAAAAGCAGCAGGTGCTCAACCCTATATGCAGTGGTGCATCTATACCGGGGGCAGATCCTGCACTTGTGGTCCGCTGCTAATGGCAATCCCCAGCAAAAATGCATACAATGGAGGATGCCGCAGCGGACCACAAGTACCACAATGGACATCCTACACAGGATAGCAAATGTGTGGATGTGATAAGCAGTATATTTAATATAACTAAAACAAAGATAGGCGCACTCTGCGGTCTTACTAAGCCCTCAAACTGGTGTTAAAATTGAGAGATTAGCCAACATGTCCTACGTGAGGACATGTCTGAGCCCGAGCACCACGCCAAGGTTTCTCAAGTAGCTCGGGACCTAACGCTAAACCTACCTGGGCCGTATGGGCAATACCAGGAGCCAGTGGGCGAATTACAGGAGCGCAAGGTCCGACTCAAAGCAATCTCCCAGTTACCTCCAGCATGTGACCATGCATACAATGGGAGGAGGCAGAGAGCTCTGAGCCCCACCCAAGACTGGCTGATATAGCCCGGGCCTCACATGTGCACCAGAATGCTGCCTGTGGATGGAAATAAAGGCACATTCAGACTAGGAGTTTCTACACCTCTACACCTCTACACACTGCTCGGGCTCAGACATGTCCTCACGTAGGACATGTTGGCTAATCTCTCAATTTTAACACCAGTTTGAGGGCTTAGTAAGACCGCAGAGTGCGCCTGTCTTTGTTTTTGTTATATTAAATGGTTCTGTTGTATGCAACATTTACATACCAATGTTATAACAGTTTTGAAACAGATACAGCCCTGCATATCTGCAACTGAATATTGAATTACCTACCAGCAATTAAACCATATAACATAGGTATGTAAATGTGGCATACAACAGAACCAGCAGAGCTCGAGTAATTGTTCCCTCCGTATAAAGTGAGAATTTTCACGACTGGAACTCCTTTCAATTGATAAACCATAACATTCTGGTATCGACAGCAAACGTTCAATCTATGTGACATTTACGTTCCTCATCATTTTTCATTTATTCTCTGGACTCCATTTTAGTGCACCTGCAACCGCAACCAATGGTTCCCATACATTGAATTTGTTTTTATAATACCTTTTATGCATCTAGTTTGCACATAGCACTTTGATGTACTTAGTTCGCAATTTATAACTCGTTGTACTCCGTTCACATCAATTATCGTTGTGGACCCAGCTTGTACTTAACCCTTCCATGTATTCAGCTCACACATAGCACTTTCATGTACTCAGTCTGCGTATAGCACTATATTGTACTCCGCTCATACCAAGTATGTATATGTACTCAGCTTGCATGCAACACTATATATACGCAGCTTATACTCAGCACTTTCCAACCTAGTCTATAGAACAGCCTCCCCAGTATACAAAACTGTTCCTGTTTGTATGTCAAGAATATAATTAAATACATTATTATTTTTAAAAAATTCAAACAACTATTCCACCGTTACCAGATGAGAGTGTGCCTTCACATCTATACATTTTAACTCTCTGAAAACTTACTTGTTGCTGCAAGAGCCGAGAGGAGGCAGAGAATTCCAAACAGGGAGCTCATGGTTCAGTTCATGAAGACAGGTCGTAATGTGAGATGAGGGAGCCTTGGTCGAGGGTCAATTTATTGCTTTTGGAGTGACATGGGAGGATCCTAAATTCCTAGAGTGGGAACCTGGAATATATACGACTTTCTCAGGCATGTCCAGGTGGGGCCTGGCTTACTTAATATTCAGGTCATGTCTCAGGGTCTATTTAGAGGGTCAAACACTGACTTATAGGATCGCTGCCTTACATCTGGTGGCATTAGAGGTAGAGCTTGTTAAGTGCTCATTTGCATCCATTTCTTCCTACCAAGGAACGAAACAAACTTGACCTCCTCTTACATTACTGTGGTTCTGTATAGCACCTTAGGTTTGTGGAGAAACGTTAAAGAGTCACTCTAATTTCACACAATGTAATTTCATTTAATTAAGGATACAGGAAATTTCTAAATAACTTCATTTGAAAAATCTGCCTGCATCCACCTGAAAAAGCTGTAGTCATGGCCACCAGGGGTCTCACTTACACCTAAGTTACAGTCCACTGTCTGTTGTCAGATAGAGATGGCCTTGCGGTTCGCCCGGCGGTCGATTCGCGGCAAACTTTGCTTGTTTGCGGTTCGCCAAACAGGTGAATATATGGCGATGTCCGCCGGCGCCATATTATTTTACATTGAGAAGAACTTTGACCCATGACACATCCATCAGGTGGTACAGGACAGCCAATTGAGACGTTTCAGCACATGGACGTACCCCCTACCTTATAAATAGACCTGATCTGGCCGCCATTTTACATTCAGTGTTTTGCCAGTGTAGGGAGAGGTTGCTGTGTGGAGCAGGGACAGACTGTTAGGGACACCAAACGCTAGCTAATAGGGCCACAAAAGTCCTTTTAAGGACTGGTATAGGTGTGCTATCGATAGGTGTGATACACAGAGGGGTGTAATATACTTATAATATACTTTCTAACATAGAAATGATATTATAGTGCATTTGTATTGTGCAGCAGTTGTGTGCGGTTCTGCTGCGATACTGCAGCTACACAGAGGGACAAACGCTATTGGAACAAATAATTTCTACTGGTGTGATTTACCAGTTGCCCCCCCCCCAAAAAAACTGATTAAAGCGGGGTGTTATATACCAATAATATACTTTCTATATAGTGCATTTGGGTAGTGCAGCATTTGTTTGCGGTTTAGCTGCTTTACCTCAGCTACAGATAGTGACAAACGGTATTGGAACAAATAATTTGGTGTGATTTACCAGTTGCCCCCCAAAAAAACTGATTGAGGCAGGGGTGTGATATACCTTCTTCCACAAATACTGCTCTTCAATAGGGACTTTTGTCACAGGGTCATTTTGAAAATGACAGGCAGAGGAAGAGGCAGGCCATTCCGCAGGGGTGGTTGGGGGTAGGGCAGGTGCACCAGGCCGGAGCCTACTTGGGAATTTGCAGAAGGTGCGTGCGATTAAGTCAAAGGACGCACCAGGCTTGGTTGAGTGGCTCACTCAGCCTTCCACTTCTGCACCCTCCTCATCCTCTCTATCTGCACCTGCTGTGTGCACCCCCAAAGACCCCACCACCACCATATCCCCTCCGCTTGAGTCAGATGAATTATTTTCCAATACATTCCAAGACCTTACCGATGCACAGCCATTCTTGGCATCTGATCAGGAAGAGGAGGTATCAATGGTCGCCACCCAGCAGTCTGACGACAGTGCCCAGATCAGACCAAGGAGGGTGGTCCCCGCTGTTGCTGCCTACTCCGAGATCTCTAATGTCAGTGGTGGTGAAGGGGACGATGATGACGTGTCTATGGATGTCACGTGGGTGCCCACAAGAGAGGAAGAGGAGGGGAGTTCAGGGGGAGAGACTGAGCAGCAGATAGGGAGGAGAAGGAGGAGAAGGAGGAGAAGGAGGAGAAGCAGGCAGAACTTACAGTGCACATAACCAACGTATTGTCGAGTCGTTTTACCTCCCACTCGCCCCTCCTTCCCCAAATAAAGACACAACTCCTCCGGTGGATTTTATTGGCCACAGCAGCCATTTATTTATTAATAATAATAATTTAAGCATAAATAACATATAACATAACCAATCCAAGGCCTTCCCACCTGAAGGCCCCCCAGCCCAAGAAAAAAACTTCCAGACCACAGAGAAACATGCCCAGCACGGAGAGGGTCCTTGGAGCCCCGTAAAACCTGACGGATAACAGCCCATGCCCTCAATTAAATTACCTCCAGCCGATAAACGCCAGAACCAGTAACCATGGGCAACAACCGTGGGGCAGATACCCGCCATATCACACCCTAACATCCAATACCTGGGGAGTCCAGAGCCCCTTTGGCTCCCTCCCCACCACGCCAGAGCCACCATAACCACCAACTCCAAGGACCCACCCCCGCCATGACCCAGGGGGGTGACGCCTCACCTCCTTGCGTCCCGCCACACCCGCAGAGCCACCTCAATTTCATCCTGTATTCCTGAACACCACAGGTCAATACCCACCGCGTTTAAATGAACCCCATCCGCCCTCCAAAAAGACCCCTCTCCCGCCTCCAGCTCCCTATGCCGGACTGCAACACCGCCATTCCTCACCACAAACCAGCCCACCGCCCTATTAACCTTTATCTGGGCTTTGTTCAACCTCTCTACCGACCTAGCGTCTCTCCACTGCTTACGCGGCACCATATCCGACCAGATCGTAACCATACCAGGACACTGAGCAGCAAATCGAACTTTATGTCCCTCATAAGCTTGCGAAAAGGGCGCCCCCCCAAATCGTTACCCCCTACGTGTAACACCAAAACCCCCGGATACGAGTCTAACTTTGTAAAATTGTAAAATTCTGGAAGAACCCGGCTCCACAACATACCTCTAATCCCCAACCAACGAACCACCGCCACCTCCCTAGAAAAGCCCAACTGCCTTCCATCCGGCCTGACCGCTGCTCGCAACACTCCCCAAAACACGTACGAGTGCCCCATAATCCACACCAGGCACGCCACACCACCTGTAAGAAGCACAAAATAAAATATGTCAACCGGGCAGAAAAGAACAGCTCCCCACCCGTTCCCTCAGCCCAACAACACTAACCCCTCCCCCCCCGTTATAACAACGCCGGCCTAACATAGGACCGGAACCGCAGCGACTCCCATCGCCCAATGTGGCGAATGGCCTCTTCACTCAATCCTCTCCTAGCCGCCTCGGTGGCAGCACCGATCCGGAATGAATGCCCCCCAAACAACGCTGGGTCCCTGCCCAGCCCTTTTAAGCATGCTCGAAATACCGCTATAAACTGTAATCTAGAAAGGAAGGACCCGTCATCATGCACTAACAACGGTCCGCTCCCCCCAACCTCCTGCCCCCAAAAATTCCTAAGACACTGAACTGGGCACGCATCCGACCCAGCCACCTGATATAAAAACACCCGACAACCCCGGCCCAACTGATCCGTTTTCGACCGCCGAATAATAAACTCCACCCTGTCCTGAAATAAAACCACGTCCTCACCCTGCAGTCCCCCTGCTCTGCACTTACTCAGGCTAATCAATTCTCCAATGCACAATGCACCAAAGAAAGCCAATGAAAAAGCCAACTTAAACAGCCTAACTTCACTAACTGATACACAGACCTTTTCCAACTGCTCCAACATCTCCCCTAACAACTCAAAGGAAACCGGCCTGTGCCGATCCCCACCCGGTGCCCGCCTCCTCCAACCCTTCAAAGCCTGCAATACCCAGAATGATTTAGTCACATCCACTATATCCCGACCCTTACAACCAAAAGCCACCCCTGCCATAAACTTACTCATTCTGGACACTGACCATTCCTCCTCTCTGCAGTGCCCCACAAAAAGCAACATCATAGACCCTTCCTCCAACCCGCACCCCTGAAAATGCTCCCTCCATTCCTCCCATAATCCCCAAGCCCTGTCGTACGCCACCCAACTCTCCCCCGACAGGGATCCCCTCACCAAGTCGCCAGCCGACCAAATGGCAGCTTCCACAGTTCCTGCGGGAAACTCGTTCCTTGCATGTCCGCTTCTGGTGCCAGCACCCGGAAACGCTCCCACTGAAAACGAGACAAAGCATCTGCAATTGAGTTACTCACCCCTGGTACATGGGACGCTACAATCCAAGCATTCAACGACAAGCAACTCAAAACCAAATGTTGAAGCAAACAGACAACCGGCGGTGAAGAGGCAAAAACACGGTTAATGGCCTCCACAACCCCCAAATTATCACAGTGGAATCGCACCTTCCTGTTCCTGAAATGTTCCCCCCAAATGCACACCGCTACCACAATGGGAAAGAGTTCCAGCAACACCAGATTTTTCACCCAGCCCTCCTCCTGCCATTGCGTAGGCCACTCCCCTACACACCAACGACCTTGTAAGTAGGCCCCAAACCCGCACCCCCAAGCCGCATCCGTAAAAAGGTCAAGATCCGCTGCCAACACCCCCTCCGCCATCCACAAAGACCGGCCGTTATACAGTTTCAAAAGGAAGCCCACACCCACAAATCCCCCCAGAGTTCCTGGGTAAGCCGTACAAAGTGATGAGGGGCCTGAACTCCCGCTGTTGCCTGTGCCAACCTTCTACAAAAAATCCGCCCCATGGGTATAATCCGACAGGCAAAGTTGAGTTTTCCCAGCAAGGACTGCAATTCCCGCAGACGCAGCTTCTTCCGCCGACAGGCCGCCGCGAGCACCCCTCGCAGATCCTCAACCTTGTCGTCCGGCAGCCGACACTCCATAGCCACCGTATCAATGACTATCCCCAGAAAACTCAGAGCAGTCGCAGGACCCTCCGTCTTTTCCGACGCCAAAGGAACCCCAAACAGTTGTGCCATAACTTTGAATGAATGCAGCATCACCGAGCACCCCTTCGACCCCGGCGGCCCAATAAACAAAAAATTGTCCAAATAATGGATAATAGAACCCCAACCCGACCATTCCCTTGCCACCCATTCCAAAAATGTACTAAACTTCTCAAAATAGGAACATGAAACCGAACAACCCATGGGCAAACAGCGATCCACGAAAAAACCCTCGTCCCCAAAAAAAAACAACAAGTGCTGACAATCCAGATGAACCGGTAGAAGACGGAACGCCGCCTCAATATCTACTTTCGCCAGCAAAGCCCCTTGCCCATAAAACCGAACCCAACGAATCGCCTCATCAACGAACCGCCTCATCAAACGACGTATGCACCACCGAACACAACTCCGGCGCGATACCGTCATTAACCGAACCTCCCTTCGGAAATGATAGGTGATGTATAAGGCGAAACTTATTAGGTACCCTCTTTGGTACAACCCCCAACGGCGATACCCGCAAATCCGGCATCGGCAGATCCTTGAAGGGGCCTGCCATGCGACCCAATGCCACCTCTTTATTTTATTTTTACGTCACCACCCCTGGAAGCTCCCTCGCCGACCAACAAGTTCTTAGACTCTTGCAAAATTTCCCCCTCCACGAACGGGATACGAAAACCTTCTTCAAAACCCGACAACAAAAAACCCGCCGCTGCCACATTCGGATACCTTTTTAGGAAGGGTACCATCTCGGTTACCCGGATGGGCGTCTGCCCCTTTTCCAGCCGAATCGCTCTTCCCTTTTCGACGCCTGAAGCACCGCTGTGCTCCATGACCCCCTCCACATGAGGAACACTCGTGCTTGAACTTGCACTTGTCACCATACTTACATCCCCCTTCATTGAACAGGAAGCATAAACCCTTTTGCGAGGCCGCCGAGCACTGCCCTTGCCCAGAACCCCAGGCTCCCCCTGGAAAGGACTGCCCCCCCCCCCTGACCGGAGCCATCACCCTCATCCACAATCCGTTGTCCTTATGGTCCCACCGGATGGTGGACCGAGACGCTTTTCGTTGTCTAAATTGCTCATCGTACCGCAACCATCCCATCCCCCCATATGTCCGATAAGCCTCTCCTATTGCATCCAGGTAACAGAAAAGCACAGAACAATTTTCCGTCGCCTTTTCCCCAATGACACTGGCCAGGATCACGAACGCCTGCATCCAGTTTGAAAAAGTTAGCGGAATCAAACGGCATCGCCGCTTGTCCTCGTCCTCCTTCCTCTTATCATCCCTCCTATCTCTATCCAAATTAAACCGTTCTAGCGGGAGCAACAAGAATATGTCCACGTAATTCCCTTTCCATATTTTTTCCTTCAACTCCGACTTAAGATGGGCCCCCAGCGGCCCTTCAAAACAAACGTACACCTCCCCTCTCGCCCCATCGTCCAACCGTGGTTCCACCCCATCCTTTTCCGTATTCGCTTCCTTATCTCTACCACCGGCCTTGTCCGCCGGACCTGCCACTGGAACCCCCAATGACCCACTACTTCCTGCGCCCACGATCCCGCCGTCCCCCGGCCCAACAGACCCAGCCGTCTGCCCCTGACCCTGCCCCTTGTATACCCCAGGCCGCCACCGGTGACCCTGTCCCTGGCCCCACATTTACCAACCCCTTCACTAAATCCCTCAACCCCCTTAACAATGCCTCTAACCCCCTGCAACAGACCCCTGTGGGCCCCCCCCCCCGACCCCAGGACCCCCCCAATACAAGCTACCGCTAATGCTGATTCCCCTTGAATCTCAACTGGCTGCGTGGACGCTGTGATTCCACCAGCCGGAACGTGATGTCGTGGATCTTGACCGGCGCTGTTCTCCCCTCTGGACAATCTCCAATCTTCAGAACTACCAGTGCTCACTCTTGCTGCTTGAAATCCCAGAGCCTGCAGTTCTGCAGCTCGCCCACTAGAGGCCGCCATTTCCCCGGCTGAAGCTGACACTGGAGCCTGCAATACTGCAGCTCGACCACTGGAGGCCGCCATTTCCACAGAAGACGTCGACGCTGGGCCAGCTCCGCGCTGCCCGATCAGAGAATCCTGCTCCCGGCCGCCATCTTGACCACGCCGTCCCCCAGATGGATCCCGGACTTCACTCCCACGGCATGCCAGGTGAGCCCGCGCTGGCCCACCTGCCGATCCTGGTCCTGCTCCCACGTCGCCTGATACAGGGGTGGAGATGTCAGGTCTCTCCTGCCCAGGGCCCCGCCATAAAACCGGATTCCTCCCGGCACGCGACCGCCCGGCTCTACTGCTCTTACCTGCGGCGCGTGCCGGAGGGTCCCTGGTGGGGCTCCGTACCTGGCGCCGGACCCTCGGGGTCTCCTCCGGACTTAGGCGCGCCGGAGGCCTGGTCCTTCGCGGCCGGCGAATAGGGAGGGCTGTGTAGGCCGGATCCCCTGACCCCGGAAGCAAGCCTTGGACCGACGCCTGGAGCCATTCTGGTCCTTTGCTCTTAGCTGTCGCCCGGAGCTGCGCCAGCAAAGCATCAACAGAAGACATCTTTGGGAAAAAGGTCAGTCACTACAAGAGGTAACACAGCAGCAGGACAGGGGCTGCTGCAAGACTGTTGTCCCACACGAGATGACCCTGATCCCGCCTCCCGCTGCCCTTTTTAAACCCTACACTCCTCCCCTAACGTCCCCCCACCCCCCATCCTTGCAATACCCCTTAACCCTAAGCCTCCCAACTCACTCCCTCCAAACGCCTGTCATGCCAGGCCTACCCCCAGTCTTGCAGCCTTAAAGAGGACCTTTCACTAGTTTAAAAACTAAAAACTAACTATATCAGTGGGCAGAGCGGGGCCCAGGGGTCCCCCTGCACTTACTAGTATGTCTGGGCGCCGCTCCGTTCGCCCGGTATAGGCTCCGGTGTGTGCAGCTCCCTCTGTTGTACGGGGCAGAGTTTTTGTATTAGGGTTGTCCCTTGCTGCAGCGCTGGCCAATCGTAGCGCACAGCTCATAGCCTGGGAGTCCCAGGCAGTCCCTCCCTTTCCAAGTGATGGACTCTGCACCTTTCAGAGAACTGATGGCTTATACCGAGCGGAGGAGAAGAGTCCCAAGCTGTCATTTCTTTGCAAAAAAAGCAGTACCAGCCCTGCACACATATGTAGAACAGAAGGTGGGCCAGTCCTTGAGCCTGTCGGTGTCTGCCAAAGTGCACGGCAGCACCAACATGTGGAGCTGTAACTACGGTGAAGGACAATATATGTCCTTTACGGCACACTGGGTAAATGTGGTTCCTGCCCTGCGCCATCAGCAACTTGGCCAGATGACGCTGCTTCTGCCTCCACATTCTCACGCTGTTGGTCCGCCTCTGCCTCCTCATCCTCCATTTCATGGGCTCCACGTCCTTCATCAAGAAATAGAATCCTGGGGCTTTCTCCTCGACAACTCAAAATCGGAACCATGGTCACCGGCAAAGGGAAAAACATGGTGTCAGCACTGCATCAAAGATGGCTGAGCCCTGCATTGCACATGTTTTCAATCTGGTTGTAAAGCAGTTCCTGAAGTCTTCCACCCATTTGCAAGACATCCTGAAAATGGCCAGGAAACTTTGCATGCACTTCAGCCACTCGTACAACGCAAAGCACACCCTCCTTGAGCTGCAGCAGCAGAACAGACTCCCTCAAGATAGGCTGATATGCGACGTGTACACCCGTTGGAATTCCACCCTCCATATGTTGGACAGTTTATATGAACATAGAAAGGCCATAAACGATTTATTGACGATACAGGTGGACAGAGGTACTCCCCTGTGTAACTTCAATGTTAGCCAGTGGCAGCTCATGCGTGACACCTGACGTTTGCTCGGGCTCTTTGAGGAGGCCACTTTATTTGTTTGTTTCCAGGACTACAGGATGAACAACGTCATTCCACTGCTTCATGTCCTGGAACAGATGCTGGTAAATCTGGCTGGTCAGGGGTCAGGAGACGTGGCAACTACATCTCAAGGCCACATGAGCCCTGTGGGGCCTGAACTAGAGGAGAAGGAGGAGGAAATTCGAGCACAAGCAATGCTTAGAGAAATGGGTGGTTTTTCTACACTGGGGACAGGAGAGGAGGAGCAGGACCAGCCAGAGGAGCTACAGGGCGATAAGGAAGACGAAGCAGAGGACCAAGACACTGTGGCAGTATGCAGTGGAGATGGAGGCAGGGAGTCCCTCTGAGTCACTTGCGCTAATGGCCCGATGCATGCTCACTTGCTTGCGTAGTGACAGCCGAATTGTCACCATTTGGCAGAGGGATGACTACTGGCTCTCCACCATGTTAGACCCTAGCTACCGGTCGAAAATGGGGGCCTTTTTTACACCCGCTGAGAGGGAAGACAAACTGAACTACTATCGAGACATCCTATGTAGTCAGTTGGCCGCTGCCTATGTGCGCCATCGCCCATCCTCACACAGGTCTGACCGGGGGGTGCTCACGTTCCACTGCCATGGCTGCTGGAGGGGGAAGGGGGCAGCAGCAGTACCAGCTCCATCAGCAGCAACTTACATCTAGAGTCGCTGATGAGTAGTTTTTTTCACCCATCTACTGCCACCACTTCACCACTCTGTGGTCTCCTCATGATGCTTCCACCTCAACACTATGTCACTGGGCCACTCTGTGGTCTCCTCATGCTGCTGCCACATCACTACTCTGTGGTCTTTTCATGCTGCTGCTACCTCACCATTATGTCACTGGGCCACTCTGTTGTCTCCTCATGCTGCTGCCACCCCACCACTATGTCATTGGGCCACTCTGTGGTCTCCTCTCGCTGCTGCCACCTCAACACTCTGTCATTCGGCCACTCTGTGGACTTCTCATGCTCTTCCCACCCTCCCCACTCCATGACTGAGACACTATTTTGCCTTTTTGGCCTGCTTGACATTATAATTTATTTGACCTTTCTTCTGATCTGTCAGACGGAAGGACAAATGAGATGCACAAAGCATCCTGTCTATGTAGCTGCTGTAAGGCCTGTATGACATGGTCCCTATTTTGCATCAGAATTGGGTACAAGTAGAAGCATGAGTGGGTACAAAACACATAAGATATGCAAAGAATCCTTTCATGTGTCATCTCCGTTTCTCTCCTGCTTTTTTTTTTCATTAGCAACTTAATGCAACTTAAAATTACAATATTGTGAAAAGGTTCAATATTCTAGGCTCAAAATTTCACACTCTAGCCATCTAATTAATCCATACCCCCTGAGCAAAGAGTACCTGAGATTGTAACTTTGGGGTTTCATAAGCTGTAAGCCATAATCATCCAAATTATAACAAACAAAGGCTTGAAATATCTCGCTTTGCATGTAATGAGTCCGAGTCTATCTCAAATATTAGTTCCACCTTTTTTGTTGCATTACTGAAATAAATGAACTTTGCACAATATTAAATTTTTTTCAAGTTTC
The DNA here is from genome assembly GCF_905171765.1 of Bufo bufo. Classification (NCBI taxonomy): domain Eukaryota; kingdom Metazoa; phylum Chordata; class Amphibia; order Anura; family Bufonidae; genus Bufo; species Bufo bufo. Next base: position 23,276,449 of record NC_053389.1, on the reverse strand, counting down.
ACCTGTATCTAAACTCACAAAAACCAAACTCTCACACAAGCTCATCGCCAGGTAAAAAAATATATATATATATGGCTCTCAAGAAAAAGTGACCCAAAAACCATTTTTTTTTTTTTTTTTATAAATATGCTTACAGTAAAAGCAATTCTATTAAGAATTGTTTTGCAATTGTACTGACCAGCAGAATAAAGATAACATGCCATTTTTCTTGCACGTTGCACTCCACAATAACAAAACCCAACAAGCAATGGCACAATTGCTGACTTTTCTTTATCCTGCTTCCCAAAAAGTGAAATAAAAAGTGATCAAAAAGTCGTAAGTACCCCAAAATAGAACCAATGATAAATAAAAAATATATAAATCCTCACACTGGTCCATTGAGAGAAAAAAAAAAAAGTATAGTTTGGTTGGTCCTCAGGGTTCAATAGCAACATGGTGCCCATAACCTAATCAATCAAAATCTGTAAAGTCAAAAGGTGACCTTCCTTTTGAACCCTAAGCGTAACCAAACAGCAGTTTTTATCCGGATTTCTGGAATTTCAGGACCTGGTAACGATTTAAAGGGCATGGTGTGTCTCAACATACTGGGCACTGAAATGTCATATCTGTGAAAAAATGGTCTGCTGAGCATAAATTTCTGCAAAATGCTCAATATATCTTGAGAGGTGGAGATTCCAAAACAGGATCACTTCTTTATCACTGATCTCATCACTTCTCTTTTTATTATTTCACCCAGAGCCTCTACAGTTGTCAGCTTAAGATGGGCCTCACATGTGCGACAGTCTATTCTGCGGAAAAGGGTCCTTTTTAGTGAAAGTTTGTCGTGACGCCAGTTGCAGTGAAGCAACAAGGGCACAGGGCCCCTTTCAGTGATATGGTAGATGGTACCCAGGTGTAGGAATGCCAGAGTGGTGTAGGGCAGCCTATAATGTCCCTTAACTGTGTTGTACACGTGTCACCTGGATACTCTGGACTCCAGGTGGTGTTGTCTGAAGCAGAGCAAAGGGGGTAGTTGGTAAAGGGGATGAAGTAATAAATTGAGTCCAGACCTTGTGTTGAAGTTGAAAACAGCTTTACTTTCAATAAACTTTCTTCCAAACGATTTATAGGTGTGACGGTAACGTAGACTACACACAGGGGGGAGGATAGTGACCACTGCGCTCCACCCTCACCCCTGGCCCTGCCTACTTGCCTCGCAAGTCCTAATGACAGGGGACAACTAGACGGCAGTCCCTAACTTAGGATACATGCTGGGAAGACAAACAAGACAAATAACGGAACGTGAACGGACCGGGTCAATACCTAGAGAGCTACGCAGTACTAAGGAATGAGCAGAGAATAGTCAGGAAAAGCCGAGGTCAAATACCAGGAGAGAAACGAAGTACAACAGGAGTCCACAAAGAATCGTCAGGTGGAAGCCGGGGTCAGGATACCAGGAGAGATGCGCAGTACAGGAGGAGCAGGCAGAGGATCGTCAGGGAACACAGGATCCGGTAAGTATGCAGGAACAAAACAATCACCAGATACCTAAAATTAACAGGCAACCTGTGGCCAGCAGGCTGCCTGTATTTATAGTGGGGAGTGAGTGTCATGTGACGTGGCCAGCATCACATGACCGACAGAACGACCAGTCAAGCACCGAGTGATCAGCTCGGCGCTCAAGGCAGACCTAGGAGCAGGGAGCCTCCCAGCTAGCAAAGCTGCCCTGGGAACAAGGTCAAACACAGATCCTCGCTCCCGAAGCTAAGCAGCAGGTCTGCGGCTGATGGGAGATCGAGTGCGCCTTCGGCACCCCTTTACAATAGGCTTTGCCCTGGTTTCCAGCAAGTTTTGGAAGGCAAACTCCTCTCTGCTATGTCTGTTGCTCTCTGGCTCTGCTGTGCTATCAGGCTTAAATAGGAATCTTTTCCTTTCCTTTCTGCTGTACTTAAAGGGGTTATCCCTGTTATTATTAGACAAATGTAACAGCTTTCCAATTAACTCACTTTATCTCCGGTGGCTGGTTTCTCTCACATGACCTGTGATGTCAGCTTCTCTCCCTGCTCTGATAAAGGTCATTTACAAGCCTGTAAACGAGATGTCACTGTGCTGGCCACGCCCCCCCCTCCACTGCCGTCTACTCTCTGCTAGGATTCTTAACCCCTTCAGCTGCACAGCTCTGCAGGCAGTGAGGAGACAATGCTGGGCACTGGAGCTGACATACTAGAGAGAGCATTACACTAGAAGGTAGGGGGAAGATCCTATGTGTATTAGCAGTGTCATTATACAGGTGGGACTTGTAGTTCTACACATACAACATGCTGCAGAGTCTCCCAGCAGGCAGACATGTCACTCAGGGCAGCTCTTGTATTCACTCCCTTAACAGTGCAGGGGGAGGGGCAGAGATTGTTTTTATTATTAGTTTTACACATATGACTCCGCCATTAGTCTCTCACGCATGGCTTCTCCGTTTTAGTTTTACACATATGTCTCCGCCATTAGAGTCTCTCACGCATGGCTTCTCCGTTTTTAGGTTTACACATATGACTCCGCCATTAGAGTCTCTTACGCATGGCTTCTCCGTTTTAGTTTTACACATATGTCTCCGCCATTAGAGTCTCTCACGCATGGCTTCTCCGTTTTTAGGTTTACACATATGACTCCGCCATTAGAGTCTCTTACGCATGGCTTCTCTGTTTTAGTTTCACACATGACTCCGCCATTAATCTCTCACGTATGGCTTCTCCGTGTTAGTTTTACACATATGACTCTGCCATTAGTCTCTCACGCATGACTTCTCAGTTTTAGTTTTACACATATGACTCTGCCATTAGTCTCTCACATATGGCTTCTCCATGTAGTTTTACACATATGACTCCGCCATTAGAGTCTCTCACGCATGGCTTCTCCCTTTTAGTGTTACATATGACTCCGCCATTAGTCTCTCACGCATGGTTTCTCCGTTTAAGTTTTACACACATAACTCCGCCATTCGAGGCCAGCTGCGTGGTCCCACAACAAGTAAGTTCCATGTCTTTTTCTGTCTTCAGACCCGCTCGCATGGCTCAGTCATCTGTGGCTCGCAATACAATTTTCTTGTGGTGGCTCGCACGCGTGGCTTGTGCGATTTAAGTCTCACTCATGTTATTATTTTCCCTGACTTTTATTTTCTAGGTTGCTGGGTTTTCATTGTTTTCTTTATAAGCAGTCATCCCAAGCCTGCCTTTGTGGACATCATCTTCTCCCAGGCATGCTTACTTTATTTACAAACTCGGGCTGAGGGTGTTGGTGTCCGGCCTAAGTCCTGGGTATCAGACCATCCTTCCAGTAGGAGGTACAGTAATAAGGCGCAGTTTACGAAGTCTGTCATGTCTTCTGACACAAGTCCTATCACGACTACAGGCGCAGCATACATAGTTTATCACGACCTTAAGCTTATTTTCTGTCACAACTGCAGGTATTATGTGTACGTTCTGTCCTTATTACAGGCAACATTAGCTTGTTAATCGAAATAGCCATGTATTCCTGAGAATGGTTCCCCAGGCCTGGTGGGTTTACACATTTCACTTCATTTACTACTACAGTAAGACGGCAGACGCCATGTTCTGACTTTTGGGCCCTTAATAGAAAGTGTGGCCTGGGGAATAAGTAGAGGTAAAGTATATTGCCACCAGGAACAGTCGGTGCCCGATCAGGGCCCTTGGCGGATGGTTGGAGTTCATCTAGGCCCTTCCAACACATTCACCATTGTTTGTTTCAGTCTGCGGCTCTAAGGATTCAGACCTTCTCGTAATATGGTCATATGTTAGTCAACATAGGAGTAAATCGTTCCTGGTTAGCAGCCACTCTTTCAATTGCATCAGCATTAACCATCTCCAAGAACGATGTGGCGGTGCACATGACAAAGAGGTAAGGTAGATGGAAGTCACTGTGATATATACGGTATATTCCGCACCTTCATCGTGAAAGGTCTTTTCTGTTCAAAATCGGGTGTCGTAACGGTATGTATATATTTACTCTAAACTAAGGTCTGCTCTTTTTGGCCCCTTTAGGCTGCCCTAACACGGCAGCTATGGCATAACTCCACTGCTTGTTGTAGATAGGATTAGATAGGTTAGGTTCACCTTTCTGATAGCCGATCCGACCACAAACAGAATATAACCAGGAAGCGGATTGAAGAATGGGGACAATTCGATCTGATAATTGGCGGCAGTCGCTGTAATGATTTATCTGTGGTTAACCTCCACTGAAAAGGCCTTTATGGGGGCAGTCGACAACTGTTTTTTTTACTTTCAAAATTGATGCAAGTGCGGTATCGGCTGCTCATCGAGCCAACTCGCAAAGCGCAACGGACACTGGTGCCGTTCCTGCCTCTACCCCAGAATATAACAGCGCGCGCAAATACAAAAACCGCCCCCAAACCCTCCCCTGAAACACTAACCCCTCCCCTACAATTTAACCCTATCCTGGACTAGAAACTTCCCCCTTCCAGTCAATTCTCGCTGTGCTACGTCTGCGCCTCGCTCCACTGTCATACTTCTGGGGGAACCTGCCTGGCATGAACAGGCCTCTAGTAGCTACAGACAATGAGAAGGCAAAGCTTCAAGATTGCTTGGAGCCAGGAAGAGTCGCAAAGTTCATCAAGATTCAAAACAACTAGAAGCCCATGGTCTCTTCGTCAGGGAAAACATCACAAGTTTTCATTCATCATGGATGGGAAGGAGGACATTCTGTGGTGCACCGAGATGGAGAGGGTCTTCGGATTCCCCCTGCACTATACACACTTTTTAGAAATTAACCGCTGATCCCGACAGAAGTTCCTGGGAAGGTCATGGAGCGTCCCGGTCATCCAACATCTATTCTCTCCGCTGAAGGATTATTTTGAAAGTGTGTAGAAGCAACATGGGGCCCCACGCTGCAGATTTATCATGGAGACACCAGATTTTATTATATTATTATATAAAGAAAAAATAAAATAAAATGAAGCCCCTTCGTCACCCAGCTCCCAAGTGCGATCAGCTACATCATCATCATCGAGTACTGTCTGCAGGTCACTGATGTCCTCCTCAACCATCTCTGGGTCAGGAGCCTGACCGCTTGCAACACCTGCTCCCACGCCACTCTCCTCATAACTACTTGCCACTAACTAGTGGAGGAAGCGGCAGATATCTCCTCCACATCTTGGCTTACCAGTAGCTGCTGACTGTCTTCTAGTAGCAAGTCCTCACTGTATATTGGAGCTGAGCCCACAGCATACAATACTTCTCTGGCTGAGGGAACAGAAAAGAACAGAGGCAGGTTGAGGACAGGTTAGGGCACAGGGCCTGCTCCCGGGCCATACCAACAAAGGGTCGTGTCTGATGAAACCACCGAATCTTAGCTGCGACTGTCTGATGTCACTTGCGACGAAGTCGAAGATCGAGTTAACCATTCAAGAACCGCTGGGTTGCTGGTCAAGACACGACCGCTAGATGACATAGAGAGCTCAGGCCTCTCGCTGCAACTCCTGCTGCCACGCCCCCTTACTCTGCTGCGACCTGTGCCTGCGCGAGAAACATTTAGGCCTCTGCCACTTCCCTGTGCGGGGCCTGGCAATTCTCTATCTGAGACACTGTTAGATAAAAAAAATAAAAAGGAAATTAAAACACCCCAAAAAAGTCTGTAATTTTCACAATTTACTACACAACAGCTAATAAGCCCTTTTTTCCCCCCACTAATACACACAAAAAAGGCCTTTATAACATTTAACTGCACCGCTGAATGGCAAATATATTTTTATTTTGCCACTATTACACGAGAAAAAGGTCTTTAGAAGCTATAACTGCACCGCTGAATGGCAAATCTATTTTACTTTTGCCAATATTACCTGACAAAAAGGGCTTTAGAACATATAACTGCACCGCTGAACGGCAAATAGGCCCTTATTTTTTTCCACTTATACATGCCACAAAAGGCTTTAGAACATAATACTGCACTGCTGAACGGCAATTATATATATTTTTTTACACTAATGCACGAAAAAAAAGGCTTTAGAACATATAACTGCACTGCTGAACGGCAAACATATTTTATTTTTGCCACTAATACATGGCAAAAAGGGCTTTAGAACATATAACTACAGCGCTGAACGGCAAATATATTTTACTTTTGCCACTAATACACAACAAAAAGGGCTGTAATTTTCACACTTCACCACACAACAGCTAATAAGCCTTTTATTCCCACTAATACAAGCCACAAAATGCTTTAGAACATATAACTGCACCGCATAAGGGCAAATAAGGCGTAGAAATATTTCCATGTAATAAACCCTGTTAATGGCTGTATAAACAGCACTTGCACCCCAATAACAAGAACGGTTTGCTGGAATTGCAGAGCTGTATAATGGCAATTTGGGTCCCCAGTCAGTGCAGCAAGGTGTAATAGGATTGTTCCTATTACCCAGGCTGTAACCTCCCCGACTGAACCCTGTTCAACATAAATGTTGTGACATGATTCCTCCCTATCCTTTCCCTACTCCTTGAATAATCTTTCCCTGTACTTGTAAATAATTTTTTTAGCACAAGGAAGTCTTTCCTAGCACTGTCCCTAGCGCCTGCTGACGTCTCTCCCTACACTGGAAAATGGCAGAATCCAAGATTAGAGTTAAGCGAACACCTGGATGTTTGGGTTTGAGAAGTTCAATGGGGACCCGAACTTTTCAGCACTAAAAAGGCTGTAAAATAGCCCAGGAAAGGTCTAGAGGGCTGCAAAAGGCAGCAAAATGTAGGTAAATCCCCTGCAAACAAATGTGGATAGGGAAATGAATTTAAAAATAAAATAAAAAATTAACCAATATCAATTGGAGAGAGGTCCTATAGCAGAGAATCAGGCTTCATGTCACCCACCACTGGAACAGGCCTCTGTGAGATATTTAGGGCCCGGCACCCAGACAGAGGAGAGAGGTCCCATAGCAAAGAATCAGGCTTCATGTCATAGCAGAGAATCAGGCTTCATGTCACCCACCATTGGAACAGGCCACTGTCAGATATTTTTAGGCCCCGGCACACAGACAGAGGAGAGGTTCATTCAACTTTGGGTTGCCCCGCAATATAATGGTAAAATTAAAATAAAAATAGGATTGAATGAGGAAGTGCCCTGGAGTACAATAATATACTGTATGGTTAAGGGGAGGTAGTTAATGTCTAATCTGCACAAGGGATGGACAGGTCCTGTGGGATCCATGCCTGGTTCATTTTTATGAACGTCAGCTTGTCCACATTGGCTGTAGACAGGCGGCTGCGTTTGTCTGTAATGACGCCCCCTGCCGTGCTGAATACACGTTCAGACAAAACGCTGGCCGCCGGGCAGGCCAGCACCTCCAAGGCATAAAAGGCTAGCTCTGGCCACATGGACAATTTGGAGACCCAGAAGGTGAATGGGGCCGAACCATCAGTCAGTACGTGGAGGGTTGTGCACAGGTACTGTTCCACCATGTTAGTGAAATGTTGCCTCCTGCTAACACGTTCCGTATCAGGAGGTGGTGCAGTTAGCTGTGGCGTGGTGACAAAACTTTTCCACATCTCTGCCATGCTAACCCTGCCCTCAGAGGAGCTGGCCGTGACACAGCTGCGTTGGTGACCTCTTGCTCCTCCTCTGCCTTCGCCTTGGGCTTCCACTTGTTCCCCTGTGACATTTGGGAATGCTCTCAGTAGCGCGTCTACCAACGTGCGCTTGTACTCGCGCATCTTCCTATCACGCTCCAGTGAAGGAAGTAAGGTGGGCACATTGTCTTTGTACCGGGGATCCAGCAGGGTGGCAACCCAGTAGTCCGCACACGTTAAAATGTGGGCAACTCTGCTGTCGTTGCGCAGGCACTGCAGCATGTAGTCGCTCATGTGTGCAAGGCTGCCCAGAGGTAAGGACAAGCTGTCCTCTGTGGGAGGCGTATCGTCATCGTCCTGCGTTTCCCCCCAGCCACGCACCAGTGATGGGCCCGAACTGCGTTGGGTGCCACCCCGCTGTGAACATGCTTCATCCTCCTCCATCTCCTCCTCATCCTCGTCCTCCTCATCCTCCAGTAGTGGGCCCTGTCTGGCCACATTTGTACCTGGCCTCTGGTGTTGCAAAAAACCTCCCTCTGAGTCACTTCTAAGAGACTGGCCTGAAAGTGCTAAAAATGACCCCTCTTCCTCCCCCTCCTCCTCCTCCTCCTGGGCCACCTCCTCTTCCATCATCACCATAAGTGTTTTCTCAAGGAGACATAGAAGTGGTATTGTAACGCTGATAACGGCGTCATCGCCACTGGCCATGTTGGTGGAGTACTCGAAACAGCGCAACAGGGCACACAGGTCTCGCATGGAGGCCCAGTCATTGGTGGTGAAGTGGTGCTGTTCCGCAGTGCGACTGACCCGTGTGTGCTGCAGCTGAAACTCCACTATGGCCTGCTGCTGCTCGCACAGTCTGTCCAGCATGTGCAAGGTGGAGTTCCACCTGGTGGACACGTCGCATATGAGGCGGTGAGCGGGAAGGCCGAAGTTACGCTGTAGCGCAGACAGGCGAGCAGCGGCACATTTACCCAGTGTGCAGTTAGGGAGATATAGCGTCCCTGGCCGTGCTTCTTGGTCCACGTATCTGTGGTTACGTGGACCTTGCCACAGATGGCGTTGCACAGTGCACACTTGATTTTATCGGTTACTTGGTTGTGCAGGGAAGGCACGGCTCTCTTGGAGAAGTAGTGGCGGCTGGGAACAACATACTGTGGGACAGCAAGCGACATGAGCTGTTTGAAGCTGTCTGTGTCCGCTAGCCTGAATGACAACATTTCAAAGTCCAGCAGTTTAGAAATGCTGGCATTCAGGGCCAGGGATCGAGGGTGACTAGGTGGGAATTTACGCTTTCTTTCAAATGTTTGTAAGATGGAGAGCTGAACGCTGCCGTGTGACATGGTGGAGATGCTTGGTGACGGAGGTGGTGGTGTTTGTGGTACATCCTCTGTTTGCTGGGCGGCAGGTGCCAACGTTCCTCCCGAGGCGGAGGAAGAGGCCGAGGCGGCAGCAGCAGAAGGAGTAGCAGGGGGAGCCTGAGTGAGTTCCTTGTTTTTAAGGTGTTTACTCCACTGCAGTTCATGCTTTGCATGCAGGTGCCTGGTCATGCAGGTTGTGCTAAGGTTCAGAACGTTAATGCCTCGCTTCAGGCTCTAATGGCACAGCGTGCAAACCACTCGGGTCTTGTCGTCAGCACATTATTTGAAGAACTGCCACGCCAGGGAACTCCTTGAAGCTGCCTTTGGGGTGCTCGGTCCCAGGTGGCGGTGGCCAGTAGCAGGCAAACTCTCTTGGCGGCGGGTGTTCTGATTTTGCCCCCTGCTCCCTCTTTTGCTGTGCTATTGGCTCGGCCTCACCACTGCCTCTTCCTCCGAACTCTGAAAGTCAGTGGCACGACCTTCATTCCATGTGGGGTCTAGGACCTCATCGTCTCCTGCATTGTCTTCCACCCAGTCTTCCTCCCTGACCTCCTGTTCAGTCTGCACACTGCAGAAAAACGCAGCAGTTGGCACCTGTGTTTCGTCATCATCATAGACGTGCTGAGGTGGTATACCCATGTCATCACCTGGAAACATAAGTGGTTGTCCGTCAGTGCATTCTATGTCTTCCACCGCTGGGGAAGGGCTAGGTGGATGCCCTTGGGAAACCCTGGCAGCAGAGTCTTCAAACAGCATAAGAGACTGCTGCATAAGTTGAGGCTCAGACAGTTTCCCTGATATGCATGGGGGTGATGTGACAGACTGATGGGCTTGGTTTTCAGGCGCCATCTGTGGGCTTTCTGCAGAAGACTGGGTGGGAGATAATGTGAACATGCTGGATCCACTGTCGGCCACCCAATTGACTAATGCCTGTACCTGCTCAGGCCTTACCATCCTTAGAACGGCATTGGGCCCCACCAAATATCGCTGTATATTCTGGCGGCTACTGGGACCTGTGGTAGTTGGTTCACTAGGATGTGTGGCTGTGGCAGAACGGCCACGTCCTCTCCCAACACCAGAGGGTCCACTAACACCACCACGACCATGTCCGCGTCCGCGTCCCTTACTAGATGTTTTCCTCATTGTTACCGTTCACCACAAAAATTATTTGGCCCAAAGTATTGAATTCAAATTCAGGCCTTTTTTTTACAGGCACCTAACACTATCTGGCTATCTAGTTAGATACCGTATTACACTAATACAGGCACAGCAGTAACGACAGATTTAGTTGAATATAAATTGTAGGCCTAGTATTTAGGCGCTGGATGACAGGTATCCCTTTTACGGACAGAATTAGACTTTGAAATGCACGGTAGCGTGTGACGTTATTGAGAATGACTCTATCAGCACCTTCAATGTAATATACCCTTTTATGGATAGATTTAAACTTGGCCTGATACAGCAGAAACCACTGATTTAGGGAATTGCTAATTTGGGAATTGTATTTCAACCCAGAAAAAAATATATCCTTTGCCAGACAGCAGACAGTATTACAATTGGCTAGCCACAGCTGAAACACCAGATTTAGGGTACTGCTATTTTGGCAATTGTATTTCACCCCTCAATAAAATAGCAAGCACAGCCAAGCACCTGATGTAGGATATAGCAAAATAAAAAACACACTATTGATGGTTAAATGGACTTGGTGGCAGCTTGTGCTGGTGCACCACAAGACACAAAATGGCCGCCGATCACCCAAGAAAAAAGTGACAGAAAAACACTCTGGGCAGCCTAAAAATGAGCAATTAACTAGCAGAGGTTGTATGATACACAGCTGTATATCGATCACTTCAGTAAATAAATCCCTGCCTAATCTCGCCCTCACAGCAGCTGCTGCATCCTCTCCCTACACTGATCAGAGCAGAGTGACGTGCGGCGCTACGTGACTCCAGCTTAAATAGAGGCTGGGTCACATGCTGCACTGGCCAATCACAGCCATGCCAATAGTAGGCAAGGCTGTGATGGCCTCTTGGGGCAAGTAGTATGACGCTTGTTGATTGGCTGCTGTGCAGCCTTTCAAAAAGCGCCAAGAAAGCGCCGAACACCGAACCCGGACTTTTACGTAAATGTTCGGGTTCGGGTCCGTGTCACGAACACCCCAAAATTCGGTACGAACCCGAACTATACAGTTCGGGTTCGCTCATCCCTATCCAAGATGGCTGAGGCTATTTATAGGGCTGTGACAGGGCTGGCTGCTGATTGGCTGGCATGGCATTATGGGTTATCCTGCCTTCCCAGAGTTCCTTGCTCTATGTCCTCACACGTGCAGCAGCCATTTTAGGAAAAAAATGTGATTCGTTACCACAAAGCGCGAGGAAAATAGAATTTTTTTCAGAAATTCGGATCGAATTCCACTTCGTCAACTTCGATTCGCTCATCTCTAACTATCACTATACTTTTATATTATTTTGTCTTCCTCTGGATCAACTTGCAGGATAACAAGCTGAACTAGATAGACAGTTGTCTATTTTCAGCCTTATAAACTATGTTACTATGTATTATTTCAGGCATCCTCAAACTGCGGCCCTCCAGCTGTTGCAAAACTACAACTCCCAGCATGCCCGAACAGCCTAGAGCTATCAGCCTACAGCAGGGCATTGTGGGAGTTGTAGTTTTACACCAGCTGGAGGGCCACAGGTTGACCATGCCTGTATTATTTCATATTAGCATTATATTACATAATATATACTATTTATATTGAAGCAAAAGACATATGCAGGTAACTCAGGTCTTACAAGTTGCAACCTTTCTGAAAACGTACTTGTTACTGCAAGAGCCGAGAGGAGGCAGAGTATTCCAATCAGGGAGCTCATGGTTCAGTTTGTGAAGACAGGACGTAATGTGAGATGAGGGAGCCTTGGTCGAGGGTCTTCATTTCACATTCAGTAACTTGTTTATAATGCATTGATATTCCCAATTACAAATGATCAATAGAAAATATTTTTTAGAAACAAAATGGGGCAATTCCTCAGTGCAAGAATGTATGTTCATTTTTAAGGAAGTGTAGAAAGAAATTCTCCTTGTCCCCTATTCTCTCCCTGAAATGTTCTAAGGGCTCATGCACACGACAGTATTTTGCGTTCAGTATACTGGCCGTTTTTGTAGTTCAGTATGCAGAACATATACTGAACCATTCATTTCAATGGTTCAGCAAAAAATACTGAAGTGTCTCCGTGTGCATTCCGTTTCAGTATTTCAGTATTTCCGTACCGTGAAAAGATAGAACATGTCCTATTCTTGTCCGCAAATCACGGTGCTTGGCTCCATTCAAGTCAATGGGTCCGCAAAAAAAACGGAACACATACGGAAATGCATCCGTATGTCTTCCGTTTCCGTTCCGTTTTTTGCTGAACCATCTATTGAAAATGTTATGCCCAGCCCAATTTCATCTATGTAATTACTGTATACTGTATATGCCATACGGAAAAACGGAACGGAAAAACGGAACAAAAACGGAAACACAACGGAAACAAAAAACGGAACAACGGATCCGTGAAAAACGGACCGCAAAACACTGAAAAAGCCATACGGTCGTGTGCATGAGGCCTAATGCTCAGTGTGTCGGTCTGCAGTGACTTAGCATCTTGTTCTGCACAGGCTCCTCGCTGTCTGCTGCCCCGATTGGCTCATCTGAGCTGTCTGTCAGCCAGGGCCGGTGCAAGGATTTATGCCGCCCCTTGTCACTCTCATTTTACCCCCCTCCCTTGTCACTCTCCTTTTACCCCCCTCCCTTATCACTCTCATTTTACCCCCCCTCCCTTGTCACTCTCCTTTTACCCCCCTCCCTTATCACTCTCCTTTTACCCCCCTCCCTTGTCACTCTCATTTTACCCCCCTCCCTTGTCACTCTCATTTTACCCCCCTCCCTTATCACTCTCATTTTACCCCCCCTCCCTTGTCACTCTCCTTTTACCCCCCTCCCTTATCACTCTCATTTTACCCCCCTCCCTTGTCACTCTCCTTTTACCCCCCTCCCTTATCACTCTTATTTTACCCCCCTCCCTTGTCACTCTCATTTTACCCCCCTCCCTTGTCACTCTCATTTTACCCCCCTCCCTTGTCACTCTCATTTTACTCCCCCTCCCTTGTCACTCTCCTTTTACCCCCCCTCCCTTGTCACTCTCATTTTACCCCCCCTCCCTTGTCACTCTCATTTTACCCCCCTCCCTTATCACTCTCCTTTTACCCCCCTCCCTTGTCACTCTCATTTTACCCTCCCTCCCTTATCACTCTCCTTTTACCCCCCTCCCTTGTCACTCTCATTTTACCCCCCTCCCTTGTCACTCTCGTTTTACCCCCTCCCTTGTAACTCTCATTTTACCCCCCTCCCTTGTCACTCTCATTTTACCCCCCCTCCCTTATCACTCTCATTTTACCCCCCCTCCCTTGTCACTCTCATTTTACCCCCCTCCCTTGTCACTCTCATTTTACCCCCCTCCCTTGTCACTATCATTTTACCCCCCTCCCTTGTCACTATCATTTTACCCCCCTCCCTTGTCACTATCATTTTACCCCCCTCCCTTGTCACTCTCCTTTTACCCCCCCTCCCTTCTCACTCTCATTTTACCCCCCTCCCTTGTCACTATCATTTTACCCCCCTCTCTTGTCACTATCATTTTACCCCCCTCCCTTGTCACTCTCATTTTACCCCCCCTCGCTTGTCACTCTCCTTTTACCCCCCTCCCTTCTCACTCTCATTTTACCCCCCTCCCTTCTCACTCTCATTTTACCCCCCTCCCTTGTCACTCTCATTTTACCCCCCTCCCTTGTCACTCTCATTTTACCCCCCCTCCCTTATCACTCTCATTTTACCCCCCCTCCCTTGTCACTCTCATTTTACCCCCCTCCCTTGTCACTCTCATTTTACCCCCCTCCCTTGTCACTATCATTTTACCCCCCTCCCTTGTCACTATCATTTTACCCCCCTCCCTTGTCACTCTCCTTTTACCCCCCCTCCCTTCTCACTCTCATTTTACCCCCCTCCCTTGTCACTATCATTTTACCCCCCTCCCTTGTCACTCTCATTTTACCCCCCCTCGCTTGTCACTCTCCTTTTACCCCCCTCCCTTCTCACTCTCATTTTACCCCCCTCCCTTCTCACTCTCATTTTACCCCCCTCCCTTGTCACTCTCATTTTACCCCCCTCCCTTGTCACTCTCGTTTTACCCCCCTCCCTTGTCACTCTCATTTTACCCCCCCCCCCTTGTCACTCTCATTTTACTCCCCCCCTTGTCACTCTCATTTTACCCCCCCCTTGTCACTCTCATTTTACCCCCCCTCCCTTGTCACTCTCATTTTACCCCCCCTCCCTTGTCACTTCCTGTCAGTCCGGCCGGGTACAGGAAACAAATGCTCCTGTACCGCGGACCGAACAGAGCTCGGCCACGCTACATTAACAGCAGCACAGAGCAGACACAGCATGACAGTGGGCACAGGCTGCGCAGCACGGAGCCGGCGGCCGGAGATTCTTTAGAGCGGCAAGCGCTGAACCGCTCAGGAGGCGCAGGATGAGGGGCGCCGCCGGCCGGCCAAACTTATATAACCAACTTATTATTTATTTATTCTTTACACTGCAACGGGCGCCCCCTGCTAAATGGCGCCCTAGGCGACTGCCTAAGTCGCCTTACTGGTGGCGCCGGCCCGGCTGTCAGCCAGTGAGCCAGTCAGGGCAAGCCCCTCACCCCCACTTCCTCCCAATGTCTTGTGACCATCATTCTTTTCCTTTATGGAATTTCAACAACAATTCTAACAGTAAAATGATGCTGCTTGCCATTTTATGCAATTCATCTGAAAAAAAAACTTAGTATGGACACTTATTGGCAATGTCTCAGAAGCACACGGTCTGATGCTTTAAAAGTAGCAATGTTTGCAACAAAATGTTTTTGAACTATGCTTCAACAATGATATACAGATGTAGTAGCGTGAACACTCATGCTTTATGAGACGTGTTATCTAAACTAAATGCGCTAAGCAAACACCTTCAATTGCTTTCCAATGCCTGTTGTTTCAAGATTACGCAATGAGTTAAGAGTTTGAGTGTTAACCCTGCTACATCTGTATTTGTACTAAAATGTCTATAAAACACACTGTCTGATGCAATAATGCATCCGCAAACACAGATATAATAATGTAGTAAAATTTATTTGAACTATGCATTTAATACTACTGGTACAAAAATAGCATTTTTACTAGAGATGAGCTGGTTCGGTGACTTTTCAGAATAAATCTGGTTCGATCCGAATTTATTCACGGTGAATGGCGTTAAAAAAAACTGCTATTTCCTGGCTGCAGAGAGCCTTTATAGTAGTGTAGAACACTGTGCCTTGCAGTAACACGCATAGGGAGTCTGATGTGGAAGTGAAATAATACTGTGAGTCAGTATGACACGCAGATGACAGGCGTCGCTCTTAGAATCACTGCACTCTTCACTTATATGGGCAGTCACGGGGCCAAAACTAACCAAATAACTCAAGTATGAACTCAGCCTTACACAGTTCGATATTAACGCCAAGAAGAAGTGCACTCCTTTTACACCATCGTCAGCTGATTCCACATCTGGGGTGTATGGGATATTGGCATGTCTTCTGTGTTTTGTACCCACTCCTGCTTTGGCTACCAAATCGCAAGCCAATTCTGATGGGACCAAACAGGCCTTACAGCTGCTGCACAGACAGGATCCGTTGTGCATCTCATTTTTCCTTCCTTCTGACAGATCAGAAGAAGGGTCAAATAAATGATGATGTCAGCCAGGCCGAAAGGCAAAATAGTGGCCCAGTCATGAAGTGGGGAGGTTGGTAACAGCATGAGAAATCCACAGAGTGGCCCTATGACATAGTGGTGAGGTGGAAGCAGCATGAGGAGGCCACAGAGTGGAACAATACCAGAGTGTGGAGTTGTCCGCAGCAACAGCATCAGGAGGAGGCCACAGAGTGGCACAATGACAGTGTGGAGGTGGCAGCAGCATTAGGAGGCCACAGAGTGGCAAGGTTACATAGTGTGGAGGTGGCAGCAGCATCAAAGGCCACAGAGTGGCAAGGTGACATAGTATGGAGGTGACAGCAGCATGAGGAGACCACAGAGTGGCATGGTGACATAGTGTGGAGGTGGCAGCAGCATCAGGAGATCACAGAGTGACCGACATTGACAGAGTGGGGAGGTGGGTGGCAATACCAGTACCAGCTGAAGATGGTGGGTATAAGAAGGAGCACTTGGTATCAGATGTGTGGCATCAAGCGGGTGGCTTCATCAGAATAGTAGCTGAGGCAGGTAGCCAGAAGAAACCAATCTCTTTTGTCAAAGTGTTGGTGTGGCACGATGGATGATCTAGTCTGATGCATCAGGCATTCGTGGGTTGAAATCCTGTCTGATTCATGCCTGATTCATCTTTACAAATGTCAGTCTCTTCACATTTTGGGTGGACAGTCAAGTTCTTCTTGGGGTAACTATGACCCCCGCCGCATTAAACACCCGTTCTGATGCCACACTATTGGCCGGGCAGGACAGCTTTTCCAGGGCAAACTCTGCCAGTTGCGGCCACAAATCCAGTTTGGCTGCCCAGTAGTCCAGTGGATCTTCAATGTAGGGTGGCAGGGTGCTGTCCAAAACTGCCACCACTTGCTGGTTCAGGTCCTGTTCCAGGTCTACCTGCTGCTGCTGGTGATTAGTTTCTTCACTAGGCAGGTGACAATTCGGTCACTACGCAAGCAAGTGAGCATGTATAGGGCCATTTGTACTCCCTGCCTCCATCTCCACTGCATACTGCCACGGTGTGTCTAAGTCCTCTGCCTCGTCTTCCTCATCACCCTGTAGTTCCTCTGGCTGCTCCTGCTCCTCCTCTCCTGTCACCTAAGTAGAAAAAACACCCATTTCACTACACATTGCTTGTGCTTCAATGTCCTCCTCGTCCTCCTCCAGTTCAGCCCCCACAGGGCTCATGTGGCCGTGAGATGTAGAAGCCACGCAGATGTTGACTGCCTGAAATCGGCTGCGTGCCACTGAGCGGTTGCTGCGGCAGGCTGGACCACCACATCGAAGCCACGATTCTCCCAGGCCACTTTATGGTGATGCTGCATATGTTGTCGCAGGGCCATGGTGCCAACATTGTCACCCTGGCCACGTGTCACCTTCTGCCCACAGATTCTACATATGGCCATGTTCACCTCCTCCGGCGGCTTAACAATAAACTGCCACAACGCTGAATAGGTGATTTTACCCCCAACACTACATACTGACTGCTACACGCGCTGAACCCGTGCACCACTACTTCCCGGGCAGGCAGGTTCCTGCGAAGCAGCTGGTCTACCCCAGACACGTTTGGCTAATGATCTCCCACTGCTGCCACCCTGCTGACTCCCGGCCATGCTAGCGACTTGCTGGCTCCACCGCTGCCTCACGGGCAAGCTGACAACCTCTTCTCTCAATGATGAAGCCCCTTAGTCACCCAGCTCCCAAGTGCAATCAGCTACATCATCATCATCGAGTACTGTCTGCACGTCACTGATGTCCTCCTCAACCGGCTCTGGGTCAGGAGCCTCACCGCTCACAACACTAGCTCCAACGCCACGCTCCTCATCACTACTTGCATGCCTAGTTGAGGAAGCAGCAGAAGTCTCCTCCACATCTTGGCTTGCCAGTAGCTGCTGACTGTCTTCTAGCAGCTCGTCCTCACTCTATAGTGGAGATGAGCCCACAGCATACAATACTTCTCTGGCTGAGGGAACAGAAAAGGACAGAGGCAGGTTGAGGACATGTGAGTGCACAGGGCCTGCTCCCGTGCCATGCCAAATAAGGGTTGTGTCTGACGAACCCACCAACTCTTGGCTGGGGGTGCCTGATGTCCCTTGCGACAAAGTCGATGATCGAGTCTACTATTCAAGAACCACTGGGTTGCTGGTCAAGACACGACCGCTAGCTGACACTGGAAGCTAAGGCCTCTCGAAGTGACCCCTGCTGCCACGGCCTCATACTTTGCTGCGACCTCTGCTTGCACAAGGAGGCACATGCAGGAGTAAATATGTTGTTTATCTCGTCTCATGTGTATGTGGTAGATTTTATGTAGGCAAGACTATTAGGAATATGAATGAAAGATTTAGAGAACATCTGAATTCCATTAACACAGGGAAAGGGTGTCCATGATTAATAGAACACGTAAGATTGGAACATAACAGTGACAGCAAGGTTTTGAGGTTTGCAAGAATTGAGTTAGTATGCAATCGACCACAAGGGGGCGATAGACATCGAGAGCTCTTGAGAAGAGATTCAAGATGGATATTACGATCCGGAGCTATGGGCCTGCTTGGTTTGAATGACAGAAATGATTTAGGAGTATTCTTGTAGATAACATATCATTTTTGATTGTGATCTCTCTTTTGATTTTAAGTTATGTTGTTTTGTATATTTTTATGTATGGCATCGAGCCTCTGGTGATGTCACTAATATGTCCTGCCCAGAGATTCGGCGCATAAAGATGACGCTTGTGCGTCAGAACGTGAGCGGCCTGAGGAAGGGCTGAGGCGCGAAACGGCCGTCGCCATGAGTTACTGCCTGCGGTATGTTGACCCATGCCTGTACTGATGTTATATGACAAGTTGGAAATAAAGAAATCCATCTTTTTGGTGAGTGTCGCTTGCTAGTGTTGATCAAGCATGCTCGGCTGAACACCAGTTCGGCTCGAGCATCTCGATGCTCGGCACATGGCGGTATTCAGCCGAATACCGCATGTGCTCGAGTGCAATGCCCGAGTCTCCTCCCCGCACATTTCTTGGCTGCTGTGCAGCCAATAAACATGCAAGTAAGTACTGCCCTTCACTGTAAAGTCTCATTTACATGTCAGTGTTTTGGTCAGTGATTTCCATCAGTGATTGGCTACCTGCACATGACCGTGGTGTGTTTGGCGTGCGCGCATTCCGCAATTTGCGGAACGCCATGGACAGCCTTTAATGTAACTGCCTATTCTTGTCCGCAAAGTGCGGACAAGAATAGGACATGTTATATTTTTTTGGCGGGGCCACGGAACGGAGCAACGGATGTGGACATCACAAGGAGTGCTGTCCGCATCTTTTGCAGCCCCATTGAAGTGAATGGGTCTGCATCCGAGCCGCCAAAACTGCGGCTCGGATGCATGAGGCCATTGTGAGCCAAAACCAGAATTGGAGCCTCCACAGACATAAGGTATAGGGGAAAGATCTGCACCTGTTCTATTTAGAACTGCACCTAGTTTTGGCTCAGAATCAGTGATGGAAATTGCTGACCAAGACACTGATTTGTGAATAAGGCATAATGCCGTAGACATGTTGGTTACTGGCATTACAGTGATTGACTGGTCGGAACGATGACACGTGTTCGGCTCAATGTTAGTCAGGGAGAGCTGTGCTGAGGAAGGGAAAGATAGAGTAGGGAGGGAAATTATATATTTTTTTATTCAGTAGAAAAACTTGTCAGAGACCCAAAAGTCCTTTTAATGACTATTGTTGTATGTGGCAGCAGCAATATATATTTTCAGCGCATCCTGCGCTAAATAGCGTGCAAAAGTTAGGCTGCTGCAGACAGCGATATTATCTGCACTACATCTCCTGTGTAAAGTGTGCGCATCCCAAAAATATCAGTGACATCCTGTGTACTTTTTCTGTAGACGGTGTCTGCTGTGGACAGTGACATTAGCTCCGCTACATCTCCTGTGTAACGTTTCCACAACCCAAATACCTTTGACATTCCCTGAAATTTTATATTAGCTGCTGCTGACATCAGCGACATTAGCTGCGCTACATCTCCTGTGTAACGTGTGCACATCCAAAAAATAGAAGTGACATCCAGTGTACTTTTTCTGTAGACGATGTCCGCTGCGGACAGTGACATTACCAGGGGTACATCTCCTAGGGTACATTCCGTGTAATTTTATATTAGCCGCTGCAGACATCAGCGACATTATCTGCGGTATTTCTCCTGTGTAACGTGTGCACATCCCAGATACCTTTTTTTATTTTTTGGCACATACACTTACAAATCCTACGCTACTGTACGTGTAACATACTTTCAAGCATATATAACATTTAATATGAAGAAGGTAAGGGACAGGGAAGTGGCAATGATGCTGATGGTGCACGCAGAGGCCGTGGACCTGGGCGCGTTGAAACTGTGCCTGCTGCCAGAGCACAAGAAAAACAATCATCCAAGATACCTAACTTCATGTCCCAGTTTGCAGGGCAGTGCAGGACAATGCTCTTGAAGTCAGACCAGTGCGACCAGGTGGTCTGTTGGATTGCAGAAGATAATGCTTCCAGTTAGTTAAGCACCACCCTGTCTTCCACAAAGTCAAGTCTCAGTAGCCAAGGGTCTGGTCAACACAATCCTCACCCTGATCGTCCTTCCTCCCACCATGGAGAGTCTTGCCAAACAAGTGATCCCACACTCGGATATTCCGAGGAGCTGCTTTCATCACCATTCCTTCATTTGGGTCTCTCAACAAGTCCGCTTGAAGAGGGACATGAGATCTTGTGCCCTGATTCCCAAACTCTTGAGCATCCACAGTCAGAAGAAGATGACGGTGGGAAACGGCAATTAGTGTTTCACGAGGTGGATGATGATGATGAGACACAGTTGCCAATAAGTAAACAGCAATTAATGTCTCAAAAGGTTGATGATGAGGATGAGACACAGTTGTCAATAACTGAGGTTGTTGTTAGATCAATAAGTCAGGAGGATGAGCAGAGTGAGGAAGTGGAAGAGGAGGTGGTGGACGATGAAATCATTGACCCAACCTGGGAAGGTGGCAAGCCGAGCGAGGACAGCAGTACAGAGGGGGAGGGATCCGCAGCACCGCAACAGGCTGGAAGAGCCAGTGTGGTGGCAAAAGGGAGAAGGCGGGCCACACCAAACAGGCCTTCAACTGTTCCCCGGAGCACACCCTTGCGGAAATCTCTCTTGCCAAGGGGTAGGTGTTCCTCAGTATGGTGCTTTTTTGAGGAAAGTGCAGACGAAAAAAGAATAGTAGTTTTCAACCTGTGCCATACAAAAATGAGAAGGGGCGTGAACACTAGCAACCTCACCACCACAAACATGATCCGCCACATGGCATCAAACTACGGTAATAGGTGAGCCGAATGCCTGGGTCCATAATCTGTGTCTGCGGGTCACAACACTGCCTCCTCTTCCCCTGTGTTACATGCTGGCCAATCCCCTGTGTTACAATGCTGGCCCGGATGCCTCCCACCCTGCACCTGGACCTTCGCAAGCACCATCAGCGACCACATCCACTTCCGTATCCCAGCACAGCGTACAAATGTCCTTTCCTTAGGCATTTGAACGCAAGCACAAATACCCAGCCAACCAACCACAGGCCATAGCACTAAATGCGCAACTTTCCAAATTACTGGCCCTGGAAATGTTGCCATTTAGGCTTGTGGACACTGAGGCTTCCGCAGCCTGATGTCGGCGGCAGTCCCTCGTTACGCAGTCCCCAGCCGCCACTATTTTTCATGGTGTACTGTGTCCGCTTTACACCAACATGTATCCCATAACATCAACCGTGCCCTGACCAACGCAGTTACTGGTCCACTTAACCATTGACACATTGACAAGTGCTTGTGGCCAGGGACACTAAATTTCCCCGAACTTTTACCCGTGACACATACATCAGGTGGGACAGGACAGCCAATTGAGACGTTTCAGCACATTGACACCCCCCCAACCCTATAACAGAACCCGATCTGGCAGCCATTTTACATTATCTGTTTTGCCACTGCCATTTTGGATCAGGGACAGGCTATTAGGAACTTAGGGAAACCAAATGCTAGCTAATAGGGCCACAAATTAACTTTTTAGGACAAGTAACATTGTGCTGTCGATAGGTGTGATACAGAGAGGGGTGTGATATAATTATAATATACTTTTAACATAAAAAGTATATTATAGTGCATTTGTATGCTTCCAGAAATTACTGATTGAGGGCTGCGATCTATGAGCTTCCACAAAATAGTGATAGAGGTTTTTCATATACCTGCGTCCACAAAATTACTGCTTGAGGGTGCTACACCAGCTTCAACTAACAACTGATTGAGGCCTGCCATTTATCAGCTTCCACAAAATAGTGATAGAGGTTTTCCAAATACCGGCATCCACAAAATACAGATTGAGGGTTTTGATATACCTGCTTCAACTAACAACTGATTGAGGCCTGCCATATATCAGCTTCCATAAAATAGTGATAGAGGTTTTCCATATACCTGCGTCCACAAAATTACTGCTTGAGGGTGATATACCAGCTTCAACTAACAACTGATTGAGGCCTGCCATATATTAGCTTCCACAAATTAGTGATAGAGGTATTCCATATACCTGCATCCACAAAATACAGATTTCAGGTTTTAATATAGCTGAATCAACTAACAATTGATTGAGTCCTGCCATATATCAGCTTCCACAAAAAAGTGATAGAGGTTTTCCATATACCTGCCTTCATAAAATTACTGCTTAAGGGTGATATACCTGCTTCAACTAACAACTGATTGAGGCCTGCCATATATCATCTTCTACAAAACAGTGATGGAGGTTTTCCATATACCTGCGTCCTCAAGATTACTACTTGAGGGTGATATACCTGCTTCAACTAACTGATTAAGTCCTGCCATATATCAGCTTCCACAAAAAAGTTAAAGAGGTTTTCCATATACCTGCGTTCATAAAACTACTGCTTGAGGGTGATATACCAGCTTCAACTAACAACTGATTGAGGCCTGCCATATATCAGCTTCCAAAAAATAGTGATATAGGTATTCCAGATATCTGCGTCTACCAAATTACTGCTTGAGGGTCATATACCAGCTTCAACTAACAACTGATTGAGGCCTGCCATATATCAGCTTCCAAAAAATAGTGATAGAGGTTTTCCATATACCTGCGTCCACAAAATACAGATTGCGGGTTATGATATACCTGCTTCAACTAACAACTGATTGAAGCCTGCCATATATCAGCTTCTAGAAAATAGTGATAGACGTTTTCCCTACACCCCTGCGTCCTCAAAATTACTGCTTGAGGGTGATATATCAACTTAAACTAACAACTGATTGAGGAATGCGATATATCAGCTTCCACAAAATAGTGATAAAGGTTTTCCATATACCTACGTCCACAAAATTACTGCTTAAAGGTTAAATACGATATTCAACTAACAACTGATTGAGGCCTGCCATATATTAGCTTCCAAAAAATAGTAATACAGGTTTTCCATATAGCTGCGTCCACAAAATTACTGCTTGAGGGTGATATACCAGCTTCAACTAACAATTGATTGAGGCCTGCCATATATCAGCTTCCACAAAATAGTGATAGAGGCTTTCCATATACCTTCATCAACAAAATACAGATTGCGGTTTTTTATATGACTGCTTCAACTAAC
Source organism: Bufo bufo (assembly GCF_905171765.1). Taxonomy (NCBI): domain Eukaryota; kingdom Metazoa; phylum Chordata; class Amphibia; order Anura; family Bufonidae; genus Bufo; species Bufo bufo. Next base: position 23,253,071 of record NC_053389.1, on the reverse strand, counting down.
AACTGATTGAGGCCTGCCATATATCAGGTTCTGCAAAATAGTAATGGAGGTTTTTCATATACCTGCGTCCACAAAATTACTGCTTGAGGGTGATATATCATCTTGAACTAACAACTGATTGAGGCCTGCCATATATCAGCTTCCACAAAATAGTAATAGAGGTTTTCCATATACCTGCGTCCACAAAATTACTGCTTGAGGGTGATATATCAGTTTCAACTAAGAACTGATTAAGGCCTGCCATTTATCAGCTTCCAAAAAATAGTGATAGAGGTTTTCCAGACATCTACGTCCACAAAATTACTGCTTTAGGGTGATATACCTGCTTCAACTAACAACTGATTGAGGCCTGCCATATATCAGCTATTACAAAATAGTGATAGAGGTTTTCCTTATACCTACGTCCATAAAATACAGATTGTGGGTTTTGATATACCTGCTTCAACTAACAACTGTATGAGATCTGCCATATATCAGCTTTCACAACATAGTGATAGAGGTTTTCCAGATATCTTCGTCTACAAAATTACTGCTTGAGGGTGATATACCAGCTTCAACTAACAACTGATTGAGGCCTGCCATATATCAGCTTCCACAAAATAGTGATAGAGGTTTTCCATATACCTGCGTCCACTAAATACAGATTGCGGGTTTGATATGCCTGCTTCAACTAACAACTGATTGAGGCCTGCCATACAGGGAGTGCAGAATTATTAGGCAAGTTTTATTTTTGAGGATTAATTTTATTATTGAACAACAACCATGTTCTCAATGAACCCAAAAAACTCATTAATATCAAAGCTGAATATTTTTGGAAGTAGTTTTTAGTTTGTTTTTAGTTTTAGCTATTTTAGGGGGATATCTGTGTGTGCAGGTGACTATTACTGTGCATAATTATTAGGCAACTTAACAAAAAACAAATATATACCCATTACAATTATTTATTTTTACCAGTGAAACCAATATAACATCTCAACATTCACAAATATACATTTCTGACATTCAAAAACAAAACAAAAACAAATCAGTGACCAATATAGCCACCTTTCTTTGCAAGGACAATCAAAAGCCTGCCATCCATGGATTCTGTCAGTGTTTTGATCTGTTCACCATCAACATTGCGTGCAGCAGCAACCACAGCCTCCCAGACACTGTTCAGAGAGGTGTACTGTTTTCCCTCCTTGTAAATCTCACATTTGATGATGGACCACAGGTTCTCAATGGGGTTCAGATCAGGTGAACAAGGAGGCCATGTCATTAGATTTTCTTCTTTTATACCCTTTCTTGCCAGCCACGCTGTGGAGTACTTGGACGCGTGTGATGGAGCATTGTCCTGCATGAAAATCATGTTTTTCTTCAAGGATGCAGACTTCTTCCTGTACCTCTGCTTGAAGAAGGTGTCTTCCATAAACTGGCAGTAGGACTGGGAGTTGAGCTTGACTCCATCCTCAACCCGAAAATGCCCCACAAGCTCATCTTTGATGATACCAGCCCAAACCAGTACTCCACCTCCACCTTGCTGGCGTCTGAGTCGGACTGGAGCTCTCTGCCCTTTACCAATCCAGCCACGGGCCCATCCATCTGGCCCATCAAGACTCACTCTCATTTCATCAGTCCATAAAACCTTAGAAAAATCAGTCTTGAGATATTTCTTGGCCCAGTCTTGACGTTTCAGCTTGTGTGTCTTGTTCAGTGGTGGTCGTCTTTCAGCCTTTCTTACCTTGGCCATGTCTCTGAGTATTGCACACCTTGTGCTTTTGGGCACTCCAGTGATGTTGCAGCTCTGAAATATGGCCAAACTGGTGGCAAGTGGCATCTTGGCAGCTGCACGCTTGACTTTTCTCAGTTCATGGGCAGTTATTTTGCACCTTGGTTTTTCCACACGCTTCTTGCGACCCTGTTGACTATTTTGAATAAAACGCTTGATTGTTCGATGATCACGCTTCATAAGCTTTGCAATTTTAAGAGTGCTGCATCCCTCTGCAAGATATCTCACTATTTTTGACTTTTCTGAGCCTGTCAAGTCCTTCTTTTGACCCATTTTGCCAAAGGAAAGGAAGTTGCCTAATAATTATGCACACCTAATATAGGGTGTTGATGTCATTAGACCACACCCCTTCTCATTACAGAGATGCACATCACCTAATATGCTTAATTGGTAGTAGGCTTTCGAGCCTATACAGCTTGGAGTAAGACAACATGCATAAAGAGGATGATGTGGTCAAAATACTCATTTGCCTAATAATTCTGCACGCAGTGTATATCAGGTTCTGCAAAATAGTGATAGAGGTTTTCATATACCTGCGTCCACAAAATTACTGCTTGAGGGTGATATATCAGCTTCAACTAACAACTGATTGAGGCCTGCCATATATCAGCTTCCACAAAATAGTGATAGAGGTTTTCCATATACCTGCGTCCACAAAATACAGATTGCGGGTTTTGATATACCTGCTTCAACTAACAACTGATTGAAGCCTGCCATATATCAGCTTCTAGAAAATAGTGATAGATGTTTTCCATACACCTGCGTCCACAAAATTACTGCTTGAGGGTGATATATCATCTTGAACTAACAACTGATTGAGGCCTGCCATATATCAGCTTCCACAAAATAGTAATAGAGGTTTTCCATATACCTGCGTCCACAAAATTACTGCTTGAGGGTGATATATCAGTTTCAACTAAGAACTGATTAAGGCCTGCCATTTATCAGCTTCCAAAAAATAGTGATAGAGGTTTTCCAGATATCTACGTCCACAAAATTACTGCTTTAGGCCTCATGCACACGACCGTTTTTTTTTGCGGTCCGCAAAATGGATTTCCGTTGTTCCGTGATCCGTGACCGTTTTTTCTTCCGTGGGTCTTCCTTGATTTTTGGAGGATCCACGGACATGAAAAGTGAATAAAAAAAACTAAGTCAAGTTTGCATTGAAAATGATAGGAAAAACGGAAACGGATCACGGACACGGATCACGGACGCGGATGACTATCTTGTGTGCATCCGTGATTTTTCACGGACCCATTGACTTGAATGGGTCCGTGAACCGTTGTCCGTGAAAAAAATAGGACAGGTCATATTTTTTTCACGGACTGGAAAAACGGATCACGGACGCGGAAGCCAAACGGTGCATTTTCCGATTTTTCCACGGACCCATTGAAAGTCAATGGGTCCGCGAAAAAAAACGGAAAACGGAACAACGGCCGCGGATGCACACAACGGTCGTGTGCATGAGGCCTAAGGGTGATATACCTGCTTCAACTAACAACTGATTGAGTCTTGCCATATATCAGCTTCCAAAAAATGCTGACAGAGGTTTTCCAGATATCTTCGTCAACAAAATTACTGCTTGAGGCCTCATGCACACGACCGTTGTGTGCATCCGCGGCCGTTGTTCCGTTTTCCGTTTTTTTTCGCGGACCCATTGACTTTCAATGGGTCCGTGGAAAAATCGGAAAATGCACCGTTTGGCTTCCGCGTCCGTGATCCGTTTTTGCAGTCAGTGAAAAAAATATGACCTGTCCTATTTTTTTCACTGACAACGGTTCACGGACCCATTCAAGTCAATGGGTCCGTGAAAAATCACGGATGCACACAAGATAGTCATCCGCGTCCGTGATCCGTGTCCGTGATCCGTGTCCGTTTTTCCTATCATTTTCAATGCAAACTTGACTTAGTTTTTTTTTTCACTTTTCATGTCCGTGGATCCTCCAAAAATCAAGGAAGACCCACGGAAGAAAAAACGGTCACAGATCACGGAACAACGGAAATACGTTTTGCGGACCGCAAAAAAATACGGTCGTGTGCATGAGGCCTGAGGGTGATATACCAGCTTCAATTAACAACTGATTGAGGCCTACCATATATCAGCTTCCACAAAATAGTGATAGAGGATTTCCATATACCTGCGTCCATAAAACTACTGCTTGAGGGTGATATTCCAGCTTCAGATAACAACTGATTGAGGCTAGTGTTGAGCGCGAATATTCGAATTGCGAATTTTTATCGCGAATATCGCAACTTCGAGAATTTGCGAAGAATAAGAATATTTGCCTCTATATTCGTTAAAACGAAATTTCGTTTCTCTTGAAGCTAATAAAACAATAGAAATATAATTTATTAGGCCCAATGCATTTAGAACAACTCACATATTATAAATCGCACACAAGCTGTAAGCAAAAGCAGCTAACAGTAGTTTGGAAGAGCCAGCTAAACATTACACGAACAGAATTTTTTTAGGAATTTAATGGTAGCGAATTTTCGCATACAATATAAGAAAGAGTCAAAATTATATGAGTAACTGAACACTTTTTACATGTCAAGTGAATTCTCGGCACGGTTGCTTGTCATGGAACATAACCTAGCCTTTGTGAAAAAAAAACGTCTTTACAACATGCGATCCGCACACAAGCTTTAAGCATTAGCAATAAGCATAGTAATACTTGACTGATGAAATGACTCGAAATTTTTCAAAAATAGTGCTATATACGAAAATCAAGAATATAGCACTCTATTCGAAAAATACGGCATTCCGTATTTTTCGAATATGGTGCTATATTCTTGATTTTCGTATATAGCACTATTTTCGAAAAATTTCGAGTCATTTCATCAGTCAAGTATTACTATGCTTATTGCTATTTGCTAATGCTTAAAGCTTGTGTGCGGATCGCATGTTGTAAAGACGTTTTTTTTCGCAAAGGCTAGGTTATGTTCCATGACAAGCAACCGTGCCGAGAATTCACTTGACATGTAAAAAGTGTTCAGTTACTCATATAATTTTGACTCTTTCTTATATTGTATGCGAAAATTCGCTACCATTAAATTCCTAAAAAAATTCTGTTCGTGTAATGGTTAGCTGGCTCTTCCCAATACTCATATAATTTTGACTCTTTCTTATATTGTATGCGAAAATTCGCTACCATAAAATTCCTAAAAAAATTCTGTTCGTGTAATGGTTAGCTGGCTCTTCCCAATACTCATATAATTTTGACTCTTTCTTATATTGTATGCGAAAATTCGCTACCATTAAATTCCTAAAAAAATTCTGTTCGTGTAATGTTAGCTGGCTCTTCCCAACCACTGTTAGCTGCTTTTTCCTTACAGCTTGTATGCGATCCGATCTACTCGCATATTGTAAATACGCTTTTTCGCAAATGCTAAATTATGTTCCATGACAAGCAACCGTGCCCAGAATTCACTTGACATGTCCAAAACCGTTCAGGATCCATAGTCATTTAATTGTAACACTTTCAATATATTGTATTGTACGCGAAAATTTGCATATTATTCACATTATATTGGCAAACTTACGAATATTCGATTTCGGCGAATATAATACGAATATTCTAATTAATATTCGCGAAATATCGCGAAATCGAATATGGCACCTAAAGCTCATCCCTAAATTGGCTATTTCAGTGTTTTGAGGTCTGTTTTTTACAGATCCGTTGTTCCGTTTTTTGTTTCCGTTGTGTTTCCATTTCGGTTCCGTTTTTCCGTATAGCATATACATTATACAGTAATTACATAGAAAAAATTGGGCTGGGCATAACATTTTCAATAGATTGTTCAGCAAAAAACGGAACAGATACGGAAGACATACGGATGCATTTCCGTATGCAATCCGTTTTTTTTGCGGACCCATTGACTTTAATGGAGCCACGGAACGTGATTTGCGGCCAAATATAGGACATGTTCTATCTTTAAACGGAACAGAAAAACGGAAATATGGAAACGGAATGCATACGGAGTACATTCCGTTTTTTTTGCGGACCCATTGAAATAAATGGTTCCGTATACGGAACGCAAAAAACGGCCCGCAAAATGGACACAAAAAACGCTAGTGTGAAAGAGGCCTTAGTCTGTGAGGCCTATCCTTGGTCTGCTCACAACTCAGAGGGGGAGCTAATTGTCAGCTCACCTGTCTTCAGGTTCCAGCAGGTCCAGTCCTAGCTTTGGTCAGCAGGCTCTTTTTGTCTGACTCTGCAGTCTGGCTGAGGTGTCTGACTCCGGAGGTAGCTTTCCTAGGCTGTAGACTAAACATGTGCTGATCTTACGGCTCTGCACTCAACTGCTGCACTTCCTATCTTCATCTGCACTGTTCTGCCTCACCCTTCCCATATCCTGTTCTATGTATATCTTTAACACCAGCACCACCTAGTGGTGACTGATTTGAAGTGGTGGTTTTCCAGCCTGTTATAGGAATTACAGTAATATACATACATGCAGTGGCGTAACCACCATATAGGCAGACCACGCAGCTGCTATGGGGTCCGTGAGGAAGGGGGGCCTGCAGTGGAGGAGAGTCCCTGCCCCCTAATTGCTCCCGTCTATCTTCCTAACTGCCTCCCGTCTGCTAGCCCCGCCTCCCATCTGCTTGCTCCACCTCCCATCTCCATAGGCGCAGAAAACATGCTGAATCTGACCACTGACCATGTGTCCCCAGAAGATGCTTGTCTTCTGAGCTCTTAAGGCCTGATTCCATTAGCTTGTTGCAACCCCGCCAGTAATGAAGTAAGTGACAGCCTGTAGGTGAGGACAGTGCAGAGGTGTGTGTGTGGAGGGGGGTCACTCAGCTTTCCCAGGCTATTCCTCTGCACATATGCCATTCAGAACAGGAGGAAAGCTGGTTGTCACTACATTATGTAATGTGACTCAGCTTTCCTGATGTCCTGCATGGCACAAGTGCAGAGGTATGAGAAAATATGAGGGAAGGTGGGGGTTGTGTTACTCAGCTTTCTCAGACTATTCTCATGTCTCTCCACATGTGCCATGCTGGACAGCAGGAAAGTTGGGTGCTATTACATCATGTAACGCCCCAGATTCTTGTCAAAATATTCTGAACACCGCCGGAACCTACCAGATCCCATTCACTATAATGGTCTGTTGGGTTCCAGCGTGAATACGGCCATTTTGTAGAACAAAATACTGCTGCATGAGGTGGGGCAGGGGAGAAGTTAGGGAGGGTAGTGAGAGGGACCAGGAACGGGCATGGGGGCCCAGTTTAAATTCTTGCTATGGGGCCCAATGATTTCTATGTACGCCCCCTGCAAATACCCTTACCAGGGGCGTAGCTATCCGGGAAGCCACTGCTTCGGGGCCCGAGGGCAGAAGGGGCCTGGGAGCAGTAGCAGGGCCGCAGCGTTAGACTGGAGCATCCTCTGGTCATGTGACAGTCAGCTGCTGCTGTCCCCCTTACAAGCTCCTGTACTTCTGACACCACCCCCCCCCCCTTTCTAAATTAGAATTTTTATGCTTTCAAAACTGATAGTAATTACTCATAAAATAGTTATTCATTAACATTCCCCCTATGTCTGCTTTATGTTGGCATCATTTTGTAAATGTAATTTTATTTTTTTAGGACGTTAGGAGGCTTATAAGTTTAGAAGCCATTTTTTCAAATTTTTGAACAAAATTTCCAAAACAATTTTTTTTTAAGCACCAATTCAGTTATAAAGTGATTTTGAGGGGCTTACTTAATGGAAACCACCCATAAATGACCCCATTTTAGAAACGACACCCCTCAAATTATTCAAAACTGATGTTACAAACTTTGTTAACCCTTGATGTGTTCCACAAGAATTAAAGGAATATGGAGATAAAATTTAACTTTTTTAGTAGATTTTTTTTTTAATGTTAATCAATTTTTGCAACAGAGCAAGGGTTAACAGCAAAATAAACCTCAATATATATATTACTCTGATTCTGCAGTTTACATCAATGTCCCATATATGGCGATAAACTGCCCTACGGGCACGTGGCAGTGGTTAGAAGGAAAGGGGAATCATATGGAGGAGGCTAAAATGGTTAGAAGAGACCCTGACATACCCCTACAGTGGAAACCCTCAAAAAGTGCCCATTTTGGAAACTACACCCCTTAAAGAATATATTAAGGGGGGTACTGAGCACTAAGCGTTTTACGGAATTTGTAAACACTTGGCTGTGAAAATGAAAAGTTTCATTTCTTCCAATAAAATGTTGCTTTAGCCACAAATTTTTCATTTTCACAAGGAGTAACAGGAGAAAAAGCACCCCATAATTTGTTACCCATTTTCTCCTGAATATGGCAACACCCCATATGTGGTAGTAAACTGCGGTGGGGGCACATGGCAGAATTCAGAACGGAAGGAGCACCATATGGCTTTTGTAGCGCAGATTTTGATGGATTAGTTTACGGCTGCCATTGGTCTTTATTTTTTGAGTGATTGTCCTATGTGGGGGCTCATTTTTTGTGGGATGAGATGATGGTTTGATTGGTACCATTTTGGGCTACATTTTTGATTGCTTGGTATTACACGGTTTGTGAGGCAAGGTGACTAGAAAATAGCTGTTTTGGCACAGTTTTTTTGGGGGGGTTTTCACGCCGTTCTTCTGATGGACCTGATGGACACCGTGCACCCGACAGGATACCGCACGTGCCACGGTCAGTGCTGACCACGGCAGTGAATGGGTTAATGCACCGGCATCTGTGTTTTAACCGATGCCGGCGCATACACCAGGGGTCCAGCTGTCAGTGAGTGCCAGACCCCTGTGGCTGATCAGGAGGGTGCAGCTCCTATGCCCACACGATCAGAGCGTTGTAGCTGTACGGTGCTGGGATTTTTAACCCTGCTCTCAGCGCCGTAAATGTACTGCGCTGGTATCCTATGGGTTAAGCCTCCATAGACTCCCTGACACCTACTCTGCCTCCTGCTCCACAGATTCCCGTCCTTCTCTTATCTCATCCTCACCGAGCCCCTGCCTTCTTTCCTCCCTCATGTCTCCGGTCACCTACCTTTCTCCCACTGTTGCACCCCTGCTATTGCTGCCCTGCACATACCTCCCGACACCTACTTCTTGTATAAATCCCCCTCAGAGCCCCTTTCACCTACTTGTTGTGTCCACCCCTCCTGTCCATCCAGGGCCCTGGGCCCCTGTCTCACTCCTCTGCCTCTCATTATGGTGGTGTCTAAACCGCATGCACCATAAAGACCTTCTAACGTCATAGGGTCACGTGCCTGTGCCCCCTTCCTTGTACTATGCCCCCTTACTAGACCCTGCACAGTGCCCTAATCATACCCTATACTGTGCCCCCTTATACTCTTTTATCCGGTCACTGTATGGAGCTGTTATGCAGTCACTGTATAGAGGTATTTGCTCACTGTATGGTGGTGCTATCCAGTTAATGTATGGCGGTGTTTAGGGTTGAGCAAATTTCATATTTTGAAGTTCGTGTGCTGGTTTGTGTTGTGGTATTTACTGAATTGCGTTATGGATTCCGTTACCACGGACCATAGCGCAATTCCATGACGGAATGCATAACCAACACCGCCATACAATAACTGCATAACACTGCTAGGGATGAGCGAATTTCATATTTTGAAGTTTGTGAAGTTCTGGTTTACGTTATGCTGGCGTCCTCTCCTGCATAAAGTAAACCGGACAGATCCGTTATGCAGCCCATAGTTTTCTATTATGATGGAATGAATAACGAAATGCCTCTAAAGGCATTCCATTATGCATTCCGTCATGGAATTGCTTTCTGGTCCGTGGTAACGGAATCCATAACGCAATTCATAAATACCACAACACGAACCCGCTCAAGAACTTCAAAATATGAAATTTGCTCATCCCTAGCGGTGTTATCCAGTTATTGTCTGGTGGTGTTATCCAGTCACTGTATGGAGGCATTATCTGGTCACTGTATGGTACTGCTATCCAGTTACTGTATGGAGGTATCCGGTCACTGTATGGCAGTGTTATCCAGTCACTGTATGGTAGTGCTAGACACTTACTGTATGGAGGTGTTTTTTCGGTCAATGTCTGGTGGTGTTATCCAGTCACTGTATGGAGGCGTTATCTGGTCACTGTATGGCGGTGCTATCCAGTTACTGTATGGAGGTATCCGGTCACTGTATGGCGGTGTTATCCAGTAAATTCAAAAGGAAAGAAGCCTCCAGCACCAAATGTGGACGTACAAAAATCCCAGTCTTTATTCAGCAATATTCCAAAGGTATACAGCAATCAGTGGCACCAGCTCCCGCTTAATCCCAGGAAATCAACGCGTTTCGAACAGTAGTGTTCTTACTCATGATCTGAGGTGTCTGACATGGCGGACATTGAAATAGGGTCCAACTCCCATTGCTCCACCCTAAAGGAGGGATTTTGGAGAAATGGGTTGGACACATAAGTGATCAAGTCCATGTGAGACACCTGTACACATATATTCACCCGTGTCATACAACATAAAATAACATATATAAAACAACTAATATTAAACAGACTTATAATTAGACGATTTAAAAACTTATGGTCCATCCCCTCAATATATATAGAGACAGCATCAACCCCACATATTAGATGATATCCATATCCACAAAGCGATCTAGTAATCATAAATAAAAATATGAAAAGCAAATATTTGACAGACAGTAGGATATAGGCTGCAAAAAAATGCACAAAGAGATCATATGAGAAAGATCAGGTATGTGTGCACTCCATTGCATGTCCGGCCATAACATATTTGAACAGGATAAAGCAACACAGCTCCTCCGTTTCTAAATCCGGATCCATATTTCCTGGTGGTCATGATTCTAAACAGTAGAAAGTCTCTAGGTAAGGAGGAGATACTACATATAAAGAGAATGGTATTAGTAAAAGATCACAATCAAAAACGGCATCATATATTCCTAGGAATCGCTTAATGTGAATTCCTACCCTAATCAGCGCTTATCCAGCGGTCAGAGGGCTGTGGCCAGTATAAGTCTAATTAGCTACCACACCTCATAGTGTTTCTCTTCTCTCTCGCTACATAGGGTGAAGGTTGCATAAAGCAATCACCTTGGTTTATGCAAAGAAGATATGATGTGAATAGGGCCCGAAATTCTGAATGAATGAGAGAGAACAGAAAGGCCGAGGGATTAATAACACAAGATCATACCTCCATATGTATCGTATTTGTAATTAATAAGTAGGGTTTCATCCCTCACAATCTGTTACTTGATAATAATTTCTATCTTTAATTGTGATATTAATTTCTCCTTTTGTTCTTATTATGGAAAAACAATAAATTCCATTGTGTCAGGGCATATATTCCATCCGTATAGTGATGGGAAGTTATTGATCACCTCATCGCTGTATAATATACTTGTAAATAGGCAGGAATGCCCAATATATACCAGCTGGATAGAACACCATCACTATAGGGGGATCTCAAAGTGGATAAGTAAGTAGAGGGGGGAGAGACCAAATATCTAAAAAGAAAATTATTCTAGATGACTAAGCATGGAAGCAGGTGTTATCCAGTCACTGTATGGCGGTGCTAGACACTTACTGTATGGAGGTGTTTTTTCGGTCAATGTATGGTGGTGTTATCCAGTCGTGGATAACACCCTATAGCTGACAGTGGATTGCCGAAGTTATGTAGAGGCACCGGCCTCTACATAACTTTGACGCATCCAGTGCCAATTCTAAATGTAAGACTTCCTTGCTCACTTACATTTAGACCATTTTCTTTGCCTAAACCCGGCGTTCAAAAAATGATGTATGAGACGGGTCTGCCGGACCCTCCCCATCATTGTACCCCTCAGGTACCACATTCATCACGGCATCTGACATTAATATTAAATAGTGATGAGCGGCAGGGGCAATATTCGAATTTGCGATATTTCTGGAATATTTGGTAGAGAATTTTAGATTATTTTCTTGATCGCGAAAAATCGGCAATGTAATATTCGTGTAATGCGCTCGAAATACAGGCGTGGGTCACTATAGCTAAATTTTTCAAAATGCTAGACGTTCCCTGAGACTGGAGAAAATGGTTGGCACGGCAGAACATTACAATCGCTTTACATGCAGATAGAGTGCTCCAATATATTCGCGATTGCGAACTAATGATTCAAAGATTTTGGTGCAATACGTGCAACTTCACATTTTAACAGGTCTGACTACTTATTAGTGATTGGTGCACTAAGTATTGTTGTGAACTTGTGACATCAGCTACACAATATCAGTATCTAACCTACACTGACTATCTCCCACTAACTCTCTGTATTATACACTGCTCAAAAAAATAAAGGGAACACTTAAACAACACAATGTAACTCCAAGTCAATCACACTTCTGTGAAATCAAACTGTCCACTTAGGAAGCAACACTGAGTGACAATCAATTTCACATGCTGTTGTGAAAATGGGATAGACAACAGGTGGAAATTATAGGCAATTAGCAAGACACCCCCAATAAAGGAGTGGTTCTGCAGGTGGTGACCACAGACCACTTCTCAGTTCCTATGCTTCCTGGCTGATGTTTTGGTCACTTTTGAATGCTGGCGGTGCTTTCACTCTAGTGGTAGCATGAGACGGAGTCTACAACCCACACAAGTGGCTCAGGTAGTGCAGCTTATCCAGGATGGCACATCAATGCGAGCTGTGGCAAGAAGGTTTGCTGTGTCTGTCAGCGTAGTGTCCAGAGCATGGAGGCGCTACCAGGAGACAGGCCAGTACATCAGGAGACGTGGAGGAGGCCGTAGGAGGGCAACAACCCAGCAGCAGGACCGCTACCTCCGCCTTTGTGCAAGGAGGAACAGGAGGAGCACTGCCAGAGCCCTGCAAAATGACCTCCAGCTAGCCACAAATGTGCATGTGTCTGCTCAAACGGTCAGAAACAGACTCCATGAGGGTGATATGAGGGCCCGACGTCCACAGGTGGGGGTTGTGCTTACAGCCCAACACCGTGCAGGACGTTTGGCATTTGCCAGAGAACACCAAGATTGGCAAATTCGCCACTGGCACCCTGTGCTCTTCACAGATGAAAGCAGGTTCACACTGAGCAAATGTGACAGATGTGACAGAGTCTTGAGACGCCGTGGAGAACGTTCTGCTGCCTGCAACATCCTCCAGCATGACCGGTTTGGCATTGGGTCAGTAATGGTGTGGGGTGGCATTTCTTTGGAGGGCCGCACAGCCCTCCATGTGCTCGCCAGAGGTAGCCTGACTGCCCTTAGGTACCGAGATGAGATCCTCAGACCCCTTGTGAGACCATATGATGGTGCGGTTGGCCCTGGGTTCCTCCTAATGCAAGACAATGCTAGACCTCATGTGGCTGGAGTGTGTCAGCAGTTCCTGCAAGACGAAGGCATTGATGCTATGGACTGGCCCGCCCGTTCCCCAGACCTGAATCCAATTGCGCACATCTGGGACATCATGTCTCGCTCTATCCACCAACGTCACGTTGCACCACAGACTGTCCAGGAGTTGGCAGATGCTTTAGTCCAGGTCTGGGAGAAGATCCCTCAGGAGACCGTCCGCCACCTCATCAGGAGCATGCACAGGCGTTGTAGGGAGGTCATACAGGCAAGTGGAGGCCACACACACTACTGAGCCTCATTTTGACTTGTTTTAAGGACATTACATCAAAGTTGGATCAGCCTGTAGTGTGTTTTTCCACTTTAATTTTGAGTGTGACTCCAAATCCAGACCTCCATGGGTTTAAAAATTTGATTTCCATTTTTAATTTTTGTGTGATTTTGTTGTCAGCACATTCAACTATGTAAAGAACAAAGTATTTCAGAAGAATATTTAATTAATTCAGATCTAGGATGTGTTATTTTTGTGTTCCCTTTATTTTTTTGAGCAGTGTATATATATATAAGCTCTCTAACTAACTATCTAACTAACTAACTATCTAATGTAATGACACAGGAAAGCACAGAGCACAGTAATGTCACTGCTGTCTCTCTCAGATCTGCAAAATACTGCATACAATGGCTGCTGGGGAGTTTCTCATAAAGTAAGGGGTAAGCAACTTTCCTATTGGTTGCTGCGGATGTTGCTAAGTTCAGACAAAGACATTGCAGCCTTCTCTTTGGCCCACAAGCAAGAAGGGAGGTTATTGTTAAAAAAAAAATCTAGAATATTTGAAATTACGAATATATATCACTATATTCTAAATATTCGCAAATTCTCGAAGTGCCGATATTCACGAATAATATTCGCTATTCGAATATTCGAGCCCTAACACTAATATTTAAGTGTAAAATAAAAAAATAAAAAAATAATATCATACTTACCTCATCCATTTATTCACAAAGAGCCGGTCACCGCCATCTTGATTGAAGATCCAGCACAAAATTTTGCTTGTGATCATATCACGACGGCCGACCTCAAACGTCAACGTGCACGGAATTTCATTCAGGATCTTTAATCAAGATGACGGCGGCCAGCTCCTCGCGCTCAAATGGATGAGGTAAGTATGATTTTTTTTCAAACATTTTTACCGCCATTTCAGGGAAAACCGATTGACTACCACGAAGCAGAAGGAAATTCGGCTTTGCGGCAAATAGAATTTTCCCTGAAATTCGGATCGAAGTCCCCTTTGTGGACTTTGATTCGCTCAACACTATCTCTGGTTCAACTATTCTATTTTTGTACTAAAATGTCTATGAAACAGACGGTCTGATGCAATAATGCGTCCGCCAGCACAGGTATAACAGTGTTGGCGGTAAAATGTGTTTAAACTATAAGGGAGATTTATCATCTGCACTTATTATACGCCTCTTTTCACCAAGGTCTGTAGACAGTCAAAGTGGGACTATCTACAGAGGCAAAGTGAGACAAATGTATCAAAAGTCTCACGTCACTTGATAAAGAAAGCGCATCTATGGAAAAAGCACCAACATCAAAAGTGACTAAAAAATCACGTCACTTCTCTGACTTAACTAGACGAGGCAAAAATTGAATAATGGCAAAGACCTTCCTGTTCCCAAAATTTCTCTTCTCAAGAGACCCAGGGAGACCCAGGGGATTGAAGCTGCAATTCTCATTTTGGTCAGCAGGTGGCAGGCCAACATAAGAAATGAGCAATTCGCCTCTCATAATGGATCTAAAAGACCCAAGAGAGTTCAGATTAAAAAAAAATGTGTTTTGTTGGCTCAAATACGAGCTTGAAAACCATAAAAAAAAGTTAGAAAACAGGTAAAAAATATATGAAAAATTAAAAAATATAGAAGTTTAAATCACCCCCCTTTCCGTAGAATAAAACAATAAATACATAAATAACAAAAAATATAAACATAATGGGTATCACCGCATCCAAAAATGCCCGTACTAGTAAAATATTAAATTATTTTTCCAATACGGTGAATGGCGTAACAGAAAAAAGGGGGAAAAAATTGCTGATTCACCATTTACTCATAGCTTCTATTACCCAAAAAAAGTAATTACATGTGATCTAAAAGTCACACACTCCATAATGGTATCAATAAAAATTACAGATCGTCCTACAAAAACACATCGTCCCACACAGCTCAGTAGATATTACTATAACAAAGTTATGGGAGTCAGAATATGGTGATGTAAAAAAGATATATATTTTTTCAAAGTTTTAATTTATTTTTACACTATTTAAACATAAAAAATCTATACATATGTGGTATCAGGGGCGTTGCTAGGCTAAAACATTTGGAGCCTGGGCCCCTGATGTTTTGTCCCAGGCCCCGAATGTACTGCCTGCCAGACAGATACAACTGTATTGCTGTTGTTCTGCCAGATTCCTATACCTGGCAGAATGCTATACCCGGAAGTGACGCGCCGCACCGGAATCAGCTGGAAGAGGGTGTGTGTGGATTTGCGCAAGCGCAGATCCACTGGACTCGTGAAAATAATTGCACCGCCGCGGGAGAAGCACCTACTTCATTTGCATGCGCAAAACCGTACACCGCGCGTGTGCACTCAGGGGTAGGTATATTTTTCTGGGCAAAATGTTCCATCAGATCTCGCTACCCCTGACTGCGCACGCATCATCTGGAGCAGTTCAGCCTCACCACATAGCAGAGGTGATTGCAGGATATTGGGGTGGGGGGGTCACCACATGGCAGAGCTGAGTGCGGTCCCTGAGTGCGCACACGCAGTTTACCGTTTCGCACATGCAAATAAAGTAGGTGCATCTCCTGCGGCGGTGCAATTATTTTTTATGAATACAGTGGATCTGCGCTTGCGCAGATCTACACACACCCTCCTCCAGCTGATTCCGGTGTGGCCGCATCACTTCCGGGTATAGCATTCTGCCGAGGTATAGGAATCTGGCAGAACACCGTCCTTAGGACGGCAATACAATTGAATATAATGCACTGCAAGATCTGAAGGACCTGTGATGACATCACAGGTCACGTGATCAGTGCAGACGGCAGAGGTGGCCATCATGTGACCAGTGCAGGAGATGCCCACAGTGAAGAGGAGTAGTCCTGGGGAAGAAGCTGTGGTGATGTCTGCTACATGAGGAGAGGTAAGTGAAGGGAGAGGCAGAGCAATGCTGGGGGTTGTGGTTATTTAACTGGGACTGTATGTTAGGGCTGAAGGGAGGGATGTCATCATGGGACTAAATGTTCAGGAGTGATGTTATTTACATGGGGCTGTAAATTGATGGTGGCTGGGGAGGGAGTGATTAACATGGGACTGTATGTTGGATAAGGCTGGGGAGGGGTGATGTTATTTACATGGGACTGTATATTGATGGTGGCTGGGGGAGGAAGTGATGTTAATTACATGGGACTGTATATTAATGGTGGCTGGGGGAGGGAGTGATTCTATTTACATGGGACTGTATATTGATGGCGGCTGTGGGAGGGAGTCATGTTTACATGGGACTGTATGTTGATGGTGGTTGCGGGAGGGAGTGATGTTATTTACATGGGACTGTATGTTGGAGGAGGCTGGAGAGGAGGTTGTGTTATTTACATGAGACTGTATGTTGAAGGGGGCTGTAGACAGAGAGGGATGTTATTTACATGGGACTGAATATTGGAGGGGGCTGGAGAGATGGTGTGATGTTATTTACATGGGACTGTATGTTGATGGTGGCTGGAGAGGGGGTAGTGTTATTTACATGGGACTCTATGGCGGAGGGAGGGAAAAAGTATTATTTACATGGGACTGTATGGTGGAGGGGTTGAAAAATAATAATTTGTGAGGACACTAAGAGGAGGAATATAACTACAGGGGGCACTTCAGGGGAGAGCATTATAACAGGAGGGACAATATAAATACTGTGGGCACTGTGGGGGCATTTTAAATCCAGGGGACATTAGGCGTTCTTATTACTACTGGGGGCTCTGTAGCAGTGACTTATAGATCTGCCTTATTTCTACTAAGAGCACTATGGGGGTCTTATTACTACTGAGGGGTCTGTACCAGTGAGTTATATCTGCCTATGGGGGCCTTATTACTACTGAGGGGTCTGTAGAGAGCTTTATTACCACTGGGGAACAATAGGGGGGCCTTATTTCTACTGGGGGCTCTGAGAGGGCATTATTAATACTGGAGGGCTCTTCTACTAATGAGCGCACTCTTGGGGAGCATTATCACTGTTGGGGGCACTGTAGGGGGCAGTATTACTAATGAGGGCACTCTAGAAGGTTGATACTATTGGTGGGACTATGAGGAGCGCTATTACTATGGGGGGGCTATCTGTACAGTACTCATTTTTCTTCAGGATAGTATTTGTGGGTATTGGGGAGCACAGCGAGCAGCAGGAGAACACTGTGGGGACTCCAGGTTGGGGGCTGATGATAGAAATGTGAGAAAGCTAAGATGTCTGTGTGTCACACTCTGCTGAGACGAGGCGGCTGAAAGAAGTTGTCCGGACCGAAAAAATAAGCCCTCACGTGGATACGTGAATAGGAAAAAAAAAAAGTTATGGCTCAAGAAAGATAGGGAAGAAAAATTCAAACGCAAAAACGAAACCTCTGGTATCCTAAGAGTTAAAAATCTTCGTTGCAGGAGTACCACGGGTCTGATCCATGCTTATCTCACATTAAGAACGTATTTTGAGAATATGTAATTGTTATGTAACTACTTAATAACTACTTTAAGGCTATGGCCACACGGTGACATAGTGTAAGTCGTGCAACTCTTCTGCAACACATGTCGCCTTGTTGCCCTAGCCTAATGCTTGAGGGGGAGGGGGTGCTTTCAAAAGTATACCATGGGGCACAGCCTTTCCTTGTTATGTCCCTGATAAAAAAAAAATTTTTATTACGGCACAAAAACAATATTTCTGAAAAAAATATGTATTTATCTTTTGCTCGATGCAATTTTGATATGGGCTGTATTATTTTTTTATTTTTATTTTGACTTCAGCCTGTGCCGATTGTCACTTCTAATCCTTTCATAAAGGAGCAGGTTCTCCATTTTATATTTTCTTCTTCATTGGCTGATTGGTTTTGTGGCTTTCCAGTTTCCAGTTATAGAAATGTTCTTATCAGGTGGTTCTATGACAACTCAAAGGATAGGTGATAATTTTTTTCTAAAGTCTCAGCAAGGTGTGTAATGCGCCAATTTTATGGCATGTCCTGGTTGGCGTTGATTTGTGCATTATTAAGCGACAATTTAGAAAGGTGCATGTAATAAATGTGGCAAAAACTATATGTCTTAACCCCTTAACCACCTCAGGACCGCCGTACGCAGGATTGCGTCTTTGCGGCGGCCCTGCTCTTCTGGGTGGACGCGCCGGTGCGTCCTCTCGCGAGACGCGAGATTTCCTGTGAACGCGCGCACACAGGCGCGCGCGCTCACAGGAACGGAAGGTAAGAGAGTTGATCTCCAGCCTGCCAGCGGCGATCGTTCGCTGGCAGGCTGGAGATGTGTTTTTTTTAACCCCTAACAGGTATATTAGACGCTGTTTTGATAACAGCGTCTAATATACCTGCTACCTGGTCCTCTGGTGGTCCCCTTTGTTTGGATCGACCACCAGAGGACACAGGTAGCTCAGTAAAGTCCCACCAAGCACCACTACACTACACTACACCCCCCCCCCCGTCACTTATTAACCCCTTATTAGCCCCTGATCACCCCATATAGACTCCCTGATCACCCCCCTGTCATTGATTACACCCCTGTCATTGATCAACCCCCTGTAAAGCTCCATTCAGATGTCCGCATGATTTTTACGGATCCACTGATGGATGGATCGGATCTGCAAAACGCATACGGGCGTCTGAATGAAGCCTTACAGGGGCGTGATCAATGACTGTGGTGATCACCCCATATAGACTCCCTGATCACCCCCCTGTCATTGATTACCCCCCTGTCATTGATTACCCCCCTGTAAAGCTCCATTCAGATGTCCGCATGATTTTTACGGATGCACTGATAGATGGATCGGATCCGCAAAATGCATCCGGACGTCTGAATGAAGCCTTACAGGGGCATGATCAATGACTGTGGTTATCACCCCATATAGACTCCCTGATCACCCCCCTGTCATTGATCACCCCCCTGTAAAGCTCCATTCAGATGTCCGCATGATTTTTACGGATGCACTGATAGATGGATCGGATCCGCAAAACGCATCCGGACGTCTGAATGAAGCCTTACAGGGGCGTGATCAATGACTGTGGTGATCACCCCATATAGACTCCCTGATCACCCCCCTGTCATTGATTACACCCCTGTCATTGATCACCCCCCTGTAAAGCTCCATTCAGATGTCCGCATGATTTTTACGGATGCACTGATAGATGGATCGGATCCGCAAAACGCATCCGGACGTCTGAATGAAGCCTTACAGGGGCGTGATCAATGACTGTGGTGATCACCCCATATAGACTCCCTGATCACCCCCCTGTCATTGATCACCCCCCTGTAAAGCTCCATTCAGATGTCCGCATGATTTTTACGGATGCACTGATAGATGGATCGGATCCGCAAAATGCATCCGGACGTCTGAATGAAGCCTTACAGGGGCATGATCAATGACTGTGGTGATCACCCCATATAGACTCCCTGATCACCCCCCTGTCATTGATCACCCCCCTGTAAAGCTCCATTCAGATGTCCGCATGATTTTTACGGATGCACTGATAGATGGATCGGATCCGCAAAACGCATCCGGACGTCTGAATGAAGCCTTACAGGGGCGTGATCAATGACTGTGGTGATCACCCCATATAGACTCCCTGATCACCCCCCTGTCATTGATTACACCCCTGTCATTGATCACCCCCCTGTAAAGCTCCATTCAGATGTCCGCATGATTTTTACGGATGCACTGATAGATGGATCGGATCCGCAAAACGCATCCGGACGTCTGAATGAAGCCTTACAGGGGCGTGATCAATGACTGTGGTGATCACCCCATATAGACTC
The DNA here is from genome assembly GCF_905171765.1 of Bufo bufo. Taxonomy (NCBI): domain Eukaryota; kingdom Metazoa; phylum Chordata; class Amphibia; order Anura; family Bufonidae; genus Bufo; species Bufo bufo. Next base: position 23,232,950 of record NC_053389.1, on the reverse strand, counting down.
CCTGATCACCCCCCTGTCATTGATCACCCCCCTGTAAAGCTCCATTCAGATGTCCGCATGATTTTTACGGATGCACTGATAGATGGATCGGATCCGCAAAACGCATCCGGACGTCTGAATGAAGCCTTACAGGGGCGTGATCAATGACTGTGGTGATCACCCCATATAGACTCCCTGATCACCCCCCTGTCATTGATTACACCCCTGTCATTGATCACCCCCCTGTAAAGCTCCATTCAGACGTCCGCATGATTTTTACGGATCCACTGATAGATGGATCGGATCCGCAAAACGCATCCGGACGTCTGAATGAAGCCTTACAGGGGCATGATCAATGACTGTGGTGATCACCCCATATAGACTCCCTGATCACCCCCCTGTCATTGATTACCCCCCTGTAAAGCTCCATTCAGATGTCCGCATGATTTTTACGGATGCACTGATAGATGGATCGGATCCGCAAAACGCATACGGACGTCTGAATGAAGCCTTACAGGGGCATGATCAATGACTGTGGTTATCACCCCATATAGACTCCCTGATCACCCCCCTGTCATTGATCAACCCCCTGTCATTGATCACCCCCCCCTGTCATTGATCACCCCCCTGTCATTGATCACCCCTCTGTAAGGCTCCATTCAGACATTTTTTTGGCCCAAGTTAGCGGAATTTTTATTTATTTTTCTTACAAAGTCTCATATTCCACTAACTTGTGTCAAAAAATAAAATCTCACATGAACTCACCATACCCCTCACGGAATCCAAATGCGTAAAATTTTTTAGACATGTATATTCCAGACTTCTTCTCACGCTTTAGGGCCCCTAGAATGCCAGGGCAGTATAAATACGCCACATGTGACCCCATTTCGGAAAGAAGACACCCCCAGGTATTCCGTGAGGGGCATATTGAGTCCATGAAAGATTGAAATTTTTGTCCCAAGTTAGCGGAACGGGAGACTTTGTGAGAAAAAAATAAAAAATATCAATTTCCGCTAACTTGTGCCAAAAAAAAAAAATTTCTATGAACTCGCCATGCCCCTCATTGAATACCTTGGGGTGTCTTCTTTCCAAAATGGGGTCACATGTGGGGTATTTATACTGCCCTGGCATTCTAGGGGCCCCAAAGCGTGAGAAGAAGTCTGGTATCCAAATGTCTAAAAATGCCCTCATAAAATGAATGTGGGCCCCTTTGCGCATCTAGGCTGCAAAAAAGTGTCACACATGTGGTATCGCCGTACTCAGGAGAAGTTGGGGAATGTGTTTTGGGGTGTCATTTTACATATACCCATGCTGGGTGAGAGAAATATCTTGATCAAATGCCAACTTTGTATAAAAAAATGGGAAAAGTTGTCTTTTGCCAAGATATTTCTCTCACCCAGCAAGGGTATATGTAAAATGACACCCCAAAACACATTCCCCAACTTCTCCTGAATACGGCGATACCACATGTGTGACACTTTTTTGCAGCCTAGGTGGGCAAAGGGGCCCATATTCCAAAGAGCACCTTTAGGATTTCACAGGTCATTTACCTACCTAACACACATTAGGGCCCCTGGAAAATGCCAGGGCAGTATAACTACCACACAAGTGACCCCATTTTGGAAAGAAGACACCCCAAGGTATTCCGTGAGGGGCATGGCGAGTTCCTAGAATTTTTTATTTTTTGTCACAAGTTAGTGGAAAATGCTGATTTTTTTTTTTTTTTTTTTTTTTTATACAAAGTCTCATATTCCACTAACTTGTGACAAAAAATAAAAACTTCCATGAACTCACTATGCCCATCAGCGAATACCTTGGGGTCTCTTCTTTCCAAAATGGGGTCACTTGTGGGGTAGTTATACTGCCCTGGCATTCTAGGGGCCCAAATGTGTGGTAAGGAGTTTGAAATCAAATTCTGTAAAAAATGACAAGTGAAATCCGAAAGGTGCTCTTTGGAATATGGGCCCCTTTGCCCACCTAGGCTGCAAAAAAGTGTCACACATCTGGTATCTCCGTACTCAGGAGAAGGTGGGGAATGTGTTTTGGGGTGTCATTTTACATATACCCATGCTGGGTGAGAGAAATATCTTGGCAAACGACAACTTTTCCCATTTTTTTATACAAAGTTGGCATTTGACCAAGATATTTATCTCACCCAGCATGGGTATATGTAAAAAGACACCCCAAAACACATTCCTCAACTTCTCCTGAATACAGAGATACCAGATGTGTGACACTTTTTTGCAGCCTAGGTGGGCAAAGGGGCCCATATGCCAAAGAGCACCTTTCGGATTTCACAGGTCAATTTTTACAGAATTTGATTTCAAACTCCTTACCACACATTTGGGCCCCTAGAATGCCAGGGCAGTATAACTACCCCACAAGTGACCCCATTTTGGAAAGAAGAGACCCCAAGGTATTCGCTGATGGGCATAGTGAGTTCATGGAAGTTTTTATTTTTTGTCACAAGTTAGTGGAATATGAGACTTTGTATGAAAAAAAAAAAAAAAAAAAAATAATCATTTTCCACTAACTTGTGACAAAAAATAAAAAATTCTAGGAACTCGCCATGCCCCTCACGGAATACCTTGGGGTGTCTTCTTTCCAAAATGGGGTCACTTGTGGGGTAGTTATACTGCCCTGGCATTCTAGGGGCCCAAATGTGTGGTAAGGAGTTTGAAATCAAATTCAGTAAAAAATGACCTGTGAAATCCGAAAGGTGCTCTTTGGAATGTGGGCCCCTTTGCCCACCTAGGCTGCAAAAAAGTGTCACACATCTGGTATCTCCGTACTCAGGAGAAGGTGGGGAATGTGTTTTGGGGTGTCATTTTATATATACCCATGCTGGGTGAGAGAAATATCTTGGCAAAAGACAACTTTTCCCATTTTTTTATACAAAGTTGTCATTTGACCAAGATATTTATCTCACCCAGCATGGGTATATGTAAAAAGACACCCCAAAACACATTCCTCAACTTCTCCTGAGTACGGGGATACCAGATGTGTGACACTTTTTTGCAGCCTAGGTGGGCAAAGGGGCCCATATTCCAAAGAGCACCTTTCGGATTTCACTTGTCATTTTTTACTGAATTTGATTTCAAACTCCTTACCACACATTTGGGCCCCTAGAATGCCAGGGCAGTATAACTACCCCACAAGTGACCCCATTTTGGAAAGAAGAGACCCCAAGGTATTCGCTGATGGGCATAGTGAGTTCATAGAACTTTTTAATTTTTGTCACAAGTTAGTGGAATATGAGACTTTGTAAGAAAAAAAAAAAAAAAAAAAAAAATCATCATTTTCCGCTAACTTGTGACAAAAAATAAAAAGTTCTATGTACTCACTATGCCCATCAGCGAATACCTTAGGGTGTGTACTTTCAGAAATGGGGTCATTTGTGGGGTGTTTGTACTGTCTGGGCATTGTAGAACCTCAGGAAACATGACAGGTGCTCAGAAAGTCAGAGCTGCTGCAAAAAGCGGAAATTCACATTTTTGTACCATAGTTTGTAAACGCTATAACTTTTACCCAAACCATTTTTTTTCTACCCAAACATTTTTTTTTTTATCAAAGACATGTAGAACTATAAATTTAGAGCAAAATTTCTATATGGATGTCGTTTTTTTTGCAAAATTTTACAACTGAAAGTGAAAAATGTCATTTTTTTGCAAAAAAATCGTTAAATTTCGATTAATAACAAAAAAAGTAAAAATGTCAGCAGCAATGAAATACCACCAAATGAAAGCTCTATTAGTGAGAAGAAAAGGAGGTAAAATTCATTTGGGTGGTAAGTTGCATGACCGAGCAATAAATGGTGAAAGTAGTGTAGGTCAGAAGTGTAAAAAGTGGCCTGGTCTTTCAGGGTGTTTAAGCACTGGGGGCTGAGGTGGTTAAAGGGCTTCTGTCACCCCATTAAACCGTTTTTTTTTTTTCTTTACTAATAATCCCTATAGTGCGATCTCATGATACATAAGCTAATTAATGATTTTCGTTCAGTAGAATTAGCTAAAAATCGATTTTTGAAATATGCTAATTACCTTGCTACCAGCAAGTAGGGCCTCCGATGGTAATGACGCCCCCTCAGCATGCTGATTGACAGGGCCAGGGAAGGGAATCGTTCTCTGCTGGCGCTGGTAGAATTTGAAATCTCGCGCCTGCGCCGTACCTGTCTTCAATCGGCGCAGGCGCACTGAGAGGCGGCCGCTCGCTCGACCGCTCCATCCTCAATGCGCCTGCGTCGATGACGTCATCAAGTACACCTGGAAGAGATTTATTATTAATAATCGTTGGTGGTATAGTGTTAATAACTGTCATTTTTATAAAATTATTTATTCCCATTTCGTTGGTGGTTTTTGTGGCAGCATGCTTATTATGTACATACTTACCTGATTCGAGCACCCAGCGACGTCACCAGACTCTCCGCCTCCTTCCAGCGATGCCGGCGTCTTCTCTTCTGGGTGTACTTGATGACGTCATCGACGCAGGCGCATTAAGGATGGAGCGGTCGAGCGAGCGGCCGCCTCTCAGTGCGCCTGCGCCGATTGAAGACAGGTACGGCGCAGGCGCGAGATTTCAAATTCTACCAGCGCCAGCAGAGAACGATTCCCTTCCCTTGCCCTGTCAATCAGCATGCTGAGGGGGCGTCATTACCATCGGAGGATGCGGCTGCTACCAGCAAGTAGCCGCCCTATTTGCTGGTAGCAAGGTAATTAGCATATTTCAAAAATCGATTTTTAGCTAATTCTACTGAACGAAAATCATTAATTAGCTTATGTATGATGAGATCGCACTATAGGGATTATTAGTAAAGAAAAAAAAAAAACGGTTTAATGGGGTGACAGAAGCCCTTTAAGGACACGGCCATATTTCACCTTAAGGACCAGGCCATTTTTTGCAAATCTGACCAGTGTCACTTTATGAGTGAATAACTTTTAAACGCTTTTACTTATCCAGGCCATTCGGAGATTGTTTTTCCGTCACATATTGTACTTCATGACAGTGGTAAAATGGAGTAAAAAAAATTTCATTTTTATTTATAAAAAAATACCAAATTTACCAAAAATTTTGAAAAATTTGCAAATTTCCAGTTTTAAATTTCTCGACTTCTATAATTACATAGTAATACCTCCAAAAATATGGATTTGGCGGCGAGGGACTGGAACAAGAGGATAATAGTATAAAAGTTATCCACGTACAGGTGGTAACCCTTATCTAGCAGTGGGTGCATAAGGTCCCACACAAGTTTCCTGCTAACACCTAGAGTGGGGGGACATTCTGGGGGTTGAATACGGGATTCTCACACCTCGTATACACAGAACTTGTAAGTGTACCCTGAGGTACTCTCACAAAGTTTCTACAGCTTCACGCCATACCTCACCCGTTTAGAGGGAACATACTGGCGGAAAATGAGTCTCCCTTTAAAGCAATGAGAGACTCATCAACCACGACCTCCCTTTCAGGTACATAGGCCTCCAAAAATTTGGCCCCAAAGTGATCGATGACCGGCCTGATTTTGTACAGGCGGTCATAGGCAGGATCACCTTGGGGGGACATGCTGCATTATCTGCATAATGCAAGCATTTCCTAATGGCCTCAAAACGGGAGCGTGTCATGGCCGTATTGTAAAGTGGGGTCTGGTAGAGGATGTCCCCACTCCAGTAATGCCTGACACAGTTTTTTATTACTAGGAACATGTGCAGCACAAGGCCCCAAAACGTCCTCATCTCGGCTGCACTGACCGGAGTCCAGCCACCGGCCCTAGCCAAAAAGGAGCCCGGGTGTTGAGCAATGAGCTGTTGGGCATACAAGTTTGTTTGCTCCACCATCAGATTTACAAAGTGGTCACTGAAAGAAAAAATAAAAGAAAAATTGTCATATTCAGTGAAGCCCACTGTGGGAATCTGGATTCCTGCTTAGCCAACAATATCAGGAATCACAGGCTCAAAATCCTCCGGTGTACACCATGCAAGTTCACCGGTAGGGCGCGCAGGTGGACTGATCTGGTGGGCCGGGAAACTAGTACGAGCCCCAGAGCTGCTCGTACTAGTGTGGGCCACAGGGTCCCTGGCATGGCGGTCCCCTTGCTCCGCCTGGTAGTGTCTCCGCCGCCTTGGGGTCTCATCATCATCGCTAGATGACAAGAGGAAAGTGGGGTCATCCTTGTCCTCACTGGGGCTCTTGGAGTCGGAGGCAAGCAGGGCGAATGCCTCCTCGGCCGAGAACATTCGGCGGGCCATAGGGGAGTGTGTGTGTGTGCGTGCGTGGAAAACTTTATTTAGTGTGAGTGAGGCGGCACGGGTGTTTGCAGACTTTGCCCTAAACAGAAAAATAAAAAAAAGTGAAAACCCCAGAAAAGGCAAAAAAAAAAAAAAGATTCAAACTTGCTGATCAGCCGTCCAAAGCTGATCAGCGATGGGGTGGGTGATGCGCTAACAGTGGCCGGACTCTAAGGCCCCTTTCCCACGAGCAAGTTTTCTGCGCGGATGCGTTGCGGGAGGTGAACGCATTGCATCCGCACAGAATCCTGACCTATTCATTTCTATGGGGCTGTTCACATGAGCGGTGATTTTCACGCATCACTTGTGCGTTGCGTGAAAATCGCAGCATGCTCCTCTTTGTGCGTTTTTCACGTAACGCAGGCCCTATAGAAATGAATGGGGTTGCGTGAAAATCGCAAGCATCCGCAAGCAAGTGCGGATGCGGTGCGATTTTCACGCATGGTTGCTAGGAGATGATCGGGATGGAGACCCGATCATTATTATTTTCCCTTATAACATGGTTATAAGGGAAAATAATAGCATTCTGAATACAGAATGCAAAGTAAAACAGCGCTGGAGGGGTTAAAAAAAAATAAAAAATCATTTAACTCACCTTAATCCACTTGATCGCGATGTCGGCATCTCCTTCTGTCCCCTTTACTGAATAGGACCTGTGGAGAGCATTAATTATAGGATCAAGGACCTTTGATGACGTCACTCCGGTCATCACATGGTACGTCACATGATCTTTTACCATGGTGAATCACCATGGTAAAAGATCATGTGACGTACCATGTGGTGACCGGAATGACGTCACCACAGGTCCTGTTGCTGCACAGAGATCAGATGAAGCCAGAAGGAAATGCCGGGCCGCGAACAAGTGGACTAAGGTGAGTTAAATTTATTTTTATTTTTTTAACCCCTCCAGCGATGTTTTACTATGCATTCTGTATTCAGAATGCTATTATTTTCCCTTACAACCATGTTATAAGGGAAAATAATACTATTTACAGAACACCGATCCCAAGCCCGAACTTCTGTGAAGAAGTTCGGGTTTGGGTACCAAAGACGCGCAATTTTTCTCACGCGAGTGCAAAACGCATTGCAATGTTTTGCACTCGCGCGGAAAAATTGCCGGTGTTCCCGCAACGCACCCGCACATTTTCCCACAACGCCCGTGTGGCCTAAGAGGCCTAAGAGTGCTGGCCACAGACACCCGTGATGCAACAGTCAAACTTTTTTTTTCCCCCTAAACTTTCCCTGAATATCCCTGCCTAACCTAACCTTTCCCTAACCTACCTTTTAGTGCCAGATGTCACTGTGGAGGGTTAGAAGGGGGGTGCTGGGTCAGGAGATCTGACGCAGGCTACTCTCACTCCTCAGAATGGAGGAGCAGAGGAGAACTGGGGGGAGTTAACCCCTGCCCGCCCGTGCAGCCAATAGGAATCGATCCTGTGAGGTGATGTCACCTCACAGGATCTAAGGACGGTGATGGGTGGTGTATTATCACACCACTGATCACCATCCTATTCCGGGTTATCGGGTCAGCAGAGACCTGAATAACCCAGAAACACAGCAAACCGCAGCTCTGAATTGACTGTTATCACCGATGTGGGGGGGGGGGGGGGGGGTCACAGGACCCCCTCGGCATTGTCACAGAGTGCCTGCCAAATGATTTCAGCAGGCACTCTGTTCCGATCACCGTGCAGGTTAAAAACCATGCTGTTGGGTTGCTGTGCTGGCAATAAGCCTATGGAGAAACTTGTCTATATACAGAATAGATGCATGTTAAATATCATGCACAAAAATAATGAATATGAGGAAACACAGCTTCCCTAGTATTGTGTGGATACATTGCTCATTACATTTACTTAATTATTGCTGAGGAAATCTTCATTTGTAAATTAGTTTATTCAAAAAGAGTATTGAAATATCAATGGATGCGGTTTGTAAAACAAAAGTAGAATTACAACAAAATGAAGCACAGCAGATGCAGAAGACAATTTTAAAATTACTTGTGCACATTGATATTTTCTAGCCAAGGTTTAAAATATTCTATACTGAACACATTTTTTGTCTCCATTGACTTCATTCATCCAAAGATCCCATTAAGGTCACCGCTGGTGCAGATAAACTTAATACTGCTTGTCACTCCTCCAAAGCTTTTGGACTGGCTGCCGATGTCACAGATGGACTTTGTTGCGCACCCTCGAAAGGCTGTTGACAATGACATCGATCCTGAAAAAGACACAATTTCATTTAACACAACATTAAAGCTGGGTTCACCTCATGTTTTATGCCTGTGTTTAACGTATACGTTAGAAAAAAAATAAAAAATCCAAAAACGCAGCACACCACGTTCTTGTATCCTTTTTTTTTTTAAACAATGGAACTCTATAGTGACCAGATGCCACTGCATGGCATCAGTCTGAATCATCCATTTAACGTTTAATTTTTTTGGATACGTAAGGCTACTTTCACACTAGCGGCACGGACTTCCGGCAGGCTGCTCCGTCGGGTGAACAGCCTGTAGGATCAGTCCTGCGGCTAGTGACCGTGTGCCCCCGGACTGCCGCTCCGTCCCCATTGACTATAATAAGGGCAGGGGCGAAGTTCCTGCGGAGGCACGGCAGCGCATGGCGAGAGGCTGCCAGAATAAAACTACGACATGTCTGACATTTATTCCGGCAGCCTCTCGCCGTGCCTCCGCTAGAACTCCGCCCTGCCCCCATTATGGTCAATGGGGACGGAGCAGCAGTCCGGGGGCACATGTTCAGGATGGATCCGACAGGCTGTTCACCCAACTGAACAGCCTGCCGGAGGTCTGTGCCGCTAGTGTGAAAGTAGCCTTAAATGGATGGCCAAAACGTGAAATAAAAGTGAAGCCAGCCTTAGCCACATATATGAAGATTTCTTAGCCTGAGCATTGTTTTTTTATTTTGTTTTCTCATTTTTCTATAAAACTATTTTCATAAATGAGGTTTATTTAGGATATTTTTTTATCAGTCTTCAAGCTTTTTTTTACCCACAGCAAAGACCTAGATAATTTGGCAGGAAAATAATTTTTTCCCTACTACTGTTAGCCCACAATGCCAATAAGTAGCATGAAAGAGGCTCAAACAAATGTCTCCTTCCTTAGCTTTTCCTTAGGCCTAATGCACACGACCGTTTTTTTTTTTTGCGGTCCGCAAAAACAGGTTCCATAGTTCCGTGATCCGTGTCCGTTTTTCCTTCCGTGTGTCTTCCTTGATTTTTGGAGGATCCACGGACATGAAGGAAAAAGTCGTTTTGGTGTCCACCTGGCTGTGCGGAGCCAAACGGATCCGTCCTGACTTACAATGCAAGTCAATGGGAACGGATCCGTTTGACATTGACACAATATGGTGCAATTGCAAACGGATCCGTCCTCCATTGACTTTCAATGTAAAGTCAGGAGTCCCTATTATACCATCGGATCAGAGTTTTCTCCAATCCGATGGTATATTTTAACTTGAAGCGTCCCCATCACCATGGGAACGCCTCTATGTTAGAATATACCATCGGATTTGAGTTACATCGTGAAAACTCATATCCGACAGTATATTCTAACACAGAGGCGTTCCCGCGGTGATGGGGACGCTTCAAGTTAGAATATACTACGAACTGTGTACATGACTGCCCCCTGCTGCCTGGCAGCACCTGATCTCTTACAGGGGGCTGTGATCCGCTCAATTAACCCCTCAGGTGCCGCACCTGAGGGGTTAATTGTGCGTATCATAGCCCCCTGTAAGAGATCAGGGGCTGCCAGGCAGCAGGGGTCAGACCCCCCTCCCTCCCCAGTTTTAATTTCATTGGTGGCCAGTGTGCGCCCCCCCGGCCCCCTCCCTCCCTCTATTGTATTAATTTCATTGGTGGCCAGTGTGCGCCCCCCCCGGCCCCCCTCCCTCCACTGTATTAATTTCATTGGTGGCCAGTGTGTGGCCCCCCCAGCCCCCTCTCCCTCCCTTTATTGTAATAATTTCATTGGTGGCCAGTGTGCGGCCTCCCCTCCCCCCCCGATCATTGGTGGCAGCGGAGAGTTCCGATCGGAGTCCCAGTTTAATCACTGGGGCTCCGATCGGTAACCATGGCAACCAGGACGCTACTGCAGTCCTGGTTGCCATGGTTACTTAGCAATATTAGAAGCATCATACTTACCTGCTGCGCTGTCTGTGACCGGCCGGGAGCTCCTCCTACTGGTAAGTGACAGATCATTAAGCAATGCGCCGCACAGACCTGTCACTTACCAGTAGGAGGAGCTCCCGGCCGGTCACAGACAGCGCAGCAGGTAAGTATGATGCTTCTAATATTGCTAAGTAACCATGGCAACCAGGACTGCAGTAGCATCCTGGTTGCCATGGTTACCGATTGGAGCCCCAGCGATTAAACTGTGACTCCGATCGGAACTCTCCACTGCCACCAATGATCGGGAAGGGGGGAGGCCGCACACTTGCCACCAATGAAATTAATACAATAAAGGGAGGGAGGGGGGGGGCCGGGGGGGGCCGCACTCTGGCCACCAATGAAATTAATACAGTGGAGGGGGGGCGGGGGGGGCGCACACTGGCCACCAATGAAACTAATACAGTGGAGGGAGGGGGGCCGCACTCTGGCCACCAATGAAATTAATACAGTGGAGGGAGGGGCGGGGGTTGCCGCACACTGGCCACCAATGAAATTAATACAGTGGAGGGAGGGGGGCCGCACTGTGGCCACCAATGAAATTAATACAGTGGAGGGAGGGGGGGCGGGGGGGGGGGCGCACACTGGCCGCCAATGAAATTAATACAATAAAGGGAGGGAGGGGGGGGGCCGCACTGGCCACCAATGAAATGAAAACTGTGGAGGGAGGGGGGTCTGCCCCCTGCTGCCTGGCAGCCCCTGATCTCTTACAGGGGGCTATGAAACGCACAATTAACCCATCAGGTGCGGCACGAAGTGAAAACTCAGCTCTGAAAAAGCTTTTATGCAGACGGATCTTCGGATCCGTCTGTATGAAAGTAGCCTACGGACACGGATCACGGACACTGATGCCAATCTTGTGTGCATCCGTGTTTTTCACGGACTCATTGACTTGAATGGGTCCGTGAACCGTTGTCCGTCAAAAAAATAGTACAGGTCATATTTTTTTGACGGACAGGATACACGGATCACGGAGGCGGATGACAAACGGTGCATTTTCCGAGTTTCCAACGGACCCATTGAAAGTCAATGGGTCCGCAGAAAATCACAGAAAACGGAACAACGGCCACGGGTGCACACAATGGTCGTGTGCATGAGGCCTAATCCCGAGACGTGTGATGCCAGATGAAAAAGAACCAATTTTTGTACCTGACACATAAGTTTTCATAAGAAGACACCTATTCTCATCCCCTGTGCATTGTACTGTATCATCGGTGTAACACCAGGAAGAGTCAGCGGACATGCAGGATCGGCAGACCAGTCCATTGGGGGTAGAATTTGTTGTTGGAACTAGAAGAAAACAGGTGAAAGAGAGAAATATAAAGAACATTGGTTTCCTTAACATTTACATGCTAATGTTTTTCCATGTATGAACCACAGGTATTACTAGAAGAACCACATATGAACCTCCATATTTCCCATCAGGACACTGGGAAAGTGGTCATTCATCACATGTATAAAGAAATTATTAAACAGGAGTGTAAGAGCAAGTTCCTGAACTCTGTGTAAACGCTGCATGCGATTCAACCCATTATCCTGAAATGATCTCATGGAAGAGAAATACTGTACCTACCATGAACCAAAACAGATGTTCCTTATCATTTAAATAAATTTAAAAAAAAATCCTGACTTCAAACATGGCAATAAGAATAAACCTCTGGACCAACATCCCAACTCTAGTCATTTAGTACAAAATCTTTACAACTAAGGGGTGTACATAGGTATCAAGTCACATGTCCAAGCTCTTACCACCTCCTGCCACCTCCAAATCCTTCCTTAACCTTGAGTCAACCAAAATGCTAGTGCATATATCAGGAACCCCCGCACTCTAGGTGTTCTGAAACTACAACTCCCAAAGGGGTCTATTCACTTCTATGGGAGTTAGAACAGCCGAGCATGTTTGCATACTGGAAGTTGTAGTTTTACAGCAGCTGGTCCGTGTGTTAGTGCATTTTCTCATCATCTCCTACCTGGACGTCTGCAACATCCTCCTCTGTGGCCTCCCAGCTAACGTTCTTGCACCCTTCTAATCAATCTCCAATTCTGCTGCCAATCCATCTCTCCCCTTGTTTCTCCTCCAACATATAAGGCCATCCACAATCTGCCCCATCCTTACATCTCTGACCTAGTCTCCCGATATATCTCCACACATAATCGTCGATCCTCAGATGGCCTCTTTCTTTGCTCTCCTCTTGTCTGTTCCTTGCACAATCATCTACAAGATTTCTTATATATCTCTTATACTCTGGAACCCACTACCCCAGCAGATCAGACCCTCCCCTACCTTTCAAACCTGCAACTTGAGATCCCAACTTTTCAAAAAATTCTACAACTTACAATAACCACTAAACAGCCACCTGAGCAGCCTCTACCCTCAGATACTGTCTTTTTTCCATATTCCCTTGTAGATTTTAAGTCCTGACAGGCCGGGCTCTCTCCTCCTCTGTACCAGTCTTTTGATACTGTAAGTTCACTCTTACGGTGCCTGTTTTGTTTTATATGTATGTATGTTTACCTTTTTTTGGATTTAGATTTGTTTTAGATCTGCAGCGTCCTGGAATAAATGATGCTTAAAAATGAAAATGAATAGATAAATATGTCATAGGGCCACATAGCAAAACTGTTTTGGCCCTCCCTTGCCTAAAAGTCAAGCTTTTGTTCACTTCTATCTTAGCAAAAGTTGAACAGGGACTTAATTAATATGGTGCTCATCCTGAACACTGTATTTCTCAAATTTACACCAGACAAGTGGCACAATTATATTGATGAATCTCCCGGATACAACTCTAGGTCTACTTGCCTATTTCAGTACCTGATAAAACTGAAAGCCTGCAGCCACCACGAAAGGAGCTTGGTGTATAATTTTGTTTTTTTAAATTTTTACAGTTACAATGGAATCTCTTTACAGTCATTTACCCCAAGTGGTGACTGCAAGAAAATTATTAAATTCTACTGTGCCAATGGTTCTACAGTACCGTGCTAGCCTTTGTTTTTGCCACAGTTGTATTGCTGGTGTGTTGTCTTGATATGTGACTGTCAAGTTCGGTATAAAGGTTTTTTACAGTAATAATGAATTCACTTCATCCCCCAACATCACCCCTGCTTTACTCCAAAACACCAGTAATTGTCTGGCAGCTGTCTCTAACATCATGTCCTCTCTGTATCTAAAACTGAACCTCTCAAAAACTGAACTTCTTGTCTTTCCATCTACTATCTCACCTAAACTTGATATTTCAATTTCAGTCTGCAGCACTATCATAACTCCTGTGCAACATGCCCGCTGTCTTGGGGCCACAATTCAATAGTGATGAGCGGCAGGGGTCATATTCGAATTCGCGATATTTCTCGAATATTTTGTAGAATATTCGTTGAATATTCGCACATTCGAATATTCGTTATATTCTACGATTTTTTTTACTCGAAAAATCGGCAAGGTAATGATTGTGTAATATGCAAATTTTTGAAATTCGAATTTTTGTTATACAAATTTTTTATAGCAGATTTTTCAACTTACAACTATTAGACAAAGAAGATTATAACACAATATTAGCTAAATTGCTCTATATTCGTTTTTTTTCGAATATTCGCTATATTGCTATAACTTCGTTTTTCCGAATATTCGTAATATTCTAAAACAAGAATATATAGCAATATAGCAAATATTCGGAAAAAAAACTAATATAAAGCAATTTAGCTAATATAGTGCTATAGCCTTCTTTGTCTAATAGTTGTAATTTTTTTCTCATCTGAAGTTCAGATTGGAAAAAAATTACAACTATAAAAAAAGATTATAACACTATATTAGCTAAATTTCTCTATTCGTTTTTTTTTCGAATATTCGCTATATTGCTATAACTTAGTTTTTTCGAATATTTGTCATATTCTAAAACAAGAATATATAGCAATATAGCGAATATTCGAAAAAAGCGAATATAGAGCAATTTAGCTAATATAGTGCTATAATCTTTATTTTTTATAGTTGTAATTTTTTTCCAATCTGAACTTCAGATGAGAAAAAAATTACAACTATTAGACAAAGAAGATTATAGCACTATGTTAGCTAAATTGCTCTATATTCGTTTTTTTTTCGAATATTCGCTATATTACTATATATTCTTGTTTTAGAATATTACGAATATTCAAAAAAACTAAGTTATAGCAATATAGCGAATATTCCAAAAAAAAAATCTAATATAGAGCAATTTAGCTAATATAGTGCTATAATCTTCTTTGTCTAATAGTTGTAAGTTGAAAAATTCGCAATAAAAAATTTGTATTACGAAAATTTGCAAACAACACTACTCCTAAAGTCAAATATACTGCAGCATTCTCATTGGCCCACAAGCAAGAAGCATGGAGGGATCATGTATACTGATTAAAAATTTTTTCGAATATTCGAAATTACGAATATATATCACTATATTCAAAATATTTGTCAATTTTCGAAGTACCTATATTCGCGATAAAAATTCGAAATTCGAATATTCATGATCAACACTAATATTCAATACCTTACACGCTCTTGCCATCTGCACCTCAAGAATATCACCAGAATCCGCCCTTTTATTATGGTGGAAACGGCAAAAACTCTTGTTGCCTTGATTCATTCTTGTCTTGACTACTGCAACGCATTACTAATCGGTCTCCCTCTCACTAAACTCTCCCCCCTTCAGTCTCTCCTAAATGCTGCAGCCAGGCTCATCTATCCATCCACCCGCTACACTGATGCTACTAGT
The DNA here is from genome assembly GCF_905171765.1 of Bufo bufo. Lineage (NCBI taxonomy): Eukaryota > Metazoa > Chordata > Amphibia > Anura > Bufonidae > Bufo > Bufo bufo. The sequence continues at coordinate 23,217,778 of NC_053389.1, read as the reverse complement.
CTGTGCCAGTCACTTCACCACAGAACACCGTTCAAACTTCTCACCCTCACCCACAAAGCTCTCCTCAATGCTGCACCTCTATATGTCTCCTCCATCTACCACCCTACTCTTGCTCTCCGTTCTGTTAGCGGCCTAAGGTTAATAATCTCCATAATTCGTACCTCTCACTCCTATCAAGCTACCTAAAATGAAAATTCCCAGAATAAACCTCTCCCCCACCAACTCCTCTGGCCTGAACTTGATCCTCTAACAGCCCCAAACCCAAAACAGATCAGCCGGCACCACTCCTGTCAGTTAAATAATGGCTTGAATCCTACTTATCACAATCAACTACCTTATGTGTCACCCCCAATTCATCATTGACTTAATAGGATGGAAGATCACTTCCGTCAGCTGCCAGACCTGCCACCAAGTACCCTCACTCCCCAAATAATACTCTGAAGCCAACTTCTTGGTATAAAAGGCCGTAACAGCCCGTTTATTAAACAAACAAATTCTTTATCAACTTTTTTTTAATGATCACAATAATAAGACATAAACAGTAATAAGACATAAACACATAAATAAAGTACAATAAATTCCAACACATTGAGAAAGGATCCTAGAAGGCAACCCAAGCAAGCAGTGTCATTCACTCCCATCGCTACTTGACTTTCCACCTTACCCTTGGCCGCAGTCACCGACCCAAAGGTACCAAATCCTCCAAAATTACATCTCCATCCACCCCTGTAAGCATTTTAGCCCAAACAGGAGCCCCAGCCATCAGCTTACCGAACCTCATGAGATGCATGCTCCCACGTGTCATGCACCTTTTAAACATTGTATTGCCTTCCAGGACCCTCCATTAACCGGCCACAAACGAACACAGGAGACCTCACCTGTGGACGTCCTGACACACTCTCAGAGCTGTCTCAAGACCCTCCTGTAACCCTAAGGCCCACAAATCCATACCCACATCATTGAGATGCACACCATCAGCCTTCAATAATTGAGGCGACGCAGCCTCCAATTCTCTATGGTGCACCACAAATTCGCCCTGACGACGAACAAAACGACCAACCTCCTTGATAAGCTTTGTCCGCGCCCTATTAAATTCGCTCCACTGACCTCTCAAACCGCCATGACCTTCTAGCAACCACTTCAGACCAAACGACCAACAAATCAGGAGAATCTCCCAGCAACCGCAACAGATCCAGTTTGATGTCACGGATCACATCCCTAAAACGACAAATCGTTCCCCCCAACATGCAAAACTAAATTGTCGGGGGGGGCCTATCCAACAAGGCAAAAGCATGAAATTCCAGCAATACCCGACACCACAAAAGCCCCCTCACACCAAGACTTGCAACTCCTCCGGCCAAAAACCCAATTGCCTTCCATTCCTCCGCATGTCGGCTCTCAGCACTCCTCAGTGAACGTATGAATGACCCAGAATCCACACTAAACATGAAGAAGACCCTAAAAAACAAACACAATGAGACTTGGTCCAAACATGCAATCACAAACAAAACCCACCACTACAACATATGAGGGCGAATATATCCCCGGAAGCAATCCGATTCCCAACGACCAATCCGCGTAATAACTACATCACTTAGACCCCATCTTGCCGCCTCAGTCACCGCTCCGATCCTGAAGGAATGAGACGCAAACTCCATGGCCAGATATCCTGCAGCCGCCAGACACCGCCTGAAGATCGCCACAAACTGAAAACGGGACAACGCCGAACCATTCTGGTGCACCAAAAAAGAACCCACCCGGCCGTAAAGCCAAAAATTCTTCCGCACACCGAACAGGGCACAGCACGGATCCAGCCAATGGGTGCAACAAAATGCAAACCCCTCTACCGACTTGATCAGTTTTTGACCTACGCAACACACATCGCATACCTTCCTCATTAAAACGAATATTATCCCAATCCGCTGCCTCGCGCACTACTACTCGCCACCAGCTCAGAGACCCTAAAGGCCCCAAAGAAAGCCAACGAAAACGTGGCCCGAAACAAACACGCCTCATACCAAGAATTGCACACCACACCAACCTGCTCCCACAACTGTTGTAACACCGAAAAAGAAAGCGGACGAGGAGTGTCCTTCCTAACAGCTCTGCTCCGATAGCCCTTCAGAACCTGGCACACCAAAAAACTCTGAGACCCGTCGGCTAAACCATGCAAATGCAACCAAAAAGCCACAGCCGCCAGCCTTTTAGAAGCCACGGAGAAAGACACTCCTGAACTATAAGATAGCCCCACAAAATAAACCAACAACACATGAAAGTCCTCCGCCAATTCACAACCCCCCACCTGATCCACTAACCGTTCCCAATGAGACCACACAGAAGAATAAGCTGACCACGTACTCCTAATCACGGACCGCCTAATCAGATCTGATGAGACCCCAAGGCCACACTCCAGAGCCACTGAGGACAGGGCAGACCCTTTGCGTCTGTGCTCGGGACCAAACTGCAAAAACGGTCCCACTGAAAACGAGAAAGGGAATCAGCGATGGAATTAACACCGGGAACATGCACCGCCACAAAACAAGCATTCAATCTTAACCTTCTGAGGACCAGGTGCCGAAGCAAACGCACAACAGGAGGTGAATTAGCTGACTGACTATTAACCGCTTGCACCACACCCAAATTATCACAACAGAAACGCTTGTTCCGTAACAACTCCCCCCATAATTCAGTTGCCAAAACAATCGGGAACAGCTCCAACAGCACTAGATTACCAAGCTAGCCGGCCCCTCTCCACTCTTCAGGCCAAGGACCCGCACACCATTGCCCTTGACAAAAAGTGCCATACCCGCAAGAACCCGACGCATCCGTAAACAATTCCATATCTGCACTAGCAACTGGCGCCTCCATCCACATCGGACGACCGTTAAAATCCACCAAAAAACACTCCCAAACTTCTAAATCCGCCTGCACCTCCGGAGACAGCCTCAAAAAATGGAAAGGCACCTTAACACCAGATGTAGCCATGGCCAATCATCTACAGAACACCCGACCCATGGGCAAAATTCTGCAAGCAAAATTAAATTTACCCAAAACCGACTGCACGCGACGTAACTGCACTTTCTTTGCCCTACGCAGAAAAGCAACCTCACTGCGCAAATGTACCACCTTATCATCTGGTAACGTGCATTTCATTGCCACACTATCAATTACTATACCCAAAAACTTGACCGACGTTGAAGAAACCTCAGTTTTTTTCAACGCCACCCGCTCCATCGTGCGCAGCAAAACCGAACAAACCTGCCACCCAGCCGGACCAAGAAACAAAAAATCGTCCAGATAGTGTCACACCGAGTTACAATCCGCTTCTTGCTTCACAACCCATTCTAAAAGTGAACTAAACGTTTCAAACAACGAACAAGAAATAGCACAACCCATAGGTAAACAGCAATCAACATAAAATTGCCCCTCCCATCTAAAACTGAGTAAATGAAAGCTATCCGGAAGAATGGGTAACAGACGAAAAGCAGCCTCAATGTACGTTTTCGCCAACAACGCCCCATACCCGAAACGTCGCACCCACCGCACAGCCTCGTCAAACGACGTATACAACACTGAACATAACTCGTCGTCAATACCATCGTTAACAGAACTCCCCGCAGGAAATGACAGATTGTGAATAAGCCGAAACTTGTTTGGCTCCTTTTTTGGTACCAACCCCAACGGCGACACCCACAAACCCTGCAACGGACACTCAACAAACGGGCCCGCTATTCTCCCCGCTACCACTTCCTTGGCAATCTTCTCAAACTACCACCGGGTGAGACAACGCGGAAGACAAGTTGCGATCAGCGACCACAACACCCTCTGAAACACCTGGGATCTTAAAACTGTCCCTAAAACCCGATAACAACAACTCCACCGCCTCCCGATTTGGATAAATCCTTCGAAAAATCTCCATCTCGACCTCCTTCACTGGAGTCACCCCTCTCCTGCACAGCCTCATATCCCTTGCCTTTTCCGTGCTTAAAATACTGCGACAAGCTGTGAGCCCCGCCGCAACCGGAGTATTCGTGCTTGAACCTGCAATCTGCCAAGTACTTACAGTACCCCTCATTAAAATGCCAACAGCATCCCTTTTTATTCCCACCACTCAATTCTGCCGCTGAGGAACCCCCGGCCGCAACCCGAGAGGACTGGTTACCTCCTTTTGGAGCAGAGATTAGCCGCATCCATAGGCTGATGTCCTTATGTTCTCACCTAATACTAGGCCGGACTGCCTTCCTCTGACGAAACTGCTTGTCATACCTGAGCCAAGCCAACCCCCCATACGTCCGATATGCCTCCCCCACCGCATCCATATAGCAAAAAAGCACCGAACAGTGTTCGGGCGCCTTCTCGCCTATCACACTTGCCAATATAGCGAAAGCCTGCAGCCAATTCAGAAAAGTGCGCAGTATAAGCCTATACTGCCGCTTCTCCTCCTCCTCCCTTTTGCCCTCATCCAACCTCACCCTATCCAACTGGAACTTCTCCAACGGAAGTAACGAAAATATTTCAACATACTCGTCCTTCCAAATCTTCTCCCTGACCTCCAGCTTCAAGTGCGCTCCCAACGGCCCCTCAAAGCACACGTATACCTCCCCTTTTGCCGCATTCGCCAACCTAACGTCCTCACCAACTTTACCTTTACTTCCCCTGCTCACCACCACGTCACCCACCGGAGCACCAACCACAGCAACAGGCGCACACCCCACCCTAACCACACTAGATTGTTCGCCAATCACGACCTCCGGCCCAGATGCCCACACCGCCGTTGTGGAAGCAGCAGCCTCAGTTCCCAAACGGGAAATAAGAGACAACATACCCGACAGCAATTCCTGCGCCAAACTCTCAGTCCCAGCCCTACCTAACTGACCCCCCGCAACCACCAACCCACCACACCCTTGAGCCTGACACGGAGATCTCTCACCTGGCTGACCGTGGGGGTATCCTCCCTGTCGCCGCAGACCGCTCTGGAACACTTCCTGGCATCAAACCGACCGGAGATGTAGAAGACAATGGACCAACGCCAGAAACGACCTCAGGCCTGTCGGCCGCTTCGTATTCTTCCAGGCTGAGTTCACCTTCTTCCAAATTCGAAACCGACTGGGGACCCCTACCACCGTCTGCATGGCCAGGTCGCAGATCCGAGGACACGTCGTACCGTCCCGTAACCTCGCTGGTCTCCACATCCGTTCCGCCATCCCTTGGCACACCGCCACGGTAGCCAATAGCCGCATTACGCCCCATCACTGCCAGGTCCCCTGACTGCTGCACTGGGGGCGGGGCCAAACTAAAACCCCCACCAGCGCTCCTCCTCTTATCCTCTGGCCTGCAGTACCCAGCCTCGCCACTGATGTCGCTGTTGCCGCCGAACTCTCTTCTGGCTGTGAAACAGACGACCGCTGCCGACCTGGAGCAGGAACAGGCCGCAGTGCCACCCACTCCGTCGGTGCCACTTCTTCAGCAGAGCGCTCACCACAGGACAGTGAGGCAGCATCCCCCGACATCGTCACCGCCGATCTTCTGTCCGCCGCAGGTCCAGGTAAGTCACCCGTACTGGTGTGCTGTACGCTGGGGACATCCAGGGTAGAAAAAAAACGCATCACCACGCGACCCCCCCCCCCGCCGAGCAAGGGATGAACGACGGGAACTAACCCGTCCTTATCCCACAGGCACCCGACGCGGTGCCGGATTTCTACCGCTATGCCGGCTAGCCGTAGCCAGATCAGCCCCAGCCGGCCGCAGTGGAGGATACCAAAGTGGGCTCCGCAAACGTTGCCGCACACGGGGGGTCGCCTCGGGGCTCAAACGCACAGGCGGCATGGACCGCCGAGCCCTAACCCTCCCCACTAACGCAGCCGGAGGCGCAGCGGGCGCCTCCATAGCTGCTTCCAAGCTCCTCTGAACCCACCCAGAACCATGTTGTTCTGCCGCGGCCCTGACCGCAACCAACAAATCTTCAAGGGAAACCATAACTAACTGCAGCACTGCCAATAAAACCCTAACTCACCGATATACCCCGGACACTGGTGCAGATCCCACCCCTACCCTAAGAAATATACAGCCCGCGAAAATAGCAAACCCCGCCCTCTTTCCTAACATACAGACACCTAACCTGAAAACACATACTTAACCCTTTCCTGCTTACATACTTCCCCCTAATTCAAGTTACACTACGCTACTGTCTGCGCCTTGCTCCGTTGCTCTACCGATTGTAAGCTCTTGTGAGCAGGGCCCTGACTCCTAGTGTTTCAGTTGTATATTAGCCAGTTAGTTTTGTTTTGTACATGTTTTACACATTTGTAAAGTGCTGCGGAATATGGCAGCACTATATAAATAAATATTATTAGTAATTCACAAAGTTATTACATGAAGTCTTGCGAGACTTCGAAGTAATAACTTCGGCTAATCGAAGTCAATACATTCTAAGGGTCCATTCACACGTCCGCAAATGGGTCCGCATCCGTTCCGCAATATCGGGAACGGGTGCGGACCCATTCATTCTCTATGGGGCCGGAAGAGATGCGGAGAGCACACTATGTGCTCTCCGCTTCCGCATTTCCGGAGAGCAGCCACAAACAATTGCGGACAAGAATAGGCAGTTCTATGGGGGGTGGTGGCCGGTTGTATTGCGGATCCGCAATACACTAGGGACGTGTGAATAGACCCTTATACTGTACGGAGCTGGAAAAAAGTAAGCAAGACTCAGAACCTTATATATAAAAAGTATTATATTCTTTATTGCAGCATATATAAATAATTAGGTAAACATAAATCATTTAAAATGGGGACAAAACATCTAGAAATGGAGCAATGTCCACAAACGCTGTACTGAGTATGGATCCCAAAGTACCCACATAGCTCCTACAAAAGATGGGAATACATGTACATAAGGCACATGACAGTGAGCCCCCCGTGGCCCGCGGGTCCGCAATACACGGGGCACCAGCGGAGATGCGGTGCGGAAGGAATGGAACCACGGAACGGAAGCACTGCGGAGTGATTCCTTGGTGTTCCATTCCGTGCTTCTGTTCCGCAAAAAGATAGCACTTGTTCTATCTTTTTGCGAAACGGACGGATCCATTGAAGTTGAATGTGTCTGGATCCGTCCTGGCCGCCACACGAACGTTGCCTGTGCATTGGGGACCGCATGCACGGAACGGTACAAATACGTTTGTGTGCAAGAGGCCTAACACAAAGGTAGGTAAGCCTGTACCAATCCAAATAATATCAAGAAATAATATCACATCCAAATAACAAACCTAATGCTACAGAGGGGATGAAGTAACATACCCATTCAAAGGGTTAACTATCCTGAAGCCAATTTAGGACCAGGAGTAACTTAAGGAAAAAGAAAAACCCAAATAGACGAGGTCAGGACAATAACCAACCTGTGGACATGTTTGTGAGAGCGTACTTGAAAGGAGCATGCCCTTCCATGGCCGTCAGATTTACGATAGTTTGGTGACAATTACAATATAAATCTACTCCGGCAGCCGGTTCCATTGCCTGAACTTCCTGCAAACTGTATGCAAACGCAAGTCATTTTTTCTGACTGTTTAGGCATTTTTCAGACTTATCAGTATCCTGATCAGTCTGAAAAATGCATTGTAATACTGGATCCGTTTTTCCGGTATTTATTTTCTTCCCATTTTTAAAGGTCTGCGCATGCAGGAATACCGGATCCGGCAATGCAGTATTTTGAATGCCGGATCCGGCACTAATACATTTCTATGGGAAAAAAAAATGCTGGATCCGGTTTTCAGGCAGGTGTTCAGATTTTTGGGCCAGAGATAAAACCACAGCATGAAAAAGTCCTGAAAAGTCAAAAAGACTGAACTGAAGACCAGTGATGGCCAGTTCGCCGTGTTCGCCCGCATGCGAGCTGCCATCTTAACTCACAAGTCCGGCGATGCACAGGTAAGGCTGGGTTCACACGAGCGTGTCCGGATTAGGTCCGGATGCGTCCCGGTGTGTTGCGGCAAACCCGCGCGAGTAGGAATGCAATTGCAGTCAGTTTTGACTGCGATTGCGTTCCGATGTTTAGTTTTTATCGCGCGGGTGCAATGTTTTTTGCACGCGCATGATAAAAAACCGACTGTGGTACCCAGACCCGAACTTCTTCACTGAAGTTCAGGTTTGGGATCGGTGTAGTGTAGATTGTATTATTTTCCCTTATAACATGGTTATAAGGGGAAATAATAGCATTCTGAATGCAGAATGCTTAGTAGGTGATCAATTGAGGGTTAAAAAAAAAATAAAAAATTAACTCACCTCCTCCGCGTAGTTCCCGGTCTCTTCTTTACTTCTTTAATGATGAACTACAGGCAAGGACCTGTGGTGACGTCAGATCACATGCTCCAATCACATGGTCCATCACCGTGAATCACATGGTCCATCACCACGGTGATGGACCATGTGATTGGAGCATGTGATCTGACGTCACCAAAGGTCCTTTAGCCGACAGCTCATCAGAAGAGACTGGGAACTACGCGATCAAGAGGAGAAGGTGAGTTAATTTGTTTCTTTTTTTTTAACCCCTCCAGCGCTATTTTACTAAGCATTCTGTATTCAGAATGCTATTATTTTCCCTTATAACCATGTTATAAGGGAAAATAATACAGTGAATAGACTGTCTCCTAGCAACCATTAGTGAATATCGCACCGCATCCGCACTTGCTTGCGGATGCTTGCGATTTTCACGCAACCCCATTCACTTCTATGGGGCCTGCGTTGCGTGAAAAACGCAGAATATAGAGCATGCTGCGATTTTCACGCAACGCACAAGTGATGCGTGAAAATCATCGCTCATCTGAACAGCCCCATTGAAATGAATGGGTCGGGATTCAGTGCGGGTGCAATGCGTTCACCTACCGTATTGCACCCGCGCGGAAATCTCGCCCGTGTGAACGCAGCCTAAGTCCTTACCTGTGCGCGAGCCGGTCTGAAATGAAATGCGGTCTCCGGGGGCAGGCAGTTCTTTATTTTTTTAACTACTTTAACGCAATATTGGCAAAGAGAAGCAGAAATAGACGACTTACATGTGGGAAGATCAGGAGCGCAGTTGTCAGTGTTGCAGCATGAAGTGCTCATCCTGATATGTCCTTGTTGTAGGGTCACACTGCCCCAGAAGCCACATTGAGATGAAGGTGCGCATATTCTGCCCAAAGATGTAGACTTCATTCCAGCTAAAAAAAAAACAAAGCAAACATTTTCTCTTACTTAAATAGGAAAGTGTATATATATATATAATCAGTAAATAGTATGTATAATTAATATATCCTGCCCCTCCATATTCTCTCTGATCCAAACATACGGAGGAGCGCAGATTGTACACTGGTCACTTGTTATGCACAAATGTCTATTCTTACAACAGATCACATTTAGAGTTGAGCGGACACCTGGATGTTCGGGTTCGTCCGAACTTCGGGACCCGAACTTGACCCCGAACCCCATTTAAGTCAATTGGGACCCGAACTTTTGAGCACTAAAATGGCTGTAAAAATGTCATGGAAAGGGCTAGAGGGGTGCAAATGGCATCACAATGTGGTTAAGAGCATGGCAAGTGCTCTGCAAACAAATGTGGATATGGAAATGACTTTAACCCCTTAGTTACCACCAATATGTGTTTTTACGGCGGTCACTAAGGGGCCTTGGGCTGGAGCACCGCCTTTTTACGGCGGCACTTCAGCCCAAGTTAGCGATAAAATCAAGCGCTGTAGCTCCGTGCCTCCAGCTACCAGTAGCTGATGGCTCGGGGCAGTGATCAGAGACCGTGACAAGCGGTCTCTGATCATGTGATTGCCGTGATACACTTTTATCACGGCGATCACAGAAAATGCCGGCAGTGGAGCTGCCCGCACTAAACTTTCTCCCTCCTCTCATGTAAGAGAAGAGGGAGAAAGTCTCCGGTACAGCGATCGGGTCCCCCAGCGCTTCTGGCCCTAAGCTGGGTCTCGCCCCCCACCCCCCTTACCCTCAATAAAGATGGCGGCGGCCCGGTGAATGCGCAGACTGAAAGCCGGCCGCCGCCGCTCACCGCTGCTCTCAGTAAGGTCTCTCTCCTCAGGAGAGGAGAGAGAGGTTCAAATTATGCCCCGACCGGGTCCCCCAGCACCCCGATCGGGGCAATATGGCCCACAGATGTGTTAAATAAAGTTATTAGGGCGCCCCCCACCCCCACATCTAAATAAATAAAAAAATTAAAAAAAATTGTAAGTGCAGCCAAAATAAAGTAAAGATGTGGAAATATATTTCTGATAAAAATATTGAATAGCATTTATGTATGTATGTGAAATATTGCAGTTGAAAATAGGAAAATGTGCAAATTTTTACAAATTTTCACTTTTTTAATAAAGATATTTTATCGGTAGAATTTTACCACCTAAGTAAAGTACAATATGTGACGAGAAAACAATGTCAGAAGTACTTTGATGTGCAAAACCGTTAAAGTTATTCTAAGCTAAAATGACACATGTCAGATTTCCAAAATTTGGCTTGGTCATTAAGGCCCAAACAGGCTTGGTCACTAAGGGGTTAAATAACATAAAATACATAAAAATAAAAAATAATAATCTTGATCTAGGAGGACGAGGTCCATATGGAGTAGGAGGTTGAGGAGGCGGTGGATGTGGCGGTGTAGGTGGAAGTGGCGGTGGAGGAGGAGGTAGCCTTTACTGCTTTTTGGTTTTAAATTTATTTTTCTTTTTTTAAATTAGGGTACACCCCAAAACATTGGGAAATATAACCTGTGATAACCCCCTCCAGTCATGCTAAACACACGTTTAGACAATACACTGGCTGCAGAGCAGGCCAGCACCTCCAAGGGGTAAAGGGCAAGCTCAGGCCATGTGCCCAATTTGGAGACCCAGAAGTTGCAGGGGCTGACCCCTGTCAGTCAGTTTGTGTAGGCGTGTGCACACTTACTGCCCCACCATGTCACACATCCCCGTGATATTCATGATCCAATTTGATATCTGCTCTATCAACTTTTGATGTTCTTTTATGCGCCTACCATGGTGATCACGGGTGGCGGGAAATCAGGGTTCCAGGCCAGAGAGGGAGCGTGAGAAAGAGAGACCACATCCAAGGGAGGATAAATTTTTTTCAAATTTTAAATTATAGAGCGGAAATATAAAGTATTAAAGTGTAAAAGTGGGATAACTTTTTAAAGTTTAAGCATTGAATGAAAGGATGTGTCGTCGCGCATCAATGAATTAAGAATTTCTTAAATTTTATTCCCTGTCAACTATGCAGAGCAGGTGTTTCTATCCGGCAAAATTTGAAAAATGTCACCTGACAATGTAATTGACGATTTTTTTTAAATTTATGTTCCTGTCACCTATGTAGAGGTGCCCCAGTGACATCCACCATCCATTTCGATATCTTCTCTATCAACTTTCGATGTTCTTTTCTGAGCCTACCATGTTGATCACGGTTATCGGCGAATCGGGGTTCCACGCCGGAGAGGGAGCATGAGAAAAAGAGACCAAATTTAAGGGAGATTAATTTATAAAAATTTTTTAGGATCGAGCGGAAATGTGGGAAAAGCTATTGAGAGGCAAATGTGGGACAAATTACAGAAGCCCAAATGTGGGCCAAAAGAGTCAAGCGGAAATGTGGGAAAAGCTATTGAGGCGCAAATGTTGGCCAAAAGGGTATAGCGGAAATGTGGGACAAATTATTGAAGTGCAAATGTGGTACAACTTGTTTAAGTTTAAGCATTGAATCAAAGGCGGTGGCGGGCATCAATTACAGAAGCATTTCAGAAATTGTATTCCCTGTAACCTATGCAGAGCAGGGGTTTATTCACGTCTAAAAATTTATAATGTCAACCCAAGAATGTAACAGAAAAATTACAGAAATTTATTAACCTGTCTACTTGGTAGAGCAGGGGTCTATGACAGAAAACAATTGGTGAATTTGACCCTAAAATGTAATTGACAAATGTTATTTTTTTTTTTTTACCGGTCTACTAGGTATAGCAGTGGTACATCACACCCAAAAAATTTTGAATTTCACCAGAAAATGTAACTGACATTTTTTTAAATATTTTTTTTAACCTGTCTACTAGGTATAGCAGTGGTACTATACACCCAAAAATTGGTGAATTTTACCAGAAAATGTAACTGACAAAGTAGTGAAATGATATAAAATAAAATATGTACAAATAAAAAAAAAAAAATGATTTATGAGGTGGAGTTCCATATGGAGTAGGAGTTTGAGGAGACGGTGGACATAGCAGAGTAGGTGGAAGCGGCGGTGGAGGAGGACGAGATAGCCACCACAGGTTTTTGGTTTTAATTTTATTTTTTTAAATTAGGGTACACTCTAAAAGAGTGTGAAATATCCAAAATACAAGAATGAGCAAATGTTCTGCAGTATAACAATGGCTGGTTAGTGGCGGTATACATGTCTATTCTGCACAAGCTACGGACAAGTCCTGAGGGATCCATGCCTGGTTCATTTTAATGAACGTGAGCTTGTCCACATTGGCTGTGGACAGGCGGCTGCGCTTGTCTGTGATGACGCCCCCTGCCATGCTAAACACAAGTTCAGAAAATATACTGGCTGCAGGGCAGGCCAGCACCTCCAAGGCATAAAGGGCAAGCTCAGGCCATGTGCCCAATTTGGAGACCCAGAAGTTGAAGGGGGTAAACATGTCATTCAGTAGGTGTAGGCGTGTGCACACATACTGCTTCACCATGTTGGTGAAATGCTGCCTCCTGCTAAGACCTTCCATATCAGCTGGTGGGGCTGGTTGTTGTGGCGTGCTGACAAAGCTTTTCCACATTTTGGCCATGCTAAGGCTACTTTCACACTACCGTTCAGAGCGGGTCCGTCTGATGTCTGCTCAGACGGATCCGCTCATATAATGCAGACTTTGGATCCGTTCAGAACGGATCCGTCTGCATTATATCTTAGAAAAAATTCTAAGTGTGAAAGTAGCTTCAGACGGATCCGTCCAGACTTTACATTGAAAGTCAATGGGGGACAGATCCGTTTGAAGATTGAGCCATATTGTGTCATCTTCAAACGGATCCGTCCCCATTGACTACATTGTAAGTCTGGACGGATCCGTTTGCCTCCACACGGCCAGGCGGACACCCGAACGCTGCAAGCAGCGTTCGGGTGTCCGATTGCTGAGCGGAGGCTGAACGCTGCCAGACTGATGCATTCTGAGCTGATCCGCGTCCACTCAGAATGCATTAGGGCAGTACGGATGCGTTCGGGGCCGCTTGTGAGCCCCTTCAAACGGAGCTCACAAGCGGACACCCGAACGCTAGTGTGAAAGTAGCCTAAACCTGCCTTCTGAGGTGCTGGCGGTGACCCAGCTGTGTTGGCGACCTCTTCCTCCTCCTCTGCCTTCACCTTGTGCTTCCACTGTGCCCCTGCTGTCAGGTGGGAATGCCACCAGCAGCGCGTCTAACAGCAACCAGTTGTACTCGCGCATCTTACGATCATGCTCCAGTGACGGAATTAAGGACGGTACGTTGTCCTTGTTATGGGGATCCAGCAGCGTGGCTACCGAGTAATCAGCACAAGTTAGAATGTGGGCAACTCGGCGGTCGTTGCGGAGACACTGCAGCATGTAATCATCTCTCATGTGTGCCAGGCTGCCCAAAGGCAACAAAAAGATGTCCTCTGTGGGAGTTGTATTGTCTGTGTCCTCTGTATCCCCCCAGCCATGCACCAGTGATGGCCATGAGTTGGTCTGGGTGCCACCCTTCTGTGAACATAGTTCCTCCTCCTCCTCCATCTCCTCCTCCTCATCCTCCACCTCGTCATTTTCCAGAACTGTGCCCTGGCTGGACAATTGTGTACCTGGCGTTTGAGGGTGCAGGAACCCACCCTCGGAGCCACTTGGCAATGACTGGCCGGAAACTCTACGAAATGATCCCTCTTCCTCCTCCTCCTCCTATGCCACATCCTCTTCCATCATCGCCAAGAGCGTTTTTTCAAGGAGGTATAGAAGTGGGATAGTAACTCTGAGAACGGCGTTATCGGCACTGGCCATGTTGGTGGAGTACTCGAAACAGCGCAACAAGGAACATAGGTCTCGCATGGAGGCCCAGTCATTGGTGGTAAAGTGTTGCTGTTCTGCCGAGCTACTCACCCGTGCGTGCTGCAGCTGAAAATCCACTATCTCCTGCTGCTGCTCGCACAGTCTGGCCAGCATGTGCAAGGTGGAGTTACGCTGCAGCGCTGACAAGCGAGCAGCAGCAGGGAGAGAACGCCGAAAGCCCGAACAGTCCAGGGTACTAGCCTGCATCCAGGGGAAGAGTTTGCCTCCTGAGAAACCAAGTTCCTTTACAAGTTCAGCGCAGAGCCAAGTTTATTCCAGCCAAACAGAGAGCTGAAGGGCAGAAGGATGTTTCTAAAGCAAGGAGACATATACCAGAGGAAGGTTTCCCTACCCAAGGAAAAAGCCAGTAATAGGGCATACAGGCCTTGGAGAAAGCCAGACAGGAGCTGAGGAAAATACAGCCTGATCTGTAAGTGTTATTCCCTCTGTGTATCTTGCAAGGACTTTGCCTGCCGTTTATATAAAGCCTGCCTGTTACAACCTTTTTCATGTGGAACTAACTAAAGAACTGTAAATACTTGAACTGTTTCAGTAAAAGGAAGTTCTGGTTCACTGCAACTTGTGTTCCTCAATTATTCCTACAACAAATCGGTGTGCCACCGTTACCGGCACTGGCGTCACGAACTTAAAAGGATCTTGCCACCGGCATATTAAACCTGCAACACCCAGGCCACCTCACCTACCACCCGGCCTGGTCCCTATACATAGAGAGTGCCCCAGAGGATCCCTGTGCCAGCCTCTCCATCACTGCTGTACGCCTGCCCAGGGTATATATAAAAACTGAGTACCAAAAACACCCTTGGTTAGTAACTACCCCAGTGACCTCACCATCGCTCACCCTGCAGGGCTGCATACTGCACATGCTACACTGGTCAATCACAGCCATTCCATTAGTAGGCATGTCTGTGATGGCTTCTAAGGTCAGACAGTTAAACGCTTGTTGATTGGCTGCTCTGAGCCAAGAAAGCGCTGAACACTGAACCCAAACTTTTACTGAAATGTTCGGGTTCGGGGTCCAAAAATCCTAAAGTTCAGTACGAACCCGAACTTTACAGTTCGGGTTTGCTCAAGCCTAGTCACATTCCTTCATAATTTATTTAAGAACAAGAGCTCATTTAACCCTTAGACATACAGAGTTGCTGTCACGCCTGTGGTCTGTGCCTGCTGCTGGCTTAAGCAGGCGCAGACGTTGCCCTAATTTCCCCTGTGTGAACTGGGACTAGTGCTCAGTGAACTGTCCTTCAGCATTGCAAGAGTTAATCCTTTCCTTGTGCTCTCAGCCCAGCTGTTGATTGATCAACCTTCCTATTTAGCTGGGCTGTGGATCCACCTCCTCACCTGAGCTTTAACCCATAGGATACCAGCGCCGTATATGTACAGCGCTGGAAACTAGGTCTGAAATCCAGTGTCGTACAGCTACGACGCTCTGATCGGACGGGCGTAGAACCTGCACCCGCCCGATCAGCTGCAGGAGTCTGGCAGTCACTGATAAGCCGGACCCCTGCTGTATGCGCCAGCATCAGTGAAAACACCGGCATGCGCGGGTGGCCATCGGGTCCCTGCTACATGTCCTACTGAAACTACTACCTCAGGTCCCAGTAGCCGCCAGAATCTACAGCGATATTTGGTCGGGCCTAATGCCGTTCTAAGGATGGTAAGGCCTGAGCTAGTACAGGCGCTAGTCAATTGGGTTGCCGACAATGGATCCAGCACGTTCACATTATCTCCCACCCAGTCTTCTGCAGAAAGTGCACAGGTGGCGCCTGAAACCCATGCCCATCATTCTGTCACATCACCCCCGTGCATATCGGGGAACCTGTCTGAGCCTCAAGTCAAGCAGCAGTCTCTTATGCTGTTTGAAGACTCTGCTGGCAGGGTTTCCCAAGGGCATCCACCTAGCCCTTCGCCAGGGCTGGAAGACATAGAATGCACTGATGCACAACCACTTATGTTTCCTGATGAGAACATGGGAATACCACCTCAGCACATCTCTGATGATGACGAAACACAGGTGCCAACTGCTGCAGTGTGCAGACCAAAAAGGAGGTCAGGGAGGAAGACTGGGTGGAAGACGATGCAGGGGACGATGAGGTCCTAGACCCCACATGAAATGAAGGTCGTGCCACTGACTTTCAGAGTTCGGAAGAAGAGGCAGTGGCGAGACCGAGCCAACAGCGTAGCAAAAGCGGGAGCAGGGTGCAAAAGCAGAGCAGCCGTCGCCAAAACAGTTCGCCTGCTACTGGCCACCGTCAACAGGGACCAAGCACACCAAAGGCAGCTTCAAGGAGTTCCCTGGCATGGCACTTCTTCACACAATGTGCTGACGACAAGACGCGAGTGGTTTGCACGCTGTACCATCAGAGCCTGAAGCGAGGCATTAATGTTCTGAACCTTAGCGTAACCTGCATGACCAGGCATCTACATGCGAAACACGGGCTGCAGTGGAGTAAGCACCTGCAGTGGAGTAAGCACCTTCAAAACCAAGAAATAGCTCAGGCCCCTCCTGCTCCCTCTTCTGCTGCTGCCTCGGCCTCTTCCTCCGCCTCTGGAGGAACGTTGGCACCTTCTGCCCAGGATGTGCCACCAACAACACCACCTCCATCACCAATCATCTCCACCATGTCACACGGAAGTGGACAACCACACCAGATCACCCACACACAGGTCCGGACCAGTCACACGTCTCTTGTCAGCCATTCGTTTATACCTCTCACCCTTCTTCTCCAAATTCCCTTGAATCCTCTGCCAGATGGAGGATAATGCAGAAGAGAATCTCTCCTCCTCTGGCATCCCAGAGGAACTAGTCCCAGAAAAGGTACCAAACTGAGGATGGAAACCGTATGTGCCAAAAAATGGTGACTTACCCGTGGACTCCTGCCTACGGTTATTCAACGCAAATTCTGCTAAGGACAAGAATGAGGACCAGTCCTCCTGATTCTCAGCCACAAAGCACCTCAAGTATGTCTCCAGGTTTTGATTAGTACGCTCCGTCTGACCATTCGACTGCGGATGAAAAGCCGAAGAGAATGAAAGTTGAATGCCAAGCCGAGAGCAGAACGCCCTCCAAAACCTGGAGACAAACTGCGTGCCCCTATCAGAGACCACATCAGAAGGAATACCATGCAATTTCACAATATTATCCACAAAATTCTGCGCAAGAGTCTTAACGTTAGGCAGACTAGTAAGTGGTATAAAGTGAGCCATTTTACTGAAACGGTCAACTACCACCAAAATCACTGTTCTCCCGGAGGAACTCGGCAGATCCATAATAAAGTCCATCGACAAATGCGTCCAAGGACGAGACGGAATAGACAATGGAAGAAGTGAACCAGGCGGTCGAGTATGAGCAACCTTTGACCGAGCGCAGGTTTCACAAGCTGTCACGTAATTCTCAATGCTCTTACGTAAACCTGGCCACCAGAACCTCCGGGATACTAGATCACAGGTGGACTTACCAGGATGTCCAGCGAGGACAGTATTGTGATGTTCCTTGAACACCTTGTATCGCAGGCCCTCAGGAACAAACAACCTCCCTGGGGGACAAGAACCAGGAGCCCCCTCCTGGGCTTCCAACACCTTCATCTCCAATTCAGGGTACAGAGCGGAGACCACCACCCCATCCGCCAAAATCGGCGCAGAATCCTCTGAATTACCTCCCCCAGGAAAGCTGCGAGACAAGGCATCTGCCTTGACGTTCTTGACCCCTGAGCGAAAGGTAACCACAAAATTGAACCTGGTAAAAAACAGTGACCATCTGGACTGCCTAGGGTTTAGACGCTTGGCAGATTGCAGGTAAGCCAAATTCTTATGGTCTGTATACACCGTAACGGGGTGAGACGCCCCCTCTAACCAGTGACGCCATTCCTCAAATGCCAACTTGATAGCCAACAACTCTCTATCTCCAACATCATAATTCCTCTCGGTAACCGAGAGCTTCTTGGAGAAAAAGGCACACGGGACCCACTTGCCAGGGGGTGAAGCCTGTGACAGCACCGCTCCAACCCCCACCTCTGATGCATCAACCTCCACTACGAATGGCTGAGACACATCCGGCTGCACCAGAATGGGAGCAGACGCAAAACGCTCCTTAATAGCCGAAAAGGCCTGCAATGCCTCATCCGACCAGACAGAAACGTTGGCGCCCTTCTTGATCATATCGGTGAGAGGTTTTACTATGGTAGAATAGTTCAAAATAAATTTTCTATAATAATTTGTAAACCCCAAGAACCGCATCAAAGCTTTCTGATTCTCTGGTCGGTCCCACTCCAGAACCGCCCGGACCTTTTCGGGGTCCATACAAAAACCAGAATCAGAAAGCATGTATCCCAAGAACGGAAGCTCTTGCACCGCAAACAAACATTTCTCCAATTTGGCATATAATTTATTCTCCCGAAGGATCGTCAAAACCTGTCTCACATGATCCTGATGGGTCTTCAGATCTGGAGAATAAATTAAAATGTCATCCAGGTAAACTACTACGAACCTCCCCACCAAGTGATGAAAAATATCATTGATGAATCGCTGAAATACTGCTGGCGCATTTGTCAACCCAAAAGGCATAACCAGGTTCTCAAAATGACCCTCGTGCGTATTGAAGGCCGTTTTCCACTCATCCCCCTCCTTGATTCTGATCAGATTGTAGGCCACTCTCAAATTCAACTTGGAGAACACCTTGGCTCCAACAATCTGATCAAAAAGATCAGAGATCAAAGGCAGGGGATATGGATCCCGGACTGTAATACGGTTCAATTCCCGGAAATCCAAACACAGTCTAAGTGATCCATCCTTTTTCTCCACAAAGAATAAACCTACTGCCACTGGAGACTTAGATGGTCTAATATGGCCCTTTGCCAAACTCTCGGCGACATACTTTCGCATGACCTCTCTTTCGGGTTGAGAGAGGTTGTAAAGCCGAGACTTTGGCAAATTAGCCCCCGAAATGAGATTAACTGGACAATCATAGTCTCGATGAGGGGGCAATTCCTGAGCCCCACCCTCCGAAAAGACATCCGCAAAATCCGAGAGATACTGAGGTAAAGCCGTAATGGACACACCAGAGATAGATGTGCCAAGACAGTTATCCGAACAAAACTCACTCCAACCAATGATTTGTCTCGCTTGCCAGTCTATAATTGGGTTATGTCTAGTCAACCATGGCAACCCCAAAACTATAGGAGCTGGCAAATCCTTCATGACAAAACAAGAACTAATTTCAACATGTGAATCACCCATCCTTAAGTGAATACCATGAACAATGTGAGTAAGGCTCCTTTGAGAAAGAGGGGAAGAATCAATTGCAAAAACACAAATCTCGTTCTCTAAAGTGCAAGTACATAGTCTTAGGTTTTGAAGGAAAAGAAAGTCAATTAGGTTTACCCCAGCACCACAATCAAGGATTACATCAACAAAAACATTTTTTGACTGTAGCGTCACCATAGCTGGAAGGAGAAAACGGGAACTGCAGGGAGCTTGCATATCTGCCTGCTCCACCACACCATTCATACTACCAAGTGTCAGGGAATTTTTTTATATTTTTTTTTTCTCTTCCACCTGTGGTTTAACATAAGGACAAGCAAAAATAAAATGACCCCTCTTTCCACAATAGTAACATAGTTTGCGCACTTTCCTAAAGTCTCTACTATCAGAATGGAAAGAAACCTGACCCAACTGCATGGATTCCTCCGCTACCCCAGAGTTACCTGTAACGTCACCTGGGGAGGCAGTAGAGACGAAACCACTCACAGAAGGGATACCTTGCGCGGAGGGAGCCCTATACCTCTCTCTGATATGTCTATCTAGCCCTACTGCTAAAGACATGGCGTTCTCCAAAGAGTCTGGGTATTCGTGAAAAGCAAGGGCATCCTTCAATCTTTCAGATAACCCCTGACAAAACTGACTACGTAATGCGGGATCATTCCACTCTGATTCAGTAGCCCATCTCCTAAACTCAACACAGTAAGCCTATGCAGTATGTTCCCCCTGAAACAAATTACGTAATCTCGACTCTGCCATCGAGACCCGATCTGGGTCATCGTAGATTAATCCCAGAGCCTTAAAAAATTCATCCACCGACCGGAGGGCCCGAGAACCAGGTAGCAGAGAAAAGGCCCAGGATTGCGTGTCCCCTTTAAGCAGAGAAATAACTATGCAAAATACAAATGTGATAGCACTCTGCAACCAGCATTCTGCCCTGCCTCTATGCTGGATGAGGCATTGGTGTACATTTTGGCCAAAGCGTAATAAGCCACTCACCACATCAAGGTTGCCTCTATGGAGTAGTCCCTAACACTAGTTCCTACCTGTTTATGGGCCATGACAGCCACATAAAGTCCAGGGAATGCAGGTGCAGCATGCACGCCAAGCACACTCTGCTTTTAACCCCGTCCGGTGCCATTACAGCTTTCATCGGATCCAGGGATGCAAGTACCAACATGCATGCCGAGCCCACTATATACTTCTCCTGGAGCCAAATGGCTACTGGTAGGTTCTATATAAGCAGACACAGTTTTATACTGACTTTAAAACCAGCCTCTAGGACAGATTGACTGGTCAGGTGTGCATGACTGCATGGAGATCGCCACGCCTCCAATATATACTACAAAGAAAAAATGTGGGTGATTGAGTCAGCACAACCCTGTATGTAGGTGCACATCACTATGGCGAAATACATATACAAACGCAAAATACAAATGTGATAGCACTCTACAACCAGCATTCTGCCCTGCCTCTATGCTGGATGAGGCATTGGTGTACATTTTGGCCAAAGCGTAATAAGCCACTCACCACGTCAAGGTCGCCTCTATGGAGTGGTCCCTAACACTAGTTCCTACCTGTTCCTTGGACTTTGTGTAGCTGTCATGGCCCATAACAGGTAGGAACTAGCAGAAATTCACTCACAACTACCCCGACATGTCAGAGCTGCTGGCCGTCTGTGCGCGTTTCTGGCGCTCTCATCCTGCCGCCGCTCGGCTGTCTGCTCTACAGCGTAACTTCGGCCTTCCTGCTCACCGCCTCATATGCGACGTGCCCACCAGGTAGAACTCCACCTTGCACATGCTGGAGAGACTGTGCGAGCAGCAGCAGGCCATAGTGGAGTTTCAGTTGCAGCACGCACGGGTGAGTCGCACTGCGGAACAGCACCACTTCACCACCAATGACTGGGCCTCCATGCGAGACCTGTGTGCACTGTTTTGAGCACTCCACCAACATGGCCAGTGGCGATGACGCCGTTATCAGCATTACAATACCACTTATATGTCTCCTTGAAAAAAACACTTATGGCGATGAAGGAAGAGGATGTGGCCCAGGACGAGGAGGAGGAAGAGGGGTCATCTCTAACACTTTCAGCCCAGTCTTTTAGAAGTGGCTCAGAAAGAGGATTTTTGCAACAGCAGAGGCCAGGTATAAATTTGGCCAGCCAGGGCCCACTACTGGAGAACGAGGAGGATGGGGATGAAGCATGTTCACAGAAGGGTGGCATCCAACGCAGCTCGGGCCCATCACTGGTGCGTGGCTGGGGGGATACGGAGGACGCAGACGATACGCCTCCCACAGATGACAGCTTGTCCTTACCTCTGGGCAGCCTGGCACACATGAGCGACTACATGCTGCAGTGCCTGCGCAACGACAGCAGAGTTGCCCACATTTTAATGTGTGCTGACTACTGGGTGGCCACCCTGCTGGGGTGGGGGACAAGAGGAAGCCCAAGGCGAAGGCAGGGGAAGAGGAAGAGGTCACCAATGCAGCTGTGTCAGCGCCAGCACCTCAGAAGGCAGGGTTAGCATGGCCGACATGTGGAAAAGCTTTGTCACCTCACCGCAACAACCGGCCCCAACTGCTGATATGGAGCGTGTTAGCAGGAGGCAGCATTTGAACAACATGGTGGAACAGTACCTGTGCACACGCCTACAAGTACTGACTGATGGTTCTGCCCCATTCAACTTCTGGGTCTCCAAATTGTCCACATGGCTAGAGCTTGCCCTGTATGCCTTGGAGGTGCTGGCCTGCCCTGCATCCAGTGTACTCTCTGAACGTGTATTTAGCACGGCAGGAGGCGTCATTACAGACAGACACAGCCGCCTTTCCACAGCCAACGTGGACAAGCTCACGTTCATTAAAATGAACCAGGCTTGGATCCCTCAGGACTTGTCTGTACTTTGTGCAGAATAGACAGTTCTAACAGCCTCAACTATCCATCCTTGTACTCAAGTGCACTTATTCCTTTTTTTTTATTTATTTTTTATTTATATGTCCTAATATTTTGGGGGATACCCCTATGTAAAAATGCAAAATAACACACATCTGTGTTGCCTACCTATTCCTCTTTCGCCGCCGCTTCCACCTAGACCACCACATGAGCCTACACGGCCACATCCACCCATTCACCGCCTCCTCAACCTCTTCTTACTACATCATTCCTAATATTTTTCTTTAAGGTCTTATGTTTTTTTAATTCATTTCCCTATCCACATTTGTTTGCAGAGCATTTGCCATGCTCTTAACCACATTTTGATGCCATTTGCAGCCCTCTAGCTCTTTCCATGACATTTTTACAGCCATTTTAGTGCTCAAAAGTTCGGGTCCCCATTGACTTCAATGGGGTTCGGGGTCAATTCCGGGTCAAGTTCGGGTCCCGAACCCGAATTTTTTTTTCAAGTTCGGCCAAACCTGAACATCCAGGTGTCCGCTCAACTCTACAAATGACCTAACCCGTCTGTTGAACACCGTAAAAAAAAAAAAAAGCGGTGTCTAAAAAGCCTTTTTTTGTCACCTTATATCATAAAAAGTGTATTAGCAAGCGATCAAAAAGTCATATCCTCCCCAAAATAGTGCCAATCAAACCATCATCTCATCCCGCAAAAATGATACCCTACGTTAGGTAATCGCCCCCCCCCCCCAAAAAAAAAAAAAATCTCTCAGACTATGAAGACACTAAGGGCTGCTTCACACAAGCGGATGCCGTGCGGGCAATCCACTGCGTGAAAAAAAGAGCCAAGCCCCGTTCTGGACAGCAGAGATTCTGAGCATTAACATGATTAATAATGCTCTGTGCCTCTGTGAACCTTTTTACTACAAAATTATAGTGACAACTTTATCTCACTGTGATTTTGTAGTAAAAAGGTCACAGAGAGGCACAGAGCATTATCAATCATGTTAATGCGCTGTGTCTCTGCTGTCTATAGCACGGCTTGGCTCTCTTTCACGCAGCAGACTACCCGCACGGAATCAGCTCGTGTGAAAGAGCCCTAAAACATGATTTTATTTAGTTTCAAAAGTGCTTTTATTGTGTTAAATTTAAAATAATAAATAAAAAAGTATACATATTAGGTATTGCCACGTCTGTAACGACCTGCTCTATAAAAATATAACATTAACTAACCCCTCAGGTGAATGCTAAAAAAAAAAAAAAAAAATGTGCCAAAAAAGCCATTTTTGTCACCTTACATCACAAAAAGTGTAAATCCAAGAGATCAAAAAGTCTTATGTACCCTAAAATGATACCAATCAAACCATCATCTCATCCCACAAAAAATAAACCCTACCTAAGACAATCGCCCCAAAAAATAAAAACAATAGGGCTCTCAGAAAATGGCAACACAAAAACAAGATTTTATTATTTTCAAAAATGATTTCACTGTGTAAAATGTAACAAAAATAAAAACGATAGACATATTAGGTGTTGTCACGTCCATAACAACCTGCTCTATAAAAACATTCAGGTGAATGCTGTAAAAAAAAAAAAAAGGCCAAAACAGCCTTAATATATTTTTTAACTCCTTAAGGACACAGCCATATTTCACCTTAAGGACAAGGCCATTTTTTGCAAATCTGACCAGTGTCACTTTAAGAGGTGATAACTTTAAAATGGTTTGAGTTATCCGGGCCATTCTGAGATTGTTTTTTCGTCACATATTGTACTTCATGACACTGGTAAAATGGAGTAAAAAAAAACAAAACATTTTTATTTATAAAAAAAAAATACCAAATTTGCCAAAAATTTTGAAAAATTTGCTAAATTTCCAAGTTTCAATTTCTCTGCTTCTATAATACATAGTAATACCTACAAAAATAGTTATTATTTTACATTCCCCATATGTCTACTTCATGTTCGGATCATTTTGGGAATGATATTTTAATTTTTGGGGATGTTACAAGGCTTAGAAGTTTAGAAGCAAATCTTGAAATTTTAAAGAAATTTTTAAAAACTCACTTTTCAAGGACCAGTTCAGATTTAAAGTCACTTTGTGAGGCTTACATAATAGAAACCACCCAAAAATGACCCCATTCTAGAAACTACCCCCCTCAAGCTATTCAAAACTGATTTTACAAACTTTGTTAACCCTTTAGGTGTTCCACAAGAATTAATGGAAAATAGAGATACAATTTCTAAATTTCACTTGTTTGGCAGATTAGCCATTTTAATATTTTTTTTCTAGTTATAAAGCAAGGGTTAACAGCCAAACAAAACTCAATATTTATGGCTCTGATTCTGTAGTTTACATTTTTGTTTATTTTTACTTAAAACTTTTAATTTTTGGGGGGGAAAACTTTATTTTTTAAACTTTTTTTTCCACTTTATTTTTTGTCCGACTTTGGGACTTTTGGGGGTCTAATCCTTTACAATGCATTACAATACTTCTGTATTGGAATGCATTGGCTGTATGAGTAATACAGTGAGTATTACTCATACAGCTTCCTGCCTGTGAGATCCAGGGGGCTGGATCTCACAGCTCGTCACCCAAAGGCTGCGCCGACGCCTCAGGAAGGCATCTCGCTGCCTTCCATGCCATCGGGTCCCCCGTACAGCCCAATGGGGACCCGATGGCACCGCCGCCCGCAACCGCAGGTCTGAATTGACCTGCGGTTTGCGGTGATCGCCGACATGGGCGGTCACCCCACTGAGCATTGAGCCAAGGTGCCTGCTCAATGATTTGAGCAGGCACCGGGTTCCGATCACCGCCTGCTGAGTGGAACTATACACGACGTACCGGTACATCATGTGTCCCCAATAGGTTAAGGGGTGTAGTTTCCAAAATGGGGTCACTTTTTGAGGGCTTCCATTGTAGGGGTACATCAGGATCTCTTCAAATACAAAATGGTTCCTAAAAACCATTCTAGCAAAATCTGCCTCAAAAATGGTGCTTCTTTCCTTCTGACCACTGCCAGTGCCCATAGAGCAGTTTACTGCCACATATGGGGTATTTCTGTAAACTGCAGAATCAGAGTAATATATATATATTGATTTTGGACTGTATTCATACTGTTTTTTGCCTGTGTCCTTGGTGCTTTGCATCGGTGTCTCTGACCCCTATGGGTAAGCAGCCAACTACACCAGCACTAATCCCGACAAAGTTCAGATCCTTGTATAAGGCTTAAAGGGAGTCGCCAAGATAACACCTTTAGGTTTAGCCCAAAGTCAAACTGGTTAGTTGGCACACACCCGCTGCCGGTTACAGTTGTAAGACTGTTGGTGGTAGCAAGAGACTTTAAAAGGCAGAGGATTCTGCAGTCTATACATTGCCCCCTCACCCTTATTTGGTTCTTGCCACTGGCTTAACCTGTTCCAGCGCTGCATGATGTGAAGCCAAAAAAGATGTGAACAGATTATAAGGAAATCAATATTTATGATTTACTGCAAAGCTTTTCTTTTTAATATTAAAGGGGTTATCCGAGTTATTTTTTTGTTCTTTCTATGTTCCTAACTAAGCAAATGTAGCAGCTTTCCAATTCACTCACTTTATCTCCGGTGGCTGGTTTCTCAGATTTCACTGAGGGTCACATGACCTGTGATGTCAGCTTCTCTCTCTGCTCTGATAAAAGCCTGTAACCAGGATGTCACTGTGCTGGCCACGCCCCCCTTCACTGCCGTCTGCTCTCTGCTAGGATTCTTAACCCCTTCAGCTGCACAGCTCTGCAGGCAGTGAGAGACAATGCTGGGCACTGAAGCTGACATACTAGAGAGAGCATTACACAAGAAGGTAGGGGGAAGATCCTGTGTGTATTAGCAGTGTCATTATACAGCTGGGACATGTAGTCCTACACATGCAACATGCTGCAGAGTCTCCCAGCACTCAGGGCAGCTCTTGTATCCACTCCCTTAGCAGTGTCATTATACAGCTGGGACTTGTAGTCCTACACATACAACAAGCTGCAGAGTCTCCCAGCAGGCAGACATGTCACTCAGGGCAGCTCTTGTAGTCATTCCCTTAGCAGTGCAGGGGGAGGGGCAGAGATTGCACTAAAATGGCTGTAAAAATGTCATGGAAAGGGCTAGAGGGCTGCAAATGTCAGCAAAATGTGGTTAAGAGCATGGCAAGTGCTCTGCAAACAAAAGTGGATAGGGAAAGGACTTTAAATAACATAAAATACGTAAAAATAAAAAATAATAATCTTGATCTAGGAGGACGAGGTCCATATGGAGTAGGAGGTTGAGGAGGCCGTGGATCTGGCGGTGTAGGTGGAAGCGGCGGTGGAGGAGGAGGTAGCCTACACTGCTTTTTGGTTTTAAATTAAATAAAAAATTTTTTAAAGGGAACCTGTCACCAGGATTTTGTGCATAGAGCGGAGGACATGAGTTGCTAGATGGCCACTAGCACATCCACAATACCCAGTCCCCATAGCTCTGTGTGCTTTTATTGTGGGGAAAAAAACGATTTGATACATATGCAAATTAACCTGAGATGAGTCCTGTCCCTGACTCATCTCATGTACAGGACTCATCTCAGGTTAATTTGCATATGTATCAAATCGGTTTTTTGACACAATAAAAGCACACAGCGCTATGGGGACCGGGTATTGCGGATGTGCTAGCAACCCATGTCCTCCGCTCTATACACAAAATCCCGGTGACAGGTTCCCTTTAATTAGGGTACACACCATAACATTATAACCTCCTCCAGAGGAAATATAACCTGTGATAACCCCCTCCAGTCATGCTAAACACACGTTCAGACAATACACTGGCTGCAGGGCAGGTCAGCACCTCCAAGGCGTAAAGGGCAAGCTCAGGCCATGTGCCCAATTAGAGAACCAGAAGTTGCAGGGGGCAGAACCATCAGTTCGTGTAGGCGTGTGCAAACATACTGCTCCACCATGTCGCACGTCCCCTTGATGTTCACGATCCAATTGGATATCTGCTCTATCAACTTTCGATGTTCTTTTCTGCGCCTACCATGGTGATCATGGTTATCAGCGAATCAGGGTTCCACTCAGGAGAGGGAGCGTGAGAAAGAGACCTCATCCAAGGGAGATAAATGGATGACATTTAATTTTGATCGAGTGGACATATGGGAAAAATTATTAAAAGCAGAAGGATCGAATGAAAGGGCCAATTAACCACTTCAGCCCCCTTAGCTTAAACACCCTTAATGACCAGGCCACTTTTTACACTTCTGCACTACACTACTTTCACCGTTTATTGCTCGGTCATGCAACTTACCAACCAAATGAATTTTACCTCCTTTTCTTCTCACTAATTGAGCTTTCATTTGGTAGTATTTAATTGCTGCTGACATTTTTACTTTTTTTGTTATTAATTGAAATTTAACGTTTTTTTTGCAAAAAAAATGACATTTTTCACTTTCAGTTGTAAAATTTTGCAAAAAAAAACAACATCCATATATACATTTTTCTCTAAATTTATTGTTCTACATGTCTTTGATAAAACAAAAATGTTTGGGTAATAAAAAAATGGTTTGGGTAAAAGTTATAGCGTTTACAAACTATGGTACAAAAACGTGAATTTCCGCTTTTTGAAGCAGCTCTGACTTTCTGAGCACCTGTCATGTTTCCTGAGGTTCTACAATGGCCAGACAGTATAAACACCCCATAAATGACCCCATTTCGGAAAGTAGACACCCTAAGATATTCGCTGATGGGCATAGTGAGTTCATAGAACTTTTTATTTTTTGTCACAAGTTAGCGGAAAATGATGATTTCTTTTTTCTTTTTTTTTCTTACAAAGTCTCATATTCCACTAACTTGTGACAAAAAATAAAAACTTCCATGAACTCACTATGAACATCACGAAATACCTTGGGGTGTCTTCTTTCCAAAATGGGGTCACTTGTGGGGTAGTTATACTGCCCTGGCATTCTAGGGGCCAAAATGTGTGGTAAGGAGTTTGAAATCAAAATGTGTAAAAAATGACCTGTGAAATCCTAAAGGTGCTCTTTGGAATGTGGGCCCCTTTGCCCACCTAGGCTGCAAAAAAGTGTCACACATGTGGTATTGCCGTACTCAGGAGAAGTTGGGCAATGTGTTTTGGGGTGTCATTTTACATATACCCATGCTGGGTGAGAGAAATATCTTGGCAAAAGACAACTTTTCCCATTTTTTTTATACAAAGTTGGCATTTGACCAAGATATTTATCTCACCCAGCATGGGTATATGTAAAATGACACCCCAAAACACATTGTCCAACTTTTCCTGAGTAAGGCAATACCACATGTGTGACACTTTTTTGAAGCCTAGGTGGGCAAAGGGGCCCACATTCCAAAGAGCACCTTTCGGATTTCACCGGCCATTTTTTACAGATTCTGATTTCAAACTACTTACCACACATTAGGGCCCCTAGAATGCCAGGGCAGTATAACTACCCCACAAGTGACCCCATTTTGGAAATGAACCAGGCATGTCTCGCGAGATGACGCACGGATGCGTCCAGGAGGAATGAATCGACCGCCTCCAGGACGCATCCGTGCGTTAGGCGGTCGGGAGGTGGTTAAAGATGAATTTTAGAAATTTAAGTCCCTGTCACCTTTGCAGAGTAAGGGTTTTTAATCGCCAGAAATGGGTTAATGTCACCCACCAATGGAACAGATTATTTTTTAAAATGTCTGTCCCTGTCACTTATGCAGAGCAGGGGTTTATTCACATCAAAAATAGTAAAATGTCAACTTAAGAATGTAACAGAGTTTTTTTTTTTATTTATTAACCTGTCTACTAGGTAGAGCAAAGGTATATCACAGCCAAAAATTGGTGAATGTCACCCAACTATGTAAGAAATGTAACAGACAAATTAGTGAAATGACATAAAATAAGTACAAATAAAAAAATAATATTGATTTTTGAGGTGGAGGTCCATATGGAGTAGGAGTTTGAGGAGGTGGTGGACGTAGCAGTGTAGGTGGAAGCAGCGGTGGAGGAGGACGAGGTAGCCAACACTGGATTTTGGTTTTAATTCATTTTTATTTATTTATTAGGGTGCACTCCAAAAGAGTGTGAAATATCCAAAATACAAGAATGAGTAATTGCGCTGTAGTATAACAATGGCTGGTTAAGGCCAGTATATGTACATGTCTATTCTGCACAAGATACGGACAAGCCCTGAGGGATCCATGCCTGGTTCATTTTAATGGGTGAGCTTGTCCACATTGGCTGTGGACAGGCGGCTGTGCTTGTCCGTGATGACGCCCCCTGCTGTGCTAAACACACGTTCAGACAATACACTGGCTGCAGGGCAGGCCAGCACCTCCAAGGCGTAAAGGGCAAGCTCAGGCCATGTGCCCAATTTGGAGACCCAGAAGTTGAAGGGAGCAGACCCGTCATTCAGTATGTGTAGGCGTGTGCACACATACTGCTCCACCATGTTGGTGAAATGCTGCCTCCTGCTAAGACCTTCCATATCAGCTGGTGGGGCTTGTTGTTGTGGCGTGCTGACAAAGCTTTTCCACATTTTGGCCACGCTAACACTGCCTTCTGAGGTGCTGGCGGTGCCCCAGCTGAGTTGGTGACCTCTTCCTCCTCCTCTGCCTTCGCCTTGTGCTTCCACTGTGCCCCCGCAGTCAGGTGGAAATGCCACCAGCAGCGCGTCTACAGCGTGTGCTTGTACTAACTCATTACACTCCAGTGAGGGAATTAGGGACGGTACGTTGTCCTTGTTATGGGGATCCAGCAGCATGGCCACCCAGTAATCAGCACAAGTTAGAATGTGGGCAACTCGGTGGTCGTTGCGGAGACACTGCAGCATGTAATCGCTCATGTGTGCCAGGCTGCCCAGAGGCAACGACAAGCTGTCCTCTGTGGGAGGTGTATTGTCTGTGTCCTCTGTATCCCCCATGCACCAGTGATGGCCAGGAGCTGGTCTGGGTGCCACCCTTCTGTGAACAAGGTTCCTCCTCCATCTCCTCTTCCTCCACCTCGTCATCTTCCAGAACTGTGCCCTGGCTGGACAATTGTCTACCTGGCATTTGTGGGTGCAGGAAACCACCCTCGGAGCCACTTGTGAATGACTGGCCGGAAACCCTACGAAATTATCCCTCTTCCTTCTCCTCCTCATGTGCCACATCCTCTTCCATCATCGCCAGCAGCGTTTTTACAATGAGGCATAGAAGTGGGATAGTAACGCTGAGAATGGCGTTATCGGCACTGGCCATGTTGGTGGAGTACGCAAAACAGCGCAACAAGGAACACAGGTGTCACTACCAGAGCTTTGGGACGTTCTCACAGCTCTGTTTCTCCACCCCTGTGATGATGTCACTACTAGAGCTGGGAGGAGTTCTCACTGCTCTGTTTACTTTTGGTTTCCTTCCTCCCAGTTGTTCCTCATGCGCTTGATTTCCCTCTCTTTATATCACCCCTCCTCCTATTGTAGGGCGTGGATTATAGTTCTCATTTCAGTTGTAGCTCTTGCTTTAGTATCTTCACTTGTAGCTATCAGTTCACTGGACCTGTGTTCTGCTGCAGCAAGCACTTCGGATATTGCCAGCTGTCCTTGGATCCGTCTTCTCTGCGGCTGCAACACCTTCAGCTAAGTGTACAGACATTGTTGTGTACCTGATTATTTTCTGACTGGATCTGAGGTGGCCACGGTTCCCTCCATATACTGAGTAGGGCACCGGTGGCCGTGCCCCTTCCACTATTGTAGGGGTTACAGTGGTCATCAGTCTTAGGCACGTGGGCATGCCTCGTTCCGCCATTTGGATCCGGGCATGTGCTTTAGCAGCATAGGGAGAGCTTTGAGGGTCGGACAGGGGTCACCCTTTATCCTCCCTAGTTTGGGTCCGGTCAGTAGCTCTTTACTGTGTATACTATTGTTGTTCACATACAGCCGTGACATTATAATCCACCAAAACCGTCCTTTTTTGACATGGATCCGCTTTCTGGCCTGGTTGACCGCATGCAGGGTCTTTCTTTGGAAGTAGCGGATCTCCGTCAATCTATGACTCAGCTTCAAGCATTGGGCTCTGCTCCGGCTCATGGAGTCTGTTGCGAGCCAAAGGTCTCACTTCCGGAAACGTTCTCCGGGGGCAGTGAGAATTTTGTTCGCTTCAGAGAGGCATGCAAACTCCATTTTTGCTTGTGTCCCCACTCCTCTGGTAATCAGGAGCAGAGGGTGAGGATTGTCATCTCCCTGCTCAGGGGTAATGCTCAGACTTGGGCTTTTTCGCTGCCATCAGGGGATCCCTCCCTTTGATCCGTGGAAAGATTTTTTGTGGCCCTGGGGCAGATTTATGATGACCCGGATCGTGTTGCTCTGGCCGAATCTATCTTGCGTGTTTTATGCCAGAACAAACTGTCGGCGGAGCTTTATTGTTCTGAATTTCGGAGATGGGCAGCTGATTCGGGTTGGAATGTTGCTGCACTCCGGAGTCAGTTCTGTCATGGTCTCTCAGAGAGATTGAAAGATGCGTTTGCTTTCCATGAGAGACCAACGTCCTTAGAGTCTGCCATGTCATTGGCGGTACGCCTTGACAGGCATCTAAGAGAAAGAAACGAGACCTCTCTGTCCAGCCATTGTCAGTCTAGGGGCAGTGGTGCCGACTTATTCAGTGTGCAGGGGCCTCATCCTGTCTTGCTCCCCTCTGAGGAGGAGCCCATGCAGCTAGGTCGACTTGCCCCTGATAAAAGAGGATTTAGTCCTCAGAGTATGGTGTGTTTTTGTTGTGGGGGCATAGGTCATTTGGCAAATGTTTGTCCGTCTAGGAGATTCTTGAACTGTACTAAGAGTGATAATAAGAGAAAAACCTCAAAAGGTAAATCATCAAACTCTGCTTCATCTGCTACTTTGGGCAAAGTTGATGTAGGAATTGATGCTTTTCCTCTGACCTGCAGTTCCCGCTTTCTCCTGTCTGCCAGGGTGGCGCTAGAGAGCAAAGTCATTTCTTGTGAGATTTTTGTCGATAGTGGAGCGGCCGTCAATCTTATTGACACTCAATTTGTAGCCATGCATGGTTTTCAGGTTTGCACATTAGAAAAGGATATACCTGTTTTTGCTATTGACTCTGCTCCACTCCCACAGAGATCTCTGAAGGGCATTGTTCATAATATCCGGCTAGCTGTAGGTGACACTCATGTGGAGGATATATCTTGTTTTGTCCTTAACGGATTGCCTTCTCCTCTAGTTTTGGGGTTACCCTGGCTCACTAGACATAACCCTACTATTGATTGGCAAGGAAGGCAAATAAATGAGTGGAGTGACTTTTGTAGAGAGAATTGTCTCACAGCGACTTTTGCAGAGGTGTCTACTAAAACTGTGCCTTCATATCTCTCTGATTTCTCGGACGTGTTTTCCGAGAGCGGTGTTCAGGAGCTACCTCCTCACCGGGAGTTTGACTGTCCCATTAACCTCATTCCCGGCGCCAAGCTGCCAAAAGCACGCCTCTACAATCTCTCACAACCGGAAAGAATCGCAATGCGAACTTATATCTCCGAGAGTCTCGAGAAGGGGCATATTCGTCCCTCAAAGTAACCTGTGGCCGCAGGGTTTTTTTTTGTTAAAAAAAAGATGGCTCTCTGAGACCTTGCCTAGATTTTAGGGAGCTGAACCGTATCACGATTCGCGATCCCTATCCCCTTCCTCTGATCCCGGACCTCTTCAACCAAATTGTTGGGGCCAAGGTGTTTTCCAAATTGGATTTGAGAGGCGCGTACAACCTGGTCAGGGTCAGAGAGGGGGATGAATGGAAAACGGCCTTTAATACCCCTAACGGGCATTTCGAGAATCTCGTTATGCCTTTCGGCCTGATGAATGCTCCGGCCGTCTTTCAGCATTTTGTTAATAGTATTTTCTACCATTTAATGGGGAAATTTGTATTGGTGTATCTTGATGATATTTTGATTTTTTCCCCTGATGTTCAGACCCATCAGGATCATCTTTTTCAGGTTCTGCAGATTCTGCGGGAAAATAAATTGTACGCCAAGCTGGAGAAATGTCTTTTTATGGTATCGGAGATTCAATTTCTGGGTTTTCTCCTCTCTGCTTCTGGTTTTCGCATGGATCCGGAGAAGGTCAGTGCTGTACTTGAGTGGGAGCTTCCTGAGAATCAGAAGGCATTGATGCGCTTTCTGGGTTTTGCAAACTATTACAGAAAGTTCATTTTGAATTATTCCTCTGTTGTCAAACCCCTCACTGACATGACAAAAAAGGGGGCAGATTTTTCCTCTTGGTCGGAGGAGGCGCTTGCAGCCTTTTCTAAGATTAAAGAGAGTTTTGCGTCTGCTCCCGTCTTGGTGCATCCCGATGTTTCCTTACCTTTTATTGTTGAGGTGGATGCTTCCGAGGTGGGTGTGGGTGCGGTTTTGTCCCAGGGCCCTTCTCCTGCCAAATGGCGACCCTGTGCCTTTTTCTCTAAAAAACTCTCCCCGGCAGAGAGAAACTATGATGTGGTAGATAGGGAGTTGTTGGCCATCAAGTTGGCTTTCGAGGAATGGCGCCATTGGTTGGAGGGGGCCAGGCACCCTATCACCGTTTTTACCGACCATAAGAATCCGGCATACTTGGAGTCGGCCAGGCGTATGAATCCGAGACAGGCCAGATGGTCTCTGTTCTTCTCCAGATTCAATTTTGTTGTTACATTCCGACCTGGGATAAAAAATGTGAAGGCTGATGCTCTCTCTCGCTGTTTTCCGGGAGGAGGAAACTCCGAGGACCCGGGTCCCATTTTGGCGGAGGGGGTAGTTGTTTCTGCTCTATATTCCGATTTGGAGGCCGAGGTCCAGGCTGCCCAGACTGAGGCACCTGCCCGTTGTCCTTCTGGGAAGTTGTTCGTGCCTCCTGAGCTACGTCACAAACTCTTTAAGGAGCATCATGATACGGTTCTTGCTGGTCACCCCGGGAGTAGAGCCACGGTAGATCTCATTGCTCGGAGATTTTGGTGGCCGGCTCTTCGTAAGTCGGTGGAGGGTTTTGCGGCTGCTTGTGAGACGTGCGCTCGCGCTAAGGTCCCTCGTTCACGGCCTTCAGGTTCCCTTCTCCCGTTACCAATACCTTCCCGTCCTTGGACACACCTGTCCATGGACTTTATCACGGATCTTCCTCGTTCCTCGGGGAAGTCGGTGATCCTGGTGGTGGTGGACCGTTTTAGCAAGATGGCTCATTTCGTACCTTTCCCTGGTTTACCCAATGCTAAAACGTTGGCGCAAGCTTTTGTCGACCATATTGTTAAATTGCACGGCATTCCCTCTGATATTGTTTCCGATAGAGGCACGCAGTTTGTGTCCAGGTTCTGGAAGGCTTTCTGTTCTCGCCTGGGGGTTCGGCTGTCCTTCTCTTCTGCTTTTCACCCGCAGTCGAATGGTCAGACTGAGCGCCTCAATCAGAATCTGGAGACATATTTGCGCTGTTTTGTGGCAGAGAACCAGGAGGATTGGTGTTCATTTCTCCCTCTTGCTGAGTTTGCTCTGAACAACCGTCGTCAGGAATCTTCTGATAAGTCACCATTCTTTGGTGCATATGGGTTCCATCCGCAGTTTGGGACATTCTCGGGAGGGGCTCTTTCTGGTTTACCTGAGGAGGAGAGATTTTCCTCGTCTTTATCTACCATTTGGCAAAAGATTCAGAGTAATCTTAAAAAGATGAGTGAGAGGTATAGGCGTGTGGCTGATAAGAGACGTGTGCCTGGTCCGGACCTGAATGTGGGTGATCTGGTGTGGTTGTCTACAAGAAACATTACACTGAAGGTTCCCTCCTGGAAATTGGGTCCCAAGTTTATTGGGCCTTATAAAATCTTGTCAGTCATCAATCCTGTTGCCTTCCGTCTTGATCTTCCACGGGTTTGGAAGATACATAATGTATTTCATAGATCTCTCTTAAAACCATATGTCCAGCCCACGGTACCCTCCTCTTTGCCTCCTCCTCCGATTTTGGTTGATGGCAATCTGGAGTTTGAGGTTTCCAGAATTGTGGACTCTCGCATTGTCCGCGGTTCTCTTCAGTACCTCGTTCATTAGAAGGGTTATGGTCCTGAGGAGAGGATGTGGGTTCCGGTGTCGGACATTAAAGCCACTCGCCTCATCAGGGCATTTCATAGGGCTCATCCTGAGAAGGTGGGTCCTGGGTGTCCGGAGTCCACCCGTAGAGGGGAGGGTACTGTCACTACCAGAGCTTTGGGACGTTCTCACAGCTCTGTTTCTCCACCCCTGTGATGATGTCACTACTAGAGCTGGGAGGAGTTCTCACTGCTCTGTTTACTTTTGGTTTCCTTCCTCCCAGTTGTTCCTCATGCGCTTGATTTCCCTCTCTTTATATCACCCCTCCTCCTATTGTAGGGCGTGGATTATAGTTCTCATTTCAGTTGTAGCTCTTGCTTTAGTATCTTCACTTGTAGCTATCAGTTCACTGGACCTGTGTTCTGCTGCAGCAAGCACTTCGGATATTGCCAGCTGTCCTTGGATCCGTCTTCTCTGCGGCTGCAACACCTTCAGCTAAGTGTACAGACATTGTTGTGTACCTGATTATTTTCTGACTGGATCTGAGGTGGCCACGGTTCCCTCCATATACTGAGTAGGGCACCGGTGGCCGTGCCCCTTCCACTATTGTAGGGGTTACAGTGGTCATCAGTCTTAGGCACGTGGGCATGCCTCGTTCCGCCATTTGGATCCGGGCATGTGCTTTAGCAGCATAGGGAGAGCTTTGAGGGTCGGACAGGGGTCACCCTTTATCCTCCCTAGTTTGGGTCCGGTCAGTAGCTCTTTACTGTGTATACTATTGTTGCTCACATACAGCCGTGACAACAGGTCTCGCATGGAGGCCCAGTCATTGGTGGTTAAGTGGTGTTGTTCTGCTGTTGTTTACCCCTGGCTGTGCTGAAGTTGGTGGTAATGATGTTACGCTGACTGGATGAGGAGGCGGTAGAGGATGAGGAAGCGGAGTAGGAGGAGGAAGCAACAGGAGGAAATCTGAAGCGCCCTGCAATCCTCGGTGGTGGAAGGACATGCGGCAAACTGCTATCCGCCTCAGGCCCAGCCGTCACTGCATTTACATAGTGTGCTGTTATGGATATGTAACGTCCCTGACCGTGCTTACTGGTCCACGTATCCATAGTGAGGTGCACCTTGCCACAGATGGCGTTGCACAGTGCACACCTGATTTTGTCCCCCACTTGGTTGTGCAGGGAAGGGATTGGTTACCTGTAAAAGTAGTGGCGGATGGGCACGACATACTGTGGGACAGCCACCGCCATAAGGCCTTTAAAACTCTTTGTCTCCACCATATG
Organism: Bufo bufo; assembly: GCF_905171765.1. NCBI lineage: Eukaryota > Metazoa > Chordata > Amphibia > Anura > Bufonidae > Bufo > Bufo bufo. Next base: position 23,181,252 of record NC_053389.1, on the reverse strand, counting down.
GAATGACAGCATTTCAAAGGCCAGTAATTTTGAAATGCTGGCATTCAGGGCCAAGGATCGCGGGTGGGTAGGGGGGTACTTCCTCTTCCGCTCCAGTGTTTGGGAGATGGAGAGCTGAACACTTCTGTGGGATATTGTGGAGATGCTTGGTGACCCAGATGGTGGTGTAGCTGGCACATCTTCTGTTTGCGGGGTGGCAGGTGGCACTGTCACTCCAGAGAGGTGGATGAAGAGGCTGAGACTGCAGCAGAAGAGGAACCAGGAGGAGCCAGAGTTTTTGAGGTGTCTACTCCACTGCAGCTCGTGCTTTGCACTTAGATGACTGGTCATGCAGGTTTTACTCAGGTTGAGAAGTTAATGCTTCGCTTCAGGCTCTGATTGCACAGCGTGCAAACCACTCGTGTTTTGTCGTCAGCACATTGTCTGAAGAACTGCCATGACAGGGAACTCCTTGGAGCTGGCTTTGGTGTGCTCGGTCTCTTGGGCAGTAGCAGGCGTACCTTCTAGGGGATGGCCGCTCCGCTTTTGCACCCTGCTCCCTCTTCTGCTGTGTGGTGGCTCTTTGCGACCACCCGCTCTTCCGCCAAACTACACAGGTTACTCCATGACCTTGATTCCATATGGGGTCGAGGACCTCATCGTCCTCCACATCATTTTTCACCCAGTCTTAACCCCTGCCCTCCTTGTCGGTCTGCACACTTTTGAAAGCCCCAGCAGTTGGCACCTGTATTTTGTCATCATCCGAGACGTGCTGCGATGGTCCTCCTATGTACTCATCTTGAAACATAAGCGGTTGGGCATTGGTGCACGCAATCTCTTCCCTTCTGGGGCAGGGATAAGTGGATGGCCCCGGGAAACCGTGCCAACAGAGTCATCAAAAAGCAGAAGAGACTGCTGCATGACTTGGGGCTCAGACTGCTTGGCTGATTTGCAAGGGGGTGAGGTGAAAGACTGATTGACATCGGCTGCAGGTGCCAACTCTGTTCTTTCAGGAGACTGGGTGGGAAGGAACTGGTGGCATTGTCAGCAACCTAATCTACTATCGCCTGTACTTGTTCTGGCCTCACCATTCGTAGAGCCGCATTAGTCCCGACCAAATACCGCTGCAGGTTCTGTCGCCTACTCGCACCTGAGGAAGGGGTTTCACTTGTGCGTGTAGCTGGCACAGATTGACCACGTCCTCTCCCTGAAACAAGAGCTCCACCAGCAGCACCAAGACCTGAGCCACGTCCCTTATTTGACGCTCTCCTCATATTTCTCAAATTTAGGATCTTGCCCTAAATGGGAGTTTTATTAATAGCAGAATAGGACCACAGTATGTAAAGGGTGTATCTCACACGTACAGATGCAGACTAGGCCGCAATTAAAGATTTTTGCCCAAAATGGGTGTTTTTTTCAAAGCCAGATGCAGCAAGGGCTCAAATATTAAGTATTTTGCAAAAAAGGATGTTTTTTTAAAATAACAGAATATGAAAGCTGTATATAACGCTTGAATTTCACATGTGCAGATGCAGCAAGGGCTGGAAAATTGTGTATTTTGCCAAAAAAGGGTGTTTTTAAAAACCCAGAAAATTATAGCTGTATTTCTACAGTAGGTATTTTCGATATTGTATTTCTATCGCGAGCCCATCACGCTGGTGCTCAGCGCTGCAGCTTGTACTTGTCGCGCTGCCTGTCCCCGAGACCATCCGCAATGGGCTTGCGATGCATTCTCACACTGTTGTTGCTACATGTAACCACGGGGTGGCGCTGGACAAAAACCATTGTGCGCATGTCGGCTTTTGTTCAGTCCTCCTCTGAGACCCCGGTTCGATCCCAGCCAAATCAGCCTGAGCGGGACATACATACTGATGTATTATTGCATTATGCATTATGATGGCAGTGTCTGAGGGATACTACAGGACTCACTATTATGGAAAAAATCTTTGCAAAATCACTGGAAATCTCCTCTGCTTGCGCAAATGTGCCGAGGGACTCTTCCTGGTATTTGGGGGGGGGGGGGGTGGTGGAGTCATTTGGTACATCTTCTCTCACATTATGATGGCAGTGTCTGAGGGATGGGTGCAGTCAGTACAGGGACAACTACTGTTCAATTCCGCTTTACCTGATACAGTGGCACCAATCAGTTGCAGTAATACTACAGGACTAAACTGTGATCGATTGGTGAAAATCAAATTTACTGCTTTACATATACTGTATGCCCTTCTTTAAGTAAATCTGCTGGTGGTCCAGCGGCCGCTTGTCAGCCTTGTAACACCTAGTGTCTAGGGTTCGATTCCCCTGTTAACTTTTTTTTTTTTTTTTTTTTTTGTGTGTCTTTACTTAATAATTTGTGTTAACTTCCAGAAAAAGGTTAATTAGATCATTTCCCTGCATAGCTGCAAAGCTGGAGATTAGTGTGGCATACTGCTTTTATTAATATATGAACAAGCGGTGCTGGCAGTCCTAATGTGAGCTGCATTATCACAATGTGACAAACATGCCATGGTGCTGGCTGATTATGGTCATAGAATTGAAAATTCACAAGTAAGTTTGCAGGCGTGCTGCCAAGACCGCACAAAATCCATTATAGTGCAGGTTCCCTGCTGGTGGGGGCTTCACAGGAGAACTAGGTTCATAGAGGATGGGGGACTACAAGTCCCAGTTAGGGCATACTGCCAAGAGTGCACAAAGTCATTGGTTCCCTGCTGGTGGGGGCTTCACAGGAGACCGCTTCTACACACCTGCAGAGTAGCAGCAGAACGGTGCGAGTGATGCTTCACTTCCCTGTCAGGCGGAGTGATCTCCACCCGACAGGAGCTTCCTAGTCCCAGCTGGTCTGACGTCATGATTCAGAGGCTGGGAGCGCGTGATTGAAGAGAAGGTGCTGGCAAGAGTCAGGACCTGTAGCCAGAGCTCATTGTCTCAGTGTCTGCAAGTGAGGAATCACGTAGCTCATTTGCATAACAATGCCGTATTTAACACCTCCGTCTTAGATATGTGAAGTGGACTGCTTAATGCTTTGGGGGAGGGGGGGGGGGGTTAAATAATTTACAATGCAAGAGCTGTCTTTTACTGGCTTGGGGATGTTTAAAGTGTTGCATGCATCCCAATGCTGGCATCCCATTTATTTCTACTGAGACACACAGCCGCTATATCCCAATATGTCATGCGTGCGGGTCCCAGAATGCATGCAGGGTGCGTTCAGGGACCTGCACCAGCATGTCATATTGGGATAAAGTGGTTGTGTGTCTCAGTAGGAATAAATATGATACCAGCATTGTATAATAATAGTATAATTTTGTATTCTCCACAAAAATCTAATAAAAGCTACATTTTAAAGATACCTATACCTTTGAGTATTTGTGTGTGGTTTTTTTTTATTTATGTTTAATGTGTACAGTTTTATTTTGTATTCTCCACAAAAAGCTAATAACATACAGTATTGTAATGTTGAATTACAATAGAATGATACTTGTGCTGTAGGCATACTCTGCCAGTTGGGGTTTGGAGCTAGTTTACAGGCACCCCCCATGGTGCCAATTCTCCTCCCTCCTTGGCTCTCAAGGTTGCAATGTGAATAGAGTGGGGGGAGGCAGAGCTGATTGATGGAATTCTAAAGTTTTGGAGAGACATTCTGACCGTTAAAATCTGCTGTGACACAATTGACCACATAAAGAAAGTTTTCCCGGTGGTGATTGATAGGAATGGTGCAGCAACCAATATGTAAAGTTAATGAATTCCTGTACTGTACAGTAGTTAATGTGCTGTGAACACTGCAGAAATAAACTATACATTATATGTGAAAAAAAACTAGTGCCTTTTGTGTTTGTTTGAACTTCAGTAAAGTAGAATATTGTGCACTGATCTGTACTGTACAGTACTGTACCATTTTTCTGTGCTGTTGGATGGTGTGGGTGAGAGGGACACCTTTCAGTGCTACAGTTGTGGCCTGCCTACAGTACTGTAACAGAATTTGTTTTCCTTTTTCTCACAGCTCTGGCTCCATCAGCAAGCTTAAATTACAGTTCCCCTCCCCCCACTCTATTCACATTGCAACCTTGAGAGGAGGGAGGAGAATTGGCACCATGGGGGGTGCCTGTAAACTAGCTCCAACCCCCAACTGGCAGAGTATGCCTACAGCACAAGTATCATTCTATTGTAATTCAACATTACAATACTGTATGTTATTAGCTTTTTGTGGAGAATACAAAATAAAACTGTACACATTAAACATAAATAAAAAAAACACACACAAATACTCAAAGGTACAGGTATCTTTAAAATGTAGCTTTTATTGGCTTTTTTTGGGAGAATACAAAATTATACTATTATTATACAATGCTGGTATCATATTTATTCCTACTGAGACACACAACCACTTTATCCCAATATGACATGCTGGTGCAGGTCCCTGAACGCACCCTGCATGCATTCTGGCACCCGCACGCATGACATATTGGGATATAGCGGCTGTGTGTCTCAGTAGAAATAAATGGGATGCCAGCATTGGGATGCATGCAACACTTTAAACATCCCCAAGCCAGTAAAAGACAGCTCTTGCATTGTAAATTATTTAACCCCCCCCCCTCCCCCAAAGCATTAAGCAGTCCACTTCACATATCTAAGACGGAGGTGTTAAATACGGCATTGTTCTTCAATCCCGCGCTCCCAGCCTCTGAATCATGACGTCAGACCAGCCGGGACTAGGAAGCTCCTGTCGGGTGGAGATCACTCCGCCTGACAGGGAAGTGAAGCATCACTCGCACCGTTCTGCTGCTACTCTGCAGGTGTGTAGAAGCGGTCTCCTGTGAAGCCCCCACCAGCAGGGAACCAATGACTTTGTGCACTCTTGGCAGTATGCCCTAACTGGGACTTGTAGTCCCCCATCCTCTATGAACCTAGTTCTCCTGTGAAGCCCCCACCAGCAGGGAACCTGCACTATAATGGATTTTGTGCGGTCTTGGCAGCACGCCTGCAAACTTACTTGTGAATTTTCAATTCTATGACCATAATCAGCCAGCACCATGGCATGTTTGTCACATTGTGATAATGCAGCTCACATTAGGACGGCCAGCACCGCTTGTTCATATATTAATAAAAGCAGTATGCCACACTAATCTCCAGCTTTGCAGCTATGCAGGGAAATGATCTAATTAACCTTTTTCTGGAAGTTAACACAAATTATTAAGTAAAGACACACAAAAAAAAAAAAAAAAAGTTAACAGGGGAATCGAACCCTAGACACTAGGTGTTACAAGGCTGACACGCTGCCGCTGGACCTCCAGCAGTTTTACTTGTTCATATGCCCAAGAAATTGACACACTCTTCTGCAGCCACAGTAGTACTGTAGTGTGACGACAAATAGAAAACAAAGCGTGCATGACACCTAGCGGTGAAAGTGATTTAGGCAGGAATCCAGAGGGAAAAAAAAAATGAATGAGCGACACAGCTCGGTGCTGTCTCACGCGACAGGGCTCACAGAGGGTCAATATCGCCGATGCAAACCCAGTTTTATGCACAATCTCGCAATCACCTACTGTAGCTTAAATTGCACACTGACGAATCCTGCAAAGGCACCAGATGTTGTATATTGCCCAAAAAGATTTTTGTTTTTTTTTAAACCAGATTATTATTGCAGTATTTCAAGCTTGGATTTCAATGTCACAAAAGCACATATGTAGTGCTGGTGCACTGAGCTTGCATAAAATGGCCGCCGCCGCCGCCCGCCTAACTAACAGACGGATAAAAGTTATTTTTCTCTGTCACTGGGCTCAGGGCAGGGTAAAAAGATTGTGCACTGCACCCACACAACTAAATGTATGTAGATCGCTGATTTCAATTGGAGTTCTGATTAAAGATTCTGTCCTATTCTCTCCCTCACAGCAGCAGCAGCCTATCCCTACACTAAGCACTGCAGAGTGACGTGCAGCGCTACATGACTCCAGCTTATATAGAGCCTGGGTCACATGCTGCACTGGCCAATCACAGCCATGCCATTAGTAGGCATGGCTGTGATGGCTTCTAAGGTTAAACGCTTGTTGATTGGCTGCTCTGAAGCCTTTTAAAAGCGCAAAGAAATTGCCGAATACCGAACCCGAACTTTTACTGAAATGTTCGAGTTCTGGTCTGGGGTCCAAAAACCATAAAGTTTGGTAGGAACCCAAACTTTACAGTTCAGGTATGTTGAACCCTAGTTAAGATGCATCAGTGTAGACAATCCTCTGTGAAGCCTCATGCACATGGCTGCTAACCGGCCGTGGCCGAATTGTGGCCCGCAAACAGCAGATCCGCAATATGCAGGCACCGGTCTTATGCTCCCACTTGAATGAGTCCACAATCCGGAGCTGCGGTGCAGAACGGAGGCACGGAACCCCACGGAAGCACTACGGAGTGTTCCATTTTTTACGATGCGGACGGATCGCAAATTTATTCAAGTTGAATGAGTCTCAATCCGTCCCGGCCGCATGGATGTTGCCCGTGCATTGAGGCCCACAAATTGCAGTCCCCAATGCACGGAATGGCCACAAAACAGCCGTATGCATGAGGCCTGAGTCTGTCCTGATTTTCTGATTTTGTTAATTTTTAGATTTTATTACAATGTATCACTGCAGGTAAAATATATTAGGACCCATGACATACATGTACCGTACGTCATATCTGGCCAGGACTTAAGGACCAGTTACGTACATGTACTGGTGCAGCTGGGTCCCTGCTGCATACACCGGCATCGGTGAAAACACAGATCCCGGAGCATTAACAGAAGTATTGTAATGCATTGTAAAGGGGATCAGACCGCCAAAAGTTTAAGTCCCAGGGTGGGACAAAAAATAAAGTGAAAAAATAAGTTAAATAATAAAGTTTTAGAAAAAAAATGAAAAGTTTCAAGTAAAGAAAAAAAAAGAAAAAAAGCATCTTTTTCCCAAAATAAAGTAAAAAGATATATAAAAATAGGAAAAAAAAGAAAAGTAAACATATTAGGTATCACCGCGTCCATATCGACCGGCTCTATAAAAATATCACATGACCTAGCCCCTCAAGTGAACACCGTCAAAAAATAAAATAAATACTGTGCTAAAAAAAAGGCGTAAGCACCCCAAAATAGTACCAATCTAACCGTCACCTCATCCCACAAAAAATGAGCCTCTACCTAAGATAATCGCCCAAGAAATGAAATAAATAAATACGACTCTCAGAATATCGAGACACTAAAATATGATTTTTTGTTTCAAAAATGCTTTTATTGTATTAAATGTAAAAAAATTATAAATAAGTATACATATTAAGTATCTTCGCATCATAACAACCAGCTCTATAAAAATATTACATGACCTAACTCCTCAGATGAACACCATAAAAATAAATAAAACAAAAACGTTTTTTTACAAAAAATATAAAACCAAGCGATCAAAAAGTCATACGCACCCCAATATCATACCAATCAAACCGTCATCTTACCCCGCAAAAAATGAGACCCTACATAAGGCAATCGCCTAAAAATAAAAAAAAATGTAATAAAAATATATGGCTCTCAGAATATGGACACACTAAGGCTACTTTCACACTTGCGTTCAGAGCGGGTCCGTCTGATGTCTGCTCAGACGGATCCGCTCCTATAATGCAGACGTTTGGATCCGTCCAGAACGGATCCGTCTGCATTATAGTTTAAAAAAAATTCTAAGTGTGAAAGTAGCCTGAACGGATCCGTCCAGACTTTACATTGAAAGACAATGGGGGACGGATCCGTTTGAAAATTGAGCCATATTGTGTCATCTTCAAACGGATCCGTCCCCATTGACTTACATTGTATGTCTGGACGGATCCGCTTGCCTCCGCACGGCCAGGCGGTCACCCGAACGCTGCAAGCAGCGTTCAGGTGTCCGCTTGCTGAGCGGAGTGGAGGCTGAACGCTGCCAGACTGATGCATTCTGAGCGGATCCGCGTCCACTCAGAATGCATTGAGGCAGTACGGATGCGTTCGGGGCCGCTTGTGAGCCCCTTCAAACGGAGCTCACAAGCGGAGCCCCGAACGCTAGTGTGAAAGTAGCCTAAAATGTGATTTTTTTTTCAAAATGCTGTTATTGTATAAAAAACTTAAAAAAGTATACACATTAGGTATTGCCGCATCCGTAAGAACCTTCTTTATAAAAATATCACATGAACTAACCCCTTAGGTGAACACCGTAAAAATAATAAAATAAAAATGGTGTAAAAAAGCCAATTATTGTCATCTTAAATCGCAACAAGTGTAATACCAAGCGATCAAAAAGTCATATACACCCTAAAAGTACCAATCATACCGTCATCTCAAACCGAAAAAACTGAGCTCCTACATAAGACAGTTGTCCCCAAAAAATAAAAATAAACTATGGCTTTCAGAATATGGAGACACTAACTTTTTTTTTTCTTCAAAAATGCTTTATTATGTAAAACTGAAACAAACAACCCAAAAATATTAGGTATTTTCGCATCCGTAACAACCCGCTCTTTAAAAATATTGCATGATCTAACCTGATGAACATTGTAAATAACAAAAAATAAAAACAGTGCAAAAACAGCTATTTTTTGTTACCTTGCGTCACAAAAAGTGTAATATATAGTGTAATCTAATATGTAAGCCTCACAAAGTGACTTTAGATCTGAACTGGTCCTTAAAAAGAGGGTTTTGGAAATTTTATTCAAAATTTCAAGATTTGCTTCTAAACTTCTAAACCTTCCAACGTCCCAAAAAAAGAAAATATAATTTACAAATGATCCAAACATGAAGTGGACATATGGGAAATGTAAAGTAATAACCATTTTAGGAGTTATTACTATCTGTTTTAAAAGCAGAGAAATTGAAATTTTGAAAATAGCGAATTTTTCAAAATTTTTAGTAAATTTGGTATTTGTTTATAAATAATATATGTGTATATGTGACGAGAAAACAGTCTCAGAATGGCTTGGATAAGTAAAAGCGTTTTAAAGTTATCACCACATGTGACACATGTCAGATTTGCAAAAAATGGCCTGGTCCTTAAGGTGAAAAATTGCAGAATTCTGAAGGGGTTAATCTTGACTCCAGAGTGTTTAAGTCACAGAGGATTGTCTAGACCGGAGACACTTATAGGACTGTGAAACTTCTTAGGTTTCGATGGGTTTTCAGCCCATGGATGTAAACAGGAATGTACCATAGGTCCCCATTCACAGACAGCAAACAGGGATATTAAAAATATTTAAAGTCTATTGGAAAGTTACAAAACTTTATACACAGATTAAGCTTGAGTTACAATAGAGTCTAACCCCTTCAAACCACTAGAAAAGATTGAACTTAATCAGACAACTCACCAGTAGTGGTTTCTGTGTATGTAGATGCACACTGATTTCCTGAAGGACAGGTTATGCTAGGACCGGAGCATGTCGCTTCATTAGACATACACTGTGTACACGAAAGAGCATAACCTAAAGAAATGGGACACAGTCAGGACATTTATTACCTATTAGTTATTTGCCAGCACATTTTTTCTGATGCAATGGTCTGAGAACAATGTTTAATAGCTTATGTAGCACTACGAACAGGATCGGAAGTAAAATCTTACCAGGCATTGGGGGGTTAACATTAAAATAAATTTTAGTTTATGTTATTATTATTGTTAGTTTTATTATTTCTTCTTATTATTAGTATTGCTATTTAATATTTTTTTAAGACTATTATGAACAAATCCATAAAAAATAAAAATAAAATAATAATAAAGCAAATATAAAACAAAGGATGATTCAGGTCTTATAATGTTTCCTGAAAACTTACTTGTCGCTGCAAGAGCCGAGAGGAGGCTGAGAATTCTGATCAGGGAGCTCATGGTTCAGTTCTTGAAGGCAGGATGTAATGTGAGATGACAATCTCGAGGATCGAGGTTCTTAATTTTATATTGTTAGGGTGGGACTTGAGAAACGAAACAAGAAACCTCCCAAGAAAAGAAACAAACATTACCTCTTCTTATGTAACTGTGATTTCGTAATTTTGTGAAATACCTCAGGTTTGTGAAAATTCTGAATTTTAATGCTAAATATTAACCCTGCACATACATAAGAGGTAGCAGGCTCACCTCTTCTATCTTTCTATCCCCTTTCCCCCTAAATCAGTAGGGGAGAGATGAGTGAATATCTTAAAATTTGGTTTGGGTCCGATTCATCTAAAATCACCTTTGTGATTTGATTCAGGTCGAAATAATTTTTAACCAAATCCATCTCATCCCCAGAATCAAATCACTTAAAATTTGATTATGTTAGAATCAAGAGTTTTTGTATCCCTTAACCACCTCAGCCCCCAGTGCTTAAACACCCTGAAAGACCAGGCCACTTTTTACACTTCTGACCTACACTACTTTCACCGTTTATTGCTCGGTCATGCAACTTACCACCCAAATGAATTTTACCTCCTTTTCTTCTCACTAATAGAGCTTTCATTTGGTGGTATTTCTTTGCTGCTGACATTTTTACTTTTTTTGTTATTAATCAAAATTTAACGATTTTTTTGCAAAAAAATGACATTTTTCACTTTCAGTTGTAAAATTTTGCAAAAAAAACGAGATCCATATAGAAATTTTGCTCTAAATTTATTGTTCTACATGTCTTTGATAAAAAAAAAATGTTTGGGTAAAAAAAAAATGGTTTGGGTAAAAGTTATAGCGTTTACAAACTATGGTACAAAAATGTGAATTTCCGCTTTTTGAAGCAGCTCTGACTTTCTGAGCACCTGTCGTGTTTCCTGAGGTTCTACAATGCCCAGACAGTACAAACACCCCACAAATGACCCCATTTCGGAAAGTACACACCCTAAGGTATTCGCTGATGGGCATAGTGAGTTCATAGAACTTTTTATTTTTTGTCACAAGTTAGCGGAAAATGATGATTTTTTATTTTATTTATTTTTTTCTTACAAAGTCTCATATTCCACTAACTTGTGACAAAAAATAAAAAGTTCTATGAACTCACTATGCCCATCAGCGAATACCTTGGGGTCTCTTCTTTCCAAAATGGGGTCACTTGTGGGGTAGTTATACTGCCCTGGCATTCTAGGGGCCCAAATGTGTGGTAAGGAGTTTGAAATCAAATTCTGTAAAAAATGACCTGTGAAATCCGAAAGGTGCTCTTTGGAATGTGGGCCCCTTTGCCCACCTAGGCTGCAAAAAAGTGTCACACATCTGGTATCTCCGTACTCAGGAGAAGGTGGGGAATGTGTTTTGGGGTGTCATTTTACATATACCCATGCTGGGTGAGAGAAATATCTTGGCAAAAGACAACTTTTCCCATTTTTTTATACAAAGTTGGCATTTGACCAAGATATTTATCTCACCCAGCATGGGTATATGTAAAAAGACACCCCAAAACACATTCCTCAACTTCTCCTGAGTACGGAGATACCAGATGTGTGACACTTTTTTGCAGCCTAGGTGGGCAAAGGGGCCCAAATTCCTTTTAGGAGGGCATTTTTAGACATTTGGATACCAGACTTCTTCTCACGCTTTGGGGCCCCTAAAATGCCAGGGCAGTATAAATACCCCACATGTGACCCCATTTTGGAAAGAAGACACCCCAAGGTATTCAATGAGGGGCATGGCGAGTTCATTGAAAAAAAAATTTTTTGGCACAAGTTAGCGGAAATTGATTTTTTTGATTTTGTTCTCACAAAGTCTCCCTTTCCGCTAACTTGGGACAAAAATTTCAATCTTTCATGGACTCAATATGCCCCTCAGCGAATACCTTGGGGTGTCTTCTTTCCAAAATGGTGTTATTTGTGGGGTGTTTGTACTGCCCTGGCATTTGAGGGTCTCCGCAATCATTACATGTATGGCCAGCATTAGGAGTTTCTGCTATTCTCCTTATATTGAGCATACAGGTAATGAGATTTTTTTTTTCCGTTCAGCCTCTGGGCTGAAAGAAAAAAATGAACGGCACAGATTTCTTCATTCGCATCGATCAATGTGGATGAAAAAATCTCTGCCAAAAAAAGAAAAAGGAGGGGAATGGCGTCTGCCAGGACATAGGAGCTCCGCCCAACATCCATACCCACTTCAGCTCGTATGCCCTGGCAAACCAGATTTCTCCATTCACATCAATCGATGTGGATGAATAAATCATTGCCGGGATTTTTTTTTTTATATATACAAAGTGTTTGCCAAAGTATATGAACACCGCCACCTCCTCAGCTCATATGCCTCGGCAAACATATCTTTTACTGCAGAGGAGAAATCTCGTCTTGCAGCGCCGCATACACCGACTTGCGTGTAATCTGACAGCAGCGCAATGCTTCTGTCCGAATGCACATCAGTGCTGCAGCTGGTCGATCGGATGGTCCACCTGAAAGGTAAAAAAACAAAACAAAAAAGAAAAAACCAGGCCGCAAAGCAATAACTTTATTAACTTTAGAACAGAACATATTAACTTTTTTAAACTTTTTTAACTTTTTTACTTACCGGTAATTTTTTTTTTTTTTTTTTTTTTTTTACCTTTATAGAACAAACCTCTCCTTCCCCATGGGACAATGTGCAAAGCGCAAATCGCCCAAAGATGTGGCGAAGTACGTTATGCACTTTATCCCAGGTGAAAGGAGAGGTTTGCAGCAGCTGTGAGAGAAAGGGCCCTAATAGCCCTGTGTGCCTGTCCTGGTGAGATGTGATCCCTATGCTAGGTGTACCTGTGTGTGGTACTTCCGGAAACACTCTCCTAAGCATAGGGCAGGGTGGTCCGGACAGTCAGGACAGAAATAGCGGGTGTCACGCCTTATTCCACTCCTGCTACAGACACGACATTTTTTTCGGGGTGGCGGTTGGGTTGAGGTACCAGCAACGACACTGGGGAAATGTCGCTCGTGTAGACGGCTAACTACACTGGTGGATGGGGCCACGGAACCTCCTGGGTAAAGGAGGTTCTCGATGATCTCTTCCTGGAATTTGAGGAAGGATCGTGTTCTCCCAGCCTTACTGTAGAGAACAAAACTATTGTAGAGCGCCAATTGAATTAAATATACAGACACCTTCTTATACCAGCGTCTGGTTCTGCGGGAAACTAAATAGGGAGCCAACATCTGGTCATTGAAGTCCACCCCTCCCATGAGCGCATTATAGTCGTGGACTGAGAGGGGCTTTTCAATGACACGGGCTGCCCTTTGAATTTGTATTGTCGTGTCTGCGTGAATGGAGGAGAGCATGTAAACGTCACGCTTGTCTCTCCATTTCACCGCGAGCAGTTCTTCGTTACACAAGGCAGCCCTCTCCCCCCTTGCAAGACGGGTGGTTACAAGCCGTTGGGGGAAGCCCACGCGACTAGTTCGCGCGGTGCCACAGGCGCAAATCCGTTCTAGAAACAAATGCCTAAAGAGGGCCACACTTGTGTAAAAATTGTCCACATAAAGATGGTACCCCTTGCCAAATAAGGGTGATACCAAGTCCCAGACTGTCTTCCCACTGCTCCCCAGGTAGTCAGGGCAACCGACCGGCTCCAGGGTCTGATCTTTTCCCTCATAGATCCGAAATTTGTGGGTATAGCCTGTGGCCCTTTCACAGAGCTTATACAATTTGACCCCATACCGGGCACGCTTGCTTGGGATGTATTGTTTGAAGCCAAGGCGCCCGGTAAAATGTATTAGGGACTCGTCTACGCAGATGTTTTGCTCTGGGGTATACAAATCTGCAAATTTCTGGTTGAAATGGTCTATGAGGGGCCGAATTTTGTGGAGCCGGTCAAAAGCTGGGTGGCCTCTGGGACGGGAGGTGGTGTTGTCGCTAAAGTGCAGGAAACGCAGGATGGCCTCAAATCGTGTCCTGGACATAGCAGCAGAGAACATGGGCATGTGATGAATTGGGTGCGTTGACCAATATTACCGCAATTCATGCTTTTTTGTCAGGCCCATGTTGAGGAGAAGGCCCAGAAAAATTTTAAGTTCGGAAACTTGGACTGGTTTCCACCGGAAAGGCTGGGCATAAAAGCTTCCCGGGTTTGCGGTTATAAATTGTGTGGCATATTGGTTGGTCTCTGCCACGACTAAGTCCAAGAGCTCCGCAGTCAAGAACAGCTCAAAAAATCCCAGGGCCGTACTGATCTGAGCCGTCTCAACCCGAACTCCAGACTGGGCGGTGAAAGGGGGAACTACTGGTGCGGCTGAAGTTGGTGACTGCCAATCAGGGTTTGCCAGCACCTCAGGGATTCTAGGGGCTCTACGGGCCTGTCTGTGCGGTGGCTGCGACGGAGTAACTAGTGCACGTGCCACCGTACCAGCTTCAACTGCCCTTCTGGTGCTCGCTACTTCACCATGTTGTACGGCAGTGCTGGTACTAGGTCCAGGAAGGGCTGCGCTGCTGGTGTATGCCTCACCACGTGATCCGGCAGCGACAGCCCCACTCTGCTGCTCTTGAAGCGGATCCTGCATAACCTGTGGTCTAGCGACATGGGGCCGGGTACGCCTGGTGCTGCCAGGGACCTCCACCTACTCGTCCGAACTTTGGGTCAGAGAGCCACTGCTTTCTACAGGTTCATATTCTGACCCGCTAGATTCGTCAGATGAGGGTTCCCACTCCTCATCCGACTGGGTCAGAATCCTGTAGGCCTCTTCAGAAGAATACCCCCTGTTTGACATTTGGACTACTAAATTTAGGGGTATTCCCTGAGACTACCCAAGAAAAAAAGCAAGCCTGTCTTACAAAGGGGAGGCTAGCGAAGTACCGGAGGCCGCTGCGGTTGATAAAAAATATCAAAACTGATTTTTTTATCGCCGCAGAGCGTGTAAAGTGAATGTGCAGTGATCAAAAAATAATAATTTTTTGTCACTGCGGTGGGGCGGGCGTGGGTGAACGCACGTGTGGGCGACCGATCAGGCCTGATCGGGCAAACACTGCGTTTTGGGTGGAGGGCGAACTAAAGTGACACTAATACTATTATAGATCTGACCGTGATCAGTTTTGATCACTTACAGATACTATAAAAGTACAAATGCTGATTAGCGATATGCTAAACAGCGAATAAAAGTGACTGCGGTGCGGTGGGGTGGGCGCTAACTGACGCTAACTACCTAACCAAGGGGCCTAAACTATCCCTAAAACCTAACAGCCAATACTAGTGAAAAAAAAAAGTGTCAGTTTACACTGATCACTTTTTGTCTTTCACTAAGTGATTGACAGGGGGCGATCAAGGGGTTAATTTGGATGATGGGGGTGATGGATGGTGATCAGGGGCTAAGGGCAGTGTTTGGTGTGTACTCACAGTGATGTCTGCTTCTCTGCTGGATCCAACCGACGAAAAGGACCAGCAGAGGAGCAGAGAAGCCATATAACAGATCATATTTACTAATATGATCTGTTATATGGCTTGTGATTCGATTTTTTAAAAATCAGCAACCTGCCAGCGACGATCATTGGCTGGCAGGTTGCTGATGAAATACTCCTCGAACTTTTGCCGGCCCGCGATGCGCATGCGCGGGCCGGCTGTGACCGAAATCTCGCGTCTCGCGAGAGGACGAGCCGGCGCGTCCAGGAGGAATTAAACAACCACCTCCAGGACGCGTCTGTGCGTACAGCGGTCCGGAGGTGGTTAATCCTTACATGTACGGCGCTGGGAAGGTGTTTAAGCATGGAGCCCACTCGCGAGTGCAGTGGGCGCCTTATCCGGCGGGTCTCTGCTGTTTCAAACAGCAAAGGCCTGGGACTAATGTCCATGACTGGCAGTAATGCAGATCACAGGCATTTAAGCCTTTAAATGCTGTGATCAAGTGTGACCAAGGCATCTTAATAGCTGGAAAACCTAGAAGCAAGTGGACCAACAAGGAGCAAGTCCTATGGAGTTGAAGTATAAGGAGCTGTCACTGGAGGAGGAAGAGGGTGTCATTGGTAGAGGAGCAGGAGGATGATGACACCTGTCACAATGACCAATCATCTCAATGGGGGGAGTGGAGCCAGAAAGAATTGGGTCCTTGGACTAACACTGCCCAGAATGGTAAGCTGTATGTATGCTTGCTTGCTTACATACTGAAGGGCGTATCATTCACAAGAAGGAGTCTGATGATTACTGGATCGCCATGATTTTAGACCCTCGCTATCAAAGCAAAATGGGAGAATATTTTCCTCTCGCTGAAAGGGAGGCCAAATTACGTTAATAAACACTGTGTGCAGCTTGCCACAGCTTTCGGTGGTTCTGACCGGGGGCCACTTTCCACCCCCTGCAGAGTTACCCGTCTCCCCCATCTCTGCTACCACAAGCAGCAGAAGCCACAGCAGCAGCAGCCAAATCAGTACCATCAACATGATGGAGCAATTCTTTCATGTTCTATGCCAGGCTGATGCAAATCAGCAAATGGAGATGTACCACCTCAGCATCGAGGTCCATCCTACCTGGACTCTGGTCTTTCTCCAGAGGATACTGTTTCCTGACCCCATGGACTTTTGGTTAGTTAGATTGGAACAGTGGGCCAAACTGTGCCAGTGAGCTCTCTCTTTGTTCTCTTTTGCCCAGCCTCCAGTGTTATCTCAAAGAGGATTTTCAGCACAACAGGAGACTTTGACACCCAAACAGACCAAGTTGTCCTCCGCCAGTGTACAAAATATCACTTTTGTCAAAATGAACAAGTTATGGATCAGTGAAGATTTTCACACTCCTCTGACTGGGGTCAATGTATAGATCTGTCCTTGCTGATTGTCACGGATCAGCGGATGTGAACCCACTGTGCCACTATCTAGCATTACTCTGGAGGGAAGTAACTAAGCAACTACCCGGATTTCACTAAAGCCTCAGATGGTGAGGATAGGCTTGACCGTCGGAAATTGCCAGGGACTACTTCAGAGCATAAACCAGTCAGTGGCAGCTGGTCCAGGCAGACCAGGAGGTACCTGCGAAGGTACCGACAGTAGAAACGTGGTCAGACAGGCAGGGTTGTTACCAGGAGCAAAAAGACAGGAACCAGGGGAAGAGGCAGAGACATAGTCAACAAGCAATTGGTCAGGGCAGGCGGCACAGGAACAAGGTCAGACAATCCGGGTCGCAAGCAGGCAGGGATCAGACGAGAAACGAAGTCCAGGAACAAAGAATGAAGTCACGAGAGGTAAGCAATCCCTTGAGCACAAGATTAGGACCTTGACTCTGAGGCATCTGGGTAAAGGGCTGAGCCACTTAAATACCTGCAGGAGAGCCAGGGTAGGTTAACGAGATCACATGACATGACTCAGCCCCACCCAGGGAGTGATGCGTACGGCCACACCAGCAGCCGAGTACAAGCAGTGTCCAGGTTAAATGGAAGTTGTGGAGCGGAATCCACGTTGGTAATACCAACCGCACTGGCAGAATCCAGAGCTGCAACAGAGGCTAGAAGCAGAGATCACAGATGAGCACGGCGCCCAGGACCACGGTGATGAGTGGGGGAACAGCGCCACACAGAGGTCACTGTTACACTGATGGTGCTCGATCAAGCTGCTGTCTGCCTGCCTCCCATAATGATCCGTATGGCTGGTCCCACTGCTACGGCCATCATGTCACTACTGCTGTCTGCCTGCCTACCATCATGTTCAATACCATATGGTTGCTGCCACCACCATGCTACTGCCACTGTCTGATTACCATCATGTTCTGTACCATATGGCTGCTGTTGTTGCTTCCATCATGCCAATGCCATTGTCTGCCTGCCTACCTTAATGTTTTGTATAGTTTGGCTTATGCCACCATCATGACACTGCCACTGTCTACCAGCCTACCATCATGCTCTGTACTGTAAAGTTGTTGCTGCCACCACCACTGCTGCTGCTATTCCCTGCTGCTAATCTCCTACTGCCAATACCATTATTGCTACTACTACCTTCTCTAAACATCCGCACACACTGCCTTGTCTGTTCCATACTGTGCTGCTTCTGCTGCCGCTACTATTGTGGCCATGTGTCTCTTATTGCTCTTCCCTTTCCACATCCACACTGTACTGCTGTTGCTCCCAATTAAAAAGGAAAATTTTCCAGGATCAATTAGAACAAGCAACTTTGTTTTTGACAATTATCACTTGTGCAAGTATAAATACAGGCAGGCATTCTGCACACCTTAAAGGGAACGTGTCACGTTGAACATGATATCTGAACTAAAGCAACATGTTATAGAGCAGAAGGAGCTGAGCAGATTGAGATATATATAGTTTTTTGGGAAAAGATTCAGTGTAACCTGGATTATATTTATATACTGTATATATATAGTGCTCTTTCTGGGCTTTGAAGTCAAGGAGATAGCCCTATCAGTGAATGACAGACTTACCTCCATGACTGTGTATACAGAGATAGCTGTCAGTCACTGATAGGACCGTCTCCTTGACTTCAAAGCCCAGAAAGAGCAGGAATATACAGTATATAAATATAATCCAGGTTACACTGAATATTTTCCCACAAAACTATATATCAATCTGTTCAGCTCCTCCTGCTCTATAATATGCTGCCTGCAGATTACTTTACAATTTCATGGTGACAGATTCCCTTTAAGGTATAATTTTGGGATGCCTGTGCAGCACATGCTACTCTTTCTTCTAAGATTAATGTGAGTGTGTATGTATAAACAGTGGTAGGAATCTGCACCCATTGAGGCAACAGTTTTTGGATGCCTAGTCCCAACAAGCCACAGTTTTTTCTTCCATAACACTGTATGTTTTTTTTTTAAATATAAATCTTTATTGCTTTTTTTCCCATCATACAAAGTTATTATAACAAACATTTGATATCATATATTATATAACCCCCCAATTTCCTTGCTCGCTGTCTGCACCTGCTCTCTCTCTCCCTCCCGACCCCCATGGTCCCAAACCATACTACCCAATGTCTCCAAGAAAAATCACTATGTTAGCCATTTCTGCCATATATTAACAAATCAAATTTTTTTCTTAGTATTTGTCAGATGGAAATTCTCTGGCAAGTGAAGTTCTAGAAAACCGCTCCCATTCTCTAATTGTGGGAACCGCACTACCTCCCCAATGTCCAATAATACATCTCCTTGCTTGAAAAAAGGAGCTTGGATGCTATTTCTTGATGTTGAGAAGTGTCCGTTTTGTCTCTCATGCCCAGAACACATGTCTCAAATTTACTGGGAATTTTAAACAGATGGTATTGTTCTATTTTATCCTTAACCTTCCCACAGAACTCTTGAATTTTTATGCATGTCCAGAGTATGTGGACATCATCCGCCCCTAGTTTCCCACATTTTAAACAACTAAACACTTTAGGTTTATAATACTTCATTAGTGTCTTAGGTGAATAGTAGAGACAGTTTAATATATTAAATTGAGTAATCCTATAGAAAAAGTTCTTTGAAACCCTATTTTTTTCCCTGTATTGCCAATCCCCAGAACTCTTCTTGTTGGGGGGTCTATAACATCTCACCATTTATGCTTTAAGCTATTAGTTGCTCTTTTCTTAGTCTTTTGATGTAACAAACATTCGTATATTTTAGAGCCTAGTTTTCCCCCTGCTGTTTGTTTGGAAATATTAAATAGCGGCTGCGAAAGGGTAGCAATTTGTGTACCTTTTTCCTAACGTCATTCGTAATGCGTACTTTAATTGTAGGTAAAAGAACCTCAGTCCTATATTGCCCAATCCATACTCCCTTTTGAGGTCTTCATATATTATTATATCCCCCTGTCTCCATACCTGGCCCAGTCTGTAAACTCCATGTTTCCACCAAATTTTCTGTTCAATTAAGTTTAATTCTGTGAGGTGAGTATTTCCCCACAGTATGGTGTCAACATGGAGTCCATTCTGGTTCCATAGTTATCTTGCTTGCTTCCAAACTGTATCCATCAGCTGAAAGAGTGGAGCCTTCCTGCTACCCTGATGAGCCAAGATCCCCGCTTCTATTACAAACCGGATTCCAAAAAAGTTGGGACACTATACAAATCGTGAATAAAAACTGAATGCAATGATGTGGAGGTGCCAACTTCTAATATTTTATTCAGAATAGAACATAAATCACGGAACAAAAGTTTAAACTGAGAAAATGTACCATTTTAAGGGAAAAATATGTTGAATCAGAATTTCATGGTGTCAACAAATCCCCAAAAAGTTGGGACAAGGCCATTTTCACCACTGTGTGGCATCTCCCCTTCTTCTTACAACACTCAACAGACGTCTGGGGACCGAGGAGACCAGTTTCTCAAGTTTAGAAATAGGAAGGCTCTCCCATTCTTGTCTAATACAGGCCTCTAACTGTTCAATCGTTTTGGGCCTTCTTTGTTGCACCTTCCTCTTTATGATGTGCCAAATGTTCTCTATAGGTGAAAGATCTGGACTGCAGACTGGCCATTTCAGTACCCGGATCCTTCTCCTACGCAGCCATGATGTTGTGATTGATGCAGAATGTGGTCTGGCATTATCTTGTTGAAAAATGCACGGTCTTCCCTGAAAGAGATGACGTCTGGATGGGAGCATATGTTGTTCTAGAACCTGAATATATTTGTCAGCATTGATGGTGCCTTTCCAGACATGCAAGCTGCCCATGCCACACGCACTAATGCAACCCCATACCATCAGAGATGCAGGCTTCTGAACTGAGCGTTGATAACAACTTGGGTTGTCCTTGTCCTCTTTGGTCCGGATGACATGGCGTCCCAGATTTCCAAAAAGAACTTCGAATCGTGACTCGTCTGACCACAGAAAAGTCTTCCATTTTGCCACACTCCATTTTAAATGATCCCTGGCCCAGTGAAAACGCCTGAGCTTGTGGATCTTGCTTAGAAATGGCTTCTTCTTTGCACTGTAGAGTTTCAGCTGGCAACGGCGGATGGCACGGTGGATTGTGTTCACTGACAATGGTTTCTGGAAGTATTCCTGAGCCCATTCTGTGATTTCCTTTACAGTAGCAGTCCTGTTTGTGGTGCAGTGTCGTTTAAGGGCCCGGAGATCATGGGCATCCAGTATGGTTTTACGGCCTTGACCCTTACGCACAGAGATTGTTCCAGATTCTCTGAATCTTCGGATGATGTTAAAAACAGTTGATGATGATAGATTCAAAGTCTTTGCAATTTTTTGCTGGGTAACACCTTTCTGATATTGCTCCACTATCTTTCTGCGCAACATTGTGGGAATTGGTGATCCTCTACCCATCTTGGCTTCTGAGAGACACTGCCACTCTGAGAAGCTCTTTTTATACCCAATCATGTTGCCAATTGACCTAATTAGTGTTAATTGGTCTTCCAGCTCTTCGTTATGCTCAAATTTACTTTTTCCAGCCTCTTATTGCTACTTGTTCTAACTTTTTTGGGATTTGTTGACACCGTGAAATTTTGAATCAACGTATTTTTGCTTTAAAATGATACATTTACTTGGATTAAACGTTTGATCTTTCATCTAAGTTTTATTACAAATAAAATATTGACATTTGCCATCTCCACATCATTGCATTCAGTTTTTATTCACAATTTGTTTAGTGTCCCAACTTTTTTGGAATCCGGTTTGTAATTGAAAGATAGTGCAATTATCTAACCTTTCGTTTATCCCTGCAATCATAGATCTATATCTTTGCGTATTACTCCACATTATCATATTTTTTATATGGCCGGAAATAAAATAAAGTTCCACATCTAGGACTGATAATCCGCCCTCCCTCTCATGGACACACAATATTTGTGCTTTTATCCTTGGTTTTTTACCTCGCCATATCAAGTCCATTAAGAGGCTATTTATTATTTTAAATATTTTTGGGTGGATTGTTATCGGTGAATTCCACAAAACATAATTAAGAGATGGTAACAAGCAAATTTTCACCAAGGAGATACGACCTGCCATCGAGACATATATTATTTTCCATACATCTATTTTTTTCCTAATTTCCTGTATTTTGGGGATCAGATTTAATTGGACATAATCCTTAGGGTTTGGGGTTATTTGAATGCCCAGATATTTCACAGGTTCATTGATCTTCTTAATTTCCAGTGCTCCCAGGATAAAATTGTTCAGAGGATCAATCGGGACATAGGCCGATTTAGACCAGTTTATCTTAAGCCCAGAATACTTGCCATATTGGTAAAAAACCTGAAAAATCTTGACCAATGATCTATGTGAACCCACAAACAACATAACATCATCAGCATATAAAGCGATCTTTTCCTTGTGCGCCCCAAACCTGAACCCCTCAATTTCTTAATCTTGCCTAATCATGACGGCTAACGGCTCCATAGCTACTGCAAACAGCAGGGGGGAAAAGGGACATCCCTGTCTAACCCCCCTACGAATATGTATATTGTAAGAATATTTCCCATTTAATATCACTTTTGCTGAAATTTCAGTATAAAACAGGTTTATCCATGATATAAAATTATCACCAAATCCCATCTTATTCAGTGTTGCAATCAGAAAAGGCCATTCTATAGTGTCAAACGCCTTTGAGGCATCTATGGCTAATATGACATGCAGAATGTAAAAATAAATTCCCCATTAAAAGTGTTGTGTCTGACCCAGGAAGAAGTACATCAGCGATTTAAAAAGATTAAAATAGACAAATCGCCAGGACCAGATGGCACACACCCCCGTATCCTAAAGGAATTAGGTAATGTCATAGCCAGACCCTTATTTCTGATATTTGCGGACTCTATACTGACAGGGAATGTCCCACAAGATTAGTGCATAGCAAATGTGGTGCCAATATTCAAAAAGGTTCCAAAAACAGAGCCTGGAAACTATAGGCCGGTAAGTTTAACATCTGTTCTGGGTAAACTGTTTGAAGGTTTTCTAAGAGATGCTATCTTAGAGCATCTCAACGGAAATATGCAAATAACGCCATATCAGCATGGCTTCGTGAGGGATCGGTCAGGCCAAACTAATTTAATCAGTTTCTATGAGGAGGTAAGTTCTAGACTTGACAGCGGCGAATCAATGGATGTCGTATATCTGGACTTCTCCAAAGCATTTGACACTGTACCACATAAAAGGTTAGTATATAAAATGAGAATGCTCGGACTGGGAGAAAACGTCTGTATGTGGGTAAGTAATTGGCTGAGAGATGGAAAACAGAGGGTGTTTATTAACGGTACACACTCAGATTGGGTCACTGTCACTAGTGGGGTACCTCAGGGGTCAGTATTGGGCCCTATTCTCTTCAATATACTTATTAATGATCTTGTAGAAGGCTTGCATAGTAAAGTATAAATTTTCGCAGATGACACTAAACTGTGTAAAGTAATTAACACTGAAGAGGACAGTATACTACTACAGAGGGATCTGGATAGATTGGAGGCTTGGGCAGATAAGTGGCAGATGAGGTTTAACACTGACAAATGTAAAGTATGCACATGGGAAGGAATAATGCAAGTCACCCGTACATACTAAATGGTAAAACACTCGGTAACACTGACATGGAAAAGGATCTAGGAATTTTAATAAACAACAAACTAAGCAGTAAAAACCAGTGTCAGTCAGCTGCTGCCAAGGCCAATAAGATAATGGGTTGCATCAAAAGGGGCATAGATGCCCGTGATAAGAACATAGTCCTACCACTTTACAAATCGCTAGTCAGACCATACATGGAGTACTGTGTACAGTTCTGGGCTCCTGTAAATAAGGCAGACATAGCAGAGCTGGAGAGGGTCCAGAGGAAGGCAACTAAAGTAATAACTGGAATGGGGCAACTACAGTACCCTGAAAGATTATCAAAATTAGGGTTATTCACTTTAGAAAAAAGACGACTGAGAGGAGATCTAATTAATGTGTATAAATATATCAGGGGTCAGTACAGAGATCTATCCCATCATCTACAGTCCTGATCAAAAGTTTAAGACCACTTGAAAAATGGCAAAAAATCCTATTTAGCATGACTGGATCTTAAGGTTCCAAGTAGAGCTTCAACATGCAACAAGAAGAAATCGGAGTGAGACAAAACATTTTTTGAGCATTCAATTTAATGAAAACAACGAATAAACTGAAACAGGCTGTTTTTCAGCTGATCAAAAGTTTAGGACCACACCTCCAAAAAAAAAATCTAACCCCCCTCCAAAACAGAAATTCAACTTCCAAACATGAACTCAGTAATGAGTAGCTCCGCCGTTATTGTTTATCACTTCCAAAATTCATTTTGTCATGCTTGATGCAAGCGTTTCCATGAGGTGAGTGGGAATATTTCTCCAAGTGGTGAAGACGGCCGCACAAAGGCCATCTACTGTCTGGAACTGTTGTCCATTTTTGTAAGCTTCCCTTGCCATCCATCCCCAAAGGTTCTCAATTGGATTTAGATCAGGGGAACACGCAGGATGGGCCAAAAGAGTGATGTTATTCTCCTGGAAGAAGTCCCTTGTCCTGCGGGCATTGTGTACTGTAGCGATCCAAGAAAGAGAAGAAATAATAGCGGCACTCACCAATTGCAGCAATATTCTTCTTTATTTTCAATTGAAGATGAAGTTACAAAGGGCTTGGGCGGACAAGAGCGCAAGAACACTGAGTGATCAGCTGGCGACGGCCATTTTGCGCACCTGCGCTTCCTCTGGCCTCTGACCTAGTTGCGCTACCCATGTGCTCATTTAAATGCGTCCACGTTGCCTAGGGAACCATGGACGCTAAAAACATACCTCATCCAGTTCGGAATGAGGAGGGTAAGAACATAGTTTTCCCTGACAATGAAAATGCATATATCGCGTGCATAACCCTCTAGCTGTATAGAAAAACACTTAGATCGTTGCGATCATTTAGTCCCAGAGGACCCATAGCAGCAGTGCGGATAATCCACTCCGCCTCCCTCTGAAGGAGGAGGCGGTGCCTATCCCCACCTAATACTGGGGCAGGAACATGTTCAAGGGCTGAAAATTTTAAGCATTTAGTATTGTAATCATGGCTATTACGGACATGATCAATCAACCTGGGGCAACCCTTGCCTGACCTTACTGAATTGATATGCTCCCTGAATCTCTCATACATTGGGCGAATAGTGTTCCCTATGTAGAAAGACCCACAGGAGCATAGCACCAGGTACACCACATATTTTGTCCTACATGTAGTGAATTGTTTAACCCTATGCTTAATACCTGCAAAGAATAAATATTTGCCCTGATAAACATACTGACAAAAGGAACAGTCCCCACATTTGTAATTTCCTGTTGGTAAACGTTCAGTGAACCAATTACTAGTTTTATTTTCCTTGAGCCTGCTTCTCACTAACTTGTCCTTTATAGTGTGGCACCTTTTGAAGGTAATAAGTGGTTTATTGTGTATTAAATCCTGGAGCCCCTCCTCATTCTTAAGGATGTCCCAGTTTTTATGTATAACCTGTCTAATAGTGTCCGCTAGGGGACTTTATTTGAAGGCAAATGCAAACCTATTTGTAACGTTTTTTCCAGAATTGTTACTCTTCTTTAGTAATTCACCCTGTGTGAATTGGCCTGCTCTCTCTAAAGCTGCATCCAGTTCTGGTTCCGGGTATCCTCTATGTAGGAGTCTATCCTTTAATTCCTGAGCCTGCGTTTTATACCCTGCTTCTGTGCTATTAATATGTTTCAAGCAAATAAACTGTCCATACAGGACGGCCTGTTTTACGCCACGTGGAGGATAACTGTTATAATGGAGCAATGAATTAGTGGGGGTAGGTTTACGGAAACCGGTGGTGGTGAGAATGCCCTCGTCAATTGTCATACAAACATCGAGGAAATCCAATATGGTACCCCCGAAGTTTAATGTGAATTTCATATTCATTTCTTTATGATCATTTAAAAACTGGACAAACTCCTCACACACCACCTTCGAACCTTGCCATACCATAAAGACAACATCCACGTAGTGCAAAAACAGCTTAATATGCTGCAAATATGGGTTTGAGTTGGAACAAACATAGCGGTCTTCAAAAACCGCCAAATAAAAATTTGCAAATGTACAGGACACTGGTGTCCCCATGGCCGTACCATTAATCTGCCTGTACCAGCACCCCCCAAAAGTAAACACAATATTACTGAGCACAAAATTGAGTGCTTCCCGGACAAAGGTGCAATAGATAGCGCTCTTGTCAGTTTTGCTCAAGACCTTGATGACAGCCTGAACACCCTCCCCATGTGGTATACGGGTGTAGAGGCTTTTCACATCAAGGTATACCAAATTAAAATCTTCCTGCCACTGGAACTCCTTCAGTGCTTCCAGAAAGGCATTGGTGTCACGCAAATATGTAGGGGCATTTGACAAGAGCGGTCTCAAGAGCCAGTCCAGGTATTTCGATAAAGGTTCAGTCACTGACCCTATCCCCGCCACAATGGGGCGGCCAGGGGGTTGGGTCAGTGACTTGTGAATCTTGGGTACAAAGTACCAAGTGGGTTTCTTGGGGGATGGTGACACAAGCCGGTCCATGATACGGGCCATAAAAAAAATCAACCTCAATATAACATGTTAGCAATTCATAAAGTTGTGCTTGAATAGCAGGGGTGGGAACATTCCCAAGCTTGGAATAAACAGAGGTATCTCCCAGCTGTCTGTGTGCTTCTTGCAGGTAATACTCCCTGTTAAGAAGGACAATATTGCCCCCCTTGTCTGCCGGTTTCACCACGACATCATCCCTATTAGCCAGCCATTTAATGGCAGACAATTCTTCCTTAGTAATGTTATTTTCCATTCTGGGATACACTAGGGCTTTTACATCTTTTAATATTTGTTTGTGGAAGATGTCGATCCTACTCCCGGCAGGCAAGGGGGGAGAATATGTGGATTTTATGCCTCCCTCAAAGCGACCTGGCAATTTCCATTTCTTCATAGGTCTCATCCAGTTTAAACCCCAGCCCATTAGTATGGGCTGGGATTTCGCCCTGTCTTTTAGACCTCGATACAGCCGGGGAATTACTATATATTTTATGCAGTTGTAATTTACGTATAGCTCTATAAAGGTCTATTTCAAATGTTACTAGATTGAAGTTTTCCACCAAACTGAACCCGAGCCCTTTATTAAGGGCGCTTGTGTAGGAAGGTGTTAATTGAAGTGCAGTCAAGTTGATTACGAGGATCTACAGATATATTATCGGGAGATGGTGTCATTGACGCCATGACACCTGCTTCCTGTTGCGTGCTGATTTCCTTGCCGGTCTCCTTTCTCCCTTTTCTCCCCGTTCTTGTACTGCGTCTAAAGGGGATGCATTCTGTGTTGTACTTCGAGTGTTATTGGTATCGTCAGACATGCTGGAATCACTATCAGTTGTCCAGAAATCACTTTTGATTTTCCTCTATGGACGTTTTCTTCTTTGCTTCCTTTTGTTCCAGTCAAATATTTTTCCACTGTGTACTGTAGCGTTGTCCTTTTGAAAAACCCAGTCGTTACCACACAGACGAGGGCCCTCAGTCATGAGGAATGCTCTCTGCAACATCTGGACATAGCCAGCGGCCTTTTGACGCCCCTACACTTCCTGAAGCTCCATTGTTCCACTGAAGGAAAAAGCACCCCAGACCATTATCTCAGGTGGGATCTGCTTGTCATGCCAGTAACGTTGGAAACCATCAGGACCATCAAGGTTAAATTTTTTCTCATCAGAGAATAAAACTTTCTTCCACCTTTGAATGTCCCATGTTTGGTGTTCCCTTGCAAAGTCCAAACGAGCAGTTCTGTGGCGTTCAAGGAGACGAGGTCTTTGAAGACTTTTTTTGTTTTTGAAGCCCTTCAGTCTCAGATGCCGTCTGATAGTTATGGGGCTGCAGTAAGACTCAGCACCAGTAAGGGCCTTAATTTGGGTCGAGGATCGTCCAGTGTCTTGACGGACAGCCAATTAGATCCTCCGGCTCAGTGCTGATAAAAAATTTTTGGGTCTTCCACTTGACTTTTTTGTTCCATAACCCTCAGGATCATTTAAGAAATTCCAAATGACTGTCTTACTGCGTCCCACCTCAGCAGCGATAGCGCGCTGTGAGAGACCCTGCTTATGCAGTTCAACAAGGGAGAGTTTTTTTGCCTTTGCCATCACAACGTGTGACTATCTGACAGAAAATGACAATGAATCCACATCTTTGCACAGATTTGGCCTTTTAAAGGCATGTGGTCCTAAACTTTTGATCAGCTGAAAAACAGCCTGTTTCAGTTTATTCGTTGTTTTCATTAAATTGAATGCTCAAAAAATGTTTTGTCTCACTCCGATTTCTTCTTGTTGCATGTTGAAGCTCTACTTGGAACCTTGTTAAGATCCAGCCATGCTAAATATGATTTTTTTTGCCATTTTTCAAGTGGTCTTACACTTTTGCGTCTCTGCGTCTCTGCGTCTGAAGGAAAGAAGGTTTGTACACAAACATAGAAGAGGATTCTTTACGGTAAGAGCAGTGAGACTATGGAACTCTCTGCCTGAGGAGGTGGTGATGGTGAGTACAATAAAGGAATTCAAGAGGGGCCTGGATGTATTTCTGGAGCGTAATAATATTACAGGCTATAGCTACTAGAGAGGGGTCGTTGATCCAGGGAGTTAGTCTGATTGCCTGATTGGAGTCGGGAAGAAATTTTTTATTCCCCTAAAGTGGGAAGAATTGGCTTCTACCTCACAGGTTTTTTTTTTTGCCTTCCTCTGGATCAACTTGCAGGATAACAGGCCGAACTGGATGGACAATAATACAGTATTTATGATCATATACCGGGCAAAAAGTTAGCGGCCTTGGTAGCGACTCAGATTAAAAAAAATAACAACTATATTCACTGTTTAGTAGATAAATCAGGACATAAAATTATTGAACAAGCGGCTAAAATAGAACTGTTCAAAGAAAATTTAAGTACCAACATGCATGCTGAGCCCACTATATACTTCTCCTGGAGCCAAATGGCTACTGGTAGGTGCTATATAAGCAGACTCAGTTTTATACTGACTTTAAAACCAGCCTCCAGGACAGATTGACTGGTCAGGTGTGCATGACTGCATGGAGATCGCCACGCCTCCAATATATACTACAAAGAAAAAATGTGGGTGATTCAGTCAGCACAACCCTGTATGCAGGTGCACATCACTATGGCGAAATACATATACAAACGCAAAATACAAAATGCAATAGCACTCTGCAACCAGCATTCTGCCCTGCCTCTATGCTGGATGAGGCATTGGTGTACATTTTGGCCAAAGCGTAATAAGCCACTCACCACGTCAAGGTCGCCTCTATGGAGTGGTCCCTAACACTAGTTCCTACCTGTTTATGGGCCATGACAGCCACACAAAGTCCAGGGAATGCAGGTGCAGCATGCACGCCAAGCACACTCTGCCTTTAACCTCGTCCGGTGCCATTACAGCTTTCATCGGATCCAGGGATGCAAGTACCAACATGCATGCTGAGCCCACTATATACTTCTCCTGGAGACAAATGGCTACTGGTAGGTGCTGAGTCTGCTTATATAGCACCTACCATATGCCATGCTTAGCCCACGTGTTCAACTTAGTGGTTCAGTGGTTTCAATTTACCTGAGCTACTGGTGAAGGGCACCACGTGTGTGCCCACTTCCGAAAGTCATCTTCAGCTGCCACCAGTCTGTTAACTGCCAGCTCACCGACTGTTGTGCGACATGAGCACGCGCTGAAACTCCACGTTACACATGTTGGCCAGGTTTTGTGAGCAGCAGAGGGCAGTAGTGGAATACCAGCTGCAACATGGTTGTCGCCTTTCCAGTCAGCTTCCGCTCTTCACAAGCGATGAATGGGCATGGATGTCTGACCTCTGTAAGGTTTTATGCAACTTTGAGGAATCAACACAGATGGTGAGTGGCGATGCCGAGCTCCAAAGCCACCACCAAGTTACGGCCATTATCAGACACAACCATGCCTGGTTGTAGGTTGAGTGGCGAGAGCCACAGCTCAGTCAGGTCCCTTATATCCTGCCACAGCTCTGCGGCGGTGTGCTGTTTGTCACCTAAGCAAATTAGTGTCAGCGGCCTGTTGCCGATTCCCCACTGCAGTGCTACACTGCTTTCAGCTACTAACTGATGACTGACTGGTGCTGCAAGATGAGAATTCAGAGGTGGAAGTGAAGGAGGAGGAGGAGAAGGGGGGTTGCAGCCACTAATGTAGGTGGTGGCGGAAATCCTAAAGGAAGTAGGGTCCGCAATCCTTGGCATCCGGGCCTGCGTCTTGGACAGGGGATTGGCCAGCACGTAACACAAGGGAAGAGGAGGCAGTGGTGTGACCCGCAGACACTGATTCGGCCCACCTATTATGGTGCTTTCATGCCATTTGGCGGATCATGCTGGTGGTGGTGAGGTTGCTAGTGTTCAGGCCCCTTCTCATTTTGGTACGGCACAGGTTGCAAATGACAATTCTTTTATCATCTGCACTTTCTTAAAAAAAGCACCAGACTGTGGAACACCTACCCCTTGGCAAGGGAGATTGCCGCAAGGGGGTGCTCCACGGAACAGTTGCGGGCCTGTTTGGTGTGGCCCGCCTTCTCCTTTTTGCCACCCCACTGCCTCTTCCAGCCTGTTGTTGTGTTGCGGATCCCTCCCCCTCTGTACTGCTGTTCTCACTCGGCTTGCCTCCTTCCCAGGTTGGGTCAGTGATTTCATCGTCCACCACCTTCTCTTCCATTTTCTCACTCTAGTCATCCTCCTGACTTGTTGACCTAATAACAACCTCACTTATTGACAACTGTGTCTTATCCTCATCGTCAACCTCTTCAGACACTAATTGCCGTTGACTTATTGGCAACTGTGTCTCATCATCATCATCCACCTTGTAAAACACTAATTGCCGTTCCCCACCGTCATCTTCTGCTGACTGTGGATGCTCAAGGGTTTGGGAATCAGTGCACAAGATCTCTTCATGTCCCTCTTCAAGCAGGCTTGGCGAGAGGCCCAAATCAAGGAATGGCGCTGAAAAGAGCTCCTCGGAATATCTGAGTGTGGGATCACTTGTTTGCCAAGACTCTCCATGGTGGGAGAAAGAAGGATCAGGGGGAGGATTCTGCTGACCAGACATTTGGCTACTGAGACTGGACTTTGTGGAAGACAGGTTGGTGTTTAACCGACTGGAAGCATTATCTGCTGCAATCCAACCGACCACATTCGAGAGTGGTGTCCTGCGCCGCCCTGCATACTGGGACATGAAGCTAGGTATCGTGGATGAGTGTGTTTCTTGTACTCTGGCAGCAGGCACAGTTTCTCTGCGCCTAGGGCCACTGCCTCTGAGTGCACCATCAGCACCACGACAACTTCCCTGTGCCTTTCTGCTCGCCTTGAGTATATTAAATGGTATAGATGTTTGCAAGTATGTCACACGTACAGTAGCGCAGGTTTTGTAAGTGTATGCACAAATAAATTACACTGAATATCACAGATATTTAGGATGTGCAAATGTTATACAGTAGATGTAGAGCAGGTAATGTCGCTGTCACCAACGCAGGGGAGGACATACCGCCTGTGCAGCTGGTTCAGCTGCACAGGGGCCCAGCAAGGGAGGGGGCCCATCCCAGTGCCAGCAGAAACGTTTATTTTTTTATCTTATCATATTTTTCATTCCCTACCTCTGCCAACAGGGTAACCTGGGCACCTTGGTGTGGAGGTCAGGAGGGGGCGGAGATTTTTTTGGGGGTGGGGGCTGATTAGCACTTACTGCGAATCTGCTGCTGGTTTGTGTCTACACTCCATAGCTGAAGGACCTTCGATCACATCATAGTCATGTGATCTTTTCAGCAGTGGAAGTGGAGGTAGGACCTGTGATGGGGTCACCGTCATGTGACCAGTGCAGCAAGAGGCAGCTCGGCAGTGGAGACCTGTGATTCCATGGAATGAATGTAAGTGTCAGAGAAATGCTGGGAGATGTGGTTCGCCCCATTATACCTCCTCCCTGCTTAGTGGGAGGGAAATATGTTATTTAACTGGGACTGTATGTTAGAGGTGTCAGTTACATAGGACTGTATGTTATAGAAGACTATAAGAAAGATATGTTTTTTACATGGGACTGTATGTTATAGAAGAGTAGAATGAGATGACTGGTGTTATTTACATGGGACTGGATATTTTAGAAGTCTGAAGGGTAAGGCATGATGTTATTTATATGGGACTATGTGTTGGAGGGGGGTGAAGGAGGGGATTTAAGTTATTTACATGGGACTGTGTGTTATAGAGAACTGTAAGGAAGATAATTTATTTACATGGGACTGGAGGGAGAGTACTGGTGTTATTTACAAGGGATTGCATGGTATAGAAGACTGAAGGGGGAGGAGTGAAGTTATTTACATGGGACTGCATGGTATAGAACACTGTAAGGAAGATAGGTTATTTACATGGGACTGTATCATATAGAAGACTGGTGGGAGAGGACTTGTGTTATTTACATGGGACTGCATGGTATAGAAGACTGGAGAGAGAGGACGGGCATTATAATTTATTGGGGAGATGATTATAACTCCGGGGGTTATGGCAGGAGGTATTATAATTACAGGGGGCACTGCAGGGAACATTATGAATACTGTGGGCAGTGGTGGAGGGCATTACTACTGCACTGGTGGAGGGCTCTATAGAAGTGCCTTATAGATTATAAGAGGAGCCCTATAGGGAGGCCTTATTAGAACTGAGGACACTGTAGGGAGCCTTATTACCACTGGGGATACTATTTGGGGGAGGCTTCCGCCTGGCAGTGAGCCCGGTGATGTCAATGGCACTAATGGATATGCCTTAGCCTGTAAAATGGCTAGGGCAGCGCTAAAGCCACCCATCAATGCCGGTCTGTGTTGGGCCCATGTTCATATATGCCTGCATTATTGAGAAAAAAAAAGAATATTTGAATATATGTAAATGATTCTCTAGGAGCAACGGGGGCGTTACCATTACACCTAGAGGCTCTGCTGTCTCTACTTTGACAGGACCTGGCAGTGGGGCCATGTTAAAGTGCAGAGGGCACGGCAGTTACAGAGAGGGCGGAGCCTCTAGGTGTAATGGTAACGCCCCCGTTTGTATATAATAAAACATCATTTTTCTCAGCAATGCGGGCACATAAGAACATGGGACCAACACAGATGCCTTCAGCTGCCAAGTGCACATGTAACAGGTCAGTCCTTTAATTGTCCAAGTGTATGAGGGAGTCCTGAGGGATAGCTGAAGGCCTAGGGAGCATTTTACCATCAGCTATGGACTTCATTGGGGGGAGAATGCTGGCACTAAATATGGCCCTGGCTCCACAGCAGTAGCACAATGTAGTGTCACACATCACACTGCCGGTCTGTGTATGAGTGCGGCCGGGAATCTGCTGTGCTCCTCCTCCTACACAGACCAGCAGCGCAATATTTGACACTACATCCTGCTACTGCTGCGGAGCTCCAGCGGCTGAACTGTGATCATGAGGAACTAGGTGAGTATATTTTTTTAACTTCCTGTGAAGGGGGCCACATATCTGACCATTACTACTGTGAGGAAGTACATATCTGACCATTACTACTGTGAGGAAGTACATATCTGACCATTACTACTGTGAGGGGGCACATATCTGACCATTACTACTGTGAGGGGGCACATATCTGACCATTACTACTGTGAGGGGGCACATATCTGACCATTACTACTGTGAGGGGGGCACATCTCTGACCATTACTACTGTGAGTGGGCACATATCTGTCCATTACTACTGTGAGGGGGCACATATCTGACCATTACTACTGTAAGGGGGCACATATCTGACCATTACTACTGTGAGTGGGCACATATCTGTCCATTACTACTGTGAGGGGGCACATATCTGACCATTACTACTGTGAGGGGGCATATATCTGACCATTACTACTGTGAGGGGGGCACATCTCTGACCATTACTACTGTAAGGAGGCACATATCTGACCATTACTACTGTGAGGAAGTACATATCTGACCATTACTACTGTGAGGGGGCACATATCTGACCATTACTACTGTGAGGGGGCACATATCTGACCATTACTACTGTGAGGGGGGCACATCTCTGACCATTACTACTGTGAGTGGGCACATATCTGTCCATTACTACTGTGAGGGGGCACATATCTGACCATTACTACTGTAAGGGGGCACATATCTGACCATTACTACTGTGAGTGGGCACATATCTGTCCATTACTACTGTGAGGGGGCACATATCTGACCATTACTACTGTGAGGGGGCATATATCTGACCATTACTACTGTGAGGGGGGCACATCTCTGACCATTACTACTGTAAGGAGGCACATATCTGTCCATTACTACTGTGAGGGGGCACATATCTGACCATTACTACTGTGAGGGGGCATATATCTGACCATTACTACTGTGAGGGGGGCACATCTCTGACCATTACTACTGTGAGGGGGCACATATCTGACCATTACTACTGTGAGGAGGTACATATCTGACCATTACTACTGTGAGGGGGCACATATCTGACCATTACTACTGTGAGGGGGCACATATCTGACCATTACTACTGTGAGGGGGCACATATCTGACCATTACTACTGTGAGGGGGCACATATCTGACCATTACTACTGTGAGGGCGCACATATCTGACCATTACTACTGTGAGGGCCCACATATCTGACCATTACTAATGTAAGGGCGCACATATCTGACCATTACTGGACTTTGGTCTCTAACACCTTTCAACAGTAAACCTTGCCTGAAAAAAATAATAATTCCTGTCACTACACTATTTGTCCCTTCTACAGCACGGCTCTCCCTGACTAAGACTGAGCCGAACCACGTGTCATCCAGTGCTATATAGCACCCGATGACGCGTTTCGGCCAGCCAATCACTATAATGCCATTGCCAACATGGCTACGGCATTACAGTGAGTGCCAGTACTTACCCGCACGTTTTGGGGAGGAGACTCAAGCATCTCCCAACACTATTCCTTATGTCTTGCTGTATAAGAGAGACACTTTCTTAAAGGGACCCTATAGATGTATTCAGGGTCACTAATGCAGAGCAGAAGTTTTGTACTGCCAAGAAAATATCTTTAATTGTAGGCTCTGTGTCCTGTGCCAGAGCATGGGTGGTTAACTGTGGCTGTACCATGGGCTGTGAAGATAGCGAGTTCCCCCCTCACCAGCTCCTGCCTTCTCCACGTGGGGTCCGCCATCTTAACGAGCGCTCTCTCTCATGGCGTCATTCATAGGGGTGCCCATCTCCATCCTCCCCGGCGGCATGGTCTTCCAACAGTCTTGAAGGAGTTCCCAGAGATGCTTAGCACTTGTTGGCCCTTTTGCCTTCACTCTGCGGTCCAGCTCACCCCAAACCATCTCGATTGTGTTCAGGTCCGGTGATTGTGGAGGCCAGGTCATCTGGCGCAGCACCCTTCATGGTCAAATAGCCCTTACACAGCCTGGAGGTGTGTTTGGGGTCATTGTCCTGTTGAAAAATAAATGATGGTCCAACTAAACGCAAACCGGATGGAATAGCATGCCGCTGCAAGATGCTGTGGTAGCCATGCTGGTTCAGTATGCCTTCAATTTTGAATAAATCCCCAATAGTGTAACCAGCAAAGCACCCCCACACCATCACACCTCCTCCTCCATGCTTCACGGTGGGAACCAGGCATGTAGAGTCCATCCGTTCACCTTTTCTGCGTCGCACAAAGACACGGTGGTTGGAACCAAAGATCTCAAATTTGGACTCATCAGACCAAAGCACAGATTTCCACTGGTCTAATGTCCATTCCTTGTGTTCTTTAGCCCAAACAAGTCTCTTCTGCTTGTTGCCTGTCCTTAGCAGTGGTTTCCTAGCAGATATTCTAGAGGGAAAAAAGGAGACAATGTGGCAGCACTCTGCAAATCAGACAAAGTACAACAATGCTTACAAAAATTATGGTGCTAATACTACGCTTATTTATAAAAGCGAGATGCTTGGTCAATGCATTTTGTACAAAACCATCTAAGCCCGTATGCCAAACGTCAAGGCGATCTCTGTTACACGGGTCCTAACACTAAATACTACCTGTTATGCGCCATAATGACCGCCATAAAATTCAGGGAGTGTTGGACCCACATGCATGTTGGATCCACTCTGCCTTTTTCCGTTTTTTGTGCCAAAATGGCCTCCATTACAAGGGATGCAGGTACCAACATGCATGCTGAGCCCACTCTATACCCTTCCTGGTGCTAGACAGCTTCCAATGAATGTAGTGAGAGCAGGCCACAGCTTTATACTGAAAATAAGTAAAATCAGCCTATGGGGCAGACAGGCTAATCAGGAGTGCACGACTCGCTGGAGTGCCACATCTCCAGCATTGTAAATCTGCAAAAAAAGAGGGTTAGTCAGCACCTCCCAGTGCGCAGGTGCACGCCGCCATGGCAAAGACCTAGAGGAAAAAAAGGAGACAATGCGGCAGCACTCTGCAAATCAGACAAAGTACAACAATGTTTACAAAAATTATGGTGCTAATACTACGCTTATTTATAAAAGCGAGATGCTTGGTCAATGCATTTTGTACAAAACCAACCATGAAGGCCTGATTCACACAGTCTTCTCTTAACAGTTGTTCTAGAGATGTGTCTGCTGCTAGAACTCTGTGTGGCATTGACCTGGTCTCTAATCTGAGCTGCTGTTAACCTGCGATTTCTGAGGCTGGTGACTCGGATGAACTTATTCTCCGCAGCAGAGGTGACTCTTGGTCTTCCTTTCCTGGGGCGGTCCGCATGTGAGCCAGTTTCTTTGTAGCGCTTGATGGTTTTTGTGACTGCACTTGGGGACACTTTCAAAGTTTTCCCAATTTTTCGGA
This sequence comes from Bufo bufo, assembly GCF_905171765.1. Taxonomy (NCBI): domain Eukaryota; kingdom Metazoa; phylum Chordata; class Amphibia; order Anura; family Bufonidae; genus Bufo; species Bufo bufo. The sequence continues at coordinate 23,144,661 of NC_053389.1, read as the reverse complement.
CAGACTGACCTTCATTTCTTAAAGTAATGATGGACACTCGTTTTTCTTTACTTAGCTGCTTTTTTCTTGCCATAATACAAATTCTAACAGTCTATTCAGTAGGACTATCAGCTGTGTATCCACCTGACTTCTCCACAACGCAGCTGATGATCCCAACCCCATTTATAAGGCAAGAAATCCCACTTATTAAACCTGACAGGGCACACCTGTGAAGTGAAAACCATTTCAGGTGACTACCTCTTGAAGCTCATCAAGAGAATGCCAAGAGTGTGCAAAGCAGTAATCAAAGCAAAAGGTGGCTACTTTGAAGAACCTAGAATATGACATATTTTCAGTTGTTTCACATTTGTTTGCTATGTATATAATTCCACATGTGTTAATTCATAGTTTTGATGCCTTCAGTGTGAATCTACAATTTTCATAGTCATTAAAATAAAGAAAACTCTTTGAATAAGAAGATGTGTCCAAACTTTTGGTCTGTACGGTACCAGAAACCGAACGTAAACATTTCCATTTTAATACGTCCTCTATGTATCTGTTCCATTAGATTAGCTATTTAGCAGTAGAAGGCACACGCCGGCTGGAGTCAGGACGACTTTCTGGACTCTGATGCCATCACTGGTGCAGAGATAATTTGTTTTGGTTATCATTCCTGTATTGTTGTTGGACACAATGCCAAAATCACAGTAGCTTTGTGTTGCGCAACCCCGAAAAGGCATATACAGATGAAAAATCTCCTGCAGAGAGATCATGGTTACGTGAGTAAATACCTTTCTGCTTGCCATGGTCTCCACACCACATCTACACACAGAACTGGTTAATATTTCTACAACCACATGTCAACGGAATCACGAGACAGAGAATGGCCCAGATTTACTAATCCTGTAGATGGGATAAATTTATGCTGCATTTACACACAGCAATTGAGGCTTCCTTACTGGCGATTTGCTGTTTGTTTAGTAGAGGTGATGAACTGCATTTACAGGCAGAGATCACCTCTACAGTATGAGGACACAAGATGACTACTGCTATTGCTTGTCCACATACAGCTGCATTGTTTTGGGGCAGCAGAATCTTGTTTAGAACAGCACAATCTGCTGATCGGGAAGGATGATTGAGGTTTCCACACCGAAGATCACCTGATGAACGAGGCTTCACTTTGGGCCTATTTGACTAACTGCTCAACTATCTAACCAGGGGAAGGGACCAGCCCACCACCCTGTCACCCTAGGATAAAGAAGCTTCAGTTACTATGTGTTGCCAACACATAACCAGTTGGATTTAAACTTCACAGAAAAGAGAACTTTAGCAATAAATCGCAACGTTTAACTCTTGTAGCATGAAATGACCCTTGAAGTGCTCTGTGCTTTCATCTGGATCCTATTCCTTATCCAATTACATTAGTTAGCTAGTTAGCACATACACCATTGAAAAGCAATTGAAGGTGTTTGCTTAGATTAGATAACACAACTCAGAAATCTTAGAAAACAGGAGTGTTAACTCTACTCCATTCGTATATATAATACATATAGTTAGTGGGAGATGGTCAGTGTAGGTTAGATAGTGATATAGTGTAGCTGAGGTTCCAGTGCAGGGTGTTAGGTAGTGTGATAGGAATTACTGTTTCTCTGCTGTCCATACATACATGCTACAGACATAGTGCTGTGATGTCACAACAATACATAATGCACCAATCAGTAATAAGTAGTCAGACCTGTTAAAATGTGAAGTTGCATGTATTGCACCAAAATATTTGCCTAATTAGTGCCGATTTGCGCAATCGCGAAAATAATGACTGGAGATCAGAAATTCGAGAATTCGCAAATTTATTGCGAATATTATGTGTGAATATTGTGCATGCACTGATTGCACTCTCTGTGGCACATGCGTGTGATTTCAGGGACAGGAATCAGAACAGTGATTAAACCTGTTGCTGTCAGTCTTAATGAGTGGAAATAAGGGATGAAAACGGAGGCGAGGAGGAGGTAAAGTGGTGCTCCGAGGGTCTAGGCCCGCTCTTCAGTGCTCCAAACACCTCATTAGCATATTAATAAAAGTAAGGATTTCCAAAAAATGGAACATCCAATCATAGCAAGCGAGCTATTGCTGATCAACCCTCCCTGGTACTGTTTCTGGATTATTACGGTTGATCACGGTTACAGTTGCTCTTTACGACTAGTGGAAAGGCCAGTCATAATACCCCCCCCCCCCCTATGGCTTTACTGGGGATTGGAACTTCTGTATTAGAATAAGAAGTCTAGATTATATATAATGGAATTAATCCGCAAAAAAGCTTGAATCCATACAAAGAATAATGTACATTCCCTGAAGAAGAAATACTTTAATTAAAGAAGGCTAACCTGACAGATGTTGTTTGTTCGGTCATTAGAAGACATAGTTTTTCATTTCGTGTGCAATTCATAGTTTCTGAAGAGTCACACAAAATGGTGCCATAAAACACGCAGGATTGACACGTCAGACCATTGGGCTCATTGCTTCTGGGTAATACTATCATGGAAGAGAGCAATGAACAATACTGTACAATGGCCGGATTATATACAGTGTGATATAGTAACTTACAAATACCCATAGTACCCTAAAGTTTATGAAGTCATCGTATCACAACCTAAAACAACACAAGACACCAATACATTAATAAGACTCAAACATTATTAAATATACTTAATCCCAGGTAAAGTATGTATTAAGAGGTGGAGCAGACATGAGGTAATAGCACATTATAAGGGGATTGGGACCGTGGTCTGTAATGAAGCACTAGCCTCTAAAGCTGGGTCTGTTTACATTTCTGATGGATACTATGATGCAAAGGCATAGTCATTGTTGTCCAATGTCCATCATAGAACAGATCCAGCATACTATTGTTGCCAACAGTCCAGATTTTTTTTAGGGACTCCAAATTATTATTAATTATTATTTTTTATTTTTTTCATTTTTCTGCTTCTGTATCGGATGAGAAAAAAATAGCATTTTAGTAAAAGTGTGAAAAGAGGTTTAGATATAGAAGCAAGCTGTTCAAAGCAACTACATCAAGAACTTAATGTTCATTATGGCAACTTGGAACCCTTCAGCCTACCTCTTCAGCCTCTTTATAGCGCTTTTTTTCCCACTCCACTTGCAGCGTATGTCAAATGTAGATATCGTGCCCCCACTCCACCTCTACCTGCCTATTCCGTGCTGATTTCACATTGCCTCCTTACACCAATGTGAATCCTTGACCCCTGAATGGGGACAAAGGGTGGTAGACAATGGAGGACACAGGACAGGTATATACAGACCAAAAACGGAAATGGGGACTGGAAAACAAAACTAAAGGAGGGATTCAGGGACACAAAAAGGGTAACCGTCAGTAAAAAGAGGCAGGGGCACAACTGCACTGGCCTACAAATAGTGCTTAAGAAGGAATGCACCGGAGTTCCCCATCACACCTCACCCCTCATCTAACTGATGGCTGCCTTCTATGTGGATGTATAGTCAGTGCTGCAAGGATACTTAGCTCAAGAATGTTTATCAGAAAATGACCTAATGCTGAGAGACAGTGCATTACAATACAGGATGCATTGTAGAGGGAATCAGGCCCCCAAAAGTTGAAGTCCCAGAGTGGGACAAAAATAAATGGGAGAAAAAAAACAACGCCCCTTTCCCATAATAAAAACATATAAAGTTGTGAAAAATAGAAAAAAAAGTAAAAGGCAGGCGTATTAGGTATCGCCACATCTGTAACAACTGGCTCTATAAACATATCACATAATCCACTCCGTCAGATGAGTGCCATAAAAAAATTTAAAAAAAATGTGCCAAAAAAGCTATTTTTGGTCATATTACACCACAAAAAGTCTTATACCAAGCAATCAAAAAGTCGTATTGCACCCCAAAATAGTACCACTCAAACGCCACATCTCACAAAAAATAAGCCCCTACATAAGACAATCGCCTAAAAATTAAAAATTAACTATTTAGAAAAATTTAGAAAAAAAACTTTTAGAAAATGGAGACACTACTGGTGAGCTGACTCTCTAAAACATTAGGGCGAAGGCCTGCTGCTGATCTGACCATGGACAAAAATTATGGGCGAGGGCCTGCTGCTGAGCTGACCATCTAAAACATTATGGGTGAGGGCCTGCTGCTGAGCTGACCATCTAAAACATTATGGGCGAGGGCCTGCTGCTGAGATGACTCTCCAAAACATTTGCCTGCTGCTGATCTGACCATCTAAAACATTATGGGAGAGGGCCTGCTGCTGAGCTGACTCTATAAAACATTAGGGGCGAGTGCCTGCTGCTGAGCTGACCATCGAAAAAATTATGGTTGATGGCCGGCTGCTGAGCTGAACATCTAAAAAATAATGGTTGAGGGCCTGCTGCTGAGCTGACCCTCTAAAACATTAGTAGCGAGGGCAGCCTAATAAGCATGTTGATATGATGGAGGAGGAGGACGAGAAAAAGAAGATTGAACTCGCTCTCCTCTGGTGGAGTAGAGAAGTCTCGGGCAATCCAGGCCTTGTTCATTTTGATAAGAGTCAATCTGTCAGCATTTTCAGTTGACAGTCAGATGCACTTATTATTATTATTATTTATTATTAAAGCGCCATTCATTCCATAGCGCTGTATATATGAGAAGAGGTATACATACATAATACAGACAATTGCACTAATCATAAATAGTGATGAGCGGCAGGGGTCATATTCGAATTTCCGATATTTCACAAATATTTTGTAGAATATTTGTCGAAAATTCTCAAATTTGAATATTCGTTATTTTCTACGATTTTTTTTACTCGAAAAAAATCAGCAAGGTAATGATCGTGTAATATGCGAATTTTTCAACTTTCAACTATTAGACAAAGAAGATTATAGCACTATATTAGCTAAATTGCTCTATATTTGTTTATTTTTTTCGAATATATTCGCTATATTGCTACAACTTTTTCGAATATTCTAAAACAAGAATATATAGCAATATAGCGAATATTCGAAAAAAAATGAATATAGAGCAATTTAGCTAACATAGTGCTATAATCTTCTTTGTATAATAGTTGTAATTTTTTTCTCATCTGAAGTCCAGATTGGAAAAAAATTACAGCTATAAAAAAAAAAATTATTATAGCACTATATTAGCTAAATTGCTCTATATTCGTTTTTTGAATATTCGCTATATTGCTATATATTCTTGTTTTAGAATATTACGAATATTCGAAAAAACAAAGTTATAGCAATATAGCGAATATTCGAAAAAAAACTAATATAGAGCAATTTAGCTAATATAGTGCTATAATCTTTTTTTTTTATAGTTGTAGTTTTTTTCCAATTTAAACTTCAGATAATATAAAAATTACAACTATTAGACAAAGAAGATTATAGCACTATATTAGCTAAATTGCTCTATATTCGTTTTTTTTCCGAATATTCGCTATATAGCTATATATACTTGTTTTAGAATATTACGAATATTGAAAATAACGAAAAACAAAGTTATAGCAATATAGCGAATATTTGAAAAAAACTAATATAGAGCAATTTAGCTAATATAGTGCTATAATATTCTTTGTCTAATAGTTATAAGTTGAAAAATTTGCAATAAAAATTTGCATTATGAACATTTGCAAACAACACTACTCCTAAAGTCAAATATACTGCAGCCTTCTCATTGGCCCACAAGCTAGAAGCAGGGAGGGATCATGTGTACTGATTTTAAAAAAATGGAATATTCAAAATTACGAATATATATCACTATATTCAAAATATTCGCAAATTTTCGAAGTAACTATATTCAAGATAAAAATTCGAAATTTGAATATTCGTGATCAACACTAATCATAAACAAGACAAGTTACAAACTGGTATAGAAAGAGAGAGGGCCCTGCCCATGAGGGCTTACAATCTACATGGTATGGGAGAAGGACACAGTAGGTGCGGGTGAAGTTGGTCATGGCGGTATAGAGGCAGCAGGGTCACTGTTTGTAGGCTTGTCTGAAGAGGTGGGTTTTCAGGTTTCTTTTGAAGGATTCGACTGTAGGTGAGAGTCTGATATGTTGTGGTAGAGAGTTCCAGAGTATGGGGGATGCACGGGAGAAATCTTGGAGTCCATTGTGGGAAGAGGCGATAAGAGGAGAGGAGGAGGTCTTGTGAGGATCGGAGAGTGCGTGTGGGGGTGTATCGGGAAAGTAGCTCAGAGATGTAGGGAGGGGACAGGTTATGGACGGCCTTGTATGTATTTGTTAGTACTTTGAAGTTAATTTGCTGGGCAATGGGGAGCCAGTGAAGGGATTGGTAGAGGGGAGAGGCAGAGGAGTAATAGGGTGAGAGGTGGATTAGTCAGGCAGCAGAGTTGAGGATAGATTGGAGGGGTGCAAGCGCTAGATGGAAGGCGACATTGGAGAGTGTTGCAGTAGTCTAGGCGGGAGATGATGAGGGCATGTACAAGCAATTTCAAAGTTAAGGAAAGCACGGATGCGGGAGATGTTTTTGAGTTTGGGGCGGCAGGTGGTGGGAAGGGCTTGAATGTGTGGTCTGAAGGAGAGGGTGACTCCAAGGTGACTCCAAGGCAGCGGACTTGGTTGATCGGGGAGAGTGTGCAGCCATTAATCGTGATAGATAGGTCTGTTGGGGGGGTTGAGCACTTATCAGTTATTATGCCCCCAGCAGCACTAACTACCCACTTTGACAAAACGCTGGTGGCAGGGCAGGCCAGCACCTCCAAGGCGTAGAGCGCCAGTAGCGCCAGTTCGTGCCATGGGTCCAGCTTGGACTCCCAATAGTTTTAAGGCACAGAGGGATCATTGAGGATACTGACACAGTCTGCTAAATACTCCTTCACCATCTTCCAAAACTTTTCCCTCCTTGTGACACTAGGCCGCACATCAGGGTGAAGGTAATGGCGGGGTTCCATGAAACTGTCCCAGGCCTTGGAGAGTGTTTCCCTGCCTCTGTTGGAACTGCTGTATGTTCCCCTCGTCTCCCCTCCTCGGTTGCCCAAGGAACTACGTACTCTGCCGCCAGCGTTGTCAGCTGGAAAATTGTTGGAGCAATTTTTCCCCAAGGACCTTCTGTTATTGAACTATTTTGCTTGTCCTCTCCCCCACAGAAATGAGAGAAGAGAAGTTAGCTTTGTATCGGGGGTCAAGAAGGAGACAAGTCCCAGCAGACAAGACTTTGCTGTCCTCATCAGGAGGATTACTCTCAATCTCCTCATATACGATGTTCAGTCCGCCTCCTATACATCATCATTGAGCAAACTTTGACCCTGTACCTCACAGTCAGCAGACACATTCCAGCCAATCAGCAGCAGACCCTCCCTCCCAGACACTCCCACCTCCTGGACAGCATCCATTTTAGATTCATTCGGAAGCTGCATTCTTAGTGAGAGGAGGGACAGTGTAGCTGCTGCTGATTTAATAGGGAAATTGATAGCGAGGGCAGTGTTCTGTGTCCACAGACTCATCTGCTGTAAGGACAGCGTCCTGACAGCACCCCACAAAGCAGTTTTTAGGGCTGGTATATCAGTCTGATTTTTATTTATTTATATATATATATATATTGCAGTTGCCTGTCCGTGTGTGAGAGGCTGCAGGCTCAGTCACAGACTGTACTGTGTGCACACCATTCATACAGGGTGTCACAATACCTTGCAGATAAAAAAAAGTCTAATTATTTTTTCTCTGTGATATAATCACAGTTGCAAGCCAGTGTGTGTCAGGCCCACAGACCGTACTGTGGTCACTGGCCAGGCCATCACTCATACCGTTACAGGGTGTCACAATACCTTGCAGATAAAAAAAGTCAATTTATTTTTTCTCTGTGGTACAATCGCAGTTGCAAGCCAGTGAGTGTCTGGCCCACAGACTGTACTGTGGCCACTGGCCAGGCCACCACTCATACTGTTACAGGGTGTCACAATACCTTGCAGATAAAAAAAGTCAATTTATTTTTTCTCTGTGATATAATCACAGTTGCAAGCCAGTGAGTGTCTGGTCCACAGACTGTACTGTGGCCACTGGCCAGGCCACCACTCATACCGTTACAGGGTGTCACAATACCTTGTAGATAAAAAAAAAGTCAATTTATTTTTTCTCTGTGATATAATCGCAGTTGCATGCAAGTGAGTATCTGGCCCACAGACTGTACTGTGTGCACACCATTCATACAGGGTGTCACAATACCTTGAAGATAAAAAAAAAGTCAATTTATTTTTTCTCTGTAATAAATATAATGTCACGCCGGACGGGATCTCAGACATACAGATAAACCAGCAAACCAGGCTCTAGGCGAGAAGCAGGGGAAGGGTCACCTCCTAGCAAATCCCTGACTTCTCTCCCTGCTCTGCTCAGCCCACATTCAAACCTTGATGGTAGGAATGAAGTGTACTCGTGCCTTGGCTAAAACACCCTAGATTCCCTGAGATGGTGAAAAGGGGAATAGGAGCAGCCTGCTCACACAGAACCAGGATGGGAGAGATGACACCAACACAACCAAGATAGCAAACAACAAAAACTGAAACAACACTTATCTTTTCTGAGCTGGAACAGACAACCTTCCCTCCTTGCTTCCAAGGCCAGAATGATTTCTATAACCCGCTCAGAGCACTGGGATAGAGTGCTATTTAAACTAATGACCCCACCCAGTGCAACTGATGGGAGGCGGATCAAGCACGGCTCCAAAACAGAACACTACACACGTGCTGCTATTCTGGCTGACCTCCGTACATAGTCAGAGCAGGACATGACAGTAGCCCCCCTTCTACGAGTGACCTCCGGACACCCCGGACCAACCTTATCCAGATGGGATGTATGAAAAGCCCTCAACAGTCGGCTGGCGTGACATCCAGCGCCGGAACCCACATCCTCTCCTCAGGGCTGTATCCCCTCCAGTGTACCAGGTACTGAAGGGAACCCCGAAGAATTCTAGAATCGAGAATCCTGGAGATCTCGAACGTCAAGTTTCCATCGACCAGAACCGGAGGAGGAGGCAATGGCGATGGTTCCACCGGTTTCACGTATTTTTTCAGTAAAGACCTGTGGAACACATCATGGATCCTCCAAGTCTGCGGAAGCTCCAGCCGAAACGCTACAGGATTGTATGGACAAGGCCATTTGGTGCCCAGGGCGAAGATGGCAAACTGCGCCCCCCCCCTCCCCCCGTTTTTAAGAAAGAATCAATGTTGTTTCAAAACAAGAATATACTTAAAGCAATAGAACAAAGGACTGTGGGACTTTGAAAGTATTCATTTTAAAACACGTGTGTAAACACGAATATGAACTTTGCCCCACGATAGCTCTTTTGTAGAACCCCCATAAAAACTTACAGTTACTTGACTTGGCCCTTGGGGATCTCGGACGCCACTTCAACACTTGGCCGGGGGCTCGGCGGAGCTGATGTTGTGCTTTATCCTAATGAGAAAGATTTCATAATAAGGATTTGGAGAAGGGGCAGAGGAATAGCAGAGCAGGGAGAGGCTGGTGCTGCTACTAGGGGGTCATACCATGGGGGAGTAATAAAGCCCACCATAATGCCCCCCCCAGTAGTAATAATTCTCCTTATAATATGCAAAACATACCCCTTTGTAATGCCCCCAGTTGAGCTAATGTTCCCATAATGTGCCAACATAAAATACCCCTTCTCAGTGCCCCCGTAGATGACCCCCATAGTGCTCCCCCCTTCCCCATAGTACCCACCATAATGTGTCCCAGTATAAAATGCCCCTATACAGAGCCCCCCATATAAAATATCTTCTTTTTAGCCTCAGTAGATGCCCCTAAATAATCTGCAGTAAGATGTGCCCCCATAGATGCCCCCATATCATGTGCCAGTAGCCAGAGCCCCCCCCCATATCATGTGCCAGTAGCCAGAGTGCCCCCATATCATGTGCCAGTAGCCAGAGTGCCCCCATATCATGTGCCAGTAGCCAGAGCCCCCCCCCCATATCATGTGCCAGTAGCCAGAGTGCCCCCATATCATGTGCCAGTAGCCAGAGTGCCCCCATATCATGTGCCAGTAGCCCCCCATATCATGTGCCAGTAGCCCCCCTTATTGCCAATAGCCCCCTTATGGGCCAGTAGCCCCCCTTATGTGCCAATAGCCCCCCTTATGTGCCAGTAGCCCCCTTATGGGCCAGTAGCCCCCCTTATCATGTGCCAGTAGCCCCCCTTATCATGTGCCAGTAGCCCCCCTTATCATGTGCCAGTACCCCCCCTTATCATGTGCCAGTAGCCCCCCTTATCATGTGCCAGCCCAGTAGTCCCCCCTTATCATGTGCCAGCCCAGTAGCCCCCCTTATGTGCCAGCCCAGCCCAGTAGTCCCCCCTTATCATGTGCCAGCCCAGTAGCACCCCTTATCATGTGCCAGCCCAGCCCAGTAGTCCCCCCTTATCATGTGCCAGCCCAGTAGTCCCCCCTTATGTGCCAGCCCAGCCCAGTATTGTACCTATATAAATAAAAAAAATAATAAAAAAAACTTATACTTACCTCCAGCAATGTGATGCGATGCAGGCCGCCTCTTCCGTCTGTGTCCCTCGCTATACGGCAGTCAGGCGACGCGATGACGTCATCGCGCCGCCTGCACCGGCCTCTGATAGGCTGCCAGCACTAGGCCGGCAGCCTATCAGAGGAACAGGAGGGGACACACCTCTCCCTCCTCTGCCGCAGCGCAGGCATCTGTATTGCCGTCCTGAGGACGGCAATACAGATGACTATGGAGATGAGCGCTTCCGCAATGGAAGCGCTCATCTCCTGCTCTGCCCTGCCGCCGGCCGCGGCCGCCCCCACTTGTCACCAGGGCCGCGGCCTTGCGGCACTCAGGCTTGCCGGCCCACCGGGAAATTTCCCGGTATCCCGGCAGGCCAGTCCGGCCCTGCTGCGCCCCCCTCCTTGTAGCGCCCAGGGCACCCGCTCCTTCGGCCCCTGCCTTGTACCGGCCCTGATTGATCCCCACAGATATTTTGTACGGACCAATAAATCTTGGACCCAGTTTCCAAGATGGCACTCTCAATTTGATATTTTTAGTGGACAACCACACCAGATCACCCACACACAGGTCCGGACCAGTCACACGTCTCTTGTCAGCCATTCGTTTATACCTCTCAACCATCTTCTCCAAATTCCCTTGGATCCTCCGCCAGATGGAGGATAAGGCAGAAGAAAATCTCTCCTCCTCTGGCATCCCAGAGAAACCAGTCCCAGAAAAGGTACCAAACTGAGGATGAAAACCGTATGCGCCAAAAAACGGCGACTTACCCGTGGACTCCTGCATTCTTGTCCCTTATTCAACGCAAACTCTGCTAGGGACAAGAATGAGGACCAGTCCTGCTGATTCTCAGCCACAAAGCACCTCAAGTAGGTCTCCAGGTTTTGATTAGTACGCTCCATCTGACCATTTGACTGCGGATGAAAAGCCGAAGAGAATGAAAGTTGAATGCCAAGCCGAGAGCAGAACGCCCTCCAAAACCTGGAGACAAACTGCGTGCCCCTATCAGAGACCACATCCGAAGGAATACCATGCAATTTCACAATATTATCCACAAAAATCTGCGCAAGAGACTTGGCGTTAGGCAGACTAGTTAATGATACAAAGTGAGCCATTTTACTGAAATGGTCAACTACCACCAAAATCACTGTTCTCCCGGAGGAACTCGGCAGATCCGAAATAAAGTCCATAGACAAGTGCGTCCAAGGACGAGACGGAATAGACAATGGAAGAAGTGAACCAGCCGGTCGAGTATGAGCAACCTTTGACCGAGCACAGGTTTCCCAAGCTGTCACGTAATCCTCAATGCTCTTACGTAACCCTGGCCACAAGAACCTCTGGGACACCAGATCACAGGTGGATGCCCAGCAAGGACAGTATTGTGATGTTCCTTGAACACCTTGTATCGCAGGCCCTCAGGAACAAACAACCTCCCTGGGGGACAAGAACCAGGAGCCCCCCCCCCCCCCTGGGCTCCCAACACCTCCATCTCCAATTCAGGGTACAGAGCGGAGACCACTACCCCATCCACTAAAATCGGCGCAGGATCCTCTGAATCACCTCCCCCAGGAAAACTGGGAGACAAGGCATCTGCCTTGACGCTCTTAACCCCTGGGCGAAAGGTAACCACAAAATTGAACCTGGTAAAAAACTGTGACCATCTGGCCTGTCTAGGGTTCAGACGCTTGGCAGATTGCAGGTAAGGCTACTTTCACACTAGCGTTCGGGGCTCCGCTTGTGAGTTCCGTTTGAAGGCTCTCGCAAGCGGCCCCGAACGGATCCGTCCAGCCCTAATGCATTCTGAGTGGATGCGGATCCGCTCAGAATGCATCAGTCTGGCACCGTTTATCCTCCGCTCCGCTCAGCAGGCGGACACCTGAACGCAGCTTGCAGAGTTCGGGTGTCCGCCTGGCTGTGCGGAGGCAAACGGATCCGTCCAGACTTACAATGTAAGTCAATGGGGACGGATCCGTTTGAAGTTGACACTATATGGCTCAAATTTCAAACGGATCCGTCCCCCATTGACTTTCAATGTAAAGTCAAAACTGATCCGTTTGCATTATCATGAACAAAAAAATTATTATTATTTTTTTTTTTGTTCATGCTAATGCAAACGGATCCGTTCTGAACGGATCTAAGCGTTTGCATTATAGGTGCGGATCCGTCTGTGCAGATACCAGACAGATCCGCACCAAACGCAGGTGTGAGAGTAGCCTAAGCCAAATTCTTATGGTCTGTATATACCGTAACGGGGTGAGACGCCCCCTCCAACCAGTGACGTCATTCCTCAAAGGCCAACTTGATAGCCAACAACTCTCTATCTCCAACATCATAATTCCTCTCGGCGACCGAAAGCTTCTTGGAGAAAAAAGCACACAGGACCCATTTGCCAGGGAATGAACCCTGTGACAGCACCGCTCCAACCCCCACTTCTGATGCATCAACTTCCACTACGAATGGCTGAGACACATCCGGCTCCAGAATGGGAGCAGATGCAAAACGCTCCTTAATAGCCGAAAAGGCCTGCAATGCCTCATCCGACCAGACAGAGACATCGGCACCCTTCTTAGTCATATCAGTGAGAGGTTTTACTATGGTAGAATAGTTCGAAATAAATTTTCTATAATAATTCGTAAACCCCAAGAACCGAATCAAAGCTTTCTGATTCTCTGGTCGGTCCCATTCCAGAACCGCCCGGACCTTTTCGGGGTCCATACGAAAACCAGAATCAGAAAGCAGATATCCCAAGAACGGAAGCTCTTGCACCGCAAACAAACCTTTCTCCAATTTGGCATTTAATTTATTCTCCCGAAGGATCGTCAAAACCTGTCTCACATGATCCTGATGGGTCTTCAGGTCAGGAAAGTAAATTAAAATGTCATCCAAGTAAACTACTACGAACTTCCCCACCAAATGATGAAAAATGTCATTGACAAATCGCTGAAATACTGCTGGCGCGTTCGTCAACCCAAAAGGCATAACCAGGTTCTCAAAATGACCCTCGTGCGTATTGAAGGCCGTTTTCCACTCATCCCCCTCCTTGATTCTGACCAGATTGTAGGCCCCTCTCAAATCCAACTTGGAGAAGACCTTGGCTCCAACATTCTGATCAAAAAGGTCAGAGATCAAAGGCAGGGGATATGGATCCCGGACCGTAATACGGTTCAATTCCCGGAAATCCAAACACGGTCTCAGCGATCCATCCTTTTTTTTTACAAAGAACAAACCTACTGCCACCTGAGACTTAGATGGCCTAATATGACCTTTTGCCAAACTCTCGGCGATATATTTTTGCATGCCCTCTCTTTCGGGTTGAGAGAGGTTGTAAAGCCGAGACTTTAGCAACTTAGCCCCAGTAATGAGATTAACTGGACAATCATAGTCACGATGAGGGGGCAATTCCTGAGCCCCACCCTCCGAAAAGACATCCAAAAAATCTGAGAGGTACTGAGGTAAAGCCGTAGTGGACACACCAGAGATAGATGTGCCCAGACAATTATCCGAACAAAACTCACTCCAACCAATGATCTGTCTCGCTTGCCAATCAATAATTGGGTTATGTTTAGTCAACCATGGTAACCCCAAAACTATAGGAGCTGGCAAATCCTTCATGATAAAACAAGACATAATCTCAACATGTGAATCAGCCACCCTTAAGTGAATACCATGAGCAATGTGAGTGAGACTCCTTTGAGAAAGAGGGGAAGAATCAATTGCAAATGCCCGAATCTCTTTCTCTAAAGTGCAAGTACTTATACCAAAATTTTGAAGAAAAAGGAAGTCAATTAAGTTTACCCCAGCACCACAGTCAAGGAATACTTCAACAAAAATGTCTCTTGACTCTAGCGCCACCCTAGCTGGAAGGAGAAAAACGGGAATTGCAGGGAGCTTGCATACCTGCCTGCTCTACCACACCATTCACACCAAGAGTCAGGAAAGTTTTTTTTTTTTTCTTTTTCTCTTCCACCTGCGGTTTAACAAAAGGACAAGCCAAAACAAAACGACCACTTTTCCCACAGTAGTAACACAGTTTGAGCAATCTCCTAAAGTTTCTACTATCAGAACGTCAAGAAACCTGACCCAGCTGCATGGGTTCCTCCGCTACCCCAGAGTTACCCTTAACATCACCCGGGGAGGCCGTCGAGACGAAACTACTCACAGAAGGGATCCCTTGCGCGGAGGGAGCCCTACTCCTTTCTCTGATAAGTCTATCTAACCGTACTGCTAAAGACATAGCTTTCTCCAAAGAATCTGGATACTCATAAAAAGCAAAGGCATCTTTCAATCTCTCAGATAACCCCTGACAAAACTGACTACGTAACGCAGGATCATTCCACTTTCATTTGGTCGCCCATCTCCTAAACTCAACACAGTAAGCCTCTGCAGAATGTTCACCCTGAAATAAGTTACGTAATCTCGATTCCGCCATCGAGACCCGGTCTGGGTCATCGTAGATCAATCCCAGGACCTTAAAAAATTCCTCCACCGACCGGAGGGCCCGAGAACCGGGCGGCAGAGAAAAGGCCCAGGATTGCACGTCCCCCTTAAGCAGAGAAATGACAATACCTATCCTCTGACTTTCATCACCAGAAGACGATGGACGCAGCCGAAAATATAATTTGCAAGACTCTCTAAAACGGATAAAATCATCCGTACCCCCTGCAAATCGATCAGGAAGAGCAACCTTAGGCTCCACATAAATTTGACCTCCTCCTGATGCCAGAGCATTCTGATACTGTGTGACTGAACCACATAGCTCCGCAACCTCTAGGGATAGCCCCTGCATGCGGTTAACTAACGTATCAATTGACGCCATCAGAAAAACCGCTGAGAAATGACAGTCAACGTATGGCGGGTTATAATGTCACGCCGGACAGGATCTCAGACATACAGATAAACCAGCAAACCAGGCTCTAGGCGAGAAGCAGGGGAAGGGTCACCTCCTAGCAAATCCCTGACTTCTCTCCCTGCTCTGCTCAGCCCACATTCAAAGCTTGATGGTAGGAATGAAGTGTACTCGTGCCTTGGCTAAAACACCCTAGATTCCCTGAGATGGTGAAAAGGGGAATAGGAGCAGCCTGCTCACACAGAACCTGGATGGGAGAGATTACACCAACACAACCAAGATAGCAAGCAACAAAAACTGAAACAACACTTATCTTTTCTGAGCTGGAACAGACAACCTTCCCTCCTTGCTTCCAAGGCCAAAATGCTCAGAGCACTGGGATAGAGTGCTATTTAACCACCTCAGCCCCCCTAGCTTAAACACCCTTAATGACCAGGCCACTTTTTACACTACTGACCTACACTACTTTGACCGTTTATTGCTCGGTCATGCAACTTACCACCCAAATGAATTTTACCTCCTTTTCTTCTCACTAATAGAGCTTTCATTTGGTGGTATTTCATTGCTGCTGACATTTTTCCTTTTTTTGTTATTAATCAAAATTTAACGATTTTTTTGCAAAAAAATGACATTTTTCACTTTCAGTTGTAAAATTTTGCAAAAAAAACGACATCCATATATACATTTTTCTCAAAATTTATTGTTCTACATGTTTTGATAAAAAAAAATGTTCGGGTAAAAAAAATGGTTTAGGTAAAAGTTATAGCGTTTACAAACTATGGTACAAAAATGTGAATTTCCGCTTTTTGAAGCAGCTCTGATTTTCTGAGCACCTGTCATGTTTCCTGAGGTTCTACAATAGCCAGACAGTACAAACACCCCACAAATGACCCCATTTCAGAAAGTAGACAACCTAAGGTATTCGCTGATGGCCATAGTGAGTTCATAGAACTTTTTATTTTTTGTCACAAGTTAGCGGAAAATGATGATTTATTATTTTTTTTTTCTTACAAAGTCTCATACTCCACTAACTTGTGACAAAAAATAAAAACTTCCATGAACTCACTATGCCCATCAGCGAATACCTTGGGGTGTCTTCTTTCCAAAATGGGGTCACTTGTGGGGTAGTTATACTGCCCTGGCATTCTAGGGGCCCAAATGTGTGGTAAGTAGTTTGAAATCAAAATCTGTAAAAAATGGCCGGTGAAATCCGAAAGGTGCTCTTTGGAATGTGGGCCCCTTTGCCCACCTAGGCTGCAAAAAAGTGTCACACATGTGGTATCTCCGTACTCAGGAGAAGTTGGGCAATGTGTTTTGGGGTGTCATTTTACATATACCCATGCTGGGTGAGATAAATATCTTGGTCAAATGCAAACTTTGTATAAAAAAATGGAAAAAGTTGTCTTTTGCCAAGATATTTCTCTCACCCAGCATTTTCCTTTTCCGCTACCTTGTGACAAAAAATAAAAAATTCTAGGAACTCGCCATGCCCCTCACGGAATACCTTGGGGTGTCTTCTTTCCAAAATGGGGTCACTTGTGGGGTAGTTATACTGCCCTGGCATTCTAGGGGCCCTAATGTGTGGTAAGTAGGTAAAAAATGGCCGGTGAAATCCGAAAGGTGCTCTTTGGAATGTGGGCCCCTTTGCCCACCTAGGCTGCAAAAAAGTGTCACACATGTGGTATCTCCGTACTCAGGAGAAGTTGGGCAATGTGTTTTGGGGTGTCATTTTACATATACCCATGCTGGGTGAGATAAATATCTTGGTCAAATGCAAACTTTGTATAAAAAAATGGGAAAAGTTGTCTTTTGCCAAGATATTTCTCTCACCCAGCATTTTCCTTTTCCGCTACCTTGTGACAAAAAATAAAAAATTCTAGGAACTCGCCATGCCCCTCACGGAATACCTTGGGGTGTCTTCTTTCCAAAATGGGGTCACTTGTGGGGTAGTTATACTGCCCTGGCATTCTAGGGGCCCTAATGTGTGGTAAGTAGGTAAATGACCTGTGAAATCCGAAAGGTGCTCTTTGGAATGTGGGCCCCTTTGCCCACTTAGGCTGCAAAAAAGTGTCACACATGTGGTATCGCCGTATTCAGGAGAAGTTGGGCAATGTGTTTTGGGGTGTCATTTTACATATACTCATACAAAAGACAACTTTTCCCATTTTTTATACAAAGTTGGCATTTGACCAAGATATTTATCTCACCCAGCATGGGTATATGTAAAATGACACCCCAAAACACATTGCCCAACTTCTCCTGAGTACAGCGATACCAGATGTGTGACACTTTTTTGCAGCCTAGATGCGCAAAGGGGCCCACATTCCTTTTATGAGGGCATTTTTAGACATTTGGATCCCAGAGTTCTTCTCACGCTTTAGGGCCCCTAAAAAGCCAGGGCAGTATAAATACCCCACATGTGACCCCATTTTGGAAAGACACCCCAAGGTATTCAAGGAGGGGCATGGCGAGTTCATAGAAATTTTTTTTTTTTTTGGCACAAGTTTTTTTTTATTTTTTATTTTTTCTCACAAAGTCTCCCTTTCCGCTAACTTGGGACAAAAATTTCAATCTTTCATGGACTCAATATGCCCCTCAGCGAATACCTTGGGGGTGTCTTCTTTCCGAAATGGGGTCACATGTGGGGTATTTATACTGCCCTGGCATTCTAGGGGCCCTAAAGCGTAAGAAGAAGTCTGGAATATAAATGTCTAAAAAATTTTACGCATTTGGATTCCGTGAGGGGTATGGTGAGTTCATGTGAGATTTTATTTTTTGACCCAAGTTAGTGGAATATGAGACTTTGTAAGAAAAAAAATAAAAATTCTGCTAACTTGGGCCAAAAAAATGTCTGAATGGAGCCTTACAGGGGGGTGATCAATGACAGGGGGGGTGATCAATGACAGGGGGGTGATCAGGGAGTCTATATGGGGTGATCACCCCCCTGTCATTGATCACCCCCCTGTAAGGCTCCATTCAGACGTCCGTATGTGTTTTGCGGATCCGATCCATGTATCAGTGGATCCGTAAAAATCATACGGACGTCTGAATGGAGCCTTACAGGGGGGTGATCAATGACAGGGGCGTGATCAGGGAGTCTATATGGGGTGATCACCCCCCTGTCATTGATCACCCCCCTATAAGGCTCCATTCAGATGTCCGTATGTGTTTTGTGGATCCGATCCATGTATCCGTGGATCCGTAAAAAACATACGGACATCTGAATGCAGCCTTACAGGGGGGTGATCAATGACAGGGGGGTGATCAATGACAGGGGGGTGATCAGGGAGTCTATATGGGGTGATCACCCCCTGTCATTGATCACCCCCCTGTAAGGCTCCATTCAGACGTCCGTATGTGTTTTGCGGATCCGATCAATGTATCAGTGGATCCTTAAAAATCATACGGACGTCTGAATGGAGCCTTACAAGTGGGTGATCAATGACAGGGGGGTGATCAATGACAGGGGGGTGATCAGGGAGTGTATATGGGGTGATCACCCCCTGTAAGGCTCCATTCAGACGCCTGTATGTGTTTTGCGGATCCGATCCATGTATCCGTGGATCCGTAAAAATCATACGGACGTCTGAATGGAGCCTTACAGGGGGGTGATCAATGACAGGGGGGTGATCAATGACAGGGGGGTGATCAGGGAGTCTATATGGGGTGATCACCCCCCTGTCATTGATCACCCCCCTGTAAGGCTCCATTCAGATGTCCGTATGTGTTTTGCGGATCCGATCCATGTATCAGTGGATCCGCAAAAATCATACGGACGTCTGAATGGAGCCTTACAGGGGGGTGATCAATGACAGGGGGGTGATCTATGACAGGGGGGTGATCAGGGAGTCTATATGGGGTGATCAGGGGTGATTAGTGGTTCATAAGGGGTTAATAAGTGACAGGGGGGGGGTGTAGTGTAGTGTAGTGGTGTTTGGTGCTACTTTACTGAGCTACCTGTGTCCTATGGTGGTCGATCCAAGCAAAAGGGACCACCAGAGGACCAGGTAGCAGGTATATTAGACGCTGTTATCAAAACAGCGTCTAATATACCTGTTAGGGGTTAAAAAATCGCATCTCCAGCCTGCCAGCGAACTATCGCCACTGGCAGGCTGAAGATCCACTCTCTTACCTTCCGATCCTGTGAGCGCGCGCGCCAGTGAGCGCGCGCGCCAGTGTGCGCGCGTTCACAGGAAATCTTGGCTCACGCGAGATGACGCGTATATGCGTCGCTGAGCGCAGGGCTGCCGCCTCCGGACCGCAATCCTGCGTTAGGCGGTCCGGAGGCGTTTAAACTAATGACCCCTCCCAGTGCAACTGATGCGAGGCGGATCCAGCACGGCTTTAAAACAGAACACTACACACGTGCTGCTATTCTGGCTGATCTCCGTACATAGTCAGAGCAGGACATGACATATAATCGCAGTTGCAAGCCAGTGTGTGTCAGGCCCACAGACTGTACTGTGGTCACTGGCCAGGCCACCACTCATACCGTTACAGGGTGTCACAATACCTTGCAGATAAAAAAAGTCAATTTATTTTTTCTCTGTAATAAATATAATCGCGTGTGTGTCAGGCCCACACAGACTGTACTGGACCCACTTCCCACCACTCATATAGGGTGGCACAGTACCTTGCACGCATAGTACCACTTTTTTTTAAAAAAATGACAGGCAGAGGCAGGCTACCCCGCAGGGGTCGTTGTGGTCGTGGTGCTGTGATTTCCACTGGCCCTGGAATAATGCCCAGTGTTCAGAGGCCACATACCCTGAACCCCAAAAGTTCTGAGGACATAGTTGACTGGCTTACACAGGACACCCAATCTTCAACAGCTTCCGCTAAGAACCTTGACGCACCATCCTCCTCCAGCTCAGCTTCAGCCACCTGCTCTCAAGTTACCACTCTCCCGCCCGCCGCCACCACCTCTACCACCACAGCCTCCACAGCCGCTTCACTTGATCCGTCAGAGGAGTTATAACAGGGTGTAGATAACAGGGATATGTCTCAGTCAGGCAGGATTACACACATGGACGTACAGTGTGATGATGATGATGATGATGTTGTACCCGCTGCTGCTTCCTTTGCTGAGGTGTCAGATACAAGTGAAGTGGTTGATGATGACGATGTGTCCGTGGATGCCACGTGGGTGCCTGCTCGAAGAGAAGAATAAGAGGGGGAAAGTTCAAAAGGGGAGACAGAGAGAAGGAGGAGACGAGTTGGAAGCAGGAGGAGGTCGTCGCAAGGAGCTAGTGGCACAGTCAGACAGCATGTATCGGCACCCGGGGTCAGCCAGACAGCACGCCAATCAACGCATGCTGTTGCCACCTCCAGAATGCATTGCAAAAGTCAGAAGTGTGGCATTTTTTTCGTGTGTCTGCCTCTGATAACAGCAATGCCATTTGCAACCTGTGCCAAAAGAAACTGAGTCGTGGGAAGTCCAACACCCACCTCGGTACAACTGCTTAGCGATGGCACATGAGCTCACATCACAAACGCCAATGGGATCAACACATGAGTACAAGCAGCACACAAACTCAAAGCCACCATCCTCCTCCTGGTCCAGCATCTTCAGCCACGTCAACCACTCATATCCTCCTTGCCCCCTCTCAACCACCCGCCACTCCGACTCTCACCTTCAGAAGTTCCAACTCATCTGCCCACAGTCAGGTGTCTGTCAAGGAAATGTTTGAGCGTAAGAAGCCAATGTCACAGAGTCAGTGGAAGGTACCCGGACAATTTTTTTTTTTATAAAAAGGCAATCCCAAACCTCTACTCTGTTATTGAAAAGGAAGTCATGGCATCTCTGGCATACAGTGTTGGGGCAAGGGTCCATCTGACCACTGATACGTGGTCTGCAAAGCACGGTCAGGGCAGGTATATCACGTACACTGCGCATTGGGTCAACCTGCTGACGGCTGACAAGCATGGAATGCGTGGCTCTGCAGCGGAGTTGGTGACACCGCCACGACTTGCAGGCAGGCCTACTCCCACCTCCTCTATTCCTCCTACTCCATCCTCTTCAATAACCTCCTCGGCTGAGTTCTCTTCTGCAGCGGCGTCTGGCTGCACATCAACTGAATCCCCCCAGCTCCCCAGGGGCTATTCCACATCCCGGATACTACAGTGTCAAGCTGTCTTGGGGTTGACTTGCCTGAAAGCAGAGAGCCACACCGGACCAGCACTCCTGTCCACCCTGAACGCACAGGTGGATCAGTGGCTGACCCCACACCAACTGGAGATCGGCAAAGTGGTGTGTGACAATGGAAGCAATTTGTTGGCAGCATTGAATGAATGGCAAGTTGACACATGTGCCGCGCATGACACATGTGTTGAATCTCATCGTACAACGCTTTGTGTCTAAGTACCCAGGCTTACAGGACGTCCTCAAGCAGGCCAGGAAGGTGTGTGGCCATTTAAGGCGTTCCTACATGGCCATGGCACACTTTTCCGTTTCAGCGGCGAAACAACATGCCAGTGAGGCGCTTGATTTGCGACAGCCCGACACGTTGGAATTCAACACTCCTAATGTTTGACCGCCTGCTCCAACAAGTAAAAGCCGTCAACAAGTATTTGTATGACTGGGGTGCTAGGACAGCCTCTGCGGAGCTGGGAATTTTTTTGCCACGATACTGGACACTCATGCGCAATGCCTGTAGGATCATGCGTCCTTTTGAGGAGGTGACAAACCTAGTCAGTCGCACCGAAGGCACCATCAGCGACCTCATCCCATTTGTTTTCTTCCTGGAGCATGCCCTGCGAAGAGTGCTGAATCAGGCTGTAGATGAGTGTGAAGAGGAAGAGGAAGAGTTGTGGTCACCATCACCACCAGAAACAGCCTTGTCATCATCGCTTGCTGGACCTGCGGCAATGCTGCAAGAGGAGTATGAGGAAGAGGAGTCAGAGGAGGAATGTGGCTTTGAGGAGGAGGAAGACCAACCACAGAAGGCATCCCAGGGTGCTTGTTGTTGTCAACTATCTGGGACCCGTGTTGTTGTACATGGCTGGGGGGAAGAATAGACCGTCAATGACATCAGTGAGGACGAGGAACGGGAAATGAGTAGCTCGGCATCCAACCTTGTGCACAGGGCCGGCCTTTGGGGTGTGCGGGCTGTGCGGCCGCACAGGGCGCCATAGCAACAGGGGCGCCGGGTGGCCGACAGTCCGCCGCAAACTAAGTATACTTATTACTACTTTGTTGCGGCCGCCGGCTAACTAACAGCGCTGAAAGCGCACGGACTATTGGAAATAGTGAGGAGGGGGCGAGTCCCTCCTCTCCCTGCTCACTCCCTCCTCTATCTACACTACAGTGATGTGTGCCATGCCCCCAGCCAGGCAGCGCAGCGGCTGCGGCTCACTCACTGTTCAATCAGTCAGTCTCCCTCCTCCTCGCTCCTCCCCTGCCTGCGGCTGCCTCCCAGTGACCCTGCCTCCTTCTCTCTGATAAGGAAGTCAGGTGACGGTCCACAGTCAGGAAGTGACATCAGAGAGAGAGGCAGGGAGCTCCTTCACCGTGGGAGAATTAAAATCATTCCTCTTCACTTCTCTCCAGTCCAGCTCCTCCAGCAGCAGCCAGGCAGCCTGCCCAAGTAGTGCCCAGTGCCCACTATTGTGCCCTGCCTGCAGGCTGCAGTGCAGCAGCAGTGGTTTTTCAACCTGACCAACTAAGACAGTCCTGAGTCCTGAACTGAACTCTGAGAGTCTTGACACCTGTTGTCCTAGATAGTCACTCACTTACTTCTAAAAAGGTATAAATATAAAACATTTGAAGTGTAATGTAACAGTGTTTAAACAGGATTCTGAAATCTGTCAATTATCAGAAAAAATGTTATGTTATGTAGCTGACTGACATTAGCGATGGGCTGATGTCAGCAGTGCATAACAGTGTGCTTTATAACTCCCTGCCTGCCGCTGCCGCCGTTCTCTTAAAATAAAGACTTATAATATGCTAATGAGCATCTAGGTGCTATGAGGGCGTTCCTGCAGCACCTAGAGGCTCCGTCTATTCACCCTTTGGCAGTGGCACGCCCATGTCCAGTTGATTGACGTCTCGAGTTCTCCTCTTCGTCCCGTAAATCCCACGCCTGCGCCGTCCCGTTTAGTATTCGGTGCAGGCGCAGGATTTATGGGACGAAGAGGAGAACTACTACATCAAACCTCCCCCCCCCAGGGATTTTGGGGGCCATTATGGGTTGGACTTTAACTTCTTGCTGCTGATGTTGAGTATGCACATAGCCACCAATCATATTCCCCTCCCCCCAGCACGTCAGTTACCTTTAGGAGGGGGGGATATGATTGGTGGCTATGTGCACACTCCACATCATCCAACCCCTAATGCCCCCCAAAATGCCCGTTGGGGGGTGGTATGACAGGCAGAAGGGGCGATGGGTATGCGGCTCCTTGCCCTGCACTCGCTCAGCTGTGCTCGCATACATATCGTGCCCTGTGTCCACTGTCCTGTGATCTCTCAGCTAAAGCCTGGCATAGCCCAGCTATGCCCTACTTTACCAAAGCAGACAGGCAGGAGCCGTGTGGTGATCATATTTATTGTATGTATATGTGTGTGTGTCCGTCCCTGTGTGTGTGACTGTCCGTCCCTGTGTGTGTGTATCCGTCCCTGTGTGTGTCACCATGCCCACAGTGTTCCTATGTCTTGACGCAGCTGCATCAGAAGTTCAGAATGTTCTGTGTGGGGCAAGAAGAAGATGGAAGAGGAGGCAGCGCCAGCATGGAGTCCGTGCGATAGACACAGGGAGGCACACTAAGGACGAAGGTAACACTTCCACATGATCTACACTAGTGTTATCTGTGGTTTTACATAGGACTGCAGGTAACACTACCACATTTACGGAAATCAGAGAGCCATCACTGTGTTATCTGTATTCAGAGAGCTATGTGGTGTTATTTGTGGTGTTACATAGGACTGCGAATAAAACTTTTATGGTATATCCACAGGAGTCCCATAGATTCAGATACCGTATCGTGTAGCAGCATTATGGGTCCCAAAAAACCAGGGGTAAGGGGGGGGCGCCACAAGGTTAGCTCGCACAGGGCGCCTGAACACCTAAGGCCGGCCCTGCTTGTGCAAATGGGGTCTTTCATGTTGTCATGTCTGTTGAGGGACCCTCGTATAGAAAGGATGAAGGAGAACGACCTGTACTGGGTGGCCACGCTACTAGACCCCCGGTATAAGCAGAAAGTGGCGGAAATGTTACCAAATTACCGGAAGACGGAAAGGATGCAGCAGTTCAAAACGAAACTAAAAAATATGCTTTACACAGCCTATAAGGGGGATGTCACAGCACAACGGGAATCTAACTGGGGAAGAGGTGAAAGTAATCCTCCTCCTACCACGACCACGGCGGCAAGGACAGGACGTTTTACAGATGTGTTGTTGATGGAGGACATGCAGAGCTTTTTCAGTCCTACACATCGCCACAGCCCTTCGGGATCCAGCCTTAGAGAACGACTCGACCGACAGGTAGCAGACTACCTCGCCTTAACTGCAGATATCGACACTCTGAGGAGCGATGAACCCCTTGACTACTGGGTGTGCAGGCTTGACCTGTGGCCTGAGCTATCCCAGTTTATGATAGAACTTCTGGCCTGCCCCGCTTCAAGTATCCTGTCAGAAAGGACCTTCAGTGCAGCAGGAGTCATTGTCAATGACAAGAGAAGTCGCCTCGGTCAAAAAAGTGTTGATTACCTCACCTTCATTAAGATGAATGAGGCATGGATCCCGAAGGGACTGACAGTGGGGGATACGTTTGACTAACAATAGGCCTGATGACATGCCTTGGCCTCAAAATTGTCCCCACGCTGCTGTATTTAATGTCTGCATACCGGATGACTTTCGTGAATTCTCCGCCACCAACTAGGGTTCAAGCCGCAATGTTTTAGTCACCTTTCTGCCTGGAAAATAATTTTTTTTCCGGCTGCTGCTACAACAGCGGCTGCAACAATACCATTATTTTTCAGGCATGTGTACATGCCTAATTTTTCTGTCCTCTGGTGCTGCACTGTGGATGCAAAAACCAAAAAAAAAAAAAAAAGCACATGCAAGTGTTGATTCCCCTTCGTGATCGTTACCTTGTTGTGGTGAAGGGGCTTGTGTAGCACAATGAAGCGACCACCTCTATGAGTGTGTTGGCAATGGCAATGTTGCCACACCCCAGATGATAAGGCCGTTGCTTCATTATGATCAGACCAAAAGCGATTGGCTGGATAATTTTTCATAGAAAAAAACTAATTTTTTATTTTATTTTTTCTTAAGTTGTATGGGTTTTTAATACATAAAATAAAAAAAATCATAATAAAGTCTCTTAATAGTTTATTAGAAATAATGCAGACAATTAAAAAAAATATATCAATTCCAATACAAAGCAAGTACAGAGCTCAGAACAAAATTATTCCAGGATGTCGTAATGGTTCGTTAATTCGACAATGGTTAATCAATTCGACACACGTCCCCGGATAGGGGACGTAACAGGGATTAAACTGATAGGAATAGTACTAGTTAAGACACCACTCATATAGGGTGTCACAGCACATTGCTCCGTGCACGCGCAGTGCCCCAACTTGGGAGTAAGAGGACCGACCAAGCTGCTTTTTCCATCTCCCGGTTCCTAAAATCAATTCAGTTTGGTGTATCAGAGCCATTGGGTTATCCAGGAGGTGGGGCAGCTTTAAGGCGCCAAATACAGGTATTTAGATCGCTGATTTACTAGCACAAGTGCACCTTACCACACCAGAAGGTCTGCTATATAATTATCATAATTTTTTTGCCCCAGAATATCAGATGGGCAATTACCCTTAGTGAAACCTGCAACAACTTATTCTTTATTCAACAACTGCAAGAATTGAAGTTTGTGAATATCTGATTACTTATCCTCAGTCCCCTGATGAACCAGTTTTTACGAATACTGGGTAAATGCTTCGGGACAAGCTGCTAAGATGGGACAAACATCTTCAATCCTTACAGGCAGGGTAATAGTAGGCGACAGCGAGGGCTTAGCCACTGAGAGGTGGGGTCGCCTCTTTTGGGGCGGGTGCTCTGCCTGTAGGCAGGGGTACATTGAGGGACGCATTAGGGATTTGGTTCCCCCCCTCCTCTATCCCCGGCCCAGACTTCACCTCTCGTTCACCGTCTGGCCAGGTCCACAGTCATCTAACTGTAAGTTGCCGTAATTTTTTATATATCGGATTTTACTATCCTGGATACGTCCAAAGTAAGGCCTTGTCTATCTATTTGACTTAGCCTAAGATTATATCTAGATGGGGTTATATTTTAACCAATGATAGTAAAAGTTATGTTTTAGATGAAAAGTCATACACAGCGATTTTTGCCCATTCCTCCTTGCAAAACTGCTCCAGCTCCTTCCAATTGGATGGTTTGCGCTTGTGGACAGCAATCTTTAAGTCTGACCACAGATTTTCTATTGGATTGAGATCTGGGTTTGGGGGCATTGTCCGGCTGGAAGGAGAACCTCCATCCTAGCCTCAAGTCATGCACAGAGTGGGACAGGTTTTGCTCAAGAATATCCCTGTATTCAGCTCCATCCATCTTTCCCTCAACTCTGACCAGTTTCCCAGTCCCGGCTGCTGAAAAACATCCCCACAGCATGATGCTGCCACCACCATGTGTCACTGTGGGATGGTGTTCTTTGGGTGATGTTATGTGTTGGGTTTGTGCCAGACAAGTGACGGACTGAACCATCACTGTGTCTGCAGTAGAAGCCTGAAAGCTAGCTTCCTTCCTACGGGCTATTGACCCAGGACTATGGAGATCCCCACTCTGACCTATTTGGGTTAGAGGGAACTATAAACCATGATTTTTTTGGTTGAGTTTATAGGCCACATCTTTCCTATTCCCCATTAAAGTTGCATGGTGTGAATCCATAAACGCAATAAGGGTTAACTCTGCTCTGAGACTCCCAATGATCGCGTTCCGTAGGCGGACGATTCATTCCTCCTGGACGCATCCGTACGTCATCTCGCGAGACGCTAGAGGACTATTTCGTCACCAGCCTGCCAGCCAATGATCATCGCTGGCAGGCTGGTGATTTTCAAAAAAACCTATCACAAGCCAGTTAACACATTTTATTTATAAATATAATGTGTTAAATGGCTTCTGTGCTTCTCTGCTGGTCCTTTTCGTCGGTTGGTCCCAGCAGAGGAGCACAGATCACTGTAAGTACACATACACCACACACTTAGCCCCAGATCCCCCCTCATCACCCCAATTAACTCCTTGATCACCCCTTGATCACCCCTGTCAATCACTAGTGAAAGGGAAAAAAGTGATCAGTGTAAACTGTCACTTTTTTTCCCCACTAGTATTGACTGTTAGGTTTTAGGATAGTTTAGGCCCCTTTGTTAGGTAGTTAGCGATCGTTTAGCGCCCAGCCCACCGCACCGCAGTCACTGAATCGCTGATAAGCATATCGCTAATCAGCATTGGTACTTTTATAGTATCTGTAAGCGATCAGAACTGATCACAGTCAGATCTATAATAGTATTAGTGTCACTTTAGTTCGCCCTCCACCCAAAACGCAGTGTTTGCCCTATCAGGCCTGATCGGTCGCCCACACGTGCGTTCACCCACGCCCGCCCCGCCGCAGTGACAAAAAATATATATTTTTTTGATCACTGCACAATCACTTTACACGCACTGCGGCGATAAAAAAATCAGTTTTGATATTTTTTATCAATCACAGCGGCTTCCGGTACTTCTCTAGCCTCCCATTTGTAAGACAGGCTTGCTTTTTTTCTTGGGTAGTCTCAGGGAATACCCCCTAAATTTAGTTGACCAAATGGCAAATAAGGGGTATTCTTCTGAAGAGGCCTACAGGATTCTGACCCAGTCGGATGAGGAATGGGAACCCCCATCTGACGAATCCAGCGGGTCAGAATATGAACCTGTAGAAAGCAGTGACAGTCTGACCCAAAGTTCGGACGAGGAGGTTGAGGTCCCTGATACCACCAGGCGTACCCGGCCCCATGTTGCTAGACTACAGGTTGCGCAGGATCCGTTTCAAGGGCAGCAGAGTGGGGCTGGCGAAGTCGGATTACGTGGTGAGGCATACACCAGCAGCGCAGCCCATCCTGGACCTAGTACCAGCACTGCCTTACAACATGGTGAAGTGGCGAGCACCAGAAAGGCAGTTGAAGCTGGTACGGTGGCACGTGCAGTAGTTCCCCCGTCGCAGCCACCGCACAGACAGGCACATAGTCGTGGCAGAAACAAATCGGTATGCCACTCAATTTATAGCCGCCAACCTGGGAAGCTTTTATGCCCAGTCTTTCCGGTGGAAACCCGTCCAAGTTTCCGAAATTAAAACTTTTCTGGGCCTTCTCCTCAACATGGGCCTAACAAAAAAGCATGAATTGAAGTCATATTGGTCCACGAACCCAATTCTTCACATGTCCATGTTCTCTGCTGCCATGTCCAGGACACGATTTGAGACCATCCTGCGTTTTCCTGCACTTTAGTGACAACAGCACCTCTCGTCCCAGAGGCCACCCAGCTTTTGACCGGCTCCACAAAATTCGGCCCCTCATAGACCACTTTAACACCAAATTTGCAGATTTGTATACCCCTGAGCAAAACATCTGCATAGACGAGTCCCTTATACATTTTACCGGGCGCCTTGGCTTCAAACAATACATCCCAAGCAAGCGCGCCCGGTATGGGGTCAAATTGCATAAGCTCTGTGAAAGGGCCACAGGCTATACGCACAAATGTCATGTCTATGAGGGTAAAGATCAGACCCTGGAGCAGGTCGGTTGCCCTGACTACCTGGGGAGAAGTGGGAAGACAGTCTGGGACTTGGTGTCACCCTTATTTGGCAAGGGGTACCATCTTTATGTGGAAAATTTCTACACAAGTGTGCCCCTCTTCAGTCATTTGTTCCTAGAAGAGATTGGCTGCTGTGGCACCGCGCAACCTAGTCGTCGGGGCTTCCCCCAACGGCTCGTTACCACCCGTCTTGCAAGGGGGGAGAGGGCTGCCTTGTGTAACGAAGAACTGCTCGCGGTGAAATGGAGAGACAAGCGTGACGTTTACATGCTCTCCTCCATTCACGCAGACACGACAATAAAAATTGAACGAGCAACCAGTGTCATTGAAAAGCCCCTCTCGGTCCACGACTATAATTTGCTCATGGGAGGGGTGGACTTCAATGACCAGATGTTGGTTCCCTATTTAGTGTCCCGCCGCACCAGACGCTGGTATAAGAAGGTGTCTGTATATTTAATTAAATTGGCACTGTATAATAGTTTTGTTCTCTACAGTAAGGCTGGGAGAACAGGATCCTTCCTCAAATTTCAGGAAGAGATCATCGAGAACCTCCTGTATCCAGGAGGTTCCGTGGCCCCATCCACCAGTGTAGTGAGCCGTCTACACGAGCGACATTTCCCCAATGTCGTTGCTGGTACCTCAACCCAAGCGTCACCCCGAAAAAAATGTGTCTGTAGCAGGAGTGGAATAAGGCTAGTATCACACCCGCTATTTCTGTCCTGACTGCCCTGACCACCCTGCCCTATGCTTTGGGGAGTGTTTCCGGAAGTACCACTCACAGGTACACTATTAGCATAGGGATTGCATCTCACAGGACAGGCACACAGGGCTCTTAGGGCCCTTTCACTCACAGCTGCTGCAAACCTCTCCTTTCACCTGGGACAAAGTGCATAATGTACTTCGCCACATCTCTGTTCTGTATAAATGTTATTATAAAGTTCATGTTAATAAATTTATTGCGTTGCGGCTTGTTTTTTTTTTTACCTTCTAGGTGGACCAACCGATGAACCAGCTGCAGCACTGATGTGCATTCTGACAGAAGCATTGTGCTGCTGTCAGATTACACAAAAGTCGGTGTATGCGGCGCTGCAAGACGAGATTTCTCCTCTGCAGTAAAAAAGATACTTTTGCCGAGGCTTATGAGGTGAGGGGGTGGCGCTGTTCATATGCTTTGGCAAACACTTTGTATATAAAAAAACCTAAAAAAAAACCTGGCAATGATTTTTTCATCCACATCGATTGATGTGAATGGAGAAATCGGGTTTGCGAGGGCATACGAGCTAAGTGGGTATGGATGTTGGGCGGAGCTCCTATGTCCTGGCAGACGCCTTTCCCCTCTTTTTTTTTTTTTTGGCAGAGATTTTTTCATCCACATTGATCGATGCGAATGAAGAAATCTGTGCCGTTCATTTTTTCTTTCAGCCCAGAGGCTGAACGAAAAAAAAAAATCTCATTACCTGTATGCTCAATATAAGGAGAATAGCAGAAACTCCTAATGCTGGCCATACAAGTAATGATTGCGGAGACCCTCAAATGCCAGGGCAGTACAAACACCCCACAAATGACCCCATTTTGGAAAGAAAACACCCTAAGGTATTTGCTGATAGGCATAGTGAGTTCATAGAAGTTTTTATTTTTTGTCACTAGTTAGCGGAAAATGATGGGTTTTTTTTCTTACAAAGTCTCATATTCCACTAACTTGTGACAAAAAATAAAAACTTCCATGAACTCACTATGCCCATCACGAAATACCTTGGGGTGTCTTCTTTCCAAAATGGGGTTACATGTGGGGTATTTATACTGCCCTGGCATTTTAGGGGCCCTAAAGCGTGAGAAGAAGTCTGGAATCCAAATGTTATACTGCCAGGGCAGTATAACTACCCCACAAGTGAGCCCATTTTGGAAAGAAGACACCCCAAGGTATTTCGTGATGGGCATAGTTAGTTCATAGAAGTTTTTATTTTTTGTCACAAGTTAGTGGAATATGAGACTTTGTAAGAAAAAAAAAAATCATCATTTTCCGCTAACTTGTGACAAAAAATAAAAACTTCTATGAACTCACTATGCCCATCAGTGAATACCTTAGGGTGTCTTCTTTCCAAAATGGGGGTCACTTGTGGGGTATTTATACTGCCCTGGCATTTTAGGGGCCCTAATGCGTGAGAAGTAGTTTGAAATCCAAATGTGTAAAAAATGCCCTGTGAAATCCTAAAGGTGCTCTTTAGAATTTGTGCCCCTTTGCCCACCTAGGCTGCAAAAAAGTGTCACACATGTGGTATCGCTGTACTCAGGAGAAGTTGGGCAATGTGTTTTTGGGTGTCTTTTTACATACAGTAAACCCATGCTGGGTGAGAGAAATATCTCTCTAAAATGACAACTTTGTATAAAAGAAATGGGAAAAGTTGACTTTTAGAGAGATATTGATCTCACCCAGCATGGGTATATGTAAAAATACACCCCAAAACACATTGCCCTACTTCTTCTGAGTACGGCGATACCACATGTGTGACACTTTTTTGCAGCCTAGGTGGGCAAAGGGGCTCAAATTCTAAAGAGCACCTTTAGGATTTCACAGGGCATTTTTTTACACATTTGGATTTCAAACTACTTCTCACGCATTAGGGCCCCTAAAATGCCAAGGCAGTTCGTATTGACAGGCATCTTAGAGAGAGAGAGGAGACTACTCCTTCCTGTAAAATTCAGTCCAAGGACAGTGGGGCTATCTCATTCAGTGTGCAGGGGTCTCAGTCCGTCTCAATCCCCTCTGAGGAGGAGGCCATGCAGCTGGGTTTGCTTGCCTCTGATAGTAGAGGATTCAGCTCTCAGATGAGGGGTTGTTTCTGTTGTGGGGGTATAAATCATTTGGCATGTTTGCCCCTCTAGGAGATTTATGGAGTTTTCTGAGGGTAATAAAAGAAAAACAAAAAGAAAAAAATCCTCTAAAAACTTCCCATTTGCTACTATTGGCAAGGTTGACGCGGAAATTGAAGGTTTGCCATTTACTTGTAGTTTCCATTTTCTCCTACCTGCCAGGGTGGCGCTAGACAGCAAGAACATTGTTTGTGAGATTTTTGTAGATAGTGGAGCAGCTGTCAATCTCATTGATAATCAATTTGCAATAACGCATTGTTTCCAGGTAAGCACTTTGGAAAACGATATACCTGTTTTTGCTATCGATTCCGCTCCACTTTCTCAAAGATCATTAAAGGGCATAGTTCACAATATCCGTTTGACTGTGGGTGACGCTCATGTTGAGGATATGTCATGTTTCGTCTTAAGCGGATTACCTACTCCTCTAGTGTTGGGGCTACCCTGGCTCACTAAACATAACCCCACCATTGATTGGCAAGCAAGGCAAATAAATGGTTGGAGTGAGTTTTGCAGAGAGAATTGCCTCACGGCTTCTCTTTCAGAGGTTTCTACCAAGACTGTGCCATATTTTCTCTCTGAATTTTCTGATGTGTTTTCCGAGAGTGGTGTCCAGGAGTTGCCCCTGCACCGGGAGTACGACTGCCCTATTAATCTCATCCCAGGCGCCAAACTGCCAAAATCACGTTTATACAATCTCTCCCAACCTGAAAGAGTCGCTATGCGTACTTATATCTCTGAGAGCCTGAGAAAGGGACACATCCGACCCTCGAAGTCACCTGTTGCCGCTGTTTTTAAAGATGGTTCTTTAAGACCTTGTCTGGATTTCAGGTAGCTGAACCGTATCACGATTCATGACCCATATCCACTTCCTCTGATCCCGGACCTGTTTAACCAGATTGTTGGGGCTAAGGTTTTTTCTAAGTTGGATTTAAGAGGGGCATACAACCTAGTCAGGGTCAGGGAAGGGGATGAATGGAAGACGGACTTCAATACCCCTGAGGGTCATTTTGAGAATTTGGTTATGCCTTTTGGTTTGATGAATGCTCCGGCCGTCTTCCAACATTTTATGAACAGCATTTTTCATCATTTAATGAGGAAATTTGTACTGGTGTATCTGGATGACATTTTGATTTTTTCTCCTGATTTCAAGACTCATCGAGACCACCTACGTCAGATCTTGTTGATTCTGCGGGATAATAAATTGTACGCTAAACTGGAAAAATGTGTGTTTGCGGTTCCGGAGATTCAATTTCTTGGTTTCCTTCTCTCCGCTTCTGGTTTTCGCATGGACCCTGAGAAGGTCCGCGCTGTGCTTGATTGGGAGCTTCCTGAGAATTAGAAGGCACTGATGCGGTTTTTGGGTTTTGCCAATTATTACAGAAAGTTCATTTTGAATTATTCCTCTGTTGTTAAGCCGCTCACTGATATGACTAAAAAGGGGGTAGATTTTTCTTCGTGGTCGGTAGATGCTCTTAAAGCCTTTTCTAGTATCAAAGTGAGTTTTGCTTCTGCTCCCATTTTAGTGCAACCTGATGTCTCTCTACCTTTTATTGTTGAGGTGGACGCTTCTGAGGTGGGTGTGGGCTTATCTCAGGGTCCCTCTCCTGCCAAATGGCGACCGTGTGCCTTTTTCTCAAGGAAACTCTCCTCTGCAGAGAGAAATTACGATGTGGGAGATAGGGAGTTGTTGGCCATCAAATTTGCTTTTGAGGAATGGCACCATTGGTTAGAGGGAGCCAGACACCCTATTACCGTGTTTACAGACCATAAGAATCTGTTCTACTTGGAATCAGCCAAGCGTCTGAACCCGAGACAGGCCAGATGGTCTTTGTTCTTTTCTAGGTTTAATTTTATTGTTACGTTCCGCCCTGGGGTTAAAAATGTGAAGGCGGATGCCCTGTCACGTTGTTTTCCGGGAGGGGGGAACTTTAAAGACCCGGGTCCCATTTTGGCTGAAGGGGTGGTCGTCTCTGCTCTTTATCCTGATTTGGAGGCAGAGGTTCAGGCAGCCCAGGCAGAGGCTCCTGATCTTTGTCCCCTTGGGAGGTTGTTTGTGCTTCTCGCTTTACGACACAAGGTTTTTAAGGAGCACCACAATACTGTCCTTGCTGGGCACCCGGGGAGCAGAGCCACAGTGGATCTCATTGCTCGGAAATTCTTGTGGCCGGCTCTTCGTAAGACGATTGATGGTTTTGTGGCAGCCTGCGAGACCTGCGCTCGTGCCAAGGTCTCTCATTCACGGCCATCGGGTTCTCTCCTCTTGTTACCCATTCCTTCCCGTCCTTGGACGCATCTGTCCATGGACTTAATTACGGACCTGCCTCGTTCCTCAGGGAAGACTGTCTGGTAGTAGTGGACCATTTTAGCAAAATGGCGCATTACATTCCCTTTTCTGGGTTACCCAATGCTAATACACTGGCGCAAGCATTTGTTGATCACATTGTTAAATTGCATGGCAATCCTTCAGACAACGTTTCTGATAGGGGCACGCAATTTGTTCCAGATTCTGGAAGGCCTTCTGTTCTCACTTGGGGGTCCGGTTGTTGTTCTCTTCTGCTTTTCACCCGCAGTCGAATGGTCAGACCGAACGCGTCAATCAGAATCTGGAGACATATCCGCGCTGTTTTGTGGCGGAGAATCAGGAGGATTGGTGTTCTTTTCTGTCCCTTGCCGAGTTTGCTTTAAATAACCGTCGCCAGGAGTCCTCTGATAAGTCACCATTTTTTGGTGCATATGGGTTTCATCCGCAGTTTGGGACATTCTCTGGAGAGGGGTCTTCTGGTTTACCTGACGAGGAGAGATTTTCCTCGTCTTTGTCATTTATTTGGCAAAAGATTCAGGGTAATCTGAAGAGGATGAGTGAGAGATATAAGCATGTGGCGGAAAAGAGACGTGTGCCTGGTCCGGACCTGAATGTGGGTGATCTGGTGTGGTTGTCTGGTGTGGTTATGGCTGCTTGACCAAGAAGACAGGATTAGGGAGCAGGTCACCTCCTAAACGCATCCCTAACCTGACCCTGACTCCTAGCTACATGAGCCAACCTTGATGGTAGGAGGGCTCATGCTCCGGAACCTAGAAGTCCCTGCTAGCCCTCAAGATGGCCCTAAGCTAGGAGCTGAGTAAGACAACCCACTCCTCCTAAGCACGGAGGAGCAGGAGTCTCAACGGCCAAGCTGCAGGAAAAGGGGAAACATAAACAGCCTATGTATATGGCAGGTGCTGCACTAGTTCCAGCCACCTGCCACAGCCCTGCTGACTGGATCCGTGTGCAGGAAAGCTGAAGTCCACAAATAGCAGACAGACGTCAGCACAAACTCATCCACACACCGGAACCCAGATACATGGCAGCACTAAATAGCACAGGAAAACATAAACATAACATCACACAGACTTAGCTAAACTTAAACTTAAACTATGACCACAGTGGTGGCTCTCACAGGCGGATGGAAAACACAGGAGGCTGCTTCAGCTAGCAAGACTGAAGCAACCTACTGAGCCCTGCTAGAGAGAGGGTCTATATAGGCCCAAGTGGCCACACCCAAGGGTTGGACACACCCAGTGACATCACACACACACTGGGAAGGAAGTTAACCCTTCCAGAACCACAGAAGGGAAAGACACATAAATGGGAAGTGCACACAATACATACAACGTGCATAACATACACACACCTAACATAAAGGTAGCTAGGTGTGACTGCATGCCAGGGCAGCAAGCTGCCTAGCGACGCTCAGGCTGCTCTGCTGCAAAATACAACACTGGTTGCCCGCGGCAACCACAAGTGAGGCCACAGACAAGCGGCCCTCACCCGTGGTTGAATACCCATAAAAAACCGCAGGCAACTGCATGCGGTAAAGGAGTCACGGTCATGGGCATGGCCGTGACACTCCCACCCCTCAAAGCCCCCCCACCAAAAAAAAGGAAACTGGTGAGGAACTCACACAAGGGGATGGGAGAAGGAGACGTCCACTCTCAGGACATGGTTCCCAGGAGGTCACTGTCAGCTGCATCCTCTCCCAGCTCACACTAGCCGGTCCGATGAGGCCTGCAGCCCGCACCAGCGACAAGGGAATGGAACCACAGAGAGTGGACGAGGGGACTCTCCACTCACGTCCCCACTCTAGTCGCTGCCAGCAGACCCTCCTAACCAGCACACAGCCGGACCACTTACGGAGTGCTGCCAGCAAACGACCAGAGATGGGAACATGGAGAGGGACGAGGGATCACCAACACAGACACGGAAGGTAAGGTGGCGGGGAATAAGCCACCAACCGTGCTGTTAACGGTGATCCCCCCGGGACGCTCTCCCTCCGGAGAACGTGCATGCAGGCCACAAGGGGATGGCACTGCATGCTGCACCCTCTTCCGAAAAGACGTGCAGCCCTACACCAAAAAACACCAAGGTGAGGGGATAAAAATATCAGGGGACGCCAAACGAACACGGTGAGAAAGTGGCGGGGAATAAGCCACTCACCGTGCCGTCAGCGACGAAACCCCCAGAACGCTCTCCCTCCGAAGAGCGCGCATGCACCCCATCAGCAGACGGCAGTACATGCTACACCCTCTTTCGAGGGAGCATACTCCCACCCCTCAAAGCCCCTCCCAACAACAAAAGGGGAAAGTTGGTGAGGCATAAGAAACAATGGGAGGGGGGAGGGGAAAGACAAACAAAAGGGGACACCAACACGGACAACGGTGAGCAAGGAATGGCGGGGAATGCCACTCACCGCGCCGTAAATGGTGAAAGCCCCATAACGCTCTCCCTCCGGAGAACGCGCATGCACCCCATCCGCAGATAGCGGTGCATGCTTTACCCTCTTTCGAGGGAACGCCACGCGAGAAGCCTCTGTGGTCATACTGTCACGGCTGAGGATGGGGGAAATCCTCAGCCGTGCAGAGCCAGGTGATGTTATGGCTGCTTGACCAAGAAGACAGGATTAGGGAGCAGGTCACCTCCTAAACGCATCCCTAACCTGACCCTGACTCCTAGCTACATGAGCCAACCTTGATGGTAGGAGGGCTCATGCTCCGGAACCTAGAAGTCCCTGCTAGCCCTCAAGATGGCCCTAAGCTAGGAGCTGAGTAAGACAACCCACTCCTCCTAAGCACGGAGGAGCAGGAGTCTCAACGGCCAAGCTGCAGGAAAAGGGGAAACATAAACAGCCTATGTATATGGCAGGTGCTGCACTAGTTCCAGCCACCTGCCACAGCCCTGCTGACTGGATCCGTGTGCAGGAAAGCTGAAGTCCACAAATAGCAGACAGACGTCAGCACAAACTCATCCACACACCGGAACCCAGATACATGGCAGCACTAAATAGTACAGGAAAACATAAACATAACACAGACTTAGCTAAACTTAAACTTAAACTATGACCACAGTGGTGGCTCTCACAGGCGGATGGAAAACACAGGAGGCTGCTTCAGCTAGCAAGACTGAAGCAACCTACTGAGCCCTGCTAGAGAGAGGGTCTATATAGGCCCAAGTGGCCACACCCAAGGGTTGGACACACCCAGTGACATCACACACACACTGGGAAGGAAGTTAACCCTTCCAGAACCACAGAAGGGAAAGACACATAAATGGGAAGTGCACACAATACATACAACGTGCATAACATACACACACCTAACATAAAGGTAGCTAGGTGTGACCGCATGCCAGGGCAGCAAGCTGCCTAGCGACGCTCAGGCTGCTCTGCTGCAAAATACAACACTGGTTGCCCGCGGCAACCACAAGTGAGGCCACAGAAAAGGGGCCCTCACCCGTGGTTGAATACCCATAAAAAACCGCAGGCAACTGCATGTGTTAAAGGAGTCACGGTCATGGGCATGGCCGTGACAACCACCTAGCACCCGCAATCTGGTTAAACAGGTCAGGAATGAGAGGAAGAGGGTATGGGTCTCGGATGGTTATCCCCCATCTTTCTTTTTAACGAAGAAAAACCCTGCAGCCACGGGTGAAGAAGAGGGTCTGATGTTTCCCTTAGCCAAGCTCTTGGAGATATAATCTTTTATGGCTTGTCTCTCTGGACCCGAAAGATTATATAACCTGGTCTTGGGTAATTTTGCGCCGGGAATAAGGTTAACCGGGCAATCATAAGCACGGTGAGGTGGTAACTTCTGACAACCCTTTTCAGAAAAAACATCCTCAAAATCCGAAATAAATGTAGGTAGGGTAGTTATGGAGACGACTAAGCAATTGCTATTTAAGCAATTTTCTCTGCAATGCTCACTCCACTCCGATATCTCCCTGGTCTGCCAATCCACCACTGGATTGTGCGCTACCAACCAGGGAAGGCCCAGCACTACCGGAGTGGGAAGCCCCTCCAGAACATAACATGAAAGCATCTCGTTATGGTGGTCCCCTACCCGAAGGTGTAAATTATGAACAATGTGGGTGAGGTTTCTCTGAGACAGAGGAGCAGAATCAATAGCGAATATGGGAATAGGTCTCTATAACGTACAGAGAGACAAACCCATAGTGCGGGCAAAATGGGCATTATCAAATTTACCCCTGCTCCACTGTCTAGAAAGAAAGAAATAGTCTCCGTCTTAACACCAAAAACAATAACCGCTGGCAACACAAATTGCGATGTACGTATGGAGGAAACATATACCCCCCGGCTGACATCCTCCACACAGCCTGGGGTTAGTAGTTTTCCGACGGTCTTTTGTTTCTGAGGAAAGAAGGACAGACATTAATGAAATGACCCCTCTCCCCACAAAAAAAACTAACCCCACGCCTACGGCGAGCCTCAGGAGGATGGACCTGACGAGTAGTTCCTCCTAGCTGCATAGGCTCGTCTAAGTCTCCGTACAGACTAACTGCTGCTTGGTAGGGGTTACCAATTGCTCCGTTTTTTTTAACCTGCCCCTAAGGCGTCTATCTATTCGGATAGAAAGGGACATAACCGCATCAAGGGAAAAGGGGGTCTCATATAATGCAAGTGCATCCTTAACCCTTTCGGATAACCCAGAGCAGAACTAACTCCTGAGAGCCGGGTTGTTCCATTGGGTATCCGTAGCCCACCTACGGAAGTCAGAGCAATATTCCTCTACCGGCCGCTCTCCTTGTAGGAGTCTCCGTAATCTTGATTCAGCCAGTGCGACTCGGTCAGGGTCGCCATATATGAGACCCAAGGCCCCAAAAAACTCATCCACTGACCGAAGAGCCTGGGAATCAGTGGGTAAAGAGAACGCCAAGGACTGCGGGTCCCCCTGCAGCAGGGAAATAACAACCCCCACCCGCTGTTCTTCATTACCAGAGGAGTAAGGGCGCAGTTTAAAATATAATTTACAGGCCTCACGGAATGTCAAAAACTTGTCCCTTCCCCCAGAAAATCTGTCAGGGAGAGGGACCTTGGGTTCCGCAACAACCTGGTTACCAGTAGCAACCGCTGGGCTTGCGGTCAGTTGTAATTGCTGCTGTTGCTGGAGGACCGACGCCTTCAATCCTGCCACCTCCAAAGACAGGCCATGAAATTGTTTGGACAGAGCAGCAATTGGATCCATACTGGATTCTAAGTAGGTAAAATTTTTTATTTTTTTTTTACCTACACAAAATAAGGGCCAGATATAATGTAATGACCGGCGTCACGCACAGGGAGGGAAAAGGGAAAGCCCTGCCCAAGGGAGAGGGAAAGGTGGTGACCCCTGACTCACCTTGCGGCTGGCACCTGACTGCCCTGACGTCCCTAGACGGGTTCCTCACCCGTGTGGCGATCACGTGCCTAAACCCTGGCTTTCCCTAAAATGAGCCCTAGATATTGAACGGGCCGGTGGGATCGCTAGTCCGCACCACTGACACTAAGAGGGAAACACCAGGGAGAGGACAGACAATACAGACAAACACATACACCCAGGTGGGCGACTACAGCAGACCACAAAGGTCCAACAGGGATCCGGAGGGTAACGTTCTGGACCAACAACCAGAGAACGCAGCAACACAGCTCCAGAGGGTCAGTATAGAAGTCCAGGCAGGAAGCTCTATATCTGGCAACCAGAGAAGTGTGAGAGGGGAATATAAGGAGGTTGGGAGTGCTGGACAAGGAACAGCTGAGGAGAAAGAGCTACGGATCCCTGAGTGAGCCAAAAAGGGTTGCAAAGCAAACCCAGAAAGCTACCATAAGGAAACAGCCCTATTTTACATAGAGCGCGCAGCCAACCGCTGCGACTTCCTGACCCCGGGTATAACTGAGTCAGGCGTGGTTCTTGACACCCTCGTAACACCGTGACACCGGTAAATACATGTCAAATACATATAGGGTCCATTCATACATCTGTAAAATGGGTCCGCATCCGTTCCACAATTTAGCGGAACGTTTAAAGACCCATTAATTTTCAATTCCAGTCAGAAAAATTGGGCATTCACAGGATAAAGAAGTAAGTGTCGGCCAGTACAGGCCCCAAAAATTAGCCAACAGGCGTTCACCTGACAGCAAAGAACCTTTGTATTCTGTGGCTGGAGGTACATTAGGCATTCACCGGATACAAAAGTAAGTGTCGGCCATTACAGGCCCCAAAAATTATGCATTCAATGGACATAAAAGGCCTTTTATGCTACTGTATTTACCTAAGACAGGGACCATGAAATGTTATTAGTGGTGGCGGATATTTGTGGGCTGTCATGAGGAATTTGAATCAAACATGGTCTACTGGTCACATGTGTTGAATTCCTCCGAGATCCATGCCTCATTCATTTTTAGAAATGTGAGGTAGTCAACACTGTCGTTAGCTAGGCGAGTGCGCTTATCGGTCCCCCCTACTGCGCTGAATGTCCTTTCGGACAGGACACTTGACGAGGGGCAAACCATCAGTTCTAGGATAATGTCGTTCTCGTTCTTCTCCCCCCATCCACGGACAACACCAGGGATCCAAAAAGGTTTAAAGCATACTCTTCTTGCTCCTCCTCCTCTCTGGCACCATCCTCCTCTGACTCCTCTTCAGACTCCTGTTGTTGACTTGTCTCATCCAGCATTGTGACTTCCTCATCTTCCTGCTCCTGCTCTTGGACGGCTTGATCAATGACACAACGCAATGGACGCTCCAGAAAGAAGGCAAAAGGTATGATGTCACTGATGGCGCCCTGGCTGTGACTGACCAGTTTGGTGATCTTATCAAATGGCCGCAGAAGTCTGCATGCATCGCGCATGACCAGCCACTGGCGCAGTGAAAAAAAAACAAGCTCCCCAGAACCTGTCCAGTCGCAGAGTTCGTACAGGTAGTAGTTAACTGCACGTTTCTGCTGGAGCAGCCTATCAAGCATATAAAAGGTTGAGTTCCATCGCGTTGTGCAGTCACAAATAAGACGTCTGACGGGCAGGTTGTGTCGCCGCTGAATGTCAGCAAGGCGAGCCATGACCGTGTAAGATCTTCTGAAATGGCCAGAGATTTTCCTGGCATGCTGCAAGACGTCCTGGACGCCAGGGTATTTGACAACAAATCGTTGCACGATCAAGTTCAGGACGTGTGCCATGCATGGCACGTGTGTCATTTTGCCCTGTTTCAGCGCGCTCAACAGATTGGCACCGTTGTCGCACACCACTTTACCAACTGTCAAATTGAGCGGTGTTAGCCACTGATCTGCCTGTGAACGTGAAGGAGTGCAGCACCGGTGTGGCTCTTGGATTCCAGGCACAACAGCCGCAGCACAGCATGGCAACGTCTCACCTGGCATGTCGAATAGGTTCTGGGGATCTTGGGGGGGCGCAGCGGAAGAGACAGTAGCAGCGGAAAAGGAGGAGTCAGCCGAGGAGGAGAGGGAGGATGGAGTAGGAGGAGGAGAAGAGGCATGCAATGCCTGCATGCAATCCATGGTGGTAAAAGCAAATCTACACGGGTGCCACGGGTTACATGCTTGACAGCCGTCAGAAGGTTCACCCAGTGGGCAGTGAAAGTTATATACCTTCCCTGCCCGTGTTTGCTAGACCACGTGTCTGTGGTCAGATGTATCTTGGCACCGACACTGTGTGCCAGAGATACATTCACTTGCCACTGAACGTGGCCATATAGCTCTGGGATGCCCTACTGCGAGAAATATTTCCTTCCTGGGACCTTCCATTGTGGTGTTCCAATGGCCACAAATTTTCAAAAGGCCTCTAAAATCCACAAGTTTATAGGGCAGTAGTTGGCAGGCTATCAGTTCCGACAAGACAGCGGTCAACCGTTGGGCAAAAGGGTTATCCGGCGTCATAATTTTTTTACGCTCGAACATTTGGGCCACGGAAGCCTGACTTTTTCCTGAGAAACGTGAGGACGGCATGATGGAAGGTGGAGTAGAGGACAATTGTGAGGAGAGAGGAGAAGGAGAAGAGGCTGGACGGTGAGAGCATGGAGTGTGGCTTTGTGGGTTCTGACGGCGTTGCTCCCACTGGGCTCAGTGATGGGAGGCCAGGTGCCTTCTTAAGGCGGTCATCCCTAGGTGATTGTTGGGCTTACCGCGACTTATGGGTTGACTGCAAAGGCTGCAGATGGCAACACTATTGTCAGCAGCTGACACATAAAAAAAAGCCCACACTGCGGAGCCATGTTGTGAGTGCCAGATGTGACCGTACATGGTTGATGGCTCGCTCCTGATAAATTAGCAGTCTGGTTTGTCCCTCCTGTGCAATGTAAGTTCGGCCTGCTTCTCCTCCCTATATGCTGGTCCATCTCTCCCTCTGAACTCCCCTCCTCTTCCTCTCTTGTGGGCACCCACGTTACGTCTATAGACACGTCATCATCGATGTCACCTTCCCCACCACTAACATTAGAGATCTTTGAGTAGGCAGCAACAGCGGGGACCAACCTCCTTGGGCTGATCTGGGTACTGTCGTCAGACTGCTGAGTGGCGGCTGTTACTACTTCCTCTTCCTGATCCGATGCCAAGAATGGCTGCGCATCGGAAATGTCTTGTGATGGATCGGAAAATAATTCTTGTGACTCTAGCGGAGAGTATATGGTGGTGGTGGTGTTGGTGGTGGTGTCTTTGGGGGTGCACACAGCAGAGAGTGAAGAGGGTGCAGATAGAGAGGAAGAGGAGGGTGCAGAAGCCAAAGGCTGAGTGAGCCATTCAACCAAGTCTGGTGCGGCCTTTGACGTAATTGAAGGCACCTTCTGCAACTTCCCACTTTGGCTCCGGCCTGGTGCTCCTGCCCTACCCCTACCACCCCTGCGGAAGGGCTTGCCTCTGCCTGTCATTTTTTTAAAGTCTATACAGAAGCGCAGTGTATGTGGAAGAAGGTATATAACACCCTGCTTCAATATGTGGTTTTGTTATAAAAATTATAGAATTTTCTCAGTGTGTAGCAGAGGTAAGAGTACTTTCACACTTGCGGCAGGACGGATCCGACAGGCTGTT
Organism: Bufo bufo; assembly: GCF_905171765.1. NCBI lineage: Eukaryota > Metazoa > Chordata > Amphibia > Anura > Bufonidae > Bufo > Bufo bufo. Next base: position 23,101,332 of record NC_053389.1, on the reverse strand, counting down.
CACCATATCAGATCCGTCCTGCCGCTATTTTGCCATGCCACCGGACCGCCGCTCCGTCCCCGCTCCGTCCCCATTGACTATAATGGGGACGGGGCGGAGCTCCGGCGCAGCCCGGCGGTGCAAGGCGAAAGCCGCCGGACTAAAAAGTCGGACATGCAGGAGTTTTTGGTCCGGCGGCTTTCGCCGTGCACCGCCGTGCTGCGCCGGAGCTCCGCCCCCATCCCCATTATAGTCAATGGGGACGGAGCGGCGGTTCGGCGGCATGGCGAAATAGCGGCAGGACGACATGGTGAACAGCCTGTCGGATCCGTCCGGCCGCAAGTGTGAAAGTACCCTTATGCAGTGAAAGCGGTTACATTTCTGCAGTACCCAAATACACTATTTGAAAAGTATATTCTTATATAACACCCTGCTTAATGTGGTTTTAGGGGCACTGGTCTATCCCACCAGTTATAATACTTTTTTTCTAATTGCGTTTGTCACTCTTTGTAGTTGTAGTGTCGCTGCAGAACCGATCACCAGTCACAATGCTGCACTATACAAATCCACTATAATATGCTTTCTATATTAGAAAGTATATTATAAGTATATTACACCCCTATATACTGCACACCAATCAATAGCACACCTATACCAGTCCTTAAAAGGACTTATGTGGCCCTATTAGCTAGCGTTTGGTGTCCCTAACAGTCTGTCCCTGCTCCACACAGCAACCTCTCCCTACACTGGGAAAACACTGAATGTAAAATGGCGGCCAGATCAGGTTTATTTATAAGGTAGGGGGTATGTCCATGTGCTGAAACGTCTCAATTGGCTTTCCTGGACCACCTGATGGATGTGTCATGTGTCATCTCTAGTGGCCAGCTCCTCGCGCTCAAATTGATGAGGTAAGCATGATTTTTTAAAAATTTTTACCGCCATTTCAGGGAAAATTGATTCACTACCACGAAGCAGAAGGAAATTCGGATCGAAGTCCCCTTTGTGGACTTTGATTCGCTCAACACTATCTCTGGTTCAACTATTATATTTTTGTACTAAAATGTCTATGAAACAGGGGGGGCGGAGCTAGCGCCTGAAGCTGATGGTCGCATGAGGCTGCAGCTCCTTACTGAATATCACCCTTACAGCTCTTATAATTAGCCCCCAGACATAAAAATGGTCAAGATCGGTGGCTCAAAGGCTGGAGAATCATCCGATTCGAGCAGACATGTGGCAAACAAAGGCGACATGGATAAATTTGTCAAGAAAGCCGCCGCTGTATTCGTAGCCCGAGATAACAAAATGGCGCCGGTTTCACCACGCGCCGCCGGCTGCACACAAAGAGACAAGGATTCAATATCGGAGGAAGAGGAACCTGCAGATAGCCTCCCGATCTCCAGATCCTACCTTAAGGAAGCATTGTCGGCGACCCTCGCGACTGCGCTGGAACCCCTGAGTTCAGACCTCTCTGCCATCAAGCAGGATGTCCGGCATATCGGGAGGAGAGTGGAGGTACTAGAAGAATCGCATGCGGTACTGGCGAACCACCAGATTCAGGTGGTTAGCCGCCTGACCTCCATACAAAGCAATCTAAATGCATTATACAGCGCAGTGGAGGATCAAGAAAACCGCGGAAGACGCAATAACCTGCGCTTCCGCGGCATCCCAGAATCGGTTACCGCTGGCGATATCTCACATACGATCACCCAAATATGCCTCTCCTTATTGGGCCCTGATTCTGTGCATAAAATAATCCTGGAAAGGGCACACAGAGCTCTCCGACCTAAGCCTGCATCAACGGCCCCTTCCAGAGATATCATATGCAAATTCTTAAGCTTCCAAGTAAAAGAAGCTATCCTCTCCAAAGCGCGTTCTACCAGAGAATTATCCTGGGACGGTTACGAAATCTCTATTTTCCAAGACCTGGCCCAGTCCACTTTAAGGAAGAGAAGAATGCTGAAACCCTTGACGGACTGGCTCAGAACACATAATATTCAATATAGATGGTCCTTTCCCTTCGGATTGTCCTTTTTCCATGAAGGCCGCAGGATGAACATTACTTCCTTTACGGATCTAGACCAAGGCTATGCTCAACTTAAAATAGATCCCTTAGGAATCCAAAATTGGGACGTTATCCAGGATTTATCACTCCTCCCGGATTTACCTGTTCCCATTCCGTGGGAGAAGCAACGCACCCCTAAGAATGCCAGAAACAGGAGAGATCCCTCATTCTCCACTCCGAGGAGACTTACTATGGGTGACTGATAGTGCTTTCTATTCATCTCCTCATTTAATGAGGTCCTATATCAACCACCTGACCCGTCGCATTTGTAAGATACATGATGATCTTTCTTACAATCCTCCTCTTCTTCTCCTTACCTATTTGTCTATGCCCATACCTCTTCTGTTCCCCCATATCTGATCTCCTTACCATTTACTCTCTTCATTACGTCTGACCAGTATCTTTTTCTTCTCAACCTGATTTATCCATGTCTGGTTTTTCTCATCCTGACATAGGGTGATAATTACAGTCACGTAATATTTCCACCTTCACTAACATACCGGAATCTAAAATGTTATTGCTGCAATGCTTTACTAATAGGTTTCCCTTTTTTTTGTATTCTATGATTTTTTGTTCCATGTTCTTGTTATGTGGATGTCCCCATACTTACAATATTTTAATTTGCCAGTTAGGTTGCTATGTACACTCAACTAAACTGTCTTTTTGCAGTCACACAAACTTGAGGCCCAGATTGTATGTCTCCCATCTCTGGGACCAGCGACAGCAGTGGCCCCACACACAGACTGAAGCGAAATGAATACACTAACAATTGCGTCCTTTAATGTTAAAGGATTTAATGCCCCCTCCAAAAGGTGTCAAATTTTCTCATTACTTAAAAAGAATGACACCGCTATATTATTTTTACAAGAAACCCATTTTAAATTTAATCGTTACCCTGACCTGTCTCGCTCCAGCTTTCCTGTGTGGTTCCACTGTGGTTCGGGCTCTTCCTCCTCCAAAGGAGTAAGTATTGGTTTCAGCAAAAAAACAGCTTTTCAATACTCTTCGCATATTCAAGACCCGGAGGGAAGATATATAATGTTAAAAGGTTCTATAGCTAATCGTATATACACACTAATTAATATATATGCCCCCAATGTCAACCAGGCATCTTGGTTTGATTCTATCTGCCCAATTATAGAGTCTTTCCAGGAAGGCATTGTTGTCATGGGGGGGATTTTAATGTTGTCCTTAATCCCATCCTTGACTCCTCATCAAAAAAATCTGCCCTCTCACGTAAAACGCTTAACTCCATAAGTAAAATATTTTATAATCTGAATCTGGTGGATTCATGGAGAACTTTTAACCCCTTTGAGAGGGATTATACCTTTTTCTCTAGTGTCCATGGCTCATACCAGAGGCTAGATTATCTATTTATTTCAAAAACTCACCTTCAGTTATGCTCCAAAACCCGAATAGATTCTATTCATCTATCTGACCATTCCCCTATTTTTATCACGTTATCGATCCCCCAAACAACAACTAAAACTAGTAATTGGAGATTGAATGAACAACTAATTTCCTCAAAAGAAAACAAAGCCAAAATTCAGAATTCCCTCAATGACTTCGTCTCCCTAAACGCCATCCCAGACACCTCTCCTCACGTTCTCTGGGACACTCACAAGGCTTTCATAAGAGGCCAACTTATTAGTCTTGGTGCCTATCAAAAAAAGTTAAGGAAGGCCCGAATCGACAACCTCTTGTCAGAAATTAGTAAATTGGAGACTATCCATAAAAAAACTCTGTCGGACGCTCACCTCTTTAAACTCAACAATCTCCGTTCTGACTTAAAAAATAACCTTAATTCAATTTCGGCCAAATATTTTCTCAACTCCCAATTTAAGTTTTTTGCCCATGGCGATAAGGCGTCTAAGTTTGTCATGAATAGGTTAAAAAAGAGGAGGAACCACAACTACATCTGCAAAATCCATAATAATAAAGGAGAGGTAGTCACAACTTCTAAAGATATAGCCTCTCAATTTCAAACCTTTTACCAATCCCTCTACAATTTACCTCAACCCACTACCATAGGCAATGATTTTTCAGTTACTGAAGCTATCAACAAGTTCCTAGACTCAGTTTCTCTCCCGACACTCGACTCTTCTAGCAAAAAGTTACTAGAATCCCCCTTTTCTATAGATGAACTGGGAAAAGTTATCAAAATGCTCCCAAAAAATAAAGCCCCAGGACCTGATGGCCTCACTGCCCATTACTATAATACATTCAGCGAAGTCTTATCCCCCTTTCTGTTAAACATATGTAATCAATCACTTAAAGGTACCCCACTCTCAGTAGATATGACTAGAGCCCTCATAACCATTATACCCAAAGAAGGTAAGGACCCAGCCCATTGCGCAAATTACCGCCCTATCTCATTACTTAACCTAGACTTAAAAATTCTGGCCAAAATGTTAGCAAATCGCCTTGCCCCTATTCTACCGTCTTTGATACACAAAGACCAAACTGGATTTGTGATAGGAAGAGAGGGCAAAGACAATTCTGTTAGAGTTCTCAATGCCATTCACTATGCCACCAAAGTATCCCATCCCCTAGTTCTTCTCAGCACCGACGCCGAAAAGGCTTTTGACAGGATCAGTTGGGAATTTCTACGCCTTACGCTGTCTAAATTTGGATTACCAACATCTTATATAGACGCAGTCTTCTCCATGTATTCCAACGCCTCGGCGTCGGTGCTGGTAAATGAAACTACCTCCCCTTCCTTCTCTGACAGAAACGGCACGCGCCAAGGGTGTCCACTTTCCCCTCTGGTTTTCGTACTCTCTATGGAACCACTCCTTCAAACCTTCCGTCAAAATGACGAAATTAGAGGTATTAAGCTTGGAGGTCACGAACACAAAATCGCAGCATTTGCGGACGACCTTCTCCTCCTTACTTCCAACCCTAAGACATCCCTTCCCTTAATCTATGACATCTTCGAAAAAATCAGTCCCCTTTCGAACCTTAAAATAAATATGAAGAAATCCCATATTTTGAGTTTAGGCCTAAACTCCCGTACTAAAACGGACTTAGCTGCTCACTCCCCATTTAACTGGGATACCCCCTTTATTACTTACCTAGGTATTAAAATTAGCACTGATCTTTCCAAATTATTTCAACTCAACTTCCTTCCTCTGTTAAAAACTATGCAAGACCAATTAAATAACCTCCATCCTCAAATATTATCCTGGTTTGGCCGAAAAAATATATTTACCTCGTTAGTCCTCCCTAAACTCAACTATTTACAGCAAGTCCTCCCTCTCCCAATACCAAAATCCTTTTTCCAATCCTTGGACAAGGAAATCAGATCATTTATATGGAGCCGCAAGAAAGCTCGCATTCGGTTTTCTACTTTACAAAACCCAAAATTATCCGGCGGTATTAACCTCCCAAATCCCTCATTATATAATTCAGCCACACTACTAACCAGAGTGATAGACTGGTTTAGAGACCCTACTTATAAATCTTGGCCTAGAATGGAGGCTGCCATGGCCAAAGTCTCTTTTAGAACCCTTCTGATCCTGCCTCAACAAGACCGAGTTAAACTTAAATCCACCTGTCCATCTATTATTGCTACTCTAGAAGCCTGGGATAAATTCCAAAAATCAGATCACGGGATCCCACTGCCCTCTCCTCTAATTCAAGTTAGAGATTTAATAGATCTGGCTACACCAGAGTTGAAACAGAGCCTCCCCATATATACCCGTAAATCTGAATTCCCAGCGATTTCCCTTTTTGGGGAAGATGGCAATATGATTCACAAAGTCCACTTTGACTCTCTCTTTCCCGAAGCCAAACTTTTCCCCTCTCTATACTCATCTATATCGGCCAATTTAACCAAATGGGTCCCCTATCAGGCACTATTAAGACCCCTTACATGGTTCGAAAGTCTTATTGACTCAAAACAACCCCCAAGAAAATTAATCTCCCAGCTCTATAGAAGATTAAGTAACCCTATATGTCCCCCGAAACTACCATTCATTGGAGCCTGGGAAAAGGACCTGGATACTATATTTTCTGAAGACGACCAATTGAAACTTTTTAAAGAACCTCACAAATCCTCCAGATGTGTTAGGATACAGGAAAACGGGTACAAAATATTGTCCAGGTGGTATAAAACACCCGACATTACCTGTAGATATAGCCCTAATAGTTCTGATATGTGCTGGAGATGTGGCGAGGGGGTGGGGAAATTTTTTCATATTTGGTGGTCTTGTCCACCCTTACAAACCTGGTGGTCTATGATCTTCAAACACTGTAATTCAATTTGCAAAACAAAAATTTTGCCTTCTCCTCAACTTGCTCTATTAGGCCTTCCCCCTCCCCACACATCCACTGGCTTCACCCCATTGTTCAAAATTTTGCTATCAGCAGCTCGCCTTCTAATCCCCAGATATTGGCTTTCGTCAGACCTTCCCCCACTGGATTATTGGATTAACAAAGTTGACTCTATATACAGGTTTGAAGACCTGTCCGCTTGGGAGAACCGCTCCCATAATAAATTTGAGGTTCTTTGGAAACCATGGGCTCAATTCAGACACTTCAATGAGACCAAATAATTGGTAATGTAAATGTACAAGTAAACATTTGAGTGTACTGGCGTTATATGACACTAACGTTTACAAGATATTAATACTTAATACTTAATACTATGCAATATATTGGGAACGACATCCACTATGTTAATTTTGTTAACCTACTGTTGTTATTTTAGTGATGACCAAACAGTACTTCACTGTATACGGACGTGTACTATCCTTGGATAAGGAATTTCTGTACTGTAATTTTACATCTTCTAATAAAGCTTTTAAAAAAAAAAAAAAAAAATGTCTATGAAACAGACGGTCTGATGCAATAATGCGTCCGCCAGCACAGGTATAACAGTGTTTGCGGTAAAATGTGTTTAAACTATAAGGGGGATTTATCATCTGCACTTATTATACGCTTCTTTTCACCAAGGTCTGTAGACAGTCAAAGTGGGACTATCTACAGAGGAAAAGTGAGACAAATTTATCAAAAGTCTCACGTCACTTGATAAAGAAAGCGCATCTATGGAAAAAGCACCAACATCAAAAGTGACAAAAAAATCACGTCACTTCTCTGACTTACACTACGGTCAAAACTAGACGAGGCAAAAATGGGATAATGGCAAAGACCTTCCTGTTCCCAAGATTTCTCATCTCAAGAGACCCAGGGAGACCCAGGGGATTGAAGTTGCAATTCTTATTTTGGTCAGCAGGTGGCAGGCCAACATAAGAAATGAGCAATTCACCTCTCATAATGGATCTAAAAGACCCAAGAGAGTTCAGAATAAAAAAAAAAAATGTGTTTTGTTGGCTCAAATACGAGCTTCAAAACCATAAGAAAGTTAAAAAACAGGTAAAAAAATATATAAAAAATTTAAAAATATAAAAGTTTAAATCATCCCCCTTTCCGTAGAATAAATCAATAAATACATAAATAACAAAAAATATAAACATAATGGGTATCACCGCATCCAAAAACGCTCGTACTATTAAAATATAAAATTATTTTTCCAATACGGCGAATGGCGTAACAGAAAAAAGGTCAAAATTGCTGATTCACCATTTACTCATAGCTTCTCTTACCCAAAAAAGTAATTACATGTGATCTAAAAGTCACACACTCCATAAAAATTACAGATCGTCCTACAAAAACACATCATCCCACTGTCACCGCCAGACATCTGTGAAGCTCTGACAGACGTTCTTTAGAACCTCCTGCTTGAGGTTCTTTTGTTTTGCTTTCGTTTTGTCATCTCGTTTCCCTCTCTCAGCTGTTATCTAGTTGCACTGATTGCATCCCTTTAAATCCCCTCCCATACTGCATCACTTTGCGGTTTATACAACTTCCTGGAGTGTGTGCATGCTGGATGCTACAACTGATGCTTCTACAGATAAGTCTGTTCATTTATCTTTGTTTTCCTGTTTGCTTGATCCGAGGTGACCCTGACTCCCTCCGTATTAAGTGTAGGGAGCCGGTGGTCGTGTCCCCTCACTATTATAGGGTGTTCAGATGTCATACAGTCGAGGAACGAGGGTATGCAATTATCTACCATTGAGATTTTTGCATAGGCTGAGCAGTTAGGGAGAGAGCTAGCGTTGTTACAGGGTTTACCCGTTGGTTCCTTAGTTTTGGATCAAGTCAGTCAGATCTTCATTTGTGTCTTCTAGTTTTCTGTTACACCATCCGTGACACCCACACAGCTCAGTAGATATTACTATAACAAAGTTATGGGAGTCAGAATATGGTGATGTAAAATATATATATATTTTCAAAGTTTTAATACATTTTTACACTATTTAGACATAAAAAATGTTGTATCAGGGGTGTTGCTAGGCAAAACCATTCGGGGCCTGGGCCCCTGCTGTTTTGTCCCAGGCCCCGAATGTACTGCCTGCCAGGCAGATACAACTGTATTGCTGTTGTTCTGCCAGATTCCTATACCTGGCAGAATGCTATACCTGGAAGTGACGCAACCGCACCGGAATCAGCTGGAGGAGGGTGTGTGTTGATCTGCGCAAGCGCAGATGCACTGGATTCGTAGAAATAATTGCACCGCCGCGGGAGAATATCCTACTTAATCTGCATGTGCAAAACCGTACACTGCGCGTGTGCACTCAGGGACCACGCCTGCGCACTCAGGGGTAGGTAGATTTTTAAGTGCAAAATGTTCCATCAGATCTCGCTACCCCTGAGTGCGCACGCGCGGACACATCATCTGGAGCAGTTCAGCCTCACCACATAGCAGAGGTGATTGCAGGATATTGGGGTGGTGGGGTCACCACATAGCAGAGCTGAGTGCGGCCCCTGAGTGTGCACGCGCGGTGTACGGTTTCGCACATGCAAATTAAGTAGGTGCTTCTCCCATGGCGGTGCAATTATTTTTACGAGTCCAGTGGATCTGCGCTTGTGCAGATCCACACACACCATCATCCAGCTGATTCCGGTGCGGCCGCATCACTTCCGGGTATAGCATTCTGCCGAGGTATAGGAATCTGGCAGAACACCGGCCTTTGGACGGCAATACAATTGAATATAATGCACTGCAAGATCTGAAGGACCTGCGATGACATCACAGGTCACGTGATCAGTGCAGCCGGCAGAGGTGGCCATCATGTGACCAGTGCAGGAGATGCCCACAGTGAAGAGGAGAAGTCCTGGGGAAGAAGCTGTGGTGATGTCTGCTACATGAGGAGAGGTAAGTGAAGGGAGAGGCAGAGCAATGCTGGGGGTTGTGGTTATTTAATTGGGACTGTATGTTAGGGCTGAAGGGAGGGATGTTATCATGGGACTAAATGTTCAGGAGTGATGTTATTTACATGGGGCTGTAAATTGATGGTGGCTGGGGGAGGGAGTGATTAACATTGGACTGTATGTTGGATAAGGCTGGGGAGGGGGTGATGTTATTTACATGGGACTGGATATTGATGGTGGCTGGGGAGGAAGTGATGTTAATAACATGGGACTGTATATTGATGGCGGCTGTGGGAGGGAGTGATGTTTACATGGGACCGCATATTGATGGTGGCTGTGGGAGGGAGTGATGTTATTTACATAGGACTGTATGTTGATGGCGGCTGTGGGAGGGAGTGATGTTATTTACATGGGACTGTATGTTGGAGGAGGCTGGAGAGGAGGTGGTGTTATTTACATGAGACTGTATGTTGAAGGGGGCTGTAGACAGAGAGGGATGGTATTTACATGGGACTGTACATTGGAGGGGGCTGTAGACAGAGAGGGATGTTATTTACGTGGGACTGTATATTGGAGGGGGCTGGAGAGATGGTGTGATGTTATTTACATGGGACTGTATGTTGATGGTGGCTGGAGAGGGGGTAGTGTTATTTACATGGGACTCTATGGCAGAGGGAGGGAAAAAGTGTTATTTACATAGGACTGTATGGTGGAGGGGCTGAAGAATTGTAATTTGTGAGGAAACTAAGAGGAGGAATATAACTACAGGGGGCACTTCAGGGGAGAGCATTATAACAGGAGGGACAATATAAATACTGTGGGCACTGTGGGGGCATTTTAAATCCAGGGGACATTAGGCGTTCTTATTACTACTGGGGGCTCTGTAGCAGTGAGTTATAGATCTGCCTTATTTCTACTAAGAGCACTATGGGGGTCTTATTACTACTGAGGGGTCTGTAGAAAGCTTTATTACCACTGGGGAACAATAGGGGGGCCTTATTTCTACTGGGGGCTCTGAGAGGGCATTATTAATACTGAAGGGCTCTTCTACTAATGAGTGCACTCTTGGGGAGCATTATCACTGTTGGGGCACTGTAGGGGGCAGTATTACTAATGAGGGCACTCTAGAAGGTTGATACTATTGGTGGGACTATGAGGAGCACTATTACTATGGAGGGGGGCTATCTGTACAGTACTCATTTTTCTTCAGGATAGTATTTGGGGGTATTGGGTAGCACAGCGAGCAGCAGGAGAACACTGTGGGGACTCCAGGTTGGGGGATGATGATAGAAATGTGAGGAAGCTAAAATGTCTGTGCGTCACACTCTGCAGAGACGAGGCGGCTGAAAGAAGTTGTCTGAACCGAAAAAATAAGCCCTCAAGTGGATACGTGAATAGAAAAAAAAAAGTTATGGCTCAAGGAAGATAGGGAAGAAAAATTCAAACGCAAAAACAAAACCTCTGGTATCCTAAGAGATAAAAAGCTCTGTTGCAGGGGTACCACAAGTCTGATCCATGCTTATCTCACATTAATAACGTATTTTGAGGATATGTAATTGTTATGTAACTACTTGATAACTACTTTAAGGCTATGGCCACACGGTGACATAGTGTAAGTCGTGCAACTCTTCTGCAACACATGTCGCCTTGTTGCCCTAGCCTAATGCTTGAGGGGGAGGGGGTGCTTTCAAAAGTATACCAGGGGGCACAGCCTTTCCTTGTTATGTCCCTGATATAATTTTTTTAATTATGGCACAAAAACAATATTTTTGCAATTTTTTTTATTTCTCTTTTCTCTGCTCGATGCAATTTTGATATGGGCTGTATTTATTTTTTTATTTTGACTTCAGCCTGTGCCGATTGTCACTTCTAATCCTTTTATAAAGGAGCAGGTGCTCCTTTTTATATTTTCTTCTTCATTGGCTGATTGGAAACTAGAAAGTAACAAAACCAGTTATAGAAATGTTCTTATCAGGTGGTTCTATGACAACTCATAGGATATGTGATAATTTTTTTCTAAAGTCTCAGCAAGGTGTGTAATGCGACAATTTTATGGCATGTCCTGGTTGGCGTTGATTTGTGCATTATTAAGCGACAATTTAGAAAGGCGCATGTAATAAATGTGGCAAAAACTATATGTCTTAACCCCTTAAGGACACAGCCATATTTCACCTTAAAGAAGACCTTTCACTAGAATAAAACTTCTAAACTAACTATACATACATGGAGAGCGGCGCCCAGGGATCTCCCTGCACTTACTGTTATCCCTGGGCGCCGCTCCGTTCTCCCGGTATAGCCTCCGGTATCTTCATAGTTAGGCTCCACTTAGTGGAACCTGCCGGCGTCTCATTCTCCCATGCTGTAGCGCTGGCCAATCGCAGCGCTCAGCTCATAGCCTGAGAGAAAAAAAAGCCTCTCAGGCTATGAGCTGAGCGCTGCGATTGGCCAGCGCTACAGCATGGGAGAATGAGATGCCGGCAGGTTCCCCTGGGTGGAGCCTAACTATGAAGATACCGGAGGCTATAACGGGAGAACGGAGCGGCGCCCAGGTATAACAGTAAGTGCAGGGGGATCCCTGGGCGCCGCTCTCCATGTCTGTATAGTTGGTTTTAGAAGTTTTATTCTAGTGAAAGGTCCTCTTTAAGGACCAGGCCATTTTTTGCAAATCTGACCAGTGTCACTTTACAGTATGTGTGAATAACTTTAAAACGCTTTTACTTATCCAGGCCATTCTGAGAATGTTTTTTCGTCACATATTGTACTTCATGACAGTGGTAAAATGGAGTAAAAAAAAAACATTTTTACTTATAAAAAAATGCCAAATTGACCAAAAATTTGCAAATTTCAATTTCTCGACTTCTATAATACATAGTAATACCTCCAAAAATATGGATTTGGCGGCGAGGGACTGGAACAAGGGGATAATAGTATAAAAGTTATCCACGTACAGGTGGTAACCCTTATCTAGCAGTGGGTGCATAAGGTCCCACACAAGTTTCCTGCTAACACCTAGAGTGGGGGGACATTCTGGGGGTTGAATACGGGATTCTCACACCTCGTATACACGGAACTTGTAAGTGTACCCTGAGGTACTCTCACAAAGTTTCTACAGCTTCACGCCATACCTCACCCACTTAGAGGGAACATACTGGTGGAAAATGAGTCTCCCCTTTAAATCAATGAGAGACTCATCAACCGCGACCTCCCTTTCAGGTACATACAGTAGGTGTTTGTGACATTGTGTTTTCAGCACGACGCTGTCGTGCTGATACTCGGCGACGTGGTGCCGAGATCTCGCACTCACTGGGATAGCGACAGCACATCCCAGCAAGCGCGTCATAGAAGAGGCGGGAGATCCGACTTGGATTCCCGCCAATTCTACACGTGTGCGGCGTTTGTTATGAATCCTGAGGGGGAAGTCCCCGCCGGATTTTAAATAAAAATCCGGCCTGGGTCCCGCCCTCAGGAGCATACCGGGCCCTTAGGTCTGTTATGGGTTGTAAGGAGAGCCCCCCCTACGCCGAAAAAAACGGCGTAGGGGGTCCCCCTACAATCCATACCAGACCCGTATCCAAAGCACGCTACCCGGCCAGCCAGGAAGGGAGTGGGGACGAGCGAGCGCCCCCCCCCCCTCCTGAGCCGTACCAGGCTGCATGCCCTCAACATGGGGGGTTGGGTGCTCTGGGGCAGGGGGCGCACTGCGGCCCCCCCACCTCAGAGCACCCTGTCCCCATGTTGATGAGGACAGGGCCCCTTCCCGACAACCCTGGCCGTTGGTTGTCGGGGTATGCGGGCGGGAGGCTTAACGGAATCTGGGAGCCCCCTTTAATAAGGGGGGCCCCCAGATACCGGCCCCCCACCCTAAGTGAATGAGTATGGGGTACATCGTACCCCTACCCATTCACCTGCAAGAAAAGTGGTAAAAACACAAATAAACCACACAGTGTATTAAAATATTTTATTTTTCTGCTCCGGAGGCCGCCCCCTGTCTTCTTTATTAGCTCTTTTACCAGGGGGGGCTCTTCTTCTTCCGATATCCCGACGGGTCTTCTCCGCTATCCGGGGGGGGTCTTCTCAACTCTCCGGGGTTCTCCTTCTGTCTTCTCCTTCTGTCTTGTTGTCTCCTTCTGTCTTCTGTCTCCAGGGGGGGCTCTTCTTCTTCCGATATCCCGACGGGTCTTCTCCGCTATCCGGGGGGGTCTTCTCAACTCTCCGGGGTTCTCCTTCTGTCTTCTCCTTCTGTCTTGTTGTCTCCTTCTGTCTTCTGTCTCCGGGGGGGGCTCTTCTTCTTCCGATATCCCGACGGGTCTTCTCCGCTATCCGGGGGGGTCTTCTCAACTCTTCGGGGTTCTCCTTCTGTCTTCTCCTTCTGTTCTTCTGTCTTCTCCTTCCTTCTTGTTGTCTCGGCGCACCCCGGTTCTTCGTCTCGCGAGACTCGGCGCACCCCGATTCTTCTCTCTGTTGTTGACTCGGCGCACCCCGGTTCTTCGTCTCGCGAGACTCGGCGCACCCCGATTCTTCGTCTCGCGAGATGAAGAACCGGGGTGCGCCGAGTCAACAACAGAGAGAAGAATCGGGGTGCGCCGAGTCTCGCGAGACGAAGAACCGGGGTGCGCCGAGACAACAAGAAGGAAGGAGAAGACAGAAGAAGAACAGAAGGAGAAGACAGAAGGAGAACCCCGAAGAGTTGAGAAGACCCCCCCGGATAGCGGAGAAGACCCGTCGGGATATCGGAAGAAGAAGAGCCCCCCCCGGAGACAGAAGACAGAAGGAGACAACAAGACAGAAGGAGAAGACAGAAGGAGAACCCCGAAGAGTTGAGAAGACCCCCCCGGATAGCGGAGAAGACCCGTCGGGATATCGGAAGAAGAAGAGCCCCCCCCCCGGAGACAGAAGACAGAAGGAGACAACAAGACAGAAGGAGAAGACAGAAGGAGAACCCCGGAGAGTTGAGAAGACCCCCCCCGGATAGCGGAGAAGACCCGTCGGGATATCGGAAGAAGAAGAGCCCCCCCTGGTAAAAGAGCTAATAAAGAAGACAGGGGGCGGCCTCCGGAGCAGAAAAATAAAATATTTTAATACACTGTGTGGTTTATTTGTGTTTTTACCACTTTTCTTGCAGGTGAATGGGTAGGGGTACGATGTACCCCATACTCATTCACTTAGGGTGGGGGGCCGGTATCTGGGGGCCCCCCTTATTAAAGGGGGCTCCCAGATTCCGTTAAGCCTCCCGCCCGCATACCCCGACAACCAACGGCCAGGGTTGTCGGGAAGGGGCCCTGTCCTCATCAACATGGGGACAGGGTGCTCTGAGGTGGGGGGGCCGCAGTGCGCCCCCTGCCCCAGAGCACCCAACCCCCCATGTTGAGGGCATGCAGCCTGGTACGGCTCAGGAGGGGGGGGGGGCGCTCGCTCGTCCCCACTCCCTTCCTGGCTGGCCGGGTAGCGTGCTTTGGATACGGGTCTGGTATGGATTGTAGGGGGACCCCCTACGCCGTTTTTTTCGGCGTAGGGGGGGCTCTCCTTACAACCCATAACAGACCTAAGGGCCCGGTATGCTCCTGAGGGCGGGACCCAGGCCGGATTTTTATTTAAAATCCGGCGGGGACTTCCCCCTCAGGATTCATAACAAACGCCGCACACGTGTAGAATTGGCGGGAATCCAAGTCGGATCTCCCGCCTCTTCTATGACGCGCTTGCTCTCCATCGCGGCAAGCCAGCTCGGCGCTGGCTCCCGCGATGGGGCTCGTATGTGCTCAATCTCGCCGAGAAATACGGCGAGATTGACACAAAATCGGGTTCACCTACTGTAGGCCTCCAAAAATTTGGCCCCAAAGTGATCGATGACCGGCCTGATTTTGTACAGGCGGTCATAGGCAGGATCACCTTGGGGGGGACATGCTGCATTATCTGTATAATGCAGGCATTTCCAGGTGGCCTCAAACTAGGAGCATGTCATGGCTGTACTGTAAAGTGGGGTCTGGTAGATGTCCCCACTCCAGTACAGCCTGACACAGTTTTTTTTTACTAGGACCATGTGCAGCACAAGGCCCCAAAACGTCCTCATCTCGGCTGCACTGAACGGAGTCCAGCCACCAGCCCTTGCCAAAAAGGAGCCCGGGTGTTGAGCAATGAACTGTTGGGCATACAAGTTTGTTTGCTCCACCATCAGATTCACAATGTGGTCACTGAAAGAAAAAAAAATTGTCATATTCAGTGAAGCCCACTGTGGGAATCTGAATTCCTGCTTAGCAAACAAAATCAGGAATCACAGGCTCAAAATCCTCTGGTGTTCACCATGCAAGTTGACCGGTAGGGCGCGCAGGTGGACTGATCTGGTGGGCCGGGAAACTAGTACGAGCCCCAGAGCTGTTCCTACTAGTGTGGGCCACAGGGTCCCTGGCATGGCGGTCCCCTTGCTCCGCCTGGCAGTGTCTCCGCTGCCTTGGGGGCTCATCATCATCGCTAGATGACAAAAGGAAAGTGGGGTCATCCTTGTCCTCACTGGGGCTCTCGGAGTCGGAGGCAAGCAGGGCGTATGCCTCCTCGGCCGAGAACATTCGGCGGGCCATAGGGGAGTGTGTGTGTGTGCTTGGAAAACTTTATTTAGTGTGCGTGTGTGTGAGGCGGCACGGGTGTTTGCAGACTTTGCCCTAAACCTAACAGAAAAATAAATAAATAAATGAAAAAAAGTGAAAAAAATAAAAATAGGATTCAAACTCGCTGATCAGCCGTCCAAAGCTGATCAGCGATGGGGTGGGTGATGCGCAAACAGTGGCCAGACACTAAGAGTGCTGGCCACAGACACCCGTGATGCAACAGTCAAACTTTTTTTTTTTTCCCCCCTAAACTTTCCCTGAATATCCCTGCCTAACCGAACCTTTCCCTAACCTACCTTTTAGTGCCAGATGTCACTGTGGAGGGTCAGAAGGGGGGTGCTGGGTCAGGAGATCTGACGCAGGCTGCTCTCACTCCTCAGAATGGAGGAGCAGAGGAGAACTGGGGGGAGTTAACCCCTGCCCGCCCGTGCAGCCAATAGGAATCGATCCTGTGAGGTGATGTCACCTCACAGGATCTAAGGATGGTGATGGGTGGTGTATTATCACACCACCGATCGCCATCCTATTCCGGGTTATCGGGTCAGCAGAGACCTGAATAACCCAGAAACACAGCAAACCGCAGCTCTGAATTGACTGTTATCACCGATGTGGGGGGGGGGGTGGTCACAGGACCCCCTCGGCATTGTCACAGAGTGCCTGCCAAATGATTTCAGTAGGCACTCTGTTCCGATCACCGTGCAGGTTAAAAACCATGCTGTTGGGTTGCTGTGCTGGCAATAAGCCTATGGAGAAACTTGTCTATATACAGAATAGATGCATGTTAAATATCATGCACAAAAATAATGAATATGAAGAAACACAGCTTCCCTAGTATTGTGTGGATACATTGCTCATTACATTTACTTAATTATTGCTGAGGAAATCTTCGTTTGTAACTTATTAGTTTATTCAAAAAGAGTATTGAAATATCAATGGATGCGGTTTGTAAAAAAAAAGTAGAATTACAACAAAATGAAACACAGCAGATGCAGAAGACAATTTTAAAACTACTTGTGCACATTGATATTTTCTAGCCAAGGTTTAAAATATTCTATACTGAACACATTTTTAGTTTCCATTGGCTTCATTCATCCAAAGATCTGTTAGAAGAACAGTTTCAGCAGTAGAAGACACACAATGGCCGGAGTCAGGACGATGTTATGGACACTAAGGCCACCGCTGGTGCAGATAAACTTAACATCGCTTGTCACTCCTCCAGCGCTTGCGGACTGGCTGCCGATGTCGCAGATGGACTTTGATGCGCACCCTCGAATGGCTGTTGAAGCTGACATCGATCCTGAAAAACACACAATTTCATTTAACACAACATTAAAGCTGGGTTCACCTCATGTTTTATGCCTGTGTTTGACGTATACGTTAGAAAAAAAAAATTAAAATCCAAAAACGCAGCACACCACGTTCTTGTATCCTGCAAAGTACTGGAAGAAAAAAAAATGTTTTTATTTTTTAAACAATGGAACTCTATAGTGACCAGATGCCACTGCATGGCATCAGTCTGAATCATCCATTTAACGTATACTTTTTTTGGATACGTAAGGCTACTTTCACACTAGCGGCACGGACCTCTGGCAGGCTGTTCCGTCGGGTGAACAGCCTGTAGGATCAGTCCTGCGGCTAGTGACCGTGTGCCCCCGGACTGCCGCTCCGTCCCCATTGACTATAATAAGGGCAGGGGCGAAGTTCCGGCGGAGGCACGGCAGCGCATGGCGAGAGGCTGCCAGAATAAAACTACGACATGTCTGACATTTATTCCGGCAGCCTCTCGCCGTGCCTCCGCTAGAACTCTGCTCTGCCCCCATTATGGTCAATGGGGACGGAGCAGCAGTCCGGGGGCACATGTTCACTAGCGGCAGGACGGATCCGACAGGCTGTTCACCTAACTGAACAGCCTGCCGGAGGTCTGTGCCGCTAGTGTGAAAGTAGCCTTAAATGGATGGCCAAAACGTGAAATAAAAGTTAAGCCAGCCTTAGCCACATATATGAAGATTTCTTAGCCTGAACATTGTTTTTTTATTTTGTTTTCTCATTTTTCTATAAAACTATTTTCATAAATGAGGTTTATTTAGGATATTTTTTTATCAGTCTTCAAGCTTTTTTTTACCCACAGCAAAGACCTAGATAATTTGGTAGGAAAATCATTTTTTCCCTACTACTGTTAGCCCTCAATGCCAATAAGTAGCATGAAAGAGGCTCAAACAAATGTCTCCTTCCTTAGCTTTTACTTAGGCCTCATGCACACGACCGTTTTTTTTTTTGCGGTCCGCAAAAACGGGTTCCGTAGTTCGGTGATACGTGTCCGTTTTTCCTTCCGTGGGTCTTCCTTGATTTTTGGAGGATCCACGGACATGAAGGAAAAAGTCGTTTTGGTGTCCACCTGGCCGTGCGGAGCCAAATGGATCCCTTCTGACTTACAATGCAAGTCAATGGGGACGGATCCGTTTGACGTTGACAAAATATGGTGCAATTGCAAACGGATCCGTCCCCCATTGACTTTCAATGTAAAGTCAGGAGTCCCTATTATACCATCGGATCTTAGTTTTCTCCAATCCGATGGTATATTTTAACTTGAAGCGTCCCCATCACCATGGGAACGCCTCTATGTTAGAATATACCATCGGATTTGAGTTACATCGTGAAAACTCATATCCAACAGTATATTCTAACACAGAGGCGTTCCCGTGGTGATGGGGACGCTTCAAGTTAGAATATACTACGAACTGTGTACATGACTGCCCCCTGCTGCCTGGCAGCACCCGATCTCTTACAGGGGGCTGTGATCCGCTCAATTAATCCCTCAGGTGCCGCACCTGAGGGGTTAATTGTGCGTATCATAGCCCCCTGTAAGAGATCAGGGGCTGCCAGGCAGCAGGGGTCAGACCCCCCTCCCTCCCCAGTATTAATTTCATTGGTGGCCAGTGTGCGCCCCCCCGGCCCCCCCTCCCTCCCTCTATTGTATTCAATTCATTGGTGGCCTGTGTGCGCCCCCCCGGTCCCCCCTCCCTCCACTGTATTAATATCATTGGTGGCCAGTGTGCGGCCTCCCCTCCCCCCCGATCATTGGTGGCAGCGGAGAGTTCCGATCGGAGTCCCAGTTTAATCACTGGGGCTCCGATCGGTAACCATGGCAACCAGGACGCTACTGCAGTCCTGTTTGCCATGGTTACTTAGCAATATTAGAAGCATCATACTTACCTGCTGCGCTGTCTGTGACCGGCCGGGAGCTCCTCCTACTGGTAAGTGACAGATCATTAAGCAATGCGCCGCACAGACCTGTCACTTACCAGTAGGAGGAGCTCCCGGCCGGTCACAGACAGCGCAGCAGGTAAGTATGATGCTTCTAATATTGCTAAGTAACTATGGCAACCAAGACTGCAGTAGCGTCCTGGTTGCAATGGTTACCGATCGGAGCCCCAGCGATTAAACTGGGACTCCGATCAGAACTCTCCGCTGCCACCAATGATCGGGGGGGGGGGAGGCCGCACACTGGCCACCAATGAAATTAATACAATGAAGGGAGGGAGGGGGCCGCACAATGGCCACCAATGAAATTAATACAGTGGAGGGAGGTGGGGCGGCACACTGGCCACCAATGAAATTAATACAATAAATGGAGGGAGGGGGGGCCGAGCCGCACTGGCCACCAATGAGATTAAAACTGGGGAGGGAGGGGGGTCTGCCCCCTGCTGCCTGGCAGCCCCTGATCTCTTACAGGGGGCTATGATACGCACAATTTACCCATCAGGTGCGGCACCTGAGGGGTTAATTGTGCAGATCACAGCCCCCTGTAAGAGATCGGGTGCTGCCAGGCAGCAGGGGGCAGTCATGTACACAGTTCGTAGTATATTCTAACTTGAAGCGTCCCCATCACTATGGGAACGCCTCTGTGTTAGAATATACTGTCGGATCTGAGTTTTCACGAAGTGAAAACTCAGCTCTGAAAAAGCTTTTATGCAGACGGATCTTCGGATCCGTCTGTATGAAAGTAGCCTACGGACAGGGATCACGGACACGGATTCCAATCTTGTGTGCATCCGTGTTTTTTCACGGACCCATTGACTTGAATGGGTCCGTGAACCGTTGTCCGTCAAAAAAATAGGACAGGTCATATTTTTTTGACGGACAGGATACACGGATCACGGAGGCGGATGACAAACGGTGCATTTTCTGAGTTTCCAACGGACCCATTGAAAGTCAATGGGTCCGCAGAAAATCACAGAAAACGGAACAACGGCCACGGGTGCACACAACGGTCGTGTGCATGAGGCCTAATCCCGAGACGTCTGATGCCAGATGAAAAAGAACCAATTTTTGTACCTGACACATAAGTTGTCATAAGAAGACACATATTCTCATCCCCTGTGCATTGTACTGTATCATCGGTGTAACACCAGGTAGAGTCAGCAGACATGCAGGATCGGCAGACCAGTCCATTGGGGGTAGAACTTGTTGTTGCATCTAGAAGAAAACAGGTGAAAGAGAGAAATATAAAGAACATTGGTTTCCTTAACATTTACATGCTAATGTTTTTCCATGTATGAACCACAGGTATTACTAGAAGAACCACATATGAACCTCCCTATTTCCCATCAGGACACTGGGAAAGTGGTCATTCATCACATGTATTAAGAAATTATTAAACAAGAGTGTAAGAGCAAGTTCCTGAACTCTGTGTAAATGCTGCATGCGGTTCAATCCATTATCCTGCAATGATCTCATGGAAGACAAATACTGTACCTACCATGAACCTAAACAGATGTTCCTTATCATTTAAATAAATTTAAAAAAAAATCCTGACTTCAAACATGGCAATAAGAATAAACCTCTGGACCAACATCCCAACTCTAGTCATTTAGTACAAAATCTTTACAACTAAGGGGTGTACATAGGTATCAAGTCACATGTCCAAGCTCTTACCACCTCCTGCCACCTCCAAATCCTTCCTTAACCTTGAGTCAACCAAAATGCTAGTGCATATATCAGGAACCCCCGCACTCTAGGTGTTCTGAAACTACAACTTCCAAAGTGGTCTATTCACTTCTATGGGAGTTAGAACAGCCGAGCATGTTTGCATACTGGAAGTTGTAGTTTTACAGCAGCTGGTCCGTGTGTTAGTGCATACTCTCATCATCTCCTACCTGGACGTCTGCAACATCCTCCTCTGTGGCCTCCCAGCTAATGGTCTTGCACCCTTCTAATCAATCTCCAATTCTGCTGCCAATCCATCTCTCCCCTTGTTTCTCCTCCAACATATAAGGCCATCCACAATCTGCCCCATCCTTACATCTCTGACCTAGTCTCCCGATATATCTCCACACATAATCTTGGATCCTCAGATGGCCTCTTTCTTTGCTCTCCTCTTGTCTGTTCCTTGCACAATCATCTACAAGATTTCTTATATATCTCTTATACTCTGGAACCCACTATCCCAGCAGATCAGACCCTCTGAAAGCCTGCAGCCACCACAAAGGGAGCTTGGTGTATAATTTTTTTTTTTAAAATTTTTACAGTTACAATGGAAGCTGTAAAATCTCTTTACACTCATTTACCCCAAGTGGTGACTGCAAGAAAATGATTAAATTCTACTGTGCCAATGGTTCTACAGTACCGTGCTAGCCTTTGTTTTTGCCACAGTTGTATTGCTGGTGTGTTGTCTTGATATGTGACTGTCAAGTTTTGTATAAAGGTTTTTTACAGTAATAATTAATTCACTTCGTCCCCTGACATCACCCCTGCTTTACTCCAAAACACCAGTAATTGTCTGGCAGCTGTCTCTAACATCATGTCCTCTCTGTATCTAAAACTGAACCTCTCAAAAACTGAACTTCTTGTCTTTCCCCCATCTACTATCTCACCTAAACTTGATATTTCAGTCTGCAGCACTATCATAACTCCTGTGCAACATGCCCGCTGTCTTGGGGCCACAATTGACTCTGATCTTTCCTTTCTTCCCCATATTCAATAGTGATGAGCGGCAGGGGTCATATTCGAATTTGCAATATTTCGCGAATATTTTGTAGAATATTTGTTGAATATTCGCAAATTTGAATATTCGTTATATTCTACGATTTTATTTACTCGAAAAATCGGCAGGGTAATGATTGTGTAATATTCAAATTTCCAAAATTCGAATTTTTGTTATACAAATTTTTTAATGCAGATTTTTCAACTTACAACTATTAGACAAAGAAGATTATAGCACTATATTAGCTAAATTGCTCTATATTTAATTTTTTTTCGAATATTCGCTATATAGTTAGAACTTCGTTTTTTTCCGAATATTCGTAATATTCTAAAACAATATTGCTATATATTCTTGTTTTAGAATATTACGAATATTCGAAAAAACAAAGTTATAGCAATATAGCGAATATTCGTAAAAAATTAATCGAATATAGAGCAATATAGCTAATATAGTGCTACAATCTTCTTTGTCTAATAGTTGTAAGTTGAAAAATTTGCAATAAAAAATTCGTATTCCGAAAATTCGCAAACAACACTACTCCTAAAGTCAAAGATAATGCAGCCTTCTCATTGGCCCACAAGCTAGAAGCAGTGAGGGATCATGTGTACTGATTAATTTTTTTTTTAATATTCGAAATTACGAATATATATCACTATATTCGAAATATTCGCTTATTTTCGAAGTACCTATATTCGCGATAAAAATTAAAAATTCTAATATTCGTGATCAACACTAATATTCAATACCTTACAAGCTCTTGCCATCTGCACCTCAAAAATATCACCAGAATCCGCCCTTTTATTATGGTGGAAACGGCAAAAACTCTTGTTGCCTTGATTCATTCTGGTCTTGACTACTGCAACGCATTACTAATCGGTCTCCCTCTCACTAAACTCTCCCCCCTTCAGTCTGTCCTAAATGCTGCAGCCAGGCTCATCTATCCATCCACCCGCTACACTGATGCTACTAGTCTGTGCCAGTCACTTCACCACAGAACACAGTTCAAACTTCTCACCCTCACCCACAAAGCTCTCCTCAATGCTGCACCTCTATATGTCTCCTCCATCTACCACCCTACTCTTGCTCTCCGTTCTGTTAGCGGCCTAAGGTTAATAATCTCCATAATTCGTACCTCTCACTCCCGTCTTCAAGAATTTTCTCAAGCTGCACCTACTCTGGAATATTTTGCCCCGGAATATTAGGTCAATCCACAACTTCTCCACCTTCAAATGTGCCTTAAAAACACAACTTTTCAGGCAGGCTTATCAAGCTACCTAAAATGAAAATTCCCCGAATAAACCTCTCCCCCACCAACTCCTCTGGCCTGAACTTGATCCTCTAACAGTCCCAAACCCAAAACAGATCAGTCGGCACCACTCCTGTCAGTTCAATAATGGCTTGAATCCTACTTATCACAATCAACTACCTTATGTGTCACCCCCAATTCATCATTGACTTAATAGGATGGAAGATCACTTCCGTCAGCTGCCAGACCTGCCACCAAGTACCCTCACTCCCCAAATAACACTCTGAAGCCAACTTCTTGGTATAAAAGGCCGTAACAGCCCGTTTATTAAACAAACAAATTCTTTATCAACTTTTTTTAATGATCACAATAATAAGACATAAACAGTAATAAGACATAAACACATAAATAAAGTGCAATAAATTCCAACACATTGAGAAAGGATCCTAGAAGGCAACCCAAGCAAGCTGGGTTATTCACTCCCATCGCTACTTGACTTTCCACCTTACCCTTGGCCGCAGTCATCGACCCAAAGGTACCAAGAATTGCACACCACACCAACCTGCTCCCACAACTGTTGTAACACCGAAAAAGAAAGCGGACGAGGAGTGTCCTTCCTAACAGCTCTGCTCCGATAGCCCTTCAGAACCTGGCACACCAAAAAACTCGCAAATGCAACCAAAAAGCCACAGCCGCCACCCTTTTAGAAGCCACGGAGAAAGACACTCCTGAACTATAAGATAGCCCCACAAAATAAACCAACAACACATGAAAGTCCTCCGCCACTTCACAACCCCCCACCTGATCCACTAACCGTTCCCAATGAGACCACACAGAAGAATAAGCTGACCACGTACTCCTACTCACGGACCGCCTAATCAGATCTGATGAGACCCCAAGGCCACACTCCAGAGCCACTGAGGACAGGGACAGGGCAGACCCTTTGCGTCTGCGTTCGGGACCAAACTGCAAAAACGGTCCCACTGAAAACGAGAAAGGGAATCAGCGATGGAATTAACACTGGGAGCATGCACCGCCACAAAACAAGCATTCAATCTTAACCTTCTGAGGACCAGGTGCCGAAACAAATGCACAACAGGAGGTGAATTAGTTGACTGACTATTAACCGCTTGCACCACAAGCGGTTAATTATCACAACAGAAACGCTTGTTCCGTAACAACTCCCCCCATAATTCAGTTGCCAAAACAATCGGGAACAGCTCCAACAGCACTAGATTACCAAGCAAGCCGGCCCCTCTCCACTCCTCAGGCCAAGGACTCGCACACCATTGCCCTTGACAAAAAGTGCCATACCTGCAAGAACCCGACGCATCCGTAAACAATTCCATATCTGCACTAGCAACTGGCGCCTCCATCCACATCGGACAACCGTTAAAATCCACCAAAAAACTCTCCCAAACTTCTAAATCCGCCTGCACCTCCGCAGACAGCCTCAAAAAATGGAAAGGCACCTTAACACCAGCTGTAGCCATGGCCAATCATCTACAGAACACCCGACCCATGGGCAAAATTCTGCAAGCAAAATTCAATTTACCCAAAACCGACTGCACGCGACGTAACTGCACTTTCTTCGCCCTACGCAGAAAAGCAACCTCACTGCGCAAATCTACCACCTTATCATCTGGTAACGTGTATTCCTTTGCCACACTATCAATTACTATACCCAAAAACATGACCGACGTGGAAGAAACCTCAGTTTTTTCCACCCGCTCCATCGTGCGCAGAAAAACCGAACAAACCCGCCACCCAGCCGGACCAAGAAACAAAAAATCGTCCAGATAGTGTCACACCGAGTTACAATCCGCTTCTTGCTTCACAACCCATTCTAAAAGTGAACTAAACGTTTCAAACAACGAACAAGAAATAGCACAACCCATAGGTAAACGGCAATCAACATAAAATTGCCCCTCCCATCTAAAACTGAGTAAATGAAAGCTATCCGGAAGAATGGGCAACAGACGAAAAGCAGCCTCAATGTACGTTTTCGCCAACAACGCCCCATACCCGAAACATCGCACCCACCGCACAGCCTCGTCAAACGACGTATATGACACTGAACATAACTCGTCGTCAATACCATCGTTAACAGAACTCCCCGCTGGAAATGACAGATTGTGAATAAGCCGAAACTTGTTCGGCTCCTTTTTTGGTACCAACCCCAACGGCGACACCCACAAACCCTGCAACGGACACTCAACAAATGGGCCCGCTATTCTCCCCGCTACCACTTCCTTGGCAATCTTCTCAAACTACCACCGGGTGAGACAACGCAGAAGACAAGTTGCGATCAGCGACCACAACACCCTCTGAAACACACAGGATCTTAAAACTGTCCCTAAAACCTGATAACAACAACTCCACCGCCTCCCGATTTGGATAAATCCTTAGAAAAATCTCCATCTCGACCTCCTTCACTGGAGTCACCCCTCTCCTGCCCAGCCTCATATCCCTTGCCTTTTCCGTGCTTAAAATACTGCGACAAGCTGTGAGCCCCGCTGCAACCGGAGCATTCATGCTTGAACCTGCAATCTGCCAAGTACTTACAGTACCCCTCATTAAAATGCCAACCCATCCCTTTTTATTCCCACTATTCAATTCTGCCACCGAGGAACCCCTGGCCGCAACCCGAGAGGACTGGTTACCCCCTTTTGGAGCAGAGATTAGCCGCATCTATAGGCTGATGTCCTTATGGTCCCACCTAATACTAGGCCGGACTGCCTTCCTCTGACGAAACTGCTTGTCATACCTGAGCCAACCCCCCATACGTCCGATATGCCATCCACACCGCATCCATATAGCAAAAAAGCACCGAACAGTGTTCGGGCGCCTTCTCGCCAATCACACTTGCCAATATAGCGAAAGCCTGCAGCCAATTCAGAAAAGTGTGCAGTATAAGCCTATACTGCCGCATCTCTTCCTCCTCTCTTTTGCTCTCATCCAACCTCACCCTATCCAACTAGAACTTCTCCAACGGAAGTAACGAAAATATTTCAACATACTCGTCCTTCCAAATCTTCTCCCTGACCTCCAGCTTCAAGTGCGCTCCCAAAGGCCCCTCAAAGCACACGTATACCTCCCCTTTCGCCGCATCCGCCAACCTAACGTTCTCACCAACTTTACCTTTACTTCCCCCGCTCACCACCACGTCACCCACCGGAGCACCAACCACAGCAACAGGCGCACACCCTAACCACACTAGATTGTTCGCCAATCACAACCTCCGGCCCAGACGCCCACACCGCACCCGTTATGGAAGCAGCAGCCTCAGTTCCCAAACGGGAAATAAGAGACAACATACCCGACAGCAATTCCTGCGCCAAACTCTCAGTCCCAGCCCTACCTAACTGCAACCCCGCAACCCCCAACCCACCACACCCTTGAGCCTGACACGGAGATCTCTCACCTGGCTGACCGTGGGGGTATCCTCCCAGTCGCCGCAGACTGCTCTGGAACACTTCCTGGCATCAAACCGACCGGAGATGTAGAAGACGATGGACCAACGCCAGAAACGCCTGCTTCGCATTCTTCCAGGCTGAGTTCACCTTCTTCCAAATTCGAAACCGACTGGAGACCCCTACCACCGTCCGCATTGCCGGGTTGCAGATCCGATGACACGTCGTACCGTCCCGTAACCTCGCTGGTCTCCACATCCGTTCCGCCATCCCTTGTCACACCGCCCCAGTAGCCAATAGCCGCATTACGCCCCATCACTGCCAGGTCCCCTGACTGCTGCACTGGGGGCGGGGCCAAACACTAAAACCCCCACCAGTGCTCCTCCTCTTATCCTCTGGCCTGCAGTACTCAGCCTCGCCACCAATGTCGCTGTTGCCGCCAAACTCTCTTCTGGCTGTGAAACAGACGACTGCTGCCGACCTACAGGAACAGGCCGCAGCGCCACCCACTCCGTCGGTGCCACTTCTTCAGCAGAGCCCTCACCACAGGACAGTGAGGCCGCATCCCCCGACATCCTCACCGCCGATCTTCTGTCCGCCGCAGGTCCAGGAAAGTCACCCGTACTGGTGTGCTCTACGCTGGGGACATCCAGGGTAGAAAAAAAACGCATCCCCGCGCGACCCCCCCCCCCCCCGCCGAGCAAGGGATGAACGACGGGAACTAACCCGTCCTTCTCCCGCAGGCACCTGACGCGGTGCCGGATTTCTACCGCTACGCCGGCCAGCCATAGCCAGATCAGCCCCAGCCGGCCGCAGTGGAGGATACCAAAGTGGGCTCCGCAAACGTCGCCGCACACGGGGGGTCGCCTCGGGGCTCAAACGCACAGGCGGCATGGACCGCCGAGCCCTAACCCTCCCCACTAACGCAGCCGGAGGCGCAGCGGGCGCCGCTATAGCTGCCTGCAAGCTCCTCTGAACCCACGCAGAACCATGCTGTTCTGCCGCGCCCCTGACCGCAACCAACAAATCTTCAAGGGAATCCATAACTAACTGCAGCACTGCCAATAAAACCCTAACTCACCGATATACCCCGTACACTGGTGCAGATCCCACCCCTACCCTAAGAAATATACAGCACGCAAAAATAGCAAACCCTGCCATCTTTCCTAACATACAGACACCTAACCTGAAAACACATACTTAACCCTTTCCTGCCTACATACTTCCCCCTAAGTCAGATTACACTACGCTACTTTCTGCGCCTTGCTCCGTTGCTCTACAGATTGTAAGCTCTTGTGAGCAGGGCCCTGACTCCTAGTGTTTCAGTTGTATATTAGCCAGTTAGTTTTGTTTTGTACATGAACCCTATCAATTTGTAAAGTGCTGCGGAATATGGTGGCGCTATATAAATAAATATTATTTGTGGGAGGGGCGGAGGCTCTTCATATACGAGCCACAGCCTCACTCACAGGGGCGTGTTCTCAGGTGCAGGCGTTCCGGTCGTGGATTTCGTTTGGACGTTGGACGTGTGCTTGTACTTCGTTTCGCGTCCGCCTCACGCTACAGTGGGTAAGTGTTTTTTCGTATCGAGCAAGGACAGCAGCGGTCCTGCCAACAGGCGCACTTCTGGTCATGCGGCGGGTGCGGTCCAGCGTGGAGTGCACGCACTTCCGGTTCCCGGGGCCGGCGGATCAGGCGTCTCCATGGCACGAACGGCGCTGCGGCCTCGTGCGTTCCATCGTGGAGCGCATGCGGCCCGCTCATCGGTAGCGCATTCCTGGGGGAGCATTGGGATGGCACTATGCGGCGTGCGTTCAACATCGGAGCGCACGTGCCTCACGATGCTGCCAGCTTGTTGGGCCATCCCCCTTTCCGGTCGCCATGGCTGCGGCGGCTGCGTGCGTTCCGGCGTGGAGCGCACGCGCATGTTCTCCCAGGCCGGCGTCAAGGGGGGGGAGTTTTCTGGTTGGGCAGCGGTCTCGGGGAGCCGCGTGCGTTCCACATTTTCATGGTAAAAAAAAAAAAAAAAACGTAAAAAAAAAAACCCTGTAAAAATAAAAAAAATTTATGCACCATCATAACCACCAAGGTGGCCATCCTGTGCAGGATTCGCCCTGCTTCGTTCGCACTTTATTGCACCTTGTCTCGTCTTCCTGGTACGCCCAGGCCACTGTTGTCGTCGTGTCATAGCCACTTAGTTTTTGTCACCAGGGCACAGTCGGTGGTCTTGTCATGTCACAGTGTCTCCCCTGGTACGCCCAGGTCTTCATATTTTTCCTTCTCTGATACGTGGGTCTTGACGCACCTGTCCGCTGGCTTATCCGGGTTGTTTTTCTAAGGGGCCATTCTCCGGCCGCTCCCCTGGTCGTTCTTTGCTGTTTTTCCCTGACTCAAAGGTTCACCATGTCAGTCTGCCGCCCTTCGCGGGCCGCTGCTACGCGCATTCTCTATCTCATGGCAACGCGCCATCACTTCTGTCACCCACCTGGTACACTCAGGGGGCCTTCTCCGGTCAAGTAACCAGTCATATACGCTAAGATTGTTTACTTGACCTAGGGGTGTGCCCCATCCTGGCCAGTTTGCCTAGTTCTAACAGGTATGGGGTCACCCGTTATTCTGTACTCTCAAATTTCGCCTGTTACTTTTATTTTCAGGGTTTTCCCTATTTCCTGTTCCTATCGGTCCTATACAGGTAAGTTCGCACTGACTCCGTCAGTGTACCCGTCGGGTCTATGTTCACGTTTTAATTGGTCTCTTTGTCTGTCCGGCTAGGTCAGGTTCTGCTAGTCCGTGTTACGGGTTCTCATTCGGGCACGTGTTTTCTCCATCTTGCACCTTTTCAATCCCGTTCCTTCATCACCTTCTCGATTTTTTGATTTTTTTCTTCCCTTTATCTGTCACGCCTTTTTGTTTCAACAGCTCTACTATGTCTCGAGCTTCGGATATAGATGACAGCCTATCTGTCTCCGGGTCGGTCATGTCAGGCCAGGCGGGTAAATCATCCCTTAGGAGTTGCACCATACCGAAGTTGTTAGCAGAGCTGAACTGGAGAGGCATCCCACACCCGGCCACCGCCAGGAAGGCAGAGCTGTACAAACTGCTCATGACCAACTCCAGCGCTTCGGCGGTGCAGCCGGAGACATCTTCGATCCAGTTCTCACTGGTGCAGCTGCAGTCTACCCTAAACTCGTTGGTCGACTCGGTAGCTGATGTCCGGGCGAGGGTATCAGAGCTGGAATCCTGGCCACCCATGGCGCCCTTGGCACCCGTCCCGCTGATCGCACCGTCCACATCGGGCTGGCTGGCACCAGGTACGCCCAGGCCCATTCCCCAGATGTCCCCCTCACACTTCATTCCTGACAACCATAAGAGGGACATTCTGGCAGGGAAGGACGCTAATCTGGCGTCGATCCTCATTGCCGCTCAAAATGTGCCCGAGAACAGGGTTATCAATTGTGGGGATGTGTCTGTGGTCCTCAGGGCCAAGGACTCGCGGCTTAATCACAAATTGACTATTCCCGATTTCGTCTTGGCGTTTAGCCTCTTCAGAGACATTATCTGCACCACACAGCCGGAAAGGAGGGAAGAGCTGGACCGCTACTTGTACCTGGTCACTGACCTAGGTCACAAGTATGGTGGTTCAGCCTTCTACGACTACCATCGTTCCTTCTCGGCTAAGGCGGCTGTAGCTTTGGCGCAGTTCCAATATGTTACCAGCTGGTCCTTAATTGACACAGAGCTCTTCTGTCGTCACTTCGCTGGCCTCAGGGCACCCAACTGCGCAACGTGCTAGTCCATTTTCCACTCATCTGAATGGTGCCCAAATAGCGCTCACCCGTCTCAGGACAAGGCCCTCCCGGGAACCTCGGGTCTCTGCCGTCCAACCCCTCCACTGACAAGCTGGGTAGACCCATTGTCTACTTGGGAAGAAGTCAGGTCTGCAATAATTTTAACTCAGGAGGCTGCTCCTATGCCAGTTGCAGATCCCTCCACATGTGCTCCCTGTGCTTCAGAGCACATCCGCGGTCCGCCTGTCCCAAAAAAGCAGCTAAGGGATCCTGACTAGCCGACATCAACGTGGACCTATTGGCGGCTCTCCTTCAGGATCACCATGATCAGGACTTCGTGGCATTTCTGTTGGCAGGCTTCCGGCAGGGGTTCCACACAGGGCTCATTACACTGCTACAGGTTCCCTGGGAAGGCAGCAATCTGCTGTCAGCCACCCTGTACCCTCCAGCGACTAGCGAGTTGCTCCAGTCCGAGGTGGAGAAAGGTTTCCTCATAGGCCCTTTCCCACTCATCCCCTTTGCATCATGGCACATCAACCCCATCGGCCTAGTGTCCAAAAAAAACACTAATAAAAAAAGGTTGATTGTCCGCCCCTCACGTTTCTGCAATTACCAGCCTCAATTCCCTGATTCCATTGGAGGTATTTGCTATGCGGTACTCCTCCGTAGACGACGCAATTCAAGCCACCCTGTTGCATGGCAGGGGCGCTTGGTTGTTAAAGGTTGACATCGCCGATGCGTTCAAGCTCCTTCCCATCCAACCTCAGTTGTGGCAGTTCTATGGCATCGAGTGGGCCAGCCAGTATTATTTTGTCAATCAGCCTTACCAACTAGTAATTCACAAAGTTATTACATGAAGTCTTGCGAGACTTCGAAGTAATAACTTCGGCTCATCGAAGTCAATACATTCTAAGGGTCCATTCACACGTCCGCAAATGGGTCCGCATCCGTTCCGCAATATCGGGAACGGGTGCGGACCCATTCATTCTCTATGGAACCGGAAGAGATGCGGAGAGCACACTATGTGCTCTCCGCTTCCGCATTTCCGGAGAGCAGCCACGAACTTCCGGGCTTCGTCCCCGAACTTCTGGGCCACGGCTACGCCAAAAAATTGAACATGTCCTATTCTTGTCCACAATTGCGGAGTGCGGACAAGAATAGGCAGTTCTATGGGGGGTGGTGGCCGGTTGTATTGCGGATCTGCAATACACTAGGGATGTGTGAATAGACCCTTATACTGTACGGAGCTGGAAAAAAGTAAGCAAGACTCAGAACCTTATATATAAAAAGTATTATATTCTTTATTGCAGCATATATAAATAATTAGGTAAACATAAATCATTTAAAATGGGGACAAAACATCTAGAAATGATCTAGAAAACCCTAGAGTATGGATCCCAAAGTACCCACATAGCTCCTACAAAAGATGGAAATACATGTACATAAGGCACATGACAGTGTTCCCCCCGTGGCCGTATTGCGGCCCACATAAGGCGGGTCCGCAATACACGGGGCACCAGCGGAGATGCGGTGCGGAAGGAATGGAACCACGGAACGGAAGCACTGCGGAGTGATTCCTTGGTGTTTCATTCCGTGCTTGTGTTCCGCAAAAAGATAGCACTTGTTCTATCTTTTTGCGAAACGGACGTATCCATTGAAGTTGAATGTGTCTGGATCCGTCCTGGCCGCCGCACGAACGTTGCCTGTGCATTGGGGACCGCATGCACGGAACGGTACAAATACGTTTGTGTGCAAGAGGCCTAACACAAAGGTAGGTAAGCCTGAACCAATCCAAATAATATCAAGAAATAATATCACATCCAAATAACAAACTTAATGCTACAGAGGGGATGAAGTAACATACCCATTCAAAGGGTTAACTATCCCGAAGCCAATTTAGGACCAGGAGTAACTTAAGGAAAAAGAAAAACCCAAATAAATGAGGTCAGGACAATAACCAACCTGTGGACATGTTTGTGAGAGAGTACTTGAAAGGAGCATGACCTTCCATGGCCGTCAGATTTACGATAGTTTGGCGACAATTACAATACAAATCCACCCCGGCCAATAGCGCACGTACAGTAGATTTGTTATTCTGGTGGACAAACTGACAGAAGATGGAACAGTTTTGTTAAGAGGCCCATCTTAGGGCACTTTCACACTTGCGTTGTTTGATTCCGGCAGCCGGTTCCGTTGCCTGAACTGCCTGCAAACTATATGCAAACGCAAGTCATTTTTTCTGACTGTTTAGGCATTTTTCAGACTTATCAGGATCCTGATCAGTCTGAAAAATGCATTGTAATACCGGATCCGTTTTTCCGGTATTTATTTTCTTCCCATTTTTAAAGGTCTGAGCATGCAGGAATACCGGATCCGTCAATGCAGTATTTTGAATGCCGGATCCGGCACTAATAAATTTCTATGGGAAAAAAGATGCTGGATCCGGCATTCAGGCAAGTGTTCAGATTTTTGGGCCAGAGATAAAACCACAGCATGAAAAAGTCCTGAAAAGTCAAAAAGACTGAACTGAAGACCAGTGATGGCCAGTTTGCCGTGTTCGCCGGCGAACACATGCGAGATGCCATCTTAACTCACAAGTCCGGCGATGCACAGGTAAGTCCTTATCTGTGCCTGTGTGCGAGCCGGTCTGAAATGAAATGCTGTCTCCGGGTGCAGGCAGTTCTTTTTTTTTTAAATACTTTAACGCAATATTGGTAAAGAGAAGCAGAAATAGACGACTTACATGTGGGAGGATCAGGAGCGCAGTTGTCAGTGTTGCAGCATGAAGTGCTCATCCTGATATGTCCTTGTTGTAGGCCCACACTGCCCTTTAAGCCACATTGAGATGAAGGTGCGCATATTCTGCCCAAAGATGTAGACTTCATTCCAGCTAAAAATAAACAAAGCAAACATTTTCTCTTACTGAAATAGGAAAGTATATATATATATATAATCATTAAATAGTATGTATAATCAATATATCCTGCCCTTCCATATTCTCTCTGATCCAAACATACGGAGGAGCGCAGATTGTGAACACTGGTCACTTGTTATGCACAAATGTCTATTCTTACAACAGATCACATTTAGAGTTGAGCGGACACCTGGATGTTCGGGTTCGTCCGAACTTCGGGACCCGAACTTGACCCCGAACCCGAACCCCATTGAAGTCAATGGGGACCCGAACTTTTGAGCACTAAATGACTGTAAAAATGTAATGGAAAGGGCTAGAGGGCTGCAAATAGCATCACAATGTGGTTAAGAGCATGGCAAGTGCTCTGCAAACAAATGTGGATATGGAAATGACTTTAACCCCTTAGTTACCACCCATATGTGTTTTTACGGCGGTCACTAAGGGGCCTTGAGCTGGAGCGCCGCCTTTTTACGGCGGCACTTCAGCCCAAGTTAGTGAGTAGCGCTGTAGCTCTGTGCCTCCAGCTCGGCAGTGATCAGAGACCGTGACAAGCGGTCTCTGATCACGTGATTGCCGTGATACACTTTATCACGGCGATCACAGAATATGCCGGCAGTGGAGCTGCCCGCACTAAACTTTCTCCCTCCTCTCATGTAAGAGAAGAGGGAGAATGTCTCCGGTGCAGCGATCGGGTCCCCCATCGCTTTTGGCCCTAAGCTGGGTCTCGATCCTCACCCCCCACCCCCCTTACCCTCAATAAAGATGGCGGTGGCGGCCCGGTGAATGCGCAGACTGAAAACCACTCACCGCTGCTCTCAGTAAGGTCTGTCTCAACTTTTGATGTTCATTTATGAGCCTACCATGGTGATCACGGGTGGCGGGGAATCAGGGTTCAAGGCCGGAGAGGGAGCGTGAGAAAAAGAGACCACATCCAAGGGAGGATTAATTTTTTCAAATTTTAAATTATAGAGCGGAAATATGGGACAAAGTATTAAAGTGTAAAAGTGGGACAACTTTTTAAAGTTTAAGCATTGAATGAAAGGATGTGTCGTCGCGCATCAATGAATTAAGAATTTCTTACATTTTATTCCCTGTCAACTATGCAGAGCAGGTGTTTCTATCTGGCAAAATTTGAAAAATGTCACCTGACAATGTAATTGACGATTTTTTTTATTTACGTTCCTGTCACCTATGTAGAGGTGCCCCAGTGACATCCACCATCCATTTGGATGTCTTCTCTATCAACTTTCGATGTTCTTTTCTGAGCCTACCATGTTGATCCTGGTTATCGGCGAATCAGGGTTCCACGCTGGAGAGGGAGCATGAGAAAAAGAGACCAAATTTAAGAGAGATAAACTTATACTTTTTTTCTAGGATCGAGCGGAAATGTGGGAAAAGCTATTGAGGCGCAAATGTGGGACAAATTACAGTAGCCCAAATGTGGGCCAAAAGAGTCAAGCGGAAATGTGGGAAAAACTATTGAGGCGCAAATGTTGGCCATAAGGGTATAGCGGAAATGTGGGACAAATTATTGAAGTGCAAATGTGGTACAACTTGTTTAAGTTTAAGCATTGAATTAAAGGCGGTGGCGGGCATCAATTACAGAAGCATTTCAGAAATTTTATTCCCTGTCACCTATGCAGAGCAGGGGTTTATTCATGTCTAAAATTGTATAATATCAACCCAAGAATGTAACAGAAAAATTACAGAAATTTATTAACCTGTCTACTTGGTAGAGCAGGGGTCTATGACAGAAAACAATTGGTGAATTTGACCCTAAAATGTAACTGACAAATGTTATTTCTACTAGGTATAGCAGTGGTACATCACACCCAAAAATTTTTACATTTCAACAGAAAATGTAACTGACAATTTAAAAAATATATTTTTTAACCTGTCTACTAGGTATAGCAGTGGTACTATACACCCAAAAATTGGTGAATTTCACCAGAAAATGTAACTGACAAAGCAGTGAAATTATATAAAATATAATACGTACAAATAAAAAAAAAAAAAAATTTAATTTATGAGGTGGAGTTCCATATGGTGTAGGAGTTTCAGGAGACGGCGGACGTAGCAGAGTAGGTAGAAGTGGCGGTGGAGGACGACAAGATAGCCAACACAGGTTTTTGGTTTTAATTTTATTTTTTTTAATTAAGGTTCAACTCCAAAAGAGTGTGAAATATCCAAAATACAAGAATGAGCAATTGTTCTGCAGTATAACAATGGCTGGCTAGTGCCGGTATACATGTCTATTCTGCACAAGCTATGGACAAGTCCTGAGGGATCCATGCCTGGTTCATTTTAATGAACGTGAGCTTGTCCACATTGGCTGTGGACAGGCGGCTGCGCTTGTCTGTGATGATGCCCCCTGCCGTGCTAAACACAAGTTCAGACAATATACTGGCTGCAGGGCAGGCCAGCACCTCCAAGGCGTAAAGGGCAAGCTCAGGCCATGTGCCCAATTTGGAGACCCAGAAGTTGAAGGGGGCAAACATGTCATTCAGTAAGTGTATGCGTGTGCACACATACTGCTCCACCATGTTGAAATGCTGCCTCCTGCTAAGACGTTCCATATGAGCTGGTTGTTGTGGCGTGCTGACAAAGCTTTCCCACATTTCGGCCATGCTAACCCTGCCTTCTAAGGTGCTGGCGGTGACCCAGCTGTGTTTGTGACCTCTTCCTCGTCCTCTGCCTTCGCCTTGTGCTTCCACTGTGCCCCTGCTGTCAGGTGGGAATGCCACCAGCAGCGCGTCTAACAGCAAGCGGTTGTACTCGCGCATCTTACGATCACGCTCCAGTGATGGAATTAAGGATGGTACATTGTCCTTGTAATGGGGATAAAGCAGCGTGGCCACCCAGTAATCAGCACAAGTTAGAATGTGGGCAACTCGCGGTCGTTGCGGAGACACTGCAGCATGTAATCATCGCTCATGTGTGCCAGGCTGCCCAAAGGCAACGAAAAGATGTCCTCTGTGGGAGGTGTATTGTCTGTGTTCTCTGTATCCCCCCAGCCATGCACCAGTGATGGCCATAAGTTGGTCCGAGTGCCACCCTTCTGTGAACATAGTTCCTCCTCCTCCTCCATCTCCTCATCCTCCACCTCCTCATCTTCAAGAACTGTGCCCTGGCTGGACAATTGTGTACCTGGCGTTTGAGGGTGCAGGAACCCACCCTCGGAGCCACTTGGCAATAACTGGCCGGAAACTCTACGAAATGATCCCTCTTCCTCCTCCTCCTCCTATGCCACATCCTCTTCCATCATCGCCAGGAGCGTTTTTTCAAGGAGGTATAGAAGTGGGATAGTAGCGCTGAGAACGGCGTTATCGGCACTGGCCATGTTGGTGGAGTACTTGAAACAGCGCAACAAGGAACATAGGTCTTGCATGGAGGCCCAGTCATTGGTGGTAAAGTGGTGCTGTTCCGCCGAGCGATTCACCCGTGCGTGCTGCAGCTGAAAATCCACTATCTCCTGCTGCTGCTCGCACAGTCTGGACAGTATGTGCAAGGTGGAGTTACGCTGCAGCGCTGACAAGCGAGCAGCAGCAGGGAGAGAACGCTGAAAGCCCGAACAGATGGCATGCACTTTATGCAGCAGCTCTGACATATCGGGGTAATTTTTAAGGAATCTCTGCACCACCAAATTCCGCACATGCGCCAGGCAAGGGATGTGCATCAAACGGGCTAGTCCCAGAGCTGCTACGAGATTTCTCCCATTATCACACACCACCAGCCGGGCTTGAGGCTGACTGGCACAAACCACTCATCGGTCTATTGTTCAAGGCCCGTCCATAGCTCCTGCGCGGTGTGGGGTTTGTCCCCCAAACAGAAGTTTTAAAACTGCCTGCTGTTGTTTACCCCTGGCTGTGGTGAAGGTGTTACGCTGACCGGATGAGGAGCTGGTAGAGGATGAGGAAGCAGAGTAGGAGGAGGAAGCAACAGGAGGCAAACTGAAGCGCCCTGCAATCCTCGGTGGTGGAAGGACATGCGCCAAACTGCTATCTGCCTCAGGCCCAGCAGCCACTGCATTTACCCAGGGTGCTGTTATGGAGATATAATGTCCCTAACCGTGCTTACTGGTCCACGTATCCGTAGTGAGGTGCACCTTGCCACAGATGGCGTTGCGCAGTGCACACCTGATTTTGTCCCCTACTTGGTTGTGCAGGGAAGGGATGGCTCTCCTGGAAAAGTAGTGGTGGCTGGGCACGACGTACTGTGGGACAGCCACCGCCATAAGGTTTTTAAAACTATCCGTCTCCACCAGACGGAATGACAGCAAAG
Organism: Bufo bufo; assembly: GCF_905171765.1. Taxonomy (NCBI): domain Eukaryota; kingdom Metazoa; phylum Chordata; class Amphibia; order Anura; family Bufonidae; genus Bufo; species Bufo bufo. Next base: position 23,063,852 of record NC_053389.1, on the reverse strand, counting down.
GGCAGTAATTTAGAAATGCTGGCATTCAGGGCTAGAGATCGCGGGTGGGTCGGGGGGTATTTCCTCTTCCTCTCCAGCGTTTGGGAGATGGAGAGCTGAACGCTTCCGTGGGACATTGTGGAGATGCTTGGTGACCCAGGTGTTGGTGTTGCTGGCAGATCCTCTGTTTGCGGGGTGGCAGGTGGCACTGTCACTCCAGAGGTGGATGAAGAGGCCGAGACTGCAGCAGAAGAAGAAGCAGGAGGAGCCAGAGACCTTTCTTGGTTTTCGAGGTGTCTACTCCACTGCAGCTCGTGCTTTGCACTTAAATGCCTGGTCATGCAGGTTGTGCTTAGATTGAGAACGTTTATGCCTCGCTTCAGGCTCTGATTGCACAGCGTGCAAACCACTTGTGTCTTGTCATCAGCACATTGTCTGAAGAACTGCCACGCCAGGGAACTCCTTGGAGCTTGCTTTGGTGTGCTCGGTCCCTTGCTGCGGTGGGCAGTAGCATGCCTACTGTCTAGAGGATGGCCGCTCCACTTTTGCACCCTGTTCCCTCTTCTGCTGGTGGCCCTGTGCGACCACCGCCTCTTCCTCCGAACTACATAGGTCACTCGCATGACCTTGAGTCCATGTGGGGTCAAGGACCTCATCGTCTTCCACATCATCTTCCACCCAGTCTTCACCCCTGCCTTCCTTGTCGGTCTGCACATTTTCGAAAGCCCCAGCAGTTGGCACCTGTGTTTCGTAATCATCCGAGACGTGCCGCGATGGTCCTCCCATGTACTCATCTTGAAACATAAGTGGTTGGGCATCGGTGCACTCAATCTCTTCCACTTCTGGGGCAGGGCTAGGTGGGTGGCCCTGGGAAACCCTGCTAACAGAGTCATCAAAAAGCAGAAGAGACTGCTGCATGACTTGCGGCTCAGACTGCTTGGCTGATTTGCAAGGGGGTGAGGTGAAAGACTGATGGACATCGGCTGCAGGTGCCAACTGTGGTCTTTTAGCAGGAGACTTGGTGGGTGACAATGTGAAAGAACTGGATCCACTGTCAGCCACCCAATCTACTATCGCCTGCACTTGTTCAGGCCTCACCATTCGTAGAGCCACATTAGGCCCGACCAAATGCCGCTGCAAGTCCTGTCGCCTACTCGCACCTGAGGAAGGGTTTTCACTTGTGCATGTACCTGGCACAGATCGACCACGTCCTCTCCCTGCAACAGGAGCTCCACCAGCAGCACCACGACCTGGGCCACGTCTTTTATTTAAAGCTCTCCTCATAATTCTCGAATTTAGGATCTTGCCCTAAATGGGTGTTTAATTAATAGTAGAATAGAACGGCAGTATGTACAGGGTGTATCTCACACGGCCTGAACCAGACTAGGCCTCAATTAAAGATTTGTTTGCCCAAAATGCCTGTATTTCAAATATCTGAATCAAACCCCTGTATGTAAAGGGTGTATCTCACACGGCCTGACCCACACTAGGCCTCAATTAAAGAGTTGTGCACCAAATGGCGGTTTTTCAAATATCTGAATATAACCCAAATATATAAAGGGTGTATCTCACAATGACATATGCAGCAAAGGCTGCCAACTAAAAATTGCCCAAACGGGTGTGTGTTTAATAACTGAATTTGACCGCAGTATATAACCCTGGAATTTAACACGTGTTGATGCTGCAAGGCCAGAAGAATAGTGGAATATGGCAAAAAAAAATGTTTTAAAAAAACTAGAAAATTATGGCTGTATTTCTAGCTTAAATTGCACACTGACTAATCCAGATGTTGTATATTGCCAAAAAAGTGTTTTTTTGGTAACAGAATATGAAAGCTGTATATATTAAACTTGAATTTAACACTTGCAGATCAGGAAAATAGTGTTTTTTGGCAAAAAACGTGTGTTTTTAAAAACCCAGAAAATGATGGCTGTATTTCTAGCTTAAATTGCACACTGACTAATCCAGATGTTGTATATTGCCAAAAAAGTGTTTTTTTGGTAACAGAATATGAAAGCTGTATATATTAAACTTGAATTTAACACTTGCAGATCAGGAAAATAGTGTTTTTTGGCAAAAAACGTGTGTTTTTAAAAACCCAGAAAATGATGGCTGTATTTATAGCTTAAATTGCACACTGACTAAGGCCTCATGCACGGGGTCCGTAGGTCCGTGATCTGTGTCCGTTTTTTCTTTCGTGGGTCTTCCTTGATTTTTGGAGGATCCACGGACATGAAGCAAAAAATCGTTTTGGTGTCAGCCTAGCCATCCCAAACGGATCCGTCCTGACTTACAATGCAAGTCAATGGGGACGGATCCGTTTGACGTTGACACAATATGGTGCAAGTCAGGAGTCCCTATTATACCATCGGATAGGAGTTTTCTCCAATCCGATGGTATATTTTAACTTGAAGCGTCCCCATCACCATGGGAACACCTCTATGTTAGAATATACTGTAGGATATGAGTTAGATCGTGAAACTCAGATCCGACAGTATATTCTAGCAGAGAGGCGTTCCCATGGTGATGGGGACGCTTCAAGTTAGAATATACTAAGAACTGTGTACATGACTGCCCCCTGCTGCCTGGCAGCACCCGATCTCTTACAGGGGGCTGTGATCAGCAGAATTAACCCCTCAGGTGCCGCACCTGAAGGGGTTAATTGTGCGTATCATAGCCCCCTGTAAGAGATCAGGGGCTGCCAGGCAGCAGGGGGCAGACCCCCCTCCCTCCCTAGTTTGAATATCATTGGTAGCCAGTGTGCGGCCCCCCCCCTCTATTGTATTAATATCATTGGTGGCACAGTGTGCGGCCCCCCCGGCCCCCCCTCCCTCCCTCTATTGTATTAATATCATTGGTGGCACAGTGTGCGCCCCCCCCGGCCCCCCCTCTATTGTATTAATATCATTGGTGGCACAGTGTGCGGCCCCCATCCTTCCATATATTGTATTAATATCATTGGTGGCACAGTGTGCGGCCCCCCGGCCCCCCCTCCCTCCCTCTATTGTATTAATATCATTGGTGGCACAGTGTGCGGCCTCCCCTCTCCCCCCCCGATCATTGGTGGCAGCTCCGATCGGTAACCATGGCAACCAGGACGCTACTGCAGTCCTGGTTGCCATGGTTACTTAGCAATATTAGAAGCATCATACTTACCTGCTGCGCTGTCTGTGACCGGCCAGGAGCTCCTCCTACTGGTAAGTGACAGGTCTGTGCGGCGCATTGCTTAATGATCTGTCACTTACCAGTAGGAGGAGCTCCCGGCGCAGCAGGTAAGTATGATGTTTCTAATATTGCTAAGTAACCATGGCAACCAGGACTGCAGTAGCGTCCTGGTTGCCATGGTTACCGATCGGAGCCCCAGCGATTAAACTGGGACTCCGATCGGAACTCTCAGCTGCCACCAATGATCGGGGGGGGGGAGAGGGGAGGCCACACACTGTGCCACCAATGATATTAATACAATAGAGGGGGGCCGCACACTGTGCCACCAATGATATTAATACAATAGAGGGAGGGAGGGGGGGCCGGGCGGGGCCGCACACTGTGCCACCAATGATATTAATACAATAGAGAGAGGGAGGGGGGGGGCCGCACACTGGCATTAATGATAATACAATAGAGGGATGGAGGGGAGGCCGGGGGGGGGGGGGCCGCACTTGCCACCAATGATAATAATACAATAGAGGGAGGGGGGCCGCACTGGCAACCAATGAAATGAAAACTGGGGAGGGAGGGGGGTCTGCCCCCTGCTGCCTGGCAGCCCCTGATCTCTTACAGGGGGCTATGATACGCACAATTAACCCCTTCAGGTGCGGCACCTGAGGGGTTAATTGTGCTGATCACAGCCCCCTGTAAGAGATCGGGTGCTGCCAGGCAGCAGGGGGCAGTCATGTACACAGATCTCTGTATATTCTAACTAGAAGTGTCCCCCTCTGTGTTAGAATATACTGTCGGATTTGAGATTTCATGAAGTGAAAACTCAGCTCTGAAAAAGCTTTTATGCAGACGTATCTTCGGATCCGTCTGTATGAAAGTAACCTACGGCCACGGATCACGGACGCGGATGCCAATCTTGTGTGCATCCGTGTTCTTTCACGGACCCATTGACTTGAATGGGTCCGTAAACCGTTGTCCGTCAAAAAAATAGGACAGGTCATATTTTTTTGACGGACAGGATACACGGATCACGGAGGCGGATGACAAACGGTGCATTTTCCGAGTTTTCAACGGACCAATTTAAAGTCAATGGGTCCGCAGAAAATCACGGAAAACGGAACAACGGCCACGGATGCACACAACGGTTGTGTGCATGAGGCCTAAGCCTGCAAATGTACCAGATGCTGTAAATTGCCCAAAAAAATTCTGATTTTTTATGTCCCAAAAGCTCAGATGCAGTGCTAGTTCACTGAGCTTATATAAAATGGCCGCCCCCCACCTAACTGACTTATAAAAGTTTTTTTTTTTTCAGTCACTGGGCTCAGGGCAGGATAAAAAAAAACACAATGTATGTAGATAGCGGAGTTAGATTCAGGTTTTGAGCAAAGATTCAGTCCTATTCTCTCCCTGAAATCACCAGAAGCATCCTCTCCCTACATTAAGCACAGCAGAGTGACGTGCAGCGCTACGTAACTCCAGCTTATATAGAGGCTGGGTCACATGTGTAGTGTCCCACTAGGTAAATGTGGGCACTACACAAGGGTCAATTGGGCCACGTTGTTACCCACCTCCTGTGGGACAGGGTCATTGTATTTTATATAATGTTTTTATGTCTATTTTCCTGTTATCTCCTGTGTACCAGGCCTGCTAGGGGTGTAGTTCCTCCTCCTAGGCAGTAGAGGGAGCTATGGAACCCCCTAGTATATATAGACAGGTCCAGTGCTGGGAGTAGTAGTGTGTGGTTAGGAGCCGGTGTGACTTTAGCTAGGCAGCAGCTGAAGTGCAGCTTCTAACATGCAGCTAGACAGTCCAGGGTACTAGCCTGCATCCGGGGGAAGAGTTTGCCTCCTGAGAAACCAAGTTCCTTTACAAGTTCCGCGCAGAGCCAAGTTTATTCCAGCCAAACAGAGAGCTAAAGGGCAGAAGGATATTTCTACAGCAAGGAGACATATACCAGAGGACGTTTTCCCTAGGATAAAGCCAGCAATAGGGCATACGGGCCTTGGAGAAAGCCAGACAGGAGCTGAGGAAAATACAGCCTGATCTGTAAGTGTTATTCCCTCTGTGTATCTTGCAAGGACTTTGCCTGCCGTTTATATAAAGCCTGCCTGTTACAACCTTTTTCATGTGGAACTAACTAAAGAACTGTAAATAATTGAACTGTTTCAGTAAAAGGAAGTTCTGGTTCACTGCAACTTGTGTTCCTCAATTATTCCTACAACAAATCGGTGTGCCACCGTTACCGGCACTGGCGTCACGAACTTAAAGGGATCTTGCCACCGGCACTTTAAACCTGCAACACCCAGGGCACCTCACCTACCACCCGGCCTGGTCCCTATACATAGAGAGTGCCCCAGAGGATCCCTGTGCCAACCTCTCCATCACTGCTGTACGCCTGCCCAGTGTATATATAAAAACTGAGTACCAAAAACACCCTCGGTTAGTAACTACCCCTGTGACCTCACCATCGCTCACCCTGCAGGGCTGCGTACTGCACATGCTACACTGGTCAATCACAGCCATGCCATTAGTAGGCATGTCTGTGATGGCTTCTAAGGTCAGACAGTTAAACGCTTGTTGATTGGCTGCTCTGCAGCCTTTTAAAAAGCGTCAAGAAAGCGCTGAACACTGAACCCAAACTTTTACTGAAATGTTCGGGTTCGGGGTCCAAAAATCCTAAAGTTCGGTACGAACCCGAACTTTACAGTTCGGGTTTGCTCAACCCTAGTCACATTCCTTCATAATTTTTTTAAGAACAAGAGCTCATTTAACCCTTACACATACAGAGTTGCTGTCACGCCTGTGGTCTGTGCCTGCTGCTGTCTTGCTGTCTCGAGCAGGCGCAGACGTTGCCCTACTTCCCCCTGTGTGAACTGGGACTCGTGCTCAGGGAACTGTCCTTCAGCATTGCAAGAGTTAATCCTTTCCTTGTCCTATCTGCCCAGCTGTTGATTTATCAACCTTCCTATTTAGCTGTGGATCCACCTCCTCACCTGAGCTTTAACCCATAGGATACCAGCGCCGTATGTGTACAGCGCTGGAAACTAGGTCTGAAATCCAGTGTCGTACAGCTACGACGCTCTGATCGGACGGGCGTAGAAGCTGCACCCGCCCAATCAGCTGCAGGGGTCTGGCAGTCACTGATAAGCCGGACCCCTGCTGTATGCGCCAGCATCAGTGAAAACACCGGCATGCGCGGGTGCCCATCGGGTGCCCGCGCTGCTGTGACGAGCACTCAATAGCAGGAAAGGCAGCCCAATGCCTTCCTTAGGCATTGTGGCTGCCTTCCGTGACAGCCTGTGAGATCCAGCCCCCCGGATCTCACAGGCAGGAAGCTGTAAGTGTATTACACTGGTAATGCACTTACAGCCTATGCATTTCAATACAAAAGTATGGCTCTCAGATTGTTAAATGTAAAAAAAAAAAAAAGTTGACATATTAGTGCAGCACGCCAGACCTGCAGGGTATAGCGATAGTGAGGTCACGGTTATGGGCAATCAAGGGTTACTCACTTTTTAAAGGGGAACCCTGGGCAGGCATGCGACAGTGAAGGAGCGGTAGACACTAGTTCCTCTGGGGCACACTCTGTATGGAGAGACCTGGCCTGATGGTGGATGAGGTGCCCTGGATGTTGCAGGTGTTTTGAGTGCCTTAGGTAAGGTCCCTTTAAGAATCGTGACGCCAGTGCCTGTAACGGTGGCACACCGGTTTGCAGGAAGATTAATGGAGTACACTGATGGTAAACCAAACGTTGCTTTACTTTAGGAAACAGTCCAACTTTATACAAGCAATTGCAGTAGTATATAATGCAGTCCTTTACAGTATAAATGCACAGCAGGTTTACTTTACAGCACGGCAGGTTTGAATCTTGCAAGATACTTGGAGGGTAAACGGTTAATGCTTTGCAGTACAATGCTGCTCTATCCCCTCAGCTATTCTAGCTGGCGGGATCCCAAGGCCCGGATGCCTAATTGCTGGCTTGAATCCTTGGTATATATAATCCTTCCTCCAGTATTGGCACTTGCTCTATATATTACAGTACCTCTGCCTCTCAGCTGACTTCTCTGCTGGGTTGGAAGGTGGCTGAAGGTTTCTCCCAGGAGGTCCACTCCTACTACTGGGGTGTCTCAACTGTGTTTGCTAGATTACTGGTCTCCAGGCAGGCTGTACTCCTTCACTAGCCTCCTGGGGCAACTAGGAACCAGGACTGTCTAGCTGCATGTCAGGAGGAGGCCCTCAGCATATCTCTGGCTGGTGCCTTCTCACTTCTGTCTCCACAGACTCCTGACTATGACCTAACCCCTCCCTGTCTGGGCCTGGACATTTATACTAGGGGCTCCCTATCTGCCTCTAGTGTCTGGGATGTCTAATTACACCCAACTAGGCCTGTTAAGCACTAACAGGGGAAACATACCAATGTAAAAACACACAGGAAATTCATTACAATGCATGGATAAATATAATATCACTGTCCCTTGTGAGCAGAAGTAACACGTTACCCAATTGACCCTTGTGTAGTGCCCACTCCTACCTAGTGGGACACTACATACCCCCATGCTACGACGTTGCCCGTCCTCGGCGCAACATAAATGGGTCCTGCCCAGCTGGATACCTCATCTGAAATAGAGAAAATAATGCAAAGCAGGAAAATACATCTACATTTGCGAACACATTATATGTATACATCAGGCAGTTCCACTGGCTAAGGAGCAAGTTACGGTGAAAAGGGGCGTCGTTCTCTTCTCTTAGGATAATGTAAGGGAACAGGGGCGCTGACCTGGTGCAGCGTATCAAGGATACCAGGATTAGTCCATTATAAAACTTTAAGTGCAATTTGTCCATAATAAAACGGTAGTAGTCCATAGAAAATGCAAAACATCAAATAACAATTCTTGGAGGCTCAAGGTATATAAATGAGTCCGTACCCAGGTTTCCTTCTTGTAAAATATCCAGTGAAAGTGACAAGAATAGCTGCATATAAAGCAAGGGCAGAGGTATAAGATCACAGAGGCTCTCATACGGTGGAGTCCATCTCTGGGCAAATTTTTTTTAAAGTAGCAAAATCTCAGAGGCTCATGTGCATTAGAGTCTATCCCTGGGCGCATTTCCTTTAAATTTAAGTTGCATAATAAAAGTCACAGCACATAAAAGTAGTCCACATTATTTAAATGGCATATATAAAAATAAGTGCTGCAATACCCTTTAATCAACCTGAAAAGGGGGTTAAAGGGGTTAAAGGTGCAACATACAAATAGGCACAAATAGCTTTTTCACTCTGAGAAAGCAGGCAGGAGGTCCTGTAAAGCAATATGGCCTTGCTGCAATTGGTATTTCAGTGGTTTACCGCCTCCACTGAGCCGTGGGTAACTGGCAGCAGCAACAGAGGGCCAAAACAACAAAGGACTCCTGTCCTGAAAGGGTTAATCCACTTTGATAGGGTCCCTTGGCAAAAGAAATCAAATCAATGGCCTAGCAGGCCAATTCACAGGGGCATGTCAAATCCACTTGGCATCACAGTGGTGCTACCTGGCTCCATTTGTAGATTGGGCCTGTAGTGAGAGTCAACAGGCGGGTGTGCCCACAACACAGTATTGGGGGGCAACTGCAACATGAAAGGGCCCCTTAGGCTACTTTCACACTAGCGTTCAGAGCGGGTCCGTCTGATGTCTGCTCAGACGGATCCGCTCATATAATGCAGACTTTGGATCCGTTCAGAACAGATCCGTCTGCATTATATTGTAGAAAAAAATCTAAGTGTGAAAGTAGCCTGAACGGATCCGTCCAGACTTTACATTGAAAGTCAATGGGGGACGGATCCGTTTGAAGATTGAGCAATACTGTGTCATCTTCAAACGGATCCGTCCCCATTGACTTACATTGTAAGTCTGGACGGATCTGCTTGCCTCCGCTTGCTGAGCGGAGCGGAGGCTGAACGCTGCCAGACTGATGCATTCTGAGCGGATCCGCATCCACTCAGAATGCATTAGGGCAGTACGGATGCGTTCGGGGCCGCTTCTGAGCCCCTTCAAACGGAGCTCACTAGACGAGCCCCGAACACTAGTGTGAAAGTAGCCTAATAGGTATTGGCCCCATAGGCCTAGGGGTAATCACGGTTGCTGACCGCACCGGTGCAGGCATGCCAATAGTGGGCTGCTGCACTGGCCTGGGTACCGCTGCTGCAAGCGGTCCGGTGGGTTCCTGGACAACTGGCTCTGCGCGTCGGTGCACAGCGTAGGAGGACCTCACCGCAGGTGCTGACACTAAAGATGGCCGGCTGGAAGGGACAGATACTCTCACCTCAGACCCGGAGACGTCCGAGTCCTTAAGTCCTTTTTCCTTATGGTCAGGTGGAGTCTGGATCCTGGTGGAGGCAATCTGGCGCAGCTCACGTAACTTCTTCTCCAGCCGCACGATCTGGTCATCCAGGCTTTCGGATTCGGGATCGCTGTCCTCCGCTGTCGCCGCCGGCACTTGTGAAGTAGATGGCGCGTCCTGCACAGCCGCTGCAGGTTCAGGTGAGGCGTCCGCTCTTTTTCCTTTTCGGATGTTGTCCAGGGCAGCATGGAATCTTTCCACATCTTCTAATTCGCGAATAGTCTTTTCCCTGCGAGGCAGCTCAGGTGAGGGCCATGGGCTCACCCTCCTTTCCACCACTGTAGGTTGCCAAAAGACGTTCGGGCCGATAAAGGAGCCCCGTTCTTGAAAGGCATGATGGGCTGGTTCTGGAGAGCGCGCTGGTTAGCGCTCGCAGCCAGTATAGTCCTCATCGATTTCCCAATTCTCCGTTTTCTTCCTGGGACGGGACACGGCAGTGGCGTAGGGGCCTCGCAGGCCCTCGGCAGGGGTAAACTCAACTTCCTCTCCCTCGCGGAGGTTATGCAGGTGCTCTGGGAGGTAGCTCCGCTTGATGGACCTCCGATTAACATATAAGTCTCTGCCGGTAGTATAGTCTTTTATAAAACCGAAGCCTCGGTCCTTGTCAAATGCCACAACCAACCCCATTCTCCTTTCCAGGCGGGGTTGGGTGTCAGTGTGGCGCTTATGAACGGTCTTTGCCAGTTCCTCATAGTAGATTTTAGTCTTAGTAGTTTTCTTGATTGTGGCCTCCCGGATCTCTGCCATTAATGCTGACCACTTAAACGAGGGCTGGAAAAAGTCTCCCCATGAACCATAGTAGGTCTCAGGTTGCGTCCTTGGTGGCGGGCAGGTGGGTCTCTCCGGTCCCGGAGAGTAGGCCGGTGGAGCATCCTCTTGCTCTACACCAACAAGGTCCATTTTTAACAGGTCAGGCGCGGACATCCCAGCAGGGCAGTATTCACTCTTCAACATGCTCGATCCTTCTCTGGAGAGCGACAGGGTGGCGCCAATAATTGCAGACAGATCCTCCCATTGCTCTGGGAGGCCGCCCCCCAGGTACTCCAGTATGAGGGAGGCGGAGTCCATTTCTGCAGACATGCAAATGTCCAGACAGGGCGGTGGCACGGACATATAGCCTTTCCCGCACTTTTCAGCAGAAGGCGCCAATTTTTACCGCCAATTTAGTATGAAGATGACGCAGCAAATAAATCCAGTCTGGTTAAGCGGCCATCTTTGAGCAAAATGCTGTCTATTCACGCAAACAGTCCATACAATATACAGTTCTTCACACCACAAATTATTACAGTTCTCTTTGGCCCAGCAATTTTTAATAAAGTAATTAGGGCTTGGTCACTTTAAGGCAAATAACGGCACACAGTTTCTGTATCCGCAATGGCGCAGGAATGATCGTATCCTGTTCGTGATGCCAATTTATGCAGCACGCCAGACCTGCAGGGTATAGCGATAGTGAGGTCACGGTTATGGGCAATCGAGGCTTACTCACTTTTTAAAGGGGAACCATGGGCAGGCATGCGACAGTGAAGGAGCGGTAGACACTAGTTCCTCTGGGGCACACTCTGGATGTAGGGACCTGGCCTGATGGTGTGCGAGGTGCCCTGGATGTTGCAGGTGTTTTGAGTGCCTTAGGTAAGGTCCCTTTAAGAATCGTGAAGCCAGTGCCTGTAACGGTGGCACAACGGTTTGCAGGAGGATTAATGGAGTACACAGATGGTAAACCAAACGTTGCTTTACTTTAGGAAACAGTCCAACTATATACAAGCAATTGCAGTAGTGTATAATGATGCAGACCTTTACAGTATAAATGCACAGCAGGTTTACTTCACAGCACGGCAGGTTTGAATCTTGCAAGATACTTAGAGGGTAAACAGTTAAAGCTTTGCAGTACAATGCTGCTCTATCCCCTCAGCTATTCTAGCTGGCGGGATCCCAAGGCCCGGATGCCTAATTGCTGGCTTGAATCCTTGGTATATATAATCTTCCTCCAGTATTGGCACTTGCTCTATATATTACAGTACCTCTGCCTCTCAGCTGACTTCTCTGCTGGGTTAGAAGGTGGCTGCAGGTTTCTCCCAGGAGGTCCACTCCTACTACTGGGGTGTCTCATCTGTGTTTGCTAGATTACTGGTCTCTAGGCAGGCTGTACTCCTTCACTAGCCTCCTGGGGCAACTAGGAACCTGAACTGTCTAGCTGCATGTCAGGAGGAGGCCCTCAGCACATCTCTGGCTGGTGCCTTCTCACTTCTGTCTCCACAGACTCCTGACTATGACCTAACCCCTCCCTGTCTGGGCCTGGACATTTATACTAGGGGCTCCCTCTAGTGTCTGGGATGTCTAATTACACCCAACTAGGCCTGCTAAGCCTTAACAGGGGAAACATACCAATGTAAAAACACACAGGAAATACATTACAATGCATGGATAAATATAATATCACTGTCCCTTGTGAGCAAAAGTAACACGTTACCCAATTGAACCTTGTGTAGTGCCCACTCCTACCTAGTGGGATACTACATTAGGTATCGCCATGTCCGTAACAACCTGCTCTAAAGAAAAACCACATGACTAAAGTTGACCGGACCCGAACTGTAAAGTTCAGGTTCGTATCGAACTTTAGGTTTTTCGGCAGCCGGACCCGAACATTTATGTGAAAGTTCGGGTTCGGTGTTCGGCGCATTCTTGGCGCTTTTTGAAAGGCTGCACAGCAGCCAATCAACAAGCGTAATACTACTTGCCCCAAAAGGCCATCACAGCCATGCCTACTATTGGCATGGCTGTAATTGGCCAACTGCAGCATGTGACCCAGCCTCTATTTAAGCTGGAGTCACGTAGCGCCGCCCGTCACTCTGCTCGGATTAGTGTAGGGAGAGGCTGCAGCTGCTGTGAGGGAGAGATCAGAGAGCGATCTTATCAAGAACTGCATTTTTTTACTCAGCGATCTACAGAAAATGTGTTTTGTGGGTGCAGTGCACAATTTTTTTAAGCCTGCCCTAAGCCAACTACTGCTGAAAACAAACTTTTTTTTACTTCAGTTTGTCAATATCAATACATAATCGGCAGCCATTTTATGCAACGATAGTGCACCAGCACAGGATAACTGCATGTCTGCAGGTCCAGAAATACAGCTTTTTGCTTACTGGGGTTAAAAAATAACTTTTTTTCATATAGTGCACATCTAGGATTAGACGTGCATAAGTGAGTGTCACATTTAGGCCAAAAATACTGCTTTTTGGTTACTGGGGTGAAAAAACCCTCTGATATACTGCACATCTGGGATTAGACATGCATAAGTTACTGTGAAATGTAGGCAACAAATACCGCTGTCATATAGAGTAAAAAAAAATAAAAAATATTGAGTGCATTAGCCTACATCAGGGTTTTTATTGGCGATTATTTTTAACAGACTTAACCACTTTTGACTTTGATTTGTGAACGCTAACTATGAAGCAAACATCTAATAAGGGACGTGGTCATGGTCGTGGTGGTGGTGTTGGTGGAGCCTCTGGTGCAGGGAGAGGATGTGGCCGTTCTGCCACAGCTACACGTCCTACTGAAACTACTACCTCAGGTCCCAGTAGCCGCCAGAATCTACAGCGATATATGGTCGGGCCTAATGCCGTTCTAAGGATGGTAAGGCCTGAGCAAGTACAGGCGCTAGTAAATTGGGTGGCCGACAGTAGATCCAGTACGTTTACATTACCGTCTTCTGCAGAAAGCGCACAGGTGGCGCCTGAAACCCATGCCCATCAGTCAGTCACATTACCCCTGTGCATATCCTGTCTGAGCCTCAAGTCATGCAGCAGTCTCTTATGCTGTTTGTAGACTCTGCTGGCAGGGTTTCCCAAGGGCATCCACCTAGCCCTTCCCCAGGGGTGGAAGAGATAGAATGCACTGACGCACAACCACTTATGTTTCCTGATGAGGACATGGGAATACCACCTCAGCACGTCTCTGATGAGGACGAAACACAGGTGCCAACAGCTGCGTCTTTCTGCAGTGTGAAGACAAAAAGGAGGTCAGGGAGGAAGACTGGATGGAAGACGATGCAGGGGACGACATGGAATGAAGGTCGTGCCACTGACTTTCAGAGTTCGGAGGAAGAGGCAGTGGTGAGACCGAGCCAACAGCGTAGCAAAAGCGGGAGCAGGGTGCTAAAGCAGAGCAGCCGTCACCAAAACTGTTCGCCTGCTACTGGACACCGTCACCAGGGACCGAGCACACCAAAGGCAGCTTCAAGGAGTTCCCTGGCATGGCACTTCTTTACACAATGTGATGACAACAAGACCCGAGTGGTTTGCACGCTGTGCCATCAGAGCCTGAAGCGAGGCATTAACGTTCTGAACCTTAGCACAACCTGCATGACCAGGCATCTACATGCGAGACACGGGCTGCAGTGGAGTAAGCACCTTCAAAACCAAGAAAGGGCTCAGGCCCCTCCTGCTCCCTCTTCTGCTGCTGCCTCAGCCTCTTCCTCCGCCTCTGGAGGAACGTTGGCACCTGCCGCCCAGCAAACAGAGGATGCGCCACCAACAACACCACCTCCATCACCAAGCATCTCCACCATGTCACACGGAAGCGTTCAGCTCTCCATCTCACAAAACTTTGAGAGAAAGCGTAAATTCCCACCTAGCCACCCTCGATCCCTGGTCCTGAATGCCAGCATTTCTAAACAACTAGCCTTTGAAATGCTTTCATTTAGGCTGGTGGAGACGGACAGCTTCAAACAGCTCATGTTGCTTGCTGTCCCACAGTACGACGTTCCCAGCCGCCACTACTTCTCCAGGAGAGCCGTGCCCTCCCTGCACAACCAAGTATCGGATAAAATCAAGTGTGCACTGCGTAACGCCATCTGTGGCAAGGTCCACCTAACCACAGATACGTGGACCAGTAAGCACAGCCAGGGATGCTATATCTCCCTAACTGCACACTGGGTAAATTTAGTGGCGGCTGGGCCCCAGGCGGAGAGCTGTTTGGCGCACGTCCTTCCACCGCCAAAGATCGCAGGGCATCATTCTTTGCCTCCTGTTGCCTCCTCTTTCTGCTCGGCTTCCTCCTCCTCTTCTACCACCTCCTCACCCGGTCAGCGACAGACCTTCACCACCAACTTCATCACAGCCAGGGGTAAACGTCAGCAGCCCGGTCTGAAACTGATGTGTTTGGGGGACAGGCCCCACACCGCGCAGGAGTCGTGGCGGGGTATAGAACAACAGGCCGACGAGTGGTTGCTGCCAGTGAGCCTCAAGACCGGCCTGGTGGTGTGCGATAATGAGCAAAATCTTGTTGCAGCTCTGGGACTAGCCGGTTTGACGCACAACCCTTGCCTGGCGCATGTGCTGAATTTGGTGGTGCAGAAAGTCATTTACAACTACCCCGACATGTCAGAGCTGCTGCGTAAAGTGCGGGCCGTCTGTGCACGCTTCCGGCGTTCTCATCCTGCCGCCGCTCGACTGTCTGCTCTACAGTACAACTTCGGCCTTCCCGCTCACCGCCTCATATGCGACGTGCCCACCTGGTGGAACTCCACCTTGCACATGCTGGAGAGACTGTGCGAGCAGCAGCAGGCCATAGTGGAGTTTCAGCTGCAGCACGCACGGATGAGTCGCTCTGCGGAACAGCACCACTTCACCACCAATGACTGGGCCTCCATGCGAGACCTGTGTGCCCTGTTTTGTGTACTCCACCAACATGGTCAGTGGCGATGACGCCGTTATCAGCGTTACAATACTACTTCTATGTCTCCTTGAGAAAACATTAGGGCGATGATGGAAGAGGATGTGGCCCAGGACGAGGAGGAGGAAGAGGGGTCATCTCTAACACTTTTAGGCCAGTCTTTTAGAAGTGGCTCAAAAAGAGGATTTTTGCAGCAGCAGAGGCCAGATACAAATTTGGCCAGCCAGGGCCCACTACTGGAGGACGAGGATGGAAATGAAGCATGTTCACAGCGGGTGGCATCCAGATCTGGCCCATCACTGGTGCGTGGCTGGGGGGGATACGGAGGACGCAGACGATACACCTCCCACAGAGGACAGCTTGTCCTTACCTCTGGGCAGCCTGGCACACATGAGCAACTACATGCTGCAGTGCCTGCGCAACGACAGCAGAGTTGCCCACATTTTAACATGTGCTGACTAGAGTTGAGTTAACACCTGGATGTTCGTGTTCGAGAAGTTCGGCCGAACTTCCCGGAAATGTTCGGGTTCGGGATCTGAACCCGACCCGAACTTCGTCCCGAACCCGAACCCCATTGAAGTCAATGGGGACCCGAACTTTTTGGCACTAAAAAGGCTGTAAAACAGCCCAGGAAAGGGCTAGAGGGCTGCAAAAGGCAGCAAAATGTAGTTAAATCCCCTGCAAACAAATGTGGATAGGGAAATGAATAAAAATATAAATAAAATAAATAAAAATTAACCAATATTAATTGGAGAGAGGTCCCATAGCAGAGAATCAGGCTTCATGTCACCCAGCACTGGAACAGGCCACTGTCAGATATTTAGACCCCGGCACCCAGACAGAGGAGAGAGGTCCCATTGCAGAGAATCAGGCTTCATGCCATAGCAGAGAATCAGGCTTCACGTCACCCAAAACTGGAACAGGCCATTGTCAGATATTTTGGCCCTGGCACCCAGACATAGGAGAGAGGTCCCATAGCAGATAATCAGGCTTCATGTCATAGCAGAGAATCAGGCTTCATGTCATATCAGAGAATCAGGCTTCATGTCATAGCAGAGAATCAGGCTTCACGTCACCCACCACTGGAACAGGCCATTGTCAGATATTTTGGCCCTGGCACCCAGACAGAGAAGAGATGTCCCATTGCAGAGAATCAGGCTTCATGTCACCCAACACTGGAACAGGCCACTGTCAGATATTTTTGGCCCCGGCACCCAGACAGAGGAGAGAGGTCCCATAGCAGAGATTCAGGCTTCATGTCATAGCAGAGAATCAGGCTTCATGTCATAGCAGAGAATCAGGCTTCACGTCATCCACCACTGGAACAGGCCATTGTCAGATATTTTGGCCCTGGCACCCAGACAGAGGAGAGAGGTCCCATAGCAGAGAATCAGGCTTCATGTCATAGCAGAGAATCAGGCTTCATGTCATAGCAGAGAATCAGGCTTCATGTCATAGCAGAGAATCAGGCTTCGTCACCCACCACTGGAACAGGCCATTGTCAGATATTTTGGCCCTGGCACCCAGACAGAGGAGAGAGGTCCCATTGCAGAGAATCATGCTTCATGTCACCCAACACTGGAACAGGCCACTGTCAGATACTTTTAGGCCCCGGCACCCAGACAGAGGAGAGAGGTCCCATAGCAGAGATTCAGGCTTCATGTCATAGCAGAGAATCAGGCTTCATGTCATAGCAGAGAATCAGGCTTCACGTCACCCACCACTGGAACAGGCCATTGTCAGATATTTTGGCCCTGGCACCCAGACAGAGGAGAGAGGTCCCATAGCAGAGATTCAGGCTTCATGTCATAGCAGAGAATAAGGCTTCATGTCATAGCAGAGAATCATGCTTCATGTCACTTAACACTGGTACAGGCCACTGTCAGATATTTTTAGGCCCCGGCACCCAGACAGAGGAGAGAGGTCCCATAGCAGAGATTCAGGCTTCATGTCATAGTAGAGAATCATGCTTCATGTCACCCAACACTGGAACAGGCCACTGTCAGATATTTAGGCCCCGGCACCCAGACAGAGAAGAGAGGTACCATAGCAGAGATTCAGGCTTCATGTCAGCAGAGAATCAGGCTTAATGTCATAGCAGAAAACCAGGCTTCACGTCACCCACCACTGGAACAGGCCATTGTCAGATTTTTAGGCCCCGGCACCCAGACAGAGGAGAGAGGTCCCATAGCAGAGATTCAGGCTTCATGTCAGCAGAGAATCAGTCTTCGTGTCATAGCAGAGAATCAGGCTTCACGTCACCCACCACTGGAACAGGCCATTGTCAGATATTTAGGCCCCGGCACCCAGACAGAGGAGAGAGGTCCCATAGCAGAGATTCAGGCATCATGTCATAGCAGAGAATAAGGCTTCACGTCACCCAAAACTGGATGGAACAGTCCATTGTCAGATATTTAGGCCCCGGCACCCAGACAGAGGAGAGAGGTCCCATAGCAGAGATTCAGGCTTCATGTCAGCAGAGAATCAGGCATCATGTCATAGCAGAGAACCAGGCTTCACGTCACCCACCACTGGAACAGGCCATTGTCAGATATTTAGGCCCCGGCACCCAGACAGAGGAGAGAGGTCCCATAGCAGAGATTTAGGCTTCATGTCAGCAGAGAATCAGGCTTCATGTCATAGCAGAGAATCAGGCTTCACGTCACCCACCACTGGAACAGGCGATGTCAGATATTTTGGCCCTGGCACCCAGACAGAGGAGAGAGGTCCCATTGCAGAGAATCAGGCTTCATGTCACCCAACACTGTAACAGGCCACTGTCAGATATGTTTAGGCCCCGGCACCCAGACAGAGGAGAGGTTCATTCAACTTTGGGTTGCCCCGCAATATAATGGTAAAATGAAAATAAAAAAAGGATTGAATGAGGAAGTGCCCTGGAGTACAATAATATATGGTTAAGGGGAGGTAGTTATAAATGTCTAATCTGCACAAGGGATGGACAGGTCCCGTGGAATCCATGCTTGGTTCATTTTTATGAACGTCAGCTTGTCCACATTGGCTGTAGACAGGCGGTTGCGTTTGTCTGTAATGACGCCCCCTGCCGTGCTGAATACACGTTCAGGCAAAATGCTGGCCGCCGGGCAGGCCAGCACCTCCAAGGCATAAAAGGCTAGCTCTGGCCACGTGGACAATTTGGAGACCCAGAAGTTGAATGGGGCCGAACCATCAGTCAGTACGTGGAGGGGTGTGCACACGTACTGTTCCACCATGTTAGTGAAATG
The DNA here is from genome assembly GCF_905171765.1 of Bufo bufo. NCBI lineage: Eukaryota > Metazoa > Chordata > Amphibia > Anura > Bufonidae > Bufo > Bufo bufo. The sequence continues at coordinate 23,045,427 of NC_053389.1, read as the reverse complement.
TTGCCTCCTGCTAACACGTTCCGTATCAGGTGGTGGTGCAGTTAGTTGTGGCGTGGTGACAAAACTTTTCTCATCTCTGCCATGCTAACCCTGCCCTCAGAGGAGCTGGCCGTGACACAGCTGCGTTGGCGACCTCTTGCTCCTCCTCTGCCTTCGCCTTGGGCTTCCACTTGTTCCCCTGTGACATTTAGGAATGCTCTCAGTAGCGCGTCTACCAATGTGCGCTTGTACTCTCGCATCTTCCTATCACGCTCCAGTGTAGGAAGTAAGGTGGGCACATTGTCTTTGTACCGGGGATCCAGCAGGGTGTCAACCCAGTAGTCCGCACACGTTAAAATGTGGGCAACTCTGCTGTCGTTGCGCAGGCACTGCAGCATGTAGTCGCTCATGTGTGCCAGGCTGCCCAGAGGTAAGGACAAGCTGTCCTCTGTGGGAGGCGTATCGTCATCGTCCTGCGTTTCCCCCCAGCCACGCACCAGTGATGGGCCCGAGCTGCGTTGGGTGCCAACCCGCTGTGAACATGCTTCATCCTCCTCCACCTCCTCCTCATCCTCGTCCTCATCGTCCTCCAGTAGTGGGCCCTGGCTGGCCACATTTGTACCTGGCCTCTGCTGTTGAAAAAAACCGCCCTCTGAGTCACTTCGAAGAGACTGGCCTGAAAGTGCTAAAAATGACCCCTCTTCCTCCTCCTCCTCCTCCTCCTGGGCCACCTCCTCTTCCATCATCGCCCTAAGTGTTTTCTCAGGGAGACATAGAAGTGGTATTGTAACGCTGATAACGGCGTCATCGCCACTGGACATGTTGGTGGAGTACTCTAAACAGCGCAACAGGGCACACAGGTCTCGCATGGAGACCCAGTCATTGGTGGTGAAGTGGTGCTGTTCCGCAGTGCAACTGACCCGTGCGTGCTGCAGCTGAAACTCCACTATGGCCTGCTGCTGCTCGCACAGTCTGTCCAGCATGTGCAAGGTGGAGTTCCACCTGGTGGGCACGTCGCATATGAGGCGGTGAGCGGGAAGGCCGAAGTTACGCTGTAGCGCAGACAGGCAAGCAGCAGCAGGATGTGAACGCCGGAAGCGCGAACAGACGGCCCGGGGTAGTTGTGAATGAACTTCTGCACCACCAAATTCAGCACATGCGCCAGGCAAGGGATGTGCGTCAAACCGGCTAGTCCAAGAGCTGCAACGAGATTTCGCCCATTATCGCACACCACCAGGCCGGGCTTGAGGCTCACCGGCAGCAACCACTCGTCGGTCTGTTGTTCTATACCCCGCCACAACTCCTGTGCGGTGTGGGGCCTGTCCCCCAAACATATGAGTTTCAGAACGGCCTGCTGACGTTTACCCCGGTCTGTGCTGAAGTTTGTGGTGAAGGTGTGTGGCTGACCGGATGAGCAGGTGGAAGAAGAGGAGGAGAAAGCCGAGTAGGAGGAGGAGGCAACAGGAGGCAAAGAATGTTGCCCTGCGATCCTTGGCGGCGGAAGGACTTGCGCCAAACAGCTCTCCGTCTGGGGCCCAGCCGCCACTACATTTACCCAGTGTGCAGTTAGGGAGATATAGCATCCCTGGCTGTGCTTACTGGTCCACGTATCTGTGGTTAGGTGGACCTTGCCACAGATGGCGTTGCGCAGTGAACACTTGATTTTATCGGATACTTGGTTGTGCAGGGAAGGCACGGCTCTCTTGGAGAAGTAGTGGCGGCTGGGAACAACATACTGTGGGACAGCAAGCGACATGAGCTGTTTGAAGCTGTCCGTCTCCACCAGCCTGAATGACAGCATTTCATAGGCCAGTAGTTTAGAAATGCTGGCATTCAGGGCCAGAGATTGAGGGTGGCTAGGTGGGAATTTATGCTTTCTCTCAAATGTTTGTGAGATGGAGAGCTGAACGCTGCCGTGTGACATGGTTGAGATGCTTGGTGACGGAGGTGGTGGTGGTGTTAGTGGTACATCCTCTGTTTGCTGGGCGGCAGGTGCCAACGTTCCTCCAGAGGTGGAGGAAGAGGCCGAGGCGGCAGCAGCAGAAGAGGTAGCAGGGGGAGCCTGAGTGAGTTCCTTGTTTTTAATGTGTTTACTCCACTGCAGTTCATGCTTTGAATGCAGGTGCCTGGTCATGCAGGTTGTGCTAAGGTTCAGAACGTTAATGCCTCGCTTCAGGCTCTGATGGCCCAGCGTGCAAACCACTTGTCGTCAGCACATTGTTTGAAGAAGTGCCATGCCAGGGAACTACTTGAAGCTGCCTTTGGGGTGCTCGGTCCCAGATGGCGGCAGTCAGTAGCAGGCGGAGTCTCTTGGCGGCGGGTGTTCTGCTTTTGCCCACTGCTCCCTGTTTTGCTACGCTGTTGGCTCGGTCTCACCACTGCCTCTTCCTCCGAACTGTGAAAGTCAGTGGCACGACCTTCATTCCATGTGGGGTCTAGGACCTCATCGTCCCCTGCATCGTCTTCCACCCAGTCTTCCTCCCTGACCTCCTGTTCAGTCTGCACACTGCAGAAAGACGCAGCAGTTGGCACCTGTGTTTCGTCATCATCAGAGACGTGCTGAGGTTGTATTCCCATGTCCTCATCATCAGGAAACATAAGTGGTTGTGCGTCAGTCCATTCTATGTCTTCCACCGCTAGGTGGATGCCCTTGGGAAACCTTGCCAGCAGAGTCTTCAAACAGCATAAGAGACTGCTGCATAACTTGAGGCTCAGACAGTTTCCCTGATATGCATGGGGGTGATGTGACAGACTGATGGGCTTGGTTTTCAGGCGCTATCTGTGCACCTTCTGCAGAAGACTGGGTGGGAGATAATGTGAATGTGCTGGATCCACTGTCGGCCACCCAATTGACTAATGCCTGTACCTGCTCAGGCCTTACCATCCTTAGAACGGCATTGGGCCCCACCAAATATCGCTGTAAATTCTGGCAGCTACTGGGACCTGAGGTAGTTCGTTCACTAGGACGTGTGGCTGTGGCAGAACGGCCACGTCCTCTCCCAGCACCAGAGGGTCCACTAACACCACCACGACTATGTCCGTGTCCCTTAATAGATGTTTTCCTCATTGTTACCGTTCACCACAATAAGAAAAAAATTATTTGGCCCAATGTATTGAATTCAAATTCAGGCCTTTTTTTACAGACACCTAACACTATTTGGCTATCTATTTAGGTACCGTATTACACTAATACAGGCACACCAGTAACGACAGATTTAGCTGAATATAAATTGTAGGCCTAGTATTTAGGCGCTGGATGACAGGTATACGTTTACGGACAGAATTAGACTTGGAAATGCACGGTAGCGTGTGAAGTTATTGTGGATGACCCTATCAGCACCTTCAATCTAATATACCCTTTTATGGATCGATTTAAACTTGGCCTGATACAGCAGAAACCACTGATTTAGGGAATTGCTAAGTTGGGAATTGTATTTCAACCCAGAACAAAAACTGTGCTTTGGCAGACACTAAATAAATTGACCAGCCACAGCAATAAACACAGATTTAGCTGAATTTAAATTTTAGGCCTATTATTTAGGCGCTGGATGACAGGTATACGTTTACGGACAGAATTAGAATTGGAAATGCACGGTAGCGTGTGAAGTTATTGTGGATGACCCTATCAGCATCTTCAATCTAATATACCCTTTTATGGATAGATTTAAAGTTGGCCTGATACAGCAGAAACCACAGATTTAGGGAATTGCTAAGTTGGGAATTGTATTTTAACCCAGAACAAAAATACATCCTTTGCCAGACAGCAGACAGTATTACAATTGGCTAGCCACACCAGATTTAGGGTACTGCTATTTTGGCAATTGTATTTCACCCCTCAATAAAATAGCAAGCACAGCCAAGCCCCTGATGTAGGATATAGCAAAAAAAAAAAACACACTATTGATGGTTAAATGGACTTGGTGGCTGCTTGTGCTGGCACACCACAAGACACAAAATGGCCGCCGATCACCCCAGAAAAAAGTGACTGAAAAACGCTCTGGGCAGCCTTAAAACAGTGAGCAATTGAATAGCAGAGGTTGTATGATACACAGCTGTATATCGATCACTTCAGTAAATAAATCCCTGCCTAATCTCGCCCTAACAGCAGCTGCAACCTCTCCCTACACTGATCAGAGCAGAGTGACGTGCGGCGCTACGTGACTCCAGCTTAAATAGAGGCTGGGTCACATGCTGCACTGGCCAATCACAGCCATGCCATTAGTAGACATGGCTGTGATGGCCTCTTCGGGCAAGTAGTATGACGCTTGTTGATTGGCTGCTTTGCAGACTTTCAAAAAGCGCCAAGAAAGCGCTGAACACCGAAAACGAACCCGGACTTTTACGAATATGTTCTATACAGTTCAGGTTCGCTCATCCCTAGTGCTGACTACTGGGTGGCCAAAAAAGTATACATATTAGGTATTGCCACATACGTAACGATCTGTTCTATAAAAATATCACATGACCTAACCCCTCAGGTGGACGCTGTAAAAAAATAAAAATAAAAGCCATTTGTGTCACCTTACATCACAAAAAGTGTAATACCAAGAGATCAAAAAGTCTTATGTACCCCAAAATGATACCAAACAAACCATCATCTCACCCCGCAAAAAATAAATCCCTACCTAAGACAATTGCCCAAAAAATAAAAACAATAGGGCTCTCAGAAAATGGCAACACAAAAACAAGATTTTATTCTTTTCAAAAATGATTTCACTGTGTAAAATGTAACAAAAATAAAAACGATAGACATATTAGGTGTTGTCGCGTCCATAACAACCTGCTCTATAAAAACATCACATTGTATGCCCCCTCAGGTGAATGCTGTAAAAAAAAAAAAAAAAAGCCAAAACAGCCTTAATATACACTGCGTGCAGAATTATTAGGCAAATGAGTATTTTGACCACATCATCCTCTTTATGCATGTTGTCTTACTCCAAGCTGTATAGGCTCGAAAGCCTACTACCAATTAAGCATATTAGGTGATGTGCATCTCTGTAATGAGAAGGGGTGTGGTCTAATGACATCAACACCCTATATTAGGTGTGCATAATTATTAGGCAACTTCCTTTCCTTTGGCAAAATGGGTCAAAAGAAGGACTTGACAGGCTCAGAAAAGTCAAAAATAGTGAGATATCTTGCAGAGGGATGCAGCACTCTTAAAATTCTGAAGCGTGATCATCGAACAATCAAGCGTTTCATTCAAAATAGTCAACAGGGTCGCAAGAAGCGTGTGGAAAAACCAAGGCGCAAAATAACTGCCCATGAACTGAGAAAAGTCAAGCGTGCAGCTGCCAAGATGCCACTTGCCACCAGTTTGGCCATATTTCAGAGCTGCAACATCACTGGAGTGCCCAAAAGCACAAGATGTGCAATACTCAGAGACATGGCCAAGGTAAGAAAGGCTGAAAGACGACCACCACTGAACAAGACACACAAGCTGAAACTTCAAGACTGGGCCAAGAAATATCTCAAGACTGATTTTTCGAAGGTTTTATGGACTGATGAAATGAGAGTGAGTCTTGATGGGCCAGATGGATGGGCCCGTGGCTGGATTGGTAAAGGGCAGAGAGCTCCAGTCCGACTCAGACGCCAGCAAGGTGGAGGTGGAGTACTGGTTTGGGCTGGTATCATCAAAGATGAGCTTGTGGGGCCTTTTCAGGTTGAGGATGGAGTCAAGCTCAACTCCCAGTCCTACTGCCAGTTTCTGGAAGACACCTTCTTCAAGCAGTGGTACAGGAAGAAGTCTGCATCCTTCAAGAAAAACATGATTTTCATGCAGGACAATGCTCCATCACACGCGTCCAAGTACTCCACAGCGTGGCTGGCAAGAAAGGGTTTAAAAGAAGAAAATCTAATGACATGGCCTCCTTGTTCACCTGATCTGAACCCCATTGAGAACCTGTGGTCCATCATCAAATGTGAGATTTACAAGGAGGGAAAACAGTACACCTCTCTGAACAGTGTCTGGGAGGCTGTGGTTGCTGCTGCACGCAATGTTGATGGTGAACAGATCAAAACACTGACAGAATCCATGGATGGCAGGCTTTTGAGTGTCCTTGCAAAGAAAGGTGGCTATATTGGTCACTGATTTGTTTTTGTTTTGTTTTTGAATGTCAGAAATGTATATTTGTGAATGTTGAGATGTTATATTGGTTTCACTGGTAAAAATAAATAATTGAAATGGGTATATATTTGTTTTTTGTTAAGTTGCCTAATAATTATGCACAGTAATAGTCACCTGCACACACAGATATCCCCCTAAAATAGCTAAAACTAAAAACAAACTAAAAACTACTTCCAAAAATATTCAGCTTTGATATTAATGAGTTTTTTGGGTTCATTGAGAACATGGTTGTTGTTCAATAATAAAAATAATCCTCAAAAATACAACTTGCCTAATAATTCTGCACTCCCTGTATTCTTTAACTCCTTAAGGACACAGCCATATTTCACCTTAAGGACCAGGCCATTTTTTGCTAATCTGTCACTTTAAAGGGCTTCTGTCATCCCTGTAAACTCATTATTTTTTTTTTTTTTGGGTACTTATAATCCCTATCCTGCGATATAGCTATACATACTTTTATAATATGCTAATTACCTGTCTACCAGCAAGTAGGGCGGCTATTTGCTGGTAGCAGCCGCAAAAAACTGCCCCCTCCTCCTGTTGATTGACAGGGCCAGCCGCGATCTCCTCCTCCGGCCAGCCCTGTCAGCATTTCAAAAATCGCACGCCTGTGTTGATTCTGCGCAGGCGCTCTGAGATAAGGAGGCTTGCCTCCTCAGCACTCCCTAAGTGCGCCTGCGCCGATGACGTCACCGAAAGAGAAGACGTTATCGGCGCAGGCGCACTGAGGCCAACAATGGGCCCACACTGCAGAATCATTGTTTTCTGGGTCACTTAACTGTCACTGAACTCCCTCAGCACGACCATAGGCTTTGAAAAAACCCCATCGCCTGCAATCTCCCAAACGTGCCCACGAGCACAGTCATCACTACACCAAGATTGACGCATAGAGGAATAAAATTTGTCATGAGTGTGTCAACTATTGACAACTCTTGTCTAAAATCTATTCCATACACGTCCCCTGATAGGGGACGTAACAGGGATTAAACTTATAGGAATAGTACTACTTAACACACCACTCATATCTGGTGGCACAGTAGATTGCACGCGCAGTGCCCCAAATTGGAAGTAGGAGGACCGACCAAGCATCTTTTTCCATCTTCCGGTTCCTAAAATTGATTCCATATACACATTACAAACACAGAAATATAGTGGCAAATCTGGGGGAGCTGCTCAACCCCTAACACTGTAGCGTGTTTTTCATTGGGGGAGCAGCCCCACCGCATGTGGACCGCAGCAAACGACTATCCCCAGCAAAAAAATGCATACGGTGGAGGATGTCGGCGCGGTCCACATGCACCACAGAGGCATCCTACACAAAACGGAGCATTGTGCGGATGAAAATATAATCATATAAATCACAGAAAAAATGCACCAAACGGATATGCCACTGACTATACTGGCTAGTCATAAATGCAGATATTAAAAGCTGAGACTTTCGCCAATATATTCCTGTCAGGAAAATATCGGAGCCCATCATGCATTCAAACACTCTATATATCGGAGCCTTTACCTGGAGCCTTTACCTGGCATTCAAACATTCTTTTGCACCTGGTGACCTCCATCACATGGTCTGATATGGGTGCGGCTTACAGTCTGGCTTTGTTCACATTGCACTAGTTGTCCTGCTAGGCGGTTGTGTGGAAGCCTGGCTGTGAGCTGGATTTCATCACCTTCAGACCTTGTTCAAACCATAGTTAGCGTAGTGGTAGGACCCCTTGCCATGCTGAGTGACCGTGACGTGGTGCATGATGGGCTCCGATATTTTCCTGACAGGAATATATTGGCAAAAGTCTTAGCTTTTAATATCTGCATTTATGACTAGCCAGTATAGTCAGTGGCATATCCGTTTGGTGCATTTTTTCTGTGATCCATATGCACGTTCCCTAATAGGGGACGTAACAGGGATTAAACTGATAGGAATAGTACTACTTAACATACCACACATATTGTGATTCCACAGTACAACACACAGCGCACGCGCAGTGCCCCAAATTGGAATTAAGAGGACCGACCAAGCATCTTTTTCCATCTCCCGGTTCCTAAAATCTATTCCATACACGTCCCCTGATAGGTGACGTAACAGGGATTAAACTGATAGGAATAGTACTACTTAACACACCTTATAATAATGCAGAGAGAGGCAACACAGAGAGAGGAGTCTGAAGAAGAGGAGTCAGAGGAGGAAGGTGGCTTTGAGGAGGTGGAAGACCAACCACAGCAGGCATCCCAGGGGGCTTGTTGTCACCTTTCGGGGACGCTTGGTGTTGTACATGGCTGGGTGGAGGAAGAGACCTTCAATGACATCAGTGAGGACAAGGAACGGGACATGGCTAGCTTGGTATCCAACCTTGTGCAAATGGGGAGTTTGCGGTTGTGCAAATGGACTGTTTGCGGTGCGTTAAACAGGGAGTTTGGTCTGTCATAGTTTGGTCCGTCACTGTGAAGCGGGCGTAACCGTTACACTACCTGATCGATACAACATCATACCTGATGTTTTAAAGCACGTTATTCCAAACAATCTAGGAATGTTAGGTGATTTATGCCCTTTATGGATTAAAACCCGACTCAACTGCGTAATCACGTCAACTGCGTAATTTTCCATGGGAGTTTTGCCATGGATCCCCCTCTAGCATGCCACAGTCCAGGTGTTAGTCTCCTTGAAACAACCTTTCCATCACTATTGTGGCCAGAAAGAGTCCCTGTGGGTTTTAAAATTCACCTGCCTATTGAAGTCAATGGCGGTTCGCCCGGTTCGCCTGTTCGCAAACATTTGCAAAAATTTGCGTTCGCCGTTCGCAATTGGAAAATTTTATGTTCGCGACATCTCTATTTACAACATTCATCTGACAGGTTAGATCATGTGGTATTTTTATAGACCAGGTTGTCACGGACGCGGCGATACATAAATAAATAAAAAGTATACATATTAGGTAAGTTTTACACAATGATTTCTTTTTTTTTTGTTTCCATAGTCTGAGAGCCATAATTTTTTCAGTTTTTGGGAGATTATCTTGGGTAGGGTATGATATTTGCGGGATGAGATGACGGTTTGATTGGCACTATTTTGGGGTGCATGTGACTTTTTGATCGCTTGCTATAACACTTTTTGTGATGTAAGGTGACCAAAAAAATGTCTTTTTTTACACCGTTTTTATTTTTTTATGGTATTCACCTGAGGGGTTAGGTCATGTGATATTTAAATACAGCCGGTCGATACGAACGCGGCAAAACCTAATATGTATACTTTTTTCTCCCCCTATTTTTTACCAATTTTTTTTACTTTATTTGGGGAAAATGAAGTTTTTGTTTATTTTTACTTGAAACTTAATTGTTTTTGTGGAAAAACTTTATTTTATCAACATTTATTTCACTTTATTTTTTGTCCCACTTTGGTACTTCAACTTTTGGGGTCTAATCCTTTACAATGCATTCCAATACTTCTGTATTGGAATGCATTGGCTGTATGAGTAATACAGTGAGTATTACTCATACAGCTTCCTGCCTGTGAGATCCAGGGGGCTGGATCTCACAAGCTCGTCACCGGAAGACAGCGCCGATGCCTCAGAATTTTTAATGAACCTCTGCACCACCAAATTCATCACATGCGCCAGGCAAGGGATGTGCGTCAAACCGGCTAATCCCAGAGCTGCTAAGAGATTTCGCCCATTATCGCACACCACTAGGCCGGGCTTGAGGCTCACTGGAACCAATCACTCACCGTTCTGTTGTTCAAGGCTGTCCACAGCTCCTGCACAGTGTGGGATTTGTCCCCCAAACATATAAGTTAAAGTTAAAACTGCCTGCTGTCGTTTACCCCTGGCTGTGCTGAAGTTGGTGGTGAAGATGTTACGCTGACTGGATGAGGAGGTGTCACGGCTGAGGATGGGGAAAACCCTCAGCCGTAGGATGCCAGAAGATGTTAGTCGCCACTTGGCCAGGAGCACAGGATTAGGGAGCAGGTCACCTCCTATAACGTCCCTAATCTGACCCTGACTCCTAGCTGTATGAGCCGACCCTGATGGTGGGAGGGCTCATACTCCGGAACCTTTACGTCCCTTCTAGCCCTCAGGGTGGCCCTTGCTAGGAGCAGGGTAAGACGACCTGTTCCTCTTGGATACGGAGGAATGGGAGTCTCACTGGCCAAGCTGCAAGGAAGGGGAGACATATACAGACATATAGATATGGCAGGTGAACCACACAAGTTCCAAACTAACCTGCCACAGCCTTGCTGACTGGAACCTATGCACCAGGTATTGCTGCCCACACAAACACTAAGGAGACAGAACACACAAAACACACAGGAAACCAGGACATCTATAGCTGTAATAAACATAGAAAGAAAAGCAACATCAACTAAACATCACATATAACATTTATGACCACAAGGGTGGCCCTCACTGGCAGATGTAGAAGACCAGGAGGATGACTCCAGCAACATGCCTGGAGTACCCCTCAGACATCAGGTCTCAACTGAGGCTAAATAGCCCATGTAGCCACACCCACGCAAACACACCCAGTGCTCACAGACTAGGAAGGGAATTAACCCTTCTCACACCAGGGAAGGGAAGACAGCCACTTAAAGGGGACGTGCACCCATAAACAAATACACTGCAGCTGTTACCGCAGGCAACGACATGCGTGGCAACCATGTCCTGGGAGTCAGCCAGGAGGCCGAGACACTGCCACCACATGTACACAATACAAAACGTTGCCACGGGCAGCCACAAGTGAAGGGAATAGTCACAGTGCACACCTACATAAACCTCGTGCACACCAGACAAGAAAAGTGCACACAAACACACACATAAAGCCAGAGGCAACCGCACGCATACCTGTTGTCCGCGGCAACTGCACTTGAGGCAAACAACTAAGTGCCCCCAGCTGCGGTTGACATAACACCCAGACCGCGGGCAACTGCATGCGGCTCCCAAGGAGTCACGACCATAACCATGGGTGTGACAGGAGGCGGTAGAGGATGAGGAAGCGGAGTAGGAGGAGGAAGCAACAGGAGGCAAACTGAAGCGCCCTGCAATCCTCAGTGGTGGAAGGACATGCGGCAAACTGCTATCCGCCTCAGGCCCAGGCACCACTGCATTTACATATTGTGCTGTTATGGAGATATAACGTCCCTGACCGTGCTTACTGGTCCACGTATCTGTATTGAGCTGCACCTTGCCACAGATGGCGTTGCGCAGTGCACACTTGATTTTGTCCCCCACTTGGTTGTGCAGGGAAGGGATTGCTCGCCTGTAAAAGTAGTGGCGGCTGGGCACGACCTACTGTGGGACAGCCACCACCACAAGGCCTTTAAAACTATCCATCTCCACCAGATGGAATGACAGCATTTCAAAGGCCAGTAATTTTTAAATGCTGGCATTTAGGGACAGGGATCGCAGGTGGGTAGGGTGGTACTTCCTCTTCCGCTCCAGTGTTTGGGAGATGGAGAGCTGAACACTTCTGTGGGACATTGTGGAGATGCTTGGTGACCCAGATGGTGGTGTTGCTGGCACATCCTCTGTTTGCGGGGTGGCAGGTGGCACTGTCACTCCAGAGAGGTGGATGAAAAGGCCGCAACTGCAGCAGAAGAGGAAGCAGGAGGAGCCAGAGTTTTTGAGGTGTCTACTCCACTGCAGCACATTGTCTGAAGAACTGCCACGCCAGGGAACTCCTTGGAGCTGGCTTTGGTGTGCTCGGTCTCTTGCTGCGGTGGGCAGTAGCAGGTGTACTGTCTAGGGGATGGCTGCTCAGCTTTTGCACCCTGCTCCCTCTTCTGCTATGCTGGTGGCTCTGTGCAACCACCGCCTCTTCCTCGGTACTACACATTTTACTCGCGTGACCTTGATTCCATGTGAGGTTGATGACCTCCACATAATTTTTCACCCAGTCTTAACCCCTGCCCTCCTTGTCGGTCTGCACACTTTCGAAAGCCTCAGCAGTTGGCACCTGTATTTCGTCATCATCCGAGACGTGCCGCGATGGTCCTCCCATGTACTCATCTTGAAACATAAGTGGTTGGGCATCGGTGCACGCAATCTCTTCCACTTCTGGGGCAGGATAGGTGGATGGCCCTGGGAAACCCTGCCAACAGAGTCATCAAAAAGCAGAAGAGACTGCTGCATGACTTGGGGCTCAGACTGCTTGGCTGATTTGCAAGGGGGTGAGGTGAAAGACTGATGGACATCGGCTGCAGGTGCCAACTCTGTTCTTTCAGGAGACTGGGTGGGAAGGAACTGGCGGCATTGTTAGCAACCCAATCTACTATCGCTTGTACTTTTTCTGGCCTCACCATTCGTAGAGCCGCATTAGGCCCGACCAAATACCGCTGCAGGTTCTGTCGCCTACTCGCACCTGAGGAAGGGGTTTCACTTGTGCGTGTAGCTGGCACAGATTGACCACGTCCTCTCCCTGAAACAAGAGCTCCACCAGCAGCACCAAGACCTGGGCCCCGTCCCTTATTTGACGCTCTCCTCATATTTCACAAATTTAGGATTTTGCCCTAAATGGGTGTTTTTTTAATAGCAGAATAGAACCACAGTATGTAAAGGGTGTATCTCACACGTACAGATGCAAACTAGGCCGCAATTAAAGATTTTTGCCCAAAATAGGTGTTTTATTAATAACAGAATAGAACCACAGTATCTAAGGGGTGCATCTCACAATGACATATGCAGCAAAGGATACAAAACTAAGTTTTCAGTCTAAAATAGGTGTTTTTTTTATAACAGAATATCACAGCACTATATAATGCTTGAATTTCACACGTGCAGATGCAGCAAGGGCTGTAAAATTGTGTATTTTGCCAAAAAAGGGTGTTTTTAAAAACCCTGAAAATTATAGCTGTATTCCTAGCTTAAATTGCACACTGACTAATGCTGCAAAGGCACCAGATGTTGTATATTGCCAAAAAAGGTTTTTTTTTTTAAAACCAGATTTTTATTGCAGTATTTCAAGCTTGGATTTGACTGTCACAAAAGCACAGATGCAGTGCTGGTTCACTGAGCTTGCATAAAATGTCCACCGCCCACCTAACTAACAGACGGATACAAGTTTGTTTGTTTTTGTCACTGGGCTCAGGGCAGGGTAAAAAGATTGTGTGCTGCACCCACACAACTAAATCTATGTAGATTGCTGAGTTCAATTGGAGTTCTGATTAAAGATTCTGTCCTATTTTCTCCCTGAAATCACCAGCAGCAGCACATTAAGCACAGCAGAGTGACGTGCAGCGCTACGTGACTCCAGCTTATATAGAGACTGGGTCACATGCTGCACTGGCCAATCACACCCATGCCATTAGTAGGCATGGCTGTGATGGCTTCTAAGGTTAAACACTTGTTGATTGGCTGCTCTGAAGCCTTTCAAAAAGCGCCAAGAAATTGCCGAACACCGAACCCGAACTTTTACTGAAATGTTCGGGTTCGGGTCCGGGGTCCAAAAACCCTAAAGTTCGGTAGGAACCCAAACTTTACAGTTCGGGTATGCTGAACTCTAGTTAAGATGCATCAGTGTAGACAATCCTCTGTGAAGCCTCATGCACACGGCTGCTAACCAGCCGTGGCCGAATTGCGGCCCGCATACAGCAGGTCCGCAATATGCGGGCACTGGTCATGTGCTCCCACTTGAATGGGTCCACAATCCGGAGATGCGGTGTGGAACAGAGGCACGGAACCCCACGGAAGCACTACGGAGTGTTCTATTTTTTGTGGTGCGGACGGATCACAAATTCATTCAAGTTGAATGGGTCTCAATCCATCCCGGCCGCATGGATGTTGCCCGTGCATTGAGGCCCACAAATTGCAGTCCCCAATGCACGGAATGTCCACACAACAGCCGTATGCATGAGGCCTGAGTCTGTCCTGATTTTCTTAGTTAATTTTTTGATTTTATTACAATGTATCAATGCAGGTAAAATGTATTAGAACCCATGATGTACATGTACCGTACCTCATATCTGGCCGTGACTTAAGGACCAGTTAGGTACATGTACTGGTGCAGCCGGGTCCCTGCTGCATACACCGGCATCGATGAAAACACAGATCCCGGAGCATTAACAGAAGTATTGTAATGCATTGTAAAGGGGATCAGACCGCCAAAAGTTTAAGTCTCAGGGTGGGACAAAAAATAAAGTTAAAAAAAAAAGTAAAGATATAAAGATTTAGAAAAAAAATTAAAAGTTTCACGTAATAAAAAAAAAAAATGCGTATTTTTCTCAAAATAAAGTAAACAAATATTAAAAAATAGGGAAAAAAAAGAAAAGTAGACATATTAGGTATCACCGCGTCCATATCGACTGGCTCTATAAAAATATCACATGACCTAGCCCCTCAGGCGAACACCGTAAAAAAATAAAATAAAAACTAAAGGCGTAAGCACCCCAAATTAGTACCAATCTAACCGTCACCTCATCCTTCAAAAAATGAGCCTCTACCTAAGACTATTGCCCAAGAAATAAAATAAAAATACGTCTCTCAGAATAGCGAGACACTAAAATATGATTTTTTTTGTTTCAAAAATGCTTTTATTGTATTAAATGTAAAAAAAAAAAAAGTATACATATTAGGTATCTTCGCAATCCATAACAACCAGCTCTATAAAAATATTACATGACCTAACTCCTTAGGTGAACACCGTAAAAAAAATAAAACAAAAACGGTGTCAAAATTTATTTTTTCACCTTACATCACAAAAAATGTAAAACAAAGCAGTCAAAAAGTCAAACGCACCCCAATATCATACCAATCAAACCTCAAACCGTCATCTTATCCCGCAAAAAATTAGACCCTAAAAAAAAAAATTATGGCTCTCAGAATATGGAGACACTAAAATGTGATGTATTTTTTTTCAAAATGCTGTTATTGTATAAAAAAACTTAAATAAATAAAAAAGTATACACATTAGGTATTGCCACATCCATAAGAACCTGCTGTATAAAAATATCACATGAACTAAATGGTGTAAAAAAGCCATTTTTTGTCATCTTAAATCGCAACAAGTGTAATACCAAGCGATCAAAAAAGTCATATACACAACTGAAGCGCCCTGCAATCCTCAGTGGTGGAAGGACATGCGGCAAACTGCTATCTGCCTCAGGCCCAGGCACCACTGCATTTACATATTGTGCTGTTATGGAGATATAACGTCCCTGACCGTGCTTACTGGTCCACGTATCTGTATTGAGCTGCACCTTGCCACAGATGGCGTTGCGCAGTGCACACTTGATTTTGTCCCCCACTTGGTTGTGCAGGGAAGGGATTGCTCGTCTGTAAAAGTAGTGGCGGCTGGGCACGACCTACTGTGGGACAGCCACCACCACAAGGCCTTTAAAACTATCCGTCTCCACCAGATGGAATGACAGCATTTCAAAGGCCAGTAATTTTTAAATGCTGGCATTTAGGGACAGGGATCGCAGGTGGGTAGGGTGGTACTTCCTCTTCCTCTTGAAACATAAGTGGTTGGGCATCGGTGCACGCAATCTCTTCCACTTCTGGGGCAGGATAGGTGGATGGCCCTGGGAAACCCTGCCAACAGAGTCATCAAAAAGCAGAAGAGACTGCTGCATGACTTGGGGCTCAGACTGCTTGGCTGATTTGCAAGGGGGTGAGGTGAAAGACTGATGGACATCGGCTGCAGGTGCCAACTCTGTTCTTTCAGGAGACTGGGTGGGAAGGAACTGGCGGCATTGTTAGCAACCCAATCTACTATCGCCTGTACTTTTTCTGGCCTCACCATTCGTAGAGCCGCATTAGGCCCGACCAAATACCGCTGCAGGTTCTGTCGCCTACTCGCACCTGAGGAAGGGGTTTCACTTGTGCGTGTAGCTGGCACAGATTGACCACGTCCTCTCCCTGAAACAAGAGCTCCACCAGCAGCACCAAGACCTGGGCCCCGTCCCTTATTTGACGCTCTCCTCATATTTCACAAATTTAGGATTTTGCCCTAAATGGGTGTTTTTTTAATAGCAGAATAGAACCACAGTATGTAAAGGGTGTATCTCACACGTACAGATGCAAACTAGGCCGCAATTAAAGATTTTTGCCCAAAATAGGTGTTTTATTAATAACAGAATAGAACCACAGTATCTAAGGGGTGTATCTCACAATGACATATGCAGCAAAGGATGCAAAACTAAGTTTTCAGTCTAAAATAGGTGTTTTTTCTATAACAGAATATCACAGCACTATATAATGCTTGAATTTCACACGTGCAGATGCAGCAAGGGCTGTAAAATTGTGTATTTTGCCAAAAAAGGGTGTTTTTAAAAACCCTGAAAATTATAGCTGTATTCCTAGCTTAAATTGCACACTGACTAATGCTGCAAAGGCACCAGATGTTGTATATTGCCAAAAAAGTTTTTTTTTTTTAAAAACAGATTTTTATTGCAGTATTTCAAGCTTGGATTTGACTGTCACAAAAGCACAGATGCAGTGCTGGTTCACTGAGCTTGCATAAAATGTCCACCGCCCACCTAACTAACAGACGGATACAAGTTTGTTTGTTTTTGTCACTGGGCTCAGGGCAGGGTAAAAAGATTGTGTGCTGCACCCACACAACTAAATCTATGTAGATTGCTGAGTTCAATTGGAGTTCTGATTAAAGATTCTGTCCTATTTTCTCCCTGAAATCACCAGCAGCAGCACATTAAGCACAGAAGAGTGACGTGCAGCGCTACGTGACTCCAGCTTATATAGAAGCTGGGTCACATGCTGCACTGGCCAATCACACCCATGCCATTAGTAGGCATGGCTGTGATGGCTTCTAAGGTTAAACACTTGTTGATTGGCTGCTCTGAAGCCTTTCAAAAAGCGCCAAGAAATTGCCGAACACCGAACCCGAACTTTTACTGAAATGTTCGGGTTCGGGTCCGGGGTCCAAAAACCCTAAAGTTCGGTAGGAACCCAAACTTTACAGTTCGGGTATGCTGAACCCTAGTTAAGATGCATCAGTGTAGACAATCCTCTGTGAAGCCTCATGCACACGGCTGCTAACCAGCCGTGGCCGAATTGCGGCCCGCATACAGCAGGTCCGCAATATGCGGGCACTGGTCATGTGCTCCCACTTGAATGGGTCCACAATCCGGAGATGCGGTGTGGAACAGAGGCACGGAACCCCACGGAAGCACTACGGAGTGTTCTATTTTTTGTGGTGCGGACGGATCACAAATTCATTCAAGTTGAATGGGTCTCAATCCGTCCCGGCCGCATGGATGTTGCCCGTGCATTGAGGCCCACAAATTGCAGTCCCCAATGCACGGAATGTCCACACAACAGCCGTATGCATGAGGCCTGAGTCTGTCCTGATTTTCTTAGTTAATTTTTTTATTTTATTACAATGTATCACTGCAGGTAAAATGTATTAGAACCCATGATGTACATGTACCGTACCTCATATCTGGCCGTGACTTAAGGACCAGTTAGGTACATGTACTGGTGCAGCCGGGTCCCTGCTGCATACACCGGCATCGATGAAAACACAGATCCCGGAGCATTAACAGAAGTATTGTAATGCATTGTAAAGGGGATCAGACCGCCAAAAGTTTAAGTCTCAGGGTGGGACAAAAAATAAAGTTAAAAAAAAAAGTAAAGATATAAAGATTTAGAAAAAAAATTAAAAGTTTCACGTAAAAAAAAAAAAAAGCGTATTTTTCTCAAAATAAAGTAAACAAATATTTAAAAATAGGGAAAAAAAAGAAAAGTAGACATATTAGGTATCACCGCGTCCATATCGACTGGCTCTATAAAAATATCACATGACCTAGCCCCTCAGGCGAACACCGTAAAAAAATAAAATAAAAACTAAAGGCGTAAGCACCCCAAATTAGTACCAATCTAACCGTCACCTCATCCTTCAAAAAATGAGCCTCTACCTAAGACTATTGCCCAAGAAATAAAATAAAAATACGTCTCTCAGAATAGCGAGACACTAAAATATGATTTTTTTTGTTTCAAAAATGCTTTTATTGTATTAAATGTAAAAAAAAAAAAAAAGTATACATATTAGGTATCTTCGCAATCCATAACAACCAGCTCTATAAAAATATTACATGACCTAACTCCTTAGGTGAACACCGTAAAAAAAATAAAACAAAAACGGTGTCAAAATTTATTTTTTCACCTTACATCACAAAAAATGTAAAACAAAGCAGTCAAAAAGTCATACGCACCCCAATATCATACCAATCAAACCTCAAACCGTCATCTTATCCCGCAAAAAATTAGACCCTAAAAAAAAAAATTATGTCTCTCAGAATATGGAGACACTAAAATGTGATGTATTTTTTTTCAAAATGCTGTTATTGTATAAAAAAACTTAAATAAATAAAAAAGTATACACATTAGGTATTGCCACATCCATAAGAACCTGCTGTATAAAAATATCACATGAACTAAATGGTGTAAAAAAGCCATTTTTTGGCATCTTAAATCGCAACAAGTGTAATACCAAGCGATCAAAAAAGTCATATACACCCTAAAAGTACCAATCATACCGTCATGTCAAACCGAAAAAACTTAGCTCCTACATAAGACAGTTGCCCCCCAAAAAATAAAAAAAACTATGGCTTTAAGAATATGGAGACATGGGAGGAGTAAAGTGAAAAGAAGGCAGAGCAGCCTGGGCACCTACACACTGAACGCTGCCCCTGGGCACTTGCGAGTGCTCATTTGCATATGAATTAAACTTCGTTTTTCCTGCTGGTGCAAGTCTAAAGAAAAGAACAAAGGTACCATTACAATCCTGCATAGGTGTCCTACAGAGCCATGTAAGCACTGTATATGGCCATATGGAGGTGACAGACTCCCTTTAAGTCACAGAGGGTTGTCTAGACCGGAGACACTTGTAGGACTGTGATACTTCTTAGGTTTTGATGGGTTTTCAGCCCATGGATGTAAACAGGAATATACCATAGGTCCCCATTCACAGACAGCAAACAGGGATATTAAAAATATTTAAAGTCTATTGGAAACTTTATACACAGATTAAGCTTGAGTTACAATAGAGTCTAACCCCTCCAAACCACTAGAAAAGATTGAACTTAATCAGACAACTCACCAATAGTGGTTTCTGTGTATGCAGATGCACACTGATGTCCTGAAGGACAGGTCATGCTGGGACCCGAGCATGTCGCTTCGCTAGAAAAGCACTGTGTACACGAAAGAGCGTAACCTAAAGAAATGGGACACAGTCAGGACATTTATTACCTATTAGTTATTTCCCAGCGCATTTTTTCTGATGCAATGTTCGGAGAACAATGTTTAATAGCTTACGTAGAACTATGAACAGGATCGGAAGTAAAATCTTACCAGGCATTAGGGGGTTAACATTAAAATAAATGTTAGTTTATTGTAATATTATTATTGTTAGTTTTATTATTTCTTCTTAATATTAGTATTGCCATTTAATATTATTTTTAAGATTAAGACTATTATGAACAAATCCATAAAAATAAGTAAATAAATAAATAAATAATAAAGCAAATATAAAACAAACAAAGGATGATTCAGGTCTTATAATGTTTCCTGAAAACTTACTTGTCGCTGCAAGAGCCGAGAGGAGGCTGAGAATTCCGATCAGGGAGCTCATGGTTCAGTTCTTGAAGGCAGAATGTAATGTGAGATGACAATCTCGAGGATCGAGGTTCTTAATTTAATATTTTTAGGGTGGGGCTTGAGAAACGAAACAAGAAACCTACCAAGAAACGAAACAAACTTTACCTCTTCTTATGTAACTGTGATTTTGTAATTTTGTGAAACACCTTAGGTTTGTGAAAGAATTGTGTAAAAAAATTCTGAATTTTAATGCTAAATGTTAACCCTGCACATACATAAGAGGTAGCAGGCTCACATCTTCTATCTTTCTATCCCCTTTCCCCCTAAATCAGTAGGGGAGAGATGAGTGAATATCTTAAAATTTGGTTTGGGTCCGATTCATCTAAAATCACCTTTGTGATTAGATTCATGTCCAAATAATTTCTAACCAAATCCCTCTCATCCCCAGAATCAAATCACTTAAAATGTGATTATGTTAGAATCAATAGTTTTTGTTTCCCTTAATCCTTACATGGACGGCGCTGGGAAGTTCTCTAAACATGGAGCCCACTCGCGCGTGCAGTGGGCGCCATATCCGGCAGGCCTGTGACTAATGTCCATGACTGGCAGTAATGCAGATCACAGGCATTTAAGCCTTTAAATGCTGTGATTAAGTGTGACCAAGGCATCTTAATAGCGGGAAAACCTAGAAGCAAGTGGACCAACAAGGAGCAAGTCCTATGGAGTTGGAGTATAAGGAGCTGTCACTGGAGGAGGAAGAGGGTGTCATTGGTAGAGGAGCAGGAGGATGATGACACCTGTCACAATGACCCATCATCTCAATGGGGGGAGTGGAGCCAGAAAGAATTGGGTCCTTGGACTAACACTGCCCAGAATGGTAAGCAGTATGTATGCTTGCTTGCTTACATACTGACAGGCGTATCATTCACAAGAAGGAGTCTGATGATTACTGGATCGCCATGATTTTAGACCCTCGCTATCAAAGCAAAATGGGAGAATGTTTTCCTGTTGCTGAAAGGGAGGCCAAATTACGTTATTACTAGGGATGAGCGAACCCGAACTGTATAGTTCATTACATTTTCGTAAAAGTCCGGGTTCGGGTTCGGTGTTCGGCGCTTTCTTGGCGCTTTTTGAAAGGCTGCAAAGCAGCCAATCAACAAGCGTCATACTACTTGCCCCAAGAGGCCATCACAGCCTTGCCTACTATTGGCCAGTGCAGCATGTGACCCAGCCTCTATATAAGCTTAGGTCACGTAGCGCTGCACGTCACTCTGCTGATACAAGTGTAGGGAGAGGATGCAGCTGCGACGTTAGAGCGAGATTAGGCAGATTAACTCCTCCAAAAGACTTCATTCAGTGATCGATCTACAGCTGTGGATCATTGAAGTGCTAATATCGAATTGCTCCTTTTTTTGAGGCTGCCCAGAGCGTTTTTATATCACTTTTTTCTGGGGTGATCGGCGGCCATTTTGTGGCTTGTGGTGCGCCAGCACAAGCTATCACCAAGTGTATTTAACCATCAATAGTGTGGTTATTTTTTGCTATATCCTACATCAGCTGCAGGCTGAGCCTGTGTCACCGAAGTGCATTTAACCATCAACAGTCTGGTTATTTTTTGGCCATATACTACATCTGGTGCAGGCTGAGCCTGTGTCACCCAAGTGCATTTAACCATCAATAGTGTGGTTATTTTTTGGCCATATACTACATCAGGGGCAAGTTGAGCCTGTCACCCAGCGCCTAAAAAATAAACCTGACATTTCTATTCAACCAAATTTGTACTGTTTTAGCTGGTCAAGTTATTTGTAGTGACCGTAAAAGCACATTTTTTGTTCTGGGTTGAAAAACTATTCCCAAATTTGCCATTCTCAAAATAACTAGTTTCTGCTATATGAGGCCTACTTGAAATCTATCCCAAAAAGGATATCTTAAATTGAAGGTGCTGATAGTGTCATTCAGAAAAATTTAACACACACGCTACCGTGCAGATACAAGTCTAATTCTGTGATTAAACCTATACCTGTCACACAGCGCAAAAAAAAACAGGCCTCACATTTCTATTCAACCAAATCTGTACTGTTTTAGCTGGTCAAGTTATTTGTAGTGACCGTAAAAGCACATTTTTTGTTCTGGGTTGAAAAACTATTCCCAAATTTGCCATTCTCAAAATAACTAGTTTCTGCTATATGAGGCCTACTTGAAATCTATCCCAAAAAGGATATCTTACATTGAAGGTGCTGATAGTGTCATTCAGAAAAACCTAACACACACGCTACCGTGCAGATACAAGTCTAATTCTGTGATTAAACCTATACCTGTCACACAGCGCAAAAAAAAAACAGGCCTCACATTTCTATTCAACCAAATCTGTACTATTTTAGCTGGTCAAGTTATTTGTAATGACCGTAAAAGCACACTTTTTGTTCTGGGTTGAAAAACTATTCCCAAATTTGCCATTCTCAAAATTGTAGTGAACGGGAACAATGAGGAAAACATCTAATAAGGGACGCGGACGCGGACGTGGACATGGTCGTGGTGGTGTTAGTGGACCCTCTGGTGCTGGGAGAGGACGTGGCCGTTCTGCCACAGCCACACGTCCTAGTGAACCAACTACCTCAGGTCCCAGTAGCCAGCAGAATTTACAGCGATATTTGGTGGGGCCCAATGCCGTTCTAAGGATGGTAAGGCCTGAGCAGGTACAGGCATTAGTCAATTGGGTGGCCGACAGTTGATCCAGCACGTTCACATTATCTCCCACCCAGTCTTCTGCAGAAAGCGCACAGATGGCGCATGAAAACCAAGCCCATCGGTCTGTCACATTACCCCCATGCATATCAGGGAAACTGTCTGAGCCTCAAGTTATGCAGCAGTCTCTTATGCTGTTTGAAGACTCTGCTGCCAGGGTTTCCCAAGGGCATCCACCTAGCCCTTCCCCAGGGGTGGAAGAGATAGAATGCACTAACGCACAACCACTTATTTTTCCTGATGATGAGGACATGGGAATACCACCTCAGCACGTCTCTGATGATGACGAAACACAGGTGCCAACTGCTGCGTCTTTCTGCAGTGTGCAGACTGAACAGGAGGTCAGGGATCAAGACTGGGTGGAAGACGATGCAGGGGACGATGAGGTCCTAGACCCCACATGGAATGAAGGTCGTGCCACTGACTTTCAGAGTTCGGAGGAAGAGGCAGTGGTGAGACCGAGCCAACAGCGTAGCAAAAGAGGGAGCAGTGGACAAAATCAGAACACCCGCCGCCAAGAGACTCCGCCTGCTACTGACCACCGCCATCTGGGACCGAGCACCCCAAAGGCAGCTTGAAGGAGTTCCCTGGCATGGCACTTCTTCAAACAATGTGCTTACGACAAGACCCGAGTGGTTTGCACGCTGTGCCATCAGAGCCTGAAGCGAGGCATTAACGTTCTGAACCTTAGCACAACCTGCATGACCAGGCACCTGCATGCAAAGCATGAACTGCAGTGGAGTAAACACCTTAAAAACAAGGAACTCACTCAGGCTCCCCCTGCTACCTCTTCTGCTGCTGCCGCCGCCTCGGCCTCTTCTGCTGCTGCCGCCACCTCGGCCTCTTCCTCCGCCTCTGGAGGAACGTTGGCACCTGCCGCCCAGCAAACATGGGATGTACCACCAACACCACCACCTGCGTCACCAAGCATCTCAACCATGTCACACGGCAGCGTTCAGCTCTCCATCTCACAAACATTTGAGAGAAAGCGTAAATTCTCACCTAGCCACCCTCGATCCCTGGCCCTGAATGCCAGCATTTCTAAACTACTGGCCTATGAAATGCTGTAATTTAGGCTGGTGGACACACACAGCTTCAAACAGCTCATGTCGCTTGCTGTCCCACAGTATGTTGTTCCCAGCCGGAACTACTTCTCCAAGAGAGCCGTGCCTTCCCTGCACAACCAAGAGTCCGATAAAATCAAGTGTGCACTGCGCAACGCCATCTGTGGCAAGGTCCACCTAACCACAGATACGTGGACCAGTAAGCACGGCCAGGGACGCTATATCTCCCTAACTGCACACTGGGTAAATGAAGTGGCGGCTGGGCCCCAGGCGGAGTGCTGTTTGGCGCACGTCCTTCCGCCGCCAAGGATCGCAGGGCAACATTCTTTGCCTCCTGTCTCCTCCTCCTCCTACTCAGCTTCCTCCTCCTCTTCTTCCACCTGCTCATCCAGTCAGCCACACACCTTCACCACCAACTTCAGCACAGCCCGGGGTAAACGTCAGCAGGCCGTTCTGAAACTCATATGTTTGGGGGACAGGCCCCACACCGCACAGGAGTTGTGGCGGGGTATAGAACAACAGACCGACGAGTGGTTGCTGCCGGTGAGCCTCAAGCCCGGCCTGGTGGTGTGCGATAATGGGCGAAATCTCGTTGCAGCTCTGGGACTAGCCGGTTTGAAGCACATCCCTTGCCTGGCGCATGTGCTGAATTTGGTGGTGCAGAAGTTCATTCGCAAATACCCCGACATGTCAGAGCTGCTGCATAAAGTGCGGGCCGTCTGTTCGCGCTTTCGGCGTTCACACCCTGCCGCTGCTCGCCTGTCTGCGCTACAGCGTAACTTCGGCCTTCCCGCTCACCGCCTCATATGCGACGTGCCCACCAGGTGGAACTCCACCTTGCATATGCTGGACAGACTGTGCGAGCAGTAGCAGGCCATAGTGGAGTTTCAGCTGCTGCACGCACGGGTCAGTCGCACTGCGGATCAGACCCACTTCACCACCAATGACTGGACCTCCATGCGAGACCTGTGTGCCCTGTTGCACTGTTTCGAGTACTCCACCAACATGGCCAGTGGCGATGACGCCGTTATCAGCGTTACAATACCACTTCTATGTCTCCTTGAGAAAACACTTAGGGCGATGATGGAAGAGGAGGTGGCCCAGGAGGAAGAGGAGGAAAAGGGGTCATTTTTAGCACTTTCAGGCCAGTCTCTTCGAAGTGACTCAGAGGGAGGTTTTTTGCAACACCAGAGGCCAGGTACAAATGTGGCCAGACAGGGCCCACTACTGGAGGACGAGGAGGACGAGGATGAGGAGGAGGTGGAGGAGGATGAGGATGAAGCATGTTCACAGCGGGGTGGCACCCAAAGCAGCTCGGGCCCATCACTGGTGCGTGGCTGGGGGGAAACACAGGACGATGACGATACGCCTCCCACAGAGGACAGCTTGTCCTTACCTCTGGGCAACCTGGCACACATGAGCGACTACATGCTGCAGTGCCTGTGCAACGACAGCAGAGTTGCCCACATTTTAACGTGTGCGGAATACTGGGTTGCCACCCTGCTGGATCCCCGGTACAAAGACAATGTGCCCACCTTACTTCCTACACTGGAGCGTGATAGGAAGATGCGCGAGTACAAGCGCACGTTGGTAGACGCGCTACTGAGAGCATTCCCAAATGTCACAGGGGAACCACTGGAAGCCCAAGGCGAAGGCAGAGGAGGAGCAAGAGGTCGCCAACGCAGCTGTGTCACGGCCAGCTCCTCAGAGGGCAGGGTTAGCATGGCAGAGATGTGGAAAAGTTTTGTCACCACGTTACAGCTAACTGCACCACCACCTGATACGGAACGTGTTAGCAGGAGGCAACATTTCACTAACATGGTGGAACAGTACCTGTGCACACCCCTCCACGTACTAACTGATGGTTCGGCCCCATTCAACTTCTGGGTCTCCAAATTGTCCACGTGGCCAGAGCTAGCCTTTTATGCCTTGGAGGTGCTGGCCTGCCCGGCGGCCAGCGTTTTGTCTGAACGTGTATTCAGCACGGCAGGGAGCGTCATTACAGACAAACGCAGCCGCCTGTCTACAGCCAATGTGGACAAGCTGACGTTCATAAAAATGAACCAGGCATGGATCCCACAGGACCTGTCCATCCCTTGTGCAGATTAGATATTAACTACCTCCCCTTAACAATATATTATTCTACTCCAGGGCACTTCCTCATTCAATACTATTTTTATTTTCATTTTACCATTATATTGCGGGGCAACCCAAAGTTGAATGAACCTCTCCTCTGTCTGTGTGCCGGGGCCTAAATGTGTGACAGTGGCCTGTTCCAGTGGTGGGTGACGTGAAGCCTGATTCTCTGCTATGACATGAAGACTGATTCTGTGCTGACATAAGGCCAGATTCTCTGTTATGGGACCTCTCTCCTCTGCCTGGGCCTAAATATGTGACAGTGGCCTGCTCCAGTGGTGGGTGACGTGAAGCCTGATTCTCTGCTATGACATGAAGACTGATTCTGTGCTGACATAAGGCCAGATTCTCTGTTACGGGACCTCTCTCCTCTGCCTGGGTGCCTGGGCCTAAATATGTGACAGTGGCCTGTTCCAGTGGTGGGTGACGTGAAGCTTGATTCTCTGCTATGACACGAAGACAGATTCTGTGCTGACATAAGGCCAGATTCTCTGTTACGGGACCTCTCTCCTCTGCCTGGGCCTAAATATGTGACAGTGGCCTGTTCCAGTGGCGGGTGATGTGAAGCCTGATTCTCTGCTATGACATGAAGACAGATTCTGTGCTGACATAAGGCCAGATTCTCTGTTACGGGACCTCTCTCCTCTGCCTGGGTGCCTGGGCCTAAATATGGGACAGTGGCCTGTTCCAGTGGTGGGTGACGTGAAGTCTGATTCTCTGCTATGACATGAAGACTGATACTGTGCTGACATAAGGCCAGATTCTCTGTTACGGGACCTCTCTCCTCTGCCTGGGTGCCTGGGCCTAAATATGTGACAGTGGCCTGTTCCAGTGGTGGGTGACGTGAAGCCTGATTCTCTGCTATGACATGAAGACTGATTCTGCGCTGACAGAGGGCCAGATTCTCTGTTACGGGACCTCTCTCCTCTGCCTGGGTGCCTGGGCCTAAATATGTGACAGGTGCCTGTTCCAGTGGTGGGTGACGTGAAGCCTGATTCTCTGCTATGACATGAAGACTGATTCTGCGCTGACATAAGGCCAGATTCTCTGTTACGGGACCTCTCTCCTCTGTCTGGGTGCCGGGGCCTAAATATGTGACAGTGGCCTTTTCCAGTGGTGGGTGACGTAAAGCCTGATTCTCTGCTATGACATGAAGACTGATTCTGTGCTGACATAAGGCCAGATTCTCTGTTACGGGACCTCTCTCCTCTGCCTGGGTGCCGGGGCCTAAATATGTGACAGTGGCCTGTTCCAGTGGTGGGTGACGTGAAGCCTGATTCTCTGCTATGACATGAAGACTGATTCTGCGCTGACATAAGGCCATATTCTCTGTTACGGGACCTCTCTCCTCTGCCTGGGTGCCTGGGCCTAAATATGTGACAGTGGCCTGTTCCAGTGCTGGGTGACGTGAAGCCTGATTCTCTGCTATGACATGAAGACTGATTCTGCGCTGACATAAGGCCAGATTCTCTGTTACGGGACCTCTCTCCTCTGCCTGGGTGCCTGGGCCTAAATATGTGACAGTAGCCTGTTCCAGTGGTGGGTGACGTGAAGCCTGATTCTCTGCTATGACATGAAGACTGATTCTGCACTGACATAAGGCCAGATTCTCTGTTACGGGACCTCTCTCCTCTGTCTGGGTGCCGGGGCCTAAATATGTGACAGTGGCCTGTTCCAGTGGTGGGTGACGTGAAGCCTGATTCTCTGCTATGACATGAAGACTGATTCTGCGCTGACATGAAGTCAGATTATTTGCTATGGCATGAAGAGACTGATTCTCTGCTGACGTGAAGCCAGATTCTCTGCTATGGGACCTCTGTCCAATTGATATTGGTTCATTTTTATTTTTTTAATTTTTATTTTAATTCATTTCCCTATCCACATTTGTTTGCAGGGGATTTACCTACATGTTGCTGCCTTTTGCAGCCCTCTAGCTCTTTCCTGAGCTTTTTTACAGCCTTTTTAGTGCCGAAAAGTTCGGGTCCCCATTGACTTCAATGGGGTTCGGGTTCGGGACGAAGTTCGGGTCGGGTTCGGATCCCGAACCCGAACATTTCCGGGAAGTTCGGCCGAACTTCTCGAACCCGAACATCCAGGTGTTCGCTCAACTCTAGTTATTACCAATAAACACTGTGTGCAGCTTGCAACAGCTTTCGGTGGTTCTGACTGGGGCCCCTTTCCACCCCCTGCAGAGTTACCCATCTCCCCCATCTCTGCTACTCTACTGTTTTCTGACCCCATGGACTTTTGGGCAGTTAGATTGGAACAGTGGGCCAAACTGTGCCAGTAAGCTCTCTCTCTGTTTTCTCTTGCCCAGCCTCCAGTGTTATCTCAAAGAGGATTTTCAGCACAACATGAGACTTTGTGACACCCAAACAGACCAAGTTGTCCTCCGCCAGTGTACAAAACATCACTTTTGTCAAAATGAACAAGTTATGGATCAGTGAGGATTTTCACACTCCTCTCACTGGGGTCAATGTATAGATCTGCCCTTGCTGATTGTCACTGATCAGCGGATGTGAACCCACTGTGCCACTATCTAGTAATACTCTAGAGGGAAGTAACTAAGCAACTACCTGGATTTCACTAGAGCCTCAGATGGTTAGGATAGGCTTGACCGTCAGTAATTGCCAGGGACTACTCCAGAGCATAAACCAGTCAGTGGCAGCTGGTCCGGGCAGACCAGGAGGTACCTGCGAAGGTACCGACAGTAGAAATGTGGTCAGACAGGCAGGGTTGTTACCAGGAGCAAAAAGACAGGAACCGGAGGAAGAGGCAGAGACGTAGTCAACAAGCAATGGGTCAGGGCAGGCGGCACAGGAACAAGGTCAGACAATCCGGGTCGCAAGCAGGCAGGGATCAGACTAGAAACAAAGTCCAGGAACACGAGTGGTAAGCAAGCTCTTTAGCACAAGATTAGGACCTTGACTCTGAGGCGTCTGGGTAAAGGGCTTAGCCACTTAAATACCTGCAGGAGAGCCAGGGTAGGTTAACGAGATCACATGACATGACTCAGCCCCGCCCAGGGAGTGATGCGTACTGCCACATCAGCAGCCGAGTACAAGCAGTGTCCAGGTTAAATCGAAATTGTGGAGCGGAATCCACATAGGTAATACCAACCGCACCGGCAGAGTCCAGAGCTGCAACAGAGGCTAGAAGCAGAGATCACAGATGAGCGCGGCGCCCGGGACCACGGTGATGAGTGGGGGAACAGCGCCACACAGAGGTCGCTGTTACACTGATGGTGCTCGATCAAGCTTCTGTGTGCCTGCCTCCCATAATGATCTGTATGGCTGGTCCCACTGCTGCGGCCATCATGTCACTACTGCTGTCTGCCTGCCTACCATCATGTTCAATACCATATGGTTGCTGCCACCACCATGCTACTGCCACTGTCTGATTACCATCATGTTCTGTACCATATGGCTGCTGTTGTTGCTTCCATCATGCCAATGCCATTGTCTGCCTGCCTACCTTAATGTTTTGTATAGTTTGGCTTTGTTTTTTGACAATTAACACTTGTGCAAGTATAAATACAGGCAGGCATTCTGCACGCCTTAAAGGGAACGTGTCACGTAGAACATGATATAGGAACTAAAGCAACATGTTATAGAGCAGAAGGAGATGAGCAGATTGAGATATATATATAGTTTTTTGGGAAAAGATTCAGTGTAACCTGGATTATATTTATATACTGTATATTTCTGGGCTTTGAAGTCAAGGAGATAGCCCTATCCGTGAATGACAGCCTTCCCTCCATGACTGTGTATACAGAGATAGCTGTCAGTCACTGATAGGACCGTCTCCTTGACTTCAAAGCCCAGAAAGAGCAGGAATATACAGTATATAAATATAATCCAGGTTACACTGAATATTTTCCCACAAAACTATATATTAATCTGTTCAGCTCCTCCTGCTCTATAATATGCTGCCTGCAGATTACTTTCCAATTTCATGGTGACAGATTCCCTTTAAGGTATAATTTTTGGATGCCTGTGCAGCACATGCTACTCTTTCTTCTAACATTAATATGAGTGTGTATGTATAAACAGTGGTAGGAATCTGCACCCATTGAGGCAAAAATTTTTGGATGCCTAGTCCCATGGGATGGCGCAGTCAAACATGCATTTACCCATAACTACAGTATATATATATATTTCAGCGTCACTGTGATATTTGCAATTGCTGTCATGGCATTCCAGAGCTTAAGGCCTAATGCACACGACCGTGTTTCATGGCCGTGAGCGGTCCGTGGTAACACGGCCTGGATTCCTGCTGAGAGCAGGAGCGCACGGCGTCATTGGTTGCTATGACGCCGTGTGCTTCATGCCGCCGCTGCACGACAGTAATACACTCGTATAGATCATACCAGTGTCTAACTGTAGTGCAGCGACGGCATGAAGCGCACGGCATCATAGCAACCAATGACGCCGTGCGCTCCTGCTCTCAGCAGGAATCCAGGCCGTGTTACCACGGACTGCTCACGGCCATGTGCATTCGGACTAAGAGGTGAGAGTGGAGGAGAGAAAGAGCAAACATTCTTAAAAAACTAAATACATTTTTTATTTTCTTTTTTCTTTCTAGGAGATTAGAGGGTGTTATATACCAATTTTCAGGGCAACTGAAACAACTCTGACTTGTGACTAATTGGATCTGAAATGAACCTTTTGAAAAATTTGCTGGTTTGCTTCTCGGCCTTCTGGCTATGATCAAGGCATGACCGGATGTAGTCAGAGGGTGCGAAGTTTGAGGTGATCTGTTTTTGTTTTCAATAAAGGAGACAACTTTTTTTTTTTTTGTCTGTGGCTTAGGCTGACAGTTCTTAAAGATGGCTGGAATCCCTAACACCGTTCGTTTGGAAGTGGACCCAAAGGATATAAGGAAAAACACTTTGGAGTTTATGGTGGCAGAGCTCAGGGAAAAGAAGGCTGGAGCTGAGAGACATCACACCTACAGTGTCCAGAACTTCCATAAGCAAGGTGTGTATGATATAACCTTCCTGAATGAGAATTTATGTTTGGGGGTATATGAATGTTTCCGAAGCCATTCAGAAGATCCTGACTTGATGGGTGTGAAGGTAACACTATTGTTTGGTCTTTAGGAAATTACAATTGTTGTGCATGTCTATAATCCATTCACTGAAGTTAAGTTGCTTACAGATTTTTTTGTTGAAATATTGTGACTATGTGGGGAAGGTAGTCCCTCAGTACCGATTCAAAGTTAAGTTGAAGGTGGATCTGTAGTCTGTGGGAGGCTTTAGTCATCCACCAGCTATTTTTTTTGTGGCTGGGAATAGAGGTTTCCTGATGTATCCTGGACAGCTGACATATTGCCGGAACTGCTATGAGAAAGGAGTGTGTTGCAGGAACAGTAAAAAGAAGGGACATACCGCTGGTGAATGCCCAGCCCCTAGGCCATGTGATATATGTGGGAAGACAGATTACATGTATAGGAATTGCCCAAGTGCTACAGCCCAAAGACGTGAGAACATGAGGCACAGAGGCAGCAACAAATAGTCCAGGATGAGCGGGCGGAACAGAGAAGAAGAACTTTCGCTGCTATGGTGAGTGAGGGTGTGAGGAGGGAAAGAAGAGAGGGGGCTGTGTTGCGCCATCCTACTGAACCTGATGGCTCACCCTGCCCTGAAGTACCTCCTGTAAGAACCTTGGAGGAAATTGTAGAGGATTTACCAAGTGCATCTGACCTAGCAAATATTGGAGAATTTCTGGTGAGGCATCTGGGGGAGGGTGGACTGGAATGAGTCAAATGGAGGGTGGTGGGGAATCTGATACGGAGGAAGAAGAGAACATTTCCATCATACAGAAGGGTAAGATTGTCAAGAAGCAAAGAGGTTATATGAATGGACCA
The DNA here is from genome assembly GCF_905171765.1 of Bufo bufo. Taxonomy (NCBI): domain Eukaryota; kingdom Metazoa; phylum Chordata; class Amphibia; order Anura; family Bufonidae; genus Bufo; species Bufo bufo. Next base: position 23,013,964 of record NC_053389.1, on the reverse strand, counting down.
GAAACCAGCAACCCCTTTGAGAGCTTGGGAGAGGAGAGGATGGATTCTGGTGGAGGTGGCAAAACAGTATGACTCTGATCATAAGTTACCTGGGAAATATAGCTGAATTAAGAAATTTTATTTTTTGTTAGATAAGAGTATGGGTTTTAATATCTGCTCACAGAATGTGAGTATTTAAAAGTAAGGTTGGCGTGGCCAACAGCCAAGATGGATGGACGCATGTAAGAGGAGCTCCGTGGCTGGCACTACAGATCGGGATAAATCCTGGTTAACAACATCCATTCTAAGCCCAAATAGACCCCTGGCTGAGCCCTGCAGCATATAGAAACCAGCGCATAGAGGACTTACCCTTCAGAGAGCACAGAGGGAGCTACGTCGGGAGCTAGGACATGTCTGCCATGAGGGAAGTCTAAGCGGTGGACTTGCTGTGCTCTCGGGGGCACTAGACCCGGTGAGAAGCAAGGGGAAGTGATCGGGAGGGGGCGGACAGGATCACTGCAGCGTAGGAAAAGAGTTCAGCCACACACACAGCCTCCTTCAGTTTCCCGCCATCTTGGCGGCACCTCTGCAGCGCTGGGAGGGGGGAAATAAACCAGATAGACGCAGGCTCCAGCTTCAGCAGCACCCCCCCCATCTCACACAGTATAGCCACAACCTTATATATAAAGTCAACAAAGAAGCAATCGCAGACTGCCTGACCTTATATACAGTCCACTGCTTTACCTGTAGGAGTACAAGACAACTCCAGGAAAATATCCCCTGTCTTTACCAGCAGCTTTATTATATAAGAAAACACATTGCACTTCCAAGAGCCCTGGAATCAGCTTCACCTATTGCATACCGGCTACTATCCTGATATAGCAATGGGGACACAAAAAGCACAGAGCACTGCTGAAATATTGTGAGAATTCGAGGGTGCCCGTTCACCACTACTGTAGCAGAATGTGCACACCAGGGCAAGCACAGCATCGGATTTATCGGCCCCTATAACTGCCTCTGAGAAGGATCATGAAGAGCTCACTCTTAAACAAGTATCAGCCCAAGTCCTGGAAGCAATTACTGCATGTAAGACATCTCTCTCAGGGAAATTAGATGAAGTCAAGATTGATCTGGGACTACTGCGCCAAGACCTGTGAGAAAGAGCTCAACACGCTGAAGAGCGTATATTACGTATAGAAGATGCTACTGCCACTGTTCCCAGATCCATATCTGATATTCTCTGGGAGCAAAAAGCAGATGACCTAGAAAATAGACTCCATAGAAATAACATTCATCGGCTTGCCTGAAAGAGCAGAGGATCGCACACTGGATGAGTTTATAGAAAAATGGTGTCACGCTGGACAGGATACAAGATACACAGAATACAACAAAAAAAATGTCTAGGCAGAAAGCTGGGGATAAAGGTCACCTCCTGACAAATCCCTACCAGCTCTCCCTAGAGTTCTATGCCCACATTCAGACCCTGAAGGTGGGAATGAACGTGTCCTCGTGCCTAGGCTGAAGATTCCCTAAAATCCCTAAGATGGTGAAAGGGGGAAAGAGGCAGCCTGCTCCCTCAGGACCTGGAGGGGGCAGGCGTCTCTCTAACAGTCTAGACAGACAATCACAAGAAAACAAAACCAATCTTATACTAAGCAGGAACAGCAATCCTTCCTTCCTCTGAACAAGACAGAAGATATAACCCGCACAGGACACTGGAAGTGGGCATAATACCAACGACCCCCCCCCCCCCAGTGCACCTGAAGGGAGGCGGATACAGCTCAACTCCAAAACAATAACAAAAGGCTACACATGTGCTGCTAACCTAGCAGACCTCCGCACATGACCTGAGCAGGGCATGACAGAATCCCCCCTTCTACAGGTGACACCCCGTCCCAACTTTATCCAGGTGGGATCTGTGAAAAGCCCTCACCAGGCGGCTGGCACTAACATCCACAGCCAGAACCCACATCCTCTCCTCAGGGCCGTATCCCCTCCAGTTTATCAGGAACTGAAGGGAACCCCGAAGAACTCTTGAGTCGAGAACCCTAGAGATCTCGAACTCTAAATTTCCATCAACCAGAACAGGGGGAGGAGGCAATGGCGATGGTTCCACCGGTTTCACAAATTTCTTCAGTAAAGACCTGTGGAACACATCATGGTTCCTCCAAGTCTGCTGAAGATCCAGACGAAACGCTACTGGATTGACCACCGCAGATATTTTGTAAGGTCCAATAAATCTTGGACCCAGTTTCCAAGATGGTACTCTCAGTTTAATATTTTTAGTAGATAACCACACCAGATCACCCAAACACAGGTCCGGACCAGTCATACGTCTCTTGTCAGCCATTCGCTTATATCTCTCACCCATCTTCTCTAAATTCACCTAGATCCTCCGCCAGATAGAAGACAAGGCAGAAGAAAATCTCTCCTCCTCTGGCATCCCAGAAGAACTAGTCCCAGAAAAGGTACCAAACTGAGGATAAAAACCGTATATGCCCAAAAAAAAGTGCTGCACTGTGGCTGCAAAAACCAAACAAAAAAAAAGGCACATACATGTGTCAATTCCCCTTCGTGATCGTTACCTTGTTGTGGTGAAGGGGCTTGCGTATCACTATGAAGCGACCACCCCTATGAGGGTGTTGGCAATGGCAATGTTGGCACACCCCAGATCATAAGGTTGTTGCTTCATTGTGAACAGACCAAAAGCGATCGGCTGGATAATTTTGCATAGAAAAAACATTAATTTTCTTTGTGACCATCTAAGGTGATCATTAAAGCTTACTAGGCCAACAATGGGCCCATACTGCAGAATCATTGTTTTCTGGGTCACCTGTCACTGAACTACCTCAGCACGACCATAGGCTTTGAAAAAACCCCATCGCCTGCAATCTTCCAAACGTGCTCACGAGCACAGTCATAACTACACCAAGATTGACGCATAGAGGTATAAAATTTATGTCATGAGTGTGTCAACTATTGACAACTCTTTGCGGTTGTCTAAAATCTATTCCATACACGTCCCCTGATTGGAAGTAGGAGGACCGACCAAGCATCTTTTTCCATCTCCTGGTTCCTAAAATCGATGCCATATACACATCCCCTGATAGGGGACGTAACAGGGATTAAACTGATAAGAATAGTACTACTTAACACACCGCTCCTATCTGGTGGCACAGTAGATTGCACGCGCAGTGCCCCAAATTGATAGTAGGAGGACCGACCAAGCATCTTTTTCCATCTCCCGGCTCCTAAAATCGATTCCATATACACGTCCCCTGATAGGGGACGTAACAGGGATTAAACTGATAGGAATAGTACTACTTAACACACCTTATAATAACGCAGAGAGAGGCAATGCAGAGAGAGTAGTCTGCAGAAGAGTAGTCAGTGGAGGAAGGTGGCTTTGAGGAGGTGGAAGACCAACCACAGCAGGTGTCCCAGGGGGCTTGTTGTCACCTTTCGGGGACCCTTGGTGTTGTACGTGGCTGGGTGGAGGAAAAGACCTTCAATGACATAAGTGAGGACAAGGAACGGAGTTGTGCAAATGGACTGTTTGCGCTTGTTTGCGGTGCGTTATACGGGGAGTTTGGTCTGTCACTGTGAAGCGGGCGTAACCCTTACACTACCTGATCGATACAACATCATACCTGATGTTTTAAAGAACGTTATTCCAAACAATTTAGGAATGTTAGGTGATTTATGACCTTTATGGATTAAAACCAGACTCTGCGTCAAATATGTAATTTTCCATGGGAGTTTTGCCATGGATCCACCTCCGGCATGCCACAGTCCAGGTGTTAGTCCCCTTGAAACAACTTTTTCATCACTATTGTGGCTAGAAAGAGTCCCTGTGGGTTTTAAAATTCTCCTGCCTATTGAAGTCTATGGCGGTTCGCCAGTTCGCGAACATTTGCGGAAATTCGCGTTCGCGAATGGAAAATTTTATGTTCGCGACATCTCTACTCAGAGGCCGTGGCCCTAGGCGCAGAGAAACTGTGCCTGCTGCCAGAGCACAAGAAACACACTCATCCACGATACCTAGCTTCATTTCCCAGTATGCAGGGCGGCGCAGGACACCACTCTCGATTTCACACCAGTGCGACCATGTGGTCGGTTGTATTGCAGCAGATAATGCTTCCAGTCGGTTAAGCACCACCCTGTCTTCCACAAAGTCCAGTCTCAGTAGCGAAATGTCTGGTCAACAGAATCCTCCCCCTGATCCTTCTTACGTAGTTTCTTGGGCAACTGAGGAAGGGAGACAAGGGGAACAATTAGCAGTTCCAACAGAGGCAGGGCAACATTCTCCAAGGCCTGGGACAGTTTCATGACACCCCGCCAGCATCCTCACCCTGATGCCCGGCCTAGTGTCACAAGGAGAGTAAAGTTTTGGAAGACAGTGAAGGAGTACGTAGCAGACCATGTCAGCGTCCTCAGTGATCCCTCAGTGCCTTACAACTACTGGGTGTCCAAGCTGGACACGTGGCACGAACTGGCGCTCTACGCCTTGGAGGTGCTGGCCTGGCCTGCCCTGCCACCAGCGTTTTGTCAGAGTGAGTATTTAGTGCTGCCGGGGGCATAATAACTGATAAGCGCCTGTCAACTGAAAATGCTGACAGGTTGACTCTTATCAAAATGAACAAGGCCTGGATTGCCCCTGACTTCTCTACTCCACCAGAGGAAAGCGGCTGAACATAAAGGCAATTTAAATGTGGCTTTTTTTATAAACTATTTTTATTGATTTTAAACAATAAAACAATTTCCAAAGCACAAGGTTACAGTAGGTTGAGTATCAGACATTTCCTGACACAGCAGGATAGAAATGAACCTCAATCAGATGTCAAAATATGCATGTACAGAGGGTAGAGAGAGAGTACATTATAAATATGATTATGTAGAGATCACAGAGGTGAAAGAGGGGGGGACACATTTTTCTATGATTAAGGTAGGTACATGGGGGGGGGGGGGGGAATGAGAGACCGGTTGGTTTAAGAGAAATTTCTATAACTCTTCCAAGCGGTCCAAGTAGAGAGAAACTTATTTCTAGTCCCTAATTCCCAATTAGAGAGCTCCTCAAGGCAGTAGATTTGGTCTACTCTGTTTTTCCATTGTTCAATGGAGGGGGTTTCAGCAGAGCGCCACATTGTGGGGACTAGTAGGCGGGCTGCTGATAGCAGGTAGGATAACAAGGATGTTTTTCAATTGCCAGTAGTTGTTATGTCAAAGGATAAAAGGGCAATTTCAGGGGTGCAAGGGGAGTTGGATTTGCATATATTATTGCTCATCTGGAAAATTTGTTTCCACCATGCAGATATTGGAGGGCATTTCTACCATGTGTGCATGAAGGTGCTTTTTTCAGAGCCACATCTCCAGCATGTATCGGGAGCGTCGGGGTACAGGAGAGCTATTTTATCAGGAGTTTTGTACCACCTAGACAATATTTTATATCCGTTCTCCTGCACCCGGACGCACCGTGAGAGTTTATGTGAAATATTGAGGAGGATACTGGTTTCTCTATCAGAAAATTGTCTATCTAGGTCTTTTTCCCATAGACCAACAAAGGCAGGTTTAACCTTTGTGGGGGGGGGGGAGATTACATTTTTTATAGAGGAGGGAGATCAGTTTGGGGGGGGGGGGGTAACAAGCATTGGTTAGTAAGTTCTCAAGCCAGTTAGGGGAGTTCTTGCTGGACAGAGAACTAGCTCGCAAGAGTAATTCAGCTCTGAGGAATTTAAGAGTGAGGAAGTTGGTGGATGGGATATTTAAGGAGGAAGCGAGCTCCAGTTCAGGGAGAACACAACCATCTTTATCAAAGAGGTCAGTTACAAGGGTGGAGGATGTCATGGGTTTTGGAGGGCTGATGATCTAATCTCCACAGGAGCTAGGGAGAAGAGATCTTTAATTTGCAAGAGGGGGGAGAGAGGCAATAGGTCACTGTGGTTAGAGGTGAACCAATTCCACACATTAATGGTAGAGCGTATCAAGGAGTTAGTCACTGGACATGGGGCCGTTAGAGGCTTATCTGTCAATAACAGCGACCTGAGGGGGAAGTTAAAGTTAGCATTCTCTATTGAGAGCCATAGTTCTCTATTGAGAGCCATAGTTTGTGGCAAGGGATGCGGATCCAATCAATTGCTCTACAAAGGTGGATGGATTTAATATATAGCTTGGGATCAGGTAGGCCAATACCTTCCAAGTGTTTAGGTTTGGTTAGGGTGGAAAGAGAGATTCTGGACTTTTACCCTTGCCACAGGAATTGGCGAATGAGACTATTTAGTTTTTTAAAAAAGCAGCGTGGAATCATATTAGGCAACACTTGGAGGAGATAAGTAAGCCTAGGGATGACCAAAGACGTTACCATATTTTTTCTGCCAAACCAAGAAAGATGATGTCCCTCCAGTGAGTCCAATTGAGCGGCAATGGATTTTAGGAGGGGAGTGTAGTTCAAGTGAAATAAGTCAGGCAGATGAGAGTTTATTTTAATACCTAGGTATGTTAGGTGTTGTTCAGTCCAGTTGAATGGAGAGTTTGATTGAAGGGCCTTGATGCAAGAAGGGAGTAGGCCAGTGTGCAGGATTTTTGATTTTTGTGGGTTAATTTTAAAGTTAGATAAGGAGTTAAAATTGTTAATTAGTGAGAGTATCTTGGGCATGGATGTAAGTGGATTAGTGGTGAGAATTAGGAGGTCATCAGCAAAGGCAGCAAGCTTAAATTCTTGGCACCCAATTTTCAAACATTGTATGATGCTCTCCTGTCATACTGCCTGCATGAGGGTTTCCATAACTAGGACAAAGATGAGGGGGGAGAGGGAGCAACCTTGGCGTGTTCCATTCTTAATCAGGAAACTGGAGAAAGTAAGGTTGTACACTCGGACCGAGGCGGAAGCATTGTTGTACATTGCAAAAATGGCGTGTATATAAGGGGCAGGGAAGTGGAATTTGAGTAGAGTGAGTTTAATGTAAGACCAATCTATGCGGTGAAAAGCTTTTTCCGCGTCGGTGCCTAGTAGAACCAATGGCAGCTTTTTATATGTGGTGTAATAAAGAGCATCTAGAATTTTGGTTGTATTATCTTTGCCCTCCCGTCCTTTTACAAAGCCCATCTGATAAGTGTGAATCAGGTTTGGTAGGAGGGATTGGATTCTTGTTGCAAGGGTCAATATTTAGGAGGGATATGGGGCGGTAGTTAGAACATAGGGTGGGATCTCTGCCCTCTTTGGGTATAATATAGTAATCATTGTTTTTGTCATGTTCGTAAAGAGGGGGCAATTTTGCAGGGCTAAATTACATACGCGTAGCAGGTAGGGGAGTAATGTGGCCTGGAAGGTGGAGTAATAGATAGTTAAAAGCCCATCAGCTCCGGGGCATTTACCTTTTGGAGAGTTTTTGAGGGCTAAAGTGAGTTCAGCAGTGGAGAATGGTTTGGACAGATCTTCGGATTTGGAAGGGGTTAAGGATTGGAGATTTAGGGTGTCTAAAAAGGATTTGGTAAGGAGATTTTTATCCGTTTTGGGCTGGGTGACCGTGGAACGAGGTAAATTATAAAGGTCTTTATAGAAGAGGCGGAATTGTTCCGCAATGGCCTCAGGCGAAAAAAGTTGATGACCTTGGGGGGAGTTAATTGAGGTTACGTATTTGGCGGGTTTTTTACGTTTAATGCGATTCATCATAAATTTTGAGGCCTTGTTACCATGGGCATCGAACTTATGTTGGGAGGAAAGGTAGTATTTGGCTGTTTTTTTGTTGAGTAGGCTTTTGAGTTCTGCTCTAAGTGTTGAGAGGTCAGATAGTTGTTGAGGAGCAAGGGATTGTTTATGTAACGCTTCCAAGACATGTATATGATCTAGTAGTGACAAAAGTTGTTTGTCTGCTTGTTTTTTTTTAGATAGGAGCATTTGCTGATGAAATGACCTTGTATAAATGCTTTATGGGCATCCCATAGCACTTGTGGGGAGATGTCAGGGGTATCATTAGTTTTAAAATATTGTTCTAGGAGGGAGGAGAAGTGGTTTTTATGGCCATCATCGCTCAATATGGACTCATTAAGTCTCCAAGTGGGGGACTTACCAGACTCAAGTAGGGAGCGTAAGGTGCAGAAAATCGGAGAATGGTATGAGATGGTGATGTTTCCAATTTCAGGGTCAGTGCTTTGATGCAGGAAGTCTTTGGGTACGAAGATATAGTCTATTCTACTATATGAGTGACCTGGAGCTGAATAGAAAGTATAGTCAATTGTAGAAGGGTTCATACATCTCCATATATCAATCATACCCATTACGTGTAATTTAGCTTTGAGTTTTTTCAGAAGTTTAACTGATACTGGTGATTTTTTGGAGGACTTATCCACTAGAGGATGTAAAGCAAGATTAAAGTCACCTGCTAAAATTAATGTACCATCCTGGACAGATTCCACCAAAGATAGAACAGATAGAAACCATGGGACCTGGTCAGAGTTAGGGGAGTAGACATTCACAAAGGTAAATATCTTATGGCCAATAAGACCTTTCAGGATGATATATCTTCCCTCTGGGTCTGACATATGGGTGGAATATTGGAAGGGGACATTTTTTCGAAAGCCCATACTGACTCCCCTCGAGGCAGCACCATCTGAACCACAGTGAAGCCACACCGGAAATCTAGAGTGGGAAAGGTCTGGCAATTTGCCTTGTTTATAATGGGTTTCTTGGAGAAAAATTCCATAGAAGAGAGAGGACTTGGGATCTTTTAGAGGGAGATCTAAGTCCCTTTACATTGAAGGATGTAAGTTTGAAGTCAGTCATAAGGGGTTATATGATAAGTGAGGGGGAGTCTGGGTGTAATACTGCTGGTCCCAGCTATAGAGGGGAATGTAGGAATGGTAGGCAGCCCTGAGGAGAATCAGACTCCTGTGTGTCACAATCATAGTCAAAGACATAGTACCACAATACTCTGAGTGTGAATTAGCAAAAAGAGAATGAAACAAAAAATAAACCAATAAAAAAAACAGGGTCACATTGAGGCAACCAACAATGAATACATTAGCAAGAAGCTCATAGGCCTCTAATAGAAGAGGGGGAAGAAGGGTATCAACATAATTAGAGAGATTTGCTGTGTATTAGGAATTAGTATAAAAGTGAGACCAGAGAGGTATTAGAGGGGGAGAAAGAGAAAGGAAAATAGAAAGAAAAAAGAAAGAAAAAGGGGGTGGGGGGATGGGGTTAGGTGGAGGTTGTAGGGTAGTGAAGTAAAGGTAGATAGAAGGAAAGCGATGAATGATTTAGAGAGATTAGGGGAGGGAAGAAAAAAGGAGTATATTTGGTCAGCGACAGATATTAATTATAGCATCTAAGCGGCATTTAGAGGTATTAAGAGGTAGACCAGGCGATCCTCTTGGGGGTCAAGAGGCTGTATCTTCTCTTCGCCCGTTGATGCTTTGGCGTGTTGGCTCTCTCCTATGGAGTCATCCTTGGTAGATCTGGCAGAGATGTGATGTCTGAGACAGCATCCCAGTTAGCGATATCATGAGGAGGAATGTCCGTTGAGGAGAGGACTTCTTGAAGGTCTTCATAAGAGGAGATTCTGATGAATTTTCCATCGTAGTTGAAAGAAAGACAAAAAAAAAGGGGAAAAGTCCATCTGTATGGAATCCGCTTGTTGCGTAGGAGATCCGTAAGGGGCTTAAGCATTTTCCTCTTCTGGAGAGTAATCGGGGATAGGTCCTGATATATCGATATAGGGTTATCTTTAAAGGAAATGCTGTTTGCCGACCTAGCAGCAATGAGGATTTTCTCTTTATCCACAAAGTTTAAGAAACAACAAATACTGTCTCTTGGCGGTTTGGTGCTTTTAGGTTTTGGACCCTTTCAATTATGAGGTCTGAGGTATCTTCGCTTCCCAAGAGAGAGTTACGATTTGTTTAATAGAGGGCAGGATTTCATCGTTTGTCAGCGCTTCAGGTATATCTCTGAATCGAAGATTATTTCTTCGGCTGCGATTCTCTTGATCCTCCATATTCACATATAGTGTGTTGATATGTGTCTGTCAGATGGAGAGGGATTGAGCCACCGCGGAGCTGTGTTCTAATGCAGCTGCTTTTGTAGTCTCCAGAGTTTCCACCCTGTGGCCCACGTGTTGGATTTCCTGAGTCAGGACTGATATTTCTTGTTTCAGCGGGAGTAAAGCTACAGCCAGAGCTTGTTTGATAAAGCGTCTGGACACCGGTAAGGCCCAGGGGGATCCTGTGTCACCTGCTTCACTTTCCCCGCCAGACTGACCTTCATCTCCGGCATCAGAAGCGTGTTCATTCGGCGGCGCCATTTTGGATTCTTTAGCGCTCGCTCTGCTGCTTGTTACTTGAGGAATTTAGCCATCCCCGAGTTAGGATTAGTCACTTTGGAGATAGCCCCCGGTTCGGAGGGTCTTTGTCCTCTGATTTTGACCATGTTTAGGGTCTCTGAGCTTACGTAGGCTGCTCTCACAGCAGGTCAGTGAACGGAGCTCAGCAAGAGATGGCCTTACAGCTTCGGAGCTGGCTCCGCCCCACTTTAAATGTGGCTTTCATGGTGTACTGAATACACTGTATTCCCATGTACCCCTTCCACCACAAAAAAGGGTATATGGTTCATTCTTCCTTTTCTCGTCCTCCTCCTCCATCATATCAACATGCTTATTAGGCTGCCCTCGCTCCTAATGTTTTAAATGGTCAGCTCAGCAGCAGTCCCTCACCTGTAATGTTTTAGATGGTGAGATCAGCAGCAGGCCCTCATCCCCTAATGTTTTAGAGGGTCATCTCAGCAGCAGACCCTTGCCACTAATGTTTTAGAGCAGGGGTGCACAACCTGCGGCCCGCGGGCCGCATGCGGCCCCCAGAGCCATGGTTTGCGGCCCCCGCCCTGCTGGGCAGAAACACAGCTGATCCTGCAATCAGCTGTGTTTCTGCACAGAGCGCCACACAGCAGATGGATCACACTTTTTGCACTGTAGCAGGAGCAGAAAGGGTCCCCGGCTATTAGTGAGAGCGGGGAAGCCGAGGAGAAGACAGATGCGCTTTATTAGCGCTTCTGCCTTCTCCTCTATGAGCGCTCTGCAGTGTAGACCCAGCGATCACGTGATCGCTGGGTGTCTCGGGAACAGAGGAGCGCTGCCCTGGTACAAAGCCTCCGCAGCAGGCTGGTTTCCCTGTAACGGGGGCTCCTTTGGATGCTCCAGTTACAGTGGAAATAGTACAAAAAAAAAAAAATCACTTATTGTCTCCCAAAGGTCTTTTAGTGACCTCTTGGGGACAAATTATGTGGTAAAAATATATTTAAAAAAAAGTTAAAAAATGATTTAAAAAATTTGAAAACTAAATAAATTAAAAAATAAAATAAAATAAAAAGGAAAAAGTGCTTAATAAAAGAGAGTGTTCACTGTCCCACCACAGTCTTTTTATGAAAAAGTGCAAAATTTAAAAAAGTGACAGTGTCCCCCAAGGTCTTTTTATGACCTCTTGGGGGACATATTATGTAGCAGAAAAAAATAAAATAAAATTCATACATAAAAGTAAAGACCCACACCAATCAAAACCGTCACCATTACCGCCCCATTCACGTGAAACTTTTCATATTATATAGCAAAATACACAAAATAGAGAACTAATTATAATAATTTATTTTGGTGTTAGTTTGCATATTTAAAGAATAAGGAGCTATAGTTTGAAAAAATATATACTTTTTAAAAACGTTTTGTACAGTTTCCCCCAAATAAAAAATGTTGCAAAAATTATCTTGGTAGTCCAACAAATAAGATAGTTACAACCATTTGAACCACCACGCGCGCTAAATCACAAAAAAGTGTCTGGTCATTAAGGCCTTTTCGGGCCTGGTCATTCAAGCGTTAACCAATAGGCGCCTTCCCCACTAGCAATAGCAAGGTAATGTGCTTACTGGTTACTGCAGGACGCCTATAACCGGATTGGCAGGAGATGGTGATAACCAGTGAGCTCCGTCCTCTGCAGTGAAGGAAACCGCAGATTTATAAATAGGAGGCAGGATGGAAGGAAATGTCGCCACTTTTCTGGTAAAAATTATTTTTAACAAGTTCCTGCAAAATGGCCTCTGAAATAGAAAATTCATAATTACCTGCTCCACTCCGCTCTGGTCCTCTGCGCTGCCTCCATCTTCTGGTTCCTGCTCTGTTCACACCTGACAGTGCATGGCCATGGTCACTTGCACAACTCCAGTCAATGACTGGCTTCAGCAGTGACTTGCTGCTTGTGGCCACATCACCGCCTAAGCCAGTCATTGGCTGGAGTGGTGTATGACCATGTCCATGCACTGCCAGGTGTAAACAGCGGAGGCAGTTCGGAGAGGCGTGGAGCAGGTAAGTATGATGCTGGGTTCACACATGAGCGTACCGAAGGAGCGCTCTGTATGCGCGATTTTATCGGGCGTTTACAGACGCTGCTCCGGCAACAAGCAACGCCCATTGTCGCGCGTTCCCGGAAGTCTATGTACGGGAACGCGCGACCATACGCCTCAAAGAAGCTCCTGTACTTCTTGGGGTGTAGGGCGTTTTGCAGCGCGTTTGTACGCGCTGTAAAACGCTTAGGTGAGAACCATGCCCATAGGGGATCATTGGTTCTTGCCTGTTGAGCGTTTTACAGCGTGTAGGAACGCGCTGTAAAACGCTCAGGTGTGAACCCAGCCTAAAGGAGGAGAGCATATTTATAAAGGAGGAGAGCATATTTAAAAGAAGAAAAACTACCACAAGAGGACACAGTTTTAAATTAGAGGGGCAAAGGTTTAAAAGTAATATCAGGAAGTATTACTTTACTGAGAGAGTAGTGGATGCATGGAATAGCCTTCCTGCAGAAGTGGTAGCTGCAAATACAGTGAAGGAGTTTAAGCATGCATGGGATAGGCATAAGGCCATCCTTCATATAAGATAGGGCCGGGGACTATCCATAGTACTCAGTATGTTGGACAGACTAGATGGGCCAAATGGTTCTTATCTGCCGACACATTCTATGTTTCTATGTTTCTATGTAACTCTTCGGTTTCAGGGGCTATGCTGCAGCACGATATTTGGGACAATTACTGGGAACAAGTGTTCATAGGAGCACTCATATCTTATATCTGGCCGGTATAATCGTGCAGCTGATCAGTCGATAAACAAGGAATTGCTCATTTGTCGGCTGATTTGCATATTTTATCAGGATGAAAGATGTCCGATTATCTGCAGCAGGCCTGTGGCAGTGATCACTCCTCCCCAGTCACTTTGCACTGGCTTGTGTAATAGGCAGATGAGCACCGATCAACATTTTTTTATTTGCGGCCCCTTGAAATAGAGCGATGTGACAATGCGGCCCCCAGACCAAAAAAGGTTGTGCACCCCTGTTTTAGAGGGTCACCTTGGAGTTATACATGGTAACATGTTTACTGCCACCTGTAGGCTATATAGATATGACAGTTTATAACCTTTGTTATATTGTTTGTGTCTGAATAAAGTTTGTTGAATTACCTCAGATCGCCTCAGGAAACATGGTGTCAGAAGTGGACGGGGCTTTGGTGTTTTAGAAACCACTAAAGTCCTAATATCAGAACAAAAGACCAACAAGAATTGTTTCTCTGGTAATTTATTAATAAGAGACACACCGTGTTACAGAAAATGGCTGCAAACAACTTCCCTGTGCCGTCTCCCACGGACTGTAAAGGGGACCTGGCAGTTAACTGGACATATTTCAAATCCCAGTGGGAAGATTATGAGGTGGCAACTGAACTTGATAAGAAAGACCCCAAGGTAAGGACAGCGACACTGCGCTCAGTGATGGGAGAGACGGTCTGCGTATTTATCAGCACCTCTCACTCTCTGATGCCGACAAGCAGGACATAGAGAAAACTCTGGATGCATTACAGAGCCATTTTATGCCTTCACGTAACATCATTTATGAGAGGTACATATTCAATACCACAAACCAAGGCCCATTGGAAACTATAGATCAGTATGTAACTAGGCTGAGGCAGCTATAGCCGCTACATGTGAGTTTGGAGTATTACATGATGAACTTATCAGAGACAGAATAGTTCTGGGATCAGAAGACATAAATGCTAGAAAGCGAATGCTCCGAGTACCAGACCTGAACCTGCAGAGAGCCATGGATATGTGTAGAAGCCATGAACTTACAGAAATGCAAATACAAGCAATGCAAGAAAGCAAAAGTGAAACTGAAGCCGTACATTATACCGCTAGAACATATAAAAAGCCCATGAAAGAAAGCAAAGTAAAAACAATCAGATGTAGATACTGTGGAAACAACCACCCCTGGGGCAGAGACCACTGTCCTGCATATGGAGAAACCTGCAGTAAATGCAAAAAGCAAAACCATTTTTCTAGAGTCTGCAGGCAGAAAGCAAATGCCAGAATACATATGGCGGCACAGATCAAGAGCAGCAGCTCAGAAGAATCCGTATTCACTATTATTCATCAGATAGGAGCAGTAAGCAGTCTGGGGTCACAGTGGTTTGTACCACTAGAACTCAGCACTGACAGAGAAGCAGGGGAAAGGTTACACTGTCAGTTAGACTGTGGGGCCACCTGCAACCTTATGACATACAAAGACTATTGCAAAATTGTTAAAGAAGAAAAGCCAACATTACAGAAGAGTAATGTCAAATTAAAATGATACAATGATACCTATATGATACCTATGGGCCAATGTAATCTAAATTGTACATATAAAGATAAAACATATACACTGCAATTCCAAGGTGTCCAAGGTAAACACAAACCACTTCTCTCAGCAGAAACATGTCAGAAAATGGGCCTCCTTACCCTGAATGTAGAACGTAATGTATTATTACATGATGACCAGCAAACAACTACAACTTCACCCTTTTCTTATGAAATGATCACAACTGAATATAGAGACATTTTCAAAGGACTAGGGTTAGGGATGAGCGAACCCGAACTGTATAGTGACACGGACCCGAACCCGAACATTTTCGTAAAAGTCCGGGTTCGGGTTCGGTGTTCAGCTCTTTCTTGGCGCTTTTTGAAAGGCTGCAAAGCAGCCAATCAACAAGCGTCGTACTACTTGCCCCAAGAGGCCATCACAGCCATGCCTACTATTGGCATGGCTGTGATTGGCCAGTGCAGCATGTGACCCAGCCTCTATTTAAGCTGGAGTCACGTAGCGCTGCACGTCACTCTGCTATGATCAGTATAGGGAGAGGTTGCAGCTGCGACGTTAGGGCGAGATTAGGCAGATTAACTCCTCCAAAAGACTTCATTCTGTGATCTATCTGCAGCTGTGGATCATTGAAGTGCTATTATTGACTTGCTCACTTTTTTGAGGCTGCCCAGAGCGTTTTTAGATCACTTTTATTCTGGGGTGATCGGCGGCCATGTTGTGACTTGTGGTGCGCCAGCACAAGCTATCACCAAGTGTATTTAACCATCGATAGTGTGGTTATTTTGTGCTATATCCTACATCAGCTGCAGGCTGAGCCTGTGTCACCGAAGTGCATTTAACCATCAACAGTCTGGTTATTTTTTGGCCATATACTACATCAGCTGCAGGCTGAGCCTGTGTCACCGAAGTGCATTTAACCATCGACAGTCTGATTATTTTTTGGCCATATACTACATCTGGTGCAGGCTGAGCCTGTGTCACCCAAGTGCATTTAACCATCAACAGTGTGGTTATTTTTTGGCCATATTACATCAGGGGCAAGTTGAGCCTGTCACCCAGCGCCTAAAAAATAGACCTGACATATCAATTTAACCAAATCTGTACTGTTTTAGCTGGTCAAGTTATTTGTAGTGACCGTAAAAGTACACTTTTTTTTCTGGGTTGAAAAACCATTGCCAAATTTGTCATTCTCAAAATAACTAGTTTCTGGTATTTGAGGCCTACTTAAAATCTATCCCAAAAAGCATATCTTACATTGAAGCTAGTGATAGTGTCATTCAGAAAAACCTAAGACACACGCTACCGTGCAGATAGAAGTGTGATTCTGTGATTAAACCTATACCTGTCACACAGCGCAAAAAAAAACAGGCCTCACATCTCTATTTAACCAAATCTCTACTTTTTTAGCTGGTCAAGTTATTCGTAGTGACCGTAAAAGCACACTTTTTTTTCTGGGTTGAAAAACCATTCCCAAATTTGCCATTCTCAAAATAACTAGTTTCTGGTATTTGAGGCCTACTTAAAATCTATCCCAAAAAGAATATCTTACATTGAAGCTAGTGATAGTGTCATTCAGAAAAACCTAAGACACACGCTAGCGTGCTGATAGAAATCTGATTCTGTGATTAACCACCTCCGGACCGCCTAACGCAGGATCGCGTTCCGGAGGTGGCAGCCCTGCGCAGAGTCACGCATATATGCGTCATCTCGCGATGGCCGAGATTTCTTGTGAACGCGCGCACACAGGCGCGCGCGCTCACAGGAATGGAAGGTAAGAGAGTTGATCTCCAGCCTGCCAGCGGCGATCGTTCGCTGGCAGGCTGGAGATGTGTTTTTTTTAACCCCTAACAGGTATATTAGACGCTGTTTTGATAACAGCGTCTAATATACCTGCTACCTGGTCCTCTGGTGGTCCCCTTTGTTTGGATCGACCACCAGAGGACACAGGTAGCTCAGTAAAGTAGCACCAAGCACCACTACACTACACTACACCCCCCCCGTCACTTATTAACCCCTTATTAGCCCCTGATCACCCCTGATCACCCCATATAGACTCCCTGATCACCCCCCTGTCATTGATTACCCCCCTGTCATTGATCACCCCCCTGTAAAGCTCCATTCAGATGTTCGCATGATTTTTACGGATCCAATGATAGATGGATCGGATCCGCAAAACGCATCCGGACGTCTGAATGAAGCCTTACAGGGGCATGATCAATGACTGTGGTGATCACCCCCCTGTCATTGATTACCCCCCTGTAAAGCTCCATTCAGATGTCCGCATGATTTTTACGGATGCACTGATAGATGGATCCGATCCGCAAAACGCATCCGGACGTCTGAATGAAGCCTTACAGGGGCATGATCAATGACTGTGGTGATCACCCCCCTGTCATTGATTACCCCCCTGTAAAGCTCCATTCAGATGTCCGCATGATTTTTACGGATGCACTGATAGAAGGATCCGATCCGCAAAACGCATCCGGACGTCTGAATGAAGCCTTACAGGGGCATGATCAATGACTGTGGTGATCACCCCATATAGACTCCCTGATCACCCCCCTGTCATTGATTACCCCCCTGTCATTGATCACCCCCCTGTCATTGATTACCCCCCTGTAAAGCTCCATTCAGACGTCCGCATGATTTTTACGGATCCACTGATAGATGGATCCGATCCGCAAAACGCATCCGGACGTCTGAATGAAGCCTTACAGGGGCGTGATCAATGACTGTGGTTATCACCCCATATAGACTCCCTGATCACCCCCCTGTCATTGATCAACCCCCTGTCATTGATCACCCCCCCTGTCATTGATCACCCCCCTGTCATTGATCACCCCCCTGTCATTGATCACCCCCCTGTAAGGCTCCATTCAGACATTTTTTTGGCCCAAGTTAGCGGAATTTATTTATTTTTTCTTACAAAGTCTCGTATTCCACTAACTTGTGTCAAAAAATTAAATCTCACATGAACTCACCATACCCCTCACGGAAACCAAATGCGTAAAATTTTTTAGACATTTATATTCCAGACTTCTTCTCACGCTTTAGGGCCCCTAGAATGCCAGGGCAGTATAAATACCCCACATGTGACCCCATTTCGGAAAGAAGACACCCCCAGGTATTCCGTGAGGGGCATATTGAGTCCATGAAAGATTGAAATTTTTGTCCCAAGTTAGCGGAACGGGAGACTTTGTGAGAAAAAAATTAAAAATATCAATTTCCGCTAACTTGTGCCAAAAAAAAAAAATTTCTATGAACTCGCCATGCCCCTCATTGAATACCTTGGGGTGTCTTCTTTCCAAAATGGGGTCACATGTGGGGTATTTATACTGCCCTGGCATTCTAGGGGCCCCAAAGCGTGAGAAGAAGTCTGGTATCCAAATGTCTAAAAATGCCCTCCTAAAAGGAATTTGGGCACCTTTGCGCATCTAGGCTGCAAAAAAGTGTCACACATCTGGTATCGCCGTACTCAGGAGAAGTTGGGGAATGTGTTTTGGGGTGTCATTTTACATATACCCATGCTGGGTGAGAGAAATATCTTGGTCAAATGCCAACTTTGTATAAAAAAATGGGAAAAGTTGTCTTTTGCCAAGATATTTCTCTCACCCAGCAAGGGTATATGTAAAATGACACCCCAAAACACATTCCCCAACTTCTCCTGAATACGGCGATACCACATGTGTGACACTTTTTTGCAGCCTAGGTGGGCAAAGGGGCCCATATTCCAAAGAGCACCTTTAGGATTTCACAGGTCATTTACCTACTTACCACACATTAGGGCCCCTGGAAAATGCCAGGGCAGTATAACTACCCCACAAGTGACCCCATTTTGGAAAGAAGACACCCCAAGGTATTCCGTGAGGGGCATGGCGAGTTCCTAGAATTTTTTATTTTTTGTCACAAGTTAGTGGAAAATGCAGATTTTTTTTTTTTTTCATACAAAGTCTCATATTCCACTAACTTGTGACAAAAAATAAAAACTTCCATGAACTCACTATGCCCATCAGCGAATACCTTGGGGTCTCTTCTTTCTAAAATGGGGTCACTTGTGGGGTAGTTATACTGCCCTGGCATTCTAGGGGCCCAAATGTGTGGTAAGGAGTTTGAAATCAAATTCTGTAAAAAATGACCTGTGAAATCCGAAAGGTGCTCTTTGGAATATGGGCCCCTTTGCCCACCTAGGCTGCAAAAAAGTGTCACACATCTGGTATCTCCGTACTCAGGAGAAGGTGGGGAATGTGTTTTGGGGTGTCTTTTTACATATACCCCTGCTGGGTGAGAGAAATATCTTGGCAAAAGACAACTTTTCCCATTTTTTTTATACAAAGTTGGCATTTGACCAAGATATTTATCTCACCCAGCATGGGTATATGTAAAATGACACCCCAAAACACATTCCCCACCTTCTCCTGAGTACGGAGATACCAGATGTGTGACACTTTTTTGCAGCCTAGGTGGGCAAAGGGGCCCACATTCCAAAGAGCACCTTTCGGATTTCACAGGTCATTTTTTACAGAATTTGATTTCAAACTCCTTACCACACATTCTGGCCCCTAGAATGCCAGGGCAGTATAACTACCCCACAAGTGACCCCATTTTGGAAAGAAGAGACCCCAAGGTATTCGCTGATGGGCATAGTGAGTTCATGGAAGTTTTTATTTTTTGTCACAAGTTAGTGGAATATGAGACTTTGTATGAAAAAAAAAAAAAAAAAAAAAAATCATCATTTTCCACTAACTTGTGACAAAAAATAAAAAATTCTAGGAACTTGCCATGCCCCTCACGGAATACCTTGGGGTGTCTTCTTTCCAAAATGGGGTCACTTGTGGGGTAGTTATACTGCCCTGGCATTCTAGGGGCCCAAATGTGTGGTAAGGAGTTTGAAATCAAATTCAGTAAAAAATGACCTGTGAAATCCGAAAGGTGCTCTTTGGAATATGGGCCCCTTTGCCCACCTAGGCTGCAAAAAAGTGTCACACATCTGGTATTGCCGTACTCAGGAGAAGGTGGGGAATGTGTTTTGGGGTGTCATTTTACATATACCCATGCTGGGTGAGAGAAATATCTTGGCAAAAGACAACTTTTCCCATTTTTTTATACAAAGTTGGCATTTGACCAAGATATTTATCTCACCCAGCATGGGTATATGTAAAAAGACACCCCAAAACACATTCCTTAACGTCTCCTGAATACAGAGATACCAGATGTGTGACACTTTTTTGCAGCCTAGGTGGGCAAAGGGGCCCATATTCCAAAGAGCACCTTTCGGATTTCACAGGTCATTTTTTACAGAATTTGATTTCAAACTCCTTACCACACATTTGGGCCCCTAGAATGCCAGGGCAGTATAACTACCCCACAAGTGACCCCATTTTGGAAAGAAGAGACCCCAAGGTATTTCGTGATGGGCATAGTGAGTTCATAAAAGTTTTTATTTTTTGTCACAAGTTAGTGGAATATGAGACTTTGTAAGAAAAAAAAAAAAAAAAAAAAAATCATCATTTTCCGCTAACTTGTGACAAAAAATAAAAAGTTCTATGAACTCACTATGCCCATCAGCGAATACCTTAGGGTGTGTACTTTCCGAAATGGGGTCATTTGTGGGGTGTTTGTACTGTCTGGGCATTGTAGAACCTCAGGAAACATGACAGGTGCTCAGAAAGTCAGAGCTGCTTCAAAAAGCGGAAATTCACATTTTTGTACCATAGTTTGTAAACGCTATAACTTTTACCCAAACCATTTTTTTTTTACCCAAACATTTTTTTTTTATCAAAGACATGTAGAACTATAAATTTAGAGCAAAATTTCTATATGGATCTCGTTTTTTTTGCAAAATTTTACAACTGAAAGTGAAAAATGTCATTTTTTTGCAAAAAAATCGTTAAATTTCGATTAATAACAAAAAAAGTAAAAATGTCAGCAGCAATGAAATACCACCAAATGAAAGCTCTATTAGTGAGAAGAAAAGGAGGTAAAATTCATTTGGGTGGTAAGTTGCATGACCGAGCAATAAACGGTGAAAGTAGTGTAGGTCAGAAGTGTAAAAAGTGGCCTGGTCTTTCAGGGTGTTTAAGCACTGGGGGCTGAAGTGGTTAAACCTATACCTGTCACACAGCGCAAAAAAAAACAGGCCTCACATCTCTATTTAACCAAATCTCTACTGTTTTAGCTGGTCAAGTTATTTGTAGTGACCGTAAAAGCACACTTTTTTTTCTGGGTTGAAAAACCATTCCCAAATTTGCCATTCTCAAAATAACTAGTTTCTGGTATTTGAGGCCTACTTGAAATCTATCCCAAAAAGAATATCTTACATTGAAGCTAGTGATAGTGTCATTCAGAAAAACCTAAGACACACGCTAGCGTGCTGATAGAAATCTGATTCTGTGATTAAACCTATACCTGTCACACAGCGCAAAAAAAAACAGGCCTCACATCTCTATTTAACCAAATCTCTACTGTTTTAGCTGGTCAAGTTATTTGTAGTGACCGTAAAAGCACACTTTTTTTTCTGGGTTGAAAAACCATTCCCAAATTTGCCATTCTCAAAATTGTGGTGAACGGGAACAATGAGGAAAACATCTAATAAGGGACGCGGACGTGGACATGGTCGTGGTGGTGTTAGTGGACCCTCTGGTGCTGGGAGAGGACGTGGCCGTTCTGCCACAGCCACACGTCCTAGTGGGCCAACTACCTCAGGTCCCAGTAGCCAGCAGAATTTACAGCGATATTTGGTGGGGCCCAATGCCGTTCTAAGGATGGTAAGGCCTGAGCAGGTGCAGGCATTAGTCAATTGGGTGGCCGACAGTGGATCCAGCACGTTCACATTATCTCCCACCCAGTCTTCTGCAGAAAGCGCACAGATGGCGCATGAAAACCAAGCCCATCGGTCTGTCACATCACCCCCATGCATATCAGGGAAACTGTCTGAGCCTCGAGTTATGCAGCAGTCTCTTATGCTGTTTGAAGACTCTGCTGCCAGGGTTTCCCAAGGGCATCCACCTAGCCCTTCCCCAGGGGTGGAAGAGATAGAATGCACTAACGCACATCCACTTATTTTTCCTGATGATGAGGACATGGGAATACCACCTCAGCACGTCTCTGATGATGACGAAACACAGGTGCCAACTGCTGCGTCTTTCTGCAGTGTGCAGACTGAACAGGAGGTCAGGGATCAAGACTGGGTGGAAGACGATGCAGGGGACGATGAGGTCCTAGACCCCACATGGAATGAAGGTCGTGCCACTGACTTTCACAGTTCGGAGGAAGAGGCAGTGGTGAGACCGAGCCAACAGCGTAGCAAAAGAGGGAGCAGTGGGCAAAATCAGAACACACGCCGCCAAGAGACTCCGCCTGCTACTGACCGCCGCCATCTGGGACTGAGCACCCCAAAGGCAGCTTCAAGGAGTTCCCTGGCATGGCACTTCTTCAAACAATGTGCTGACGACAAGACCCGAGTGGTTTGCACGCTGTGCCATCAGAGCCTGAAGCGAGGCATTAACGTTCTGAACCTTAGCACAACCTGCATGACCAGGCACCTGCATGCAAAGCATGAACTGCAGTGGAGTAAACACCTTAAAAACAAAGAAGTCACTCAGGCTCCCCCTGCTACCTCTTCTGCTGCTGCTGCCTTGGCCTCTTCTGCTGCTGCCGCCGCCTCGGCCTCTTCCTCCGCCTCTGGAGGAACGTTGGCACCTGCCGCCTAGCAAACATGGGATGTACCACCAACACCACCACCTGCGTCACCAAGCATCTCAACCATGTCACACGGCAGCGTTCAGCTCTCCATCTCACAAACATTTGAGAGAAAGCGTAAATTCCCACCTAGCCACCCTCGATCCCTGGCCCTGAATGCCAGCATTTCTAAACTACTGGCCTATGAAATGCTGTCATTTAGGCTGGTGGACACACACAGCTTCAAACAGCTCATGTCACTTGCTGTCCCACAGTATGTTGTTCCTAGCCGCCACTACTTCTCCAAGAGAGCCGTGCCTTCCCTGCACAAACAAGTGTCCGATAAAATCAAGTGTGCACTGCGCAACGCCATCTGTGGCAAGGTCCACCTAACCACAGATACGTGGACCAGTAAGCACGGCCAGGGACGCTACAGGGAGTGCATAATTATTAGGCAAGTTGTATTTTTGAGGATTAATTTTATTATTGAACAACAACCATGTTCTCAATGAACCCAAAAAACTCATTAATATCAAAGCTGAATATTTTTGGAAGTAGTTTTTAGTTTGTTTTTAGTTTTAGCTATTTTAGGGGGATATCTGTGTGTGCAGGTGACTATTACTGTGCATAATTATTAGGCAACTTAACAAAAAACAAATATATACCCATTTCAATTATTTATTTTTACCAGTGAAACCAATATAACATCTCAACATTCACAAATATACATTTCTGACATTCAAAAACAAAACAAAAACAAATCAGTGTCCAATATAGCCACCTTTCTTTGCAAGGACACTCAAAAGCCTGCCATCCATGGATTCTGTCAGTGTTTTGATCTGTTCACCATCAACATTGCGTGCAGCAGCAACCACAGCCTCCCAGACACTGTTCAGAGAGGTGTACTGTTTTCCCTCCTTGTAAATCTCACATTTGATGATGGACCACAGGTTCTCAATGGGGTTCAGATCAGGTGAACAAGGAGGCCATGTCATTAGATTTTCTTCTTTTATACCCTTTCTTGCCAGCCACGCTGTGGAGTACTTGGACGCGTGTGATGGAGCATTGTCCTGCATGAAAATCATGTTTTTCTTGAAGGATGCAGACTTCTTCCTGTACCACTGCTTGAAGAAGGTGTCTTCCAGAAACTGGCAGTAGGACTGGGAGTTGAGCTTGACTCCATCCTCAACCCGAAAAGGCCCCACAAGCTCATCTTTGATGATACCAGCCCAAACCAGTACTCCACCTCCACCTTGCTGGCGTCTGAGTCGGACTGGAGCTCTCTGCCCTTTACCAATCCAGCCACGGGCCCATCCATCTGGCCCATCAAGACTCACTCTCATTTCATCAGTCCATAAAACCTTAGAAAAATCAGTCTTGAGATATTTCTTGGCCCAGTCTTGATGTTTCAGCTTGTGTGTCTTGTTCAGTGGTGGTCGTCTTTCAGCCTTTCTTACCTTGGCCATGTCTCTGAGTATTGCACACCTTGTGCTTTTGGGCACTCCAGTGATGTTGCAGCTCTGAAATATGGCCAAACTGGTGGCAAGTGGCATCTTGGCAGCTGCACGCTTGACTTTTCTCAGTTCATGGGCAGTTATTTTGCGCCTTGGTTTTTCCACACGCTTCTTGCGACCCTGTTGACTATTTTGAATGAAACGCTTGATTGTTCGATGATCACGCTTCAGAAGCTTTGCAATTTTAAGAGTGCTGCATCCCTCTGCAAGATATCTCACTATTTTTGACTTTTCTGAGCCTGTCAAGTCCTTCTTTTGACCCATTTTGCCAAAGGAAAGGAAGTTGCCTAATAATTATGCACACCTAATATAGGGTGTTGATGTCATTAGACCACACCCCTTCTCATTACAGAGATGCACATCACCTAATATGCTTAATTGGTAGTAGGCTTTCGAGCCTATACAGCTTGGAGTAAGACAACATGCATAAAGAGGATGATGTGGTCAAAATACTAATTTGCCTAATAATTCTGCACGCAGTGTATATCTCCCTAACTGCACACTGGGTAAATGTAGTGGCGGCTGGGCCCCAGGCGAAGAGCTGTTTGGCGCACGTCCTTCCGCCGCCAAGGATTGCAGGGCAACATTCTTTGCCTCCTGTCTCCTCTCCTCCTACTCAGCTTCCTCCTCCTCTTCTTCCACCTGCTCATCCAGTCAGCCACACATCTTCACCACCAACTTCAGCACAGCACGGGGTAAACGTCAGCAGGCCATTCTGAAACTCATATGTTTGGGGGACAGGCCCCACACCGCACAGGAGTTGTGGCGGGGTATAGAACAACAGACCGACGAGTGGTTGCTGCCGGTGAGCCTCAAGCCCGGCCTGGTGGTTTGCGATAATGGGCGAAATCTCGTTGCAGCTCTGGGACTAGCCGGTTTGACGCACATCCCTTGCCTGGCACATGTGCTGAATTTGGTGGTGCAGAAGTTCATTCGCAACTACCCCGACATGTCAGAGCTGCTGCATAAAGTGCGGGCCGTCTGTTCGCGCTTCCGGCGTTCACACCCTGCCGCTGCTCGCCTGTCTGCGCTACAGCGTAACTTCGACCTTCCCGCTCACCGCCTCATATGCGACGTACCCACCAGGTGGAACTCCACCTTGCATATGCTGGACAGACTGTGCGAGCAGTAGCAGGCCATAGTGGAGTTTCAGCTGCAGCACGCATGGGTCAGTCGCACTGCGGATCAGACACACTTCACCACCAATGACTGGGCCTCCATGCGAGACCTGTGTGCCCTGTTGCGCTGTTTCGAATACTCCACCAACATGGCCAGTGGCGATGACGCCGTTATCAGCGTTACAATACCACTTCTATGTCTCCTTGAGAAAACACTTAGGGTGATGATGGAAGAGGAGGTGGCCCAGGAGGAAGAGGAGGAAGAGGGGTCATTTTTAGCACTTTCAGGCCAGTCTCTTCAAAGTGACTCAGAGGGAGGTTTTTTGCAACACCAGAGGCCAGGTACAAATGTGGCCAGACAGGGCCCACTACTGGAGGACGAGGATGAGGACGAGGTGGAGGAGGATGAGGATGAAGCATGTTCACAGCGGGGTGGCACCCAAAGCAGCTCGGGCCCATCGCTGGTGCGTGGCTGGGGGGAAACACAGGACGATGACGATACGCCTCCCACAGAGGACAGCTTGTCCTTACCTCTGGGCAACCTGGCACACATGAGCGACTACATGCTGCAGTGCCTGCGCAACGACAGCAGAGTTGCCCACATTTTAACGTGTGCGGAATACTGGGTTGCCACCCTGCTGGATCCCCGGTACAAAGACAATATGCCCACCTTACTTCCTACACTGGAGCGTGATAGGAAGATGCGCGAGTACAAGCGCACGTTGGTAGACGCGCTACTGAGAGCATTCCCAAATGTCACAGGGGAACCAGTGGAAGCCCAAGGCGAAGGCAGAGGAGGAGCAAGAGGTCGCCAACGCAGCTGTGTCACGGCCAGCTCCTCTGAGGGCAGGGTTAGCATGGCAGAGATGTGGAAAAGTTTTGTCACCACGCCACAGCTAACTGCACCACCACTTGATACGGAACGTGTTAGCAGGAGGCAACATTTCACTAACATGGTGGAACAGTACCTGTGCACACCCCTCCATGTACTGACTGATGGTTCGGCCCCATTCAACTTCTGGGTCTCCAAATTGTCCACGTGGCCAGAGCTAGCCTTTTATGCCTTGGAGGTGCTGGCCTGCCCGGCGGCCAGCGTTTTGTCTGAACGTGTATTCAGCACGGCAGGGGGCGTCATTACAGACAAACGCAGCCGCCTGTCTACAGCCAATGTGGACAAGCTGACGTTCATAAAAATGAACCAGGCATGGATCCCACAGGACCTGTCCATCCCTTGTGCAGATTAGATATTAACTACCTCCCCTTAACAATATATTATTCTACTCCAGGGCACTTCCTCATTCAATACTATTTTTAATTTCATTTTACCATTATATTGCGGGGCAACCCAAAGTTGAATGAACCTCTCCTCTGTCTGGGTGCCGGGGCCTAAATGTGTGACAGTGGCCTGTTCCAGTGGTGGGGGACGTGAAGCCTGATTCTCTGCTATGACATGAAGACAGATTCTGCGCTGACATAAGGCCAGATTCTCTGTTACGGGACCTCTCTCCTCTGCCTGGGTGCCTGGGCCTAAATGTGTGACAGTGGCCTGTTCCAGTGGTGGGTGACGTGAAGCCTGATTCTCTGCTATGACATGAAGACAGATTCTGCGCTGACATAAGGCCAGATTCTCTGTTACGGGACCGCTCTCCTCTGTCTGGGTGCCTGGGCCTAAATGTGTGACAGTGGCCTGTTCCAGTGGTGGGTGACGTGAAGCCTGATTCTCTGCTATGACATGAAGACAGATTCTGCGCTGACATAAGGCCAGATTCTCTGTTACGGGACCTCTCTCCTCTGCCTGGGTGCCTGGGCCTAAATGTGTGACAGTGGCCTGTTCCAGTGGTGGGTGACGTGAAGCCTGATTCTCTGCTATGACATGAAGACAGATTCTGCGCTGACATAAGGCCAGATTCTCTGTTACGGGACCTCTCTCCTCTGCCTGGGTGCCTGGGCCTAAATGTGTGACAGTGGCCTGTTCCAGTGGTGGGTGACGTGAAGCCTGATTCTCTGCTATGACATGAAGACAGATTCTGCGCTGACATAAGGCCAGATTCTCTGTTACGGGACCTCTCTCCTCTGCCTGGGTGCCTGGGCCTAAATGTGTGACAGTGGCCTGTTCCAGTGGTGGGTGACGTGAAGCCTGATTCTCTGCTATGACATGAAGACAGATTCTGCGCTGACATAAGGCCAGATTCTTTGTTACGGGACCTCTCTCCTCTGCCTGGGTGCCTGGGCCTAAATGTGTGACAGTGGCCTGTTCCAGTGGTGGGTGACGTGAAGCCTGATTCTCTGCTATGACATGAAGACAGATTCTGCGCTGACATAAGGCCAGATTCTCTGTTACGGGACCGCTCTCCTCTGTCTGGGTGCCGGGGCCTAAATGTGTGACAGTGGCCTGTTCCAGTGGTGGGTGACGTGAAGCCTGATTCTCTGCTATGACATGAAGACAGATTCTGTGCTGACATCAGGCCAGATTCTCTGTTACGGGACCTCTCTCCTCTGCCTGGGTGCCGGGGCCTAAATGTGTGACAGTGGCCTGTTCCAGTGGTGGGTGAATTGAAGCCTGATTCTCTGCTATGACATGAAGACTGATTCTGCGCTGACATGAAGCCAGATTCTCTGCTATGGCATGAAGAGACTGATTCTCTGCTGACATGAAGCCAGATTCTTTGCTATGGCATGAAGAGACTGATTCTCTGCTGACGTGAAGCCAGATTCTCTGCTATGGGACCTCTGTCCAATTGATATTGGTTCATTTTTATTTTTTTTATTTTTATTTTAATTCATTTCCCTATCCACATTTGTTTGCAGGGGATTTACCTACATGTTGCTGCCTTTTGCAGCCCTCTAGCTCTTTCCTGGGCTGTTTTACAGCCTTTTTAGTGCCGAAAAGTTCGGGTCCCCATTGACTTCAATGGGGTTCGGGTTCGGGACGAAGTTCGGATCGGGTTCGGATCCCGAACCCGAACATTTCCGGAAGGTTCGGCCGAACTTCTCGAACCCGAACATCCAGGTGTTCGCTCAACTCTAACTAGGGTGTCTACCTGGAGAGTATCACCTAGAAATAGATGAAGCAATACCTCCTGTTCAACACCAACCACGTAGAGTGTCGGCTCCACTTAAAGCAGACTTAAAGGCGAAAATAGAGAGATTAGAGACCCTGGGAGTGATAAAAAAGGTCATAGAACCTACGACATTGATAAGTAGTATGGTTGCTGTTAAGAAACCAGGCAAGCTGCGAATATGCATTGATCCCAAAGACTTAAATAAAGCACTAAAACGCTCACATTATCCAATGCCCACTATAGAGGTAATCCGGCCAAGTATAACAAATGCTTAAGTATTTTCTGTCTTAGATGCTAAGGATGGCTTCTGGCAAGTAAAACTGGACACTAAAAGCAGTTATCTCACTACATTCTGGACTCCCTTTGGGCGTTACCGATGCCTTTTGGGATTGCTACTGCACCAGAAGAATATCAACGTAGACAACATGAAGCAGTAAAAGACCTGCCCGGAGTGGAAGTTATTGCAGATGATATATTGGTGTATGGCTGGGGTGACACTACAGAGGAGGCCACAAAGGATCATGACAAGAATTTGATTGGACTCTTAGAGAGAGCACAAAAGCTGAACCTAAATTTCAATAAAAAGAAGCTGAGATTGAGGCTATCTTCGGTACCATAGATGGGACATTTACTCACAGCAGAAGGCCTGCATCCTGATCCAGAAAAAATACCGATTTGTATCAGGGACTACTGGGGCTTTAGAGATGAGATAAGCATACAAAATGGAATTCTGTATAAAGGACACAGAGTCATCATACCAAAAAACATGCGCCCAGAAATGATAGCGAGGACTCATAGGAATAGACCACTTAGGAATAGAAGCATGCCTTCGCAAGGCCAAGAATGTCATCTTTTGGCCACACATGGGCCCAGAGATTATAGAGGCAATAAAGAACTGTAATACTTGCAATGAGTATATGCGTAAACAAACAAAAGAACCTCTGATGACTCACAAATTGCCCACTCTACCCTGGAGCAAACTAGGCATGGACTTATTTTCCTTAACAGGACAAGATTACTTAATAATTGTTGATTATTATTCAGATTTCTGGGAAATTGATTTAGTTTCTGATACCACCTCTAAAACAATTATAGATTGTTGCAAAGCAAATTTTAGCAGACATGGAATCCCTGATTCTGTAATTACAGATAACGGACCACAGTTTGTCAGCTCAGAGTTTGCACGATTTTTTAGAGAGCGGGAATTTGAACATCTTACATCATCCCCATATCACAGTCAGTCCAACGGTAAAGCTGAAGCTACTGTAAAAATAGCAAAAACACTCATAAAGAAAGCTAAACGAGATGACAAGGATATCTGGAAAGTGGCTCTTGACTGGAGAAATACCCCATCAGAAGGCACCAGCAGTAGTCCTGTACAACGGCTAATGTCAAGAAGGACCAGGACTTTACTTCCAACTGCTCAGAAACTGCTGTTTCCAAAGGTTATAAAAGGAGTGGTCGAGAACCTAACTGAAAGACGCAAAAAAGCAAAGGCATATTATGATAAAGCAGCCAAGGAACTTCCTGAACTAAGCATTGGTCAGCCAGTGCGAATACAACCATCGCCGTCGTCAACAGATGAAATTTGGCGACAAGTTATTTGTTTGGGGAAAGTTGCTCCACGATCTTATAAAGTGGAAGCAAATGGACAGTTGTACAGAAGGAATAGGAAGTTTCTGAGGACTGCAGATGACAAATCTGACATTGAAATAAGTGAAGTGATTACACCAGGTACATCTCCAGATGAGACAACTCCCAAAGAAACAGGGATGGATGATCATATGCAACAATGTGAAGCTCCTGCCACACCAAGACGTACTAGAACTAGGGTTATTAGAACACCAACAAGATATAAGGATTTTGTATGCTAGATACATTATAAAAAACATTGTCACCTTTGGAATGTATTGTCGTATCCAATCATCTTATGTTATATATTACTTGATTTCACAAGAAAGGGAGGATGTTAGGAGTTATACATGTTAACATGTTTACTGCCACCTGTAGGCTATATAGATATGACAGTTTATAACCTTTGTTATATTGTTTGTGTCTGAATAAAGTTTGTTGAATTACCTCACATCGCCTAAGGAAACAACCAGCAGGCCGTCAATTATAATTTTTTAAGGCTGTGTATGATGTCCTCCTTTATGTGTAATAAAGGGTGTATTGTAGCGCCGATTCCTTGTAATTTTTGGCAGCCCTTCCACTTAGTGCATAGGCTTTATGAGTGTAGGAGTCCCGCTACATGAACAATTGTACCACAATGTGAATGAGGCCCTCCTTTATGTGATATACAGGTTGTATCGGTGTGCCTTTTCCTTGTAATATTTAGCAGCACTTGCACTTTATATACAAGAATATATACAGGAAATAATGTTTCCTAACAATTTTTCCTCTAAAATCGATTTTATCTTCGGTTTTGTGTGTATTACTGTCAGTCTGTAAAAGTGGCGTACTACTCGGACAACATGGTTCCCAACAGCGACCTGGGAGTCCAAGATACATCCTGACATCTTCCCCATGCTTTTTCTGAACCATTCCAGTGGTGTTTTACATCAATTTATGACCATTTACTATGAACCAGACACCCTCCCCTCTTCAGATCAGGGGGTGCCTGGTTTAATGCTCGGGTTCTCCCATTGACTTCAATTGTGCTCGGGTGCTCACTCAGTATAGCACCCGAGCATCCCGAGGTGTTCTACTCGAGCACTTTGGTGCTCGATCAACACTAGTCATCAATAGTAAAAAGCAGACAACTCTTAAGTTTTGCAGATTTTACCATAATGTAGCTCTCATTTCTAATGGTGCAGGTGGCAACCCTCAGCTTTGAGTGCAGATGCCTTGTCAGGCCACCTTCCAGCTCCTCCCATTACATATATAAGCCTGCAAAATAACCGAAGGCCAGGATACAGGACTATGAATTTTTGAGGCTCTACTCTAACTGTCAGATGAAATGCTGAATGCTGAAATAAATTCGCCATTAAAAGTGTCCTGTCTGACCCAGGAAGAAGTACAACAGCGACTTAAAAGTATCAAAATAGACAAATCGCCAGGACCGGATGGCATACACACCCGTATCCTAAGGGAATTAAGTAATGTCATAGCCAGACCCTTATTTCTGATATTTGCGGACTCTTTACTGACAGGGAATGTCCCACAGGATTGGCGCATGGCAAATGTGGTGCCAATATTCAAAAAGGGTCCAAAAACAGAGCCTGGAAACTATAGGCCGGTAAGTTTAACATCTGTTGTGGGTAAACTGTTTGAAGGTTTTCTGAGAGATGCTATGTTAGAGCATCTTAACGGAAATAATCAAATAACGCCATATCAGCATGGCTTCGTGAGGGATCGGTCATGTCAAACAAATTTCTTTGTACAAATTTCTTTCTACAAAATCAGTTTCTATGAGGAGGTAAGTTCTAGACTTGACAGCGGCGAATCAATGGATGTCGTGTATCTGGACTTCTCCAAAGCATTTGACACTGTAACTCATAAAAGGTTAGTATATAAAATGAGAATGCTCGGACTCGGAGAAAACGTCTGTAAGTGGGTAAGTAACTGGCTCAATGATAGAAAACAGAGGGTGGTTATTAACGGTACATACTCAGATTGGGTCACTGTCACTAGTGGGGTACCTCAGGGGTCAGTATTGGGCCCTATTCTCTTCAATATATTTATTAATGATCTTGTAGAAGGCTTGCATAGTAAAATATCAATTTTCGCAGATGACACTAAACTGTGTAAAGTAATTAACACTGAAGAGGACAGTAATACTACAGATGGATCTGGATAGATTGGAGGCTTGGGCAGATAAGTGGCAGATGAGGTTTAACACTGACAAATGTAAAGTTATGCACATGGGAAGGAATAATGCAAGTCACCCGTACATACTAAATGGTAAAACACTCGGTAACACTGACATGGAAAAGGATCTAGGAATTTTAATAAACAGCAAACTAAGCTGCAAAAAACAGTGTCAGGCAGCTGCTGCCAAGGCCAATAAGATAATGGGTTGCATCAAAAGGGGCATAGATGCCCGTGATGAGAACATATTCCTACTACTTTACAAATCACTGGTCAGACCACACATGGAGTACTGTGTACAGTTCTGGGCTCCTGTGAACAAGGCAGACATAGCAGAGCTGGAGAGGGTCCAGAGGAGGGCAACTAAAGTAATAACTGGAATGGGGCAACTACAGTACCCTGAAAGATTATCAAAATTAGGGTTATTCACGTTAGAAAAAAGACGACTGAGGGGAGATCTAATTACTATGTATAAATATATCAGGGGTCAGTACAGAGATCTATCCTATCATCTATTTATCCCCAGGACTGTGACTGTGACGAGGGGACATCCTCTGCATCTGGAGGAAAGAAGGTTTGTACACAAACATAGAGGAGGATTCTTTACGGTAAGAGCAGTGAGACTATGGACTCTCTGCCTGAGGAGGTGGTGATGGTGAGTACAATAAAGGAATTCAAGAGGGGCCTGGATGTATTTCTGGAGTGTAATAATATTACAGGCTATAGCTACTAGAGAGGGGTCGTTGATCCAGGGAGTTATTCTGATTGCCTGATTGGAGTCGGGAAGGAATTTTTTATTCCCCTAAAGTGAGGAAAATTGGCTTCTACCTCACAGGGTTTTTTTGCCTTCCTCTGGATCAACTTGTAGGATGACAGGCCGAACTGGATGGACAAATGTCTTTTTTCGGCCTTATGTACTATGTTACTATGTTACTATGTTACTATGTTACTATGTTACTTACTAAAATAGGGAACTGGATGAGGGCACCGCCTAAAGTTTATGTAGATACAGGGCTAGGGCTGCAGAATCTTTTACTCTGCGGTTAGTGAAGCCTGATCATGACCCTGGATTCTGTGGGGTTGTAAAATGAATCGAGAAACGCGAAAAGGTTTATAGGAAATTAATCCAGGTGAGTTTCGTTTCTCAAGAAGTGAAATCATCTGTTAAATAAACTTTGCCTTCAACCAACAGTGTACAGTACAAATTGAGGAACACAAGATGTGTGGCGTGGGAAAGATGAACACCCGTTCATTAAAAATACTCAGACTGTCTGTCCACAGAGAGGGACAGTACTTCAGCATTTCTTAAGAGCAGCCTCCTTGTAGCTGGGTGTCTGCACTCTCTGATATTGAAAACACATTGCCCATAGGATTATTTTCTGAACCTGTTTGATATTTGTTTGCTTTTGCAGGATATGGACATGTTGTTCTCTTTCTTTCCCTTCTAGGATGGACTCCTGGAAAAAGACATTAATGTGAACGATTAACTTAGAATTTATTATATGGTGCCTGTGCTAGAACCAGCTCTGTACCTCACATGGGTCCAGAGATCTACTATTCATTGATACAGTTGATCTGCTAGATTTATTTATAGTAGGTAGTTGATGGATGGAGCTGAGCATGCGCGACCACTTGTTACTGAGGGGAATGGAGAAATAAGGAAAAGAATGAACAGCAGATGGCACTATATAGATACATTTTATTATTATTATTATTATTTACTAGCTGAAGAATCGAGCTTCGCTCGGGTATTTTTCATCTATTTCATTTAATGTTTGTGTGTGCCATTAAAAAATATCGACAGTTTCCCCCTATTACAGTGACATCTATAGAACGCCGCCGCCTTAACAGTGACCTCCACAGCCCCCCACCCCTTAACAATGACCCCCCCCATCATAGTGCCCCATCTCCTTAAAATGGGACCTCCACAGCAGCTCACCCCCTTCACTTTGATCTTCACAGCAGCCTGCCCCTTTAAAAATGAGTTTCACAGCATACCACCCCCTTGACAATGACTTAACAGTGTCCTTAACAGCAATCTGCCCCTTAACACTTACCTTCATAGCGGACCATCCCCTTAACTGTGAGCTCCACAGCAGCATGCCCCTAGGGTGGCCAGGGGTCCAGTTTTAGGCCGGACAGTCCGGCTTTCAGACTCCCCTTCCTCCGTCTGGCGCAGGGCCTGGACGAACACAGGGATGTCCTTTTGAACAGCTCACTCTCAGACAGCAGCACTGTGCTGTCAGAGCGTGAGCTGCAGGGAGAAAGTCACCCTCCCTCCCACCTCTGCAGCTGACAAAAGTTGATTTTTAACTTCATTTTTTCAATCACTGTCAGCTGAGGAGTGGGAGGGGGCATGGCATAACCCGATTGGGGTCGTGTCCTTTTGAACAGCTCACTCTAAGACAGCAGCACTGTGCTCTCTGAGTGTAAGCTGCAGGGAGAAACTCACCGTCTCTCCCACCTCTGCAGCTGACAGAAGTTGATTTCACCACCACTGAGGAAGGGGAGGTACCCTGAAACACGTATGGTCTGGTCGGAGTAGCAAGCAACATACTTATATGGACTCAACCTCATACGGTTTACCATAAGCCCAACAATATTCATCCATTGGTGATCCAGGAGCAAAGAGCTTTTGCTGTGCACAGACTTCACCTTGAGACATTGAATTTAACATCTGATCCGTTTCAGGGTCTGATCCGCCAGTCACGTGGACACATTCATATCACGTGAGTTACCGCCAGGTCACGTGGGATGCCGAGCTAAGACCGCGAGACCATACGGGACGCCGTAGTGAGTCAAGGCGGCGGGGAAAGAAGGTACCCGGCATCGAGGGGGCATGACCTAACCGTATCAGGGGCGTGGCTTAACAGGACACAGAAGTCGATTTTTAACTTCATTTTTTCAATCCCTGTCGGCTGAGGAGTGGCCTAACCGGATCAGAGGCATGGCTTAGCGGGAACTAGGGGTGAGGTTTTCAGTCCGTCTTTTGAGGGCGGCCTGAATAGATACCCTACCTGCCTCCTGAACTGTGACCTCCACAGCACTCTGCTCCTTTAAGGCTGCGTTCACACAGGCGAGTATTCCGCGCGGATGCGATGCGGTAGGTGAACGTATTGC
The DNA here is from genome assembly GCF_905171765.1 of Bufo bufo. NCBI lineage: Eukaryota > Metazoa > Chordata > Amphibia > Anura > Bufonidae > Bufo > Bufo bufo. The sequence goes on along the minus strand of NC_053389.1, from coordinate 22,979,035 downwards.
ACCCGCACTGAATCCCGACCCATTCATTTCAATGGGGCTGTTCAGATGAGCGGTGATTTTCACGCATCACTTGTGCGTTGCGTGAAAATCGCAGCATGCTCTATATTCTGTGTTTTTCACGCAACGCAGGCCCCATAGAAGTGAATGGGGTTGCGTGAAAATCGCAAGCATCCGCAAGCAAGTGCAGATGCGGTGCTATTTTCACGCACGGTTGCTAGGAGACGATCGGGATGGAGACCCGATTATTATTATTTTCCCTTATAACATGGTTATAAGGGAAAATAATAGCATTCTGAATACAGAATGCATAGTAAACTAGCGCTGTAGGGGTTAAAAAAAATGTAATAATAATTTAACTCACCATAATCCACTTGAGCGCGGAGCCCGGCATCTCCTTCTGTCTCCTTTGCTGAACAGGACCTGTGGTGAGCATTAATTACAGGTAAAGGACCTTTAGTGACGTCACTCCGGTCATCACATGATCCATCTCATGATCTTTTACCATGGTGATGGATCATGTGATGACCGGAGTAACGTCACCAAAGGTCCTTTACCTGTAATGAATGCTCACCACAGGTCCTGTTCAGCAAATGAGACAGAAGGAGATGCCGGGCTCCGCGATCAAGTGGACTAAGGTGAGTTAAATTTTTTTCCATTTTTTTTTAACCCCTCCAGCGCTAGTTTACTATGCATTCTGTATTCAGAATGCAATTATTTTCCCTTATAACTATGTTATAAGGGGAAATAATATAATCTAAAGAACACCGATCCCAAGCCCGAACTTCTGTGAATAAGTTCGGGTTTGGGTACCAAACATGCGCGATTTTTCTCACATGACATTACAATGTGCACTCGCGCGGAAAACCCGCACCCGCACATTTTCCCGCAACGCCCGTGTGAACCCAGCCTAAGAAAAATGGCTGTGTTGTTATGAAAACCTGGTGTAAAACTGAGTGTATGTTAAGGACCTGCGAGCTTCTATTGGCTGATAAGGGACATGTGACCATGTGTATGGCAGTTGGGATATGAAATTGGGTTTTGAAGAGAGAGACTTGCAGGCTTCTATTGGCTAATTTAGGTCATGTGATGTGCCATATTTGCAATTTTGGGGAATATCTCAGGAACGGTACGTGCTAGAGAGCTGAGAACCAGTCTAAAAACTTCCAGGACACCTGATGTACCTCTGTGCCAAATTTCGTGATTGTAAATGCGACCGTGCGGATTTCTTTAGCGGACATACATACACACATAGACTCATCTTTATATATTAGATTTTAAAGCGCCATTAATTCCATGGCGCTGTACATTCAACCGGAGTTACCCAGAAATAAAAATCACTGTAAATAAGAAACTAATAACAGACTGGTACAGAGGGGTAGAGGACCCTGCCTGCAAGAGCTTAGAATCTATAAGGGAAGGGGAGACACAGTAGGTGAGGGTATTGTGGCTGTGTGGTGGCAGCAGGCTCATTGCAGACGATAGGATTTCCTGAAAAGGTGGATTTTCAGGTTACTCTTGAAGCTTTGGCTGTTGGGGGAGAGCCTGATGTGTTGGGGTAGTGAGTCCCAGAGTAGGATAGAGGCACGTGAGAAATCTTGTAGTCGATTGTGTGAGGAACAGATGAGAGGAGAATTGAGGAGGAGGTCTTGTGAGGATCTGAGATTGCGTGTGGGGATGTATTGAGAAAGCATGTCAGAGAGGTAAGGAGGGGCCTTTATGTAGTTGTAAGTATTTTAAACTGAATTTCATTGGCAATGGGGAGCCAGTGAAGGGATTGGCAGAGGGGGAGGCAGAGGAGAAACAAGGGAAGAGGCGAGCAGAGTTGAGAATAGATTGGAGGGGAGCAAGAGTGCTTGATGGGAGGCCACACAAGAGGATGTTGCAGTAGTCCAAACGGGAGATGACGACAGCATGCACTAGTATTTTAGTTGACTCAGGGGTGAGGAAGACGCAAATACGAGAGATTTTCTTAAGTTGGAAATAATGGTGGAGTTGAGGGTTTGGATGTGTGGCTTTAAGGACAGGGTAGAATCCAATGTTACCCCCAGGCAGTGGGCCTGCGAGACTGGAGAAAGCGTTGTGCTATTAACTGTGACAGACAGGACAGGTAGGGGGGGGCTGAGTGACATGGGGGAAAGACAATAAATTCAGTGTTCTCCATGTTGAGTTTTAGGAAGTGGGAAGAGAAGGATGAAGATATTGCTGATAGACACGCTAGGATTCTGGATAGGAGGGAAGCAACATCTGGGCCAGAGAGGTAGATTTGGGTGTCGTCAGCATAGAGGTGGCATTGGAAGCCATGGGACTATATGAGTTGTCCCAGGCCGAATGTATAAGTGGAGAAAAGCAGGGGACCCAGGACAGAGCCTTGAGGGACACCAACAGAAAGGGGGCATGATGAGGAGGTAGTGTATGAATGGGAAACCCTAAAGGTTTTGTTGGTGAGGTACGAGGAGATCCAGGAGAGAGCTAGGTCTTTAAAGTCAAGGGAAGAGAGGATTTGTAGGAGGAGAGAGTGGTCAACAGTGTCGAAGGCAGAGGAAAGGTCAAAAAGGAGGAGCACAGAGTAGTGATGTTTAGCTTTGGCAGCTAGCAGATCATTGACAACTTTGGTTAGGGCAGTGTCAGTGCAGTGATTTGGTCTGAAGCCGGATTGCATCTGATCAAAAAGTGAGTGAGATGAAAGGTGAGAGGACAATTTGAGATGGATATGTTGTTCTAGGAGTTCGGATGCAAATTGAAGTAGTGAAATGGGACGATAGCTGGATAAAGAGGATGTGTTCAGGGAAAGTTTAATGAGTATGGGTGTAACAATTGCATGTTTAAAAGAGGAAGGGAAGATGCTAGTGGTTAGCGATAGGTTGAAGAGGTGGGTTAGGGCAGGGATAACTATAGTGGTGAGGTTAGGGATGAGGTGGGATGGGAATTAGTCAAGGGAACAAGTGGTGAGGTGTGACTTGGAGACTAAGTTGGAAAGCTTATCTTCTGTTATGGTGTTAAACTGGATTATGTGGGAAGAGCTTTAGGTGGCTGTGAAGGGGTGTAGTGGGGGGTGTTTAAAGGGACACTGTCACCTGGATTTTACTTACTGAGCTAATAACATCACACATCAGTCTCCATGATTTACAATATACTAGTATTACTGCCCTGTGTCTTTTAGTTGGTCTATAAAATCGGTTTTAATAATATGCAAAGTACCTCAATAAGGTGCTCAAGGGGACATCCCTCCGGAAGTTATAGCCCAGCTGCGCCCATTACTTCGAAGCCCAGCACTGCCCCACTGCTAATTTATTCACTGCTCATCACCGACGTAATGTTTGTGCAGCACTTATAATCCCGCGTGTGCTCCCTGGATACACATGTCAGCACCCGCGCAGTGTCCTGGCATCAGCCTCACAGAACTCATTGCACATGCGCCAACTGCACAAGCGAGCGCTGCACAAACATTACGTCGCCGATGAGCAGTAAATAAATTGGCAGTGGGGCGGTGCTGGGCTTCGAAGTAATGGGTGCGGCTGGGCTCCAACTGCTGGAGGGATGTCCCTCTTGGGCTCCTTATTGAGGTACTTTGCATATTAATGAAACCGATTTTATAGACCAAATAAAAGACACAGGGCAGTAATACTAGTATATTGTAATGTAAATTGTGGAGACTGATGTGGTGATGTTATTAGCTCAGTAAGTAAAATCCAGGTGACAGTGTCCCTTTAAAGCTTTCATGGATTATATCAATTTTATCTCTGAAATATGGGTCAAAGTCTTCAGCTGAGATGAGGGGTGTGGGAGTGGGCACAGGGGACGTAGTAGAGAGTTGAAGGTATTAAACAGTTGTTTGGGGTTACGGGAGAAAGATGATATGACAGTAGAAAAGTAGTCCTGTTTAGAAGAGGCAAGTGCAGACTTGAATGTGAGAACAGCTTCTTTGTACGACATAAAGTCCTCCTTGGAGTGGGTTTTCTTCCAGTGCCGTTCTGCGACTCTGGAAGCTTGTCTCCGTTTTTTGGTCTGATTAGTGTTCCAGGGTTATCGACTGATTTGCCGGGTTCTGGTGTGAAAGAGGCGACTGAGTCAAGGGCTGAAATAATTGTGGTGTTGTAGAAAGGAGCGGCTGTGTCAGTGTCATGAAGGGAAGATATGGTGGATAGTGGCGAGAGAGAGTCTGAGAGTGTGCGAATGGAGAGGTGTATGAGATTTCTGCAAGGGTGTGGTAGTTTATGGACTGGATGAGCAGTTGAGGAGAGAGTGGATGAAAATGAAAGAAGATTGTGATCTGAGAGGGGGAGAGGAAAGTTTTAGAAATTAGATAGGGAGCAGAGGCAGGTAAAGACAAGGTCTAGTGTGTGTCCGTCTCTGTGGGTGGCTGTGGAGTCCAAAGGTTTGGAGTTTTGTGTGTCAATAGGGATGTTGAAATCCCCCATAATGATAGATGGGATGTCAGCAGTGAGGACGTGAAGACGCCAGGTATTGAAATGGTTGAGAAAGGTAGAAGCAGGGCCTGGTGGACGGTAGATGACGGCTATTTGAAGGTGGTTGAAGATGGGAGATTGTGAATGGGTGGAGATGGGTTGAAGGAGCAGTTCCCTGATAAGAGGAGGCCAACACCACCACCATATTGGTCTGGGTGGGGGGTGTGAGTAAACTAAAGGTTCCTATAGGATAGTGCAGCAGGGGAGGCTGTGTCTGTAGGTGTCAGCCACGTTTCTGTGAGGCCCAGGAATAAAAATTTATTGGAGATAAAGAGGTCGTGGATGAAGAAAAGTTTGTTACAAATGGAATGCAAGTTCCGTAATGCTCCAGATAGAGTGGGGGTGCAGGGGTCAGGTCAATGGGTATGCGGTTAGAGGAATGAGTGGAGTTAGTGGCAGGGGCTTTGTAATGAAGGGGAGATAAAATGGTGGCGACAAAGCGAGGGGGGCCTGGATTAGGAGATATGTCTCCAGCAATAAGGAGAAGTAGAGCGAGGGTTAGCAAGTGAGTGTAGGATAAAGCAAGGGCTGACCATGTTTAGATGAGAAGATCTGAGTGTGTAGGAGGAGTTGAGCAGAAATGGTCAGGTGAGAGGATAGTAGGGAAGGTGAGATAAATAGCTCCGTATTTTACAGCCTATAAAATGCACCCCTGTTTACTAAAATACCAGGAAAGAGTTACTTTGTAACATTAGCTCAGTTACCCTATGAATCACTGCTTAAACTTCCCTAAATACCATTGGTTAGGCTATGTTAAACTAATTATCTACCTTAATCTGTTTAAACACCCCCCTTTCCCTTATTAACCCTTTTACTCTTACCTTACTATTTTATTCTATTACCCTTTAATAAATCTCACTCAATTCTTTCTACATACACTTTCTCTTTGTTAACCAATTTTTACTTTAATATTCTTCTGCTATCTATAATCAATAGCTTCTCTCTATGGTTACTATGGTGCCAGTCTTCCATAGCTTTTTGCTATAGTTGTTTTACTATCTATTATTAATAGTTTCCCCCTATAGCTGCTTTCCTACCTGTTACTAATAACCCATGCTTGCCTATAACACAGAATAAACTGACAATAACAAAAAGCTATGAGCCAAAAGCCAGGAGTGCAAGGCAACAACCTATCCATAAGGCCTCTTGCACACGACCATATGCCCTCCAAGACATATGGACAGGGCAGGGCATCCGCATTTCCCTGCAACCGGCCTGCCCTGTGTTCCTTGGCCTGGCTCATCCACTTGAGAGGAGAATGGTCGGTCACCAGGCGGAATTTTCTCCCCAACAAATAATAATGGAGAGACTCGAGTGCCCACTTGATAGCCAAGCACTCTCTCTCCACTATACTGTACCTAGTCTCGGCTGGGGTGAGCTTACGGCTGAGGAAGACAATGGGATGCTCCTCCCGTTTAACTTCCTGAGACAGTACAGCACAGAGGCCTTCTTCGGAGGCATCGGTCTGTACATCAAAGCGGAGAAAGCCTCTTCTGCCTGATCATTCCAGAGAACTATCACTGACTTGCGTCCCTTCAAGAGCCCTGTCAATGGCGCGGCCAACGTAGCAAAGTAGGAGACAAACCTCATGTAATAGCCCACCATTCCCAAGAACGACTTTACTTGCCTAATAGTGACAGGTCGGGGCCAATTCCTTATCACCTTTATTTTGTTCATTTGGGGTTTGATGACCCCGCACCCAATGACATACCCCAGGTATTTAGTCTCCTCTAACCCTATTGCACATATTTTTGGGTTGGCAGTTAGTCCAGCCTTCCGTAAGGGAGTCCAATACAGCCTGCACTTTTGGTAGGTGACTATCTTAGTCGGTACTGTGGGTACTGTGGATGACAATATCGTCCAGGTAAGCCAAAGCGTACCGACGATGTGGACGAAGCACAATGTCCATAAGTTATTGAAAAGTGGCAGGGGCGCCATGCAGACCAAAGGGTAACACCTTATATTGGTACAGCCCTTCAGGTGTAATGAAGGCAGTTTTATCTTTGTCAGCCTCTGTTAAGGGCACCTGCCAGTAACCTTTGGTGAGGTCTAAAACAGAAAAATACCGGGCTTGTACTAACCTCTCGATAAGCTCATCCACCCGGGGCATGGGATACGCATCGAATTTGGAAATCTTGTTTAGTTTACGAAAATCGTTACAGAACTGTAACGCCCTGTCCGGTTTGGGTATTAAAACTATAGGACTGGCTCACCACTTTTAGACTCTTCAATAACATCTAGTTGCAGCATTAGCTGAACTTTCTCCGAGATGGCTTGTCGCCAAGCCTCGTGTACCCGGTATGGTTTTCACCGGCCTTTTGCCTGAGGCTCAGTGACAATGTCATGCTGAATTGTGGAAGTGCGTCCAGGGAGGTCCGAGAAAACATCCATGTTCCTGCTGACGAACACCCTGGCCTCTTGAGTCTGTTTAGAGGAGAGGCTGTCAGCAATCTTCACTGTGGCAAACGCTTCCCTTGCACCAGACCGAGGGGCCGGAACCTCTTCCCCTAGTAAACTCGGCCACGGGCTGACGTCAGTACCGGTCTCCCTATATTTCCAAGGTTTGAGTAAATTCACATGGTACACCTGCTCCGGATTTCGCCGCTCTGGCTGGTGTACCTTGTAGTTTACCTCTCCAACTTTTTTGATTACTTCGTAGGGTCCCTTCCACCTAGCCAGGAACTTACTGTCCACGGTTGGTACCAGAACAAATCCCGATCTCCCAGGTTAAAGATCCGGACCCGAGCCTGCTAATTATAGACCTGACTTTGAGCTCGTTGAGCTGCCTCCATATGCTCTCTTACAAGAGGCAACACTGTTTCCATATGTTACTGCATCTGGGTGACGTATTCAATAATACTTTTATATGGTGTGAGTTGTTGCTCCCATGCCTCTTTGACTATGTTCAACAGACCACCAGAATGTCTGCATATAGCAGTTTGAAGGGCAAGAACCCAGTAGAGGCCTGGGGAACCTCTCGCACTGCGAACATAAGATAGGGCAGAAGGAGGTCCCAGTTCTTCCCATCCTGAGAAACCACTACGTCCGTAGCTGTTTGATGTGCAGCAACTTACAGAGTTCCCTCATGACCTTGGAGATAAAAGGGGTCCCCTGGTCAGTCAGAACCTCTTTAGGTAGCCCCACTCGGCAGTAGAATTATGCCAGAACTGCTGAATGGAGGGTAGGTAGGCTGAAGAGGCCAAAAGACATAGATTTAAAATGATTATATTTTAATGAAATTGTTTATAACACCAGATTCCTGAAAGCTTTAGACATTTCACATTGTGGATCAGGTATGTATCGCGCATAGCATGCTGACTTCCATCTGCTTAACTGTTTAATAATATGCACCGGAACATTATGTTTGTATGCCGCAGAGGCTGCTCCAATGCGGAAAGATTGCCCTGTTATCGTGCTGGGAACAACCCCTACATTGCTCAGTAATATGCAAATGAATCTCATAAAATTCTGGCTACTCAAAGGGGCCACCCCGAGCATTAACAGAGGAGAATCGCCAGGGGCAACCCCGTTCCCGTAAGGCCTTCACTGGACACCACCTGTTATTAGTGGGGAAATACCTAACTCCCACCTGTTGTCCCACTAGGGCCGTCTTTGAAGAGGCCAAGGTAAGAGTGTAACACGTACCATCCCATGTTAACTGATTCTTCCTTAAATAGTTTCTACAATTAGCGGCACAAGTAAATTTGCCCGGTCTCAGGAAAACGTAAAAGGCTAGGTACTTCGCGGTCTTGATCAATAAGGTAACATATTTATCAATCTGTCGTTTTTCGGACAGTAACCTGAACATAGCTCCTGTAAACGGCTGACGGGAAGGAAGAACCACAACGGCCCCCTTCTGTATACCCTTCAATAGCATCCTTATTGGATGTGCTGAGAACAAGGAGGGTTGATTGGGGGTGCAGCATATATAAATGATGTTGTATCCCAGCTAAGTACAACTTAATCATGCTGTATGCCAACTTACGGTGAGAGTGGCAAAATGCGGCAAAAGCCAATAGGTAAGCTATGTTATCCACCCCTGCTGGTGAATAAGACTTTTTGAAGTTGTTGAATAACGCCCAGGCCATCTAGTATGTCTTCCAAGTATTACTGGACAGGGCTTTAGACATGAGAGACCTGGCTGTAGCGAGGTGAGTTGTTAATCCATCACTAACTGGTCAAGTCGGGGGGCAAGCAACGGTATCCGGTCTGCCTGTGGACAAACCTGAAAAAAGAGCGACAAGTTACGCCTAGACAAGGCATCCGTAGCCACGCTATTATGCCCCCTAATATGTTCACACCTGATGTGAAAATTGTGCCGTAGGGACAGCCAGACCAGCATCCTAACAAAAGACATAATCTGCCTGGAGTGTGATCTACCTTTTTTTTAACCTCCCCTTCCCTCCCTCCCACCCCCTTTTTTCCCCGGGGCTACTGTCCTTGCGCCTAGTATTATCATTTCAGATTGCCCCATATCCGCATCCAAGCTGCCTTTTTCCTTGCTGTTTGGGCAAGAATGTATTCATATTGCTTAACCCTGTTCATCCGTTCCATCCACTCCTGAAAGTTAGGATATTCCGTAGTACCCCAGTGTTTAACAATTATTATTTTAGCCAATGCAATGCCCCGAAGCCAGAGTATCTGCTCAGCTCCATTTTTATCTGTCTCAGGGAAAATGCCCAGGATAGCATAACTAATGCATGCTTCGTATTTCATAGGGGAACCATCCCGCTATTTCCGAAATATTTTAATCCAATACTCTTTTATCCCTGGGCATTCCCACAGTAAGTGTATATAGTCTCCTCTGTCCTTGCTGCATTTATAACAGTTCTGTTTCCTATCGTTATAAATGGTATGCAAAAAGGCTGGTGTGTAGTAGAGACGAAGTATGATTTTCAAGAGAATCCATGCATGGGCAGGGGAGACCGTTGATCTTTTAATATTTCTATACACAACGTTCCACTGGATGGGTTCCCCATTTTGCAAATCTTTTTCCCATTTAGCCTCACTTCTAAATGTAATTGTTTTAGTATATTCATATTTAAACTTTGCATAGATGTGTGATATAGACGTATTGAAAGTCATTTCTTGACAAAAATCTAAAAAAGTGTTACTTACTATATTTAAATAATTCTTATTCTCCGTGTAGTGAATAGCGTGTCGTAATTGTTCATATCTAAATTTATCAATAAATCCTAGTGTGATATCTGGTAGGATTTCATTTAGAGACTTAATCTGTCCTTTATGAAAAACTTGTGCAATTAAGCATATCCCATATTTTTCCCAATATTCAACATCATCCAATAACATAACTTGTGGTAAATGTGCATTCCCCCACAGTGGGGTGTACTGAACTGCCTGGGTTACTCCAACCATGTATCTAACTTGTTGCCAAATATACCCGAGCATCCTACCGAACGGGTTCATTATTATTCTTTTCTCCATGATACCAGTTTCAAGAATATGAAAGAGATCCTCCCAGGGTCTATAGTGTTCCCCATAAATAAGCCGAATGCATTTATTCTTTCGATTCCTCACACACCATCTCAATTGGGCAGCTATATAATATCCCTTTAAGAAAGGGACGGAATGTCCGCCCTCTTCTTTATACAGATATTGTAACTTAATTCTGACTCGTTTGCGCCCCCATATTAGTTCATTAAAGAGGGACTCTAGCTTATTGAAAAATTTATCTTCTATCGTTATTGGGCTAGCATTAAGTACATATAGTAACATTGGTAGTAGCGTCATTTTTATAAGTGCTATGCGATTGATTTGTGACAGGGGAAATTTAAGCCACGTTCTAATTTTTTCCTTAACTCTGTCTATTATTGGGAGTACGTTCAATTTCGTATAGTGTTCCAGTTTGGTCCCTATCTGGATACCTAGATATAATAAGGAGTCTGCTGGGGTCAATATGCTAACTCGGAGCTTATGACCGGACGGGACCGGACGTTTTAATGGGAGAAATTTAGATTTCTCCCAGTTTATCTCATATCCAGATAGGCACCCAAATTCATCCAGGCTATCCATAACCCTGGGCAAGTTCATATATCCTCTCCCCAGGAACAGTAACATGTCGTCCGCGTAAAGGCTGATTTTATCTACCTCTCCCTCACACCCAAAACCCGATATTTCCCCATCTGCTCGAATTTTACATGCCATTGGCTCCAAGAACAACGAGAAGAGAAAGGGGGAGAGGGGGCAACCCTGACGTGTTCCACGTGTCAAGGGGAAAGGGGCAGAGTATTCGCCATTGATTCGAACCCTAGATACTGGATTTTGATAGAGAATACGAACCCATTTGGAGAAGTATTCACCTATTTTAACCCGAGACATTACTCTCCAAAGGAAGGGCCACTCCACCCTGTCGAAGGCCTTGGCGGCATCTAAGGACAGGATGGAGCAGTCCTCCCCGTCCCCCATCTGGATATTCAAAAAGGCCCTCCTTACGTTGTCCTGTATATTCCTTTTCGGAATGAACCCAGTTTGGTCCGCGTGAACAACTTTGTGGATAACTGTTTTTAATCTATTAGCTAGAAGCTTGGCCAGGATTTTATAATCTGTGTTCAACAGAGAGATGGGGTGATAAGATGTGACAGACAGCGGATCTTTCCCTTTTTTGGGAATTAAAGAGATGGTTGCTTCCCTCCATGAGGGGGGAAGAGAACCCATTGTCCATGATTGATTTAATACCTCCAACATTTGGGGAAGGATAATTCCCTCATGTTTTTGGTATATTTCAAATGGGAGTTTCTGCAAAGGCATTTTTCTGTTTCCTAATTTGATATGAATATCTACCTCGAAGGAATGCCTTAAGCGAGTCCCAGACCATATGAATATGAGTTGAATTATCATTATCGCTCCAAAAGAGCTTTATTTCTTCATTAATCTTGTCCAGGTCCCTTATTAATGTCATCCAATGAGGATTGAGTTTAAAATTTTTATTTTGGTTTGTTTTATTTTGGTTATGCAGTATTACCATGACCGGGATGTGATCGGAAACGCCATGACGTTCATAGTTCATTTTTTTAACCTTATTAATGAGCCCGGGGCTGGCGAGGGCCAGATCAATTCGCGACATGGACCTATATGTATTACTGAAACATGAAAATGCTTGCTTATCTCCATAAAGAGACCGCCATATGTCGACCAATGCCATTTCTTTACACATTCTAGATAGTAAAGAACTTGAACCAGAGCTTTATTCATAGTTAGTTATGGTAGAGGTCCTATCTTTTCTAATGTCCATGACCGAGTTGAAGTCACCCATCACCAGCACCGGGCATTCCTCTCGTGCCGAGATATAATCCATAAGTCTGCATAATACCGTCGTTGTAAAAGGAGGTGGAATATATACAAAGGCAATAATTCTCCTTTGCCCCTGCCAATGACAGTGAAGAAAAATATACCGACCCTCTTGGTCGATTAGCTGTTCTATCGGCTCATAATCTACCTGTCTATGCACATAAACACTGATTCCACGGGAGTATGTGGAATAACAAGAGTGATATTCGTGAGAGGCCCATCTCCTTCCGCCGAGCGCTGCCACTTTTTCACCTGTAAGGTGTGTTTCTAACAGGGCCACTATTGCTGGTAAGTGTCTAGAAACCAGATCAAACACTACACATCTCTTAATTTTATCCGCAAAACAGTGGATATTCCAGGTCAGTATTCTAGACATCCCCTTTTTTTTTTTTTTTTTTTTATAATTGGTCTCCCCTAACTTTAAGGCAGCACTGGGCGGATGGGCAGGGGCGCCCCCAACGATACGCCCTCCATACCTCGACAGTTCCCCGCGCCCCCTCCCACCCCCCCAAAACCCCCACTCCTCTCATGACCTGCGAGTCGCAAACTGTGACTCATAGGTCTCTAACTATAGACGATCCCCCCCCCCCCCGCCGTCGACCTCCCCAGCTCCCCCTCGAAGCACCACAGGTAGATTATCTGATGCCCCTAGAGTCCATCCAATCAGCTGCGTCCTTTGGGTTAGAGAAGAATTGGACAGTTTCTTTATAGATGACCCGTAGTTTCGCAGGGTACATCATGGAGTATTTTAGTTGTGCTTGTATCAATCTCTTTTTTACATCCTTATATTCTCTTCTTTTATCTTGCGTAACTTTAGAAAAGTCCGGGTATATCTCTATATTGACATCATTGTATTAAACTATTTGTATCTCTCTTTTCCATCTAAGGATATAGTCCCGATCTCTTGAGGAGGTCATTTTAATTAACAATGGCCTTGGTGCTGACCCTGGTGGGAGTTTTCTTGTTGGAATGCGATGTGCTCTCTCCACTATGGGTGTTATGGCTGCCTCTGCGGTTTTTATATTGTTTGACAACCATTTTTGGATGAAGCCTATGGGGTCATCTTTTTCTGCTCCTTCCGGGAAGCCCACTAATTTGAGATTATCTCTCCGGGATCTGTCCTCCAAATCCGCCATTTTTTCCTTCAGTGCTTTATTATCGCTTTCTACTATTTCCAACCTTTTTTTAATCTGCCTTGTTTCTTTTTGCAATTCTGTGGTTAGAGCTGCATTCTCTTTGACACGTTGCCTCATTTTGTTTAAATCGTCTCGGATTAATGAGATATCGTTCTGCACTGCAGCCACCGTAGTTGTCAGGGTGTTTAATGATTGATTAGTTGTTCCGACTGACTGGTTATCTGCTTCAGATGCCTGATTCTCTCTTGCCCTATTTACAAGATTTCATTCTCTTCACAGTCCTCCGTTTGCGATATTGGTTTCTGATTACTCCTTGTTTTAGCTGATGGGGGTGGGGATCTAAGATATTTATCTAACTGTGTCCTTGCGTTGCCCCCTTTGGGTGAAGATGTTCCAATGGACTTTCTGTTAGGTAATTTAGGGGCCTTTCCCCCCCCCTCCTCTTCCTCTTATGGGACTACTTTAGCAGTTGATATTATTCAGATCTATGTATTTCTAATTAAAATGTCATGAATGTCCTGTAACACAGAGAGATAATCAGGGAATCTTACGTATCCTCGATCTACTTTTTCGTTCTCAAGTCCGATTTCCTGGCGGTTGAAGAGATTCGTAGTGGAGTTCTCTCGATGTCCTCGGCCCGGTCCACCTTCGCCGCTCAGCGGCACTCACCCACGCCGACGTTGTTCAACGGCTTTCACCCACTCACTGGGAAATAAACCGGCACGGCTGCCTGGGGCTTACAGACTCAGGGGTCCAGGACAAAGGGACAAAGAGACGGTATTTAGCATTCAAACGGGATAGCACGGGATAGCACAATGTCCAGCAGAAAAACAGAGGCAGTGCCAATGCAGGCCAACATTACTAGGGCAGCACCCAAGGCTAAACCCCACAACTGCGCAACGCTCACGGCTATCAGAGCGTCTCCACGTGCTAGTCAGGTAGAAACGCCGGCAGATGGGGAGACATAGGGTGGGACAGCAGGCAGGTAGAATAGAGGCGGTGGAGGAAAGGTGCCGCTTTCCCTAATCAGACAGCACCCCCCCTTCTTCAAGACGGCCCCTTCAAAACAGTCTTGTGGACATGGCAGACAAGGAAGACAGAGGGGCACACAAAGTCCACTCACCATACAGTTCCAGGATTAATATGGAACGAGTGGAGCCCCCAGCCTGGAACAGCCTGAGACAAGCAAAGACCCCGGACATCCAGCTTCCAACCTCCAACTTCGGGCGGAACAGCGATGCCCTGGATAACAGAGGAGCCCAGCGAAAAACAGGGAGCAGGTGAGTCGGCGTCTGGGTCAGCGTCGCAGCGTCTTCAGGCGGAGCAAGGAGCCCAGCGGTAACGGGCATTAGATGTATCGGCGCATCAGATCAGCGTCTCATGAAGCTCAGAGATAGCATTGCCTGCGCTGCGCCGAGAGCTGGAGCCGGGGCCGGCGTCGGGGGCGGGGAGGACCGCTGCACACACGCTGTCTACGTCATGCCGCTGCGTCCACCCTCACGATCTACCTTTTTTAATAATTGCCTCGTTATTTGTGAGAAAAAGGTACTGTCTGATTTTCCCACAGTGAACCCCAAACCTGGGCAGCCCCCACTAAGGGGTAGATCTCGAACAAAGGGGAATACCTGGAAAAACCTGTCAAATGAATAATCTCCGGTGGCCACAGATCAGCAAACCAGTGGGTACCATAGATAGCCGCAAAACCCACGGTGGATGATGCATCCGTATGGACCACCAGGGAGTCCTTAGATACTGCTGGAATAAATAATAAAATGCCATTCCAATGAGCCAAGAACTTATCCCACATAACCAGATCGGCCATAGCTTCCTGGTCTAGATGCACTGGACTATCTTAACCTAGAGTGGGAGGGAGCAAATTTAACAGTCTGGAGATGAATGACCTGCCTTGGGGTATAATACGGATGGTGAAGTTGAGCATGCCAAGAAGGGACTGGAGGTCTGTTTTGGTGGTAACTCTGAATTGGGCTAGCCTGTGCACCACTTCTTTGACCCTCAGTAACTTATTTTGAGGGAGACTAGCTTCAATCTTAACTGTGTCCAGACATATTCGCAGGAATGTGATTCAGGTACTGGGACCCTCCACCTTAAGTGGAGCTATCGGAACTCTAAGGTCTACAAATACTGACTGTAACACCTGTAGATCTTGAGGTGCTTGCATAGGGGGTTCGATCAACAAAAAATCATCCATGTACTGAATAACATGATTAACATGAAATAAATCTTGTAAAATCCAATGTAATGCCCGGGCAAATTGATTGAACATCCAAGGGCTAGACTTTGAACCGAACGTCAATTTGTTTGCAAAGTAATATTGACCTAACCATTTCAGACCATGCCATTGCCACAATTTAGGTTGAATTGGGAGTAACTTCAAAGCGTCCGTAATGTCCGCTTGGGAATAACCAGGTCCCCTTACCTAAACTCAGTATCAACTGAATGGCTTCATCAACTGAAGCGTATTTCATAGCAAATTCCTCGGATGGGATTTAGGAATTAAGGGTGGGTATGGGTAAAGAATGTGGGGCTGACAAATAATATATTAATCTTTTTTTATTATTACATTTCCCGGAGACTACCCCAACAGGGTTGATCCTCCAACATTCAAAGGGGGAATGCTTCAATGGCTCAATCAGATACCCCTTGTCCAATTCAGCCTGAATGAGCTATGATATGGCCACGCGGTCTCTGGAAGCTGACTGCAAATTCTTACACTCATAAGTGCATTGCGAAAGAGCCACCAGACCTGTATGAAAACCATTGGTCAAGCCACTAACCATGAATTGGACCCAATCAGATTTAGGATGAGTTTTCAGCAATGTACTAAACAAATCAACAGTCACCACGCCTAGTCATGCTGAGTCCTGATTTTTTAGCGTACAAGCTACGCGGGGATGTGCTCTCAAACAAATAGTGCATAAATGCAATAGGCGGCATTGACTATAATGACCTGCTGAATAGTTAAAGTTATTGCATATTTGGGATTTCCCCAAATACTTGATAGGCCACCCCAACTTGTTGAACCCCTGTAACGCTTTGCTGACTGATGAGCCTGGGGTATTACCAGCTGGCACCTGGGCGGGATGAGTAGTAAACGAACACCAATCTGTCGTGTGAAAATAAGAGTTACACCTGGCACATGCAGGAGCTTTAATGCCCGCAAAATGTCTACAAAATAATTCTGTATCAATGTTGGACCAATCTACCATATTCTGAAACTGAACCAGCTTTGCCACTGCCTTCGCTAAGAAGGAACGGTAATAGTCATAGAAGGCGGGCCCACCATATTTATAGGCCAGGTCCACCACCTTATATAGGTACAAATCTAGTTCTTCCCTGCGCTGCAGGTTAATGGTGCAGATGACATCTCTGTATGGACTGAAGGCTAAAATGATTTCAGCTATACTAAGTTTCCTATTTAACCTCAGGTCTTTAGATTTCAAAATTACCGACACTTCACCGCAGACTATGGTTCTATTATCAGGTACTTCATGGGCCACTATAAGCAGGAAAGCGAGATTTACATCTTTGCCTTCAATTATGTCCTGCCATATATTGTTAGGGATAAAATGGGATCAAGCAATTGAAGGAGTCAGACCTGACCCACCAGAAACACTAGCCTGAGGGCTGGGTGATCCTGCCAGACTCCGACCAACCAGACAAGATGCTGTAGCGCCTGCTTCAACTGATTCTACCCGGGCCTGGAAGTCTGACATTGATGTTGCCATGGAATTAATGGCCATGTGTAGTTGGGTGAGAGAGGTCTGAATGGTATCCGTGGGTACCCCCACCTGGCACAAACCCTCCCCCTCTGATGAGAGCAACTGAAACGGTTCCGCCTTCCTAGCGGAGGCTGGGAATGGAATTCCTCTTTGGGTAAGTTCTGCTTTCAACTTGGGCACCGTCCAAGATCTTAAAGACGGCCTTGCGTCTCCTCCTGAATGAGACATGACACTCCCGTGAGACGAAGAGGTATCACCCATGAGGGACTCTTGAGCATTTTTCTAAATGAAAAATATGACATGATTAACACCATAGACATAACATACTCGTGACAGGACTTACCCATGTCTGTAGACGTGACAGACGTATATCTGCCTGTAGTCGTGACAGGACTTAAACGTGACTGTGGACACAATACTGCCTGTAGTGGTGACAGTATTCAACGTGACTATAAATAAGGCGGACCTGCTAACATGCAGAAATATTAGCATCTGATGACGTGCCAGACCCCACTGTGTACAGTCGTGGCCAAAAGTTTTGAGAATTACATAGATATTGGAAATTGGAAAAGTTGCTGCTTAAGTTTTTATAATAGCAATTTGCATATACTCCAGAATGTTATGAAGAGTGATCAGATGAATTGCATAGTCCTTCTTTGCCTAAAAAATTTACTTAATCTCCAAAAAACTTTTCCACTGCATTTCATTGCTGTCATTAAAGGACCTGCTGAGATCATTTCAGTAATCGTCTTGTTAACTCAGGTGAGAATGTTGACGAGCACAAGGCTGGAGATCATTATGTCAGGCTAATTGGGTTAAAATGGCAGACTTGATATGTTAAAAGGAGGGTGATGCTTGAAATCATTGTTCTTCCATTGTTAACCATGGTGACCTGCAAAGAAACGCGTGCAGCCATCATTGCGTTGCATAAAAATGGCTTCACAGGCAAGGATATTGTGGCTACTAAGATTCCACTCAATCAACAATTTATAGGATCATCAAGAACTTCAAGGAAAGAGGTTCAGTTCTTGTTAAGAAGGCTTCAGGGCGTCCAAGAAAGTCCAGCAAGCACCAGGATCGTCTCCTAAAGAGGATTCAGCTGCGGGATCGGAGTGCCACCAGTGCAGAGCTTGCTCAGGGATGGCAGCAGGCAGGTGTGAGCGCATCTGCACGCACAGTGAGGCGAAGACTTTTGGAAGATGGCCTGGTGTCAAGAAGGGCAGCAAAGAAGCCACTACTCCCCAAAAAAAACATCAGGGACAGATTGATCTTCTGCAGAAAGTATGGTGAATGGACTGCTGAGGACTGGGGCAAAGTCATATTCTCCGATGAAGCCTCTTTCCGATTGTTTGGGGCATCTGGAAAAAGGCTTGTATGGAGAAGAAAAGGTGAGCGCTACCATCAGTCCTGTGTCATGCCAACAGTAAAGCATCCTGAGACCATTCATGTGTGGGGTTGCTTCTCATCCAAGGGAGTGGGCTCACTCACAATTTTGTCCAAAAACACAGCCATGAATAAAGAATGGTACCAAAACACCCTCCAACAGCAACTTCTTCCAACAATCCAACAACAGTTTGGTGAAGAACAATGCATTTTCCAGCACGATGGAGCACCGTGCCATAAGGCAAAAGTGATAACTAAGTGGCTCGGGGGACCAAAACGTTGACATTTTGGGTCCATGGCCTGGAAACTCCCCAGATCTTAATCCCATTGAGAACTCTTGGTCAATCCTCAAGAGGCGGGTGGACAAACAAAAACCCACTAATTCTGACAAACTCCAAGAAGTGATTATGAAAGAATAGGTTGCTATCAGTCAGGAATTGGCCCAGAAGTTGATTGAGAGCATGCCCAGTCGAATTGCAGAGGTCCTGAAAAAGAAGGGCCAACACTGCAAATACTGACTCTTTGCATAAATGTCATGTAATTGTCGATAAAAGCCTTTGAAACGTATGAAGTGCGTGTAATTATATTTCACTACATCACAGAAACAACTGAAACAAAGATCTAAAAGCAGTTTAGCAGAAAACTTTGTGAAAACAAATATTTGTGTCATTCTCAAAACTTTTGGCCACGACTGTAAATACAGAGCTAGGGCTGCAGAATCTTTTACTCTGCGGTTAGTGAAGCCTGATCATGACCCTGGATTCTGTGGGGTTGTAAAATGAATCGAGAAACGAGAAAAAGTTTATAGGAAATTAACCCAGGTGAGTTTCGTTTCTCAAGAAGTGAAATCATCTGTTAAATAAACTTTGCCTTCAACCAACAGTGTACAGTACAAATAGAGGAACACAAGATGTGTGGCACATTGCCCATAGGATTATTTTCTGAACCTGTTTGATATTTGTTTGCTTTTGCAGGATATGGACATGTTGTTCTCTTTCTTTCCTTTCTAGGATGGACTCCTGGAAAAAGACATTAATGTGAACGATTAACTTAGAATTTATTATATGGTGCCTGTGCTAGAACCAGCTCTGTACCTCACATGGGTCCAGAGATCTACTATTCATTGATACAGTTGATCTGCTAGATTTATTTATAATAGGTAGTTGATGGATGGAGCTGAGCATGCGCGACCACTTGTTACTGAGGCGAATGGAGAAATAAGGAAAAGAATGAACAGCAGATGGCACTATATAGATACATTTTATTATAATTATTATTATTATTATTTACTAGCTGAAGAATCGGGCTTTGCTCGGGTATTTTTCATCTATTTCATTTAATGTTTGTGTGTGCCATTAAAAAATATCGACAGTTTCCCCCTATTACAGTGACATCTATAGAACCTCGCCGCCTTAACAGTGACCTCTACAGCCCCCCACCCCTTAACAATGACCCCCCCCCCATAGTGGCCCATCTCTTTAAAATGGGACCTCCACAGCAGCTCACCCCCTGCACTTTGATCTTCACAGCAGCCTGCCCCTTTAAAAATGAGTTTCACAGCATACCACCCCCTTGACAATGACTTAACAGTGTCCTTAACAGCAATCTGCCCCTTAACACTTACCTCCATAGCGGACCATCCCCTTAACTGTGAGCTCCACAGCAGCATGCCCCTAGGGTGGCCAGGGGTCCAGTTTTAGGCCGGACAGTCTTTCAGACTCCCCTTCCTCCGTCTGGCGCAGGGCCTGGACGAACACAGGGATGTCCTTTTGAACAGCTCACTTTCAGACAGCAGCACTGTGCTGTCAGAGCGTGAGCTGCAGGGAGAAAGTCACCCTCCCTCCCACCTCTGCAGCTGACAAAAGTTGATTTTTAACTTCATTTTTTCAATCACTGTCAGCTGAGGAGTGGGAGGGGGCATGGCATAACCCGATTGGGGTCGTGTCCTTTTGAACAGCTCACTCTAAGACAGCAGCACTGTGCTCTCTGAGTGTGAGCTGCAGGGAGAAACTCACCGTCTCTCCCACCTCTGCAGCTGACAGAAGTTGATTTCACCACCACTGAGGAAGGGGAGGTACCCTGAAACGCGTATGGTCTGGTCGGAGTAGCAAGCAACATACTTATATGGACTCAACCTCATACGGTTTACCATAAGCCCAACAATATTCATCCATTGGTGATCCAGGAGCAAAGAGCTTTTGCTGTGCACAGACTTCACCTTGAGACATTGAATTTAACATCTGATCCGTTTCAGCGTCTGATCCGCCAGTCACGTGGACACATTCATATCACGTGAGTTACCGCCAGGTCACGTGGGATGCCGAGCTAAGACCGCGAGACCATACGGGACGCCGTAGTGAGTCAAGGCGGCGGGGAAAGAAGGTACCCGGCATCCAGCAGTAATGTATGATGCTTATCACACTGCCATTGATGATTATATATGGCTGAGACAATCAAGATAAGGACATATCTTTTACAATAGGTGATAAGTGGTACGCTCCTACTATCTAGTGGACATCATCTTACCATATACCACTGATCCATTCTTATATGGGACACTTGTTTACAGCGTCCCCTGACCAGGTGGTACGTTTTATAATCTGCTCCATTGGGATAAACAGCCATCCATTCCTACAAGAGCGCTCTCTAACGGCTGTACAATGGAGCTTTAACATTGGTGCACCATGTGCAATATTGCTATATAGCTACATCTATTTTATGTTTATGTACAATTTATTTTATTGATGATATTAAATGTTAAATTTTTAACTATTCCGTTGTCCAGGGCTCCCTGATATCTGAGTGCGCCTCTACTACTACTTTTTTCTCCTAGAAGTTGATTTTTAACTTCATTTTTTCAATCCCTGTTGGCTGAGGAGTGGGAGGGGGCATGACCTAACCGGATCAGGGGCGTGGCTTAACAGGACACAGAAGTCGATTTTTAACTTCATTTTTTCAATCCCTGTCGGCTGAGGAGTGGCCTAACCGGATCAGAGGCATGGCTTAGTGGGAACTAGGGGTGAGGTTTTAAGTCCGTCTTTTGAGGGCGGCCTGAATAGATACCCTACCTGCCTCCTGAACTGTGACCTCCACAGCACTCTGCTCCTTTAAGGCTGCGTTCACACAGGTGAGATTTCCGCGCGGGTGCAATGCGGTAGGTGAACGTATTGCACCCGCACTGAATCCCGACCCATTCATTTCAATGGGGCTGTTCAGATGAGCGGTGATTTTCACGCATCACTTGTGCATTGCGTGAAAATCGCAGCATGCTCTATATTCTGCGTTTTTCACGCAACGCAGGCCCCATAGAAGTGAATAGGGTTGCGTGAAAATCGCAAGCATCCGCAAGCAAGTGCAGATGCGGTGCTATTTTCACGCACGGTTGCTAGGAGACGATCGGGATGGAGACCCGATCATTATTATTTTCCCTTATAACATGGTTATAAGGGAAAATAATAGCATTCTGAATACAGAATGCATAGTAAACTAGCACTGGAGGGGTTAAAAAAAATATAAAAATTTTTAACTCACCTTAGTCCACTTGATCGCGGAGCCCGGCATCTCCTTCTGTCTCCTTTGCTGAACAGGACCTGTGGTGAGCATTAATTACAGGTAAATGACCTTTGGTGACGTCACTCCGGTCATCACATGATCCATCTCATGATCTTTTACCATGGTGATGGATCATGTGATGACCGGAGTAACGTCACCAAAGGTCCTTTACCTGTAATGAATGCTCACCACAGGTCCTGTTCAGCAAATGAGACAGAAGGAGATGCCGGGCTCCGTGATCAAGTGGACTAAGGTGAGTTAAATTTTTTTCCATTTTTTTTTAACCCCTCCAGCGCTAGTTTACTATGCATTCTGTATTCAGAATGCAATTATTTTCCCTTATAACTATGTTATAAGGGGAAATAATATAATCTAAAGAACACCGATCCCAAGCCCGAACTTCTGTGAATAAGTTCGGGTTTGGGTACCAAACATGCGCGATTTTTCTCACGTGACATTACAATGTGCACTCGCGCGGAAAAATTGCGGGTGTTCCCGCAACGCACCCGCACATTTTCCCGCAACGCCCGTGTGAACCCAGCCTAAGAAAAATGGCTGTGTTGTTATGAAAACCTGGTGTAAAACTGAGTGTATGTTAAGGACCTGCGAGCTTCTATTGGCTGATAAGGGACATGTGACCGTGTGTATGGCAGTTGGGATATGAAATTGGGTTTTGAAGAGAGAGACTTGCAGGCTTCTATTGGCTAAATTAGGTCATGTGATGTGCCATATTTGCAATTTTGGGTAATATCTCAGGAACGGTACGTGCTAGAGAGCTGAGAACCAGTCTAAAAACTTCCTGGACACCTGATGTACCTCTGTGCCAAATTTCGTGATTGTAAATGCGACCGTGCGGATTTCTTTAGCGGACATACATACACACATAGACTCATCTTTATATATTAGATTTTAAAGCGCCATTAATTCCATGGCGCTGTACATTCAACCGGAGTTACCCAGAAATAAAAATCACTGTAAATAAGAAACTAATAACAGACTGGTACAGAGGGGTAGAGGGCCCTGCCGCAAGATCTTACAATCTATAAGGGAAGGGGCGACACAGTAGGTGAGGGTATTGTGGCTGTGTGGTGGCAGCAGGCTCATTGCAGACGATAGGATTTCCTGAAAAGGTGGATTTTCAGGTTACTCTTGAAGCTTTGGATGTTGGGGGAGAGCCTGATGTGTTGGGGTAGTGAGTCCCAGAGTAGGGGAGAGGCACGTGAGAAATTTTGTAGTCGATTGTGTGAGGAACAGATGAGAGGAGAATTGAGGAGGAGGTCTTGTGAGGATCTGAGATTGCGTGTGGGGATGTATTGAGAAAGCATGTCAGAGAGGTAAGGAGGGGCCTTTATTGTAGTATTTTAAACTGAATTTGTTTGGCAATGGGGAGCCAGTGAAGGGATTGTCAGAGGGGGAGGCAGAGGAGAAACAAGGGAAGAGGCGAGCAGAGTTGAGAATAGATTGGAGGGAAGCGAGAGTGCTTGATGGGAGGCCACACAGGAGGATGTTGCAGTAGTCCAAACGGGAGATGACGACAGCATGCACTAGTATTTTAGTTGACTCAGGGGTGAGGAAGACGCAAATACGAGAGATTTTCTTAAGTTGGAAATAATGGTGGAGTTGAGGGTTTGGATGTGTGGCTTTAAGGACAGGGTGGAATCCAATGTTATCCCCAGGCAGTGGGCCTGCGAGACTGGACAAAGTGTTGTGCTATTAACTGTGACAGACAGGTCAGGTAGGGGGGGCTGAGTGACATGGGGGAAAGACAATAAATTCAGTGTTCTCCATGTTGAGTTATAGGAAGTGGGAAGAGAAGGATGAAGATATTGCTGACAGACACGCTAGGATTCTGGATAGGAGGGAAGCAACATCTTGGCCAGAGAGGTAGATTTGGGTGTCGTCAGCATAGAGGTGGCATTGGAAGCCATGGGACTGTATGAGTTGTCCCAGGCCGAATGTATAAGTGGAGAAAAGCAGGGGACCCAGGACAGAGCCTTGAGGGACACCAACAGAAAGGGGGCGTAATGAGGAGGTAGTGTATGAATGGGAAGCCCTAAAGGTTCTGTTGGTGAGGTACGAGGAGATCCAGGAGAGGGCTAGGTCTTTAAAGTCAAGGGAAGAGAGGATTTGTAGGAGGAGAGAGTGGTCAACAGTGTCGAAGGCAGAGGAAAGGTCAAAAAGGAGGAGCACAGAGTAGTGATGTTTAGCTTTGGCAGCTAGCAGATCGTTGACGACTTTGGTTAGGGCAGTGTCAGTGCAGTGATTTGGTCTGAAGTCAGATTGCATCTGATCAAAAAGTGAGTGAGATGAAAGGTGAGAGGACAATTTGAGATGGATATGTTGTTCTAGGAGTTCGGATGCAATGTGAAGTAGTGAAATGGGACGATAGCTGGATAAAGAGGATGTGTTCAGGGAAAGTTTAATGAGTATGGGTGTAACAATTGCATGTTTAAAAGAGGAAGGGAAGATGCTAGTGGTTAGCGATAGGTTGAAGAGGTGGGTTAGGGCAGGGATAACTATTAGTGTTGAGCGCGAATATTCGAATATCGAATTTTTTTCGCGAATATCGGCACTTCGCTAATTCGCGAATATTTCGAATATAGTGATATAAATTCGATATTTCGAATATTCTTTTTTTTTTTTTTTTTATTGTTATATTTTTTTCTTTCCCACTTCCCTAAAGTTGTTCTTACCTGTCCTTTTTGATTCCTGGCTTCCTGGCTGCTCCAGTCAGTGCCCGTTGCCGCTTCTGCCGACTTCCGTGCTCATGGAGCGTCCCCATCACCATGGGAACGTCTCCATATACTAGAATGTACTGTCGGATTTGAGAATTACGTGAAAAATCGCAATTCGATTATTTCAAGTTATAATAATCGAATTTCGATTTTAACTTAGCACTGCTATATTTAATTCCAGCCTAATATGAAATATAGCAGTGCTAAGTTAAAATCGAAATTCGATTATTAGAACTTGAATTAATCGAATTGTGATTTCAACTTGGACCTGGTTTAATATGGTTGGCTTGGTAGAATTAGCGAATATGACGAATGTATTCGTCATATTCCACAAAACGAAGATAACAAAGTATTCTGCATCTTTGTTTTAGCTACCTATTCATCAACTTCGCTAATTCTAGCAATCATATAGGAAAGTTTACTATAGAGACAGCTAAGTTTAATTCGCTATGCAATTATATTACTTTGCTTTTTTTTTATAAATAGAATAATTATAATAATTATCAGGTATTAGAATTATTCTATTTTTTTTTTTAAAAAAGCAGTCATACAGTATAATCGCATAGCGAATTAAACTTAGCTGTCTCTATAGTAAACTTTCCAATATGATTGCTAGAATTAGCGAAGTTGACGAATAGGTAGCTAAAACGAAGATGCAGAATACTTCGTTATCTTCATTTTGTGGAATATGACGAATACATTCGTTATATTCGTTTTGTGGAATATGACGAATACATTCGTCATATTCGCTAATTCTACCAAGCCAACCATAGTAAACCAGGTCCAAGTAGAAATCACAATTCGATTAATTCAAGTTCTAATAATCGAATTTCGATTTTAACTTAGCACTGCTATATTTCATATTAGGCTGGAATTAAATATAGCAGTGCTAAGTTAAAATCGAAATTCGATTATAATAACTTGAAATAATCGAATTGCGATTTTTCACGTAATTCTCAAATCCGACAGTACATTCTAGTATATGGAGACGTTCCCATGGTGATGGGGACGCTCCATGAGCACGGAAGTCGGCAGAAGCGGCAACGGGCACTGACTGGAGCAGCCAGGAAGCCAGGAATCCAAAGGACAGGTAAGAACAACTTTAGGGAAGTGGGAAAGAAAAAAATATTATAATAAAAAAAAAAAAAAAATTCAAGTTATAATAATCGAATTTTGATTTTAACTTAGCACTGCTATATTCCTTATTAAGCTAGAATTAACGAATATGGAATATAGCAGTGCTAAGTTAAAATCGAAATTCGATTATTATAACTTGAATTAATCGCATTGCTATTTCAATAGGAGAGTAGCCTTTAAGTTAAAATCGCAATACGCGATTATTTAAATCGCATATTAATCGCGATAACAAGAATAATGACGAATATTCGATCTTGACGAATATAAAGCGAATATTCTATCGAATATTCGCGAATTTCGTCGAAATCGAATATGGCACCTATCGCTCATCACTAATAACTATAGTGGTGAAGTTAGGGATGAGGTGGGATGGGAATTAGTCAAAGGCACAAGTGGTGAGGTGTGACTTGGAGACTAAGTTGGAAAGCTTATCTTCTGTTATGGTGTTAAACTGGGTTATGTGGGAAGAGCTTTAGGTGGCTGTGTAGGGGTCTAGTGGGGGGTGTTTAAAGGGACACTGTCATCTGGATTTTACTTACTGAGCTAATAACATCACCACATCAGTCTCCATGATTTACAATATACTAGTATTACTGCCCTGTGTCTTTTATTTGGTCTATAAAATCGGTTTTAATAATATGCAAAGTACCTCAATAAGGTGCCCAAGGGGACATCCCTCCGGAAGTTAGAGCCCAGCTGCGCCCATTACTTCGAAGCCCAGCACTGCCCCACTGCTAATTTATTCACTGCTCATCACCGACGTAATGTTTGTGCAGCACTTATAATCCCGCGTGTGCTCCCTGGATACACATGTCAGCGCCCGCGCACTGTCCTGGCATCAGCCTCACAGAACTCATTGCACATGCGCCAACTGCACAAGCGAGCGCTGCACAAACATTACGTCGCCGATGAGCAGTGAATAAATTGGCAGTGGGGCGGTGCTGGGCTTCGAAGTAATGGGTGTGGCTGGGCTCCAACTGCCGGAGGGATGTCCTCTTGGGCTCCTTATTGAGGTACTTTGCATATTAATGAAACCGATTTTATAGACCAAATAAAAGACACAGGGCAGTAATACTAGTATATTGTAATGTAAATTGTGGAGACTGATGTGGTGATGTTATTAGCTCAGTAAGTAAAATCCAGGTGACAGTGTCCCTTTAAAGCTTTCATGGATTATATCAATTTTATCTCTGAAATATGGGGCAAAGTCTTCAGCTGAGATGAGGGGTGTGGGAGTGGGCACAGGGGACGTAGTAGAGAGTTGAAGGTATTAAACAGTTGTTTGGGGTTATGGGAGAAAGATAATATGACAGTAGAAAAGTAGTCCTGTTTAGAAGAGGCAAGTGCAGACTTGAATGTGAGAACAGCTTCTTTGTACGACATAAAGTCCTCCTTGGAGTGGGTTTTCTTCCAGTGCTGTTCTGCGACTCTGGAAGCTTGTTTCAGTTTTTTGGTCTGATTAGTGTTCCAGGGTTATCGACTGATTTGCCGGGTTCTGGTGTGAGAGGGGCGACTGAGTCAAGGGCTGAAATAATTGTGGTGTTGTAGAAAGGAGCGGCTGTGTCAGTGTCATGAAGGGAAGATATGGTGGATAGTGGCGAGAGAGAGTCTGAGAGTGTGTGAATGGAGAGGTGTTTGAGATTTCTGCAAGGGTGTGGTAGTTTATGGACTGGATGAGCAGTTGAGGAGAGAGTGGATGAAAATGAAAGAAGATTGTGATCTGAGAGGGGGAGAGGAAAGTTTTAGAAATTAGATAGGGAGCAGAGGCAGGTAAAGACAAGGTCTAGTGTGTGTCCGTCTCTGTGGGTGGCTGTGGAGGACCATTGTGTGAGTCCAAAGGAGGCAGTAAGAGATAGGAGTTGAAAGGCATTTGAGTTTTGTGTGTCAATAGGGATGTTGAAATCCCCCATAATGATAGATGGGATGTCAGCAGTGAGGAAGTGAAGACGCCAGGTATTGAAATGGTTGAGAAAGGTAGAAGCAGGGCCTGGTGGACGGTAGATGACGGCTATTTGAAGGTGGTTGAAGATGGGAGATTGTGAATGGGTGGAGATGGGTTGAAGGAGCAGTTCCCTGATAAAATGAGGCCAACACCACCACTATGTCGGTCTGGGCGGGGAAGGGGGGTGAGTAAACTGAAGATTCCTATAGGATAGTGCAGCAGGGGAGGCTGTGTCTGTAGGTGTCAGCCACGTTTCTGTGAGGCCCAGGAATAAAAATTTCTTGGAGATAAAGAGGTCGTGGATGTAGTAAAGTTTGTTACAAATGGAATGTGAGTTCCATAATGCTCCACATAGAGTGGGGGAGCAGGGGTCAGGTCAATGGGTAGGCGGTTAGAGGAATGAGTGGAGTTAGTGGCAGGGGCTTTGTAATGGAGGGGAGATAAAATGGTGGCGACAAAGCGAGGGGGGCCTGGATTAGGAGATATGTCTCCAGCAATAAGGAGAAGAAGAGCGAGGGTTACCAAGTGAGTGTAGGATAAAGCAAGGGCTGACCATGTTTAGATGAGAAGATCTGAGTGTGTAGGAGGAGTTGAGCAGAAATGGTCAGGTGAGAGGATAGTAGGGAAGGTGAGATAAATAGCTCCGTATTTTTCAGCCTATAAAATGCACCCCTGTTTACTAAAATACCAGGAAAGAGTTACTTTGTAACAATTAGCTCAGTTACCCTATGAATCACTGCTTCCTAAAATACCATTGGTTAGGGTATGTTAAACTAATTATCTACCTTAATCTGTTTAAACCCCCCCCTTTCCCTTATTAACCCTTTTACTCTTACCTTACTATTTTATTCTATTACCCTTTAATAAATCTCACGCAATTCTTTCTACATACACTTTCTCTTTGTTAACCAATTTTTACTTTAATATTCTTCTGCTATCTATCATCAATAGCTTCTCACTATGGTTACTATGGTGCCAGTCTTCTATAGCTTTTTGCTATAGTTGTTTTACTATCTATTATTAATTTATTAATAGTTTCCTCCTATAGCTGCTTTCCTACCTGTTACTAATAACCCATGCTTGCCTATAACACAGAATAAACTGACAATAACAAAAAGCTATGAGCCAAAAGCCAGGAGTGCAAGGCAACAACCTATCCATAAGGCCTCTTGCACACGACCATATGCCCTCCGAAACATATAGACAGGGCAGGGCATCCGCATTTCCCTGCAACCGGCCTGCCCTGTGTTCCACGGCCTGGCTCATCCACTTGAGAGGGGAATGGTCGGTCACCAGGCGGAATTTTCTCCCCAACAAATAATAATGGAGAGACTCGAGTGCCCACTTGATAGCCAAGCACTCTCTCTCCACTATACTGTACCTAGTCTCGGCTGAGGTGAGCTTACGGCTGAGGAAGACAATGGGATGCTCCTCCCCTTTGACTTCCTGAGACAGTACAGCACCGAGGCCTTCTTCGGCGGCATCGGTCTGTACTTCAAAGCGGAGAAAGCCTCTTCCGCCTGATCA
This sequence comes from Bufo bufo, assembly GCF_905171765.1. Classification (NCBI taxonomy): domain Eukaryota; kingdom Metazoa; phylum Chordata; class Amphibia; order Anura; family Bufonidae; genus Bufo; species Bufo bufo. Next base: position 22,950,109 of record NC_053389.1, on the reverse strand, counting down.
TTCCAGAGACCTATCACTGACTTGCGTCCCTTCAAGAGCCCTGTCAATGGCGTGGCCAATGTAGCAAAGTAGGGGACAAACCTCATGTAATAGCCCACCATTCCCAAGAACAACTTTACTTGCCTAATAGTGACAGGTCGGGGCCAATTCCTTATCACCTTTATTTTGTTCACTTGGGGTTTGATGACCCCTTACCCAATGACATACCCCAGGTATTTAGTCTCCTCTAACCCTATTGCACGTATTTTTGGGTTGGCAGTTAGTCCAGCCTTCCGTAAGGGAGTTCACTACAGCCTGAACTTTTGGTAGGTGACTATCTTAGTCGGTACTGTGGGTACTGTGGGAACTGTGGATGACAATATCGTCCAGGTAAGCCAAAGCGTACGATGTGGACGAAGCACAATATCCATAAGTTATTGAAAAGTGGCAGGGGCGCCATGCAGACCAAAGGGTAACACCTTATATTGGTACAGCCCTTCAGGTGTAATGAAGGAATTTTTATCTTTGTCAGCCTCCGTTAAGGGCACCTGCCAGTAACCTTTGGTGAGGTCTAAAACAGAAAAATACCAGGCTTGTCCTAACCTCTCGATAAGCTCATCCACCCGGGTGACGTATTCAATAATACTTTTATATGGAGTGGGTTGTTGCTCCCATGCCTCTTTGACTATGCTCAACAGACCACCAGAATGTCTGCATATAGCAGTTTGAAGGGCAAGAACCCAGTAGAGGCCTGGGGAACCTCTCGCACTGCGAACATAAGATAGGGCAAAAGGAGGTCCCAGTTCTTCCCATGCTGAGACACCACTCTTTTTAACATGTTTTTTAATGTTTGGTCAAACCTTTCTATCAGTTTGCGGATGATAAAGGGACGTCTGTAGCTGTTTGATGTGCAGCAACTTACAGAGTTCCCTCATGACCTTGGAGATAAAAGGGGTCCCCTGGTCAGTCAGAACCTCTTTAGGTAGCCCCACCAGGCAGTAGAATTATGCCAGAACTGCTGAATGGAGGGTAGGTAGGCTGAATAGGCCAAAAGACATAGATTTAAAATGATTATATTTTAATGAAATTGTTTATAACACCAGATTCCTGAAAGCTTTAGACATTTCACATTGTGGATCAGGTATGTATCGCGCATAGCATGCTGACTTCCATCTGCCTAACTGTTTAATAATATGCACCGGAACATTATGTTTGTATGCCGCAGAGGCTTCTCCAATGCGGAAAGATTGCCCTGTTATCGTGCTGGGAACAACCCCTACATTGCTAAGTAATATGCAAATGAATCTCATAAAATTCTGGCTACTCAAAGGGGCCACCCCGAGCATTAACAGAGGAGAATTGCCAGGGGCAACCCCATTCCCGTAAGGCCTTCACTGGACACCACCTGTTATTAGTGGGAAAATACCTAACTCCCACCTGTTGTCCCACTAGGGCCGTCTTTGAAGAGGCCAAGGTAAGAGTGTAACACGTACCATCCCATGTTAACTGATTCTTCCTTAAATAGTTTCTACAATTAGCGGCACAAGTAAATTCGCCCGGTCTCAGGAAAACATAAAAGGCTAGGTACATTGCGGTCTTGATCAATAAGGTAACATATTTACCAATCTGTCGTTTTTCGGACAGTAACCTGAACATAGCTCCTGTAAACGGCTGACGGGAAGGAAGAACCACAACGGCCCCCTTCTGTATACCCTTCAATAGCATCCTTATTGGATGTGCTGAGAACAAGGAGGGTTGATTGGGGTGCAGCATATATAAATGATGTTGTATCCCAGCTAAGTACAACTTAATCGTGCTGTATGCCAACTTACAATGAGAGTGGCAAAATGCGGCAAAAGCCAATAGGTAAGCTATGTTATCCACCCCTGCTGGTGAATAAGACTTTTTGAAGTTGTTGAATAACGCCCAGGCCATCTAGTATGTCTTCCAAGTATTACTGGACATGAGAGACCTGGCTGTAGCGAGGTGAGTTGTTAATCCATCACTAACTGGTCGAGTCGGGGAGCAAGCAACGGTATCCGGTCCGCCTGTGGACAAACCTGAAAAAAGAGCGACAAGTTACGCCTAGACAAGGCATCCGTAGCCACGCTATTATGCCCCCTAATATGTTCACACCTGATGTGAAAATTGTGCCGTAGGGACAGCCAGACCAGCATCCTAACAAAAGACATAATCTGCCTGGAGTCTGATCTACCTTTTTAATAATTGCCTCGTTATTTGTGAGAAAAAGGTACCGTCTGATTTTCCCACAGTGAACCCCAAACCTGGGCAGCCCCCACTAAGGGGTAGATCTCGAACAAAGGGGAATACCTGGAAAAACCCGTCAAATGAATAATCTCCGGTGGCCACAGATCAGCAAACCAGTGGGTACCATAGATAGCCGCAAAACCCACAGTGGATGATGCATCCGTATGGACCACCAGAGAGTCCTTAGATACTGCTGGAATAAATAATAAAATGCCATTCCAATGAGCCAAGAACTTATCCCACATAACAAGATCGGCCATAGCTTCTTGGTCTAGATGCACTGGACTATCTTGACCTAGAGTGGGAGGGAGCAAATCTAACAGTCTGGAGATGAATGACCTGCCTTGGGGTATAATACGCATGGTGAAGTTGAGCATGCCAAGAAGGGACTGGAGGTCTGTTTTGGTGGTAACTCTGACTTGGACTAGCCTTTGCACCACTTCTTTGACCCTCAGTAACTTATCTTGAGGGAGACTAGCTTCAATCTTAACTGTGTCCAGACATATTCCCAGGAATGTGATTGAGGTACTGGGACCCTCTACCTTAAGTGGAGCTATCGGAACTCTAAGGTCTGCAAATACTGACTGTAACACCTGTAGATCTTGAGGTGCTTGCGTAGGGGGTTCGATCAACAAAAAATCATCTATGTAATGAATAACATGATTAACACGAAATAAATCTTGTAAAATCCAATGTAATGCCCGGGCAAATGGATTGAACATCCAAGGGCTACACTTTGAACCGGACGTCAATTTGTTTGCAAAGTAATATTGACCTAACCATTTCAGACCATGCCATTGCCACAATTCAGGTTGAATTGGGAGTAACTTGAAAGCGTCCGTAATGTCCGCTTTGGATAACCAGGTCCCCTTACCTAAACTCAGTATCAACTGAATGGCTTCATCAACTGAAGCATATTTCATAGCAAATTCCTCGGACGGGATTTAGGAAATAAGGGTGGGTATGGGTAAAGAATGTGGGGCTGACAAATCATATATTAATCTTTTTTTATTATTACATTTCCCGGAGACTACCCCAACAGGGTTGATCCTCCAACATTCAAAGGGGGAATGCTTCAATGGATCAATCAGATACCCCTTGTCCAATTCAGCCTGAATGAGCTTCGATATGGCTACGCGGTCTCTGGAAGCTGACTGCAACTTCTTACACTCATAAGTGGATTGTGGAAGAGCCACCAGACCTGTATGAAAACCATTGGTCAAGCCACTAACCATGAATTGGACCCAATCAGATTTAGGATGAGTTTTCAGCAATGAACTAAACAAATCAACATTCACCACGCCTAGTCATGCTGAGTCCTGATTTTTTTGCGTACAAGCTACGCGGGGATGTGCTCTCAAACAAATAGTGCATAAATGCAATAGGCGGCATTGACTATAATGACATGCTGAATAGTTATTGCATATTTGGGATTTCCCCAAATACTTGATAGCCCATCCCAACTTGTTGAACCCCTGTAACGCTTTGCTGACTGATGAGCCTGGGGTATTACCAGCTGGCACCTGGGCGGGATGACTAGTAAACGAACACCAATCTGTCGTGTGAAAATAAGAGTTACACCTGGCACATGCAGGAGCTTTAATGCCCGCAAAATGTCTACAAAATAATTCTGTATCAATGTTGGACCAATCTACCATATTCTGAAACTGAACCAGCGTTGCCACTGCCTTCGCTAAGAAGGAACGGTGATAGTCATAGAAGGTGGGCCCACCATATTTATAGGTCAGGTCCACCACCTTATATAGGTACAAATCTAGTTCTTCCCTGCGCTGCAGGTTAATGGTGCAGATGACATCTCTGTATGGACTGAAGGCTAAAATGAATTCAGCTATACTAAGTTTCCTATTTAACCTCAGGTCTTTAGATTTCAAAATTACCGACACTTCACCGCAGACTATGGTTCTATTATCAGGTACTTCATGGGCCACTATAAGCAGGAAAGCGAGATTTACATCTTTGCCTTCAATTATGTCCTGCCATATATTGTTAGGGATAAAATGGGATCAAGCAAATTGAAGGAGTCAGACCTGACCCACCAGAAACACTAGCCTAAGGGCTGGGTGATCCTGCCAGACTCCGACCAACCAGACAAGATGCTGTAGCGCCTGCTTCAACTGATTCTAGCCGGGCCTGGAAGTCCGACATTGACGTTGCCATGGAATTAATGTCCGTGTGTAGTTGGGTGAGAGAGGTCTGAATGGTATGCGTGGGTACCCCCACCTGGCACAAACCCTCCCCCTCTGATGAGAGCAACTGAAACAGTTCCGCCTTCCTAGCAGAGGCTGGGAATGGAATTCCTCTTCGGGTAAGTTCTGCTGTCAACTTGGGCACCGTCCAAGATCTTAAAGACGGCTTTGCGTCTCCTCCTGAATGAGACATGACACTCCCGTGAGACGAAGAGGTATCACCCATGAGGGACTCTTGAGCATTTTTCTAAATGAAAAATATGACATGATTAACACCATAGACATAACATACTCAGGACTTACCCATGTCTGTAGACGTGACAGACGTATATCTGCCTGTAGTCGTGACAGGACTTAAACGTGACTGTGGACGAGACAGCCACAATACTGCCTGTAGTCGTGACAGTATCCAACGTGACTATAAATAAGGCGGACCTGCTAACATGCAGAAATATTAGCGTCTGATGACGTGCCAGACCCCACTGTGTACTGTATATACGTACAACCATTTATTTATTTATTTTTTTGACCGCCACCACTGCACAGTGTATGTGGAACATGCCTTAATCTAATACCACATTTTGACAATACCTGACTGCAGCCTGCCTGCTGACTGATAGAAGAAATTACGTAGCTAATCGGAGGGAGAACAGAGTATTAGAAGTTTATCCTTGTCCCTTACATCCATGATTGTGACCCCTCTATGACCCCCTCAAAAGGCTTACTTTTCCCCTGATGCAAAGATGGTGTTTAGGTTTATGTTGTAGCAACTGCTGTAGGAACCAAGCCAGAACTTGCGGTAACGCAGAACCTATAAGGGAAATAATATGCAAACTGCTGCTTGCCATTCAATAATTCAGACGACGTGAACTAACCACCATTTCTAGGACCAGCAAACTGGACGCAGCATACCACAATTCTAGCTGGTAAGTAGATACTTGATAAGCAGCCTATGCAGACCTGCCTGCACCTAATAACCAACCCTCCTCGATCTTACCGTTAACCGCCGAAAGCCACGTACAACAAGCAGATGCTGACCGCCCCTGAGCCGCACACAACACTGTCGAAACCGGAAGTGACACAAACGAGCTGTCGGCAACATGCGAGTGCCACTGCGAGCTTAAATAGCGCTTGCCCCACCTCCCCTCACACAAATGCGGCAAGATACTCTTGCCTAAAACTTACCTTGTCTGTAAATTTGTGGATCAGGGGGTCCATATTTACCTTAAAATAATCTATAATTGTTGGCATTATCATTATCCCCAGATACTTAATGCTGTGGGCAATTTGTAGCTGGATCTGTGTCCAATCCATCTGCGGTAGAAGGGGATCAAGAGGGAGAATGAATGATTTATCCCAATTAATTGTTAATCTGGATCGCTTTCCAAATTCGGTGATGCATTTCATAAATGGGCAAATAGAATGTGCTATGTCTCCTGTGTATATAAGCATATCATCTGCATATAGGGAGACCCTTTCCTACCGGGGACCCAATGGAAACCCCTTCCAATCAGGGGATCTACGCAGAAGACAGGCCAAAAGCTCAATGGCTATAGCGAACAATAGAGGGGATAACGGACAACCCTGTCTTGTTCCCCTATGCAGTTGAAACTGTGCAGATAGTTCCCCATTTGCGCTAATTCTGGCCACTGGTGAGCAGTAGAGAAGCTGAACCCATGACATAGAACCCGGCCCAAAACCGATAGCCCTCATGACCTCCCATAGATATTCCCATTCTACGCTGTCAAAAGCTTTGGCAGCATCGAGGGACATCACAGCACAGCAGCCCCCAATATCCATTGGTCTCTGGAGACTGAGAAAGAGACCCTGGAGATTAATGGATGTACTCTTGTCCCCACTGATCTTCATGTAGGAGGAAGGTAATAACTTTATTCAGGCAATTAACTAATACCTTCATCAGTGTTTTCACATCTGTAGACAAAAGGGGTATGGGCCTATAGGAGACCGGTAAATTCGCAGATTACACCGTTGACAGCAAAAATGTGGATAGATTATGGGAGAAAAATTCTTGTTTTCAGTAATATTCTTCCTATCTCTGCCCCTGACACACAGAAGGTATTGCTGCACAGATGTCACAAGTCACTGCAGACACCTTCTATATAGCAAAATAATTGAGTACTACTTTGCACAATTAAATTGCTGCCACCACACACAATAGTCCTTAAAAGGACTTTTGGGTCTTTGAAACGTTATTCACTGGAATAAATTGTGATCACAAACTTCCTACACTCTCTGTCCTTTCCTAACAGCAGCTCTTCCTGACTCGCAATGAGCCGAACCCGCATCATCGGGTGCTATATAGCACCCGATTACACGTTCCGGCCAGTCAATCAGTACTTACCTGCACGTTTATTGGCTGCTTAGCAGCCGCAAAACGTGCAGGGAGGAGACTAGAGCATGGCGCTCGAGCACATTTGGTACTGCCATGTGCCGAGCATAGCGATGCTCGAGCCGAACAGGTATTCGGCCGAGCATGCTCGCTCATCACTAATAAATATATCACATGATCCACGCTGTCCGGTAAACACTGAAAAAAATAAAAAATAAAAACAGTGTCAAAAAAAGCCATTTTTGTCACCTTACATAGAAACATAGAAACATAGAATGTGTCGGCAGATAAGAACCATTTGGCCCATCTAGTCTGCCCAATATATCTGAATCCTATGAATAGTCCCTGGCCCTATCTTATATGAAGGATGCTCTTATGCCTATCCCATGCATGCTTAAACTCCTTCACTGTATTTGCAGCTACCACTTCTGCAGGAAGGCTATTCCATGCATCCACTACTCTCTCAGTAAAGTAATACTTCCTTATATTACTTTTAAACCTTTGCCCCTCTAATTTAAAACTGTGTCCTCCTGTGGTAGTTTTTCTTCTTTTAAATATGCTCTCCTCCTTTACCGAGTTGATTCCCTTTATGTATTTAAAAGTTTCTATCATATCCCCTCTGTCTCTTCTTTCTTCCAAGCTATACATATTAAGGTCCTTTAACCTTTCCTGGTAAGTTTTATCCTGCAATCCATGTACTAGTTTAGTAGCTCTTCTCTGGACTCTCTCTAGAGTATCTATATCCTTCTGGAGATATGGCCTCCAGTACTGCGCACAATACTCCAAGTGAGGTCTCACCAGTGTTCTGTACAGCGGCATAAGCACTTCACTCTTTCTACTGCTTATACCTCTCCCTATACATCCAAGCATTCTGCTGGCATTTCGTGCTGCTCTATTACATTGTCTTCCCACCTTTAAGTCTTCTGAAATAATTACTCCTAAATCCCTTTCCTCAGATACTGAGGTCAGGACTGTGTCAAATATTCTATATTCTGCCCTTGGGTTTTTACGCCCCAGGTGCATTATCTTGCACTTATCCACATTAAAATTCAGTTTCCAGAGTTCTGACCATTCTTCTAGTTTTCCTAAATCCTTTTCCATTTGGCGTTTCCCTCCAGGAACATCAACCCTGTTACATATCTTTGTGTCATCAGCAAAAAGACAAAGCTTACCATCGAGGCCTTTTGCAATATCACTTATGAAGATATTAAACAAAATTGGTCCCAGTACAGATCCCTGTGGAACCCCACTGGTAACATGACCTTGTTTTGAATGTTCTCCATTGACTACAACCCTCTGTTGTCTGTCACTCAGCCACTGCCTAATCCACTCAACAATATGGGAGTCCATGCTCAATGACTGCAGTTTATTGATAAGTCTTCTATGTGGGACAGTGTCAAAAGCCTTACTAAAATCTAGATATGCGATGTCTACTGCACCTCCACCGTCTATTATTTTAGTCACCCAGTCAAAAAAATCTATAAGCTTTGTTTGACATGATCTCTCTGAAGTAAACCCATGTTGTTTTTCATCTTGCAATCCATGGGATTTTAGATGTTCCACAATCCTATCCTTTAATAGGGTTTCCATTAATTTGCCTACTATTGATGTCAGACTCACTGGTCTATAGTTGCTCGATTCCTCCCTACTACCTTTCTTGTGAATGGGCACGACATTTGCCAATTTCCAATCTTCCGGGACGACTCCTGTTACTAATGATTGGTTAAATAAATCTGTTAACGGTTTTGCCAGCTCACCACTAAGCTCTTTTAATAATTTTGGGTGTATCTCATCAGGCCCCTGTGACTTATTTGTCTTCACTTTAGACAGCAAACTTAGAACATCTTCCTCTGTAAAGACACATGCATCAAACGATTTATTAGTCATCCTTTCTAGTGGAGGTCCTTCTCCTTCTTTTTCTTTTGTAAAAACTGAACAGAAGTATTCATTAAGGCAGTCGGCTAGCCCATTATTCTCTTCTACATACCTTCCGTCTTTTGTTTTTAATTTTGTTATTCCTTGTTTTAATTTCCTTTTTTCATTTATATATCTGAAGAATGTCTTATCCCCTTTTTTCATAGACTGAGCTAGTTTTTCTTCTGCCTGCGCTTTAGAAGTTCTTATAACTTGCTTGGCCTCTTTCTGCCTAATCTTGTAGATTTCCTTATCTTCATTGCTCTGGTTTTTTTTATAATTACAAAATGCTAGCTTTTTATTTTTAATGATTTGGGCCACTTCTGCTGAGTACCACAGTGGTCTCTTCCTTTTTTTTTGCTTTTACTGACAAGTCTAATGCAATTTTCTGTTGCCTTCAATAATGCACCTTTTAAGTAGTCCCATTTCTCCTGGACTCCATGTAATCCGTTCCAGTCTGATAAGGACTCATTTATGACTAATTTCATTTTTGAAAAGTCTGTTTTTCAAAAATCTAAAACTTTTGTTTTTGTGTGGTAGGACTCTTTCACAGTTCTTATATTAAACCACACTGACTGGTGATCACTAGATCCCAAGGTTTCGCCTACAATGACATCACAAAGAGTGCAACACGAAGTGATCAAAAAGGCATATGTCCCACAAAAGGGTACCAATAAAGCAGTCACCTCATTCTGCAAAAAATTTGCCCCTAAATAAGAAAATCGCAAAAAACAAAACAAAAAACTATAGCTCTCAGAACATGGAGACATTAAAACATCATTTTTTATTTCAAAAATGCTATTGTTGACATATTAGGTATTGCCGCGTTAGTAACAACCATCTCTATAAAAATATCACATGACCCAACCGCTCAGGTGAACGCCGTAATAAAAATTGAAATAGAAACAGTGCCCCAAAAAAGCAATTTTTTGTCACCTTACATCACAAAAAGTGTAATAGCAATTGTAAAAGCGATCAAAAAGTCATATGCACCCCAAAATAGTGCCAATTAAACAGTCATCTCATCCCGCAAAAAATGAGACCCTACCCAAAAAAATAAAAAAAACTATGACTCTCAGAATATGGAGATACTAAAACATGATATTTTTTTTTTGTTTCAAAAAAGATATTATTATGTAAAACTTAAATAAATAAAAGAAAGTATACATATTAGGTATTGCCACATCCGTAACTACCGGCTCTATAAAAATATCACATGACCTAACCCCTCAGGTGATCACCGTCAAAAAATAAAAAATAAAAACTGTGCTAAAAAAAATTCACTTTTTTTGTCACCTTACATCACTAAAAGTGCAACACTAAGCGATCAAAAAGGCGTATGCCCCCCACAATAGTAACAATCTAACAGTCACCTCATCCCGCAAAAAATTAGCCCCTACCTAAGACAATCACCCAAAAAATAAAAAAAACTATGGCTCTCAGAATATGGAGACACTAAAATATCTTTTTTTTTGTTTCAAAAATGCTGTTATTGTGTAAAACTTAAGTAAATAAAAAAGTATACATATTAGTTATCGCCGCGTCCATATGAACCTGCTCTATAAAAATATCACATGACCTAACCTCTCAGATGAACACCGTAAAAAATAATATAAAAACGGTGTCAAAAAAGCAATTTTTTGTCACCTTACATCACAGAAAGTGTAATAG